>NC_139465.1:27045000-28353750 GCF_057233095.1 Heloderma suspectum
ATTATCACAGCCTGTGAACAAACTATCAGATACCAAACTAAGAAACATCAGGACTGGTTTGATGAGAATGATAAGGAAATTGGTCATATTATTGATAAGAAAAGGAAAGCTTTCCAAATATGGCAAAAAGACATCAACTGTGCTGCTAAGAAAAAAATCTACGCCAGTGCAAAGGCTGACTTAAGAACCCCTGGTGGATAAAGAAAGCTCAAGAAATCCAGCATTTTGCAGGTGCCCATGATGCATGGGGCTTTTTTAATGCCACAAAGGCCATCTACGGACCAACAAACCATGGTACAAACCCCTTAGGCTCAGTAGATGGTGCCAAACTTCTAAAGGACAAAGAGTCTACTGCACTGCATTGGAAAGAGCATTATCACAACCTCCTTAACCATAACTCTGTTGTGGCTGATGAGGTTTTCTTGTGAATACCACAAAAACAAACCAGAGATGAGCTTGCAGTATCCCTTAGTTTGGAGAAAGTCAGTAAAGCCATTAACCAAATGAAAAATAATAAAGCTAGTGGACCCAATGGGATCCCTGTTGAAGTCTTTGAAGAAGGAGGGCCTGAAGCTACACAACAGCTTCACAAGCTCATTGAAAAAATCTGGATGAGGGAGGAGATCCCAGCAGACTTCAGGGATGCCATAATTATCACTCTCTTTAAAAAGGGTGATACAGTTTGTGGAAACTACTGAGGCATCTCCCTTCTAGCTACGGCAGGCAAAATCCTGGCAAGGATCCTCGCAAACTGCCTTCTACTTCTCTCAGAAGACATCCTCCCTGAATCCCAAAATGGCTTCCACCCTTCCAGGGGGACAGTGAATATGATCTTCACCACACGACAGCTCCAAGAAAAATGCAGGGAGCAAAACCAACCCCTGTACATGGCATTTATTGATCTGACTAAGGTCTTTGACACAGTAAATTGTACTGCTCTCTGGACCATCCTTCTGAAAACCAGATGCCCTAATGAATTTGTGAACATCTTGCAGCTCCTCCATGATGACATGACGGCAACAATCTTGGATAACAATGGCTCTCAAAGTGATCCATTCAAAGTGGGATCAGGCGCTAAACAGGGATGCGTCATTTCTCCAACCTTATTCGCTATCTTCATCACTATGATTCTACACCTAAGGGGCCAATATACATTGTGCCTGCCATCGCAATGAATTTGGTGACCCGTCGGGTTAAATGCTCTCGTATTAAAATGTGATTATTCGCACTCACCCATTTTCCCCATTGCAGTGCTTCATCAAATGCACAAGCTCGGTTCACACTTGAGCACTGTGCTGTTTTCCTGCTGTTTTTCTCCGCGCGCTTGTCTGATCTCGGATGCTAAGCGGGGTCAGCCCTGGTCAGTAGTTGGATGGGCGACTGCCTGGGAATCAGGCTTCACTGAGCAGGGGGTTGTTGTATCCCTTCAAATGAGACTAAGTTTTACCCCCTCCTAACCCCCACTCCAGATTTTTTTTAAAAAAATTAAGGCGTTATCCTCACAGAATTGGGGCTTCTCCGTGATGTTTTTTTTTTCTAATTCAGGCATGATCTTCGAAGCTTTGAAGTTGTGAAGCTTCACAACTTCGAAGCTTCAAAGATCATGCCTCAATTAGAAAAAAAAACATTGCGGAGAAGCCACAATTCTGCGAAGATAACGCCTTAATTTTAAAAAAGCACATCTCCCATCCAAGCACTGACCGGGACTGACCCTGCTTAGCTTCCGAGATCAGACAAGCGTGCGCACATCCAGCCCTTTGCTTGTTGCTGAGGAAATGGGGGCTGCTGAGGAAGCGATGTCATCAGTAGCTGGAAGAAGACATGGGGCCGTCGAGAGCTGTGATTGGACAGGAGGGAAATACAAACACCGCCGCATATGGACAGGCGGGGGAGGGGACTACGACTGGATATGGTAGTGAAGGCGGAAAATCAGAGCACATTAAGGGGAAATACTGGGATATTAGGGTATTGAAAGCGGGAGCACGGAAGTGGGAAATTCCGGTTCCAATTTGAGGCGGCTACTGTGTAGTGTGAAAGGTGGGCGGTGAAACCTCATTGGAAGCAAAAAAAGGCGGTAAGTGTAGATCCAGCCCTTGTTGAAGGGAAACTTCCCACTGGTGTAGAAATCATATATTGAACAGATGGAAAACTTTTTAATCTCAGTAGGCTGAAAGCAAAAAGTAAGGTATTTACATCCTCTGTCATAGAACTTCAACATGCTGATGATAACATAATCTGCGCACACTCAGAGGAAGATCTCCAAGCTATCCTAAACATCTTCAAAGAAGCATATGAAAAGCTCGGCCTCTCGCTTAACATCAAAAAAACCAAAGTGCTTTACCAGCAAGCACAAACCAAACCAATCCCTCTGTAGCGCCATCAATCCAGCTTAACGGTGTGATGCTGGAAAATGTTGATCACTTTTCCTATCTTGGCAGCCGTCTCTCCACAAAAGCTGACATCGACGCTGAAATTCAGCATCGCCTGAGCTCTGCGAATGTAGCATTCTCCCGGATGAAGCGTAGAGTGTTTGAGGATCGGGGCATTCGTAGGGAGACCAAAATGCTTGTTTACAAAGCCATTGTACTACCAACCTTACTGTACGCCTGTGAAACATGGACCATCTATAAACGCCACTCCTAACTTCTCGAAAAATTTCATCAATGCTACCTCTGAAAAATTCTGCAAATTACTTGGGAAGACTAATGTCAGCATATTGGAAAAGTAAAGACCACCAGCATTGAAACAATGATTCTCCAACATCAACTTCGCTGGATCAGCCATGTTGTTCGAATGCCTGATTATTGTCTTCCAAAGCAGCTACTCTATGAATGGAAAATGGAATATTGGTGAGATTTAAAGATGTTCTTAAAGCTAATTTAAAAAAAAAGTAACATAAGCATTGAGAACTGGGAAGCTCTAACCCATGAGCATTCTAACTGGAGGTCAGCCTATATTAAAGGCGCTATGGACTTTGAAGAAGCACAAGTACAGAGCGAAAGAGGAAACGAGCTTAGGCACGTCAAGCAAACCCTCATCGTGACCGCCTTCCACCTGGAAACCTATGTCATCACTGTGGGAGACTGTATAGATCCAGAATTGGCCTTCACAGCCACCTGCAGACCCACTGCTAAGACTCTATCTCAGGAAGACAATCTTACTCGGTCACGAGTGATCACCATGATGATGATGATGATGAGGATGTAGTAGGCATGTGCCCAGTAGCTTTAGCCTTACCAGGCAAACCCACCCACTGAGCATGCCTTACATTTGGCAGTAATGAAAAAGGAGTCATGCGTACATCCTCTTTCTCACCTGTTTGGAAAAACAGGCCAATCAGAGTTCCCAATTTGGTGGAGAAGTCCTATGAACAGATAGGTGTGTGCTCATAGCATACATATCCACTAACAGTGAATGTGCATCCAGTGTTAGGTCTAGTTTTTATGGCCCTTGGGCAAGGTACCCATAATAGGCCACCTCCCTCAGTGAGGATAGCCTTCTGTCATTGTCACCAGCTGCTCAGGATGGATGAGCGCCCACCCCCGTCCGGGTTCTTCAGGCACCAGCCCAGTCCCTGCCCCTGCTCACTGCCCCCTGGGCTGCACTCAAGCCCCCCTCCATGCTGGGTAAGCAGCCTGCAACTTACCCAGGCCTGTCTGCCTCTGTCCCAATCGCCACGTTAAAAACATGGCGATCGGCAGCCCAACATGGCGAGATCATGTTGATCAGCAGCCTGTGCCCATGGACTTATATGCAAAATAGCGCCGTGAATCTAGACTATAAGGGTGATTCGCAGCACTTTTTGCATATAAGTCTATGTGCCCATATGTGTGTGTGTTTCTTTTCCCCTGCTCTTAAAGACACTTGCCAGGAAAATGTCTTCTGAGAAATTTCAGCTCAGTGCTAGTTGATATAACCATGTAAACTTTTCATGGGAATCCAGGCCACCTTCGCTTTTCTGTTCCTTCACATCTTGCTCTGTGAAAACTGAATAAGCTCATTGCCACACAACATTGTTGTGAGAGAAGAACTTCAAAGATTTTTGAAATGCTCATACAGTCAACTGGGATGGGGAGGCTGATAAATTCCTGCAAGAACTGCCCCTTTCATTCTCTTTTGGACTACATGGATGAGAGCCCTATATTATGAGAAAGAGTGAGAGAGGGAGGGAGAGAGCGCACTTGACATGCTGGAGGTCTCTATCCTCTGACATTTACAATGCAATTCAAACAGTTCCAGGGAAACCAAAACCCTGCCTGCTAACAACAGTTTGGAAATATTTCATTAAAACAGGGGCTTCTGTCTCCTCTGATGAGCACAGCGTGGACTCTCTGCCCTTTTAATTACAGGACCTTGAAGCCTCATGCCTGATCAATACATCTCTGTCAATTGTCAAGAGACTGTGCTTCAGGTCTTTTAAGCATTTGACTCCAGAGCTTTTCATCTCAAGAATGAAAATTGGATTCCATGAGCTTTGTCCAATTCAGCACACTTTTTGCCAGGGTTCACACTGAGCATTTTCTAACATTCTGTGAGCATCAGAGAGCATCACCAGCAATGTGTGATGCAACTCCAGCAATGATGGCTTCAAGGCAGGTGATTTTTTTTTTAGCTCAACAGGGGTGGACAAATCCATAAGACCACACTGCATAACAACAGAACTGCTCTGTTGCATTCTCAAAAGCAAAGATAGCAGACCGCACCTTGAAGTGGAACAGCATCTGTTAGCTGAAGAACCTATCAATTACTGTTAACGTGATAAGCGAACACACAAGCACAGTGTAAAAGACATTTAATGCGCTAAACAGTTGACTGAACTCCTTAAAGGTTGTGGAATCTCCATCACTGAATATTCTGGTATGGCTCATAGCTACACTGATGTCTCTTTAAACAGGCATTCCATCGATCCAGAGAATGTTGAAAATGATGAAGCTTGGGCACTCTTAGAGGATTCATGGCACCCACCAAATTATGATATCCAGGATTCTTTGATGGAAGCCATGATAATTAAAGGGTTATATAGAGCCAGTGTGGTGTAGTGGTTAGACTGCTGGGGTGGGACTGGAGAGATCCAGGTTCTATTCCCTTTTGGTTGTGGCCATGAATTTCACTGGGTGACTTTGGGCCAATCACTGACTCTCAGCCTAATTGACCTCAAAGTAGGGATGTAGAAATCTCTTACCTTGTTCTGTTGTGGGGCTTCCGCAGTGGGGGGGAGGCGCTCCGTCCCTTCCCCCAGAATCTGACCTGGCTGGCTGTGCTCTGTGACGACCCTACGGAGCTGCCGGTGGGGGCCGGCCACAGCTGGACTTCCAACTGCTGCCGGGCTGCTGCGGCCGCAAATGGCGGCCGCTACACCAGCCGCCATTTGCATCCCTGCCAAGCTGTGATAGGCTATGTAAGTGTTTACGTAGCCTATCATGGCAAAAGGCAGGCACACAAGTGGTGCCCGCTACGCCATTTGTGTGCCTGCCTTTTGCCGTGATAGGCTATGTAAATACTTACGTAGCCTATTACAGCAAAGAGCAGGGGTGCAAATGGTGTAGCGGCCACCATTTTCCCCCTTGCTCTTTGCCGTGATAGGCTACGTAAGTATTTACGTAGCCTATCATGGCCTAATACAGGACGCAAATGGTGGCCACTACAATGACCGCCATTTGCGGCCGCAGCAGCCCGGTAGCAGCTGGAAGACGAGCCAGAGCTGCTGCTGCCGCATCCACCACCAGGTAGGTCCGTCCCGGGGGGGGGATTTTGGGGGGTGGCGGGGGGGAGGCCATTTTGCCACGGACTCCGGGGGGCCGGATTCCAAAGAATCTGGCCACACTGGAGTCCGTGGTGGATTTCTCCAACATCCCTACCTCAAAGGGTTGCTGTGATGATAAAATGAAGAGAAGAAGGATCATGAACACCACCTCGGGCTCTTTAGGGGAAAGGCAGTATATGAAAGCAAAGCAAAGCAAAGCAAAGCAAAGCAAAGCAAAGCAAAGCAAAGCAAAGCAAAGCAAGCAAGCAAGCAAGCACCTCTATGGGTTTATAATGCGGCATGTCAAGAAATATTTGACATCAGTTTCAACTGTTGTCTTTTTTTAAAAAGCCACACCTAGGGATGGCCATCACAGGGAAATCCTGTTCGCTTTTGGCTTGACGGATCCCCGCCAGGCCACCAACTAGTCATGAATTCCTAGAGGTGGGTCAGTTCCTGAAACTTGGGAACTTCTCCACTTCTTTTCTATACAAGTGAGCCACGATTTGTGCAAACTCCCAGGTATAGCTATTTATGGAAATCGCAATTTGTGCAAAACCGCAGATGTAAATAGTGCGAGTTGTGTAAAATTGTGGGTGTAAATGATCTAACTTGACCATTTATGCCTGTGATTTTGCTCAAAGTGCACTATTTACAGGTGTGGTTTTGCGCAGATTGGGATTTCTGTAAGTGGTTGTACCTGCGATGTGCACAAATTGTGGTTTGTATGTATTTTTGAAAAGTGGAAAACTGCCAGCTGGCCCAACTCATTGTGCAATGAGCCAGGCAAGCTTGGGGATTGGGGGGCCAAGCTGGCAAAAAACTCACCAAGCTCTAGCCCCTAGATGGATTCCTCCGACATCCCTACCCCCACCCCATCAACAACTCTAGGAAACCTACATGCAATGGATGTTGCTGCTGTCAACTTGGAGACACTCCCCCCCACACACACATACTACATGTATGAAATATGCAACCCAAATTTGCTGCCCCAATGGGAGGCTGGGTGAGATCATGGTGAGGTTGGCTGTGGGTCTGCTGGCTTGACAGACCTATGGGGAATTTAAATCCTTCCTGTTAGAACAGGCACAAAACATTTTTGAAATGGCTAACACAGACACAGACGTATACACAGGGTAAGTTTGCATGTCATGGTAAGCCACCCTGAAAATGAACCACAGTGGCTTATTCAATCCATTGCTAACCCATGCTGCTGCCATCAGATGATCAGGGACTCCTTGGTTTGCCATGGTTTGTTTACCCCATGGTTATCTCTCCCACTTCCAGAATATGTCCCAGTGTCCTTTGCGGCACACATTTTATTTTAAAGAGTAAAACTTTGTTGAATCTATTTTATCAAGAGTCTTTACAAAAACAACAACAACGACGACAACAAAACTTTCTAGCATTGTACACAAATTTATTTGTGGGGGGGACCAGGTACCAAAAATACACATTTCCTCCCCATAGGCATGCAAATGTGGATTTGCATACAGTTCTGGGATGTTTTTTTTTTTAAAGTCTGCAAAGTAGGAATTTGTGCATATTTGGGGAAATGTGTGCAAATTTCAACGTTTGATTTCTCCCATTTGCGCAGAGCAAATAGTGATCACAAACTAGGGTTGGCGGAGAATTTCTCCACGAATCTTTGGGAGGCCGAGTGCTGACGCATATGGCCCCCCGAAAGTGTTGGGGAAATTCTCCGCCGGCCCCCTGCCCCCCCCGGGATGGAACTTACCTTCGGCGAATGTCCCTCTTGGCGGCGGGTCCCGGCGGTGTTTCGGCGGCGTTTCGGCGGGGGCGGGGGCGGCGGCTGGTCTCCCGACCGGCTGCCGCCGCTGCCATTGTAAAAAAAAAAAAAAAGTAAAAAAACCCACACACCCGTGATAGGCTACGTAACGATTTATGTAGCCTATCACGGCTAGATTTCCAAAGTCAGCCATGATAGGCTACGTAAATCGTCACGTAGCCTATCACGGGTGACTTTGGGGAAAAAAAAAGCGCGTACGCAAATGGCGGCTCCCATGGGGCGCCGCCATTTGCGTTCCTTATTTTGGCACGTCTAGCCTACGTAAAGATTTACGTAGACTACGGCGAAAATAAGGGCACGAAACAAGGCTGACAACCCACTGGCGTTGTACGTTTTGTCAAGTACATCATATTGTTCTAGCATCTGCTATGTCTATATTGCTCTCAGCAAACTTCTGCACCCCTGTTTGTCTTCTCTTTCCCTTTCTAAGGGCAATCACAACCTCAGCAGCATCTGCTCTAACTCTATAGGTGAGAGACTGACTGATGACATGTCTGAATGCCCCTCCGCACACACATACAAACAAACAAGACAAAGCCTGCACTAGAAAATAAACAATATGTCAGGGAGGAAGATCTTTGCAGCCAGTGATGATCAGAGTAGCTTCATAAATCACTACAGAGCGAGGCCATTCTGATAATCTGATGGATTTTGATTTTTGACCATTTGCAGGAAGTGGGATGAAAAAAAAAAAAGGCCCTGAAAAGAAGAGAGGGGGAGAATTTTCTGAGAATATATTTATTTATTTATTATATTTTATTCCACCTTTTTTTCTCCTGCGAGGAACCCAAAGTGGTTTATATGTTCCTCCTCCTCCTCTCCATTTTATCCTCACAACAACTCTGTGAGGTAGGTTAGGATGAGAGACAGTGACTGGCCCATAGCCACCCCACGTGAGCTTTGTGGTTGAGTAGGGACTAGAATTGGTATCTTCTAAGTCCCAGTCCATCACTCTAACCATGACACCACACGGGCTCTCTCATTGGTATAGGTGTGTGTGCTTACCTTACATATTGAAGTTACAAGTTGGCTGGAGTGTGTGGCTGTTCTTGGTTAAAAATAAAAGATCTCAGATGGTCCATAGACAAGATTCCATCGGTTGCCTTACTTCTTGGAATGACTGTGGGAGGATGTCATGATGCAATGTCCTGGACACTCCAGGGAGGCGGGGAGAGCTGCAGAGGGCTAGAAAGTGCTGCAAATATAAATATTTTTACGTTAAAGGAAGAAAACCCATACCACATAGCTATTTTAAGGTAAGCTGCAAACTACAGTTTCCCTGAAATGTTTAAAGAAATCCCACCCACCCCGTCCCATGAAAAAGACAGAAATACAACCACCTGTTTTGTAGGGGATGAAGAATTTCTCAAAATTGGTCATTTTGGTATACCCTTTTGGTGGTTCTTAAAGGCTCCTGAGGAAGTCTAAGTGAGGTCAGGTCAGATAAGGGGGAGAAAAATCTCTCTCAGGAGTTTGGTAGAAATGAGGACTGGGGTTTTGCTAAAATAAGAAAGTCTTAAAGAAACCTGAAGTCCATTTCTGCAACTTTCCTACCCAGGCACTCCATGTTAAAAACCTCAATTTCATTACTTTAAGATTTCTAATGGGTTTATAGAATTTGATCCTAGTGATGCCAAATGAAGAGATTTTCGCCACACATACCATGAGAATATTTGGCCCATTAATCTTTTATCTCCTGGGCAGGTAAACATTGCCTCCCAAGTTCTAGCAGCCATTTCTCAGTTTTACAGAAACTATAGATAACTGAAATAGAAAACACAAAGGTACGGTATTTTACTAAGAGGTTTTTTTTTTTAATCTTGAGAGTGGAGTGGCGGGGATGTCATTTAAAATTGCATATCATCATCCAAAAGACACTAAGAGAAATCTCACTATTTTGCTTCTCCACTTTCCTTGAGATAATGAGTATTTATGTTTGCAGACTACAATTCTAGATGTCGCTGAGCAGATGTTTCTTTGAGAAAACGACAGGCAGTGTAGTCAGGTGTATAAAAGTGGAAAGCATTTTTTTAAAAAAAGAAAGAAAAGAGAAATCACAGCAGGCTTTTGTTACTTTGAAAAATAATCAGTTCTTTAAAAGAAAAAGAAAACAGTGTTTTCTCACTTGTACCTGATGTTGAAACAACTGGCATGATTGCACATTTATGGGTTGTTGTTACTTTAATTTTTTTAAAGGTGATGCTGTTTCTAAATCCTTAGGATTTACAGCACTAGAACCACAGATGACTTTATTATACTTAATAGGTAGGAGAGGGAACCACCTAGAAGGTCAGTGATACTGTTGTACCTGGCAACCTCTGGCAGTCCATAGGTACTGATGCCTGGTTCTATTGGGCCAACTTGCCCGTCCATTTCAAGTTCAATTTTACTTTGCATGGTAGGTGGTGGCTACATTCCACCTATTTTTCCTTTTAAAGCCTCCAGTGACCTGGAGTGATGCATTGTTGAGATTTCTGTAACATGCTCTACGTTGGCCTGCCCTGAAATTGTTCAAAGCTAGGGATGGGTGTAAAATTCATTTTAATGTGAATTTACCAAATCTATACTTCCTGAATCTAAACATGAACTGGAACACAGTTTGCTGTTGAAATCCAAAGTATCCATTTCCAAAGTATCCTTTACAGTTCGCAAACAAACAAACAAACCCCAAAATGGGGTGGGGCGGGGGGAGAGGCACAAGCATATGCACATTTTAAAAAATGCACAAAAATGCTTTATGCACTGGGAAATAGATCGAAAAAAAATGTGTATGTTTGGGAAACTGCACAAAAACATTGATCCTTTTGAAAAAATGCATACAAAGCTGTATTTTTTTAAAAGTACACCAAAAATAAATGTAAGTTTTTCATGTGGGCGAAAGCAAAATTGCAATCCAATGCGAAATTGGGAGAGAAAGAACTTAGCATTGGAAAATGGGACTCTAAATGAAATGGAAAGATTTGCCAGTCCCCAACTACAGTTTGTGCAAAACACAACAAACAACCTGCAAGAAGCCTGTGGTTTTTTGTCTGCTTTGCTTTTTTGAGACCATGTAATGCCAATCTTGAAGAGCTTCACTGGTTTTGTATTTGTCTCTGAGTCCAGTTCTTTCCTCTAAAGCCCAAAGAGTGCAATTGTCTGCATGTTTAGACAGAAAAAAGGCTGACAACTCCCAGCATGACCCAGCCAGCCCTGGTGGCTGGGGCATGCTGGGAGTTGTCGGCCTTTTCTCTGTCTAAACATGCAGACAATTGTGCCTTAAATGGCTTGGGTCCAGTGGATTTGAGAAACCTCCTCTTCACATATCAACCTGCGTGGAGCCTGCATTGCACTGCATTGCATTTCTTTCTTTGTTTGTTTGTTTGTCTATTTATTTATCACATTTGTAAACTGCCCAGTCTCCAGCATTCTCTGTGTAATGCACAAATCACAAACATAAAATATGAGGTAACATAAAACAGTAAGGTAAAACAAGTCAGATTAAAAACAGGATCAAACGACAGCAGAACATAATAAAACCAAAAATGAAACCAGCAACAGGGAGTAAAACAATGTGAAGATTTAAAAGTACTAAAATAGTTCCTAAAATGCTTGGTGCCAGGAAAAAAAATGTGGTGTATGCAACCAGGTGGGGAGGCAGAGACCTCCAAGGCCCTGTTACATGTCCCAATTCTTGAGAGCTGAGGTTGACAGGGACCTGAGAGAGGGCCTACTGTGCAGGATCACCTTGGTTATTGAATTCCCTCTCCATAAAATTAAAGTTGACTCTTGTTATTGGCCTTTAGATAACCAATAAATAATAATAATAATAATAATAATAATAATAATAAGCTATACTGTTCCTGAGACTTCAGTGATTATTTCTGCTCCTTGGTTTTAGAAATGTTATTGCAACTTATGTATTTTATCAATTTGATTTAGTTTTAGCTTCAGTTTGGTTGGAATTGTTGCATTTTGTGTTGTTATAGTTTCATTGTAAATCACCTCAGCCACTCATTGAGTGGAGGGTGATTCAGAAAAACAAAAACAAAACTTTAGTATGTTGAACAGGTGTTTCAGATAGAGCTATGCACAACTGGCCTTACATGTTTCATCATTCTATTTGCAACAGAGAAACCAACCAGGAGGACCATTTTACCATTTTAGCCCAGCTTTTTCTTCTTTTTTCTATTATTATCATCACTATCACCATCGTTGTTGTTGTTGTTATTATTATTAGCTTAGGACCTGGCTAACAAAGGGACTGCCTGTATTTCTCTAACCTGCCTGAGTATTAAGATCCGCAGGAGAGGCCCTTCTCACAGCACCATTACCCACAAAAGCCTCTGTATAAATGTAAATAATAAAATTATTATTAACATCAACAACAACAACAACAACAACAACAATAAAGTGGCCTCAGCAACAACTATGTTGGCAACTTGGTCAACATTTTATGTCCTCCACAGGCAACAGCACAAGGAAAATGGGTCTTACAACCAAAAAATCACTTCTGCAAAGTGATCTTTTTTCAGGGGGGTGGGAATGGGGTGAGAAAAAGAAAAAATATCAGAAATGTTCTCAGAAGATAGGGTTTGGCTTTGGCTGCAAATTTTGGTTTGGCTCTAGTATGAGAACACTGTTTTCACTTACCAAAACCCCCTGGTAAGTTGAATATCAAATACAGCAGAAAACCTGCTTTATTTAATAGCATTCACCTATATTACATGGTTGGTAGATGATCTTCCTGCCTGCTGGGTCTCGTGATGGCCGGCCACAACTTGCAATGCTCAACTGCCACAGAGGAGTTTGATGACACAGGGTGAGGCAAAACACAAATACATGAAGTGAATGTAGGTTTTCTTAGCTTCTTGAATCGCTGGAAAACTCATTTTGCGTGCACATTTTAAACACAGGCTTCCCTGCTGGGAAACAACACAAACAAAACAGCTAATGTATTTGTAAAGAAAATGCAAATATGACTGTATAGCAAAGTAAAATGTAATTTTGCAGAGATTTATGTAGAATACCTCAATTGTGAACATATATCACGTTTGGCAGGTATAACAAATGATTTTGCAGGTTTTGCTGCTTGGCAGAGAACTGAAGTCCTGAATGTTTTAAAAAGTCAAATCGGATTTGCCAGGCCATATATTTTCAGGGGCAATGGTGGTACAGAGGTTTTTTCATAACAATGTCAAATAATGTCAATGTCAAACACTTGACGCTGCTCCAAATTTCTGGGTTGCACCTAGATCAGAGGTGCGCAACTGCCGGAGGTCCAGGGGGCATTTTTGCCTTCCCAAACTCCTCTCTCCACAGGCCACACTCCATGGGCTGCCATACAATCCATGGGATGGCCTGATTATTTAAAAAAACTAAAACCAAAACCAGAAGTTTGCAGCCAAAATTCCATCGCAAACTGCTCTGAAGCGCTCTGTAGCACCAAAAGGGTTACATTTAGGTTGTTTGCAAGCTACATTTGACCCTTTTAGCCCCCCCCAAAAAAAACCTATTGCTGAATTTAGAGCTGTGTGCAAATGGCCTCTTGAAATTCTCCATGTTATTTGTGGGCAGAGAAATTTGGGGGACAATTTCACCAAATTTTTCCAGGGGAGGAGAAATTCTCAGCAGTTTCTCCCAGCTAGAGCTCCCCATTGGCAGGGCTTGTAGCACAGCTTTTCTTTTTAGATAAGGGGATTGGGGATTTCCATGCTACAACAGCATCCACTGTTGGCAGGCCTGGACCTCAGTTTGCATCCACCACAATGCAGGTAGGGGCAGTGTGGTGTCCAGCTCCAGGGATGAGGTGGAGCTAGTGCTCTGCCAAAATCTGTCCTCCAATTTCCTGAAAGTTTCCCCCCCCCCAAAAAAAAGAGGCTTCTATTGTTCTGCCTCATTCAGGTGTTTTTATGATGTATTTTTGTGGTGTTTTTGCGCTTACCTCATCGCAGCTAGCTTCCCAGGCTGCCTGCACATCCTGATCTGAAAAAGCCCTATGGGAGGAATGACCTCATGGTGCCTTAAACTGAGCTTTAACTGAAGTGTGGGAAGCTGAGGAGGCTACAGGCTGCCAGAGAGATGATTGTAGAATGAAAAACAGGACACTTGTGCTCACTACTCGGCCACCTCCTAAGTAAGGTAAGATCAGGAAACCCAACCCCAACCCATGAGAATTTCTCCAAAATTTCTTCACAAGAGCGATTTCTCTTCTATCAAATTGAATGAGAATGGCTGAAAAAATGTGGGATAAATTTTCAGCATAGCACTAGCTGAATTTGTCCCTGGAACAGGGGCATTGGGGATCTGTGCAGACTGCGTGATGCCTATCCCTGACCTAGATGGACATATTAGCTCAGTTCCTGGATTTCTAAACCATAGTTTGGCAGATGGGTATAAGCACCAAGATCACATGCTCCTCCCTGCCACTTCCCTTATCTCATTCTCCTCCCTCCCTTCCTTGGGGCTTATATCCTGGTTTAATGAAACCACAGCTGGCCATTATGTTTGAAACAACAACAACAACAACAACCCCTCTCATTTCTTTTCTGTTTACTAACCAGGATCTTAAAGCACAGTTTGAAGTTGGTTTCAGGTCCTGGTTGGGAAAGTGACATTAAATCTCAGTTGTGAAGGATACACAAAACAGCTGTGGATTAATATAGGGCTAATCTGAACTGTCTCTTTGTTACAACACATCCTTTTGTTTCAGAGAAGTTGTGAAAGTGGCCATCAGGTTCTCTTCTCCACGTTGAGGTCTGAATGTCATTAAAGTATTTCGTTTCAGTGACACCCTTTGTCAAGGCCAGTCTGGCTAGTATCGGCTGGCTACGGACACCATCTGGAATTGCCTCAAGCTAGTATTTACTCCCTCTGTATTTGTGTGGGTTTGGACAGCTGAAAAACTCACTGAGCCAGTGACTGAGTCACGTTTTTCCTTCATGCATGGATTTTTGGCTGAGTGTTGAGGTAAAAAGGAAAAAGAGAGAGAGGATGATGATTATGCCTCAGGGATGGGTGTATTCTGGTGATCTTTAATAAAGAACAGATGAGGTTGTTTCGGCTGCCCCATTCCCACTTCCCACCCACCTAACAGAGTTACCACCTTTCCCTTGCCTCTCCCTTAAAGAAGCACTGTGACTGTATCAGTGTCATAACAGGCAGAACTTCAACAGACAGAGCTTCTCCAGACAGAGCTTCTCCATCACTGCACTTTAATATAGGGGAAATACTGCACCTCTTGTCAAAGGCACAAGGAGCTTAATTTCACACATGAAAGGCTCCCTGGCTCAAACCTGTCTATAATTTATGCTTGAGCTAGGGGAGTAATCCCATTTACTGAGAAAGGGATTTGGGGGCAGGAGAAGGAATGTGGAAAATCTGCCTGTGTTTTAATGACTCAGTGGCATTGAAGGTCATAGACACACTATGGTGGTGGGACAAACACACTCTGCAAATGCACTAAGTAAGGAACCTCTTCCTCTGTGACATTGCTTTACACTGTGTTCCAGAAACTGTTCCCTGGCTCTAAAAGATGATCAAGGGATGAAGACACTAAGGGTTGTCTCAACACCCACCCAGGCCACCCTAGAGCACCCTTGACTGTGGTGGAAACCTCCACCCCTAATCCTTACTTGCTTTTTTTCTTTTTTGCATCAGAATGAGAGGCTGGGTCAGGACCAGCCCTACCATTAGGTAGAGTAAAGCAACCACCTCAGGAAGCAGACTTTTGGTGACATGAAATGGGAAGAAATTTTTATTTATTTAATTTATTATGATTCTAATTTCACTTCCAGGAAAGCAGAGATACCTGTGGCATTTTCTGTCTCAGGTGCCAAAATAACTTGAAAATTAAAATAACCAGCTTAGGTTACTATGCACCTTAACTTTTATGGGGGAGGTGCCATCGACATTTGAGGGAGTGCCTCTCCCTATATATGCCTGCCCGAGGATTGAGATCTGTTGGAGGGGCCCTCCTCTGCATCCCACCAGTATGAGACATACACTATGGTGGAATGTGGGAGAGGGCCTTCTCTGCTGTGGCACCCTGGTTGTGGAAATGCTCTCCCCTTGGAAGCCTGATTGGCGCAGATATTGGTTTCATTTTGGCGACAAGTAAAAACATGGCTTTTTACCAAAGCCTTTGCGGGCTAAATGCATTCCCTAAAGTAGCACACTGTTTTAATTGTTTTATTGTTTCAGATTTTAATTGGTATTAGCTTGTTTAATGTTTAATATGCTTTTAGCTGTTTAAGGGAACAACCCTATGGCCACTAGTCAGTGGCTAGGCGGCCATAGGATATGTTGGTTCCTTGAGAACCGACCTTTCCCCATCCTGTGCTGCCTTGCAGGCAGGTCGGAACAGCCCTGCACGCCACGCTTGGAAGAGGAGTGCGGAGTGGCAAAAACAGGGTGTTCTGGAGGGTGTTCCAGGGCGGGGAAGGGGGAAATGCTGGTACGACACATCTGATGTGTCATCTGGCAGCTGCTTCCCCTGCTCCGCCTTCCCGCGGCTAGACAGCCAAAATGCCCTCCGTGCTTCTGCTGCCCTGCACTGGATAGGTGATCTCTGAGTTCGAAGGCGGCCACCTATCCCGATAGGACTGCACCCTAAATTATTCATTGTTTTGTACTGTTTAAATCAATTTTATCTGTATGCTGCCTTGAGATCTCAATGATATAGGGTGGGATATAAATGTTTTAAATACATACATACATACATACATTTCATGCCCCAACTCTAGGGATGTTGGAGAATTTCTCCACGAATCTCCAGGAGGCTGAATGCCAACGCATTTGCCCCCCTGAAATTGGTGGGGAAATTCTCCGCCCCCTGCCCCCCCGGAATGGGACTTACCTTGTGCGAATGTCCCTCTCGGCGGTGGATCCCGGCGGTGGTTCGGTGGCGGCGGCGGCCAGTCTTCCGATCGGCTGCCGCCGCCGCCATTTCCAAGTAAAGTAAAAAAAAGAAAAATAAAAGTGACAGGCTACGTAACGATTTACGTAGCCTATCACGGCTAGATTTTCAAAGTCAGCCGTGATAGGCTATGTAAATCTTTACGTAGCCTATCATGGCTGACTTTGAAAATCTAGCCGTGATAGGCTACGTAAATCTTTACGTAGCCTATCACGTGTTTTTTTTTTTACATAACTTTTTTCTTTCGCAGCTGGAGAGGCGGGGCACTCTCCCCCGGCCAGAATTTCGGTGGGGAGGGATGGGGCACCTCCCCCCCGGCCAGAATTTCAGCGGGGAGGGACGGGGCACCTCCCCACCCGCCAAGAATTTCGGGGGGAGAAACGGAGCGCCTCCCCCCCGAAAACAGCTGCGGGACTAGGTAAGGGACTTTCGTCCATCCCTACCCAACTCAGGCAGCAAAGTGTCTTGGGGTGGCCCTGGGCTGGGTGCTTGGATGTTTGAGTTCTACACTGCTTTGATACCCCCTGCATTGGATCTGTTTTGTCTCACACCTAATGGCCAATTACTTTAAAGGAAAATGATATGTTAAATAAAAGGGGTAGGGTTTAATGGTGGCAGCAGGAGAGAAGGTGGCAGTACCCAATGGTGAGGGGTGACCTCCACATTTGGGGTTAGGGCTTGGTTTGCCTTAGTGTACAGACCCCCTCCCCAAGACCCAGGTTCTCCATAGATGCAAATGTGCATTCAATGTCTCATTTCATTTGGCCCAATTATATTGAATTTCTAGACCACTTCTTATTCCCTAAGCACTTACATTTCACTACCAAGTTTCACTCATGATGCCCACTTGTTCAACTGAGAAGTGAGATTTGATCTCATCTTTCAATATATTTTCTCCTGTAAATGTCCCAGCATACAAAAATGTGTATTGCTATGGACCCCTGAAGATATCAGATGGTTCAAGGGAGCTCATTTGATGTTGAATGACAAGCTCTTTTATAGGTAAAGACAGTGAGAGAATAAAAATGGGGAAGAAGAAGGAAAAAAGGGGAAATTTTCAAGAATTTACAAAGGTAGCCTTTTGCTGGTGGAAGTCATAAAGTCAAGGGGAATTTGAAATGAATAACTCTATGCAGGATCTGGTCCCCATCGCATGCAAAGTTGAAGAAAACTTTGGAAAGGGTGCAGACTTTTCTTACACAGGGCAGACTTTGGTCTTATGGAAATATTTTTACAGTCAAGCATCAGATATCCATCCTCTTGCACATCTGTAATATTCCCAATTCCCTGGTGCCCCATAAAAAAACCTTTAAAGCAAGCAAGGACAAATTCAGCCTTTAAAACTATTATCTTGAATAGTCACATTTGGCTTTGTTATTACAAAGCTTTCATCCACTGTCTCATGTCATCCAATTGTATCTGTTAAAAATAATACCATACTTGAGTTTTGCTTGCACTTCTCATATAGGTTTACTCTGTGTTCTACACTTATATACACCACTGGGATTTACTTGCTAAGTGGTCTACCTGTTTATATGACCTACCTCTCAAGTTCTTTTTGTACATAATATCTCAGAACTTTGTTAGCGTGTGCTGAATTGGGAAATTCTGAAAGGGTCCGTATGTGGAACTTTTCAATATATTCACAAATGATCTGGAATTTGGAGTAAGCAGTGAAGTGGCCAAGTTGGTTGATGATATGGAATTATTTAGGGTCGTCAAAACCAAAAGGGATTTCAAGGAGCTCCAAAAGGATTTTTCCAAACTGAGAGAATGGTCCTCAGAATGGCAAATGTGATTTAATATAAGCAAGTCTAAAGTGATGTAAGTTGGGGTGAAAAATCCCAACTTCAAGAATAACCTGATGGGATCTGAGGTGGCAGTGACAAACCAATAAAGAGATCATGGGATTGTGGTGGACAGTTTGATGAAAATGTCAACCCAGTGCGAAGCTGCTCTGAAAAAGTCAAATTCTTGTTAGACATAATTAGAAAGGTATATATTTTCATGTGCATTTTCCCAAGTGTATGTATCAGTTGTGTGCATCTTTGAAATGTACACATTCTTCTCCCATTGATTAAAGTGTATTTGTGCACATTTTTCAAAAGCACACATTTTTACATGCATTCTTTTCAAATGTATGCATGCTGTCAAATTAGGGATAGCACGGGCACACAGCTCAGTCCGGGAGTCCAATTGACTCCCCCTTGCTCATGCCTCTGGGCCACATCTGCCAAGCCACTGTCCCCACTCACCTCCCCCTGCACTTGTGCACAGCTACCCTGAGCCGTCGATGAGTACCTGTCATTCCTGTGGTCACCATTTTGCAAAAAAAAATAAAAAATAAAAATATGGCTGCACAGGAACTTCCATGAATTTAATATTGCACATATAAAGGCCCCACTATGCAATATTACAGGCATAAATGGGCCACTTACAACTGTAATGTTGCATAGATGGGGTCTTTATGGCTGTTATGTGTACAGTATTAAATTTACGGAAGTTCTCTTGTTGCCATTTTTTTTTTTTTGCAAAATGGTCATTGTGGGGACAGTGGGCGCTCGTGGACAGCTCAGGGTAGGTCCACGTGTCCCAGCATGCATGGGAGAGTGCATTAATCATTCAGGGCTGCATAAGCAGGGGCATCAGCTTGGCAGGAACTTGGAGGACCCAAATGGGAGGAGGGGGCATCCACCCATCCCTATGTCAAATGCATTTTTTGGTGTTTGTAAATCACATTGAAAGCTTGGAAATGCGTAGACTTCAGCCGCAGATAGTGTCTGAATCAGTGGTCGAACTGGAAGGTGCGAATTGGGTAGATCTGATAAAAAATGAACTGAAACAAATTTCAAATGTACCCCTATGCGAATGGCTGTGGGGGGGGGAGGATAAGTGTCTTTGTGTATGGTCAGAGATAATAGGGGGATTGCTGCCCCTTCCTAAGTTTCTGGTTGACTCCAGGGGCAGGGCATGGGCAGGGGATGGAGGGGATAAAGTTTCTGTGGACCAGATGGGGAATGTCCATGGGCCAGATTAGTCCTATGTGCTGGAGGATCCCCTCCACTGCACTAGAACTTGTCCCGATGAAGGCAACCAGAATGATGAAGGGTCTGGAAACTAGTCCAATGAGGAATAGTTGAAACAGTGGGAATATTTAGGTGGGAGAAGAGAAGATTAATGGGAGACATGATAGCTCTCTTCAAATGCTGAAGGGCTATCATTTTAAATCAATTTCATTGTGAATTTTAACCAAACAAAACCAACCAGCAAACAAACATTTTTAAAAAAATAAATAAAAGATTTTTTTTAAATAACAACATATTCTAAAATCCTCGGTTTCAAATATTACAATATTCTAAAAAGAAAAAAAAGAGGTAAAAATAAGTTACACATAAACTTCAGTAAAAGCATATCAGGTATCCAAATAAAAGTCCATTTGCAAGTTACACCTATACACCACCGTTTCAAATGTTGGTTACATTGTTGAGTTTTCAATCCATTGCATTATAGGTGGTGAGCTTTTATCCTTCCAGTATTGTAGTATCAGACCTTTAGCAACTAAAAGGGAGCAAAAGATCCATTTATGCTGACCATGTGTTACATTCCAAAAAACAGGTAAGGAATTTAAGAGAACATTTGCATCAGTAAATATTAAACAGCTTTCCAATACAAAAAGTATCTGTTTAATAACTTCCTCCCAAAAGGAGGCAGTTATTGGGCATTTCCAAAACATATGAATAAGAAAAGTGTTGACTACATTACACCTTGAACAATTAGCCAAATTTGACAAGTCTTTATTAAAGAGACGTTGTGGTATCCAATAGACCTGAAACAAATGTTTTTGCTGAATAAAGTATAACCGAAGATCCATAGAGATTATGGATGTCTGTGGAATCTGCCGCGGACTCCAATGAGGCCGAATTCCAGTGAATTCGGCCCCCCGAAGTCCGTGGCAGAATGAACGCACTTACCTGTGCCTCTCTGGACCGAATATCTGCCCCTCGCCGGTTCCATTCCGCCATCTGTGCAGAACCCAGAAGTAAGTGATCAGATGCAAATGGTGTCCACTACGCCGTTTGCATCCCCGTTTTTCCTCGCGATAGGCTACGCGTCTCTATTTACATAGATACTTATGTAGCCCATCACATGAAAAAACAGGGACGCAAATGGCATAGTGGATGCCATTTGTATCCCTGGTTTTTCATACAATAGGCTATGTAAGTATCTACGTAAATAGAGACGCGTACCCTATCGCGAGAAGAAATGGGGACGCAAATGGTGTAGTTGATGCCATTTGCGTCCGGAGAGCACTGTAGGAGCTGGGATGGAGCCGGCCAGTTCGGATTCCAGGGGGGAGGAAAAGATTGCCTCCCCCCCATTGAGGATTCCAGTGGGAGGAACAGATCACCCCCTGGTGGACCCCGCCCCCGTGGACACGAGGTAAGGGGATCCGTACATCCCTAATAGAGATATCCAATACAGATGCCAAAACAGTGGTCCATTGTGTAAACAAAATAGGACATTCCAATTCCCTATTCCATTCCTGCTGTAAACCACATGTATCATATTTGTTCATTGATAATAAATATTTATAAACATGAACCTATAAACATAGGTTGATATATCTGGTCAGCTTCAATAAGTTGGACTTGTTATTGGACTTGATGGCCTTGTAGGCTCCTTCCAACCCTACTATACTATTCTATGAAGTATTTCCAGCAATGAAGGGAGACTCTGAAGCCATAAAAGCAGCAGGACCAAATAGATAGTAACAAATGTTTCAACTGCAAATACTGCCATTCCACTGTAGCAGGCAAACCAAATTTATCTTGCGAAGTTGAAAATAGCAACAACTCATCATCAACACCCACTAATTGATCCAGGGCAAAAATCCTTTTATGTGTCCAGGTCCACCATTAAAACATTTTCTTTCCAATTCTTAAACCTGGATTTCCCAATAAAGTCTATTTGGCAAGGGAAAATGGGTCAAACTGTAATTGGTGTGACATTATATGCCACATATATCTGACTGCCAAGATTGTGGGAATAGCTCTGTCTGCCTTAATGTGCTGAGAACCTAATGCCACCCATTTAAAGAGGGGCTGCAGACAAGAAGCTTCCAACACTGGCCAAGGTGGAAAATCAAATCTGAGTGGAAAAGACCAAAATTTAGTACAGATCAGCAAATAAGCCCAATGGTATGCAACTAGATCAGGGAAACTGAACCTGCCTTCATTAATTGGAAGTTGCATCCTTTCCAAAGATATTCTTGGTGGAAAGGATCCCCCTCCCCAAATACAAAACAAAGCATTACATTTTTGGAAATATTTGCCAGGTATAAGTATAGGGATCCCACGTATAACATAAATAATTTGAGGTGAAGGGCTGTCATGTAGAACAGCCTTCCCTAACTTGGTACCTCCAGATGTTTTTGACTTCAACTTTTTCCAGCCCCAGCCAGCACGGACAATGGTGTGGAATGCTGAAAGTTGTACTCTGAATCATCTCGAGGGTATCAGGTGGCAAAGGCTGATGTGGAAGATGGAGCAGAACATAAGAACATAAGAAGAGCCAATGCACAGTGCACACACACATGCACACAATATTTCTGTTCAGAAAATAGCACATCATCCAAAGAATATGTTACTGGAATTATTGATAGCAACATAACTTTTGAATATGTAATGTGCCTTATTCCTCAGTGGCTTAACTCTTCCACAGTCAGTTGCACCAGTTAAGAGTGAGTACAAAATGCCATTGTTCAGTCTTAGGATCACTTAAGATGCTTTTTAACTCAACATAAACGATTCCATATGGTGCATAAGAAGAGAGAATGGAACACAGCAGGAGAATTAAGATGATATGCTACAAGGACCATATAAATACTTACTTGGTAGCATATGGAATCAGCAAATGTTGATTTCAAAATATGACTTTTGGACTTGAGTGGATCTTAAACTCACCAGACTTGAAATTAATGTTCTCTCTCTCATACATACAAACACACGCACACGCGCGCACACACACACACACACACTGGCAGGGCTTTGCTTGCAATATTTTCCATTTCTTTTCTCCTAATTCAGTTTTTATTACAACTTTCCAGACTATCAATTGTGTAGGATTTAAAAGCAAAACAGAGCATAAAATCTGAATTTTGCAAGATGAGGTCTATCGTTTTTGCCTTTACAATGCGGAGAAAATCTGAAGGAAGCCTTTCAGAGGAGGGGGACTTACATTTATTTCACAAACAGCAGCAGTCAAAATCTCATTTTTCTTTCTTTTTAACCTTGTTTTTTTAAAACAAACAAACAAACAAACAAACAAACAATTTAGAGATCTTGGCTGAGCCTCTGTTAAGGGCGCAATCCTATGGAGGTAGTCAGCAGCCTCCGAAGTCAGAGGCTGCAAAGTATCCAATGCAGGGGTCACTAGGGGGCATCAAATGCAGTGTAGAACTCAAACATCGAACCACCCAGCCCAGTGCCACCCCAAGACACTTTGCTGCCTGAGGTGGAGCAGGAAATGGCACCTCTCCCATAAAACTTAAGATGTGTAAGTTTCCTCTCTCGGTGTAGGAAAATCCTTCTTCTGAAGCTAGTATTTGCACTGGGAGGAAATCCCCTATTGATGGCACCAATGGGGGATTTCTCCCCCAAACAAGTACTAGCTTTAGAAGAGAATTTTCCACATGACTGCAGCAGGAGAGAGAAGGGTTACATTTCCTCCCTACACTTGTTCTGCCCATAGGATTGTTCCCCGATTAATTGAAAAAAAATTCCCCATGTTTCAACAAGTTACCAAGTCAAGTTTACTTCTTAAATAAATACATAACCATATATCATCACAGTATAAACTCACATCAGAAATAAAGAAACATTAAGGGAGCAATCCTAGATAGGTAGCCACCTCCAAACTTGGAGGCAACTGCCTATCAATAGCAGGGCAGGAGAGGCATGGAGGGGATCATTCCCTCCATGCTTCTACTGCCCTGCTTTTTTGTCTAGACAGTCGATTGTGGCTGTCTATCTGGGGGAAGATGGAGCGGGGAAGGAGGCTGCTGTATAACACATTGGATGTGTTGTACAGGCAGCTACGCAGTCCCTGTCCCGGAACGCCCCCAGCCACACCCCTTTCCAGCCACTCTGTGCTCCTCTTGCGAGTAAGGAGGACAGGGCTGTTCCACACGGCCTCCGAGGCAGCGCAGAAGTGTGGGGAGGTCGGTTCCCAGAAAATGACATATCCTATGGCCATCTAGCCGCTATCCAGCGGCTACAGGATTTCTCCCTAAATCACTGTATTAGAAAGTGCAAATAAAATCCACAAAGAAAATGAAGGATTTTTTGCACACTAACATGAAAATAGCAGGAAGTACATACCAGCAAGCTTAAATAAAACAATTCTATAAAATGGTTGCCAGTAAATGCAAGAGCAATTGTCTGGACAAACTATGAGTAAAATCCAACGTAAGTCCTGCTTAGAGTAGACCCATTGAAAGGACTGAGACGTAAATTAGTCTTGACCATCTTATGTCCCATTTTGATGGGTCTACTCTAAGTAAGACTTCAGTTGGCTTTTATCCCATGTTACATTTTGTAACCCACAATAACAAATAAAGAAATATTTACTGTGATCTGATTGGAGATAACAAATCTACATAAAATCTGAAAAGCCCTCCTTCTCCTCCATCTTCTCATTATAGTAACACCATCTGAACTTATCACCATTAGAAACATGTCTCCTTGAAGACTGAACATTACATAAAGGCATAATTCAAAGCATTTGAAAGCATTCAGAACTAATGAGGGATTAATTACTTCATTCCATGTCTTCAGATAAAAATGTATACAAAACATTTTGTCAATTGTGTCTTATGTCAAATGGGTGCATCAATTAATTACATGTGCCCCCGCCCCATTATCCACCACAGTGATTAAGGCGGATGGAAATAATCTCATAATTAATTTTCACTTTCAAATAAGTAGACATTAAGAACAAGAGCTGAGTATGGAACTTCACAAAGATTTAGGAGGATATGTGCATAGAAATCCCCCCCACCCCCGGTGTAGATTTTCAAAGAAATGCCATTGTCAGTTGGTCCTGTGCTCCAGCTAACTGAAGATAATAAATCTTGGCTGGTTCAACCTGGGAATGTATCGATTTTGTGAAATCCGTTCCATCTGTGTTTTACGGTTTGTCAGGTGCCTTTTTTTCCAGTGTCCACTCATTGATGGAATTGGGGTTTTTCCAATTCCTAAATTTGCACTTACAAATCCCCCCTCAAGTGTACAAATCCCCCAAAATGTTCATTTTGATATCTTAGTTCAAACTTGTACATATTTTTCTACAACTAAATTTGCATAAAAATCTGGATTTTTTTTTTTTAACAGTCTGCAAGTCCACAGAATCTGTGCAACTCAGAAAAAGCCAGTCTGCTGCAGAATCTATGGGTTGGATTCATAGAAATCCCAACTTATTTGATTCCACTGCAGATGTCTCTGACAGCGTCCCAGGGGCCATACAATATAGCAGATCTTCTTTTTCATGGGTGGACGAGGAGGTCTTCCCTCAGGTGTCTCTGTGCAGCAGTGGCTGAAAGGTCCACCATCAATGCTTCTTCTCCATCAGTGCTGCAGTGGTGAAGAGGGGAAGAAAAGGGAGGGGTGCTCCAGAAATATATTAGGAATAGATTGGGAGACACTTTGGATCTGCTGGATCCAAAGCCTCTTCCATCCCCGGACATGCTCCTGGAACAAGGAAAAAGTAAGCCAATGTGGGTGCTCCCAGGCAATGGTGGATTGTATTTTTCCATCAGGGGCTGGACTGGGAGTACATCTCTCAGAATTACCAGTGGAAAGGGATGCTCTGCCCACTATTCCTGCTGAGAAGAAGGCCCTTCAAATACACAAACTATGGTTCACTCAAGTATTCAAAGTAGAACAGTACTTTTCCCATTATGCTCTCTCTGACATTCCCAACTGAGGTTTCCCCTTTCTCCAGCCTCCTTCTCAGAAACTGAAACCATACCCCGCAGGAACACCTGCTTTCATTTTAGGACAGCTGTACCCACCGTTCCACATGCTTCAGCCCTTCTACCCTCTCTGGGTGCTAGAGAAGCACAGTATGCTCAATTGGTTCTCTCAACACACTACAGGAGAAGTTACAAGGATATAGATATCATAAAGGTAGTTTAAAATCAAACAACATGTGAGAATTTGGATTTTTAAAAACAAACACATAAAAATTTATTTAACACAAGAATTATTATTAGTAGTATTAGTATTATTAATAATGATAATAATATCCCTCCTTTTCCCCAATACTGGGACTCAAGGCAGCTTTACCACATTAAAAACTTGTACAGTTAAAACGTATATATAGAAATATACAAAAGTTAAAATATAATTAAATCGTCAATAATATTAAAATTGTATAAAATTAAATATCAGAATTTAAAAAGACAACAACAATATAACCAGTAGTACCAATCCATCATATTCTCACAGGTCCAGACTATGTATCCCCGAAGGCCTACCAGAACAACAAGTTTTTAACCTGACTGTGGAAACATACCAAGGAGGGTTCCACTCTCGCCTCCCTGGGAAGGGAATTCTGGAGCCTTGGGGCAGCCACCAAGCCACGAGCAGGCTCATAGGGGAGAATATGGTCTTTCAGATAACCTGGACCCGAGCCCTATAGGGGTTTATAGGTCATGACCAACACTTTGAATTGTGCTTGGAAACAGACTGGGAGCCAGTGAAGCTGTTTCAGCAGGGGAGTTGTATGCTCCCTGTAGCCAGCCCCAGTCAACAGTCTGGCAGCAGCTCTTTGAACCAGCTGAAGTTTCTGAGCACTCTTCAGAGGCAGCCCCACATACAGCTAAGGCATGTGTCACTGTGGCCAAGTCAGACATCTCAAGGAACGGGTACAGCTGAGGCTGGTGCACTAGCTTTAACTGTGCAAATGCACTCCCGGCCACCACTGAAAACTGGGCATCCAGGCTCAGGGCTGAGCCCAGAAGTTAACCCAAGCTGCAAACCTGTGTCTTCAAGGGGAGTGTAACCCCATCCAGCACAAACTGAATCCCTGTTCACTGATCTATCTTTCGACTGACCAAGAGCACCTCTGTCTTGCCTGGATTAAGCTCCAGTTTGTTTGCCCTCAACCAGTCCATTACTGCCAACAGACACTGGTTTAGCACCAGAATAGCTTCCTTGGGATTAGATGGAAAGGAAAAGTAGAGTTGGGTGTCATCAGCTTACTGGTGACACCGAACCCCCAAACTCCAGACAACTTCTCCCAATGGTTTCAGGTATATGTTGAATAGCATGGGGGACAAAACAGAACCCTGAGGAACTCCACAGGCCAATGGTCAGGGACTCGACCTGAAGCCCCCAGCACCGCCTTCTGGGTCCGCCCCTCCAAGAACGAATGGAGCCACTGTAAAATAGTTCCTCCAAGTCCCATCACAGTGAGGTGGTCCAGAAGGATACCATGGTTGATGGTATCGAAAGCTGCTGAGAGGTCCAGCAGAACCAACAGGGACACACTCCCCCTGTTTGAAGGATACCATGGTTGATGGTATCGAAAGCTGCTGAGAGGTCCAGCAGAACCAACAGGGACACACTCCCCCTGTCTGAAGCCAGACTGAAATGGATCTAGATAATCTGTCTCACTCAGGAATCCCTGGAGTTGGGAGGCCACCATGTGCTCCAATATCTTGTCCAGAAATGGAATATTGGAGGCCGGCTGATAATTATCCAATATGGTGGGGTTCAGGGAGGGCTTTTTTAACAGACGTCTCACCACCATCTCCTTCAAGCAGGCTGGAACTCTGCCTTGCCTGAGGGAGGCATTAACCACTCCCCTTACCCACTCAGCCAGTCCACCTCTGGCTGCTTTTATGAGCCAGGAAGGGCAAGGATCACGTGGTGGCTCTCACCTCTCCTAGAATCCTGTCCACATCCTCAGGCTGTACATTGAAAAGTATCCAACAACCCTGGACAAACAGGGGCCAAAGTTACATCCACTGGGTCTGTATCAACTAAGTCAGAGCGGATCCGAGCAATTTTGTCTGCAAAGTGAGCAAATTGCTCACAGCATGCTGTTGAGGGGTTTAAATTATCCTCTTGCGGGCTAGTCTGTAAAAGACCCCTAATCACTTGAAACAGCTCCACTGGACAGCTCTTTGCAGACACAATAGTGGCAGAAAAAAATATTTCCTTTGCTGCCCATATTGCCACAGAGTAGGCCTTCAAATAGGCTCTAGCCCGTGTTCAATCGGATTCACTCCAAGTTTTCGGCCAACATCGCTCTAGTTGTCTTCTCACTCGTTTCATCACTGCCAGCTCCCTAGAAAACCAGGGTGCTGGCGCACTCCCCTTACCCACTTGGCCAGTCCACCTCCGGCTGCTTTTATGACCTAGGAAGGGCAAGGATCTAGAACACACATGGTGGCTCTCACCTCTCCCAGGATCCTGTCCACATCCTCAGGCTGTACAAATTGAAAAGTATCCAACAACACTGGAGAAGCAGGGGCCTAAGCTACATCCACTGGGTCTGTATCCACTATAGCATCCAAGTCAGAGCGGATATGAGCGATTTTGTCTGCAAAGTGCTGAGCAAATTGTTCACAGAGAGCTGTCGAGAGGTTTAAATTCTCCTCTTGCAGACTAGTGTATAAAAGACCCCCAATCACTCAAAACAGCTCTACTGGCCCTGGGTGGCTCTTTGCATATGCAGTAGTGGCAGTTTTTTTTTTCTGCCCATATTGCCACAGAGTAGGCCTTCAAATAGGTTCTACCTCATGTTCGATCAGATTCACTCTTGAGTTTTCTGCCAACATTGCTCTAGTCATCATCTCACTTGTTTCATTGCCGCCAGCTCCCTAGAAAACCAGGGTGCTGTTGTGGTGCCACTTTGTGAGAGAGGATGCTCAGGAGTGATTGTGTCCATGGCCCTGGTCATTTCTCCATTCTGCTTTGACAGAGTCACCCGCCGAGGCAACAGGAAAATCCCCAAGAGCTGTCAGGAAACCATTCAGATCCATCAGCCTCCTGGGGCGGACCATCTTAATCGACCCTCCACCCCTGCAGAGGTTCTGAGTGCCAGCACGTCCAAACCCCATCAGGTAGTGATCTGTCCATGACAACAGAACTATAGAGAGTTCCTCCACTCTCAGATCACTATCACCCCATCCAGCCCAGAAAACGATGCCCAGCAGCATGGGTGGGGCCAGATACCTTATGGGACAGATTCATGGTTGTCATGGCAGACATGAGGTCCTGAGCCACTCCCAACAGGGCAGCTTCAGCATGGATGTTGAAATCCCCCAGCACAACAAGTCAAGAGGTCTCCAACCCCAACACCAAGATGACCCTGGCTAGCTCAGGAAGGGAGACTGTTGAGCAGTGGGGTGGACCAACAGAATCCCTATTCTGTCTTGGGCACCCACCTTCAAATACACACACTTGAACCCAGCAGACAGTGGGATAGGGCACCTGGTCAGGGGGATCGAATCCTGATAGACCGCTGCCACTCCACCTCCCTGCCCCCGCCCCTAGGTCTTGCCTGCTGCTGGACAGTGAACCCTGGAGGGCAGAGCTGAGAGAGATTCCCCCCCGCACACACACTTCATCCAACCAGGCTTCTGTAATACATGCCAGGTCAGTGTGCTCATCCAGGTCCAGGATCAAGTCCTGGATAGCAGTTGTTTCACCATTCACCGACCTGGCATTCAGCAGCAGCCGTTTCAACCCAGGGGGTCTGTTGCCAGGGCATCAAGGTTAATTTAGCTGGGTGACTATTTGGGGACAGTCAGCACTCTATTGTTATACAGCCCGCCTTTAGAGTGTGACTAGAAGAGTTATATGTTATTATTATTAATCATTGTTTATTCCCAACTTCCCTACCTACTCCACCGTCCTAAAATCCTAAACACAAACTCCACTAGCGAGATGATGTTCCCACGATCCCTAAGGTCCCATCTGACTAACTAACTGTCAGTTCATTCCTTATTCCTCAGAATCCTCACACACACTCAGGGCCCTCCCACCTTTCACTCACTCTCTGACATACTATTAGCCCTATCTTACCTGGGTTACAGTTAACAATGAAAACACACACATTAAGATAATAGGCATATGGTACATTCTCCTCTTTCTAACACTTCTTAACTGGGAAGCTCCTGAATTGAATATAGGATTAAAAAAAGAAGAAGAAACAAGTGGTTAGGTGTGGTGAGCCTTCCTTAATTCAGAAAGTATTTCCAAATACTGTACTTAAGACAAAAAGAAGAAGCGAACAACAATACCCCCCCCCACACACAATTCTTATATCATGCTTATCAGCAAGGGTATCTGTCTATGTAATTTCTGCAAAGGTCTCTCTAAATGTCAACAGTGTTCTGGTAATATAAGTATGAAAGTACTTCAGGAGGAAATATAGAACCAAAGCTAATACACTTAAAGATAATGCATTTTTGAAGATATGTAATAGGGAAAAAGTCTTTCCCCAAGTAGTGTTTTGTTTTGGATAGAAGCGAATGCTTCAGCATTATTTTCAACATACAATACATTTGCATTTGCATCTTTCCACATATTAGCAGCAGGGGGTTATATTCATAATCTCCTAGAATGTCACACTGGAGACTGCAAATCTGTGAAATATAAGACTTCTACAGAGGTTGCTTTCCACATTTAGGTTATATATACAGTCACACGGAGAGCATCGCATCCTCTCAAGAGAGCCATACTTTGCTTTATATCTACTATTGAACAGTCTTCACCATTTACTAATGCAGCTGTCATAGTTAAGGGAAGATGTTCATTACAAGTCAAACCCCAACATTTTGCCACAACAGAATAATAATAATAATAATAATAATAATTTCTATACCGCCCCAGAGCCAAACCTCTCTGGGCGGTTTACATGCTCTGACTTGGATTCCTGCATTGAGCAGGGGGTTGGACTCGATGGTCTTGTAGACCCCTTCCAACCCTATGATTCTATGATTCTATGATTCTACAGAAGTTGAAAACATTAAAATACAATATATGAAGTTTAAAAGAAATTTACATAATATACACAAACAACAAAACGAAAAACAACTTTGAACAGTCAGTCATAACTGAAGTCACATCAAGGACCCATTAAAACTCATCATATGCTGCCAAATGTCAGGGAGTACTGGAAGGTCTTAACCTGGTGCTGAAAAGGTAACAATGTTGGTGCCAGGCAGACCTCATTGGGAGCTCATTCCACAATGGAAATGCCAAATTCTGCCTTTGCTGTGAACGGAATGGTGGTTCCTACCCCTGTGAGACTGTACCAGGCATACTGGGGGAGACGCAGTATTGCAGCTGGCCCAGGAGTTCCCCACGCCAGCCAACACATAGGCAGGGAAGTGGGATATAAAAGCCCACCCAGAAGTGGCCCTCTTTCTTGGCTTCCTCTCAGCTGGACAGGCCAGAGCAGCACAGAGTGGAAGCGGAGAAGATGGGAGGACAGGGGAGCAGCCTCCTCCACCGAGGGAGAGAAACACAGCAGTCGCATTAGACACAAGTTTCGGCTGACAGTAACCACAGAGTTAGTGGCCTGACAGTGGGTCATGTTGGTGGCACAGCCATGTGGCTCAGCACACCATGAACCAGGGAGCTCAGAGGACAGATGTATCAGGGGTACATGGGTGGTGCAGCACTCAGTCAGCACTCTCCCTCAACATGGAGCTCATCCACTGGGCATCATTTGGGCTAAATACCTGACAAGGCCAGCCACAGCACATCATCCTGTCCTAGAGGAGCAAATTTTGCAAGAGGGCCTGAATATTTGGGCTAAGCAGAGGCCTGGCTTAGGCCTGATGGACAGTAGCCCTGCCCTTCTTTAATTCTGAGCAAAGGGGTGGTCTCTGGGGGGAGGGACGCAATAAGGCCTAGTGCGGCCTACCTAGGCCTACCAGCCAGGGTGTGTGACCTTGACCTAGGGTGGGCATAGAGCACCCCAGCTGTTGTCTCAGCACCTTATGACTCACCCCAATGAAGCCAGAGACTAGCAGCACCTAGGGCCATGGAGGGTAGGTCTTAGGAGGAGGATGTGCTCCACGCCCCAAAAAAGTGTACAGGCAGGGGAAAAGGCAAGCAGTAAAGAAGCATGCACCCCCCCTCACACACACACACAAAAGTGCCAGCCCCTGCCATCAACTGACAAGGATGATGGGGCCAAATTTGTGGAATTATTGTCCTGACTCCAGGCACTTGAGATAGGAATCAAAGAACAGGAGGGTGAGAGAAATCAGCAAAGAAATCAAGGGAGTTAAGGGAAAGCAACAGCAAGAGGGTCAAAAAGACTACAGTATTTATAGAGTTAGCTGCCACTTGTCTGCTCTAGAAAAGACCACTTGTGATTCAGGTCTTCTCTCCAGAGGGTCTTCAGGTCTTCTCTCCTGGAGGTACCTACTCCATGGGACCAGCCAGATCATGTGCAGCAATACCAAGAACAGTGGTAGCCAGAGCTGAGCACCTCTGACCTAATTCCTCACCATTCCCCAGGACTGGGGGCAGTCCTAGGGGATGGTGAGGTATGCACAACTGGCCATTCTCACCCCCTGGTAGAGTCAACTCGGGAGCAAAAAGATCCTCTCACCCTGGCCCTACTATGTGCATAACATTCCCCACATCCTGGAACCCTGGTTGTGGAGGGTTCCAGGACATGAGGAAGGTTACACGTGCAGAGATCTACTGTATGCATGAAGGCTTCCCAGCTCAGATGCCCATGGCGACATGTGGACAATGGGGGAAGGGCTGGGGGGGCATTGCACATTTTCAGGGGTAGAGGTTCAGTGTGCAGCTCTTTTCTAAATCCTTTGCCCATTTATGCAAGTAAAACATGATGGGGGCTTGAGAGAGCCTGGCCACGTACGGTAGTTTTAGACATAAATGGCTTTGTTCAGACCTTCTGCACAGCCCCCTGAAGATGTTTGACAAATTCATTTCAGTTCATTTTTGATCAGGATTTACTCAGTTCACACCTTCCAGATTGAACACAGATTCAAACACAAGCTGTGGTCAAAGTCCGTACATTTCCGAGATTGCAATTTGATTTGTGGACTGAAAAAAATTGCCCTCAACAGCATGCATACTTTTGAAAAATACACATGAAAAAATGAGTAATTTTGAAAAATATGTACAAATACACTTTAATCAATGAGAGAAGAATATGTAGATTTCAAAGACATGCAGAATTGATGTGTACGTTTGGGAAAATACGTACTAAAATACACAAAAAGAAAAAAGAAAGCTTGCAATCTGATACAGACTTGAGTAAGAATGAGCTTCAAGGTGGAATTGGAGAACTTTGGCAAGCTCACATTTTGCTGATTCACACATCCCCACAACCCCTCCCCCCCACCTGGCCAAATCCACATGTTAATATATCCACAGATAACTTGTATGAAGAGGGCCTATATCAGCTCTTTATTTTCACATACATTTTTTCTTTTTTCTAGGATGAAAGTAAAAGGGTATTAAGAATACGATCCTAGAATCCCTGATTGCCTATTGGAATATAAATAATTATTGAAAGCATTAGACAGTGATGGATATGAAGTGAGACGAACAGTTTGGTAACCTCATTATATAGCAATGAACCATACATAATCATGTTGAGGAATAGATTTAACTTGTGGCTTCGGATGTGACATTATAACATTTTGGTGGTGGTAACAATGATAAAGTGAGGCTGTTACACAGATGTTAGTATGTGTGTGGCACTGACTGTTTGGAAATGTTCTGTAAAATCAATTTTCAGGTGGGTCATAATTTGAACCCTAGTCTGCCAAGTGGTGATTTTGCAGTCTTACAACCAATTCATATGTTATCAAAGTAGTTTGGGTGCTGCTTGCCTGTGGCTTTATCTCATGCCACAGGTCTTGTCTCCTTCTCTGCACATAGCTTCTATGCATGAAGAATTTCAAAAAGAGTTTAAAATCACATTAAGGTTTATAAAACACCCTCTCCCCCCAAAAGGAGAGTCCTCATTGGTAATATTGAGGGTGAGGGGAAAGACATGAATGAACTGAAAGATGTGGCAAACTGTACATTTCACCACCTAATAGCCACAGCTCTCTGGGAGGTTTGCAATGTTAAACCCCTAAAAACACAATATAATAGCATGATATACAACCAGTTACACACAGAGATATGACAATTTTAAACCATCAGCAGCAGTGATAATAAAAAATAAGTCCCAGGACCAGTTAAAACCTTATCATATGCTGTCAAATGCCTGGAAGTAGAGGTAAGTCTTAATCTGGAACCAAAAGGATGAAATCTTAGGGCCAGGTAGGGATGGACAGGCACCCCCCCTCCCCATCCCAGCCCCTGCTCGCTGTTCCCCGGACCATGCTTGAGCCCCTCCCATACTTGGCAAGTGGCCTGCAACTTACCTGGGCCCATCCTCCTCTGCCGCAATTGCCAAAAACCCACCATGAATCTTGCATATCTGGACAATCCACAGCATTTTTTGCATATAAGTTGATGTGTGCATATAGACTTATATGCAAAAAGCACTGTGAATCACCTATGTACATAACATTTGCAGCACTTCTTGAACTGTCCATGTACACAGACTTCTGATCACCATGTTTTTTTTAAAAAAAACACGGCGATCATGGGGGAGGCAGATGGGCCCAAGTAAGTTGCATGCCATTCACAAAGCATGGGATGGACTTGAGCAGAGCGGAAGGGCTCAGTGGGAGTGGCTCGGGAGGTGCGGGTGCCAGCGGTCTGATGGATTTGTGGACCAAAACGGGAGCCCACACCATCCCTAGTGCCAGGTAGGGATGCATGCATGAGAATTCTGATCAGTGGGTGAAAACCCCATGGATTTTCCAGTTCAGCCCTGCGGATTTTGTTCAGTTTTCCCCCACTGGCACTGACTTGATCTGTAGGGAGTCAATCCAATACACTAATTCTGTTTTGTTTTGTTTTTGTTTTTTTAATGGCACAAATTGATTTGTTGTTGTTTAGGGGAATCTTGAAATTTGTGCAAGTGGCATTGTAGGGTTTTGTTTGTTGTTGTTTTAATGGTGATCTTGCACAGGTGTGCATGATCACAAGTCCAGCTGTCAGCTATGTAGCCCTGCAGAGATGTATTCCCATCTTGTCAAAATCCTTGTCAATTTCATCCTCTCCACGCACCACGTTCTTTATCCCAGCAGAGCCCTAGTACCTACTTATCAAAGAACTTGTCAATTACCTTCCCTCCCTTCCTTGGGAAGTAGAGAAGTGGAGGATGAAATTGACAAATTGATAAGAATATGGCTCTGCTGGGCTAAACGGGGTAACTTTTGGAGGGGATGAAATTGCCAAGGATATTGACAAGAGGGGAATATGCCTCTGCTGGTCTATATAGCAGACAGGCAGACTTGTGATTGTGCATACTTGTGCAAGATCACCAGTATTCTTTAAATTTTTTTTACAGCATTTGCACAATTTTCAAGATCCCCCCCATAAAAACTGTGCAAATTACAATTCTGCAAGCCATTTCCAGAATAGGTAAAAAGTCTGCTGCTGCTTACCCGATTGGAAACACTGTGGAATCCCATTGGGCTTAAACAGAATGGAATTCCCAGCATCACACATCTCTAGCACCAGATCCTCCTCACCGAGAGAGCGTTCCATAATTGCAGGACTACCACTGAGAAGGCTCTCTCTTGTTGCCACCCTCTGAGCCCCCTTGGAAGAGGCACTTGGAGGTGGGCTTCAGAAAATGATTCTGTGGGTAGGTTCATACCAGGAGATAGTACATGGACAGAATTCTCTATCCAGAATTCAAAAATAATACAAAAATAGAACAATGGGGGATTCCTCATGCATTGGTTCCACTTTGGACATGACACCAAATCCCAAATCCCGGGAAGTCCTAGTTCCCCTCTACTCAGCACTGCTCAGGCCTCATCTGGAGTACTATGTCCAGTTCTGGGCACCACACTTTAAGAAGGATGCTGACAAGCTGGAGAGGGTTCAGAGGAGGGCAACAAAGATGATCAGGGGACTGGAAACAAAGCCCTATGAAGGGAGACTGAAAGAACTGGGCATGTTTAGCCTTCAGAAGACAAGACTGAGGGGAGATATGATAGCGCTCTTCAAGGACTTGAACGGTTGTCACAGAGAGGAAGGCCAGGATCTCCATCAAACGAGAGTGCAGGACACGGAATAATGGGCTCAAGTTACAGGAAGCCAGATTCCGGCTGAACATCAGGGGACTGGAAACAAAGCCCTATGAGGAGAGACTGAAAGAACTGGGCATGTTTAGCCTTCAGAAGACAAGACTGAGGGGAGATATGATAGCGCTCTTCAAGGACTTGAACGGTTGTCACAGAGAGGAAGGCCAGGATCTCTTCTCCATCAAACCAGAGTGCAGGACACGGAATAATGGGCTCAAGTTACAGGAAGCCAGATTCCAGCTGAACATCAGGAAAAACTTCCTGACTGTTAGATCAATACGACAATGGAACCAATTACCTAGGGAAGTAGTGGGCTCTCCCACACTGGAGGCATTCAAGATGAGGCTGGACAGCCATCTGTCAGGGATGCTCTGACTTGGATTCCTGCACTGAGCAGGGGGTTGGACTCGATGGCCTTGTAGGCCCCTTCCAACCCTACTATTTTATGATTCTATGATTCTATGACCAGGTAATTCAGAACATGAACATTCAAGAACTACTGTGGATGAGAAGAATCTTGGAAATACCATCAACCTGGCATTCTAAACAGTTAGAAACTCACAAGGTTACTGTCCTCTGGGCTCTTGGAGAGATTAGAGGAGAAGAGGGATCCACAGCCATTAGCTTTCAGATGTTTAGACTGTGCTGCTTCTGCTGCTGGAGCAAATATCTTCTCCACAACTGCTGAAGCCACACCAGTTGGGTTGATTTGGGGGAAGTGGTGGTGGTTCCTTTTTTGTTTCAAGGTGTATAGGTCAATATGCCCTCCAGTTCCTGACCTGCTGACTGTTCACTCAGGCCTGTACAACTGGTGATTCATTTCATGTCTTATATTTCTATACCACCCCACAGCCGAAGCTCTGTGGGTGGTTGTGGTTCACAAAAACATCTATGCCAAACTATGCCTTCTAGATGTACATCATGGGCTGCCAGAGACTCAGTTAGCCTCCTATTTCTGCAAAACTAGGGAGGTTGTTAAGGACTTCAGAGGCCACAGTTATGGGTGGCTTCATACATCTTGGTAAGTCACAAGTTATGGTCCTGATAAATGAGAATTCCAACTGCAAACACACAGAAGAGGAGTGGGAAAAACACAAGGATCATGTATGATAGTCTACCACCTGAAGAGGTAGAGTTCGCAGCTAGGAAACAAAAATGCCCCATTTTTAAGCTGACCCACTTTTAATTATATGGCTGAAGCTTTTATATGAGCTTTGGGATTTGGAATCGGACAACAGCTGCATTTTTCTATAACAGCTTTAAGAATCTTGAGCTCTGTGACCTCATGTTTATTTAGAACTGGTGCTGCATGTTTGACATTGCATAACTATATATATATATATATATATATATATATATAACCTTTGCACAGCAGAATACACAATGACACAAAAAGCAGGACTTGAAAGTTTCAGGGGAGAACAAGTATTTGCAAGTACAATGGATGTGTTTTTTTAAAAAAACAAAAAACAAAAACAAACACACATTCATTTTATGTTGGGAGGTAGATGCAATAGAGTTATGGAAGAGTTACTCCAAACAATGCAGTCTGCAGATATTCAGCCACAGATATAGTATTAATGAAGACACCATGGACAGTAAATCATTAGAATGTAAGAAATTCCTTACTGGATCGACCCAAGGGTCCATCCAGTCTAGCATCAGTTTTCCAACAGCCAGATGCTTCCAGAAAGTTCAGAAACAGGCAATTAAAGGAAATGGCTTTCCTCCATGGTTTATCTCCAGCATTTAGTATTCAGAGGTACAAGAAGAAGTTGTTACAAAATTTTGTAGTGCAGAGAACTCCTGTTTAGGGTTCTGGCTGGCCAGTCATACCCTCTTCTAAAATACTCCTTTCCATTTCCACTCCCCTTGGTTTCTCATTCCCCCAAACAGTCAGCCAGCATCCCATGCCCACCGAGCATACTCAGTCCTCATAGGGTTATTTTTGCCCCCCCCATTTGTTATCTCTGCAAACCTTGGGGTTTATACTGGTGTGTGACCAGTGCCATTTTGACCACATAAGGACCCACACATGGAGAATGAGTCCACAAGTAATATAGCGGAGGGTTGGGCAACTTGTGGCCCTCCAAATCTTTTGGCCTACAACTCCCATCAGCCCTAGCCAGCATAGACAATGGTGAGGGATCATGGAAGTTGTAGGCCAAAACAGTGGGAGGGCCACAGGTTGCCCACCCCTGTATACAGGGTGCTACCTTTCAACGTAGAGGTTCTATCTGGCTATCATAGCTAACAGCTCTTGATACTTTGGTTGCTGAGCCAAAATTTCACAAAAGACATTTTTCTGAGAAAATTTCCCAGATGTTTCTTTTTCTCACCTCCCTAGAAAAAGAAGTACCCTTTTCAGAATATCCTCTGAATATTCTCCACCATTATTTTTTGCATTGCCCATAATTTCCCACCCTCTGCTCAATGACCTGGAATGGTACCAGCAGGTCCCCAAATATTCTCCACCATTTTATGGTTGCAGGTGCCATTTTCCTTGTATTGCACCCTACCCTATGGAGGGTGCAATATGGTGGCCAGTCCACCAACACAGTTGCTGAGCTGTTGCAAAGAACTGTTGTAGGATTTCTCCTCCCTTTTGAGAAATTTGATGAAATAATCTCCACATTTATCCGCCCACAAATAGGGTGAAGAATTTGAGAGGCCATTTGCTCATGGCTCTGATTTGACCACTTTCCTTATGAAGGGAGGTTAACATACTGGGGACCTGATACTGGGAAGAGGTGGGAGCATGATAAAAGTTTATAGAATTATGTGATGGAGAAAGTGGATAGCAAACATAGTTCTCTCTCTCTCTCTCTCTCTGTGTGTGTGTGTGTGTGTGTGTGTGTGTGACCCTTTCAAATAATAATGGAACACCTGAAGCTGTCCATTGAAACAGATTGGCAGTAAATTCAGAGCATATTAGAACATATTTCTTCATACCACACATAATATATTTTTGGAATTCATTACCTTAGGATCTGATTTGGTGAACATCACGGGCTTTGATGGCTTCAATAGACAATTAAGCAAATTCAGGGAAGATAGGTCTAGCAATGGCTATTGGGCATGATCAATAAAGAAGTTCTCCACATTCAGTGACAGTGTGCCACTGAGTACCAGATGCTGGGAGACACAGCAGGAGAGGAATATTGCTTTCGCAGACTACTCAGGGCTTTTCAGATGCATTTGGTTGGTCACTGTAGGAAGCAGAATGTTGGACTAGATCAAGGGTGTAGAACATCTGGCCTAGGGGCTAAACCTGGTCCTCCTGGGGTCACCAGCCGTGACCAGTCCAGTCCTTGATATGCTTTCAGTGCCCTAAAAGAGGCTCTAAAGTGTAGCTGCAGTGGTTCAGCTCATGGGACAGCTGCCAACTGAACCAAGGCAGGGGTGGGGAACCTCAGGTCCAATCTGCCCTTCCTGGGCTCCCAACCCAGGACTCCCCAGGACTCCCCAGACAGAAATGCTGCCTTTCCCTGGTGCCACCTCCTTCACCCCCATGACTATCTATCATTTGTCACCTGCTGCTATTGCTCCTCATCCTCTTTGTCATCATTCCTCCAACTTGCTTGCTTGACAGGCAGAGAGCCAGTGAGCAAGTAGGCAGGGTCATCTCCTCCTCCTCCTCCACCTCCTCTGCCTCACCACCTCTGTTGTCTGGACCACAGTGAAAGGTAGCTGAACAAGTAGTTGCAACGATGAAGGGGAGGAGAAAGTGCAGGGGGCTCTTGTCAGCAGGCCCCTGATACGGTGTGGGACCTCGGCAGGTGCCCAACCATGCCTACCCTTGACACAGGCCCTGATTACACCCACTGCTCTCCTGGATTGTCCTGGATGATTTATTGGGACCACCACAACTCAGCCATGTACAGGCTAGCAACACTCCTCATTATAGTGAATGAACAAATGGGAGAAAATTTGAGTGCAGGACCTTCTTTGATCCTGGATGACTGTAGTTCAGGGGTGCAGAACCTCAGGCCCAGGGGCCAAATCCAGCCCACCTGAGGTCCTAAACTGACCGTCCAAGGGTCCCCACATGGTCACGCCACTTTCCCCTGGCCCCACCCCACCCAATTGGTAATTTCCTGGCTATTGTGCAGATATGTTCCCCAATCTAAAAGGTTGAAATGCCTCTCCTAAGGCTTAGTTCCTGGCGGTGGGAGCTTCAAGCTACAATATGCTGGTTTTTGTGTATTTCTGGTCCTGCCCCTTTTTGTGTATTTTTTATGTATGTTTGTGTATTTTTTGTATTTCTGGCCCTGCTCCTTTTTTGTGTATTCCTGGCCCTGACCCATTTTGTGTATTCATGTGTATTCATGTGCATTCATGTGTATTTTTATTTATTTTTGTATTTCTGGCCCTGCCCCTTTTTGTGCATTTTTGTATTTCTGGCCCTGACCCTTTTGTGTGTGTGTATTTCTGCCACTGGCCCTTTATCCTTCAGCCCCAGCCACCACTGGAATGGGCCCCCTAGAACATCTCCAAAGTGGATTCCAACCTTGGGCTTAAACAGGTTCAACCTGTGGACTAAATGAACCTTTGATCCAGTCCAATAGCGCTCTCTTTACTTTCTATATGTTTTCCATGGGGTTGTCTAATCATTTTTAATTTTTTTGTTTTAAATCAACAAGTATTTAATGGCACTACATCCCCTCCTCCCTGTGTCTTATGGTAAGTCCAGCCTAGGGTGATGATGGTGGTGGAAGAAAGTGGGTAGTGTTCATGTTCGTTTTTCCATATATCCTTTTTTTAAAAAAAATTGGTATCAAGTTGATTATAATTTTGCAGCATGTGCTCTTTTTGGCTAGGAATAACTAGATTTCTTTTCGTCCCCTTTTGCAATTTCCAACCCACTTCCTACATTCATCACTTAGGAGCATTATGTAGCTGCAGTTAGATGGGAGTCGGGCATCATAACAATCTGGCATGCCCATCTGACAAAATGTCATCCCTCCTGAAGTTCTAAAGTGGCAAACATTTATCTTCAGTGGAGCAAAATGCGATCATTTCCCCCTGCTTGATTCCCAGCTGCTTATAGATATTTTAAATAAAAATGACACATCCCATATTTGCTACTGCACAGCAGCTACCAAGGTTGGTGCTCTCAGCAAGATAGGAAAAACGTAACTAGCAGTAACACTATGTAGTAATATTGATAGATAAGGGTAACAACAACAACAACAACAACTACAACAACAACAACAACAGAGGGGGGGGAGAGAGAGAGAGAATGGGCAGATTAGCTTCACATGTGTTCATTCTCAAGTTGGATCCATCCCATCAATCTGAATGTGTTAGAACAGCTGCACAAAAAATTGCAATATTTTTCACACTATTTTTCACGAAATATGATTTTTTGTAGAATTTTCCCTGAAATACAGACAACCTAAATTTGACTCTTTTGGTGCTCCAGCGGAACTACAGATGCCCCCCCCCCCATTATTTCTGGGTTGCCCTGAATTCTCTGGGACAGCATGGGTGATGGTGGCAGGGGTAGGGATGTGCAAAGCCATCCCTGTCCGGGTTCTCCAGGCACTTGCCCAGCCCTTGCCCCCTCTCGCTGGTCCCTGGACCATGCTCGAGGCCCTCCCATGCTTGGCGAGCATCCCGTACTCACCCCAGTGGCCTCATCAAGCTCTGCAGTCGCCATTTTTTGAAAAACAAAACGGTGATCGCAAAAATGCACATATTTGCGAAGGGCAAAAATGCTCATTTTTGCAAATGTACATATTTGCATTTGCACAAAAATGGACATTTCCACAAAATGCACATTTTTGTGCATGCACAAATATGTGCATTTGCAAAATGTTCATTTCTACATATGCAAATATGAACATTCACAAAATGCACATTTTTGCCCACATGCAAATATACAGATTTTTGCGATCTCCATTTTATTTTTCAAAAAATGACGACTGCAGAGTTCAACAAGGCTGCCAGTGTGAGTGCAGGCCATTTGCCAAGCACAGGCAGGGGGTGAGTGGAAGCAGGAGCTCAGTGAGCGGTGTTGGGGGGTGCAGGCAGGGGGTTTCCACCAGATTCCTGGATGGAATCGGGCACCTACACCATCCCTAGGCAGTGGCCATACCAAGAGTGGTGGTGGCAGTGGGAACCAGGCAAAATGTCATCCACCCCTGCCCTAAACCTAAGGATAATGGTGTCTAACCTTAGAAATCCAGCATGGCAACCCTTATGGAGAGGGGGAAATGGCTTCTTTAGAGCTTTGCCCACAACTTCAGGTCAAAGGTTGGAGGTTTAGAGCTTTCTGCTTCTGTAGTCCTCCCATTTCTGCAGTGACTCCTTAAGGAAGAACCTGGACAGTAACAGAAGCAAGTAGCAAAGGCACTATAGGACCTTGGCACTATAAGATACTTCCCATCTGCTCTGATCCAGAGCTGAGAAGGAGTCTTGTGTTGTGCACAGTTTTAAAACCTGGACTACACATGCAAAATGCAAGGGGGTCAGATGTACTGCACCACTTCAGGTTTCAAATAGTGGTGCTGGGTGAATGGTCTGGGATCCATGTCAGGAGGCTGGATGTGTGAGCCACCGGCCATTTTAATTACCCAGGGAGCATTGGACTGGGGCACTGCAGGAAATTAAAATGGTAACTCCTACACCACCATATCATAAAATGGCAGCCTGCTACCTTACCTCTTGCCCTGCAATCCATGTGACCAATCCTGCCCCTGCTATTTTGTTTGATAGGCTGGTCCTCCTACCTGGATTCATTGTCCTTCTTCGCCACATCCCTCCCTCCTCAGCCCTGTCCTTCCCTCTCCTTCCCTCATCATTCCTCTCCCATTCCCACCCACTTCCAACAGACATACTCTCAATTCCTGGCAGTACCCCATGACTGCGCTCAGAATGATCATAGAACCCGAGTGTGCAGACAGTGGAAGGATCAGGATCTCCAGTCCTATGAAGCTTCAGAATAGGTTTTCACTGTCATGACTCATCTCAGGGACTTTAGAAGTAACAAGGGAGAGTGCCTTTGATCATGTACAGAGTGCCTTTCCCCTTACTGTTAAGAAATCCCTTCATGCCATCACACATTTGTAATTGTGGTGTTCTGGAGCTGAAGGAGTGACTTTTGGGTAGGCATGAAAACCAGCAATTTCAATTTTATCAATTTAAACTCAGTTTTTGCATACGGTATTCTTCATGCACCCACAATGTTCCATCCATCTGCTCTTGTCTTCCCTTCATCAGCTTCTCCCTATTCCATGTCCCACCATTGGCCATAATTAATCTGGCATGAATCTGATCCTCTGACATGACCTTTCTAATTATTTGTCTTATCTGGAAGACAAATAGAGTGATAACATTGGAGGATATTGTGCTATTAAAACACCTATATCTAAAAACTTCCCATAAATTTTCTCTTATGGTCAATTATGTTCTGCTAATAGACCATCAAACCCCTCCTCATGCTAATGCTCTGTCTCATTTACATACAAGGAAAGGTGAAAAAATGCAGGAAACAGATGATGAATCAATAGAAGTGGATGATATATAATGACTTTTTTTTTCTTTTTTTACAACAGCTGGTATGTCTATTCTAGAAGTGGTTGAAAACGCCATGTTACAATAGTTCGGCTTTAATGTGGGTCATGGTGCTGCACAAGATAACTTGTAAATCAAGGGGCAATAATCCAATCATGTGCAATGGAGTTGCTGTGAAGCTGTCGTGGATGATAGATTATAGGCATCCACTTTTGAAAAGAAAAGAGATCCCGTAACAGAAGACTTATGGCCAAACTTACATGTGATGCTAAAGGCATCATTAGCAACTGTATCAATTTTTAAATTTAATAGCAGGTGCAGTGGACCCAATTTTAATTGGTACCACACAGGGAGGGGAGGTGTAACCCTTCCCTCCCCAGTCACAATCCTGAAGAAAGGCTAATAGCAACATGCTCACATTGATTCATGTCAATGTGAGCTTTATTTTTTTCCTAAAGCAAATCACATGCACAGTGTGTGATTTCCATCAGCCTTAGAGCTGAAGAGGGAAGGGTTACATTTCACTCCACACATGCTGTGGCCCCAGTGAAAAATCCCCTCCCTCTGCACCTGCTATTAACTAAAAAACACACAACACCCCTGACCAAGTTGCTAGTGATACTAATTGAGCATCACATGTAGTCTGGCCCTTAAATATTTGCTGCCTGGATCAACATGTTTCATGATCCAGCTGTTAGTCTGGATTTTTATCCTGAAATCTGAGACATTTTTCACCCTAAAAATGTCTAGGGATGGGGGAATACTTAATTTGGTACTCATTTTTAAGTAAAGTGACCTGATTTGTACTTCCTGGAATTACATACAGTTCAGAACACAGTTCTTCAGATTTAACACTTCTCTGAATTTTGCAATGCAGTTTTCACAGCTCAAAAGTTGTGTATAGTGTAGGGATGTAAGAACTCACCCTAGCTCGGTTTCTCCGGGCACTGGCTGAAGCAGCGCCCCTGCTCACATCCCCTCTGGACCTGCGTTGGGCCGCCCACAAGCTTGTAAAACATGAAGTTAAAAAAATGTGCATGTTTAAATATGCACCGTTTGGAGCTGGGAAAGCTAAATAAGCACAATATTAGAGGTATAATGGCAGGTGCTCACTGAACGTGATCGCGGTGAGTCCTGGGGAGCGCGAGCAGGCATGAGTGAGGGGCGAACAAGGAGCATCTCAGTGAGTGCAATCTGGGGGTCACGAACAGGGGGAGCCCAAATAATTCCTGGACCCAGTTAGTCGCCCACGACATCTCTAGTATAGTGGAGGTAGCATATAGCCATCAGTACTAGTAGCCAGTGGTAGCCTTCTCCTCCAAGGATTTGTCCAACCCCCTTTTAAAGCCATCCAAATTGGTGGCCATCACTATATACTGTGGTAGTGAGTTCCATGGTTTATGTGCTGTGTGAAGAAGTCCTTCCTTTTATCTGTCCTGAATCCCGCAACCAATCAGCTTCATGGGATGACCCCATTGGGTTCTAGTATTATGAGAGAGGGAGATCAATGTATCCCGATCCACTTTCTCCACACCATGTATAATTTTATCTCCCCTTGCTTGCCTTTTTTCCTAAACAAAATGGCCCCAGATGGTGTAACCTTTCCTCCTAGGGGAATTGCTCCAGCCTCTTGATCATTTCAGTTTAACTGTCATAGCTGTCCACCAAATAACCATGGGAACTGAAGTTTGGTTGGGGAACTGAGACCTCTCAGTTAAGGTCTGTGGGTGAATGAATAGGAAAGACATGCTGCTCTTGGCTGTGATGGTTTTCCATTGCCTTCCCTGGGACTGTGCATTAAGGAAGGAAAAAAGAGGGAATGGGCTATATGTTGGTTAAACTGGAAGTCAAACAAGAGGAGAATAAGAGCAGATTTCTCCACTGAAGTCCAGCTTCTAGATCAGGGGTAGACTAGCCTGGATCCAGTCCATTGCTGAAATTTAATCTAGACCAGCTCAGGAGCAGGTGGAAGGTGTAGATTGCGCTGTCATCTGACAGCTAACCTGATACGCACTTTCACGTCTGAAGGTGAAATTCAGCACCCATCCCCAGAGAAAATACCCAGCCCCCTTGACCATGTTGCTGAATTAATTAAAAAAAACATGAAAAACTCAAAATAAATTCTAAAGCACCCCTAAAATGAAGAAGGAAAATGGAAGCCCTCTTTTGTAGGGGAAGAAAACTTTCAGAAAATTGTAGAACATATTTTGGCACAGTACTCCTTGGAACACAGGACACCGGGCTAGATCAGGTGTGGATAACCGGTGGCTGTCCAGATGCTGTTAGAATACAGAACCCATCAGCCCCTTCCAGAAAAGCCAATGGTTAGGGATGATGGGAGGTGTAGTCCAACAATATCTGGAAGGTTACTGGTTCTCCTTCCCTGGACTAGATGGATCTAGCAGGGTTCTTAAGCACAAGATTGCTGTTCAATCATGTAGCAGATGGGGTTTAGTGCACTGTCTAGTTTGTTTTCCAAACAGAAAGTTCAGTTCTATATGCTATGGGACAGTGTTATATTCCAGTTATAGGTACTCAGTTAAACAGCCACATATGGGGCTTACTTTCTACTTTTTTTTTAAGAGAACAGGACATCTCCATTCTGCACAGATCCAAAGTTTAAGAACATAAGAAGAGCCATGCTGGATCAGACCAAGGGTCCACCTAGTCCAGCATTCTGCTCACACAGTGGCCAATCAGCTGTCAACTAGGAACCCACAAGCAGGGCATGAGTGCAACAGCACCCTCCCAGCCATGTTCCCCACCAACTAGTGTACACAGGCATACTGCTTCTGATATTGGAGGTAGCACATAACCATCATGACTAGTAGCCATCAATAGCTTTCTCCTCCAGGAATTTGTCCAACCTCCTTTTAAAGCCATCCAAATTGGTGGCCATCACTACATCCTGTGGTAGCGAGTTCCATAGTTTAACTATGCGCTGTGTGAAGAAGTCCTTCCTTTTATCTGTCCTGAATCTCCCACCAAGCAGCTTCATGGTATGACCTCAGGTTCTAATATTGTGAGAGAGGGAGAAAAAGGTCTCCCTATCTACATTCTCCACACCATGCATAATTCTGTACACCTCTATCATGTCTACCCTTACCCTCCCTTTTTCTAAGCTAAACAAACCCAGCTGTTGTAACCTTCCCTCATAGGGGAGAGGCTCCAGCCCCTTGATCACTTTAGTTGCCCTTTTCTGCCTTTTTTAGCTCTACAATATCTTTTTTTTTTTTTTTTTTAGGTGTGGTGGCCAGAACTGTACACAGTATTCCAAGTGTGGTCGCACCATAAATTTGTGTAGTGGCAATATGATATTGGCAGTTTTATTCTCAATTTCTTTTCTCATTACGCCTAACATGGAGTTTGCATTTTTTTTTTTTTACAGTGGCCACACAATGGGTTGCCATTTTCATTGAGCTGTCCACCACAACCCCAAGATCTCTTTCTTAGTTGGTCATTGCTAACACAGATCCCATCAGGTTATACGTGAAGTTGGGACTTTTTGCCCCAACGTGCATCACTTTATACATGCTTACATTGAACTGCATTTGCCATTTGGATCCCCTTTCTCCCAATTTGGAGAGATCCTTTTGGAACAACTCACAATCCCTTTCTGTTCTAACCACCCTAAATAATTTGGTGTTGTTGCATACCTGGCCACTTCACTGCTCACTACTAATTCCAGATCATTTATGAACAAGTTGAAAAACATCGGTCCCAATACAGACCCCTGTGGGAATGCACCATTTACTTCCCTCCATTGGGAGAATTTACCATTTATTCCTGTTCTCTGCTTTTTGTTCTTTAATCAGTTACTCTTCTTATTCCATGACTGCTAAGTTTGCTCAGGAGTCTTTGGTGAGAGACTTTGTCAAAAGCCTTTTGGAAGTCCAAGTAGACAATGTTTATTTCAGTTTTGATTTTGGAAGGCAGACAATGACACTCGACAGAATGTATCAGTGTGAAATAAATGCCTGTGCCAAATGCTTTCATTAGGATGTTCAAAAGCCATGTTCAGAGGATTACTAAATTGGGTTACAGAAGTGAAAATAAATACTACTATCTCACTCAAAGAAAGCTTCGCCAGTGTATTCAGGAGAATGGGCTACCTTTACTGAATACTGTCTGACTTTAAAGATATACATATTTCATGGTAAGTTGTAGTGCAGTGCTCAATAAGTCCCATAGGACTTAATGGGGCTTACCTTTGAGTAGACCTGCAGAGGATTGTGTCATAATTCAGATTACCTCCCTTCAATTCAAAGGCAGTGATAAAGGAGCTTGAGAGATGTCTAAGGATCAGGAGAATTCTGGAAACATACCTGATTTAGGCAGTGACTTGTTTTATAGCATGCCAACTGTCACTTCCCTAGCATTCATTTATTTATTCATTCATTCATTCATTTATTTATTTATTTACTTACTGCCCAATAGCTGAAGCTCTCTGCATTCGCACTATGATGAGGGATGGATGAGTCTGTCAGGTTTGATTTCACCCAGTTTCTCATTTTTCCTACCTTTCCTACATTTGTGCAATACCATATACCATTTCCACATCAGTTGGTGAATTTGTTTTTTAGAAGTCCCATGAACATGTAAACATAGTTTGTGCATGTTTCTGAAAATGCGTACGTTTTTGCAGGCAATTTCTCCTGAGACAAAGTGTTCTTGTGTGCACTTCTCTGTAATATACACATTTTTGTGTACACTTTTCTGTACTGCATGCATTTTTGTACACATTTTTTGAAGTGTGCAGAACAATGAAACTGATGTGATATGTTTTGGCTACAACTACATTTCTAGACACTATACCATGATCAGAAAAGGTTAAAAGGACCCTAGCCCACTTCCTGGTCCAATAAAAATCTAAATTTCGGCAGGTTTTGTAAATGCATCCCACAGGTTTTACCATTGCTTTTGTATCTGAAGTTTCATTGCTATCCGGTTTTCTTCATCCATCAGGACTCACAGTGTGGCATTGTCAGTTGGGATACTATTGGTTATGCCTTTCAGATCTCCCTGCTTGCCTTAAATGTTTGTTTGAGTTTATTCTGCAATATAAGTTCACACATCAGAAGTCTTTGGAATATTACACAGCTGCACGTTATATTTAATTGATGTCTGTTCTTTTCAGTTTAGATATAGGAACATGAACATCTGGCTTTTTTTTTTATCCCCTAGTAAAATCTCCCAAGGGTACAAAAAACCTGCTTGACAAAATACCGTCGTGATGAATTCTGCTTTAATAAATGTGCATTCTAGAGATGATTCATGGATTATATGATTCCATTCAATTATTTTTCAAATAGTGCGTGCTTCATTTCATCAAGGATTTCAATCAACGCTGACTGATTAATTACCATACCACTGGTAGCCTTTTTGTTTAATAAACACTCATAATGAGCATGTTCAGTCTTGGCATATATAAATGTCACTGATATAAAACTGAGAATCTATTAAAAATGAGACAGTGGGCACAAGGGCTGTTTTTTATAGCTGCTAGTTTATAGCAGGAAGTGCTGCTAGTTTAAGCTCTAGTAGTATATTTCAATAAAGAATACACAGTGTGTGTGTGGGGGGGCTGCATACCAGTGGTGGGCTTCATGCTGGCAGTGGGTCTTACTCTCTTAACAGGGCTGGCCCTCCTATGAGGCTGGGTGAATCTCCCACCTCAGGTGGCAGAATGGGAGGACTGGTGAATTGCACACTGCCCCCAACCCCTCCAGGAAGGCCCACCACCACCACTTCTTGTGGGTGCTCCAGAGAGCCCCAATAACTGCTCTCTCACCACAGCACTTGCTGCAGTGGGAGAACAGGGCCAGCAGGGCTCTGTAGAACCCCCATCTGCCTGGCAACACCAGTTGAAGCTCCACAGAGGCTCTGCTTAAATTTTAGCTCTGACAGGTCTCAGACCTTCCCTGAGCCCAGTACAGGAAGATGCCAGAGGATGACTGGGACACATGAAATAGGTCAGGGGTCCACATGCAGTCCATGACTGTTCCGCCTCTGATTTATATGCATGTCTAAATAAAAGTAATTATGCTTCTGCACACCCTGAGAGTTTATTGGCACAGGGCAATAAACCACAAACGTGCTGTACTATAAAATAATTTCATAATTCAAACACGTTACATCCTCATTAGTAGAGTAAAATAACTGCAGACAGAACTAATACAAAAATGGCACCACATAAAACAGATAGGTAGGGTTATAGACAACCTGCCTTTAAGGAGAAACAAGATAGTTAGAAGGTAGGGATGTAGGAGAAATTCACAATGGAACCAAATGAGTTCGGATTTTCATGAATCTGACCTGTGCATGCTGGTGCATGGTGCATGACAGACCAACTTTTCCTCTGTCAGGCAGATTCTGCCCACTTGCAGACCAATTTCCCGACTTCCCTAGAATTTTGCACAAATTTTGCTGTAGAAAAACACACAGCATTAAAAAAAAAACCCAGCCCCAAATGTGCATTTCCCCCATAGGCTAAAGCGTGAAAACGCACATCTTGGCAAATTCGCACATTTTCGCACTCACAAATTGCACAATTGTGCAAAATACAAATTTGCACAAATTGAGCCCCCCCCCTTCCAACCCATTTCGGAGATGGGTGGATGATGGAACGAAAGGCACCTGATAATCTGCAAAACAGACGGAGTGGATTTTACACAATCCAAACATCCCTATTAGAAGGTGTTAGTTAGTCCTTCCATTTTTCCTTTGAGAAAATCTACACCAAAGCCCATTTTATTTGTGAGGCATTTTTTCAAGACAGAATTGTTGCTCTTGGGGCACACAGTAATGAATACAGGGTATGGTCAACTGTGTTTATAACATGATTGAGTGTCATACATGAATGCATAGTATTGTAGTTGCAGGAGAAGTCAGAGGACAAGGGCTGTCTTTGGCAGGGGATCCCAAAGAAGGACCCTTGAGGATGACCTTAGGGGTTGGGCAGGCACATATGGGAGGAGGCGATCCTTCAGATAACCTGGCCCCAAGCCGTTAAGGGCTTTGAATGTAAATACCAGCACTTTGAATCGGGCCCAGGAATGAACTGGCAGCCAGTGCAGCCGGAAAAGTACTGAAGTAATGTGATCTCATTGGCTGGTCCCTGTTAACAATCTTGCTGCCCTATTTTGACTAGCTGAAGTTTCTGGACCATATTCAAAGGCAGCCCCATATATTGCAGTAATCCAGATGAGAGGTTATCAGAACATGGATAACTGTACCTATGCTATCTCTGTCCAGATAAGGGTGTAGTTGGTATACCAGCCTAAGCTCAGCTCACTCCTGGCTCCTTGAGATGATGAAGCTGCAACTTAACTCCTGCTTGAGATCAGTGGGTATATTAACTGGTCTTGAACTCATTGGTGGGTACTGGCATGAAACAGTCTGCCATAAAGCACTACTGTTGAAAAAGGCAGTAAGACATGTAATGTACATACCCACCCCACTTTGGAAACTCTTTACTATCACCATCACCAAAGGAAGAGGAGAAGGTCAGTCCTGTACTGGGTGGGGTGATAGGGAGCATTGTCTGGTCTGAGAAGTGCAGATGAACCACCTTAGGACACTATGGGTGATGGCAAAAAGCTGGCACTGTTTGAGACAAGCAGAGCAGAGCAGCTTAGAGTGTTTCTGTAGCTGTTGAAGCTGGCTAAGTTAGAAGGAATTGGATCCTGAATGCTGAAAAATGTAGCATGAAAGGAATAATAATAAATACTGCTATTGCGTTTTATCAGCACATGGAAGGACGTTGAAAAAATATTTTTCCAAGCAACTAATTTTCACTTTCAATATAAAAGTTAGCTTATCACTCAGAATCATTGCTAAATTATGGAAGCAAGCATAATAAAAGCGAGTGCTTTAAGTAGTTTGGTGATAGTAGTATAGCATCGCTTTATGTTCGCTGCCATTACCTTTCCACTAAAAAGACTATACATTTGTGACCAAATCAGACAAAAAACTGACTCCCACCAATTTTCTTAGAGAAGCTTTACTGCATTCCTGAGTGCTTGTAGAACCTACAGATCAGTTTATAAATGATTGACATACTTACCTTCTAGCATGCTGGAGATCTATCCATCATGATTGGATTTTGACAGTTCAAAACTACATTGAAAGAGTGGGGTATTATATGGACCTTATGACTACAGATGGACACTTCCTATCAACAGTAACACAATATGGTAGAAAAGTGAAACTCTGAAAAGTGTTTGGATGCAGGACCTAACCCTGAAATCTCATCATGCAATGATCGGTTTGCTCATGGTTAGCTTCATCTGACAAATGCCCTGTTCATTCGTTCCTTCATGCATGATAGTTTTTTCTTTTAAGTGTTGTATTATATAGTCCCTGTTATTCCTTTTAGAAATTGTTTGTTGTACTTGCATCTAGAGATGTATGATTGTGTAAATTCCGTTCCATCTGTGTTTTGCGGATTGTCAGGCACCTTTCATTCTGTCATCTGCCCATGCACGGAATCAGATTTTTTGTTGTTGTTTCCAAATATGTGCAAATTTGCATTTGCACAAATGCATAGTGTGCAAATTCACACATGCAAAAATGTGCAAATTGCCCTAAGTGCACATTTTCACACTTTAGCCTATGGGGGAATGTACATTTTTGGCTGTGTGTGTGTGTTTCTCTACAACAAAATTTGCATAGAATTTGGGAAAGTTAGAAAACTGGTCTGCACGTTTAGTTTGCAGGATCCACCCAACAGGGGAAAATGTGGTCCACTGCAGAATCTTCAGTCCAGATTCATGAAAATCTGAACTCATTTGATTCTGTTCTGGATTTCTGAGACGTTCCTACTTGCGCCTTTACTGATTATATTACAAAGGTTTCTTATCACGCTGTATGGCACTCTGAATATATTTAGAAGAGCAAGATATGAATTAATGATGATGTTTATGGTGGTGATGCAGTAACTGGATGGAGGACATGGGACCATGCTGCACTAATTGCCATATCCTGCTAGCCCTGCCCCTGATATCCACACATTTAGGGGGATGTGGAGCACTTTGATGCACACAGTTGTATGCATGAAAGCACTCTGTGTGATCAGGACCAATGTGTGATTGGGGATCTTAGTCATGTGGAGTATCTATCTACACACAGGTGTGGAGATGAAGCCAGCAGGGTGTGGTCTCATTGGAGTAGGGCTAACAGGGCAAGACTGTCCCCCCTTCTATTTGTCTAGTGCAGGGATAGGCAACCTTTTTAGGCCAGTGAACAGATTTGGCAATGTGAGAAACTGTCCTGAGCACCACTACAAAATGGCTGCCATGGGAGGAGTGGCTAGTCTCAAAGAACAAGTAACCTGCCCCAAAGACTGGGTAAAAGGCAGTGGTGAGGTCTGAACCCCAACACTCTAAGCAACTCATTTGAACCCACAGTTTTCAGCACCAACAGAAACCTATTTCATAGTAATCCCAGCTAATGGTAAGAACATCTGTGTTGTTGTTGTTGCTGTTGTTGTTTTTAAATGGGAGCGGTAGGGCACCTTAGTGGGCAGCAAGGAAGGTGTATGGACAACACATTGCCTATCTGTGTTCTAGTGTTCGTATGGAGGAACACATGGGTAAGGCTCAGAATGACATTTGGTGGTTTGAATGTCAAGGAGGATTCTCATAAGAATACTAATACCAGAGTTACACTTTAGGGATGTAAGAACTCACCCTAGTTTGGTCCTCCATGCACTTGCCGAAGCAGCGTCCCTGCTCGCTTCCCCCCCCCCCCGAACCTGTGCTCAAGCCACCCACGAATTCGGTGAATTCTCCAGCACTCACCGCGAACCGATTTGGTGAGCGCCGCCATTTTCACACCTTTGCTTTCTAGGAAAACCAGGAAGTTAAAAAATGTGCATATTTAAATATGCACAGTTTGGAGCTGGGAAAGCTAAATAAGTGCAATATTAGAGGGATTATACCTCTATACAGGTTTGCGGTGAGTACTTTGGAGCATGACCGGGCATGAGTGAGGCGTGAACAAGGACAGCGTCTCGGTGGGCGCAGTTCAGGGGTTGCAGGTGGATTAATTCCTGAACCCCGAACTTCACTTGCAACATCCCTACACTGTGTCATGTAGTCTCTCATATGCATATTATAGTGCATGTGCTAACCTGCCTGCAGGAAAATGGGAAGTCAGGTTGAGCTATCCATGGGCATTGAATTAGGGATGGCGGAGAATTTCTGAGAATTTCTCCACGAATCTTGGTGAGGCCGAATGCCAACGCATTCGGCCCCCCGAAATTGGCGGTGAAATTCTCCGCAACCCCCCGCTCCCCCGCGGGATGGGACTTACCTCCTGCGAATGTCCCTCTCGGCGGCGGGTCCCGGCGGCATTTTGGAGGCATTTCGGCGGGGGCAGGGGCAGCGGCCGGTCTTCCGACCGGCTGCCGCCACCGCCATTACAAAAGTAAAAAAACCCAACAACCCCGTGATAGGCTACGTAACGATTAACGTAGCCTATCACGGCTAGATTTCCAAAGTCAGCCGTGATAGGCTATGTTTATTGTAACGTAGCCTATCACGGGTGACTTTGGGAAAAAAAAAAGCGTGTACGCAAATGGCGGCGGCCCATGGGCGCCGCCATTTGCGTTCCTTATTTTGGCACGTCTAGTCTACGTAAAGATTTATGTAGACTACGGCGAAAATAAGGGCAATGCTATTAAGTATTTACGTAGCCTATCACGGTAAAGGCAGCCACGCAAATGGCATAGCGGCCACCATTTGCGTGGCTGCCTTTACTGTGATAGGCTATGTAAATACTTATGTAGCCTATCACGGCTGACTGCAAGGACACAAATGGCGGCTGCTATGACAGCCACCATTTGCAGCCGCAGCAGCCCGGCAGCAGCCAGGAGACCAGCCGGAGCTGCCGCCACCGCCACATCCACCGGAGCCGCTGCTTCCACCACCGGAGCTGCTGCCGCCACCACCAGAGCCGCCATTGCATCTGCCCCAGGTAAACTGCATCCTGGGGGGATTCTGCGGGGGAGGGGGAGGGGGGAGGCCGTTCCGCAACGGATTCCAGGGGGCTGGATTCTAAAGAATCCGGCCTCACTGGAGTCTGTGGCGGAATTCTCCGCTGTTCCTAGTTCAGACAGAGGGGGAGCCAAAGGTCTCCCAGGAAAGTGTCCCTGCTTCTCTCTACTCCCTCTGCTGAGATCTGATGGAACAGCAGCCTGACCTAGTATAAGGCAGCCCCGTATGTTTCCATTCTCCCTGATTATGTAGTTATTTACTTGCAGGGAATTTTTAAATTGCAAGTGCATTTAAAAATATGACACACAACCCTGATGTCTGAAGTAGCCCAGTCCTCAGGATTCTACCATCTCCTTTAGCTACATGTATAGACTAGGTATGTCTGATAGGTTGAGCAAGTTGCACAAATCGTCTGTGAATATGAACATGTGGAGATATGAATGAGCAATAGCTAAGAGCTAGGGATGTACGAAACACTTACCTGGTTTTGCCCAGGGACATCCGTGGTGGGGGGGAGGTGCTCCGTCCCTCCCCCTGAAATCCTCGACGGGGGGGGAGGCAATCCTTTCCTCCCCCCGGAATCCTGCCCGGCCAGCTCCACTCTGCGGCCAGGCTGCACAGCCACTGGCCAGGCCAACCCACAGCGGGGCCTCCAACCGCTGCTGGGCTGCTGTGGATGCAAATGGCGTCCTGAGTAGGGGACGCCATTTGCGTCCCTATGGCAGCCTGTGATGGGCTATGTAAATATATACGTAGCCTATCACGGGCTACCATAGGGACGCAAATGGCGTCCCCTACTCAGGACGCCATTTGCGTCCGCAGCAGCCCGGCAGTGGCTGGAGCTGCTGCCGCTGGAGCCACCGCCGCAGCCGGAGCCGCTGCCAGGTAGGCTCCATTCTGGGGTGTGGGTTGCTCTGTTCCGCCATGGATTCTGGTGGGCCAAATTCACTGGAATTCGGCCCCCTGGGATTTGTGGTGGAATTCTCTAACATCCCTACTAAGAGCGTATCCACCTCTTCAGGAGATACTAAGAAGAATGTACTGGCATGCCACTTTATTACGCTTCTTCTTTTACTTACTTTTCTATCCCAGCTGTATTTTTGCACATTGCCTGAACAATCCCCTCTGCTTTTCCTACTGTGTCAAATTCAATGTCTGTGCAAAGAGAGGAAAACACACACACACACCTCCCACTGGTCCCCCCATGCCCCAAAAACGTTAACGGGAATAAGGGAACCATTCCACAAACAGCAATTGTCATACCAAACCCAGGGCAGACTTTGATGTTCCCATTATGACAGCAATTAAGCATATGGAGAGTTTAGTTTCCATCATCAGCTCAGAATGGAATAGCAGATTCAATCTAAACCTATAATAAGACTAAAATTGGTCAGAGATGTAACCCTGTAATATGCTTGGAAATTAGATGTTGTCTGCTGTTAGGTTTTGGCAGGCTTTGCCATTGAAAGGATGCCATTCAGAGCTGTTGGCAGGACAACCCACTGACCAGTACACTTGCTCAGTGGAAAATATTCAGTTCCTCATATATGTATGTATGTATGTGGGAAATAAATATGGCTGCATTTTGCTTCTCTATCCAAATTATGCCTTGGGAGGAAGAAACAGGAAAAAAAGGCAAATCGCAGGTTTAGAATCTCCAGATGACTAGAGAAATTCCACCAAACTATTGACAGGGCATATACAAGTAGGCCTCAGGCAACCATTACAGGGAACACAGATGCTCAGCAAGGATTTTGGAAGATATAGGGCAGGGATGTTGTCCTTGTTCAAATGTGGGAAGCAAGCAGGGTCCCATTTTGGTAAGCTGAGAGCATCAGGAAAAAAGGTATGGGGTTGTGGGAGATGGGGACAGAGGTGGATAAGAGATGTTATAGAGGGATGGAGTCGGTACAGCCTTCCCCAACTTGGTGCCCTCCAGATGTGTTGGACTGCAATGTCCATAATTCCCAGCCAGCATGGCAAGGTTCAGGAAGGCTGGAGTAGGAGATGAGCATGGGTGATAGTGCAGAAGGATGGTGCAGGGAAAGGCCCAAGAATGGGCCACAGTTCATATTGAGACAGTCAATCAATTCCGGTGGTCTTCACCCATTCACCCACCCTGGTTGCCATTCCTACTTCTCCCTAATGGCAACAAACAGACACTTGTGCCCCAGATTTATATATGTAGTTTTGTTGTTGTTTTTGTTTGTTTTAAATGAAGGGTCTAATTTTTGGTGGGGAGTAACACTGAAGGATCAAGTACGCAGTCTGGGACTACTAATGGACTTGGCGCAGGTTTCTAGGACAGCTTTTGAAAAGCTTAGGCTGGGATGGTATCTGTGGCCTTATAAGAACATAAAAACATAAGAAGAGCGCTGCTGGATCAGACCAGGGGTCCATCTAGTCCAGCATTCTGTTCACACAGTGGCCAACCAGCTGTCAACCAGGAAACTACAACTGGGATATGAATGCAACAGCACCCTCCCAGCCATGTTCCCCACCAACTAGTGTACACAGGCATACTGCTTCTGATATTGGAGGTAGGTAGCACATAACCATCATGACTAGTAGCCATCAATAGCCTTCTCTTCCAGGAATTTGTCCAACCTCCTTGGCTTTTAAAGCCATCCAAATTGGTGGCCATCACTACATCCTGTGGTAGCGATTTCCATAGTTGAACTATGTGCTGTGTGAAGAAGTCCTTCCTTTTATCTGTCCTGAATCTCCCACCAAGCAGCTTCATGGGATGACCTCAGGTTCTAGTGTTGTGAGAGAGGGAGAAAAAGGTCTCCCTATCTATGTTCTCCACACCATGCATAATTCTGTACACCTCTATCATGTCTACCCTTACACTTCCTTTTTCTAAGCTAAACAATCCCAGCTGTTGTAACCTTCTCTCATAGGGGAGAGGCTCCAGCCCCTTGATCACTTTAGTTGCCCTTTTCTGCCTTTTTTAGCTCTACAATATCTTTTTTTTTTTTTTTAGGTGTGGTGGCCAGAACTGTACACAGTATTCCAAGTGTGGTTGCACCATAAACTTGTAGGGATGGCAGAAAATTCCGCCACGGATTCCAGTGAGGCCAGATTCTGTAGAATCCAGCGCCCCTGGAATCCGTGGTGGAATGGCCTCCTGCCCCCGCCTCCCTGCGGAATCCCCTGGGACAGCACTTACCTGGGGCGGATGCGGCGGCAGTGGCGGCGGCTCCAGCAGTGCGGCGGCGGATTCGGAGGTGGTGGGTGCGGCGGACGGAGCAGTGGGTGTGGCGGCGGCAGGTGCGGAGGCGGGGGCGGCGGGGCGGCGGCAGGGTGGTGGTGGGTGCGGTGGGTGCAGCAGCAGGTGCAACAGCAGGGGTGGTGGGGCGAGGGCGGCAGGGCGGGGGCATCAGGGCAGCGGGTGCAGCGGGTGTGGTGGTGGCAGGTGTGGCAGCGGCGGGTGCGGTGGTGGCAGCAGGTGGAGGCGGGGGTAGCGGTGGCAGGGGCGGTGGGTGCGGCGGGTGCGGCAGGTGTGGCGGCGGCTGGTCTCCTGGCCGGCTGGGGCCAGGCGCAGCATACGCAAATGGCAGTGGCTATGGCGGCCGCTATTTGCATTCGCTATTTTTCACCGTTCTAGCTTATGTAAATATTTACGTAGGCTAGAACGGCGAAAAATAGCAAATGCAAATGGCGGCCGCCGTAGCCGCCGCCATTTGCATACGCATTTTTTTTTACTTTGCCGTGATAGGCTAAGTAAATATTTATAGAGCCTATCATGGTTAAGTACGGGGATGCAAACGGCAGTGGCTACAGCCACCGCCATTTGCGTCCCTGCTGCCCTGCAGCCAAATGTCCAGCTGCGGGTGGAGCCGGCCAGTGGCTCTGCAGAATCCCCACGGAGCAGAGCCAGCCGGGCAGGACTCTGGGGGGAGCGACGGAGTGCCTCCCCCCCATCGAGGATTCCGGGGGGAGGGATGGAGCACCTGCCCCCCACCGCGAAGCAGATCCGCAAAATGGTAAGTGACTTTCATACATCCCTATAAATTTGTGTAGGGGCAATATGATATTGGCAGTTTTATTCTAAATTCCTTTTCTCATTATGCCTAACATGGAGTTTGCCTTTTTTTTAGGGATGGCGGAGAATTCCACCACTGATTCCAGTGAGACTGGATTCTTTAGAATCCGGCCCCCGGAATCCGTGGCGGAACGGCCTCCTGCCCCCCCGCCCCTCCGCGGAATCCCCCCGGGATGGCACTTACCTGGGATGGAATCGGCGGTGGTGGCGCCAGAAGCTCCAGCAGCGACTCCGGCGGTGGCGGCGGCTGGTCTCCTGGCCGGCCGCGGCAGGGCTGCTGCCGCCGCCATTGCCGTCCTTGGACCATGATAGGCTACGTAAGAATTTACGTAGCCTATCACGGCTAATGTCAAAAAACAAAACAAAACACCCAGCGTACACAAATGGTGGCGGCTACGACGGCCACCATTTGCGTTCCCTATTTTTCGCCGACTTACCTTACATAAATATTAGGGATGGCGGAGAATTTCTCCCTGAAACTTTGGGGGGCCGAGTGCCAATGTTTTCGGCCCCCCGAACAAGTTTCAGGGAGAAATTCTCCGCACCCCCCCGCCCCCCGCACCCCCCCCCCGGGACAGGACTTACCTTTGGTGAATGTCCCTACCGGCGGTGGGTCCGGCCGGCGGTTCATCGGGTCTTCGTCCGGGGCTGGAGCGGAAGCCGGTCTTTTGACCGGCTGCCACCGCCGCCATACCAATAAAAGAAAAAAGAAAAAAAACGCCCCCGTGATAGGCTACGTGACGATTAACATAGCCTATCACGGCTAGATCTGCAAAGTCAGCCGTGATAGGCTACGTAAATCGTCACTTAGCCTATTACGGGTGACTTAAAAAAAAAAAAAAGTGCGTACGGATAATGGCGGCCCCCATAGGGAGCCGCCATTCACGTTCCTTATTTGGTCGCTGTAGTCTACGTAAAGGTTTACGTAGACTACGGCGACCAAATAAGGAACGCGAATGGCGGCTCCCTATGGGGGCCGCCATTTGCGTACGCGCTTTTTTTTCTTTTTTTTTAAAGTAACCCATGATAGGCTAAGTGACGATTTACGTAGCCTATCACGGCTGACTTTGCAGATCTAGCCTTGATAGGCTACGTTAATCGTCACGTAGCCTATCACGGGGGCGTTTTTTTTTTAACTGTTTAGTTCACGGCCGGGCGAGGCAAGGCGCCTCCCCCCCGGCCTGAATTTCGGCCAGGCAAGGCGGGAAGCCTCCCCCCCCGGCCTGAACTTCGCGGGGGGAGCAGCGAAGCGCCTCCCCCCCACCGCAAAAAGCTGCGAGACCAGGTAAGTGACTTTCGTGCACCCCTAGTATATATTTACATAAGATAAAATGACCAAAAAAAGAGAGAGGGGTAACGCAAATAGCGTAGTGGACGCCATTTGCGTTCCTTTATTTTCCACCATTCTGGCCTACGGAAATATTTTATTTATGTAAATATTTACGTAGGCCAGAACGGCGAAAAATAAAGGAATGCAAATAGCGTCCACTACGCTATTTGCGTTCCCCTTTTTTTTCGCCATTTTATCTTACATAAATATTTACGTAAGATAAGTCAGCGAAAAATAGGGAACGCAAATGGCGGCCGCCGTAGCCACTGCCATTTGCGTACGCTGCGTGTTTTGTTTTGTTTTTTGACATCAGCTGTGATTGGCTACGTGAATTCTTACGTAGCCTATCATGGCTGTCTAGCTAGACAGAAATGGAGACCGCTATGGCAGCCGCCATTTGTGTCCACACCAGGCTGTCCGCGGCTGGAAATCTGGCTGCGGATGGCCCTGGCCGGCTTCTCCACGGCCTGGCCGTGGAGCAGAGCCAGCCACTGAGGATTCCGGGGGGGAGGACCGGATCGCCTCCCCCCTCCGTCGAAGATTCCGCAGAGAGGGACAGAGCAAAGGTAAGTCAGTTTCGTACATCCCTACTTTTTTTTTACAGTGGCCACACAATGGGTTGCCATTTTCATTGAGCTGTCCACCACAACCCCAAGATCTCTTTCTTGGTTGGTCATTACTAACACAGATCCCAGATTATATTTGAAGTTGGGACTTTTTGCCCCAATGTGCATCCTCAATAATTTGGTGTCATTGAAAACTTGGCCACTTCACTGCTCACTCCTAATTCCAGATAATTTATGAACAAGTTGAAAAACACTGGTCCCAATACAGATCCCTGTGGGAACGCACCATTTACTTCCATCCGTCAGGAGAAATTGCCATTTATTCCTACTCTCCACTTTCTGATTTCTTCTTATTCCATGACTGCTAAGTTTGCTCAGGAGTCTTTGATGATGGACTTCTTAAAAAGCTCTTTGGAAGTCCAAGTAGACAATGTCTACTGGATCACACTGTCTACATTTGTATTGACACTCTCAAAGAATTCTAAAGGGTTAGTGAGACAGGACGTACCTTTGTAGAAGCCCTGTTGATTCTTTTTCAGCAGGACTTGTCCTTCTATATGCTTATTAATTTTATCTGTAATGCCTTCAACCAATTTATCCAGAGCAGACATTAAACTAACCAGTCTGTAATTTCCTGGATCCCCCCCGGATCTAGGGATGGATATACCACCCTGCACCTGACCCACACAGTGCTCGCCAAACCCCCAGCAAGTACCCGACCCAGGTGAGTGGCATGAGGCAAGCTGCTGGGAGGTTCGGCAAGCACTGTGTGGGGCAGGTGCATTTAAGCCTGAAATGTTGCAGACATTGCCCTTTTAAGGCCCCCATTTGCATAGATGAGATACTTTTAAAAGGACGAGTAGCAATTTGAGTGGCAAACGGCGCTTGATGAGGGAAGCTGGGCCAAGCTGGGCAGGTGCTGGGGACAGTGGACTGGCTTTCAGGGGGCTTCATCTGGCTTTGAGCCCCAACCTATTTCTTACTGGGCTTTGAGCCCCAACCGGGTGCCTGCACTATCTCTACCTGGATCCCATTTTGATAATTGGTGTTACATTGGCCATCTTCCAGTGCTTTGGTGTAGAGGCTGATCTTAGCGACATGCTGCGTATTTTGGTTAGAAGATCAACCATTTCACATTGGAGTTCTTTGAGAGCTCTAGGATGGATACCATCTGGGCCCGGTGGTTTATTTGCTTTCAATGTATCAATAAGGTTGAGAACTTCATCTTTTGTCACCACTATTTGCCTCAGTTCCTCAGACTCCCTTCCTGAAAAGTTTTGAAAACATCAGTTCAGGCACAGGTATCTGTCCTATACCTTCTGCAGTGAAGACGGGTGAAAATAATTCATTCAGCTTCTCTGCAATCTCTTTGTTCTCCTTCATGGAAAAGAGGAGGGAGTCTGGGGGCATTTGTCAGTGGGCCCTGTGTAGGGTGTGAATCCTCAGCAGGTGCCCAACCATGCCTACCCTTGACGCCAGCCCTGGGTGGGGAACCCGTGGACCTCAAGCTTCATTCAGCTTCTCTCCAGTCTCCTTCTCCTCCTTTAGTATTCCTTTAACCCCATTGTTATCCAATAGTCCGACTGCCTCCCTAGAAGGTTTCCTGCTTCTGATATATTTAAAGAATTATTTATTGTTGCTTTGATATTGCTTTGATATTGTTAGTGATATGCTCTTCATAATGCTCTTTTGCATCTCTTATTGTCTGGATGCATCACCTTTGTGCAAGCTTGTGCTCCCTTTTGTTTTCCTCACTTGGGCAAGACTTCCACTTTCTGAAGGAAGCCCTCTTTTCTCTACTAGCATCCTTGACGCTGCTCATTAACCATGCTGGTGACCTTTTGGACTTAGTGCTACTTTTCCTAACCTGTCATATACATTTTAACTGAGCTTTTGTTATTGTGGTTTTGAGAAACCTCCAAGCATTTTGAAGGGATGTAATCCTCTTGACTCCCACTTTCAACTTCCTTTTCGCCAGTTCCATCATTTTAGAGAAGTTCCTCTTTTGAAGTCAAATGTGGCTGTGTTGGACTTCCTGGGCAATTTCCCATGCATACGTATATATATATATATATATATATATATATAAAAATATATATATATATAACTGATAGCACTGTGGTCAGTGTTTCCAGTTGATTCAACAACATTTACAACATTTCCATCTATCTAGAGGGTAGGGGTGGACGAAAGTCCCTTACCTGTCCTCGAAGGATGTTCGCGGTGGGGGGGAGGCACTTCGCTGTTCCCCCCGTGAAGTTCAGGCCGGGGGGGGGAGGCTTCCCGCCTCGCCCCGGCCGAAATTCAGGCCGGGGGGGAGGCTTCCCGCCTCGCCCGGCCGCGAACTCGAAAGTTTAAAAAATAAAATAAAACGCCCCCTGATAGGCTACGTGACGATTAACGTAGCCTATCACGGCTAGATCTGCAAAGTCAGCCATGAAAGGCTACGTCAATCGTCACGTAGCCTATCACGGGTGACTTAAAAAAAAAAAGCGCGTACGCTAATGGCAGCCCCCATAGGGAGCCGCCATTCGCGTTCCTTATTTGGTCACTGTAGTCTACATAAAGGTTTACGTAGACTACGGCAAAAATAAGGGCAACAGAGCCGCCATTATCCGTACGCGCTTTTTTTTTTTAAAGTCACCCGTGATAGGCTACGTGACGATTGACGTAGCCTATCACGGCTGACTTTGCAAATTTAGCCATGATAGGCTACGTTAATCGTCACGTAGCCTATCAGGGGGCGTTTTTTTTTTCTTTTATTGGAATGGCGGTGGCGGCAGCCGGTCAAAAGACCGGCTGCCGCTCCTGCCCCACTCGAACATACCTGGCTCGCTCTCTGGGAGCTTGCCTGCTTGACTACAGAAGCAGGCAAGCTCCCAGAGAGCGAGCGAACAGAGCGAGCGAACAGGGGGAGCAAACAGGAGTTGGCCAGGGGAGTTGCAGTGGTTGAAGAGACAAAGGAGACAAAGGAGACAGAGGCTAAGAGGTAAGTGGGTTGCAGGAAGCCCAGGGCGCTGCCCTTTATCCTTCTGACTGGCTGTGAGCTCACCAGGAGCTTCTGAGAGCTCCAACTGAATTGGAGGGGTGTGGCCTGAGTACTCCCAGCAGCTGACTGGGCGGGAAGCTTCAGTCTGTTTCCCGCCTCCCAGCTGAGCAGAGCAGAGCAGAGCAAGCTGCTCCAGCTGGTCCAGGGACTACAGAAGCAGGCAAGCTCCCAGAGAGCGAGCGAACAGAGCGAGCGAACAGGGGGAGCAAACAGGAGTTGGCCAGGGGAGTTGCAGTGGTTGAAGAGACAAAGGAGACAAAGGAGACAGAGGCTAAGAGGTAAGTGGGTTGCAGGAAGCCCAGGGCGCTGCCCTTTATCCTTCTGACTGGCTGTGAGCTCACCAGGAGCTTCTGAGAGCTCCAACTGAATTGGAGGGGTGTGGCCTGAGTACTCCCAGCAGCTGACTGGGCGGGAAGCTTCAGTCTGTTTCCCGCCTCCCAGCTGAGCAGAGCAGAGCAGAGCAAGCTGCTCCAGCTGGTCCAGGGACTACAGAAGCAGGCAAGCTCCCAGAGAGCGAGCGAACAGAGCGAGCGAACAGGGGGAGCAAACAGGAGTTGGCCAGGGGAGTTCGGCAGGGGAGGTCAAGGGGGAGGCCCCTAACATTTTTTTTAATTTTTTTTTACTAACTTTTTCCCATTTATTTGTCTTGTAACACACACTTCCACACCAGTGGGACTCTGCTTTTAACCTCTACTGATTAGAGGAGCAGGCACAGGCTAGTCTAGAACAATCACAAAGCTAGACACAAAAAGGGAAAAGGGGCTATGGAAGGACAAGACTCTCCAGTGGTGGTGACCTGCAAGGTGTGTGCCATGTTTGTTTTCTTGCCTGAGAACAACATGGCCTACACCTGCAACAAGTGCAAGTTGATCACGCTGCTGGAGGAAAAAGTAAGTGGACTGGAGCGGCGACTGTCGACCCTCCGGGGAATAAGAGAACACGAAGAGTTCTTGGACAGAATGGGGGAACTACAGCAGCAAAGGGCAGACCAGAAGCTTGAAGAGCAACAGCAAGATGAGGCAGAAGTGGGAAATGCTGAGGAGAAGAAAAATGGAGTAGAGGATACTCCTTGGAAAACGGTGACAGTTAGGAGAAGAAGAACTAGACGCCACTCTGCACCAGTGGAAGCGGTGGAGCTGTGGAACCGATTCCAGGTACTTGCAGATGAGACTGGAGGACAGCCTGCAGAGGAAGAATCACAGGGGAACCTGCATGAGAGTGAGCAAGAGGCTAAAGGTCAGTCAAACAGAGGCGATGAAACCCAGGCCTACAAGAAGAAGAAGAGAGGAGTGGTAGTAGTGGGAGACTCCTTGCTGCGTGGGATCGAGACCCAAGTATGTCGCGAAGACCCGTGGACTCGCCAGGTATGTTGTCTCCCGGGAGGACAGATTAGAGACGTGACTGAAAGGTTGCCTGCACTCATAAAGCCCACTGACAGGTATCCCTTTCTTCTCATCCATGTGGGAACAAATGATACCGCCAAGCGGAGCTACGAAGAGATCACGTCAGACTTTGAAGCTTTGGGAAGGAAACTCAAGAACTTTGGGGCCCAGATAGTTTTCTCATCCATCCTTCCAGTAGTTAGAAGAGGGATAGAAAGGGAACGAAAAATACTCCGGGTGAATGACTGGCTACGAAGGTGGTGCCGACGAGAGAGATTTGGATTCTGGGACCACGGGCTATACTTCCTGGAAGTTGGCTAGGGATGGGTTGCACCTCACAAAGGCTGGGAAGAATGTGTTTGGCCACAGCATGAAGAACTTCATCAGGAGGGCTTTAAACTGAATCCTACGGGGAAGGGAGATGTAATGTTGGGGGTAACAATGGACGTAGGCGCATGCACTGCAACGGAGAGAACAGCGCTGATAGCGCCCAATAATAGTCTTCAGACACAGGTAGGAAGAAAGCCAGACTATGAAGCACATGGTCTTCGATGTCTATATACTAATGCCCAGAGTATGGGAAACAAACAGAACGAACTTGAACTCTTAATACAGGAGGGAAATTATGACTTGATAGGTATAACTGAGACTTGGTGGGATGACTCTCATGACTGGAATACAGCAGTTGAAGGATATAACTTGTTCAAAAAGAACAGGAGGAACAGAAAGGGAGGCGGGGTTGCACTGTATGTGAAAAATACATATCTCTGCACAGAAATACAGGAGGAGGAGCTTGGTAGCCCCATCGAGAGCATCTGGGTTGAAATAAATGGAGCAAAGAATAAAAGGAACCTGGTGGTCGGAGTCTACTACCGGCCACCCAATCAAGGAGAAGCCAAGGATGAAACTTTTGAAAAGCAAATAGCCAATGTTTTAAGGAAGCATGATGTAGTAGTAATGGGGGACTTCAATTTCCCTGATATTTGTTGGGAGACAAATTCTGCAAAACATGGCCCCTCCAGGAAATTCCTGACTTGTGTGGCGGATAACTTCCTCCTACAGAAAGTAGAGGAAGGAACTAGAGGATCGGCTATCCTTGACTTGATCCTAACCAACAGAGATGACTTAGTGGATAAAGTAGCAGTTACAGGAACTCTGGGGGAAAGCGACCATGTTGTACTTGAGTTCTTGGTTCTAAGGGAAGCAAAAGCCGAGTGTACTCAAACGCGTACCCTGGATTTTAGGAAAGCTGATTTTAATAAACTCAGAACAATGATCAGTAAGGTCCCATGGCAAGCAATGCTAGCGAGAAAAGGAGTCCAAGATGGGTGGGAACTTTTAAAAAAGGAAATTCTCAAGGCACAATCACAAACAATTCCAACAAGAAGAAAAGGTGGAAGACAACAGAAGAAGCCAATGTGGCTTCACAAAAAGCTTAGGGATGACCTGAAAACAAAAAAGGACACATATAGGAAGTGGAAAGAAGGCCAAGTAACAAAGGAAGAGTACAGGCAGGTAGCACAGAATTGCAGGGATGGTGTCAGGAAGGCTAAAGCTGAGAACGAGGTGAGGTTAGCGAGGGATGCTAAAAACAACAAAAAGGCTTTCTTCAGCTACGTGCATAGTAAAAGGCAGAGGAAAGAAATGGTTGTTCAGCTATTAAATAAGGATGGCAAAATGATAACAGAGGACAAAGAAAAGGCAGAGGTGCTCAATTCCTACTTTGGCTCAGTCTTCTCCCAAAAGAGGGTCTATGACCCCCCTGGCAAAGGCGAAGTACAGGCTGAAGGGGCAGGATTGCAGCTTGAGATCGACAGGCATATGGTCAAGGAACACCTCATTACTTTGAATGAGTTCAAATCTCCAGGGCCAGATGAACTGCATCCTAGAGTCATAAAGGAACTGGCAGAAGAACTCTCAGAACCGCTGTCTATTCTCTTTGAGAAATCATGGAGGACCGGGGAAGTGCCAGATGACTGGAGGAGGGCTAACGTTGTCCCTATCTTCAAAAAGGGTAAAAAGGAGGAACCTGGGAACTACAGACCAGTCAGTCTGACATCAATCCCTGGGAAAATTCTGGAGCAGATCATAAAGCAATCCATCTGGAAGCACCTTGACAACAATGCTGTGATTACTCGAAGCCAACATGGATTTGTCAAAAACAAGTCCTGCCAGACAAATCTGATCTCATTTTTTGATCAAGTCACCTCCCTTGTAGACATTATATACCTCGACTTCAGCAAAGCTTTCGACAAAGTGCCCCATGATATCCTGATGAGCAAACTAGCTCAAAGTGGGCTACATGAAACAACAATCCGGTGGATCCACAGTTGGCTACAGAATCGGACTCAGAGTGCTTATCAATGGGACCTTCTCAAGCTGGGGAGAGGTAACGAGTGGGGTACCGCAGGGCTCAGTCCTGGGCCCAGTGCTCTTCAACATTTTTATTAATGACTTGGAGGAGGAGGTGCAGGGAATGCTGATCAAAGTTGCAGATGACACAAAATTGGGCAGGATAGCTAATACTTTGGAAGACAGAAGCAAAATTCAAAGTGATCTGGATAGACTGGAGCGCTGGGCAGAAAACAACAGAATGACATTGAATAGGGATAAATGCCAAGTTCTGCACCTAGGAAAAAGAAACCAAATGCACAGTTACAAGATGGGGGATACGTGGCTCAACCACACTACGAGCAAGAAGGATCTTGGAATTGTCGTCGATCACAAGCTGAATATGAGCCAACAATGTGATGTGGCTGCAAAAAAGGCAAATGCTCTTTTGGGCTGCATTCATAGAAGCATCGCTTCCAAATCCTGGGAAGTACTAGTTCCCCTCTACTCAGCACTGGTTAGGCCTCATCTGGAGTACTGTGTCCAGTTCTGGGCACCACACTTTAAGAAGGATGCAGACAAGCTGGAGAGGGTTCAAAGGAGGGCAACAAAGATGATCAGGGGACTGGAAACAAAGCCCTATGAAGAGAGCCTGAAAGAACTGGGCATGTTTAGCCTTGAGAAGAGAAGACTGAGGGGAGATATGATAGCACTCTTCAAGTACTTGAAAGGTTGTCACAGAGAAGAAGGCCAGGATCTCTTCTTGATCATCCCAGAGTGCAGGACACGGAATAATGGGCTCAAGTTACAGGAAGCCAGATTCCGACTGAACATCAGGAAAAACTTCCTGAGTGTCAGAGCAATAAGGCAATGGAACCAATTACCTGGGGAGGTGGTGGGCTCTCCCACACTGGAGGCCTTCAAGACGAGGCTGGACAGCCATTTGTCAGGGATGCTCTGATTTGGATTCCTCCATTGAGCAGGGGGTTGGACTCGATGGCCTTGTAGGCCCCTTCCAACCCTACTATTCTATGATTCTATGATTCTATGAACACCCACCGAACCGCCGGCTGGACCCACTGCCGGGAGGGACATTCGGCGAAGGTAAGTCCCGTCCCGGGAGGGGGTGCGGGGTGCGGGGGGGGTGCGGAGGATTTCTCCCCGAAACTTGTTCGGGGGGCCGAACACGTTGGCGCTCGGCCCCCCGAAGTTTCAGGGAGAAATTCTCCACCATCCCTACTAGAGGGGGTTGACATAGCCAGAGTGATACATGTCTTGATTATGTCCAGATTACATTACTGAAACATGCTTTACCTGAGGCTATGCTTGAAGATGATTTGGTAAGTGTAACTGGTACAGAATACAGGAATTAGAATGCTTGTGGGAAATCATATTGCACAGGTTTGTATTGCAGGGATGCATAAAATGTTTAGCCCTGAGAACTGTACCCAGTATCCGCTGGGAGGTCAGGTCACATGCATACACACACACACGCATGTGCCACCACTAACAAGGTGTGTCATTCCTCTGCCACCAATAGTGGGGTGGGCAATGTTTTTCTACTCAGAAGTTAGCAGGAATGAATCACGCAGCAGCACTTTCAAACAGCATCGCAATTACCAAGCCTCTGCATGAGCTGACACTCAAAAGTAAGCAGAATAAGCCTCAGCAGTAAGGAGGACTGAATCACTCAGCAGCTTCCTTCTTCTCTGATCTCTGACCAGCAGCTGATTGGAGATAAACACTTTTCCTGCTTAGTCTTGGAAGAGCTCTAGCACTAGAAGAGCCCCAAAGGTGGCAGATTGGGGGGCATGTCATGCTTGGATTAGTGCAGGCTTTGTATCCACAGGATCAAACACCCTCCCAGTGGCCAGCCATCCCCTCAGCATGCCCCCAACTTGGAAGAAAATGTACACCAGCCCTGGAACTGGCATACATAATTATATATTAAAATTATAATATAGATAGATGATAGATGATTGATAGTGGATGGATGGATGGATGGATGGATAGATAGATACACAGAGAGAGGGGTGGGGTGGGAGGGAGAGAGAGAGAGAGAACAGAAAGGAAGGAAGGGAAATGCCATTCCTCCTTCCCTTCCACTCTGCCAGCAAGGGCCCAGCAGGGTTTTGGATGAGGTAGTTTGTCCACCTTTAGATCTCGGGCTTCTTCACATGGAGCTTTTATCCTGCTATTGGGAAGTCTGTGGGTCCTTTTCATGATGTTGTCAAACTCCAGGGCACATCCAGATGTATTTCCCAGTTATTCCATGTTAAAAAGATCTGGAAAAAATGAGGTCTCAAAAAAACCTCGGATTGTTACGCTTTTAAAACAGCTACTGGATTGCGCTGTTTCACTGAGTTCTATGGAACCTTGAAAATTAAAAGCTTCCCCACTCAGCAATCACATGCTCACTGTCTGGGAGCCCGCTGTAAACGTGGAAAGGGCAGGCTCCACAATGGGAAGACTGCAGGTTTTTTTCTTTGATGGAAAGGCAGCCCTCCCCTCCATCACTGGTACGAGCCAGTGTGATGTAGTGGCGAGAGTGCTGGACTGGGAGGTGGGAGTCCTGGGTTGTAATCCCCACTCAGCCATGGAAGCTCACTGGGTGACTTTGGGCCAGTCACAGACTCCCAGCCCTGCCCAACCTACCTCACAGGGTTGTTATGAGGATAAAATGGAGAGGAGGAGGATAATGTAAGCTGTCTTGGGTTCCTTGCAAGAGGAAAAAAGGCAGGGTATAAATGCAATAAATAAGTAAATAGGTAAATATGATTGCCCTGTAACTGGCTATCCCCCCCACCCCCCTGCTCACACAGATGGAAATAAATCAATTTGGAAGAAGACAAAAAGAAGAAAAAGACAACATTTTCTGCACCAGTTTGTTTCTACTACATGACGTTGAATACAAGAACAGACCCCTAAGGGGGGGGCAGTTTAGGAGCACAAAGGGATGGCAAAAACATTATTAGGTGAACAAGTATTAATCCATGTTATATAGGACTTTAATGTACTGTGACTGAAAACTGCGCAAGGGAATGAGGTAGCAAGAGATATCGGGGGAGCACCTGTTCCCCCTCCCTCTGCCTCCTTGGACTCATCCCTATAGCCAAGACATCTTGCTTTGGATTTCTCAGCCTGATACTGGTAGTGGTAGAGAATAAAGCAGAGATCACTGAGGATAAGCAAATTTTATTATCATAATTCTATTTCCTTAATCCCATTGCTATAAACATGCTCAGCAACTTCAATAACCGAGAGCAGATTGTGTCAGAGAACATTTACGGAGGAGGATCCCATAAAAATGTGCTTCTGGCTAAAACGAAAAAATGGATGTAATCAACTCTAAGGCTGACAAACACTGGCATAGCCTTAGAATCATAGGTTCATTGGGTACCTTGTTTTTATTATGGCCATTCGAAGATATATAAATCTAAGGCCTATTGCCTTTTGGAGGTGGAATTTTTCAATCATTGCTACCGAAGTATAACATGTAAACAGAAAAATCATGCTACCACAGTATTGTATCCTCAGTTTTGAAGACTCCCTTCAGCCTTACTTGGAGTACAGTAGTAATAAATTATCTGGCCCATTGCCAAATTTCTTCAATTATCTCAATTACTCATTAGCTGATTCCATGCCTTGCCATTTGTTGCCTTCCCACATGAACAGAAAATCAGTCTGCTCAAATGCACAGCTCTCTGCCAGTTACGTGTTCGACAGCAGCAGTGACTGCACTTTATATATCAACATCCATTGAAGCTATATCGAGGCCAACTGGGGAGCAAGAGGGAAATATGCCCTAGAGGTTCATTAGATAGCCCGATAATATATTTGGTTGATGTGACCAGAATGAGAAGCAAGCTTTTAATAAAAAGCTGGCTTGTTCCTTTGCTTGCCCTCATTTTCATCAAATTAAATGAGCAGATGGGAATTATACTAATATATCTCTTGTTCAGATTACCAGCTCTGCTTGTCCTTACCCTTCGCAGAACCTAAGAATTATAAAGCACTTGATCATAGAGAGGGGCTAACCTCGTTTTATTGCTTCCTCCACCCCTTTCCTTGGTTACACAGAGGCCATTGCTGTGTATGCTTTCCACATAAAATGCCCTGATTTCAATCCCTAGTATCTTCATTTGGGGCAAATTAACAAAGATCCCCAGGATTCTCCAAACATCATTTTGCTGCTCTTCTCATGCCTGATTCCCATCTGTGCTTGCGATCACTGCTTGCTCTGTGTGAATGGGAAGCTTGTACAAATTGAGCAGTGATCGAATGGGAGAAGTCTCCCCAGATTTGCGCATGTTTCCCCAAATTTGCATGTTTCCCCAAATCTGAGCATTTTCCTCCATAGACTAAAGCAGGAATGATCCAGTCCATGAAGGAAATTTGTGCAATTTATGAATATTTTTGGTGGACATGTGCTAGCACCTGCTCTCATGTTTGGAGCTTCAAATGGGGTATGCTTGCATATTTTGTGAGCAAAAATGAAATGTTCATATGTCCCTACTCCATTTAAAAGGATCCAAAATAGCATGGCTTGGAAAAGGGATGGACAGATCGATCTATTTCTAGTCCATTTCTAGTCCGTAACAGTTTCGCATGTGTTAATTCATAAATCTATTCCATCCCATTTTCATATGTATCTGTAATTTAAAACAACAACTATGCCTGAAAATGCATATTTAATATATATTTACACATGCATTTTTAAATGTATTTTCTCATAAAATATTTTATCCCCAAATACAATTTTTATATGTATTTTTGGCACATTTGTTTGAGCTCAAAACTGCATCACAAAATTTATTAAAGACTACTATAGAATTAAAGCCAGAAACTTTTTTACTGGGACTAACAGATAAACGCATAAAAGAGAAGGGGGGAACCCTCTTTCTCTACATGATAATGGCTGCAAGGTTATTGTATGCACAAAAGTGGAAGAATGAAACAATACTGACTGCGAGCGAGTGGATCATGAAAATGGTGGAGCTGGCAGAGATGGCAAAACTAACTTACTGTTATAATTAAAGAAGGATCAACAACTAAATTTATGTTAGATTGGAAACCTTTTATAGAATTTGTACAAGAAATAGAGAAAAATGTTATCTATGTATCTGGATTTTGAGCTTTGAGATGGTTAATTCTCTTTTTCTGTTGTTGTTGTTGTTAAAATTAGGAGAGAAATGAGATAATGTCTGTGAACTCAATGTATGATATAATATACAACTAAGATAAGAACTAGAGAATAATAATGAGCATTTGTTGTGTAAGGGGAGCCAAAGGTAGATATCTTACAATCTTAAGAGATATTTTAGTGTATGTGTATTGCATGTTTATGTTTATGTTGTTGTTGTTGTTGTGTTGTATTTTTCTTTTCTTTTTTTAAAAAATAAAAAGTATTATATCAGAAAAAAAGAACAAGAAAAAAAGAACTGCATCACAAAATCCAGAGGTGCAAAATTCAAAGAATAACTGCATTCTAATCTGCATGTTAGCCTGAGAGCTGTGTATCACATCTGCTTATATCTGAATTTGTGAAAACAACATTTCTAATACATCCCAAGCTTGGAAAGTGGTCTACCTGAGACCATATACAGTTACTGACAGTAAATAGAAGGCGGCTCCTTATTAGGGTCTTTTCCTATGGACTTCACAAACTACAAACCACCTAATTTCTTTCTGCTTGTATAATAGTATGGGTGATTAAACACCAAAATTGACTGAGCTGTGTGCTGTGATGTCTCAAAATAAAACTGAAAGCAAATAAATACACTGTATATCTACCAACTGAGATTTAAAAGCATTCTTAAAAGCCTCTTCCTTCCTTAATCTTATGGAAATAGAATCACGTTTCCAGTCCAGCAGAAGCAGAGACCAGCCAAATGAACCAGCTTGTCTTTTAAGATCATCAGCTGAGACCCTCCACTGGACGGGTCTGCCATCTCTGCCATCACTAGGTGGATGGAGAGCACGAAAAGAGCTTTTTTTTTGAGGGCACCCTTTGCTCTCCACTCCTCTCCCTGGCTGTTCACATGCGTTTTGGATTCCAGACTATGACCTTTGGGTTTGCCAAATCAATTAAGGTTTACTCGATTTATGCTGCCAGGTGAAGTTTTTTGTTCTTACACTGATTGTGATTTCAGTCCACGATTTCAGACCATATCAATGTATACATGGAGTTTCAAATGCACACACTTACAAAGCAATCTTATGGGGAAGGAAAGGGAGAATCCAAAGTGAAGGCATCATCTTTTCCTGTCACCTGCAGGGGTTACATCAGCACCATGGAGCAGAGAGCATTTCCCCTTCTCCCCCTGCCCTTGTCGTGGGATTTCTTTGTTTTTTAACACTTATAACATAAACTATATCAGCTCCAGGGCTGGCATAGTTTTATCCCTGTTCCAGGGGTGTGCTGGGGGAATGGAAGGAATTGTGTGGATACACACCCTCTCCTGGAACACTCAGAATGCCACTTCCTTTTTGGCCTTCCAGAGTTGAGCTGCCAATGTCAGAGGAGCTCTAACTGCAGTCCTTAGAGACTCACAGAAGAGACTTGCAACAAGTCAGCTTCTCTGTCTGCCCTCAAAGAGGGAGATTTGACAAATCCTAGGACCCCTGCAAGGCCTTTCCAGGAACCATAAGAGTGCAGTCTAAAAGTTGCTCTTTTAATATTGTTATTTTGTATATGTTTTTAATTGTTCATGATGTGTGTTTTTAAACATGTGTTTTGGTTTAAGTCTTAGGAGCTGCTATATAAATGTTTGGAAAAAATATAGGCAGTGTTGTTGTTTTAAAAGTAAATAAATAGATGTATCCATATGGACATGACATGATGATGATGTTCCAAGATATTATAATACTGAAAATATACTTCTCAAATTCTCTGTCACCTCCATTTTCATCCTGTCTCCATATCCATTGATTTGTCCCAACCCAAATCTCCATAATTCCTTTATGGTGTGGTCCTATAAGACCTATTCAGAAGGAAGCTCTAGGTAAATGAGTTTAGGATTGCAGCTTTAGTTACCCTTTCCTCTTATCTGTCTGGTCTTGGAGCTTTTAAAGCATAGGAGGGACTTTCCCAAAGAGAAGTCAACAATTGTTATGTTGGAGCTGTGATACAGCAAGACATGAGGGTTTGCAATGTCCAAGATGCACATTTCAGGGGGAGTTCCCTTGGATCTTCTGCACTCCAACAGCTTACAATGCAAATCCTACTCACTAGCAGATTCCCAGATTTTTATACACACACACACACACACACACACACACACACACACACACACTTCAGGCCAGGGATTCAGAATGCCAAGAATGTCCTCCTTCTTTCCATAAAGGGGTTCTCTGTGTTTTTGATTACTGCTAGAGATGGATCGAAATAACTTCTGGCTTTTATATTTTCAGAGTGGGAGCAGTGATGAATGCTCTGTCCCAGTAGTCTTTGGTGCAACCTGAGATCTTTTTTGTACCTCGCAATGGTCTGACCTAATTAAGTACTCCACATTCCATTTTAAGAATGTAGCAAACTGCAGACTGGGTTTCTTCAATTACATCCATTACTATCCCCCCCACCCCGCCACCCTGAGAGTCTGTGTCCTGGGGATTATAATGGGCCATGTGGAACCCACATGTTTTTGGGTGTTATGGGTAGTGTGGCCAATCTGTGTCCACAGTCTGTGTCACATGTGGCCCTCAGACTAATTGGATGAGTCCCTTGGCCTAGTTTCCAAAGCAATCTGCAAGTGATCAGTTCAGACCTCTGGAAAGAGTAATCTGTCCCTCCCTGGCAGCCCACTGGGTGTGGAGGAAGAGGTGGAGAGAGAAGAAGAGACAAGGGTGCATCAGAGAGCAAGAGAGGGGGCAACAAAAGACAGAGAGAGTCTCCAAAAGATAGAAAGGGCTGGCAGAAAGATAGAAAAGGGGTGGCAGAAAGAGAGAGAAGAAAAGTGTGGCCTTGATCACTTTTGGCTTGGGCCTCACCAACCGATGGCCCCTGATGAAGGAATGAATTTCTTGACCGAAAAGGGGTTCTCCACCCCTACATTGCAGCAATCAAAACTGTAAACCAACCCATTTATGGTTCATCCTTGTTACATGTGAGGAGGCTCAAATATCCTCCCGCCCCTCCCGAACATACATACATGATTTTTGAATCAATCATTGGGAAGGATGCGCTTTGTGGTTTAAATTTTTGTGAACCGCCCAGTAGAGCTTTGGCTATTGGGCAGTATAGAAATGAAAAGAAGGAAGGAAGGAAGGAAGGAAAGAAAGAAAAGAAAGAAAGAAAGAAAGAAAGAAAGAGGAGAAACCTAGGCCTATCCAGGACAACTGTTTCTATCTACCTGGAGATATCTGGGTCTTCCATTGAGAAACAATGGCCTAACTGATTTAAATTGCAAAGTTATGATTTGGGTTCATAGCTGTGGGTTTCCCAGAGCTGGCAGGCAACTAGGAGTTGCGTGTAGAGGGAAATGTTTCCGGGACAAAATGGCATTTGGAAAAATGGGCTTTTTCCTTTCACATACTTGTGTACAACATGCTAAAAGCGTCTCATGCATATAGTTCAGAAAGAATGAAGAATAGTTGGGGTGACTTTGCTTTGAAGTTCTCACAACCTTTCAGCTCTCAGTCCTTGTAAAGGTCTAATTGATTATTCCATTTCTAAGTAGATGAGTAAGAGGATGGTTTTGAGAAGGAAAGAAAGAAAGAAAGAAAGAAACCTAAGGAGGACTGTGGGAGTGTTTTAAAAAAATGAGAGAAAGAGACTGAGGAAACCCTCTTAGACTTTTCATCTTTCAGACCTATTTCCAAGCAAATGTAAAGGACTTTAAGTATATGGAGGCTGTATTGTTGTGCCCAGCAGTTCATAATCAACTTAATTGCTTCCAACTTATTTTCCATATGGGATAAGTGAATAACAAAACTCTAGCCATGTTAATCATCTTGCACTCCCTGGTCAGCAATTAATTTTTAACAGAGGCCATGTTTCAAACCAAGCAAGGTTGCAGGGCTAGCAGTATTAGCTTCACACAGTCGCTTCCTCACACAAAGGCGAAGGATCTTTAATCCCTTCTACCATCTATACAGTTACAGGGGCTTTCCCTTTATGCATCCCAGCCGTGCTGCTCTAATAGCCTCTAGCCCTATTCAGACATTGTATGAAGGATGAATTTGTTAATTTTGGTTTCTTTTGGTTTCTCATTTTTCCAGTCTCAAGTTTGTTGCATCCCATTTTGGCCCCACTTTGCAACTTTAAGAAGAAAGAAAAGGTCAGATCATACCATTAGACAGAGCGAGGCAACTGCTTCAGGTGGTGCCACCTCCCATTCCACATCCTCCCAATGGGACAGTCAGTGTCTCCCACACCTGTGGACAGCAAGCCAGCTTGGGGTATGTGTGGGGCTGTAGGATAGGCTGTGTAGCACCTACCGTTCTGCCACCCAACACTGCATTGCTGCCACCACCACACAGCATCTGTCGCCCAAGGCAACTGCCTCACTCTACCTAATGGTAGGGTTGTCCCTGTTTGCTGGAGGTCGAAGCTGCCTATGGCCTGTCAGGTATGGAAGGCAATACTATCCTGGTAAATGCCAGTCCAGTTGGTCTCTGTACAACAAATGGGGAGAGAGCATGATCTTGTCCTTCAACTCAGACAGAAAAATGTCTTGGTGCAGCCCTGAGAAAAATTAGCATGAGCATTTATAAACATGTGCATGTGCATTTCTCCTAATATGCGTGTGTGTGTGTGTACATAATTTTTCTGAACATATATGTTTTCTAAACAGTTTTTGCTAGGGATGTACGAAACTAACTTTTTTGCGGAATCTTTCATGGTGGGGGGGAGGCGCTCCGTCCCTCCCCCTGGAATCCTCAATGGGGGGAGGCGATCTGGTCCTCCCCCCCGGAATCCTTGATGGCCAGCTCCGCTCCACAGCCAGGCTGGTGCGGACGTAAATGGCGGCCACCGTAACGGCCGCCATTTGCATCCAGCCAGGCAGCTGTGATAGGCTACGTAAGAATTTACATAGCCTATCACGGCTAACCCCCCCCCAAAAAAACTCCAGTGTATGCAAATGGCGGTGGCTACAGCAGCTGCTATTTGCATTCCCTATTTTTCCCCGATTTATCTTACGTAAATATTTATTTAGGCTAGGACGGTGAAAAATAAAGGAACGCAAATAGCGCCCACTATGCTATTTGCATTCCCCTTTTTTTCACCGTTTTATCTTACGTAAATATTTACGTAAGATAAATCGGTGAAAAATAGGGAACGCAAATGGCGGCCGCCATAGCCGCCGCCATTTGCGTACACCATTTTTTTTGGGGGGGGTTAGCTGTGATAGGCTACATAAATTCTTATGTAGCCTATCACGGCTGCAAGGATGGCAATGGTGACGGCAGCAGCCCAGCCACAGCCGGCCAGGAGACAAGCCGCTGGAGCCGCCGCCGGCGGAGCTGCCACCGCCGGAGCCACCGAATCCGCCGCATCCGCCCCAGATAAGTGCTGTCCCAGGTGGATTCCGCACAGGGGGCGGGGGGGCAGGAGGCCGTTCTGCCACGGATTTCGCCCGTGGATTGAGTGGATTCCACTCACTGGAATCCGTGGCAGAATTCTCTGCCATCCCTAGTTTTTGCTTATATCATGGTGTTGTGTGGTACGTTTTCCCCATGAACATATGTGTTTTTTTGTGCACTTTCCCTGAAGATACACATTTTTGTATGCATTTTGTTGGGGATGTTGAGAGAACTGCATTGCACAATTCTGAGACCTGCAAATACTGAACAACAACTGCGTGCCGGTTTGCGTCTTGATTCGGGGTATGTGAATTTGGTAAGTTCACAGCACCATGCAAGCTGAATGAAGTTCTCCCCTGCTGTTAGTAAGGACCTATGGAAGGGAAGAGAAGCATTGCTTGCAGCCACCCTGTGTGCATTCAGTGAATAAGCAGGGATGGATCACAGTGAAAGGGAGAGAGCTCATTGCACATATGATTGTTTGCATGGGACTCTTTCTGTCCTTACAATGAATGTGTGTAAGGCGACTGCAGAACCTGCAGGGCCAGCACCAGGTTAAAGGGGCCCCTTGAACAAGATGTTTTTCCTTCCACTGCCAAAGTGATACCCTGGTCCCTCCCAGAAAGCTTATTGGGTTGAAAGGGCAGACAGTGGTGGGCAGATCAGCTGGCAATGATGCTGATGGCAGTGTCTCCTTAAACAAAAACAAAAATGCAATGTCATATAAGACCGATTCTGGCCTGCTTGCACTGGCTGCCTATATACTTCTGAGCCCAATACAAAGTGATGGTTTTGACTTATAAAGCCTTACATGGCTCAGGACCACAGTACCTGAGGGAACGCCTCTCCCGGCATGAACTGACTCATACACTATGCTCTACATCCAAGGTCCTCCTCCGGGAGCCTTCTCTGAGGGAAGCTCAGGGAGAGGGCCTTCTTGTTGGTGGCCCCCAATTTGTGGCATAATCTCCCTGATGAAGCCCACCGGGCACCAACATTGTCATCTTTTTGGCACCAGGTTAACATTGCCCTCTTCTCTCAGTCACTTGGCAGCATTCAGCAAGACTCTTGGATGGTCTCTGGCTGATTGTTCTAAATTCTTTTAGAGATATCTTGTTGCTTTGCATGCTATTTGTTCTATGTCATTGTGTGAATGGCTTTATACTCATATCATGTATTTTATCAGTTTTTAATTTTTGTGGACCACCCAGGCAGCTTCGGCTGTGGGATGGTATAGAAATATAATAAATGAAATTAAATGAATGAACTGTCCCAGCACTGAGAAGCACCAGGCTGCACTACCATCTTCATTCCCTCCCACTGTCTCTGGGGCCCTAAATAGTGTCACAGAGGGATTCTGTTTTGGGGGTGGGGCCCAAAGGCATTGGGAAACAAATAGCCTTGAGAAGAGAAGACTGGGGGGAGATATGATAGCACTCTTCAAGTACTTGAAAGGTTGTCACAGAGAGGAAGGCCAGGATCTCTTCTTGATCATTCCAGAATGCAGGACACGGAATAATGGGCTCAAGTGACAGGAAGCCAGATTCCGGCTGAACATCAGGAAAAACTTCCTGACTGTTAGAGCAATATGCCAGTGGAACCAATTACCTAGGGAGGTGGTGGGCTCTCCCAACTGGAGGCATTCAAGACGTGGCTGGACAGCCATCTGTCAGGGATGCTCTGACTTGGATTCCTGCATTGAGCAGGGGGTTGGACTCGATGGGCTTGTAGGCTCCTTCCAACACTACTATATGATTCTATGATAAGCTGTGGTGGTCCCTCCAGGGTCTAAGCACATGTCCAACCAGGCTGCATCCCGACACTAGGCCTGATTCTTCACTGTGGAGGGTGGATATGAGAGGCTTGTACAGGCTTTTCATACCTTATAACATCCTGACCAGATGAATGTCCCTGAGCACACATCAGAGCACCTTATCTGAATAGCCACATGGTTGTTCTCACCATGCATGCCTGGAAACCCCATATTTTTCTCTATCTAGATCTAGAACTTCTCAGCTGCCCATGAAACTGATGCAAGTTGAAACACTGCCATTTCATGTGCGAACGCCTCTCCTGTGGGGATTTCTCAGAACGAGTTTTGCACTTACACTTTTGTCAGAGCCTTTGCTTTCAGCAGCTTCGGGTGGTTAAAATAGTAATAAGAACTGCACACATTTTCCAACTCAATCGCCACCACCCGCATCTCAACATTCCCTAACAGGCATCCAGATGGTATCTAAAAAGTACTTCTTAAAAGCTGTCTAGAAGGCTGCAGTCACAATAAATGAAACCAGGTGACGACCAGAATTCAGAAGGGTTCTTCTCTACATTTATTCCCATATGCTGGTGCAAAAGATCCATTATCATGCATGAGCTGAGTTCTACTTACACAAAGCTGTAGCTGATAATGGGGCATACAAACTAGGGCTGTGCACCGCTTCAGCCTGAGGCCCGAACCCTGAGTCAAAGCGGGCTGCTTTGAGTCACTTTGAGCCCCTTCTTAGGCGAAGCAGAGGGGGCACGAAGCAACTCGGAGTGGGTCACGGGATCTCCAAAGCGCTTGGTGCACTTTGGAGCTTCAGCACCCCCAGCCCAGCTGCACCCCTGCCTCCAGGTCCTTACCTGAGCCACCGACCTCCTCCGCCACCACCTCTGCTGCCACCTTCTCCGCTGCTGCTGCCATCACTGCCACTGCTGCCTTCTCCTCTGCCTCCTTCTCCACCGCCATCATGGCCCCCGCCACTGTCATCACTGCCACCACTTTCTCTGCTGCCGCCTCCACCACTGTCATCACTGCCACCTTTTCCTCCTCTGTTACCTCCACCACTGTCACTGCTGCCGTGGCGCTGCCACCTTCACCGCCTACTTCACTGCCTTCTCCTCCTCCGCAGCCACTGCTGTCATCGCCGCTTCCAGGTCCTGAGGCCTGAACCCACGCCAACTGTTATTGCAGGGAGTCACCATTTTTAAAATGGCAACTTCCAGAAAATTCCAGAAGGTTGCCATTTTTAAAATGGCGGCTCCCTGAAATAAGAGTCAGGGTGTGTCGAGGCCTCGGGAGCTGACGGCAGCGTTAATGGTGGCGGAGAAGGCAGTGGTGAGGAGAAGGCAGCAGCGGAGGTAGCAGAGGTGGCGGAGGAGAAGGCAGTGGTGGAGGCGGCGGCAGAAGCGGCGGCGGCTGTGGCTGAGATGGAGGAGGCAGAAGCAAAGTCAGGAGGGGACCCAAAGTGGGGTTTGGCATCCGAATCCCACTTCAGGTTCAGGGCCGAGTCAGGTCGCCCTCCGCCCCAAATCAGCCTAAGCCAAATCGGGCCCAACTCCGAAGCCACAAAGCAGCTTCCGAGTTGGATCAGAGGTTCCCCGCACAGCCCTAATACAAACCATGATATGGATAGCAGTGTAGCCCTAGTCGTGCATTATGAGAACTGATGAAAGTCACCAAGCAAGCAGGAACGGGGCCTCGCCCTGACATTACATCACATTGTAGCCCTGCCCAGAGGCGGCCATGCATACAGTGCCAACCTCTGAAGCAAGGAGGTCCTTGCATGCAGAGCTGTATGTGCATAGTCTTCCACATGATTAGGAACCCTGCACAGTTGGGGTCCTGAGTCACATGGAAGCCTGAGCATGTACAACTGTACAAATGAAGGCTTTTTCACTACAGATGTTCACTTTGCACCTATAGGTGGCCAGACATGATGTGAAGTAACATTGGGGGTGGAGCTACTTGTCACTGCCTTGTTCTTGGTCACATGGTGACTTTCAGCACTTTTTATAACACATGAATGGGGCTAATGTTCCTACATGATAACAGGAGGTACCTGAACAGCACTAACACATGTTGGTGGGTATCACAAGGGCATATAGGAGAGGCAGCATGGTGTAGTGGCTAGAGTGTTGGACTGGGAGCTGGGAGATCTGGGTTCTAGTCCTCGCTCAGCCATGGAAGCTCCCTGGGTGACTTTGGGCCAGTCACAGACTCTCAGCCCAACCCACCTCACAGTGTGGTTGTTGTGAGGCTTAAAGGGAGAGGAGGAGGAGGATTATGTATGCTGCCTTGGGTCCCTTAAGGAAGCAAGAAGGTGGGATATAAATGTAACAAATGTAATAAATAAATAAATAAATAAATAAATAAATAAATAAATAAAATGGTATAATTCCATGCATGTTTACTTAGAAGTAAATCCTATGTGAGGGATAGGTGGATCAGTCTATTTCTGGTCTGTGCCACTTTTGCATATGTTGTGGCTATATGCTACCTCCAGTGACAAAGGCAGTATGCCTGTGTACATCACTTGCTGGGGAACATGAGCTAAAAGATGCTGTTGCACTCATGTCCTGCTTCTGGGTTTCCCATAGGCAGCTGGTTGGCCATTGTGTGAACAGAATGCTGGACTAGATGGAGCCTTGGCCTGGTCCAGCATGGCTCTTCTTTTTTTTTTTTTTATGTTAATTCATAATAAGTCCATTCCTGCCCATGTCTTCATTTGTCTGCAATTTACAATGTTGTAATGTATTTTATCTCAAGGTAAACATACTAAAATGCATTTTGGTCCTTTTTTTTTGCCAAGAACAGCTGCACAAAATGTGGAGATAGGGATGGGCAGACTAACCATTTCTCATCTCGTGTGCCACTCTCCAGACCTCTGCCGGCCGCCCAACCCTGCTTGCCGTGCACGGCGAGGCCTCAGGGCAGTCTGTGGGCACCCAGTGAGTGGTGCGTGGTCACTTGCTCCCTATAATGTTGCCTAATGGCTGCCATTTGTGTTAATGGTTATTTATAAAACAGCCCAAGCCACCATCTTTACACAAAATGTCAGCTCGTTAAGGGAGCTGGTGGCAGTGCGCTTGCCTGATTCAGTGTGCGGCAAGTTGGGCAAGCAAGGGGATTCACAGACTGGCATCTAGGGGCCAAGCCAACAAGAAATCATGAAGCGTCGAGCCCCATCCAGACACCTGTGCCATCCCTATTTGGAGACATGCCAAATCCAAAGGGTAACTACATTCCGATCTTGATATTGGTCCCGGAGGTGCAGATGAGGTCATTTTGTATCGGAATTCTAAAAGACCAAATTCCTCAAGCATCTGTACACTATGTTCAATGTGATTTACTCCTAAATAAGTGTGCTTACCATTGCAGGTACAGGATGCTTTTTCATCTGACTAACTAGCCTGGGGATCCATTGTTTCTCAGGCTGTTGTCACATCACTGGAACTTTTTACTAACTTGATAAAGATTGCCCTTGAAAGTGGCTTCACTCCCATGGGCAAGGCCTACAGTAACTGAGACCAACCAAGTGGAATGTAGCCTGCCAATCAATGGTAGTCATGGAAGATTCTCTCCATTCCTGTGTAGAGAGTTCCACCACACACACATCTGCGGACACTGGGGCTCCCAACACACAGGATAGGCATGGTTGGTCACCCCACAGGGGGCCACTTACAAGAGTCCACTGGAGTTCCTCCTCTTCCTCCTCCTCCTCCACTGCTGCCAGCCATTTATGGTGGCCAATGAGAAAGGTAATAAATATTCTGGGATTTCTTCCTGTGTGCTTGGCGCTAGAAAAGCAGGGAGGTTGTCAAGGTCCTGGTAGGCCACAATATGGGGGATGAGCTACATTTGGTTTGATGGGTCTCACGTTGTGCAGGTTTGTAAGGTGTTGCTGCTGCTGCAACATTTTATCTGTGTGTAAACCAATGACTAGACCTGAGCCAAAACAGGAGCGGGGGATGTTCTGTGAATGTTTTCACTCTGAAATGTGTCCCTGCTTTTATGGCAAATTTTACATCCCTGTATGAAAGTGTATGAAACTTTGCAAGGGGGGGAGGTGTTGGGGAGAAGTGGGAAAAGTAATCCAGTCGCCAAAGTAACCAAGCTGATACACCTTCACCTGAATGCACATTCTATTGAAATTAATGCTGTGCAGAATCCATCCCAGATGTCACAGTCTAGTCTGGAGTTTTTGAAATGCACTCATCTCTCTCTGTTGAAATGTTTTGAAGGAACAACATAGAGGGTTCTGCTCATCCTTAGAGAAAACCAGATATGCATCAATTATTTCATGGAAATTTAAATAGCAGTGTTATTAGGAATAGTAATTAGCAGCAGCAGAAAAAAAAAAAAAAGCCCTGAGTGTAATCCAAAACAGATTTCAGAAGAGACGCATGAACTGGAATGTGCCTTCATGGGTCTAGCATTGGGATTTGGAGTGCTCTGTTCTGCTGGCGCATATATATATATATATATATATATATATATATATATATGTAGTTTTAAAGGTGTTTACATTTTTTAAAACTGCAATATAGGCTACAAGCTCTCCTGATATTCTAGCATTCCAAGGGTAGGGACAAGTGCAGCTTTGCCTGTATTTTGTTGTCAAAAACACTTTTACAATGGATTTCTTAGGTTTTATTTATTTATTTATTCATTCATTCATTCATTCATTCATTCATCTCATTTCATCCAATAGCCAAAGCTCTCTGGGCAGTTCACAAAAATTAAAACCACAGCATATAACTTAAAACAATATAAAAAACGAAAGCTTAAAAGCCACGATAGAAAAGTACAACCAGAATAAAACCTAGCAGCAATGCAGAGATTTAAAACACAGATTTAAAACAACAAAGCTACAAGAGTAGAATGATAAAATGCTGGGAAAATTAAAAGGTCTTCACCTGGGGCCAAAAGGAGTACAACATAGGTGCCAGGTGAACCTCTCTTGGACCTCCAAAGGTTTCAAGTCCCTCATTCAGCCTTGAAGCTCACTGGGTGCCACAGGCCGGGTGCCACAGCAGAAAAGGCCCTCTTCCTGGTAGCCACCTAATCCTCCCACTGGGCCAGGGTGTTGTGCACAACAGTGGGGTTTGTTTAATGTGTGATTCTGTATTTTTTAGCAGTGGGCTATTCCTCCATTATGAAAAGGGACCCTCCATCCTTTGACATGCATCCTGCAAGGAAGGGAGTTCTTGCAGAGGATGTGGAGGAAGCTGAGTGCTTTGACCTCATAGAGAGGCCTGGGTATATGGAAAGCCAAGCTGGGGTGTGAGTTGGGATCCACAACCCTATGTGATCTGAGATGATTCTGCCTCTCCTCATGGTCAGGGCAACCTTCCCACTGGAATCTCTGGCTTAGTTATGGTTGGACACCCTGCATGGGGCCCAGGAATAATTATTTTATGCCAAGCTGGACTGGCAGAGAGTCTTCTTTAGCCTTTCCTGGAGTGTTCCTGCTCCTTACTGGCAATGTTATCTGGCTTGAATTGGCAGAATGGCTTGCTAATGTTTATCTTTTGTCACAACTTTGGCAGGTGACCAGTATGAAATGGAAAGGGGCACCTATAATTCACGAAGCATAGGGGCAAGTGAATAAAAAATGTCATCCTTGCAAAAAGGTAGCTTGATGGAGGCACTTGCTGGCTGGGATGGTGAGCTAGTTGTCTCTTGGCAGTAGAGCTGTGCACAAATGTAGCTGTGCACAAATGTGTCACAAGTGTATCTCATTTCATTCAATGGCTTCCATAGCTGTGGATGGGAAGAACCACTTAGCTAAACTGCAGTAACATCTAGAGCTGTTTGCAAAGGGCCTCTCAAAATTCTCCAGCCTATTTGTGGGCAGAGAAATTGGGGGACACTTTCACCAAATTTCTCCTAGGGGAGGAGAAGTTCTCCAACAGTTTCTCACAGATAGGTCTCACTAGTGGCAGGGGTTGTAGCACAGGTTCTTCCTTTTTTCCTAAGGGTTTTTGGTTTATTGCACTGCTCCTGCAAGTGGCAAGAGCATCAACTGTGTTCAGGTTTCCAGTCTTCTGAGGTAGAATTTTGAATGTCTTTTGGTGGTCTTTTTGAGCTACCCTGATCACTGCAAGATGGCCAAGGGTGCTGTGTGTGTTTTCTCTGTCTATTACACTTTTTTCCATTGCTCAGCAGCCTCTCAGGCCACCTGCACTTCCTGAACTGAAAAAGCCCCATGGGAGGAATTGCCTCATGACGTCTTCCTCATGATGGCTTTGACTGAAAGCGGGAAGCCAAGGAGGCAAACAGGCTGCCACAGAGATTATTGTACAATGACAGACAGGACACTCATGCACACTCCTCAGCCACCTGATATGTAAGGTAAGCACAAGAACCCCAACCTCAACCCATAAGAATCTCTCCAAAATTTCTCGTCTGAATTTCTTTTCGAAAGCAATGTATTTTCTTTCAAATTGAATGAGAATGGTCGAAAAAAAATGTGGGAGAAATTTTCAGCATAGCACTAATTGGCAGTACCTTACTGCTATTTATGTTAAGGAACATACAAAGATAAGGTTTCTCTTTTGTCAGGGTCTTGGTGCTTTGTGATTCAGGTCGGACCAGGAATTTAGGGTGGCTGTAGTTCCTCCCAGTCTCCATGGGCTGTTTTGGGGTATTATGTCCTCTCCTCTCCTCACTGGTCTCAAATTAAGCCTTTCCTGTTTGTGTTCAATAATGTCAATGAACGTGTGACCTTTGTGTCTGTCTCCCATTTCTCCTCCTTTTCTATCTGTAATGATTATGGGTGGGCAAATGAGTCAATTTCTGATCCGTGTCACTTTCACATATCCTGACTCATATGTAGGGAGGGGAAAGAATTGTGTTTGGTCCTCATTTTTTAGTGAACTCAACTGACCTAATTCACACCTCTCTGAACAGTTGTCCTTCAGATTGTGCGTTTCTCCAAATACTGTATTGCAGTTCTTGCCTTCAGAAATGCATATATGGGGAAGGCTGCATACAAAAATAAATGTGAATTTTCATGCAGTTTTTTTTAAAAATAATATTCACAGGCTGATTTGGAAATTGGACAGAATGGGTTTATAACTGAATACATGCAAAACAGGCCAGAAATAGCCTGATTTCTCCATCCCTGCTCATAAGTCCATCCCATGCTGTTTTTGCATTCACAGTAAATTATGTATTTAAAAAGGTATTTTAGACATATTTTCCTCCCAAAAAGCATACTTCTAAACTTATTTCCTCTGTTAATACACATTTTAAAACACAGTTTGATACAATAACTGTATCGGGGATATTTGGGAAGTGTAAAAGTCAGAGGAGAAGTATGTTCCAATCTGCACACTAGTCTGGGAGAAGAGATGTGTGAATCAGCAAAACTTGAGTTCTCCAAATTCCATCTCAAAGCTCATTCCAACTACAGTCCATAGCAGATTGTGAGCTTTTTAATTTATTTCTTAACACATGAAAATCTGTGTGTATTTCTCTGGATATTTTCTCAAATGTACACATCAAGTGTGCACATCTTTGAAATGTATGCATTCTTCTCCCACTGATTAAGGGTGCAATCCTAAAGGGGCAGGCAGCTGCCTCTGAACTCGGAGGCAACTGCCTATCCAATGCAGGGCAGGAGAAGCACAGAGGGGACGATGCCCTACACACTTCAGCCACCCTGCATTTGTGTCTGGACAGCCGATTTAGTGGAATGGGGGAAGCAGCTGCCGGATGACACATAGGATATGTCATAAGGGCATTCTGCCTTCCCCACCCTGGAACGCCCCAGGAACACCCTGTTTTCACCGGTCAGTGCCCCTCTTCTGATTGTAGAGTGTGGGGCATTCTGAGCTGCCTGTGAGGCAGCACAGGCTCTGTGGTCGGTTCCCAGAAATCGACATATCCTATGGCCACCTAGCCACTTACTAGAGGCCATAGGATTGCTCCCTAAAGTGCATTTGTGCATATTTTTCAAAAGTAAGCATGCTGCCGAACACTTTTTTGGGGAGGTGAGGTATGCAAATCACATTGCAACATTGGAAATGGATGGATTTTGACTGCAGATTGCATCTGAGTCCATGTTCGGTCCTGAAGGTGCAACCTGGGTAAATCCTGATCCAAAATGAACCAAAACAAATTTCTCATACATCCCTATCTGGGAGTTGCAGATCAGGTGAGTTTGTATGGGGATTCACAGAGATTAAATTCTTCAAGCTTCCCTAGAAATGATCACAAAATAAACTTTATGTCCCTGATGCTCCACTTCATCTTGCAGGGGTCTGAAAGCATCCATCTTGTTGAACTTGATTTCTGCTGCCTGCTGAATTTCTTATCGGATCATGATGTCTCTATCAAATGCAAACTCAAATTCTTCGCAGTCATTATTGCAAATCTCTGAAAAGTCCCGGTAATGGGAAATGATGTGTGCAAATCTGATTAGTCCAGCAAATGCATTGATGGTTAAGAGTTGAGGAGGAGCTCATCTTGTGGTTTGGCTCTTGCTGTCTTTTCTCACTTTTTGAAATTATATTTTGCAGTGCAAATGGGGAGTGGGGTAGGGACCTCCTCTGAGAGGTGGCAACTGAGAAGAGCCATAAAGCTCTGAAGTGGAGGTGGCATTCCATAGAATTTCATCATTGAAGTGAAACTGATGAAATGTCAAAACTATTCCCCACCAGAGGGTATGGTGTTCTGTAGCGATTCTGTCTTATTACCTTCCCCCTGCCCCTTTGTGTATAATATTGGAATTTTGCCATTCCAAATAAATAGCCATAGCCCCATTAATCCTAATGGATGCTTCACATAGTGGTTAAGATGCTGAACTGCAGACTGGAAGGTCGGCAGGACAGCAGTTCGAGACCCGAGTGCTGCGTGACGGAGTGAGCTCCCGTCTTCAGTCCCAGCTCCTGCCAACCTAGCAGTTCGAAAGCAAGAAATTGCAAGTAGATGAATAGGTACCGCTTAGGCAGGAAAGGTAACAGCATTCCGTGCACTTCGGTGTTCAGTCATGCCAGCCACATGACCACAGAAGCGTCTCCGGACAGCGCTGGCTCTTCGGCTTAGAAATGGAGATGAGCACCACACCCTAGAGTCGGACACAACTGGTTGGGGACACCTTTACCTTTTACCTTTTCACTGATAACTTACTGCTATATCATAATTCAAGGGAAAAATATAACTATAGATAAATACAACATGCAGGAAAAGCTCCAACCATACTTACACTGGCTGGAACAGCCATAAAGGGGCATCAACCTGTTCCATAGGCCCAGGTTGCATGTCACATTAATCCAGTTTTTTTTTCTTTTTAAGCCCTGGGTTATTGCGAATTGAGCAAGAATGCATGAGTGTGCTGACTCCTGCTGCCAGACTGTTCCCACTGCAAGCAAGAGGGGGTAAAAAAACCAGGGATGCTTTGCCCCATGGTGTTCTGCCAGGGGCGGTGGTTCTTTAGGATTTGGATGAGGCAATAAGGACACCAGGTTGGTTCCTTTCCCAGATTTTATTTAGAGGGAGAGGGCAGATATTAACCACAGAAGAAACATGGGCAGGAAAAGGCAAGTACAGAAACGTATGTCCCTTTGGTTACCGGGAACTCCACTACAGTAACAGATGTGCTCCAGAGCTGGTCAGCATGTCACAATAATTGCCCATGGAGAGGTTCATCATTACGAATTCCATAGGGCTTTTTATATTGTATCTCTATCAAAAATTCTTGCTAGCTCATGCTCAGGCGACTAATTAACCACCAGCTACACCTGTGATTTGGCTACATCCTATGACTGGTATATCTGATTAGTTTATCCTTTACACCTGCCTATCTTGCCTGGAACATTCTCCCTAAACTCTCCCCTTAGGGCTCAGGAGAAAGTTCAGGGACAGAGGATGAATAAAAGGGAAGACGCAAGCATGGAGATTTGAGAATGGGGGAAACCACTGACAAACACCACTGTTACCCTCCTCATGACCACAGTGGTCTTCTGGAATGTCCCAGTACACACAGTTGTTTAGCATTTTATGTGAACCAGGAACTTGGGGTCATTCAAGGAGAAGCAACCAAGAGTTGGAACATGGGGTTTTTCTGATGTGTGAACTGGGCACTGTCATGGCTCCTAACCTTCTCTTCCTATACACTATAAGGTGCCATGCACATTTCTTCTGCTATATTAATAAAAACAGTCATCACTAGGGATGTACAGATTCCCCACCGTCTGTTCCGGTGGGGAATTTGGGGGGGGGAGAGGCAATCCCTTCCTCCCTGCCCTGGAATCCTCTGGAGTGGCTCCTCTCCACGAGGATTCCGCGGAGCCACACTGGATATAGGGCCGCTTACCTAGCTGGCCAGAGCTGTTCGCCTGCTCTGCGCCGATGACCATTTCTTTCTTTTTCTTTCTTTTTTTAATGGTGATCGGCAGGATGTGCCCATAGACTTATACGCAAATAGAGCCGTGAATCTTGCATATAAGTCTATGTGTCCATAGGCTTATATGAAAGATTCACTGCTCTATTTTGCGTATAAGTCTATGGGCACATCCTGCCAATCGCCTTTTTTAAAAAAAAGAAAAAAAGAAATGGCGATCGGTGCAGAGGAGGTGAATGGCTCTGGTGGAAGAAGCAGCTGAGTGCCGTTCCACCTCCAATTCTCCTGGAGTGAAGTTAGGTGGTGCCGATCCACCGTGGATACCTGAGGCTGGATTCCAAAGAATCCAGCCTTATTTGAATCCACGGCGAATTACTGTAACATCCCTAGCCATCACCGCAACCAAGCATGAATGGCAGAAAAGAATTATTCTGCTGTACCATCAGTGTTGATGGATAAGGTCAGAGTGAAGATATGTACAGAGGAAGAAACTCCCACACCCTCTTGCTGTTGAGAGAGCTTCCTTAGCTCTTGATATACATCCTGGGCAGAAGAATGTAACAGAAAGACATTGTTTCCTTGTAGGTTGGAGAGACTTGGGTTTAAATCTCAGCTATGAAGATTTAATGACGTAGCCTTATCAAATCAACAACCTTTTGCCCAACCTACCTTGCAGGGCTCTGCAGAGGATAATATGTCCTCCTTTATGTCTCCTGTAGATCCAGTTTACACATGCAGCATAACATGGTTATAAAGTGCTGAGGTGGTTGAATGTAGAGACAGGAGAACCTTACAAGGTGCTCCTCATCTTGGCTTACTCTTTTCCAAGTTCCACTGCTCAAAACCAGGGAAGATCTGGTAAAATTTCTGATCCACCTCCATTGTCACTCAGAGTATGTAACGCTGGGCCAGCTAGACTCCAGACAGGGTAGTTTATTCAAGGGCTCCAGCAACTGCTGTGATCTGGTTGAAAGCATGACAGGCCACATTGGATTCTGGGAGGGGAGGTTCTTGGATATGTACAATTTTAGAGTGCAGGTGGTGGTGGTGGTGGGAGGAAGAAATCACATTTTTGTAATGTTTATCTGTGTTTAAAATGTCTTGCAAATTGAAAATAAATGCAACAAAGAAGGAACTGGGCTAGAACTTTTCGTCTTAATGTTCCAGGTCTTTTGTTTGTTTATAGAAAGTATTTTTTTACTTGGTTAATGTATTCAGATGTGGCATCCCCACCTAGAGTCTGAAGTGGTACAGTCCATTCTACCACCTCAACATCCTATCATCTTACTTTCCTGCAATTAGGGATGGACGCACTCACCTCCATACGTGCCATGCACCCCTCACCAAACCCCTGCTGGCCACCCACCCCTGTTCATTGCACAAGCTGTCACATGGTCTTCAGGCACCTGGCAAGTGGTGCGTGGCCACCTGATCCCTTGCTGAGCCACTTCGTGAAAAAAAAATGGGGGGGTGGTTTTTCCCCCACAAATGTAATGTTGCATAAATGGTGGCTGTAAAGGAGCCATTTATGCAACATTACAGGTGTAAATGAACAATTCAGGCCTGTACCGTTGAGTAAATGGCTTGTTTACAGCCACCATTTAGACAACGTTACATTTACGGAAAACAACACCAACAACAAAAAAAGAGCCATAGTTTTTTTGCAAAATGGTAGGTTAAGTTACGTTAAGAGCAGAGACATCACACTGACAACAAAGGTCCGCATAGTTAAAGCAATGGTATTCCCTGTAGTAACCTATGGCTGCGAGAGCTGGACCATAAGGAAGGCTGAGCGAAGGAAGATAGATGCTTTTGAACTGTGGTGCTGAAGGAAAATTCTGAGAGTGCCTTGGACTGCAAGGAGATCAAACCAGTCCATACTCCAGGAAATAAAGCCAGACTGCTCACTTGAGGGAAGGATATTAAAGGCAAAACTGAAGTACTTTGGCCACATCATGAGAAGACAGGATACCCTGGAGAAGATGCTGATGCTAGGGAAAGTGGAAGGCCAAAGGAAGAGGGGCCGACCAAGGGCAAGATGGATGGATGATATTCTGGAGGTGACAGATTCAACCTTGGGGGAGCTGGGGGTTGCTATGGCCGACAGGAAGCTCTGGCATGGGCTGGTCCATGAAGTCACAAAGAGTCGGAAGCGACTGAACGAATAAACAACAAGGTTGGTGGACCAGTGTGGGTAGTGTGCCAAGTCAGGGTAACCACACTTTGGGACTACCACACTAGCCCAACTAGGCACGTGCCAAATCAGGCAAGCACAGTAGTCCATGGACTGGAGTCTGAGAGGCTGAGTGGGGGTAGTCTGCTTCACTCCACCCCCATCTCAGACTCTGGTGACATCTCTACTTGCAAGTGTAAGAGCCAACCTGAGTACCTTTGAGGAAGGGTGAGATACAAATGTGATAAACATCAGGTGGCATTTTGCCATGTATTAGATAGCTCCCAGCTCTCCTTTAAATTCTGAAATTTTGATTTGGATAGCTGAGTTTTAAGCAGAGTTCATGTGGCCAGCAATTTCTGCTGGAGGGACTAAGAGGGAAGCTAATAGATCTTGGCATAAAACTAGTGCGTAAAAAGAGTGGGAAAAATCAGAAACTGAACAGCAATTCCTTGACAATTAACTGTGACTGACCCAGGGGGGATGATAATGACACAGCAGAATGCCCACTTGACTTCCCAAAATGCAATCCCTAATGATGCAATTTTATCTTTCAGCTCAGCAGATGGTCAATAACCTGCCCAGGAGATTGTATTTCTTCCTTCATTTGCTTCTCCTGCAGAGAAATTGCAGCTTGGATTAGACCAAATATATCTTTTTAAAGGTGTTTTCCCCCTCTTTTTAAACTTTTATCTGTGTGCATTAACCTGCTCTGCTTAAAGATGAGGAGAATTGTACCCTTCATGCCAATGCTGGTTAAACCAAAACAAAGATTGAGAGAAGCATCTGTATAGACATTGTGAAGGAGGGTGGGTGGGATAGCAGAATGAGAAATTAAAATGTAAATCAAAAAGTAATTGGCTTTTTGTGCATAGTTTAGATAAGATTTACTTTTGAAGAATGGCGTTGTGTTGGAAACGCAGCGGGCCCAGCTCCATGTGGCACATTCGCACTTAATAATGGCAACCAATCTAGGCCATAAATATTGCAAACAACACCATTTGAATGAGAAGCCCTATGAACCATAATAAACCCCCTGTGATTAATTCCAAAACCACTCTGTTCATATTAGACCTGCGGTGGCCTCCCTGATGAGATCAATACAGTGTAGCCGAGTGATTCTAATAGAAGCGTTATTATCTTTTAATCTTTGGGAGAACAGCAACTTTCCCTTCTTTTCTCTCTCTTGAATTCTTCAGCATTCAGCACACTCAGTTCTTTTCACAGAGCAACCTTGAAGGCGCTTATTTTGTTCTGAGGTTGGGTTCTCTCCCCACCCCCCACCCCCCGCCGCCGCCGCCTCCCCACCTTCTCCTGAAATGAAGATACATTAGAGCCTTTTCAAGGATTTATCAATAATATGACATGGTCACTGTTTGCAGAGCCAACAGCTAAAAGGCACATTTGTATGCTGAGACTTACAATTGGTCATAGTGACCTTCCCTGTCAGCCTCGATTTTTGCAGCAGACAAATGCCTACAGTGAATGAGTGGAAAAAGGACAGACATGTGGAAGGAGGGAAAAGGAGGGGGGTATTAGACAGGAGGGGGGATATGACAACATATTGTTCTCCAAACAGTCAGAAACAAGTTGTTAGAAGCTAGGCTGCATATATTACATTGAGCACAGCCATCCCATTCCATGGCATACAGTCTTGAATACAAGGTCGTGTTACAATTTTCTTTGGTTAAACCATGGGTGTATGGATGATATTAAAGCCACTGCTGCAGAGCTATCAATTGGGGGGGATTTGGTCCCCCCCCCACTTTGTTTCACACAGTATGGGATTATTCCTCAGAAGCACATATAGTTCTATCTATCAAGCCTGTGCAAATGGTCATCAAGTAGAGGTGAATTTATTGACTGGAGGAGGGAACTGGGTCCTACTGAGCCTGCCCTTGTAGAAGTCCTGAGCCCTACAAAGGGCCTATGAATGACCTGTTTCCTCCATTTGTCAGTGGTATAGGTTGGGCATAGGTTGAGTGCATGCATGAAATCCATTGGGCAAATGAAATGAGATCGTGAAAGCATCGATCAGGCTGAAGCCAGGTGGCCACAATTCTCATCTCTCCTCCATGCATTCATTTGTATGCACAATGACTGTATGCACCAGGCTTGAGTAGGGACGGGCAAATCTATCAATTTCAGTTTCTCAGTTTTCTAGTCTTGAGCTCAGTTCATCTTGATTTTTGAGAATTTCTTCAGTCTTTAGTTCAGTTCATCCTGAACTTTGATATATATATATATATATATATATATATATATTTAAAATGCATGACATTTCATCAGCAATTTCTGCTAATGCATACATTTTTTTTGCCTCATATCCATATTGTTGCAAGCAATTTTCCTAGTATAATGCATTTCTGAACATTATTTCCCATAAAATGCACATTTTTGTATACATTTTGTATTGGAGAACTTCATTCCAAAATTTGGAGAAGTGCACATTTCAAAGGATAACTGTGCTTCTGTTTGCATAGTAGTTCGAAAGTGTAAAAGCAGGTAAGTCCACATGAAAATGCAAACTGAATAAATTTCTCCCACATCCCTAGTTTTGAGTAGGGATGTACAGATTGTGTAAAATCTGTTCTGTCTGTGTTTCGTGGATTGCCAGGCGCCTTTTATTCCATTGTCTGCCCATCATCAGAATTGGATTTTTTTTGTTTCTGAATTTGCACAAAATCATTTTTGTGCAAATGCACATTTGCGCAAATTCACATATACAAAAATGTGTGCATTCCCCCCAAACACACATTTTCACACTTTAGCCTGTGGGGAAAATGTGCATTCTGGACAGGGGTTTTTTTGTGTGCGTATTTTCCTACAGCAAAATTTGTGCAAAATTTGGGAAAGTTAGAGAGCCAGCCTGCAGGTCCATGGAATCTGCATGACATGGTGAAGGCTGGTTTGCTGCAGAATCCATGGGTTGGATTCATTAGAATCTGAACTCATTTGGTTCTGCTGCGCATTTCTCCGACATCCCTAGTCTTGAGTGACTATTGTTGTAAACAAATTAGTGAGTTTATTGCAGGGGTGTAGAACCTCAGGACTGGCATTCTACAGGCCCTCCAGGGATCCCCATAAGGTCACACTCCCTTCCCCAGCCCCATCCTCTTTTCCCCAACCACCAATAATTCGGTGGATTCCCAGCTTTATGTCCCCCCTTCTTAAATGGAGGAGGGGCTGTTGTCAGGAGCTGCTCCTTTTCAGCATGTAACTCCTTCACTGAGGGAACTTCACTGGCTGCGTATTCGCTTCTGGACCAAGTTTAAGGTATCAGCAGCACTAGCAGGGGTGCACGAAAGTCTCTTACCTGTCCTCGAAGCTTTTTGCAGTGGGGGGGAGGCGCTTCGCTGCTCCCCCCGCGAAGTTCAGGCCGGGGTGGAGGCTTCCCGCCTCGCCCGGCCGAAATTCAGGCCGGGGGGGGAGGCTTCCTGCCTCGCCCAGCTGAAATTCAGGCCAGGGAGGAGGCGCCTCGCCTCGCCCGGCCGCGAACTAAACAGTTAAAAAAAAACAAAAACGCCCCCGTGATAGGCTATGTGACGATTAACGTAGCCTATCACGGCTAGATCTGCAAAGTCAGCCGTGATAGGCTACGTAAATCGTCACGTAGCCTATCACGGGTGACTTTAAAAAAAAAAGAAAAAAAAGCGCGTACGCAAATGGTGGCCCCCATAGGGAGCCGCCATTCGCGTTCCTTATTTGGTCGCTGTAGTCTACGTAAAGGTTTACATAGACTACGGCGAAAATAAGGGCAATGCTATTTGCGTTGCCCTTTTTTTCGCCGTAGTCTACGTAAACCTTTACGTAGACTACAGAGACCAAATAAGGAACGGGAATGGCAGCTCCCTATGGGGGCCGCCATTATCCGTACGCGCTTTTTTTTTTTTTAAGTCACCCGTGATAGGCTACGTGACGATTTACGTAGCCTATCACGGCTGACTTTGCAGATCTAGCCGTGATAGGCTACGTTAATCGTCACGTAGCCTATCACGGGGGCGTTTTTTTTTTTTATTGCAATGGCGGCGGCGGCAGCCGGTCAAAAGATCGGCTGCCGCCCCTGCCCCTGACGAAGACCCGACGAACCGCCGGCCGGACCCGCCGCCGGGAGGGACATTCGCCAAAGGTAAGTCCCGTCCCGGGGGGGGTGCGGGGTGCGGGGGGGGGTGCGGAGAATTTCTCCCCAAAACTTGTTCGGGGGGCCGAACACGTTGGCGCTCGGCCCCCCGAAATTTCGGGGAGAAATTCTCCGCCAACCCTAAGCACTAGTGTACAAAGCCCTAAACAACTTGGGAGAAGGATACCTGAGAGAGCACCTTCTCTCTTACCAACTTGCCCGATCACTGAGGTTATCGGAGGGCTTGCTCCTGGTGGTTCCATGTGGACCTATGGCCAGGAAAAGAGCCTTCAGTGAAGTGGCCCTCTTCCTGTGGAATTTCCTGCCTTTGGAGGTCAGACAGGTGCCAATACTATGTTGCTTTCAGTGCCTCCTGAAGACATTGTTATTCTGAGATGCCTTCCCTGAGTTACCAGCTGCAGTTTTAAGTTCAGAATCTGTTATTTTAAAATGTTTTAGTTATTTTAATCATGTCTTTTTTCCCTTTTATCTTGTTGTTCACCACTCCAAAATCTTTGGTGTGGTGTTGATATACCAATATTGTAAATACAAATACAAATAAATAAATTCTGAAAGGTGGAAATGCCTCTCCTATAGCTTAGTTACAGGAAGTAGGAGCTTTATGCTGGTATTTTTGGTCCCACCCCTTTTGACTTCAGCCCTGCCCACCAATGGAATGCAGCTCCCAAGAGAGGCTCTGCACCCCTGGTCTATAGACTGGGCTAAGGATGGATGAGAAATGTGTTTGGTCCTCATTTTTATACTAACCAGTGGAGGCCGCTGACTCCTATTTCAGTGGGGCTGTTAATCGGCTCTGCGTTTCAGTCAGAACCAGTAAAAACTCTAAAGGACCTATCCAAGGTGCTGAACCCATTTGGGGGATAAGGTTCAGCATCGTCATTATGTCATTTAGAGTTCTGACTTATTCTGACTGAAACCCAGAGTGGATTCACAGCCCCGCTGAACTAGGAGCCACCAACGTCCACTGATACTAACGTATCTAAGTCACACCTCCCAAACCTATATGAAAGCTGGAATGCACATTTGCAGCAAAATCTTTTCAGAATGTTGTGATGCAATTTACAACTCAAAAACGTGCACAAAGATGTGTATATTAAGGGAAAGTACACACAAAAATGCATACATTAGGGGAAAGCGTGTACAAATCAAGCATTATGGTAAGGTAAAATCATTTGCACAAAGTGTGTACAGTAGATAATGTGTATATATGCATATATTAGAAACAATGTGCATGAACATGTGTACAAATTTTTTTGCAGATGTTTTTAGTTTCTTTTGCCAGGTTCGCAAACTGATGTGGTAACAGGCTGAAATTGACTTATTGCTGGGAACATGAGGGACTCAGTGAAACCAGCATTGACAGATTTGCCCATCCCTAAAAAATGGGCATGCATATTAAAGGTAGGAATGTTGCAGGTGTCCGGCTGGGACTTGAGGCCCGGCAAGAAACCATTGGCTTGCCCCCCTGAATGCCAGTCCGCAGATCCCCACTTAGCTAAACTGGCTAGGGCTGATGGGAGTTGTAGGCAAAAACATGTACAGGGTCACAGGTTGCTCACCTCTGCTTTTGATATTTTGGTCCCCAAGGCATTTAGGCTTCAGACATTAATACTAGCACATTGAAGGGGGCCCAGAAATGGACTGGAAGCCAGTGCAGATCACAAAGTATTGGCATAATATATTCATATCGGCCAGTCCCTGTTAACAATCTCACTGCCCAATTTTGCACCAGATGAGGTTTCTGGAACATTTCCAACTACTGAATCAGCAATGACAGGCTAATCCCAAAGGTGCTCTTGTTTAAATTTTATAGAAAAAAATAACCAACCCAAAGGCTTTTCATCATGGAATTTCTAATTGTAATACAGGGAAATGTATACTCTTTTCTTTCTCACTGCCTATCAAATAACTCTTTCCACTTGAGTCTTAATACATAGCAACTGCCAAAGCCAACACAAATTGGGAAGAAACTGTACCTCTAATTCAGGGCTAAGCAACTTGGTGCCCTCCACATGTTTTGGATTGCAATTTCCTAAATCCCAAACTTGAACATGCTGGCTGGGGTGTATAGGAGTTGGAATCCAAACATCTGGAGGGCACCATGTTGCCTACCTCTGTTCTAACTCAAGACAGTCTGAACTACCCCATGTTGGCCTGGCTGAGGCAATGCTCTTAGCAGTATCACAGGAAAGCAAGATTCCAGCTAGGGTTGTGCGAAAGTCACTTACCTTTTTGAAGGGGTGATTCACAGTTGGGGAGAGGTGCTCTGCACCTCCCCCCGAAATCCTAACCTGGCTGGCTCCGCTCTGAGGCAACTCCGCGGAGCCTCTGGCCGGGTGCGTTTGCAGGCGTGCAGAGCCTGCGGATGCAAATGGCGGCATCTATGGCAGCCTCCATCTGCTTTCCTTTTTTTTTTTGTGATAGGCTATGTAAATATTTACATAGCCCGTCACGGTGAAAAAATAGGGGTGCAAATGGCGTAGCGGCCGCCATTTGCACCCCAGTCTTTCGCCGTGATAGGCTACGTAAATATTTACATAGCCTATCATGGCAAAAAAACAGGAATGCAAATGACGGCAGCCATAGCTGCCGCCATTTGCATTCCCTTTTTTTGCCGTGATAGGCTACGCAAATATTTACGTAGCCTATCACGGCAAAAATGGGGAAGCGAATGGCGGCTGCAGAAGTGGCTGCCATTCGTAAAGCAGCGTGAACGGCACCAGGTAAGTGCTCCATTTCACGCACCTTTCGCAGGGTGGTGGGGTGGGGTGGGGCTTCGTTCCAGCATGGATTTCAGAGGCCTCACTGAGATTCATGGCGGAATCCTCTGACATCCCTAATTCCAGCTTCTCTCCCCACCCATGCAGCATGCGTATCATGTCTCTGAGGCAACCAGTGATTCAGACATGGATGTAATGTTTGAGTAAGGTATATTGTATAAAAACTAAGACACATAGGCTGGAACAAGATGATCAATATCCCAGATAAAATCTGGGCATCATCTGCTTGAGCTGGGCCAATGTGCACAATATTATGCATAAATGTCCTGTTGAAATGTTATACCCATGTGTGGATGTGCAATAGCCTAGGGACAAGGCAAGACAGGACAGACAGTGCAAGTCATGGCTGGCCCAAGGCAATTTGCTACCTGAGGCAAAGGACAAGATGGAGGCCCCTCCTCAACCCATGTACAGAGGCTGGTTAGACTGGCAGTTGAAACTTATTTCAACACTTGTCATGGGATAGTGTCCTCAACCTACTTGAGGCAGCAGGCTAGTGTAGGGGTCCCAGGACAAGTTGTGTGGCCTACACAGCTCTGTTCTCCAACAGAAGGAAACTGCTGAGGAATTTAGGAGAAACAACTAGGAGGCAGCAGCCACTGCTGCTCCCCCCCCCCCAGTATCTGCCACCTGAGACAGTTGCCTCATTCTGCCTAATAGTAGGGCTGGTCCTGGAGAAGGTGGGTGGAAACAGAAGGTGTCCTCTAACTCCAGACTACATGTAGGGGATCAGTCTTGTAAGAGTATAGACCAAACTAGTCCATACTTGGTAAAAGGCTGTGACTGTAATACTCTGGAGATCCTTCACTGAGAAAGGAAGACTTGCCTCAAGATAATAATCTTTGGATAATAGTCTCCTGGTGGGGGGGACCCAACTGAAACTTTGCAGATCCCATTCCTGTCTTTGCTAGATCTTATATCCCATTCCTATCTTTGCTAGACATAGGTGTGGGCAGGAGATCCCCTCTGAGGAAAATGGTGTAGTTTGTAGGCCTATGAATCACTTCAGAACAGTACCATGGAATGTTGCAAGCGGGAAACGTAACACATGTTAATTTGTGTGTGGTGGAGTGATAAATGCCTTATAACCCATTGGTTACTGACAGACAGAGTTCAAATCTAACAAAAGGTTTAACTAACTGCATTTATTGAAACATTCGATGTGTTACATCTTTTATCTTTACAAAACTTCCTTAAATACAATGCCCTTGGTGTAAATCCGGGGGTGGCCACTGTAATGTCCTCGCTGTGCTCCATCAACAACTTGAATTTTGAGGTTTGCCAACAAGTGTACATGACTCATGGCAATGTCGATCCTTTCATGATTTGTTTACAAGCTGTCTGTTACTGGAATATCATTATACTTTGGTCTGCACCTGTGTTTGTAAGAGTGTACAGATACTTTTAAATGTTGTTTTTTTAAAATGTAACAGTTAGAGACTTCCTTTCTGAGCAAGAAGTAAACTTTGACTGAGTTACTTCTAACATAGGGTATATCTTAATCCCTTCATGTTTTGTTTACAGGCCGCATGTTATTGGCATATCATTGTACTTTGGCCTGCACCTCTGTTTATAAAGGTGTACAGAGACTTTTTGTGTGATCGTATTTCATTTTGCTCCAATTTGCAATTAATTATGTTTGTTTAATTATATTTGACATTTTTATATTAAAAAATAAAACTTTTATAGTACACTGTTATAGAAGATAGCCTAATTCTTTTTTTAAAAAGCTTTATGAACATAAATAAACTCCTGTTGAATTATAGTGAAAACTGTTGTTATTCATAGGATCTGTGTGTCAAGAGTTTTCCACTGTTTCATGAGAATTGGTCAATGGGAAGGCAATCAAAAAGGGATGACCAACTAACTCCTGACTTTGGATATTATGTGTGTGTGTGTGTGTTTGTGTGTACACACACACACATACATACATACATATATATATCTATGATCAGATCACTGAGTGGCTACTTTTATTTGGGCTGCTGTTGTTGACCTTAAGGATGAATGAACCCACACCTTAGAACTGAGATAAGCAAATCTGCCTATTTCAGGTTTTACCTGTAGTTCCACTCTGCTCTATCAGATGTGCTATGTATTTTGTATATGTGATGTATTGTGGAAATTACTATTGCCAACAGTGGGTACACATACAAACTACCATACTGACAGATTCTGGAAGTCCTAGAACTCTATAGGTAGTGGCTGTGAATGTTGCTTTGTGATTCTTCATTGATTGTTCTTATCCTTTCAAATATGAAGAAGACTGATAAGGGATCACTAGAAGCCTTTGTGTAAGGAAATGTTCTCCAGCAGTCCTCCATTAACAATGCTAAACGGCTTTGCAAATCTAATCCCTCTCTTTAGTTTTGTTCTCATTTAATTGAATTAGGAAAGCATAACAACTGAAAAGGTTACTTTTATGTTCTTTACTTTGTGATATGTATTTGCCGCATAATGATTCTTCAAACATGTGATGCTGTGCTTTGCAAAGAATGCTTTAACTCCCCCCCTTCATAATAATTATAATTCATATTCATGTCCCTGCTTCATGCTTTTAATTTTAATCAGTGTTAATTAAAATTATTTTTTCAAGCTCCCTTTTTCATTTTAATTTGTTAAAACTTACAAGCTATGTGACAATAGTTAATCCTTTAGAGAGATGTTCTACCAATTCTGATACATTTTTACAAAAATGGGAGCAAGATGGGGTCCCATCCAAGAGCATGGGAGGTTTTTGTAGTCTACCCAGCTTTTGCTCTGTCTATCATCTATCTATCTATCTATCTATCTATCTATCTATCTATCTATCTATCTATCATCATCTATCTATCATCCATCTATGCTTTTATCCAGCATCTATCTATGCCCTATGTTGTACACTTTCCTTACTTAATTAATTTCACATATATAGATATTTCATTCATAGTTTACCCTCATGTGGTTTACCCAGAGTTGCTATGGTTTCATGGCTCTATTAGCTCTGCATGTTTTTGAGTCCTGGGAGAAAAGAATGAGAAACTCCAGGAGACTGAGAAGAAAAGACTCTTTTCCTCTTTTCTTTTGTTTTAAGCTGAATTGCTGGGGAAAGTGCAACAAGCTGTGTGTGTGTGTGTGTGTGTGTGTGTGTGAGAGAGAGAGAGAGAGAGAGAGAGAAAGATCCCTAAACCAGGGGTGGGAGATCTGTGGGCCTCCAGATGTTGTCAGACTCCAGTTCCCATCAGCAGACCCAGCATGGCCAAGGATCAGGAGTAATGGTAATCACAGTCCAAGAACATCTGGGGGCCCACAGGTTCCCACCTGTCTTCTAAATAGTGTTCTTGTTCCTGCTTAAACTCTTCTAGGGAACAGGACCAGAATCAAGGGTAGGCATGGTCGGGCTCCTGCTGAGGGCCCACACTCCAGCAGAGGCCCACTGACAAGGACCCCCCTGGAGATGCTCCTTCTCTTCACCATTGCAACCTGCTTGTTCACTTGCTTCTTGCTCTGACTCATGCAACTGTGGTGATGACTGGAGGAGCCACTGTCTCCTTGTTCCTTGCTTATCCAACAAGCAAGTGGTAGCAACAATGAGAAAGAGAATGAGAAGTAATAGAAGCTGCTGCGAATGGCAGTGAGAAGTAGGGATGGTGGAGAATTCCGCCACGGATTTCAGAGAGGCTGAATGCACTGGCATTCAGCCCCTCGAAACCCGTGGTGGAACAGCCTCCTACCCCCCGCCACCTCACGGAATAGCCCCGGAACGAAACTTACCTGGGGCTCTGGTGGCGGCAGCGGCGGTGGCAGCGGCGGCTCCGGAGGTGGCTGGCCTTTCGACCGGCTGCTGCGGTCGCCATTTGTGTCCTATGAGGTTGCCGTGATAGGCTACATAAGTATTTACATAGCCTATCACGGCAAAGAGCAGGGATGCAAACGGCGGCCACTATGCCATTTGCGCCGCTGCTCTTTCCGTGATAGGCTATGTAAGTATTTACGTAGCCTATCACGGTAAAAGCAGCTATGCAAATGGTGGCCACTACGTCATTTGCGTGGCTGCCTTTACCATGATAGGCTACGTAAATACTTACATAGCCTATCACGGAAAGAGTGGCCTCCGTTTGCGTCCCTGCTCTTTGCCATGATAGGCTACGTAAATACTTACATCACCTATCATGGCAGCCTCGCAGAACGCAAATGCTCAGTCCTATGCATGTTTTGTCATTTGTGGGTGTTTGTTTGTTTGCATGAACTCTAGCTTCAGTGGTGAGTGAAAGGCACTTAGTACACGCTCAGAGTTTCTCCATAACTTAGCCCTAGTTTTGAAAACAGACTCATTGGCTAAATCTTGATGAAGGCTTGGCACAAATGATGTTATGGGGGGGAAGATACAATGAGAGTTTGTGCATAACAAGGAGGAGGTAGAGAGGAGTTGCACAAAACAAGACATCTGTTTTTATAAAGAGATGCTGGAGGATGGTAGGATGAGGAGGGATGGTTGCATGGAGGGGAAACAAATTGGTAGGGGGAAAATGTAAGTGCTCAGTGGCAAAAGAAAAACATTTTGCACAAGCTTAGATGCACTCTATATTTAAGAACATAAGAAGAGCCATGCTGCATCAGACCAAGGTCCATCTAGTCCAGCATTCTGTTTGCACAGTGGCCAACCAGATGCCCACGGGAAACCCACAAGCAGGACATGAGTGCAATAGCACCTTCCCACCCATGTTCCCCTCCTGCTAACATCGGTGAAATGTAGATAAATTCTAGTAATTCTAAAATTGCATGGATGCATATCCTAGGGATGCACGAAAGTCACTTACCTGGTCTCGCAGCTTGCTTCGCGGTGGGGGGGAGGCGCTTCACTGCTCCCCCCAAAGTTCAGGCCGGGGGGGGAGGCTTCCCGCCTCGCCCGGCTGAAATTCAGGCTGGGGAGAAGCGCCCCGTCTCCCCGGCCACGAACTTCAAAAGAAAAAAAAAACGCCCTTGTGATAGGCTACGTAACGATTAACGTAGCCTATCACGGCTAGATCTGCAAAGTCAGCCGTGACAGGCTACGTTAATCATCACGTAGCCTATCACAGGTGACTTTGGAAAAAAAAAAAAGCACGTACGCAAATGGCGGCCCCCATAGGGAGCCGCCATTTGCGTTCTTTATTTGGTCCCTGTAGTCTACGTAAAGATTTACGTAGACTACGGCGAAAATAAGGGCAACGCTATTTGCGTTGTCCTTATTTTTGCCGTAGTCTACGTAAATCTTTATGTAGACTACAGGGACCAAATAAGGAACGCGAATGGCGGCTCCCTAAGGGGGCCGCCATTAGCCGTACACGCTTTTTTTTTTTACAGTCACCCGTGATAGGCTACGTGACGATTAACGTAGCCTATCACGGCTGACTTTGCAAATCTAGCCGTGATAGGCTACATTAATCGTTACGTAGCCTATCACAGGGGCGTTTTTTTTTTTTTTACTTTTCTTGTAATGGCGGTGGCGGCAGCCAGTCAAAAGACCGGCTGCTGCCCCCGCCCCTGACGAAGACCTGCCGAACCGCCGCCGGGACCCGCCGCCGGGAGGGACATTCGTGAAAGGTAAGTCCCATCCCGGGGGGGGGGGCGGGGGGTGGAGAATTTCACCGCCGATTTCGGGGGGCCGAATGCGTTGGCACTCAGCCCCCCGAAGTTTCGGGGAGAAATTCTACCCCATCCCTAGCTATCATTCTGAAATCTGGCAGACATTATCTCCGCTGATGGGGCAATGAATCCTGAAAATTTTTATCCAATTCTTCCAAGTAATAAAAATGTTAATGGCAGTTCCAATTAAAAGAAAATCAAACCCTAAACCCTGCACCTATTCTTCTGACATTTGGCAGGTGTAATCCCCTTCTAGAGGCTACTATGCCTGAAATTATCATCCAGTTCTGACCAAGAGAAAAAAGTTACAGTTTTGATCTAATTTCCCATGGAAGCCAACAGGAAGCATATATATTCATTTTGACTCAGATTTGGTGCTGAGCTGAAGTGGTCCGACCACAAATTGGCCCAAGCAGAAGTGGGATGTTTTCCAAAACACTGCATCAGGGTCTGAGTTGAAGTGGGGTGGGAGCTCAGTGCGCACTTCTTTTGTGTGTACGTATGTAAACTTTACACACATGCAAGCACACACCACACACACACACACACACACACACACATATATAAACAGTGTGTGTGTGTGTGTGTGTGTGTGTATATATATATATATATATGTATATGTGTGTGTGTGTGTGTGTGTGTGTGTATATATATATATATATATATATACACATAGACATACACACACACACACACACACACACACACAGAGTATATATATTAGAGGGCTGTGGTGGCTTAGTGGTTAAGATGCTGAACTTCATAATGGAAGGTTGGCAGAGGTTTGAGACCTGAGTGCCGTGTGACAGAGTGAGCTCCCGTCTTCAGTCCCAGCTTCTGCCAACCTAGCAGTTCAAAAGCAAGAAATTGCAAGTAGATTAATAGGTACCGCCTCAGCGGGAAAGGTAACAGCGTTCCGTACACCTCGGTGTTCAGTCATGCCGGCCACATGACCACGGAAGCGTCTTCGGACAGTGCTGGCTCTTCGGCTTAGAAATGGAGATGAGCACCACACCCTAGAGTTGGACACGACTGGCTGGGGACACCTTTACCTTTTTTTTCTATATAGTAGAAGTTCACTTTGACTCAGATATTATCTATCTATCTATCTATCTATCTATCTATCTATCTATCTCTATCTATCTATCTATCTATCTATCTATCCACATATACACACACATACACACACGCACACACACACTCAAATTTGTGTTATGGGCCTGTGCCCTGGATCTTTTAAGAACCTAGCAATGCCCCTGCATAGTGGCTTAGTGTGTCATGTAGGGGCAGAAAAACCTGCTAACTGTGGTTCCAGACCCACCCCAGGTATCCACCTCCCTGCAGCAGGGTTAAGGGAGCCGGGGTGGCTTACTGTTACATGTGGCAGGGTCTCCAGTGGTTAAAACAGGCTCCTGGTGGTTTCTAGGCTGTTGCAGTAGAGACGGCAGCCTAGAGCATCCTTCACTTCCAATGACGCTCTAGCTGGCATGGACTTTCTCTATGGTTGCTGTGGCATAGCCACAGATGGAGCAGCCAGCGCACACATTATTGCAGTGCACAAGCCGCTGGGATCATTGGCTGCGATGGTGGTAACCATAGTTACCATGGTTATGGTAACTATGGAGGAAGGTGGTTACAGGAACCAGATGATGCTGTGTAGTTCCTGGTTGTGTGACAGGTGTGCGCATCATGTTTTTGCTACCCCTCCAATGCATCTGAACAGGGCCACTGCATAGTGTGTATCTACAGCTTGTGTTTTTTCTACTAAATTAATTACAGGTGCATGGTGTGTGTGTGGGTGTGGGTGTGATTTGTACATTGAACACAGCAGTCCACAAGGAAAGAGTTATCTCTTTACTCCCCAGCCATATCCTGGCCAAAATTCATCCCTCTCCCCAGTATGGCTTGGGTATTTAGGGAAAAGGTTCCCCGTGTGTGTGTGTGTGTGTGTGTTGGGGGGGGTGCTTCTCTCACCATATACTGCATTCAATGTAATTAATGTGCCTGTAAATAATTTCCCAAAAATTCAATATACATATTGTGTAGCTTGGCCCTGAGATGTGTGAAGATTACATGGTGGTAATTGTAGCTTTTGCACTGGCAGAGGTCTGCTGACACTTTAAAGCTCCATCTGTATTTCTGTCAGAATACACTGAAAGCTTCTCATTAGGTTTCCTTTCCACCAAACTATAGTTTTGTTTAGAAGAATGTATTAATCAGTACAGAGATACAAACATGCAAACAGATAATGGGAAAGTAACAGTTTTCAGGCTGTAGAGATGAGAGTTTGATTAAACTAGTTGGCCACATTTTAAACATTTAGTGACTTCCTCTGTGTCACTAGGGATGGCAGAGAATTTCTCCACGAATCTTCGGGAGGCCAAGTGCCGACGCATTCGGCCCCCCGAAAGTGTTGGGGAAATTCTCCACCGCCCCCGCCCCGGGATGGGACTTACCTTCGGCGAATGTCCCTCCCGGCGGCGGGTCCTGGCGGCGTTTTGGCGGCATTTTGGTGAGGGCGGGGGCAGCGGCCGGTCTCCCGACCGGCTGCCGCCACCGCCATTACAAAATAAAGTAAAAAAAACCCAACACACCCGTGATAGGCTACGTGATGATTTACATAGCCTATCACGGCTAGATTTCCAAAGTCAGCCATGATAGGCTACGTAAATCATCATGTAGCCCATCACGGGTGACTTTGGAAAAAAAAAGCGCGTACGCAAATGGCGGCGCCCCATGGGCACCGCCATTTGCATTCCTTATTTTGGCATGTCTAGTCTACATAAAGATTACGTAGACTATGGCGAAAATAAGGGAACGCTATTTGCGTTGCCCTTATTTTCGCTGTAGTCTACATAAATCTTTACGTAGACTAGACGTATCAAAATAAGGAACGCAAATGGCGGCGCCCATGGGGTGCCGCCATTTGTGTACGCACTTTTTTTTCCCCCAAAGTCACCCGTGATAGGCTATGTGACAATTTACGTAGCCTATCATGGCTGACTTTGGAAATCTAGCTGTGATAGGCTACGCAAATCGTTACGTAGCCTATCACGGGGGTGTGTTTGTTTTTTTTTTTTACTTTTTTTTTGTGGCCGGGGAGACGGGGCGCTCCTCCTCAGCCTGAATTTCACCAGCAAGGGATGGGACGCCTCCCCCCCCAGCCTGAATTTCGGCCAGGCGAGGCGGGGCACCTCCCCCCCTCACCTGAACTTCGGGGGGAGAATTGAAGCGCCTCCCCCCCACCACAAAGCAAGCTGCGGGACAAGTCCCTTTCGTCCATCCCTAGTGTCAATTTATTTAATATATGAGCTCCCGGAAACTGCTTACTTAAAACATTTTTGATCATTGGTTGTGGTGCTTCTGTGGCACCTGACCTAATATCATATGAAGTTTGGTTTTCCTTTTCCAACAACATTCTCTGATCCCCCAGAGGCACATTTGAACATGTGTTGGATGACTGACACATAAACTTCTGTTAATGTGATCTATCAGTGATTGTTAGTATACAGAGGTTCATGAATAAGGCTTTTACTGGAGCGGGTAACTTAGACAGAGCAATAAAAACTAGGGATGGCAGAAAATTCTGCCATAGATCTCGGTGAAGCCAAATGCCAGTGCATTTGGCCCCCCGAAACCTGTGGCGGAACGAAGCCCCCCCCCACGAAAGGCACGTGAAATGGAGCACTCACCTGCTGCCGTTTGCGCTGCTCTGCGAATGGTGGCCGCGTCTGTGGCCACCATTCGTTTCCCCATTTTAGCCATGATAGGCTGCGTAAATACTTACATAGCCTATCATGGCTAACGCAGGGACGCCATTTGCATTCCTGCCGAGGCTGTAGGCTACATAAATATTTACGTAGCCTATCACGGCAGAAAAAAAGGGACACAAATGGCGGCAGCTACGGTGGCCGCCATTTGCGTCCCTGCGCAGCCGGATGTCATTGTGGGCTGCCCCGGCCAGTGGCTCACAGAGTTGTCGCAGAGCTGAGCTGGCCATTGAGGATTTCGGGGGGAGGGACAGAGCACCTCCCCCCCCACAGATGTATGAAATGAACCAGGTAAGTCGTTTCGTACATCCCTAATAAAAATGCATCCATGGACTACTTTGCCTTTTATTCACATGTGATTTTGCATTTCACTTCTCATGACTGTAAAAAGAGCCCTGCTGGATCTGACCAAAGGTCTATCCAGTACAGTCTCCTGTTTCCCACAGTGGGTAAATAGAGGCCTCTGGGAAACACACAAAATGAGGACAATAGTCCTTTCCTACTGCTTTCTAGGAATGTATGATAAATTCATTTCTGTTCATTTTTGATCAGGATTTTCCCAGTTAACACCTTGCGGACCTAACACAGACTCGGACACAATTTGCAGTCGAAGTCCGTACATTTCTGAGCTTGCAATGAGATTTGTAGACCCCATTCGACAGCATCTGTACATTTGAAAAATGTGCATGAAAAAATATGTACTTTTGGAAAATGCACACAAATACGCTTTAATCAATGGGAGAAGAACATGTACATTTCAAAGATGCAACTCAGTGGATGTGTATATTTGGAAAAATACTCATGAAAATACACACAGATTTTCATGCTAAAAAAGAAGAAGCAAACCTTGCAATCTGATTCAGACCCACATCAGAACTAGCTTTGAGATGAAGAGAAGTTTGGTACACTTGAATTTTGCTGATTTGCATATCCCTACTGCTTGCCTCCCAGTGGCTGCAAGTTCAGAGGCACACTACCTCTGTATCTGGAGGTAGCATATAGCGAGCAGCCATCATGACTTCTTGAAGGCACTGATAGACATTCTCTATGAATATATCTAATCCCCCTTTAAAGCCATCTAAACTAGTGACCATCACTAGACGTTATATATCAGAAAATTCTACAAGTTAACTGTATGCTGTGCAAAGAATTACTTCCATTTTTTTTCTGATCTGAATCTCCCAGCAGTTGGCATCATTGGATTACTTCAAGTTCTGGAGTCTGGGCCTGCATATACAAGTGCATATGTGTACACTTCCATTTTTTCCCCATTGTATACTTCCATTTTTTTCCATTGTATACTTTTTTCTTTTCTTTTTTAATGTCACTGTGTACCATTCCCCCCCCCCCATTGTATACTTCAGTTTTTTTCTGCTCTGAATCTCCCACCAATTGGCTTCATTGCATGACTCCAGGTTCTGGAGTCTGGGCCTGCATATACAAATGTAATTAGATGTCTCCATTAGATTTTTTTTTTGGTAGTTAGCTATATACACTGTCTTTTTCCCTGGCCCACCCAGAGTTTTGGGGATCTGTTTTTTTCCCCTTTCCATTTCCCCTTTTGACTACTTTTCCCTTTCCCTTCTGTTGTTCTCTGTTGACGGGATTGTTGTGGTGACTGCAGCACTGGGCTTCTCTTGCTTGGAGCCATGTCACAGTGCACATTTTGTGGGTCAGCTGCAAATGTTGTGTGTTGGCCCAAAGCCAATATGCAACTACCAAGGGATAAAAAGGCTCCCATTACAGAAACATCCTATGGGGCAGGGGGAGAGAGCCCTGAGTGCTTCCAAGCCTGCTACGTGCACAAACAAAAAGTTTTAGATGATAATGTTATCATACGCTAAATGCCACTGAGAAGCTATGCCAGAGCAAAACAGCGACAACCTTACAACCCATTGTAAATATATTCATGCTCTCCTCCTGGATACGCTGTTCTTCTGCCCTGTTCCTGAGGGCTCATTGTACCTCTCTCCTGCACCAGCATCCAAAACAGTATTTCCTGCAAAGAATAATGGCACTGCAACAGGAAACCAAAAGGGCTGGAGGTGTGTCAAATTGTGCTGCTGCTGTGGTAGTGAACACAGCAATGCAGGCTCCAATAAACAGGGAGAAGCTGTGCTGGCAAATGAGAAAGGCAAGTAGGTTATAATCACTGTAAGTATAAAAGGAAGCAAAGTATTGGTTTGGAAAGCTGTGTGTGTGTGTGTGTGTGTGTGTGTGTGTGTGTGTGTGTACACAGTTGGATAAGAGGGAAAGGCAAGAGAGGAAGAAAGAGTGAGCAAGAGAGAATCAGCATCCAAGAGCAGAACCGGATGAAGGAGGCTGTCCTACAGTGTAACCCACACACAGGTCCTGCCAAGTGGCTTGAACGGAAACCAACATTAGAGTCAGTGGGGGTTTCATTTATCTAAATAGAAAAGGCAGAAAGTGCCAGGAAAAAAAAAATGGTTTGTTTGTAGAAAGAATCAACGGGGAAAGGAGGTCAGCAGGGGAAAGGAAGGTATATGCACTGAAATAATCTCTCAAATATAACCAGAAATAAACTGAACAGAATGGGAGAGAAGCTAACAGCCTCCCTCCCTTGAAAGGAGAAGAGCAGCATGTTCAAGGTCACTTGTAACATCCTTTTTTTGTGGGGATGTTAGAGAATTCCGCCACGGATCTCAGTGAGGCCGAATGCCAGTGCATTCAGCCCCCCGAACTCCATGGCGGAACGGCCTGCCACCCTCCTGCCCCCTCGCGGATCCCCCCAGGATGAGATTTACCTGGGTCGGATGTTCCAGACGGCGGCGGCTCCAGCGGCGGCTGCGGCGGCTGCAGCAGCGGCTGGTCTTCCGACCGGCTGCTGCCTCTGCTGCCATTTGCAGTCTGTTCCCCCCCCCATTCGTGATAGGCTACGTAAAGACTTACATAGTCTATCATGTCTGGGTTAAAAAAAAAAGAAACGTGTACGCAAATGGCGGCGGCTACGGCCACCGCCATTTGCGTTCCTTATTTTTGGCCGTCTTAGTCCACGTAAATATTTACGTAGAGTAAGACAGTGAAAATAAAGGGGAACGCAAATAGCGTCCGCTACGCTATTTGCATTCCCCTTTCTTGTCTTCATCTTAGTCTACGTAAATATTTACGTAGACTAAGACAGCCAAAAATAAGGAACGCAAATGGCGGCGGCCGTAGCCGCTGCCATTTGCATATGCATTTTTTTTTTTAACCCAGACATGATAGGCTACATAAGTCTTTCCGTAGCCTATCATGGCTGAATTCAGGGATGCAAACGGCGGCAGCTATGGCCGCCGCCATTTGCGTCCCTGCTAGCCAGCGGCCGGATGTCCGGCTGCTGGCGGAGCCGGCTGGCAGCTCTGCGGAATCCCCGCGGAGTGGATCCAGCCAGCCAGGATTCCAGGCGGAGGGGGGGGGCGCCTCCCCCCCAAGTGGAACCCGGCGGAGCCAGGTAAGCAGGGTTTCGTACATCCCTACTTTTTTGCATGTTCAGTTCCTGTTCCAGGCAAAACAGGCAACAGTGATTAAGGATGGACTAACCCACCCCGTACAGTATCGGTGGGTGCCTGCTGAAGCACTGCCCCCACTTGAGCCTCCCCCAGACCCACGCTCAAGCCCCCACAAGCTTGCTGACCCACCTGCACTCACCCTGGAACCTGTCCACGTGGACCCGCCATTTTGCTGAGCTTATTTTCACAGAAAAAAAGGAGGTCATTAAAATGCGCATATTGAAATATGTGCACATTCGGGCTGGAGAAACTTGATATACACAATACTAAATGGCGTAAATGAGCCATTCATGCCTCTAATACTGCATAGATCAAGCTTTCACAGCCTGAATGTGCACACATTTAAATATGCTCATTTTAATGACCTCCTTTTTTGCATAAAAATAAGCCTGGTAAAATGGCAGGCACTTGTGAACAGGTCCGGGTGAGTGCGGGAAACATCCCGGAGGGCACGAGTGGGGTAAGTGCGGCTAGAGGCTTGGTGGGTACGGTCTGGGGTTATGGGGAGGAGGAGCCCAATGGACTCCTGGAACCAGTCAGGCCTCCACACCACCCCTAAGAGTGATTTGAGTCTTCAATGCCAGTTGTTTGAAGTATCAACTAAAATTGCTCTCAAGTATTACTTTTAGAAAAAAAAAAATGTTTATTTGGCTCTTTCTCCAAGGAGCTCGGTTAGGTGTACTAGTTTCTATCATTTTATCCTCAGAACAAACCAGACATTAGGGTGAGACAGAGTGACTGGTCTGAGGTCACCCAGTGAGCTTCAAAGCTGAGTGAGGGACTTGAATCTGTTGGATGATATAGGTTTATAATGAAGATAAAGTTGAAACATTTGGAAGAGAGGGAGAGAGAACACAGACACAGGTGTTACTGCATTACCCAGTACCACAGGCATCAGGTCTGTGTTTGTTTGTTTTTAATATTTGCCACCGCCAAAGCAGCTATGAAGCAGCAACAATGTCAAACTCAGCTTGTTTGCTGGGTAATTTTGATGTTTTTGGTGCTCTGTAGTAGCTATGGAGCACTAAAAGGGTCAAAAAAGGGTTGAAATGGCTGCCCTGGATGCCATTAACGATATTGTTTTTTTAATTATTATTATTATTATTATTATTATTATTTTAAAATGTTATGGGGCAGTGGGGGCCACATGTGGCTTGCATATTCCCCACCCCTGCACTATATGATCCCAGTGAGTCAGGGATCATGTCATGTAAACGATGATCATAGTGCTATATAGCCAATGAAATTTGGTTTTGTGATTGCAAAAGTGTTTGAGGTTGAGTGTGATGCTTCTCTGATTGGTCTCAGGGCCAGTCAATAGGATCACTGATTGCCTTTACTCCTAATGGGAGAACACCTTTGCCACATTCACTTTGTCACTTCTTGCACCTACTGAAAACGTTCATAAAAAGTAACACACATCCCTGTTTCAGCTGAGCCCTAACTTCATTGTGTCTGAAACCTCAGAGAGATGAATGATTTCCATAGGGCCACACTTGGAAACAAGGCAAATTGCAATAAGAGCTGAATGGATTCAGTTTTATGGTCCTCTTTGCCATTTTGTCTGACATTTTTTAAACTTAAATTGATAATGGCATCTTGCAGCAGCCATAGAATATGAATTAGCAGAGGTCTATAGTGAATGCAGATACAAAGGCAGACACACACGCTCTCGATGAAAAATGCAAATGAGGCTTGTTCTGACTGGCACAGCTTGTTGCTGAGGTACTATTATTGTCAAGGTAATAGCATAAGTCAGAATAGTTCAGGGTACTCTGAAAGCCAATGAAAGCAATACTGTTGACCTATGTATTGCACAGAACGATGGGGGAGCAAGTTCTCGAGCCCTGTGAAAGACAGTGTTTACTTTCAGTGTAAAGGAAGAATCACTATGGAGGAGCACTCTTGCCAATGGAACATACGTAAGTGGCACATGATGGGCTGGGCTGTAGTGCAGTGGTAGAGCACCTGCTTTTCATGCGGAAGGTCCCAAGTTTAGCCACTGATATCTCCAGATAGGGCTAGGAAAGAATCCTGCCTGGAACCTCGGAGGACCTCTTCCAGTCAGTGTCGACAACACTGGGCTAGATGGACCAATGGTCTGAGTCAGTGAAAGGCAGCTTCTGGTGTTCCTAACATGGGGAGTGCACTCTTTTCTGACATCCTACATAATTCCCATGAGGAAGGCCACCTTGAGGGGGAAGAGTTTTAGTGAGACGGTCTTGAGTGGTTCAAATGCAGACCTTGTCAAGGATTGTATGTAAGTTCCAGGAACTTGCGTACTGTAGAAGAGCTGGCAAATGTCACTGCTCTGAGGGACCCATGTAGGTGTAAGCCAAGCAGTGTGCCCTATTTGCTGAGAAGAGGGTTGAGGCCTGTCTATACAAGGCCCTGGGCTTCAGGCCTAGGCTGAGACCCACCTGTAGGAACTAGAGCAGCTCTTTGATGTTCCCTGTCTTATAGCTAATTGTCTTCTGCCTGCACCATCTGACAAATGCCTTCCATGTTGTCTTGTGAGTGTCTGTTGAAAATAGGGATGTACGAAAGTGACTTACCTTTCGCGGATTATGTTGATGGTGGTGGGGGGGAGGCATTCTATCCCTCCCCCCGGAATCCTTGACGGGGGGGAGGCGATCCGTTCCTCTCCCCGGAATCCTCGATGGCCGGCTGTGCTCTGCGGCAGCTCCACAGAGCAGCTGGCCAGGCCCAGCCCAGCCCAGAGCTGTCCGCAGCTGGATTTCTGGCCGCGGTGGGCTCTGGGGGAAAAACAAAAACAAAAACCGCGTATGCAAATGGCGGCGGCTACGGACGCCGCCATTTGCGTTCCTTATTTTTGGCCATCTGAATCTACATAAATATTTATGTAGACTATAATGGCGAAAATAAAGGGGGATGCAAATAGCATAGCGGGCGCTATTTGCGTCCCTTTTTGATTCACCATTTTAGCCTATGTAAATCTTTACGTAGGCTAAAACGGCGAATCAAAAAGGGACACAAATAGCGCCCACTACACTATTACTGTAGTGTACCCCTTTATTTTCCCCTTTATTTTCGTAGTCATAGTCTATGTAAATATTTATGTAGACTAAGACGGCCAAAAATAAGGAATGCAAATGGTGGCGGCCATTTGCGTACAGTTTTATTTTGTTTTTAAACACAGCCAGCCATGATAGGCTATGTAAAGATTTACAAAGACTTATCATGTCGTATGTTTTTTTTTTAAACCTAGCCATGATAGGCTACGTAAATCTTTACGTAGCCTATCACATCCTTTTTTTTTTTTTTTAACAACACTGGAAATGTAGGGATGTACGAAAGTCCCTTACCTGAACCCGAAGCTTGATTCACGGTGGGGGGGAGGTGCTCCGTCCTTCCCCCTGAAATTCTGGCCGGGGGGGAGGTGCCCCGTCCCTCCCCCCCAAAATTCTGGCCGGGGCGGAGGCGCCCCATCCCTCCGGCCACGAATCCACCTGTCCTGCCGGGACGCAAATGGCGGCAGCTGTAGCCGTCGCCGTTTGCGTCCCGGCAGTCAGCCGTCATAGGCTACTTAAATGTTTACGTAGCCTATCACGGCTGAGTGAAAAAAAAAAACCGCGTGTATGCAAATGGCGGCGCCCATGGGCGCCGCCATTTGCGTTCCTTATTTTGGCACATGTAGTGTATGTAATCATTTACGTAGACTACGGCGAAAATAAGGGGAACACTATTTGTGTTCCCCTTATTTTCGCCATCTTAGTCTACGTAAATGTTTAAGTAGACTAAGACTTGCCAAAATGAGGAATGCAAATGGCGGCGCCCATGGGTGCCACCATTTGCGTATGGGCGTTTTTTTTTTCTTTTCACTCAGCCGTGATAGGCTATGTAAACATTTATGTAGCCTATCATGTATTTTTTTTTTTAAATTTGGAAATGGCAGCGGCGGCTGCTGGTCGGAAGAGCGGCTGCTGCCGCACCGCCACTGCACCGCTGCTGCACCGCCACTGAACCGCCGCCAAACCGCTGCTGAACCGCCGCCGGAGCCGCCGCTGCCAGGGTATTTACACAAGGTAAGTCCAGTCCCGGAGGGGGGCAGGGAAGCAGACCGTTTCTCCACCAATTTTTTGGGGCCGAATGCGCTGGCATTCGGCCTCCTCAAGATTCGTGGAGAAATTCTCTGACATCCCTATGGAAATGGCAGCGATGGCAGCAGCTGGTCAGAAGACCAGGCGCTGCCGGTGCCGAAACCGCCGCCGCCCAGAACATCCACCCCAGGTAAGTCTCGTCCCGGGGTGAATCCGCGGGGGGGCGGGGGGGTGGCAGACCGTTCTGCCATGGAGTTCGGGGTGGAATGCACTGGCATTCGGGCTCACCGAGATCCATGTCAGAATTCTCTGCCATCCCTAGTTGAAAATGGTTTTCTAGAAGACAACAGTGACTGCACTTCTGGTTCTGGATAACTACTGTAGGTTTCAGGAAGGGGTCCCTTGCAGATACCAGGTCGCTAGGCACAGCTATTTGTGATTAGGGATGTCAGAGAATTTCACCACGAACCTCAGGGAGGCTGAATGCCAGCGCATTCGGCCCCCTGAAATCGGTGGCGGAACGGTCTGCCCCCCGTCCCCCCTGGGATGGGACTTACCTAGGGTGGATCTTCCTGGCGGCGGCGGCTCCGGCGGCTGTTCGGCAGCAGTTTGGCAGTGGTGGCTCCGGCAGCCGGTCTTTTGACCGGCTGCCGCCACCGCCATTTCCAGTAAAAAAACCCCAACAACACGTGATGGGCTACGTAAATATTTACGTAGCCTATCACAGCTAGATTTTTTAAAAACACCATGATAGGCTATGTAAATGTTTACGTAGCCTATCACGGCTGATTTAAAAGGAAAAAAAAAACGCGCGTACGCAAATGCATTCCCCATTTTGGCAAGTCTTAGTCTACTTAAACATTTACATAGACTAAGACGGCGAAAATAAGGGGAACACAAATAGCGTAGATGCTACGCTATTTGCGTTCCCCTTATTTTCGCCGTCTTAGTCTATGTAAATGTTTACGTAGACTAAGATGTGCCAAAATAAGGAATGCAAATGGCGGCGCCCATAGGCGCCGCCATTTGCATATGCGTGTTTTTTTCTTTTAAATCAGCCGTGATAGGCTACATGAACATTTACATATCCTATCATGGCTGACTGCAGGGATGCAAATGGCGGCGGCTACGGCCGCTGCCATTTGCGTCCCTGCTTGCCAGCGGCCGGATGTCCGGCCACTGGCGGAGCCAGCTGGCGGCTCCGCAGAATCCCTGCGGAGCGGAGCCAGCTGGCCAGAATTTCAGGGGGGAGGGACGGAGCGCCTCCCCCCCACCATGAATGTCACCATTCAAAAAGGTAAGTGACTTTTGTACATCCCTATCTGTGATCTGGGTGAAGGATGGAATCCTGGGACAGAATGTTTCTTACAGCGGGTAGGAAGCATGGCTTTGCCTCTGCCACAGGGTGACCAGGTGTCTACTTTTATAGAGGACAGTACCCTATTAGAAAAGCTGTCCTATATTTAAAGACAAAAACCCATAAGAACTGTTGCTTATCAACAGTTAGCACCTGGACATCAGGCTGAACAGGTAGGCACACAGATCAGCTGATGGTCACAGTCTTCCAAACCATGGTGAGACTTATGGAATTTCTATTTAAATTATAATGATTATTTCTAAATTTGCATCTATAAATATAAATTAGCATGAGAAATTCACTGCCCCCCTCTGTTTTATTCTTTGAGGTAATGCATTTTCTTTTTTCTTTTTGCAATTAATAACTGGCCACCTTACATAGGGATGATTTCTGAGAACTGCAGCATCTGTGGCCAGTAAGCACCTACAAGTATGGCCACATCACATTCTGATCTGATCTGATCTAAGGGTGGGTGGGAAGAAGGTATACAGAAGCCCCTTAGAGTAAAGGAATTTTAGGGCATCTATGGCCTCTGCATTGCTTGTCAGATAACTGGTAAGGAAAAAAAAGGCAAGGGGGAATGTGCTTCACTGGAGGTGCAGTGAGAAGTAGGGGTGGCGGAGAATTCTGCCACGTATTTCAGTGAGGCCGAATACACTGGCATTCGGCCCCCCGAAATCCATGGTGGAACGGCCTGCCACCCCCCCGCCACCCCCGCGGATCCCCCCCTGGGATGAGACTTACCTAGGGCGGATGTTCCGGATGTTCCGGCTAAAACGGCGGCTGGTCTTCTGACCGGCTGCTGCCGCCGCCATTTGCAGTCTGGTCTTTTTTTTTTTTTTTTTACCCAGACATGATAGGCTACATAAAGACTTACGTAGCCTATCATGTCTGGGTAAAAAAAAAAGAAAAAGGCGTATGCAAATGATGGCGGCTACGGCGGCCGCCATTTGTGTTCCTTATTTTTCGCCGTTTTAGTCTACGTAAATATTTATGTAGACTATTATGGAGAAAATAAAGGGGAACACAAACAGCGCCCACTACGCTATTTGCGTTCCTCTTTATTTTTGCCGTAATAGTCTACGTAAATATTTACATAGACTAAAACGGCAAAAAATAAGGAACGCAAATGGCGGCCATCATAGCCACCACCATTTGCGTACGTGTTTTTTTTTTTTACTTTGCCATGATAGGCTACGTAAATATTTACGTAGCCTATCACAGTTAAATACAGAGACGCAAACGGCGGCGGCTATGGCAGCCGCCATTTGCGTCCCTGCTGCCCAGTGGCCGGATGTCTGGCTGCGGGCGGAGCTGGCTGGCAGCTCCGCGGAATCCCCACGGAGCAGAGCCGGACAGGCAGGAATCCAGGGGGAGGGACGAAGCGCCTTCCCCCCATTGAGGATTCTGGGGGGAGGGATGAGGCGCCTCCCCCCCACTGTGAAGCAGATCCACGAAATGGTAAGTGACTTTCGTACATCCCTATCAGGACTGGGCTAAGCATGACCACCTGTAGTTCCAGTCTGTGATACTGTGGTTGGCTTCCAGACTGGACCTGGTCAACTGCATCACCAGAATTTGACAGTGGGCTCCCCCATGGTCAGTATGATCCTGGAGAGGCACTGCTCTGTGTGGAATATGAGCATTTAGCAGCCATTGGAAGCTTAGCCTTACCTCTGTGATGAGAGCCATATTGGTGTCAGCTGTGGACAATCTCATATAGGGACTTTTGTCATGCAAAGTGTATGCTGCCACTGAGTGCTTTGATGAGTACCTTCTCTGTGGTGGCACCCTGAATTCAGAATCCCCCACTCAACATAGTCATTTGGTACCCACCCTTTAGGCACCAGGGAAAGCAGTCCTCCTACCATTCTTCTCATGTAATTATGGAACTGTTTGTGATTTTGTGGTTATTAGTGGAAATGTTCTTTTTTATTGTGATTTTTAGTCCTTTGTTGTTGTTGTTCGATTGTTTAATGTTGTATGTAAGCTATTTGTATGTAAGGAAGCTGGTTGGCCACTGTCTGAAAAGAATGCTGGGCTAGATGGGCCTTCAGTCTGATCCAGCATGTCTGTTCTTACATTCACATCGTCTTATGTACCATAGAGATAATTGATAAAAAGGCAGGGTATAAATATTTTAAATAATTATAAGACTCCCTTGCTTACACTGCAACTGCATACCACAACTGAAGGAAATGCATGAGAAAGAGCAGGCAATGAATCTCAGAGCAACCAGAGATTCATTGCATCCCCTACTAACTCTCACAAGGACTTCCAATGTACATGCATTCCATGGAGGACAGGGAGGTGTGCTATACAATAGAAGACAAGCACGGCCAAGGGACAAAAAGCCATCAGATTGCTCTTGACCTTTACAAACATTTATGGGCTACTTGCAATGTCAAATGAAATCATGGGAGTCTTTTTCAGTTGACTGTAATGGTCATTAACAGAGAGCCTACCAGCAGCAACCATTATCAATGATGCCGAGTGACAGGATGGCTGTAACAGCAAGGGCAATTTGGACTCATTTTACAAGTGGGCTTCAGTTTGTCCCATAGGCTCCCAGCATGTAGACATTATTTCAGCTCTATTTTTGAGCATTATTTTTGCTCATATAAGATGTGGTAAAATCAGACCAATATGGGACATGTCTGAACCACCTTCCAGGTCTGGGGAGTAAGCCATTCAGGAACAACAAATGATGGGAGGGGGAATTAGTCTGGTACTAGGGATACCTCTTCTTTCTTCATCTCCTGGCTCAATTCTTCATGGGAGAAAGGTTGCTGCTAGTCTGGTAGAGCAGGGCTGGGCAGGAGGTATCTTGGGATCAAATGATAGATCTTTGGCTGATTTGTAGTAGAATGGGAAGGATTTCTAGTTCCCTGTTGTTTAATACTAGCAGCAACAAAATGGCTCTGCAGCCTCCTAAATTGTACTACTGAAATGAAGAAAGCTTGGGGTAACTAAGAGCGGATTTTTGTGCAGAAGGACTCTGAGCTCTGTTTAATTCCAGGAGCAAGCAAAGGCAGCAATAAAAAGGTAAAGGTATCCCCAACCAGTCGTGTCCGACTCTAGGGTGCGGTGCTCATCCCCGTTTCTAAGCTGAAGAACCAGCGCTGTCCGAAGACGCTTCCGTGGTCATGTGGCCAGCATGACTGATCACCGAGGTGCACGAAACGCTGTGACCTTTCCCGCCGAGGCGGTACCTATTTATCTACTTGCAATTTCTTGCTTTTGAACTGCTAGGTTGGCAGGAGCTGGGACTGAAGATGGGAACTCACTCCGTCACGCGGCACTCGGGTCTCGAACTGCTGTCCTGCTGACCTTCCGGTCTGCAGTTCAGCATCTTAACCACTAAGCCACTGCGGCCCTCAAAGGCAGCAATACTGAGACAAAATAAAGTGATGGGTTCAGCTGGGGCTGCATTTTTTGATCAAAACTGGATCTGACAAGTCTGTGCAGGAAGCTAAATTCTACCTCTATAGTGCAACTAGCCTGTGAGATATTTGGACAAGATCTCACCACATATTTGAGAGAGGTGGACTCAAGACCATCCCTTCTCAGGTCCACACCTTTCAGGTGAGGTGTTCCCATGTCACCCCCTCTCATAGCCCCACAATTCCAAGGGTGTGTGCTGAGCAAGTCTCAAAAGTCCCACAGCCCTGAGTGGTAAGCCTCGGGAATTGGGAATCACCCTAAAGGTGCCTCAGGCCAGGGTGGTTATCTATCATGTAACCTTACTTGCAATTCCTGCATGTATCGGCCATGGAAGTGTGACTGAATGCTCTGAACAAATTGGTACCCCCAAATCAGTACAGAGTAGCTGAAAAACAAAACAAAACCCAGGGGTAGGCAACATGGTGCCCACATGCTCCAGTGTGCCCCTGGACACTTTTCTTGGCCAAAGTGCTTAACGCCCCACCCCTCTCTCTCACACACACATACAGACTTACTGGCACCTGGGATTGCTTCAAAGCAAAGTGACATCCTAGGGATGTTAGAGAATTCCACCATGGATCTCGGTGAGGCCGAATGCCAGTGCATTCGGCCCCCTGAAATCTGTGGTGGAACAAAGCCCCCCCACCCCACGAAAGGCGCATGAAACAGGACACCTTCCTGCTGCTGTTTGCGCTGACTTGCGAATGGTGGCCGCATCTGCGGCTGCCATTCGCTTCATCACTATAGCTGTGATAGGCTACGTAAATACTTACATAGCCTATCACGGATAATGCAGGGACGCCATTTTCATCCCTGTGGAAGCCACGATAGGCTGCATAAGTATTTACGTAGCCTATCATGGCAAAAAAAGGGAACGCAAATGGTGGCAGCTATGGCGGCCACCATTTGCGTTCTCCCTTTTTTTTTTGCCGTGATAGCCTATGTAAATATTTACATAGTCTATTACGGCAAAAAAGAGGGGTGCAAATGGCGTAGTGGCTGCCATTTGTGTTCCCTTTTTTTCTTTTTGCCATGATAGGCTACGTAAATATTTACGTAGCCTATCATGACAAAATACAGGGACGCAAATGGCGGCGGCTACGGCAGCCGCCATTTGCGTCCCTGCAGGTTGCCCAGCAGCCGGATGTCCAGCGGCGGGCGGCCCCGGCCGGCAGCTCTGTGGAATCTCCACAGAGTGGAGCCGGCTGGAGAGAATTTTGGGGGGAGGGATGGAGCACCTCCCCCCCACTGTGAATGTCACCCTTCAAAAAGGTAAGTGACTTTCATACATCCCTAGGGCTTCCAGTCACTTCCATATTCATTTCCCACAAATAGCTCTGGCATCACATAGGACTCAAAGACATTCTTAAGAAATGAAGATGGTGGGTTCATTTTGGATAAGGATTTACCAAGTTCACTCTTTCTGGAGTGAACATGGACTCGGATGCACTATGCAGTTGAAGTCCATACATTTCCTAGGGATGTCAGAGGAATCCGCTTGGGGGCTGGAGCTGCATGAGCTTCTGTCAGCTTGCCCTCCCCCTGACTCCATTCCATCTTCCACCAGCTGGCTTGACTTGGTGTGCAATGAGTTGGGCCAGGTGGTGGTATTTTCTTTTTTGTGTAAAAAACATTTGCATCAATTACAGCTGCAAATTGTGTGAATTTGTATAATTTCCCCAAATTCCAGCTGTAAATTGTGCAAATTTATATAATTGGCACAAATTACAGCCATACTTTGTGCAAATTATGCAAAATTTGCCAATTTACAGCTGAAATTTGTGGAAATTATACCAACTATGACTGTAATTTGTGCAAATGGTACCCACGGGCACCATGTTGGCGATCTTGGGGAAATAGTGATTTTAGGGAAAAACAAACAAACAAAACAATTAAGTTCCCAGATTTCAGGAAAAAACCTGTGGCTCTGCTTGCACATGCAAGTTGAGCTAGGAGCTCCGGAGAAATCCAACAAGCCCAAAGAGCACAGGATTTCCCTGCGACAGCCATCCTTAACATTTCCGAGCTTGCAGTGTGATTCATGGAGGCCCAAAAATGTGTTCAGCAGCATGCATACATTTGGAAAATGTACATAAAAAGTGTGTACTTTTGAAAAATGTGCACAAATGTATTTTAATCAATGGGAGAAGAATGCATACATTTCAAAGATATGCACAACTGATGCGTACAGTTGGGAAAATACCCATTAAAATACACATGGATTTTCTGATGAAAAGAAAGAAAACAATGCTTGTGATCTGATACAGAATTGAGCTGGAACGAGCTTTGAGATGGAATTCAGAGAAATTTGGCAAGCTTGAGTTTTGCTCATTCACACATCCCTAGTATTCAGTCTTTTGAACAGGTTAGTTTTCTTTTGTGAGTAGCCATGCTTCCTATTGCAGGCATCTTGTGATAGTGCCCATGATAGTTTCTCAAATTGCCAACTGTGCCCATAGGTTCAAGAAGGTTGTGTATCCCTGAACTAGACCAATCTGATGACAGACAAAACATTCTTATGTGGCCCCAAGCCAGAAATGGAAATAAGATGGGGAGTGAGGAGTCCTAGGGATGGACTTAAGTCCCTTACCTCATCCCGCAGCTTGCTTCGTGGTGGGAGGGAGGCGCTCCGTCCCTCCCCCCAAAATTCTGGGTGGTGGGGAGGCGCCCCATCCCTCCCCGCTGAAATTCTGGCCGGGGGGGAGGCGCCATGTCCCTCCAGCCGAAATTCTGGCTGGGGAGGAGGCGCCCCGTCCCTCCAGCCGTGAATCCTGTAGTCCTGCTGGGACGCAAATGGCGGCGGCCATAGCCACTGCCGTTTGCCTCCCTGCAGTCAGCCATGATAGGCTACATAAATCCTTACGTAGCCTATCACAGCTGACTTTGGAAAAAAAAAAAAGCACGTACGCAAATGGCGGCGCCCATGGGTGCTGCCATTTGCATTCCTTATTTGGGCATGTGTAGTCTACGTAAACATTTAAGTAGACTACGGCGAAAATAAGGGCAACGCTATTTGCATTCCCCTTATTTTCGCCATAGTCTACGTAAATATTTACGTAGACTATACGTGCCCAAATAAGGAACACAAATGGCGGCGCCCATGGGCGCCGCCATTTGCATACAGGCTTCCCCCCCCCAAAGTCAGCCGTGATAGGCTATGTAAGGATTTATGTACCCTATCACCGTGTTTTTTGAAAATCTAGCCGTGATAGGCTACGATAGGCCACCGCCGCCCCACCGCCGCCCCACCGCCGCACTGCTGCCGGGAGCCGCCAGTGCCAGGGACATTCTGCAAAGGTAAGTCCCATTCCGGGGGGTGGGTGGGAGGGTGGCGGACCGTTTCTCCACTAATTTCGGGGGAGATTCATGGAGAAATTCTCCGACATCCCTAGGACTATGGTTTTATATTAGTGTTGTGCCGAAAATTTGTCCAACATTTTTTCAACCATTCTCATTCAATTTCATGGAATCATAGAATAGTTTGATAGAAAATAAATTGCTTTCAAAAAGGAATTCAAAGGAGAAGAATTTTGGAGCAATTCTCCTTGGTTTGGTTTCGGGTTCATGTCCTTACTTTACTTATGAGATGGCCATGGAGTATGTATGGTTGTCCTGTCTTTCAGTGTACACTAATCTCCATGAAAGCCTGTAACCTCTTCAGCTTCACACACTTCCATTCAAGTTACCATGAGGAAAGACATCATGAGGTAATTCCTCCCATGGGGCTTTTTCAGTTCAGGAATGGCAGGTGGCCTGGGAGCCTTCAGAGCAATGGAAAGATGTGTAATAGAGACAGAAAACACACACAGCACCCTCAGCCACCTCGCAGTGATTAGGCAAGTTCAAAAATCAAAAGAAATTCAAAATTCTGCCTCAGAAAGTGGAAGCCTCAGTGTAGTTGATGCTGTTGCCACTTGCAGAAGTAGTGTAATAAATCAAACACTCTTGGGAAAAAAGAAAGACCCTGTGCTACAACCTCTGCCAACAGTGAGCCCTATCTGTGAGGAACTGTTGGGGAATTTCTCCTTCCCTAGGAGAAATTCGGTGAAATCTGCCATCCCCTTTTCTCTGCACACAAATACTCTGGAGAATTTTGAGAGGCCATTTGCGCACAGCTCTAGTTTGTATAGCCCACTTAGCCCTCTCCACGTCAGTGCTGCCTGTGTACATTCACACATGGATGCAGGCAGCATCTCTCCCCCTCACTACCCTGCCCACAACCTCATCACTGCACTAGCGATGGTGGAGAATTCCGCCACGGATTCCAGTGGGGCTGAATGCACTGGCATTCGGCCCCCCAGAATCTGTGGTGGAATGGCCTCCTGCCCCCCTGCCCGCCCTGCGGAACCCCCCGGGACGGCACTTACCTGGGGCGGCAGCAGCGGCGGAAGGTGTGGCGGCAGGTGCAGTGGTGGTGGGGGCGGCCCGCCGGGGGTGGCAGGTGCAGGAGGGGCGGAAGGTGAGGTGGCGGCAGAAGGTGCGGTGGCGGAAGGTGCGGCGGCGGCAGGGGCAGCGGCAGGTGCGGTGGCGGTGGGGGCGGCAGAAGGGGTGGCAGAGGAAGGGGCAGCAGGTGCGGCGGTGGGTGCGAGGGTGGTGGTAGCGGGGGCGGCTGGTCTCCTGGCCGGCTGTGGCTGGGCGCAGCATACGCAAATGGCGGCGGCTACGGCAGCCACCATTTACGTTCGCTATTTTTCGCTGTTCTAGCCTACGTAAATATTTATGTAGGCTAGAATGGCGAAAAATAGCGAACGCAAATGGCGGCCTCTGTAGCCACCGCCATTTATGTACGCGGGTTTTTTTACTTTGCCATGATAGGCTACGTAAATATTTAAGTAGCCTATCACAGTTAAGTATAGGGATGCAAATGGCGGCGGCTACAGCCGCCGCTATTTGTGTCCCTCCTGCCCAGCGTTCGGATGTCTGGCTGCGGGCGGAGCTGGCCGGCAGCTCTGCAGAATCCCCACGGAGTGAAGCCGGCCGGGCAGGACTCCGGAGGGAGGGACGGAGCGCCTCCCCCCCCACGAAGCAGATCTGCAAAACAGTAAGTGACTTTCGTACATCCCTACACTGCACCAAGGTTTGCTGGTGTTAAGGGAACATCCTTTTTGGAAAAATAAAAGAACACATCCTGGACTCAGAATTCTGTAATTCTGTTTGTCTTTTCCATCAGTTGGTGAATCTTGGGGTTCTAGTAAAAAAACAAATTAGATTCTGCAAGCCTGAAATCTGCCGATCTAGGGATAGATGGACTCACCTCTGTCCATTTTTGCCAGGTGCTTGCCAAGATGCTGCTGCCCTCCCTTGCTTGCCACGCAAGTTGCCTGAGCACCCCACAAGCATTCAGCAAGTGCTTTACAGCCCCCATTTACTTAACATTATATATCCAGAAAACCCTGAGCTGCAAAATGTAGGCTCGCTAAGGGGAAGGGCGGATGCTGGGTGCTTGTGGATAGCATGGGCATTCGACAAGAGGCTCCAGTAAATGGCAACGGCTCAGCGAATGGTGGCCAGGAGGCCAAGTGGGAGGGCGGGAGTCTGTCCACTCCCTTCTTGGACTACTGCAAAGTCCCTATGCTGATCCCTGCATTAGAGCTGGTTCAGATTAATGGGAGCACCCTGAAAGTAACTTGGGGCACAATTCTATCATGCCCCTCACTCTGTATTTTAGCTAGATGGGCATTCTCTCCCATGTAGGGGTATATGGAACTCACCTCCAAGACTGCCAGGAGGGTCCACGGGGGGGGGGGAGGCAATCCGTTAGTCCTTCCCAGAATCCTCCCCTCTGCTGCCAGCCGGCCGGTCTTCAGACGCAAATGACATCCGGCGTAGCGGACGCCATTTGCATCCCTGCTGTTTGCCATGATAGGCTACATAAAGATTTATGTAGCCTATCACGGCAAAAGGCAGGGACGCAAATGGCATCTGCTATGCCGGATGCCATTTGTGTCCGAAGACAGGCAGCAGCGGATGGAATAGGCGGCAGCGGCCAGCAGCGGGCAGCTGGCAGCAGGTAGGATCCATCCCGCGTGGATTCCCCTGGGTGGCAGAGGTGAGTCTTTCATTCCACCCCAGATGCCAGAGGGCCGGACTCTTAGAATCTAGTCTCATTGGAGTCCGTGGCGGAATTCTCCACCATCCCTACTCCTATGGCTTCAGGGAGGAGGAGGGAAGGAGGCTGGGGATGGCTGGGGATAGCTCAGATCCCTGCATCCCCAGACTGCACTCCTCTTTGCCCACCAACATGCCCCCTGTAACCCCTCTATGAGCTCGCAAGCTCACCAGTTCATAGAAGCAGCCAGCATGATTATTGCCACACCGGCTGCGTGGGGGCAGGGGAGTGGTGGGAAGCTTAGATTCCTGGCTCCGAGGTCAGAGTGCTGTCTCCAGCCTCAGAGCTAGGACTCCAAAATATCCTTTTTCCTCCAGATGCTGTCTAGGGACACAGGATTGCTCTCTTGGGAACTTTGGTCTAGATCAGCCTTGCCCAACCTTGAATCCCCAGATGTTGGACTACAACCCCTAGCATGCCTGGTCAGTGTGGCCAATTAGCAGGGGTAATGAGTGTTATAGCTCAACATCAGGGGATTCTAGCTTGGTAAAGGCTGGTATAGATTGTGGAGTGTCATTATGAGCTTTCTAGGAAGCAAAAACAACAACAGCACACACATAAGCTGAGATTTGACTTGATTGTGTGGTTTGTTTAACTTTCAAAAAACGTAAGCCAATACTACAGAATAGTGCATCTGAAAAATATTAATCTAATTTTTTTTCTCCACCCTACTCAGCTTTGAATATATGAATATATGTCTTCTGCTCCGTCAAACCTTCATTTGTTCTAGACAAGCATTGTCCTACCTGCTGGCATGAGTTTTCCAAGGTCTTGGGTGGAGGTCTTTTCCAGCCCTGAGATCCTTCTAATGAGAAATGCCAGAGATTCAACCTGGGGCAGAGACTGAATCTCAGCCAGACCAACCAGAGAAAGAACTGACGCTTCTGATGCTATGAGTTAAGAACCCAGTAAGTTGTATGGTGCCTTACACTGAATATTACTATTGGCTCATCTAGCTTTTTGATGGCTATGCTAACTGGCAGCTATTCCCTAGGGTCCTAGGCTGAGGTCTTTCAAATCCTCCTGCCTGGGATCTGTTTAATTCGAGGTGCCAGGGATTGAACTAGTGACCTCCTTGAATGCAAAGCATTGGCTTCTACCACTGAACTATGCCCCCTTCCCAAACCATTATCCCCAAAGCAATAAAAGCTTTCCTTTATAGCTTTTTGGATAACATGCTAGTTAGAGGTGAAGCCTCCCTTTGTTCTTGCATTCAACATTTATAAAATCAGCTCATTCAATTGCTGTGTCATCCTCAGATGAAAAACCATTTACTCTCAATGCCTTTGTTTCAGAATAAATGAATAAAAACCATTCACACATCTGTACGCATATGACACTTACTTTATGATGTACGGTCACATCTTATCATGACCAGAGTGTCAGCAATTCCACTAGGTCAGTCTTGTAATTGTTGTTGTAAATGTTTACATATCTAGGAAGCCTTATTAAGCAAACACAGAAAGGCCATACTTAAACCTGTGGAGCCTTGCATAATATGGATATTATTAGACTAAGAAAATGGTCTTAGATTAATTATATGTCCTGTTGGCAGAATAATGACAGCTAAAGGATGTAAGGGTGACATGTCTTGGCCATGAAAAATTATAGCCATTTTAATCATTGTCCTTCAAATGGTTCATTTCCAAATGACTTCCTCTTAGTAAAAAGAAAAGAAAAGATTAAGCTAATATTTGGCACTGGGCTGCACAAAAATGTTAATTTAATCCTATTTATATCACACTAAATAACTTGCCAGTTTATAGCTCGGGTTGGGTGGGGGGCAGATTCATGACAAGCGAGACCTTATTTATTTTTCGAATGTTTGCAGTGTCTGTTGCTCACTTCCTAATTATCTTAGGATGCAATCCTGTGCATGTTTAGACAGAAAAAAAGTCCTACAATTCCCAGCATTCCCCAGCTAGCATGTCTGGCTAGGGAATGGTGTGAGTTTTAAGACTCATTTCTTTATAAACATGCATAGGTTTGCGCTCTTAACCTACATAAAAATAGTAAGGCTGCTGTCCTCAACAGTGATGTTTTTCTTGCTGGGAGAAGGCATGCTCTACCAGCATTCATCTGTAAAATTTGGGCTGTATTGGATGATTCACTTACAACAATCTACTCCCTAGGTGAAAAGTGACTAAGTTTCCTTTTCAGTTCAACAGGTGGTTATTGATTCGGATGGTTGCTTTTTCATTCAGGTTGTGAAATGTTCAGATACAGTCATTTCTATGATCAATGTGTATGGGCTTAATAATGATTTTCCAATTGTGTTTCATGAATATATTAGTAAATTGGTTGATATCGCCTATGAGTATTTGATGGTGGGTGGGAACTTTAATGAGAATGTAGTAGGGATGTCAGAGAATTTCGCCATGAATCTTGGGGAGGCTGAATGCCAGCGCATTCGGCCCCCCGAAATCAGTGGCGAAACGGTCTGCCCCCCCGCCCCCCCCAGGACGGGACTTACCTTGGGCAAATCTCCCTGGTGGCGGTGGCTCCGGCGGCAGTTCGGCAGCGGTTTGGCAGCGGTGGCCAGTCTTCTGACTGGCTGCCGCTGCCGCCATTTTCAAGTTAAAAAAAAAAACGTGATAGGTAGGCTACGTAAAGATTTATGTAGCCTATCACAGCTAGATTTTTAAAAAATACCATGATAGGCTACGTAAATGTTTACGTAGCCTATCACGACTGAGTTAAAACAAAAACAAAAAACCGCGCATATGCAAAAGGTGGAGCCCACGGGCACTGCCATTTGCATTCCTTATTTTGGCACGTCTAGTCTACATAAACATTTATGTAGACTACGGCGAAAATAAGGGGAACGCAAATAGCGTAGTGTCCATGGGCACCACCATTTGTGTACGCGTGTTTGTTTTTTTTTAACTCAGCCGTGATAGGCTATGTAAACATTTACGTAGCCTATCACGGCTGACTGCAGGGACTCAAATGGCGGCGGCTACAGCCGCCGCCATTTGCAGTCCTGGCTGGCCAGGATTCATGGCGGGAGGGACGGGGTGCCTCCCCTCCAGCCAGAATTTCAGGGGGGAGGTACGGGGCGCCTCCCCCCGGCCAGAATTTCAGGAGGAGGGACGGAGCACCTCCCCCCACCGCGAATCAAATTTCATCACAGGTGACTTTCGGACATCCCTAGAATGTAGGGATGGGGGAGAATTTCTCCCCGAAACTTCGGGGGGGCGAGCGCCAACGAAGGTTGTTCGGGGAGAAATTCTCCGCCCCGCCTTCCCCCGCCCCCCCCCGGGATGGGACTTACCTTTCACGAATGTCCCTCCTGGCGGCGGGTCCCGGTGACGGTTCGGCAGGTCTTGATCAGGGGCGGGGGCGGCAGCCGGTCTTTCGACCGGCTGCCTCCGCCGCCATTACAAGCAAAGTAAAAAACAACAACACGCCCCTGTGATAGGCTATGTAACGATTAACGTAGCCTATCATGGCTAGATTTGCAAAGTCAGCCGTGATAGGCTACATTAATCATCACGTAGCCTATCATGGGTGACTTTAAAAAAAAAAGAAGCGCATACGGCTAATGGCGGCCCCCATAGGCAGCCGCCATTCGCGTTCCTTATTTGGTCCCTGTAGTCTACGTAAAGATTTACGTAGACTACAGGGACCAAATAATGAACGCGAATGGCGGCTCCCTATGGGGGCCGCCATTTGCGTACGTGCTTTTTTTTTTTCAAAGTCACCCATGATAGGCTACGTGACGATTAACGTAGCCTATCATGGCTGACTTTGCAGATCTAGCCATGATAGGCTACGTTAATCGTTACGTAGCCTATCACAGGGGCGTTTTTTTTTTCTTTTGAAGTTCGCGGCCGGGGAGATGGGGCGCTTCTCCCCGGCCTGAATTTCGGCTGGGCGAGGCAGGAAGCCTCCCCCCCCGGCCTGAATTTCAGCCGGGCGAGGAGGGAAGCCTCCCCCCCCCCGGCCTGAACTTCGGGGGAAGCAGCGAAGCCCCTCCCCGCCACCACGAAGTAAGCTGCGAGACCAGGTAAGTGACTTTCGTGCACCCCTACTAGAATGTTGATCCATTGTTGGACAGGAGTACCCCTGCTCACAAGATGCAAACTGTGGTGAGATCTAGACTTCAGGCCTATATGACATGTCATAATCATCACAATTGGAGCTAATTGTGTTAGTTTCTGTTTAGAGATGTTCCTCTGCTAGACATTCCTTTCATACTAGTTTCTTTCAACAAAGCCAGTTTGCAGAGATGCAAGGCATTCCCTGTGCTATCTTGCAATATTGAGGTCACCCTAACAGTGCAGTGTTGTCAGCAACCAATCCAGTGGTGTCAGCAAACCAATATAGTTCATTCAGGAGAACAACGCATGTACCCCAATCAATGAATTTACAAAAGTTCAGCAACACATCCTGTGATTACATCTACATTCCAATCATGATGTCAGCCGCATCTACCCCTCAGCAATCTTCTTGCTCCACTTCCTACTTTATGGACAATGTTCTTCAGGCCCTCTCTTCATGTGCATGTCCATGCCCTACCGAGCACTAATGTTATCAGTAGTTAATCTTTACACACACACATACACACACCTCATCACATCATCATCACATCCCCATGCAAGTCCCATTCCAGTGGTGAAGGCTTTTTGCAACACTGTGCACATGAAGGGCATTTGCTAGACAGTGCACCTCTTGCAACCATACTTTTGACAACCAGATCTGCACCTTCTGTGTAAGAGCGGGCATTCAATGTCATCTGGCCCTTTGTCTGAGAGAGTGACCTGTCAAATCACTGGAGGATCATCTATGAAAAAAGTGGGCTGTTTCAGAGGTTGTTTTTTTTTTTTTTTTTAAGAAAACTAGGGATGTACGAAAGGCACTTACCTTTCGCAGATTATGTTTATGGTTGGGGGGGGAGGCATTCCGTCGGCTAGGTTTTTTTAAAAAAACGTGATAGGCTATGTAAATGTTTACGTAGCCTATCACGGCCGACTTAAAAAACAGCAACGCGCATCTGCTACGCTATTTGTGTCCGCTACGCTATTTGCATTCCCCTTATTTTCACCATCTTAGTCTACGTAAATTTTTATGTAGACTAAGAGGTGCCAAAATAAGGAACGCAAATGGCGGTGGCCGTGGCCGCCGCCATTTGCGTACGCGCGCTGTTTTTGTTTTTTTAAAAAGTCAGACATGATAGGCTACGTAAACATTTACGTAGCTTATCACATTTTTTTTAAAAACCTAGCCGTGATAGGCTACATAAATCTTCACGTAGCCTATCGTTTTTTTTTTTTTAAACTAGAAATGGTGGTGGCGGCAGCTGGTCGGAAGACTGGCCGCTGCAGCCGCCACCGCCAAACCGCCACCGCCGAACCACCACTGGAGCTGCCGCCGGAGTTGCCACCGCCAGGAAGTTCCGCCCAAGGTAAGTCTCGTCCCGGGGGTGGCGGGGGGTGGCGGGCCGTTCCACCACCAGAGCCACCATGGGCGCCACCATTTGCGTACACGCGTTTTTTTTTTCCACTCAGCCGTGATAGGCTACGTAAACATTTATGTAGCCTATCACGGCTGACTGCAGGGACGCAAATGGCGGCGGCTACGGCCGCCACCATTTGTGTCCCAGCAGGACAGGATTCTTGGCTGGAGGGATGGGGTGCCTCCCCCCCCAGCCAGAATTTCGGGGGGAGGGACGGAGCGCCTCCCCCCCACCACGAATCAACTTTCGGGTTCAGGTAAGTGACTTTCGTACATCCCTACTAGGGATTGAGTGGATGCCTGACTGAATCCAGGAATCAGTCAGGATCCCCCCACCCGTGCTCCCAGACCATGCCCTCCAAGCCTCTGGCCTCTCTCACCCCCACTCACACCCTCTCGGAGATCCCCCACACCCACCCAGACCAATCTGCAAGCACCCACCATTTTGCTGAGCTTCTTTTTACAGGAAAAAGGCTGATTTATGCAATATTAGAGGCATACATGGCCCATTTATGCCTCTAATACTGTGTATATCAAGCTTGCCCAGCCCAAATTGCTGCATATTAAAATATGTGCCTCTTTAATGGCCTCTCTTTTTCCGTTAGAAGAAGCTTGGCAAAATGGCGGGGGCTTGAGGACGGGATCCAGGGTGAGTGCAGGTGGCTCAGTGAGCTCGTGGGGGCTTAAGCGTGGGTCGGGGGGGCTCAAGTGGGGGCAGTGCTTCAGCAGGTGCTGACTGATACTGGACATGAGTGGGTTTGTCCATCCCTAGAAATAACCATGGGCAGTGCTCCAGGGATTGAGGTTGGAGGCCAGGCCCCATCCCCTGGAGGAACTCAAGGAGGTTCTGCAGGTCAGACTGGGGGACCCAGTGGGGCAGATTAGGATTCTGGACCCCTGCTATATGTGAAGGCTTTCTTAGGAATGTGACTGAATAGATGGAATTTGAGAAATGGATCAAGTAAATGCAATCTTGCTCCCTTCACCAATCTTCATTGGCACAGATATGTCATTTAACTTATATTTGCCCTGCCTATAGTGACACTTGATGAATTAAATCTTTGTGGATTCCGAGATGAAATGGCACAATACACTAGGGATGTATGAAACCACTTACCAGTTTGGTAAGTGGCATCTGTGGTGGGGGGGAGGCCCTCCATCCCTCCCCCCTGGAATCCTCCCCGGCTGGCTCTGTTCCATGGTGACTCCGTGGAGCTGCCAGCTGGGGGCATCCACAGCCGGACATCCATGGATGCAAATGGTGGTCTCTGGATGCAAATGGCGGCCGGTGTAGTGGCAGGTCTGCAGATGCAAATGGCGGCCGGCGTAGCAGCTGCCATTTGCGTCCCTTCACTGAGCCGTTATAGGCTATGTAAATATTTACGTAGCCTATCATGGCTCAGCAAAGGGATGCAAATGGCAGCTGGTATAGCGGCCGCCATTTGCGGCCGCAGCCCGGCAGCAGCCAGAGCCACCACTGCCACCGGAGCTGCCACCGGAGCCGCCGCCGGAGCCACCGCCAGAGCTGCAACCAGGTAGGCTCTGTTCTGGGGGGCTTCCACGGGGTGGTGGGACGGGTTGCTCCATTCTGCCACGGATTCCGGGGGGGGGGGGGGCGAATCCACTGGAATTCGGCCTCCCTGGGATCCGTGGTGGAATTCTCTGACATCCCTATGATACACATCTCCTGCTCTACTGTGTGGACTGGAATGTTACTATACAGCAGTTTTCACACTTTTCAATGCAGTTTTTGGCTCAAACAAAATATCAAAATGCATTTTTAAAATGTACACTTTGGGAGAAAATACATTTAGTATGTGTATATTGAAAGACTTTTTTTAAATAATCTATATAAATATGGTGGGCTCTCTCTTGCAGGACATCTTCAGGAAGAGACTGGATGTCCATCTGTGGAGATGCTCTAGTTCTGGATTTCATACATTGATTAAATGGATCACAAGTAGGGATGTGTGAAACAGCAAAATGTGAGCTCACCACAGGTCTCCACATTTCACCTTGAAGCTCATTCCAATTTGAGTCCATATCAGATTGTTTTTTTCTTTATTTGCACATGAAAATCCATGCATATTTTCATGCATACTTTCCAAATGTACACATCAATTTGCACAGCTTTGAAATGTATGCATTCTTCTCCCATTAATTAAAGAATAGGGATGCCCGTTGCAGGGAAATCCAGCCCTTTTTAGGCTCAACAGATTTCCCCGGAGCTCCTGGTTCAGCCTGCATTTGTGAGCATGGGCTTTTTCCTGAAATCCAGGAACTTTTTTCTTCACCCCCATTTTTCTTAAATTGACATTTGTGTAAACTGCAGCTGCTATTTGTGCAAATTAAGCAAATTTCAACCACAGCTTGCTTAATTTCCACAAATTGCAGCAAAATTTTTCTTAATTTGTCCAGGGATCATGTCATGTAAATGATGATCATAGTGCTATATAGCCAATGAAATTTGGTTTTGTGATTACAAAAGTGTTTGAGGTTGAGTGTGATGCTTCTCTGATTGGTCTCAGGGCCAGTCAATAGGATCACTGATTGCCTTTACTCCTAATGGGAGAACATCTTTGCCACATTCACTTTGTCACTTCTTGCACCTACTGAAAACGTTCATAAAAAGTAACACACATCCCTGTTTCAGCTGAGCCCTAACTTCATTGTGTCTGAAACCTCAGAGAGATGAATGATTTCCATAGGGCCACACTTGGAAACAAGGCAAATTGCAATGAGAGCTGAATGGATTCAGTTTTATGGTCCTCTTTGCCATTTTGTCTGTCATTTTTTAAACTTAAATTGATAATGGCATCTTGCCACAGGCAAGATTTCTTTTCTTTTTTTTGCTGTGATAGGCTACGTAAATGTATATGTAGCCTATCATGGAAAAAGACAGGGACCCAAATGGCAGCAGCTATGGTGTCCGCCATTTGCGTCCCTGTGCAGCCCAGTGACTGGATGTTCGGCTGCGGGTGGCCCCGGCCGGCGGCTCTGCAGAGTTGCTGCGGAGCGGAGCCGGCCAGGGAGAATTTCGGGGGGAGGGACGGAGTGCCTCCTCCCCAACGCGGATGTCCCTGGACGAAACCAGGTAAGTGTTTTGTACATGCCTACCCCCACCCCATTACCCGAGTGCCAACGTGTTCGGCCCCCCGAAGTAGTTTCGGGGAGAAATTCTCCGCACCCCCCCACACCCCGCACCCCCCCCCGGGATGGGACTTACCTTTCCCGAATGTCCCTCCCGGCGGCGGGTCCTGGCGGCGGTTCGTCAGGTCTTCGACAGGGGCAGAGGCGGCAGCCGGTCTTTCGACCGGCTGCCGCCGCCGCCACCATTCCAATAAAAGTAAAAAAAAAACAAAACGCCCCTGTGATAGGCTACGTAACGATTAACGTAGCCTATCACGGCTAGATTTGCAAAGTCAGCCGTGATAGGCTACGTAAATCGTCACGTAGCCTATCACGGGTGACTTAAAAAAAAAAAAAAAGCACGTACGGCTAATGGTGGCCCCCATAGGGAGCTGCCATTCCCGTTCCTTATTTGGTCGCTGTAGTCTACGTAAAGATTTACGTAGACTACAGCGACCAAATAAGGAATGAGAATGGCAGCTCCCTATGGGGGCCGCCATTTGCGTACGTGCTTTTTTTTTTTTTTAAAGTCACCCGTGATAGGCTACGTGATGATTAATGTAGCCTATCACGGCTGACTTTGCAGATCTAGCCGTGATAGGCTACGTTAATCATCACGTAGCCTATCACGGGGGCGTTTTTTTTTAACTTTTTATTTCGCGGCCGGGCGTGGCGAGGCGCCTCCTCCCCGGCCTGAATTTCGGCCTGAATTTTGGCTGGGCGAGGCGGGAAGCCTCCCCCCTGACCTGAATTTCGGCCGGGCGAGGCGGGAAGCCTCCCCCCCCGGCCTGAACTTCGGGGGGAGCAGCGAAGCGCCTCCCCCCCACCACGAAGCAAGCTGCGAGACCAGGTAAGTGGCTTTCGTGCACCCCTAGAAGTGAGGGACTAAAAGATTTTACATCTCCCACCTGCAAAATGTTAATTTATTTAACTCAGAGTTCTTCTAGCCAGGGATAACTTGAGACAGCGGTTTTTGAATGCTTATTTACTTTTAACTTCATTTCTCTTATTTCAAAGTTTGGATTGGAAATCACTTACATATAACTCAAGTAATATAATAGTTGCAGCATTCGAATGTCAACCCTGACACTTTATGTTCTTTTTAGAAGGGAAGAGGCCCATTAAAACATTTCTCCAACTATTAACATTTCCTGTACTGTCTAGACATTAGGATGCAGGAACACTGTGTATAGGTTTGCCTTGTCTAGATAAATGTATATGTTTTCAGCAAAAAAATGTCAAGCTTTTACCTTCAACTACAATATAACCTTTATTCACTCTCCCCACTACCACCACACCCTGAGTATGGAACAAGGCATATCCCAAACAACTTTACCTTAAGACTTAATTTTGGCTGAGGTTTGAGCAGACATTTCAGCTTTTCTTTGTTGCTCCATCTCGTTTCCTCAACTGTACGTATCAAAAGTTTTATTGTGGCAGAAACCCAAGTAAGCCCAAATGTGATATGCAGAATCATCGCAAATAAGGGCCAAAATAAATATGACATGGTAGATCCATGAATAGATGTTCCTCTTGTTGCTTTTTAATCAATAGCAGGTTTTCCTGATAGAAATCGTTTCCAGCTGCTATTTGCTCCACATGTATAAATGGCGATTATGACCACCCCCCTCTCTAAGAGTTGTGGTTAGGGACCCTGGAGAAATTCGAGATGGACTAAAATGAGTTCAGATCTCTAAGGATCTGACCTGTGGAATCTGCTGCGGAGCGCTCCCCCTCGGGCCGTGCAGAGACCGTGGTCTTTTGCATGTCGTTTTTACTTTCCTGAAATGCACACATATTTATTCGTAGGAAAACATGCAAGTTTCTGCTGAAGAAAAGTGGAATGGAATGCGGGACAATACGTTAAATGTTACGTACTAAGGTAAGTAATGTAAATTGTTATGTAATTATTTGCGTATTTTTCGCATGACCCCCCCCCAAAAAAAGCATCCGTCTGTGAGGGAATGACTGAACAAAAGGTGCTTGACAATCCACAAAACACAGACTAAGTGGATTTTACACAGTCCGTACATCCCTAGTTGTAGTACCAGTTTAATTTGTTCATGGCTGCTATTAATGATTTCATTAAAATATGGGAGATCCTAATCATAGAAATCCTGCATCACATCTGAATGCTCCATAAGTATCTGCACCTTTCTCAGTGTCTTCATTTCCCAAATCTCCTTCTTTTCACACTGCTTGCATGTTCCCTGGCAAGAACTCCATTTCCTTTCTGTGCTCTATGTCACCACTCCATTTGGCCAAGCTGAAAGAGCAGGTAGTGATGTAAACAGCCATATATCTGTTATCTCGAGATACCTCTAGCCATTTAAGCCAGAGATAGATTCAGTCAACTGGGCTGAATTATCTCAGCTGTGTAGGGATGTCAGACAATTCTGCCACAGATTCCAGTGAGGCCAGATTCTTAAGAATCCGGCTTCCCGGAATCTGTGGCGGAATGGCCTCCTGCCCCCCGCCATCCCACGGAATCCCTCCGGGACAGAACTTACCTGGGGCAGATGCGGTAGTGGTGGCAGCGGCTCCAGTGGTGGCGGTGGCAGCGGCTCCGGCTGGTCTCCTGGCCAGCTGCGGCCAGGCTGCTGCGGCCACTATTTGCGTTCTTGGAGGTGTGATAGGCTATGTAAGTATTTATGTAGCCCATCATGGCAAAGAGCAGGGACGCAAATGACGGTCGCTACGCCATTTGCGTCCCTGCTCTTTACCGTGATAGGCTACGTAAGTATTTACGTAGCCTATCACAGTAAAGGCAGCCACGCAAATGGAGCAGCAGATGCTATTTGCATGGCTGCCTTTACCATGATAGGCTACATAAATACTTACGTAGCCCATCACAGCAAAGAGCAGGGGTGCAAATGGCATAGTGGCAGCCATTTGCATCCCTGCTCTTTGCCATGATAGGCTACGCAAATACTTACATAGCCTATCATGGCTGCTTGCAAGGATGCAAATGGCAGCCACTGGCCTGGGAGGATTCCAGGGGGAGGGACGGAGTGCCACCCTCCCACCACGGATGCCCTGGCATGGAGCCAGGTAAGGGATTTGTACATCCCTACAGCTGTGTTCCTGCGGGAACTTCCACCCACCCCTACAGGGTTTGGGAATGGTGCTAGAGTTGGCCTGTGATTGGCTAAATGAGATCTTTGTTGAGTTGTTAAGGGTCTGGGCATAAAAAGGGAGGCTTAGAGCTGCCCATTTGTCTTCACCTACCTGTGCTAACTTGCTTTCATGCTTGTGCATGAGCTAGACTGGGACACAACCCATCAGAGGACTTGTACTTCGGTAATGTATAGAATATAGGGATGGCAGAGAATTTCTGCCCAAAATCCATGGTGGAACGGCCTGCCATCCCCCTGCCCCCCCACGGATCCCCCCGGGACAAGGCTTACCTGGGGCAGGTGTTCTGGACAGCGGTGGCTCCAGCGGCGGCTTCGGCGGTGGCAGCAGCTGGTCTTTTGACCAGCTGCCATGGCCGCCATTTGCATTCTGGCCTTTGCCGTGATAGGCTACATAAGTCTTTATGTAGCTTATCATGGCAAGCCAATAAAAAAACAAAAAAACAGTGTACGCAAATGGCAGCGGCTACAGCAGCTGCCATTTGCGATCCTTATTTTTCACCATTTTAGTCTACATAAATACTTACATAGACTATTACGGCGGAAAAAAAGGGGAACACAAATAACGTATTGGGCGCTATTTGCATTCCTTTTTTATTTGCCGTTTTAGCTTACGTAAATATTTACATAGACTAAAACGGCGAAAAATAAGGAACGCAAATGGCAGCCACCATAGCCGTCACCATTTGCATATGTCGGGGTTTTTTTTGTACCCAGATGTGATAGGCTACATAAAGACTTACGTAGCCTATCACAGCTCCCTGGACTTTAGGACCAAGGCCCAGAGCTCTGGACACCAGGGGTCATCCCAAATGACCAGCCAGTAAGCAGAAGCTGATGATGGCAGCAGAAGCACACTCCATTTTATTCCTGTAGTCATGATGATGCTATGATTTAAGCAAGTTTACATTTTACCATGCAAAATTGCACATGATCAGAGTATTATTATTATTATTATTATTATTATTATTATTATTATTATTATTATATTGGGTTGGCAAACAGTTTTGTTGTTGTTCTGGCATGTCAGGAATGTAAATGCAATTTTAAAGCATGGAATGGTGGTTGGAGGGGTGGGGGAAAAATGTTATTTGTAATCTTCAGAGCTGGAGTAATACACATGGCTGTCTAAACAGAGCCCCCATGAGTTTGTTAAGTCCAGGGTTTAAAATTGCATACCTGCACCACAGGCCCCAAGAGGTTAACCCAAATGGTAACCTAATTATGGACCCATTGTTCTAAATTCAGATGAAAGTGTTTTTTTTTTTTGGTATTATGAGATTTTGAAGTATCTTTAAATGTTTGCTCATACGTGTCCCAAAAAGTATCTCAGGAATGTAGCATGCATAACATGGTGTTGTTTTTCAATACAACGTGACTGATTCTTCCGATGTGATTGGTCATTCTACAGTTTCCAATCCAAACTTTTAAACCAGTTGGTTCCGTTAGGAAAGAGACTGAGAAGTAAAATAATTTTGTGCATGTGGACTGAAAACAAAAGTTCTTTCATTTAGTTCAGTAACTAGATGGTGACAGCAAGCAACATCCAAGCACATGCTAAGATGGAAGAGTTTGGCTGCTTAGTCATGCCAACCACATACTGCACAAGTGCAGAAAATAGAAATAAATAAAATTTGTAATCAATCTTGGTTTGAATTTTGAAAATATTAAAGTTTGTTGGGTTGAAGTAAGGACTTTTTTATACATTCAAGTATTATGAACATGCTGTATGCCATATGCAGACCAAGCAATTACACATTTCTGCAGCATCACTGTCCTTAACACCAGAATGTATTTCCAAGTCATTGATGTGAAGAGACAAGGGAAGCCTCTGCTTGCCTCTTCAGCATCAGAGCCCTGCAGAGTTTTAGATAGAAAGCATAGCGCATAACTCCATGGTTCAATTCGCTTTGATCAGGCCTTCAGAATAGACTACTAAAGAGCTAATTCATCTGTCAGTTCTTCCTGCAAGGTGCTTTTCTTCTCTCATTACATTTTGAAATCAAACTTTTCTTATGATCCTTACAGAACTTTCATTTTCTTAAACATCAGCAAGTCTTCAGTTTCAAAAGCTCTTTGCTCACTACAAAAGACAGCCCATTGTATTTATTTCTTAACCAAATGTGTGTGGGAGAAATGAAAGCAGTAGGACACCCAGTAAAAGCTGTGGACAGAGCAAAGGAAGTAAAAAAAAATGTTTGTGTGTGTGTAGGGAGAGAGAGAGAGAGAGAGAGAGAGAGAGAGAGAACAAAACCATTCATACTAAATCCCCAGCTTTCCTTTATCTTTGATCCAGACAGATTATATAAAATTGTCAGAAAGATAATAGTTTTTGTTCTTAAAGCAATCAAGGTGAGAGTCTAAAAGCTTATCAAATGCACTGTCTTGTATTTGGAATGCAGGCAGATGTTTGAGAAAGTAGGAGTGTATTTCCAGGTTTGGATGGGGCCCTCAACATGTTTCTCGGAGATCAAAATCACATCCTCTCTTTTGCATACATAAAATGTGGAGAATGTTTTCGTTTTTTTTAATCTGCTTAGAAGGGTAATAATAGCAGATGGGAGAGTGACAAGCAAAGAGACCAAATAATTAGGAAAGATGGATGATGGTGTTTGAATAAAGCAATTTTCAGCAGTGTTGGGGATTTTGTAACAGCTTTTGAAGAAAACTATTTTCTTAAAAACAACAAAAAAATCCCTTAATATTTTACCATAGATGACACAGTGATAATATGTGTTGTTATGATGCTTGTCCCATCTGAATCATGATATATCAAGGCAATGTACAAATATTATCTCATGTACCTTCACAACACTCATGAATTTCTTCTAGGGATGTTGGGATTTGTTTAATCTTTTCTGTTTGTGTTTCATGGATTGTCAGACATCTTTCATTACACCATTTGCTCATTGATGGAATTGTCCCAGCTCCCCCTTCAGAAAAGGACGTGAAAAAGTCTGCCACCATTTACGTAATTTTACTGGCATGTAACACCTTGTGCATTTTCTTGGATCAGCATACAATCAAGGAGCAGAGTGCACAGAAAAGAGTGCTACAGAGCAGAGGCTGAAGAGAGATTGGCGATGTATAAAACACTGGGTTTTTGTTTTCTTTAAATGGTATGTATATATATATATATATATATATATATTAGCATATTTTCCAGCAACTTTCATATTTTAGTATGACTAAATTTGTGTATAATTTTGGAAAGTATACACACACACACACACACACACATACTCTGCAAGTCCACAGAATCTGCACAACTCAGAAGATGCTAGTCTGCTGTGGAATTCGTAGGTCAGATTCACAGAAATCCTAAGTCATTTGAACGTATTTCCGATTTCTCTGACATCCCTAATGATTCCCTTGTGAATATTGCAGGTCTAACATACTTCTGCTGTTCTTCAACCTGAAACTCTTAGTTTCAACTCCTGCACTGTAGATATGGGACCAGTGGTTAATTACAGTGGGGACAAAAAATCCTGTCCACAAATAGGATGGAGAATGGAAATTCAGTTCATTTACCCAGTTCAGTTAGATTCCTTTATGGCAGGGGTTGCTGACTTAGGGTGTTTGGCCTAACTCCATGCGTCCCTCAGCCTAATATGAATAGCCCTCTACATGTCAGCAGTTCAGACTTCTGGCAAGAGTGATTTGTCCCTTCTCTGACAGCCTGCTAGGCAGAAAGGAAGAGGAGGAGGGAAAAAAGATGGTGACATAAAGAGAGAGAAAAAGGAAGTGGCAAAAAGAGACAGAGGTATCTGGGGTAATCCACCCCACTTTTGACTCAGGCTCTGCTGCAGGATTTGGCCCTGCCCACTGCTGGCTTCAAACCCACCTACCTCTTAACAAATTCCCCATAAGGGAATATGGCCCTGAAAAGAAAAGGAAAGAAAAAAAAAAAAAGAGAGAGGAAGGCTGTCCACCCCTGTTTTATAGTCATGGACATCACATCTACCTCAGACTATTAAGGAACATGACCCTGCTTAGAGAGATGGCTGTCACAGGGAAATTCAGCCTTCTTTTTCCTCACCAGATTTCCCCAAGGCCCCCAGCTCAACTTGCATTTGTGAGGCAAACCAGGGCTGTCCCTGAAATCCAGGAACTTCCACGTTCCCCCCCCCCGACCCCATAAAAAGCCATCATTTTTGCAAGTTACGGCCACAAGTTGCAGCCAAAATGTTCCATTTGTGTATTCATTTGGGAAGTGTGAATTTGGTTAGTTTATATTAAAATGCTAACTACACATATCCCTCCCCCTGCTCCTTAGTTTGATCCTGTCAGGATTCCCTTAGCAAAGGGAATTCACTTCTCACCCAAACATACACAGACGAGAGGCTTCAGTCTATAGCTTTTAATCCATTACTTCACAGGGTCATACAGATGCAAATTCTGAGAGACTCTCTGTCTACCAAGGAATGCCTTCAGGGGATCAAATGGAATTTACGCCATTTGCCCGCCATTTGAAGAGGGAGGCGGTCTCGCTAGCCTAACTTAAGTAGGGGAGGTCCCTCTCTTCTCATGAGGCCTGTAAGCACAGCTTTTCACACAAGGCCAATTGGGTAGACTGTCTTAAGTTCCACCCCTGCCTTCTCTCTCTTTACTCTGCACCTGCGCCTGGCATCTATTAGGTCAACCTCCTGTTCGCTGGCTCTCATGGTGGGGGGGTGGTGAGGAGGGACCCTCAAACTCAGCCATCTCTAGATTTGTAACCTGAGAAGGAAGCCTACTCATATCTGGATTAGCCTGGGAAAACACCTCCCCCATGTCTGATAGTTCTCCTTTAGAATCTGAACTGCTATCTCTCTCCCTGTGCTCAGAAACACCCCTGACAGATCCCATAATGCAAATTTTATTGAACCAAATCCATGGTGCAAATCTCTCCCAAAGAACAAGTTTTGAGTCCACAGAATCCTTGCTTTAGACTACTGTGAAACAGCACAGATTTCAAAGCTGCCAAAGAAGACAAAAATATGTGTGGTGGGGAGAGAAGAGGGGACTCATGTTGACTGTGTGCTGCGCCAGGTGTTGACTTCATTAGCATTGCAAATCCCGCAGTCAGATACACAGGAGATATTCTATACAGGAGAAGTTTTAGAAGGAAATGTAATTAGAAGCTGTAAAGTAAGTGTTGGAAATCATCGAAATGCAGCCTTGAAAGGTTGTGTGTTAATATATGGCTGAGTCAAAATGGCTCTTATCTGTTTCACTTTCTTTCTCAGTTTTTACAAAAGAGTTGTCAATGTTTTTCTCTTTCCTCCCTTGCCTGAGACTTATGGCAGTTTTTTTGTTTTTGTTTGTTCGACTGTTTGAAACACAGTAAGCCTGAGAACCTGCAGTGAAATCTCACCAGAAAGAGCAGCACTTTGTGGGTATTGTGTCATCTGTGAACAAAAGCAGTCAAGGAAAATGGGGAGTTTGAGTGGGGGGGGGGAGTCCTGAGACCTTACTGGGAAATCATTTTAGACAGAGATAGGACAAAGCACTGTAGGAATGAAACTGAACTCCAAGGTCACAAACTGGCACAAATGACAAATCAAAATGGCAATTGGGAATGCGATGAATGTGAGTGCATGTTTGACAATTTGCGAATATTTTCAGTAGACACATGGCCATGCTAGTGCTCACATTCAGAAGTTTGAATGGGGTGTGCTCAAATGTTTTGTGAGCAAAAAATGAAATTCTTGTTCATCCCTACCTGCAGCCAGTCAGAGGAGGCAAACTTGGACTCGATAGATCCGTGTTCTCTCCCACTACAGGCGTGCGTAGGGATATTGCAAGAGTCTGGGAAAGGGATGGCATCTGGTGGACTCCCCACCTCTCACAGGCCCCTGGACCTGCTTGCCAAGCTGCTGTATTCATCCAGTCCTGCTCACCAAGCAGACCCACATCTGCTGAGTGGGTCTGGCAGTCACCTGGTCCTTAGCGAGCCAACATCTTGTTCTCCCCCCTTGTATGGAGGGGAGAATGAGGGGTTGGCAGCTGACTTCTGCCTAGGGATGTACGAAACAGCTACCTGGCTCCGCGCCGGGCAATCCTTGGTGGGGGGCAGGCGCTCCGTCCCTCCCCCCAGAATCCTCGACGTGGGGGGGTGATCCGGTCCTCCCCCCCGGGAATCCTGCCCAGCCAGCTCTGCTCCGTGGCCAAGCCGTGGAGCCGCTGGCCGGCTCCTTCCGCCCGCAGCCGGACATCTGGCCGCTGGGCAGCCCTGCAGGGATGCAAATGGCGGGTGTCATAGCCACCGCCATTTGTGTCCCTGTATTGAGCCATGATAGGCTACGTCAATATTTATGTAGCCTATCACAGTGGGGGAAAAAACCCAGCGTACACAAATGGCGGTAGCTGCCGCCATTTGCATACACTGGGTTTTCCCCCCCCTGCCGTGATAGGCTACATAAATACTTATGTAGCCTATCACGGCCTCCGCAGGGACGCAAATGGTGTCCCTGTGTTAGCCGTGATAGGCTACGTAAGTATTTACGTAGCCTATCACGGCTATGAAGATGAAGCGAATGGTGGCTGCAGGATGGCCGCCATTCGCAAAGCAGCGCAGATGGGAGCAGGTAAGTGCTCCGTTTCGCACACCTTTCGTGGGTTGGGGGCAGTGGGGACTTTGTCCCTCACGTCTTTCATGGGTTGGGGGGGTGGGGGCTTCGTTCCACGATGGATTTTGGGGGGGCGAATGCACTGGCATTCGGCCTCACCGAGATCCGTCGCGGAATTCTCTGACATCCCTACTTCTGCCTCTGCCACCTGTCAAGCCTGCATGGTATCCTTCCTTGCACTGAAAAAGACTGTGCAGGCTTGACAGGCAGCAGGGGCAGGAGCCCTGATTGCCTCCCGCCAATTACAAGTTCTCCACTCCTTGCAAGGAGGGCAGAACATGCAGTTGCTGAGTGACTACTGCCCTCATGGCCAGTCAGGCCTGCCCTGTCTCCTTCCTTGCACACGAGGAGGGCAGGACATATGGTTGCTGGGTGATTCCTGCCCTTGCTGCCTGTCAAGACTGCACAGTCTCCTTCCCTACAAGGAAGGAGGCTGTGCAGATTTGACAGGAGGCTGGTGCCTCCCGCCAATCACACTTTCTTCCCTTCTTGCAAGGAATGGAGAACATGTGGTGGTCGGGAGACTCCTGCCCTCACAGCATGTCAAGTCTGCATGGTCTCCTTCTGTGCAAAGAAGGAGGCCATGCAGGCTTGACAGGAATCCAGTGCCTCCTGACAATAACACTTCCTTCCCTCCTTGCAATGACGGCAGAACATGCAGTTGACAGGTAATGATGAGGACTCTGGTGGTTGTCATTGTTGCACACAATGGTGGCTTGCTTTGAAGGTGGGCAGCTGTGCAGCTCTGTAGGGTGCTCATCTGGCCATCTAGAAGCTCACACAGTGAGCAGGGGTGGGCATCAGCAATGGTTCGGTGAGCACCTGATGAAGCCTGGCACGGGGATGTCCATCAATCCCTAGGTTTGTGCAGGGGCTCTCCCTCACATAACTATGATCATGCAATGCAGGAATTTGAGACCAAGCTTGCTGCCCCTGCCCCCTCTGTCATGTCCCCATCGGAGGGGGAATTTTTGAAGCATCACTCTTGGTCTCTGTGTGGAGACGACCCATGTGATTTAGAATCCCTGATCACACAGAGGTTGAAATTGCACAGGGACTCTCCACAAATAAAGCAGGATCCCCTGCTTCAGAAGGTACCCCCCTTCCAACAAGTGGGAGCTGCAGAGCTGGGCCAGCCCCACTCTCCCTCTTCATATGGGGGCTTATATGGCAGATCCATATATTCAGGTAAAAATCATCATGTGCCTATCTTTCCCCCTGAACATGCCTAACACTGGCTGGATTGTGCCTGTATAATAGGCTTACACAACCTTTCTGAGCTATGGGCACATTTGGCAATGTGAGAAAGTGTCCTGAGCACCTCCACAAAATCGCTGCCACAGGAGGTGTGGCAAAGGACAAGTAATCTGCCCCAAAGACTGAGTAGAAGGCAGAGGTGGGGGCTGAGGCATAACACACCAAACAACTGAACCAATAGATTTCAGCACCAACAGAAACTGGTTTCACAGCAAAATATGCAAATCTTTTCAAAAGTGGGAGGGGTAGGAAACCTTGGTGGGTGCCCAGAAAGTAGGGATGGTGGAGAATTCTGCCACGGATTCCAGTGAGGCCGGATTCTAAAGAACAGCCTCCTGTCCGCCCCCGTGGAATCCCACCGGGACGGCACTTACCTGGGGTGGATGCGACAGATTCGGTGGCGGCGGCTCTGGTGGTGGCAGCGGCTAATCTCCTGGCTGGCCGTGGCAGGGCTGCTGCTGCCGCCATTGCCATCCTTGGACTGTGATAGGCTATGTCAGAATTTATGTAGCCTATCATGGCTAACGTAAAAAACCACACACAAAAACTCAGCGTACGCAAATGGCGGCAGCTACGGCAGCCGCCATTTGCGTTCCCTATTTTTCACCGATTTATCTTACGTAAATATTTACCTAAGATATATCGGCGAAAAATAGGGAACACAAATGGCGGCCGCCATAGCTGCTGCCATTTGCATATGCTGCGGGTTTGTTTGTTTTTAACGTTAGCCATCATAGGCTATGTAAATTCTGATGTAGCCTATCACAGCTGTCTAGCTGGATGCAAATGGTGGCCGCTACGGTGGCCACCATTTGCGTCCACACCAGGCTGTCCGTGGCTGGAAATTTGGCTGTGGATGGCTCTGGCCAGCTGCTCCGCAGCCTGGCCATCAAGGATTCCGGGGGGGGGGAAGGACTGGGTCGCCTCCTCCCCCATCAAGGATTCTGTGGGGAGGGACAGAGCAAAGGTAAGTGAGTTTCATACACCCCTACCAGAAAGATGTCTGGGGACACACTGGTGCCTGCAGGTACCACATTGCCTTTCCCTACTGTATAACGTCATTTCTAGGGAGCTCTAGGCAGAAAAGTGGCCCAAACAGAGAGGCAAGACCGAATCATAATAAACTGCATCTCCATTAGAGGCATTTCTGATCAAATTAGAGGGAAAGTGTTAAGTGCAGGAAAAGCAAGGAGGTGTTCACCTGTGTAAAGCTTGTGGTTAATATATCGGGAAGCTTTAAAACCACCACCAGTTGAATGTATGTTCTGACCTTTCCTCCCTCCTTTGCCAGCCAGGTTTCCTAAGCATTCCAGTAAGACTCAACATATTCATCATCTGCTTCTGACCACAGCCCACTGGAGACATAATATGCAGAACATGCTGTGTTTGACAGACCACAGCTCTATTGCGATGCTTGAGGCAGCTTGGCAACCATTTCCTTCTAGGAAAGAAGAGAGCGTGCAAGGCAATGTTGCTTAAAAGCCAGACTTGCTAGTGCCTGTTCCAAAACACAAGACCCTTTTGTCTAGCATCAGTTCAGAAGAGAATTCCACAGGGAAGGGCTTTTGCTGGTTTTCAGGTTCACATGGCATTCATCTTAAGTATCATACCCTTTTTAACCACACGGCTGAAACATAATTATACTGATGCATTATTATTATTGTCTGCAGGTCAGGTGTGTCACCACATGGCGACACTGGACAGCCACCAGAGCCCCAGTCCCCTGGCGGTACCCACCACCAATCCCTTTCTTTTATTTTATTTTTCCTGTCCCTTAGCACTGAATGGCCAGGTAACTAGCACTGTAATTTCCTCCAGTGCCCACCCCCACCCAGTGGCTTCTGCTTGTGCTACCAGAGGCATATTCTCTCTGAACACAGAGGTCTCATCCTTAGAATGTGTCTAAGTCAGTGGTAGGGATGGAGTCCATGCTCAGCAGTCCATGCTCAGCAGTCCATGCTCGGCAGGCACTTGAGCAGCCAGCACTGCTGCTCACCCATGTGAGCCAAGCTGCATGAGCCCCTCGAGGGCTCAGAGAGCTGTCTGGGAGCACACCGCAGTTGCCCACTCCATGCGAGCTGCCATTTTTTTTTTTTTATGCCAGATCAGGCTCTATATTTTCGTATACTTACTGTTGCATACAATGGCGGCCATAGAGGGAGGCCTCTAATGTTGTGGAAATGGCCCTTTATGGCTGCTGTTGTGGGCAGCAGTAAATATACAAAAATATACAGTCCCATCTTGCATGAAGTATGGCAGCTTGAAAAGAGGACAGGTGGCTGCTGGCATAAGCAGATGGTTCCAGTAAGTCATGGTCACTCACTTGGTGGGCAAGGAAGTGTCAGGGTTGTTTCTGAGTGCAGGGAGTGGGAAAGCAGTTCAGATTCTGAAGGAGAACCGCCAGACATGGGGGAGGTGTTTTCCCAGGCTAGTCCAGACATGACTGGGCTGGCTTCTTAGGTTACAAATGCCCAGCTGGCTGAGGATGAGGGTTCCTCTTCACATATCCCTGTGAGAGACAGAGAACAGAAAGAGGGGGAGTTTGTAGAATCTGATCTAATAGATGCCAGGTGCAGACACAGAGCAAAGAGGGAGAAGGCTGGGGCGGAACTTAGATGGTCTACCTGATTGGTCTTGCATGAGAAGCAGCGCTCAGAGGCCTCACGGGAGAGAGGTTCTTCCCCCACCCTTAGGTTAGGTTAATGAGACAGCCTTTCCTCTTCAAACGGCGGGCAATTTTCTTAAACTACATTTCGAATCCCGCTGAAGGCATTCCTTTGTAGACTTGAGAGTCACTAAGAATTTGCATTTGTATGTCCCTGTTAAGTAATGGAATTAAAAGCTATAGATTGAAGCCTCTTGTCTGTGTTTGTCTTTGGCATTGAAATAAGGTGGGGGCTAAAGGAGGCAGCTTGCTGAGATGGATTGGGGTGGGTGGTGGGTGGGGGGAGTCTGATGGACCTCCGGACCTAGTTGGGTATCTGTGCCATCCCTAGTCAGTAGCCATAAACACATTTTCTGCAAATTAACTGTGCACTGTGTGAAAACTATAGGGGGTTCTCCAGTGAACACACAGAGTAGTTCGTAGGGCTGTGTGGGCTAGCTCTTAACAACTCCATTACCATGTGTCACCTCCCCTGACGAATGTCCATCAGATGTATGTGAGAAGAAGTTCTCCATGCATATAGATGTATGCATAGAGATTTTTTACACTTGAGGAGGAATGATACCCCATAACAGTCCCTCTTCAAGTGTTGGAGCCCCCTCATGTTGATCTGTGTGCATGGAGAACATTTTCTCACATAAATCTGATGGACATTCAGCAGGAGAATGGAGAGGTGCACATGGATGCAGCAGTAGGCAGGGATAGCTCAGGTGGCTTAAAACAAAAGAAAACAAACAAGCAAAGAAACCACCCCCCCCATAATACATGTGTGGAGGGGTTTGCCTGAACCCCACTTCTTTTCTTTTGCTTGTCCTGAATCTGTTGCCAATCAGCATGACAATTACTCACGCTGACAGGAAAACACAGAGGCATTGTGTGAATCAGTCCACACTCCAGTATCAAAGCACCTTTATACAGAAATCATTCCAATAATACAACGTAAGATTTTAGGTTGCATAACTTGTAAAATGTTTTGCTATTTACAGCTTCTTATGTAATGTTTCCTTAGGTTCCCTCCCTGCATCCTGTCAGATGATATTAGTCTTTCAGGTGTGCTCAGATATACATTTTGAAAAGTGAGACATTCTTTTAGGTCCACAGAGGAGATGTCTGGAGAAAGTTTACCCATTTTTTTGTTTTTTTTGCTCTACTGTCGGAAACTTGTCTCTGACTCTGGGATCTCCTGGGACTCCTCCATTACAACAGTTCTACAAATAAATCCACTTTCTTGCTTATGGCTCTTTCTATTCTCCTTTATAACTGTCCAGAATATCAGGTGATGAATAAACAAAGGTTGACTAAAAGATCAATGAAACTTGGTCTGGCAAAACTCCAGACTGTACAACCGTGTCATTCTGAAGAACTTTATTTAAAAACAAAACGTGAAGGGCATACACATTAACACGATATATTGGAACACCTGACTTTTCTGAAAGAGAATAAAAGCTTCTACAAAGGTAAAGCATTTTTATATGAAGATGTTTGGCATTTTGTCAACAAATAACAAATCTGATTTGGAATGCGGCTATTTATTTCAGTTATTTTGGAGAGCATCTTCTGGATGCTCTAAATTAATTCAGTTTAAAATTGAGCCTATTCTGAATCAGTTGTATCGAACTCACAATGTCATCAGCAACACAATAGGGCCTAGTAGTCTAGCTGATGTTCATGGCCAGTGCCAGCTCCAGGTTTTTGAGGGCCCTTGGGCAAGGCATCCTCAATGGGCCCCCTCCCTACCTTCTCACCACCATTGTCAGCAGATGCTATTGTTCCTCATCCTCTTTCACATCATGGCTACCACTTGATGCTTGGCAGGCAGAGAGCCAGTGAGCAAGTATACAGTGGCATCTGCTACTCCTCCTTCCCACCACCACTGTGGTCTGGGCCAGACTGAGAGGCAGATGAACAAGCAGGTCACAATGGTGAAGAGGAGGAGCAAGTCCTAAGATAGGGATGGGCGGATTCCCTACCTACTTCTCCGCTGGGGAATCCACCCTTGGGGGGAGGTGATCCATCCCTCCTCCTGGAATCCTCACTGGCCAGCCGGTTGCACCATTTGCGGCTGTAAAGCTCTTAAATTAAGCTAAATGCAGCCATAAATGGCTGCATTTAGCTTAATCTAAGGGCTTCACAGCCGCAAATGGCATAGTGGATGCCATTTGCGTCCAGAGTCAGCCTCAGCCAGTGATACGGCATGGCAATGGTGGCTGTATCGCTGGTGCTCCGGAGCCGCTGGTGGGGAGGATCCGGCCAGGGAGGATTCCATAGGGAGGAGGAGGTAAGGGATCCTTTCCATCATGGACTCTGGAGAATCCGGCCTCATTGGGGTCTGTGGCGGATTTCTCTGACATCCCTATCTTGGGGGCTATTGTCAGTGGGATCCTGCTAGGCTGTGGGCACTTGGCAAATGCCCAGCCATACCTACCCTTGACACCAGCCCTGTTCATGTCCCACCCAGGCTCTCACCAGCACTTCTCATTACTTAGCAGAGGTGGGGCAGCAGAGAGTTTCCCACCCAGACTACGATGGGTGCAATCTTCAGTCAGGCTTAGGATATTCCTGATGCACATGAGCAGTGCCCTTGAGTTATCCAGGGATCATGGGAACTGCAGTTCCTATGACCCCTAGATCCACATACGCAGCACCATTCATAACTTTTGAACTTATTGGAAGTGGGGCAACAGTGGAGAAGGCACAATCCAAACCAGGAAGCTCTTAGGGTTCACAAGATCCTTGGATGCTGCCATGCAAGTGCAGTATATCAGAGGCACCCATGATCCCTGAATCTTTCAGATACACTGCATATGAATAGCAGCCTGCATAGCCGACCCTCTCTGCTACTGCCTCCTGATTATAGCAGGAGCCAAACATGGTCATTTCAGACCCATTTTCTCCCAATTTCAGAATCTGTAACTTTCCCATGGACACAGAAATGGGTATGAAAAAGTGTTTCTTCAGATCCGTTACGTTAATCGATAGTGTGCCTGATTTGATCCCAGGTGCACCTAAAAGGGTGATCAAATCAAGCCTTAGCTCTGGATTCATAAGTACCATAACGGGACCACTTGGAGCAGGCGATAGCAGGAGTTTCTAATTAGGGATGTTTGTTGCTGGGAAATCTGGTTCTTTTATGGCTCAATGGAGTTCTGCAGCATGCACAACTCACTTTGTGTCTGCGAGCAAAACTGTGAGCTGTTCCCCAAACTCCAGTAACCTTTTTGTGTATTTTTGGTGAGGCAGGAAAGTTGTGCAATTTGCACAAATTTCTGAGCAATTTGTGCAAATTATGGCCAAATTTGCAGAAATTAAGTAAATTTGGCTGTCATTTGCATAATTTGTGCAAATTCAGCCATACTTTGCACAAATTTGTCCATACATCACACAAATCTGGCCGTAAATTGAACAACTTTGGCCATAATTTGTACAAATTTGGCCATATTGTGCACAAATCGCAGAACTCCACCCCCCCAAACATGCAAAATTCCTGGAAAATCTGCAAACTGGCCTGACTCACTGCAGATCAAGTTGGGTGCTGCAGCAGGAACTGAAACAACGTCCTAGGGGCTGAGCCTAGGAAAACTCAACAAACTCCATTTTTAACTCTGAAGCATAGTACAATGTAACCCTTTCTTTTTCTTTGCCTGCTAGACACATATCTCTCACAGACTTCTGAAATTGTAATGCAGCTAGGATTTCCATGTGTTGACCTGGATTCAGGTCTCAAGGTCCAAAGTAGCAAAATCCACTGTGTTTCCCATGGCACTGCTATGCCAATGGAGCATTTCCTCAAGGAACTGAAACTGTGGGTGGTATTTGAAGGCGGCGGTGGGCGAGGGCAGGGATGAAGTTTTCTGCTGAAAGTCATCAGACACACTGGGGAGAGGGAAGGTAAGGAATTCTCTGGGACAATCCCATCACTATGTACTGTTGCAAATTGGAGCTTCAGTTTGTCCCACAGTAGGTGGAAAATGCGGCTCTGGAAGGAACTGGTGGAGTTAGAACGTAACAGCCCTAACAAATCCTTCACATTCATTCAAGGTAGGATCTCTGGAGTCTGGAGTTGCCAGGTGGCAAACCAAAAGGAGGGAGAAGTTTAGCACTTTGCATTTCATGTCCTGTTTTGGGGAGACAGTCTGTTTCCCTAACAAAAGATCTACCTCCAAGGATGAGCTCCCCATCACTCTAATATTTCATGCTATACATCTACACCACATAGATTAAAATGCTGATGTTCTTTCTCTTGTCTTGAATAGGGAATTACAGATTTCTCATTGTCCTAGGTTTCTCCCTTCTCCCGCTGCCCAGAAGGCTAGTTTCTTCTGAAAAGCATGATTGGCATTGTTCCTTTAAGTAGAGCAAATCAATACAAGCTCTGCCCTGGGATGCATAGAATGCTGATGAGGAATTAGTTGAAAAGGCCAGGTAGGGTTTGGTTGAAATGGCAAAAGTAGACTAAAATCCTCCTAATTAACAATGATGGAGTAACTGTGCTTTATAGTTACTTTAAGGATTTAGAATGAAATGTTTAATCTGGAAAGCCACATGCAATGAAATGATGAAAGTCAAAGTGAATGTAGAACTGCACCGATATTCTCCAGTTTCAAATTTCAAGTTGAAAAGAGCAATTCTGATGTGATCAAAATATTTATTGAAAGCAGTTCAGTTATTCACCTTGTTTCAGTTCTGTTCAATTTGCTCTGCTGCTGATTTGCCACCCCCCCCACCCCCCCCCACCCCCACCCCCACCCCCACCCCTTTGCTTGCTTCATCTTACTCTTTTCTGGACTGGTCACATTGGTGACCAGCCAATTCCCAGCCAATCAGAGATCATGTGGTGAATGAGATAATATGACAGTAAGGGAGCAATCCTGTACATTTTTAGACAGAAAACAATCCTACAACTCTCATCACGCTCCAGCCAGCTATGCTGAGAGTTGCATGCTGAGAGTTATAGGACTCTACAACTGTCTAAACATTTATGTCCAAACATTGCATGCTAAGTTATATTTGCCTATGTGATGCTGTCCCCAGGGGCAAATGAAGGCAACAAAATGCAAGGTCAATGCTTCCTGAATCAGTCCCACAGTTGATGCAACTGATCAGGGATTATGCAGTGAATGGGATGAAGTAATAATGACACATAGCCAATTAGATATGGCTATTTGATAATGTCACCAAGTAAAGTCAACTGATAATTTCAGCAGGTTAGGGCAATGGAGTTGATAGCTAACATTTCTCACCAAGTGCTGAAAAATTGTCAAGAAAGTAGGGGTGTACAGAACACTTACCTGGTTCCACTGGGGCCATCTGCGGTGGGGGGGGAGGCACTCTGTCCCCCCCTGGAATCCTCCCCAGCTGGCCCTGCTCTGCGTAGACTCCGTGGAGCTGCCGGCTGGAGCTGGCTGCAGCCAGAATTCCGGCCACTGCTGGGCTGCTGCAGCCGCAAATGGCGGCCGCTATGCTGGCCACCATTTCTGTAGCTGGCTGCCAAGCCATGATAGGCTCCGTAAGTATTTACGTAGCCTATCATGAAAAAGGCAGCTACGCAAATGGCGGCCGCTATGCCATTTGCGTAGCTGCTTTTTTCATGATAGGCTACGTAAATACTTATGGAGCCTATCACGGCAAAGAGGAGGGGCGCAAATGGCGTAGTGCCCGCCATTTGCGCCCCTGCTCTTTGCTGTGATAGGCTCCGTACGTATTTACGTAGCTTATCATGAAAAAGGCAGCCATGAAAATGGCAGCCGCTACGATGGCCGCCATTTGCGGCTGCAGCAGCCCGGCAGTGGCCGGGAGACCAGCCGGAGCCACCACCACTGCTGCATCTGCTGCCTAGGGATGGTGGAGAATTCCGCCATTGATTTCAGTGAGGCTGAATGCACTGGCATTCGGCCCCCCGAAATCCATGGCAGAACGGCCTGCTCCCCCACCCCCCACAGATTCCCCCCAGGACAAGGCTTACCTGGGGCAGATGTTCCGGATGGCGGTGGCTCCGGCAGCAGGTCCGGCGGCGGGTCCGGCGGCGGCGGCTGCCACGCCCACCATTTACATCCTGGTCTTTGCAGTGATAGGCTACGTAAGTCTTTATGTAGTCTATCATGGCAAGCCAGTAAAAAAAAAAAACAAACCCCGGCATACGCAAATGGCGGTGGCTACGGCGGCCGCCATTTGCGTACCTTATTTTTTGCCATTTTAGTCTACATAAATATTTACATAGGCTATTATGGTGAAAAGAAAGGGGAACACAAATAGTGTAGTGGGCGCTATTTGCGTTTCTCCCCCCCCCCATTTTAGCCTACGTAAATATTTACGTAGGCTAAAATGGTGAAAAATAGGGAATGCAAATGGCGGCTGCTGTAGCCGCCACCATTTGTGTACGCCGTTTTTTTTTTTTTTTTGCCCAGCTGTGATAGGCTACGTAAAGACTTATGTAGCCTATCACGGCTGCCTGGCTGGACGCAAATGGAGGCCGCTATGGTGGCGGCCATTTGCGTCCACACCAGCCAGTCCGCGGCTGGAAATCCGGCTGCGGACGGCTCTGGCCGGCTGCTCCGCGGAGCTGCTGCGGAGCAGAGCCGGTGGGGCAGGATTCCGGGGGGGGGGAGGACGGGATCACCCCCCTGCCATTGAGGATTCTGGGTGGAGGGACAGAGCACCCCCCCACCATGAACAGAATCAGCAAACAGGTAAGTCACTTTTGTACATCCCTACTGCTGCCACATCCGCCGCCGCTGCCGCCGGAGCTGCTGCATCTGCCGCCAGGTAAACTCCATCCCGGGGGGATTCCGGGGGGTGGCGGGGGGGAGGCTGTTCCACCATGGATTCCAGGGGGTCAGATTCTAAAGAATCCAGCCTCACTGGGGTCCGTTGTGGAATTCTCTGACATCCCTACAAGTAAGGGACACATGTTATGTACTATGTACTACCAGGTATGATAGCAGATATAATAGTAATAGGTATGATAGTACTTAAGTACTACCAGATATGATAGATATGATAGCAACTATCATACCAGGTATGATAGCAGGTATAATAGTAATAGGTATGATAGTACTTAAGTACTACCAGATATGATAGGTATGATAGCAACTATCATACCAGGTATGATAGCAGGTATAATAGTAATAGGTATGATAGTACTTAAGTACTACCAGATATGATAGGTATGATAGCAACTATCATACCAGGTATGATAGCAGGTATAATAGTAATAGGTATGATAGTACTTAAGTACTACCAGATATGATAGGTATGATAGCAACTATGTACTACCAGGTACGATAGCAGGTATAATAGTAATAGGTATGATAGTACTTAAGCACTATCAGGATATTACTGCCAGGATAGTATGTTAAATTGTATGTTAGGTAAATAGGTATGTAGATAGTACTACTAGTATCTGCTCTGAGTTACTTCATACAATGCTTCTGACTATTACATGATTCTTTATCATCTAAATAATAATGCACCTGTTTATCTACATATCTATTTGCAAAATCAAGGAGAGCTGTGTGAATGACTTTTTAAGGCAAAGTAATCATAGAGAGAGAAATGAAGTATCAAATTAAAGCACAGAACAAACAAATTTACAGAAAAATAATGGCTTTGACAGCTTGTCCTCCCCCAACCAGTTAAATAACCAGAGAGAGAGAGAGAGAGAGAGAGAGAGAGGGAGAGCAACCTGCAGATTTTGAAAACTCTGTAGCTAATGATTGTGGGATTCAGTTGATTGGCTTTCATTAATTGGAATCAGCCCTTCTAAGCCACTGGCTCTGTTGCCAAAGTGTTGTAAGGTGTTTATGAGCAGTGTAGCAAAAGAAAAAGAAAAAAAAAAGGAACCATCAACAGCTGTTAGAATGTGTGTGTGTGTGTGTGTGTGTGTGTGAGAGAGAGAGAGAGAGAGAGAGAGAGAGTGAGAGCAAGAGAGAATGAATGAATGAATGGTGTGTATGTATTGTACATGACTAATGTGAATGGATATGTATGAATGTGTGAAAGAGTGAAGGGAATAGACAGATAAAAAGTATAACACAGACACAGACAAACAAACATGTCCTCATTGCTGGCAGTTCTGAGTTTGTGAAATGTGTTTACCTCTGAGTGGACCTTTTCTACCCCGGGTCTATTTTTCACCTATCTTCTGGGACTAGAGCGTTGATTCCTTTCAGCAGCATTTCACAGGTCTCCACTTCTCATCATTTCCAGTTTACAAAATGAAGCCAAATAAATAAGTACATTTGAATTATGTTTAGCATAAATACCTCATGACCCATATTAATGTGGCATGGCATCCCGATGGACATGCACACAAATTAAGTTTCCTTGTTTATTGGCAAGCTTTGTTCATTGTATATTCAAAGGGTGATAAATGCTGCGCTGAGAGACATGACAAAAACACTGTAAGACGGCAACTGGTGTTCTGCCTTTTACTAAATCAGGAGTTTGCCAGCAGTCCACATGATTTATAAAGCTCTTGAAGTCTTTCTCGCTGTCAGGTTACATACAAACATTGTATTGCCCATTCAGTTTCAATACATAAACCTCTGGGACTAAGAGTGAATACAAAGCAGATATGAGAGGAAAGGACATTGTTGTTTTAGCAGGAAAAGAACATGGCAATCTTAAAGTACGACCAACAAACTAGTATATTTATTTTTCAGAAGATTTTTTTTTTTTTTTTTTGCCAAAGGGCCATGACACTGCCTATACATATTGGGGGTGTATATGGAGCTTTAAATGAAACTTTTCCACATTGTGTCTCTGGGAAAATCTGTTTCTAATTATATCATGTAAATAGGCATCTGGATTAATTTATTAACAATCTTTTAATGATAGCCAACTATTTACAGCTCCTGGCCCTGTTCCATCATCTGCATGTGGATATATTGTTATTCTGTTCTATGAGAATGAACAAATCAGTCCACAAATTCAGGAAAAGCACACAATACACCACTCCTGGGACTGCATCACTTCAGAATGTAGGTGGAGAATTCCATATTTCATTTCCTCCCACACACATCAGAGGTTCCCTGCATATTAAAAGCTAGTATCCCAGGGAGAGGTGCGGGCTAGAACCCTTCTTAGCAGAGATGGATGAATCTGTCTATTACATTTTCTGCAATGTTCGCATTTTTTCAAGCACAAGTGCATTACATCTTTTTTTTAAAGAGGTCTACAGGAAAACTTGTACACATTTGCATGTGTATTTTCCTGTGTACAAACATGCATACAAATCTGTATAAGCCATTTTCAAGCATTTTCCCCTAACCTCCACCTTTCTGTACACAATTTCTCCTAATGTACACATTTCTGCATATATTTATTGATTGGAGTCTGCATCACACAATTCTGTGAAGTGAGAAAAATAAAAGGCTAATTGTGTTTCTGTTCTGATATTAGGTTGGGAAGTGAGAATTTGGTCAATTCATATTAAAATGTGAACCAAATGAATGATCTCCATCCTCACTGGCTTTCATTGGCCTGCCATAGGGATTTTGATAGGGAGCAAAATTCAGTCAGAGCATTTCCCACCTGAACATTGAAGTGCCAAAGCCCCAGGAAGGCTATACCATGCTATATTTCTAAATGCATATATCAGCTCTTATACAAGAGACTGGAAGATCTGCACATACAGACATGTTGGACTGCAGCTGCAGTTGTATTTGAGAATAGCCATGAAGTAGAGGGCTTGTAGAATCACATATATTCCTGGCTTCTCATACTCCTTTATGAGAAAGGGAATCATCAATGTAGACACAAAACATCCCTATGAATAAGATGTTTCACATGGAAACAAAGTCATGAGCGCACCATGTTCTGTTGATCTTGGATCATTACTCAATTCTTAAATCTTTAGATCACTCACCCACTCCCTGTCAGTCATACTGTACCACTTGCCTACATCTAAACCTGCCTTTAGATTGTGCCTATGGAAAGTGGCATGCCATTCCTGTCACCATCAACAGATATGAATGTAAGGAGCTAAAAAATTGCATGGCTGTTCCTCTTCTATAGACAATGCCTGCACAACTTGCAATCCACCAAGCCAAGGGCAGCCCAACAGCGATGTATAATGGTGGCCTCCTGGAGACTCGAGAAGCTGTCTATTTTTCTGCCTGCCTGGGTCTTCAAAATAGTGAGGTTGTCAAGTACTATGTCTTGGCAGGCCATAATACTTGTCTGGTGGGTTCAGTGTAGTTCGGTGCACTGCAAGTTGTGCAGACCTGGCCTATGGACGGGTTTGTGCTGCTGGAGATAAGACACAGAGCATCAGCTAACATTTGTGTTTTCAGTGGATTTGACTGTGCCAGGTTCCTTAGTCCCATGCTCCCATCTGCCTTTTGGGCAAGTCACTTAATGGACTCAGCACCTCTGACTGTGAAATGCACAGTACAATTCTAGGCATGTTTACTCAGCAGCCAGTGCCACTAAGTTTAATGTTGTTTACTCCCTCGTAAGTGTGCTCAGGATTTCAGTCAGACTCTTCTAGCTCGGTGGGTTGATGCCCATTCCTTGCAAGGTGTTTTATAGCTTTTACTTGGATCAGATCATTTGACCTCAGATGACAGCTGCTTATGGTTGCTGAATCCCAGATGGATTTTTAATCATTGTTACTGTGCAGTGTTGTATGGAGAATGAAAGCCCATTAGGAAATGGGTTTAGGAGTCAATAGGCTGTTACCATTCTGGAGAATTTCATTAGATGTTGTTTGTAGCTGTTTGGATAACAATATACTAAACATTTAAAGTACCCCCCTCCCCCTTTAGAGCAGTCTAGAGAGCTGTTTATCCACATAATAAGTGAACGTTTCTGAATCAAGATTAATTTCCAAGGTCTTTCCTGATCAACCCGCAACTTCATACTAATTTTATTTATAAAAAAAATATTTACAGTGCAATTAGAGTGGTCTAATAAAAAGAAAGATGCTATAAAAAGGGAGGTGGAAGCTAATCTAGTTCCCAAAGCAATCAGTGGGGCCATTTCGGATAATAGTGGCCCTTTCTGCACCTGGCAGAGGGAACATCAACAACCAGGTGCAAAAGAAGGGGCCAAGGACAATTCTGCCTTTGTCATCCTTGCTGCTGGCAGAGTGAGCATCCACCAGCAGAGAGAGGGGCCAATCCTTCATTTTCTGTCAGATTATTATGCCTTTTTATTCAGTGGAGACTGGTGGCTCTGATTTCAGTGGGGCTGTAAATCCATTCTGGGGTTCAGTCAGAACTGGACAGAACTCTAAATGAGCTATACAAGGTGCTGAACCTATCTTGGGGACAGGGTGCAGCACCTTGGATAGCTGCTTTAGAGTTCTGGCCGGTTCTGACTGAAATCCAAAATGGATTCACAGCCCTACCAAAATCAGAGCCACCAGCCTCCACTGCTTTTATTATAACAACATACTTGTCCTTATTATAAGAGCCAGAATGGTTAGCGTGTTTTAAGCATTTTTACCCCACTCTTCAGCCAAAAAAGGCTCCCAGAGTGGCTTACAAAGGCTAATATTAAGATGGTCCCTGCCCTTGGGCTTACAATCTAAAAGACATGACACCAAAGGAAAAGAGATTGGGAGGGAGGAGGGGAAAGAAAGCAAATACATTGCTGACCGATGTACTGGGCCAGGTTGGTTTCCCCCTTGTCATGATGTTGTTCCTGGGAGGCTGGAGGTACAGCCTCCCAGGGGCCCTTGGTTCTCTGGCTGATGGATGAGGCCAGGGTCTGCAGACCTAGACAACTGCCCCAGAGAGTAGGGGAGAGGGGATTGAAGGGGGAGGTACCTCCCAAAGAAATAGCTTCCCTGACATTGATAAACCCTAAAACGTAAAGTAAAGTGATATTTGTACAAATGTATTAGTGAATCAACTGGAAATGAAAATAAGGCCGCATTCTGAAGCATTTTTGAACATAAACCCTATCAAAATCAACAGGACTTACTTCGGAGACCCTATGTTCAGGATGGGAGTAATATGTAGAACAAAGAGATCTCCCTGACTCAGAATACACTTTGCACCTTCTAGGGAAGTATGAGAAAATTGTTTCAGAATCCGGTTTTGTTTTGCTTTTAGCAGAATTTACCCAGTTTACAAATCCAGAACTGAACACAGAAACAAACGCAATCTGCACTCAGAAGCCATACATTTCAGATCTTGTGAGGCAATTTGCAGAACAAAAAAATGCATTCAAGAAATGTGAACATTTGAAAAATGTGCATGGAAAATGCAGACTTTTGAAAAAGGCACACCAACACACTTTAAATAGGTTCAATATTGTGCACAACTGATGCATGTATTTGGGGAAACTAACATGAATATATGCACACATCTTCATGGAAAAACAAAGCTCACAACCTCATAGGGACAGAAGTTGAAATGAGCTTCAGGGTGAACTTCAGTGAGCTTCAATTTTGCCCATTCATGCATCCCCCACCAATTATTCTTTCTAGCCACTGGTGAAAAATACATAACATGGTGTTAGCCAATCATAAGTTTCATGATACTATTAAAAGTAGCTATTGAATGTAGAGATGTATAAGAATTAACATGCCTGGATACAGCTGAGAGCTCCTCCTCCCCCCATCTCCTGCTACAAACTGTTGCTGTTGAGGCCATCAGGGTGAGAGGAAGAAGCAGCCTTTCCACTGTGCTCATGACCTGCTTTACTTTGCAAGTAAGCATCTAGTGCCTGAATTTGTTTTTGTTTTTCCTCCTCCCTCCCAATCCACTTTCCTTTTGTGTTGTGCCTTTTAGATTGCAAGCCTGCAGGCAGGGACTGTTTTATTTCTTATATTTGTAAGTTGCCTTGGGAGCCTCTTTGACTAAAGGGCAGGATAAAAATGCTATAAATGAATAAATACATTATTATTGTTGTTGTTGCTGTTTTAACCAGAACTTGCCTTGTTCATACCTCTAAGCATGAACATGAATGTGAACACATTTCTTGGCCAAAGCTTGCATAATCCCAAGCTTGTGGTCACATTTGTAAAGGGCAATGCTTAAAAGAGAGAGCAAGAGCGAAAGCGAGCGAGAGAGAGCACTTTAAAAATGTGCAGGGGGGCATATTTACATACTTTAGCGAATGGGGGAAAAGTACACATTTGGATATGCACTTAAAGAAAACAAACTATGCCCCTTCCCCTAATACCCCTCCCCTCCCCCAATCATTGGGTGGTTTTCCAGGTTGTATGCCATTTTCCCTTTTCTAAACGGTTGAAATGCCTCTCCTAATGCTTAGTTAATGGGAGGAAGAGCTTCAAGCAAAAATATGCAGATATGTTTGTTTGTTTGTTTTTGGCACTAGGGATGTGTGAACCCACCCCCATCTGGGTTCTCTGGGTGTCCGCCCAGCCTCGGCCCCCGCTTGCCTTGCCCCAGCACTTGAGCCCCTCCTGCACTCAGTGAGCAGCCAACACTCCCCCTGGCAGCCTCGTCAAGCTCCATGGTCACCATTTTTTGAAAAATAAAATGCACACATTTTCATAGGCATGAAAAAAAATGCACATTCTTGTAAAACATGAGCAATTTCGCAGATGTTTCAAAACATTTTGTTTCAAAAAATGGCAACCACGGAGCTTGACAAGACTGCTGGGGTGAGTGTGGGCTGTTCGCTGAGCGTGGGAAAAGGACGAGTGGGTGCAGGGGCTCAGGAAGCGGGGCTTGGGGGTGTGGGAAGGGCTGCCAGAGGAATCTGGCACCCACACCATCCCTATTTGGCACTAACCTTTTGCTCATCACTGGAATGTGGCCCCAAGAGCTTCTCTGAAAAGTAATTTGATATTCAGGCTGAAAGAGCATCTGCATCCCTTGATATGATTCTGAAAGGCGGGGGAGGAATGGTGAGGGAAGAGGAATTCGAAAATGGGAGCAGCTGCTCCTTCTCTGGGTGATGGGGCCAGGCCGGTCATTGTCTTGCCATGGAGCAACCCCCCAGTGGCCTTTGGCCTGCTGGCTAATGGCCAAGGTCAGAATGTGTTTCCCTTCAGCCTTGCAGTCTCACGGCAGCAGCCAGTTGGAGCGAGATGTTCTTTCTAGCAGTGAGCGGGAAAGCAAGGTCCCTGCAACTGCTCTCTCACTGTCCTATGGATGGGCCAAGGTGGCCTTCCACTCGCTGTGATGTTCTTCCTGGGGACATCTCCCATAGTGCTTATGCCAGCCTTGGTAGGGCTTCATTTGTGTGGGACTGTCTGTCCAGAGAGTTCTACTTCAGCCCTAACTCGCAGGGTTCCTGGAAACTCTGCCATGTGTGTTTGTGTACAAATGCCTTCAGAGACATTTCATTAATGTCTGCACTGCCATGTCTCAATTTATATTTTATGTTCCATGAGGCATTTGAATAGTTCAGATGCTTTCACCTACTTGGGTTATAGTCAATTTAGGATTCTGTTTGAGATTTATTGTACATTTGTTTTCTCTTTTTAGACATCCTGGTGCAATTTCATTAAGCATGAGAGTCATTCGTGTTCATTTCTCAGGAATGCAACTATACAGCAGAATGCTGAAGTAACTTTCCAAATCTCTGATAGAGAAGAGCCCAAGGGAACCAAATACACAGTCCAAGAATCCTCCCTGAAACAAAGATAATCTCATATAGAAAACACATTATTCAAAATGTTGATTGCAAGCTCTGTATAATTAGTGTGGCTCGAGTATCCATTGCTAATTGTTGTCAGCCATCGTGAAACCTGGGTATTCATGATCAGCCACCACATTTGGTTTTAATTACTGAGTGAGTAGTTATCATAAACATCCCTCAGTGACTACTAAACCGCAGCAACGGAAGCCTGTTTTAAGAGGATTTCTCTCCCCCCTGCCACAAGAGTGCTTCCGCATTCTGGGTTAAATGCCATTTAAAAACACAGAGTAGGCCTCTTGCTGAAGACTGCTCATTAGGAAACATATTATCCTATCTATAGGAGAAATAACTTTGCTGCGATCCACCTACGCACGATGAAAGTCTGACCTAAATGACAAGAAATGTCATGCAAATGAAAATGGTAAAATTACATTAACAAAAAATAAAATGAGGATTTTTAAGGATTTGATTTTTAATCTGGCTGTTTGTGTATGGATAGGCCACACATAGTGTGGAGGCCACAGGGCCATTTAAATTTCATGAGAGAGAAATTGAAAGCTGTTTGCTGCAGGGGCATTTTCCCTTCTGAATGGACTTTAGCTGAAGTTCACATTCCAGGCAAGGCATGAGATTTTTGTTAGTAAGACAGGGTTAGGGTTGTTGTCAACACAGGGGGTGGCAGCTTGCCATTTTAAAAATACATGAAATGGTGCCTTTGTTCTGCAATAGGCAGTACTAAAATAGAGACAGCAATCAAGTCCTTGCTCCCTCTGTTGCAGTACGAATATGGCATGAAGTCTGGTTAAGTGGATGTTGTTTTCTGAGAATGCAATCTGTTTGGACTCAAATGAAAACAGAGTGATTAGCCCAATTCACATGATCCAACAGAGACATAATGGCAAGATCTCTGTGGCAGTCCACTTCACATAAAGGATGTGATGTGAACGAATCTTGCAGAGGAGGGCCAAAGTGGACATTTTGCCAAATGTACTCCTGCAGCTGTCCAAAATGGCAACAATTTCCCCATTTTATATTCAGTCCTTGACCACTTCCAGAGCATGCCTACATGATGCTTCTGCAAACCAGCTGGTGAATTCGCCACATCACATAATAGTTCTTCAAGTCAGCTGACTATTCAGCTGTGTCACATGATGCTTCTGTCAAGTCAACTGTCCCCATGACTGTACTACAAATATCTTCAACCAAATACCTTACCACATGGAACATCATCCACACAGTTACATTTCTACCTAGTTTCAGACCTGTGGAAGGAGAAGTACTGGTAAAAGGAAGTGTGTGTAAGAAGAAAAACAGTAGACATTTTGAAGTTTCTTTTAACGGTATGGTGGTGGTGTTTTTTCCTTGCATAGAACAGCCAGCTTAGTTCCTGTGGAACAACTCTCTTAGTCCCCACCAAGGGGAATTGTGATTGACAGAATTAAAAGAGAAAAGGCTGTTTTGTATTTTCCCTACAGGCACATATAAAACATGCTAAAACTTGCCTCAGCTGGCAACGCACCATACATTAATCTCAATTTACTGTGCGTTTAGCTCATGTCTCATCTGTGGCATCTGTACTAGACATGGCTGGGAATTTGAGTAGCACCTGAATTACCATGTTCAGAACCATCTTGGAATGAGGGGGGTTTAAATTCTACTGCTGGAGTTTATATCACAGCTTTCAGGGCAGCAGTATGGGGCTCATGATCCAGAAGAAGCTGGGAGCCAAGAGCCATGGGACTAAGTAGCAGTCAGAAATGAAGGACAAGTCAGGACTGAAGGATAAGCCAGGAAGCAGGGCTGAGCCTGAGAAACAAGCCAGCAGTCAGGACTAGGAATGTATGAAAGTCACTTACCTTTTTGATGGGGTGATTCGCGGTGGGGGGGAGGCCTAATCCAGCTGGCTCCACTCTGCGGAGATTCCGCTGAGCCTCCGGCTGGGGCCGCCCGCAGCCAGACATCCGGCCACTGGGCAGCCTGCAAGCAAAAACAGAAAAACAAAAAAACGGGTACGCAAGTGGCAGTGGCTACGGCGGCTGCCATTTGCGTTCCCTTTTTTTTTGCTGTTTTAGCCTACATAAATATTTACGTAAGCTATTACGACGAAAAAAAAGGGGAACACAAATAGCGTAGTGGGCGCCATTTGTGTTCCTTTTTCCCCTCGCTGTTTTATCCTACGTAAATATTTACGTAAGCTATTATGGCAAAAAAGAAGAAGAACACAAATAGCGCCCACTACGCTATTTGCGTTCCCCTTTTTTCGTAGCTGCCGCCATTTGCGTATGCAGGTGTGTTTTTTTTTGTCTTGCCGTGATAGGCTACGTAAATACTTACATAGCCTATCACAGCCTCCGCAGGGACGCAAAATGGCGGCAGCTATGATGAAGATGCGAATGGCGGCTGCAGGGTGGCTACCATTCGCAAGTCAGAGTGGACGGCAGCAGGTAAGTGCTCCGTTTCGTGTGCCTTTAGTGGGTTGGGGCGGTGGGGGCTTCGTTCCGCCATGGATTTCGGGGGGCCAAATGCACTGGCATTTGGCCTCACCAAGATCCGTGGTGGAATTCTCTGACATCCCTAGTCAGGACTAAAGAATAGCCAAGAATGCTGAAACATGCCATGGCTTAGAAATACCTCCCTGCAAGGCTAAACTGAAAAGAGAAGCCCTTTATACTCCTCCCTGCTCAGGAGGCCCAGTGGCCCTGAGGGCAGTTAACTGAGAAGTTTCCACCTGAAGTACAGTGGTTCACCACCTGAAGCAGCCACACCCAGATCCAGCAGTTTCTGACAAACAACAAAGAAAATGTTTGTGGACATATTTAACCGGGATCTCACTCATCATGGCTGTCCGGTGCTGGCAGAGCATTTGTACTTATGCTCCCTTTTCTCCATCCACTTGCCTTTTTCTCCCTCTCTTTAGGTCAGCAATGCCCTCCTGCCATTTACAATGGCCCCAAAAACTGCCCCTATGCAAGAAAGCAGATGGACACAAATCCGCCATTAAAAATGGTAACGCTCAGAATCCAGCGGGGGAAGCATTTCAGTATCCTTAAATGTTGCCATAATTCAGTAAAAATTAGTCTAGGAAGCCAGCAGAAGAGGTACAGTAGCTGGGAAGGAAGCAGATAAATGCAGTCAGAACATGGAGAGTCAGGCAGATGACACAGTTAGCTGCTTGCTAGAGAGTAGGGAAGTACAAGACGTTCATTTGAGTTCACAAATCATCAGAACTTGCCCTATTTGTAACCCCAAACATGAACAGGAGCGTATTTGCGGGTGGGGGGAGATCTCACCTGTTCCCAAATTTGCATTGGCTTGAAAAATGTGCACTGTAAAACATGCACACTTTTAGGATGTGGATGTTTCCCATTTGAAATGTGCACTTTTCCTGTTCAAATTAAAACACACACACACAAAACAACAGATTGTATACTGAACACAGGAGTGAAGAAAATTCCAACAGAATACCATTCTCATCCATACCTGAATGAGATGCCCCCTGCCTTCCCCCAACTGCTTCCAGTTCTTAAGCTTACAGCTGAGAATCCCCACCCCCCACCCCAATTGCTCCACAGAATGTAACAAACTGTTCTTAGCTCCATTATACCAACACTCTAGGCTCTTTCTTGTGCATTTGTGTTTTGGAGAGGCTGTGACCATTATGCCACATGAAATTAAAAGAGGCCTAAATGTCAGATACTCATACTGAACTATTCACAACAATTCTCCAAAAGTCCCAGTTCTGCGTAGATGCTCCTGTTTATCGTATTTCAATTAAATGGTTCCATTTGCTTGTCACAGTGCCGGTAAAGCCACACTGGAATTTTCTGTGTATTTAATATATACCCCAGCGTAGCTAGCTCCACAGGCCAACAATAATGCTGTGAGAGATATATTTTTAGTTTGCTCTTTATATACCACACATTCCATTTCAGGGAAAACCATTTAGGAAGTGTCATTTAATAGAGCAAGTGCTAGACAAGATAACATGACACACATTGTCCAGATTTTTAAAAGCAGCAGGGGAAGGTCTTGAGGAATGGAACAATCCAATCTTGCATGAAATGTTTCTCTTCCTATTTTCCGGCATTCCACTCTCTCTTCTGTCTCAAGAAAATAAATACATAAATAAATCAGAGCTCAGAATTGCCCTAAGAAGATTGTCTCAGGCTTGTGTCTTAATTGCTGGGGGTGGGAGGCCAGACAGAGGTTTAGCCCCTATCCCAGTGATGTTCCTGGCTAGGGATGTACGAAAAGTGCTTACCTTTCGCGAATTATGTTTATGGTTGGGGGGGAGGCATTCCATCCCTCTCCCCGGAATCCTTGCCGTGGGGGGAGGTGCTCCGTTCCTCCCTCCCCCCCGGAATCCTGGCCGGCTGGCTGTGCTCTGCAGCGATTCTGCGGAGCCGCCAGCTGGCTTCTCCAGCAGCCGGACATCCGGCCACTGGCTAGCAGGGACGCAAATGGCAGCGGCCGTAGCCGCCGCCGTTTGCATCTTAGGGATGGGGGAGAATTTCTCCCCGAAACTTCGGGGGACCAAGCGCCAACGCATTCGGTCCTCCGAAGGTTGTTCGGGGAGAAATTCTCCGCCCCCCCTGCCCCCCGCCCCCCCGGGATGGGACTTACCTTTCACGAATGTCCCTTCCAGTGGCAGGTCCCGGCAGCAGTTCGGCAGGTCTTTGTCAGGGGCGGGGGTGGCAGCCGGTCTTTCGACCGGCTGCCGCCACCGCCATTACAAGAAAAGTAAAAAAAAAACAACGCCCCTGTGATAGGCTACGTAACGATTAACGTAGCCTATCACGGCTAGATTTGCAAAGTCAGCTGTGATAGGCTACGTTAATCATCACGTAGCCTATCACAGGTGACTTAAAAAAAAAAAAGCGCATACGGCTAATGGCAGCCCCCATAGGGAGCCGCCATTCGCGTTCCTTATTTGGTCCCTATAGTCTACGTAAAGATTTACGTAGACTACGGCGAAAATAAGGGCAACTCTATTTGCATCCCTGCAGTCAGCCGTGATAGGCTACGTAAATGTTTACGTAGCCTATCACGGCTGACTTAAAAAAAACAAAAACGCGTGTACGCAAATGGCAGCTATTTGCGTTGCCCTTATTTTCGCCGTAGTCTATGTAAATCTTTACGTAGACTACAGGGACCAAATAAGGAATGCAAATGGTGGTGCCCTATGAGGGCCGCCATTTGCGTACGCTTTTTTTTTTCCCCCAAAGTCACCCGTGATAGGCTACGTGACGATTAACGTAGCCTATCATGGCTGACTTTGGAAATCTAGCCATGATAGGCTACATTAATCGTTACGTAGCCTATCACGGGGGTGTTTGTTTTTTCTTTTCACGGCCGGGTAGACGGGGCGCTTCTACCTGGCCTGAATTTCGCCAGCAAGGGATGGGGCGCCTCCTGCTCGGCCTGAATTTCGGCCGGGCGAGGCGGGGCGCCTTCCCCCCCTCGCATGAACTTCGGGGGGAGAAGCAAAGCGCCTCCCCCCCACTGCGAAGCAAGCTTCGAGGACAGGTAAGGGACTTTCGTCCATCCCTAAACGCAAATAGCGTAGTGTCTATGCTATTTGCGTTCCCCTTATTTTCGCCGCCTTAGTCTACGTAACTGTTTATGTAGACTAAGATGTGCCAAAATAAGGAACACAAATGGCGGCGGCCATGGCTGCTGCAATTTGCGTATGCGCATTTTGTTTTTTGTTTTTTTTAAAGTCAGCCGTGATAGGCTACGTAAACATTTACATAGCCTATCACTTTTTTTTTTAAACCTAGCCGTGATAGGCTACGTAAATCGTTACGTAGCCTATCCCTTTTTTTTTTTACTTTATGTTGTAATGGTGGTGGCGGCAGCCGGTTGGAAGACTGGCCGCCGCCCCCGCCCCTGCTGAAACTCCGCCAAAATGCCGCCAGGACCCACTGCCGAGAGGGATATTCGACAGAGGTAAGTCCCATCCTGGGGGGGTGGGGGTGGCGGGGTGGTGGTGGAGAATTTCACCACCAATTTCAGGGGGCCGAATGCGTTGGCATTCAGCCTCCCGGAGATTCATGGAGAAATTCTCCGCCATCCCTAAAGAGGAGCGCGCTCCTCTCCCAGGAGCGACTCCTCTTCCTCAGAATCAGAACTATTCTGGGATTCTATGGGCTCAGTGTCCATCCTGACAGTGTATAAGCCTATGGACACATAGACTTACACGCAAGATTCATGGCTCTAGTTGCATCTATGTCTATGGGCATACCGTACCGATCACTTTTTTTTTTTTTTAAGACATGGCGATCAGTAGGGAGAAAGTGAATGGATCTGGCCAGCAGGAGGGAAGGTAAGCAGCTCCCAAGCCAGTCCCCCCCTCCTGGAATCCTCCGGAAGCCATTCCGGAGAACTCTGTCGGGGGGAGGAACAGATCACTTCCCCTCCCCATGGATTCCCCACCGGAAAGGATGGTGGGGAATCTGTACACCCCTATGCTACAATGCCGTATGATGACCAAAGGCAAATGTTTCCATTACTGAGATTAGGAGCATAGAAATCTGCCTTATCCCAAGTCAAATTATTTGTTCATCTTCATCTCATTGGCATTGGCTGTCCAGGATCACAGTCACAGGTCTCCCCCATTGCCTTCTATCTCATCATTTAACTGTAGATGAAAATGGGGATATTTCAAAATTATGACCTTCATTGCTTGGATGTTTGAAATTCTGAGGATCCAGCTTAGAAGCACTCAAGATCAGCTTGCTCAAGCCAGGCACCTATGACATGAAATGAAATGGTCTGAGGTTTGTTCTGATTTTTTGCCTTTTATCCTTTTCAGTACTGCAATTATATAATTGAAAGTTTCTCATCTCTTTCTTAGCCTTATCTAGTTTTGGAGAGAAAATATGTTTTGTGGTGAGAGGTAATGCAGTACATTCAGAAAATACGTTCTCCCTTTATCATTATTCCAACAGCATGCATTGTTGTTGAGATGGCAGTGAGTTTGCAAAGCTCTTTAGACAGATTTTTCAGTGTTTATGTAAATGATTTTATTGGAAGTGTGTAACCTTATATGAGGAACATGTATTTTGACATATATTTAGTATTTATGCTGTATACTAATGTTTCAAGATATGTTTGTATTGTAAATTTGTAACCTTGTATGGGTTATGTATTAGTTTTCACAGTTATTCAGTTTAATTTCTGAAGAAGTAGTCACTGCAAAACAGGATTATAGCGGAATCCTATAAAGATCATGATTAAGGTCAAGATCTACATTTAAACAAAGATTCACAGATTATTGTTCCATCAAGTTTGATGTGTGTATCTTTTTACACTATGTATGTACGTATGTATGTATGTAATATCCATATTTATGGTTGCTATGTATTAGTTCAGTATTTTTGCTTTTTGTTTCTTTTGAGTGTATAATTACAAACTCCTGGTTGTTTGCTATTCAGATCATTTCCAGTTGTGTGCTTTATTAGCATTGCCAGTTTTGGTTGTTGTACAGCTTGTGCTTTATTTTGTTGTGTATCATAATAATGACCTTCATTGTTTAGATGTTTGAAATTCTGAGGCTCCAGCTGAGGAAGAGCTCAAGATCAGCTTGCCGAAGCCAAGCACATATGAAGGATGGACAAAAGTCCCTTACCTGGTCCTGAAGCTTGCTTCGCGGTGGGGGGGAGGCGCTCCGTTCCTCCCCCCCAAATTCCTGGTGGGGGGGAGGTGCCCCATCCCTCCCCACCGAAATTCTGGCTGGAGGGGAGGCGCCCCGTCCCTCCGGCTGAAATTCTGGCCGGGGGGGAGACGCCCCGTCCCTCCGGCCGCGAATCCTCCTTGCCGGCCGGGACGCAAAAGGCGGCAGCCGTAGCTGCCGTCATTTGCATCCCTGCAGTCAGCCGTGACAGGCTACGTAAATCCTTACATAGCCTATCACAGCTGACTTTGAAAAACAAACAAACGCGCGTATGCAAATGGCGGCGCCCATGGGAGCCGCCATTTGCATTCCTTATTTGGGCACATGTAGTCTACATAAACATTTACATAGACTCCGGCGAAAATAAGGGCAACACTATTTGTGTACGCGCTTTGTTTTTTTTTTTCAAAGTCAGCCGTGATATCATGGTGTTTTTTGAAAATCTAGCCATGATAGGCTACGTAAATCTTTACGTAGCCTATCACGTTTGCTTGAGTTTTTTTTTTTTTACTTGGAAATGGCAGCGGCGGCAGACGGTTGGAAGACTGGCCACCGCCGCCGCCACCCCGCCGCCGAACCACTGCCGGGAGCCGTCAGCGCCAGGGACATTCGCCAAAGGTAAGTCCCATCCCGGGGTGGCGGCGGGGGGGTGGCGGACCGTTTCTCCACTAATTTCAGGGGGCCAAATGCGTTGGCATTCGGCCTCCCGGAGATTCGTGGAGAAATTCTACACCATCCCTACATATGATATGACCTGAAATGAAACCCTTTCTTCTAATGGAGGCAAACTCTTTTCACTGGGCAAGCATTCCTCTGTTGCATGGATAAACTACCTGAACTTTCACCTCCTCCGGGTAATGAATTGCTTTTCAAACTCAATCACATTTGATTGCACTTCAAAGATATGGCTTCCAGCTCTGCCTACTCTTCTGGAAGACCCAGAGCCAGAGAGTGAAATGCCCCACTTTTTGAGTGGCATCCACTTTGATTGCTGAGTTGTAATCATAAATGAATATCAGCCAGGTCTTCTTTTATCTGTATTTATTGCTGAACTGTTCAGTAAATAATAGGCTTTTGCCTTAGTTCATTGCTTTCTGAAAAGAAGCCTGTTTATTGAAGATTATTAAGTAATTGGAGCTGGAGTTACTTGGGTGTGTATGTGTATGTGTGTGTGGGGAAAGCAAATGAAAATAAAATTATCGATAGATGGAGTTCATATATAAGTGCGAATGCCGATATAAATGGAACTGGGTGTGTGTGTTCTTTTTTCACAAAATCCCAAGTAAACAGATCTGCATTTTTAAAACAAAGTAATAATGATATCGTGAATATTAATTGGGCTGTTTATACAAGGCAATTGTGCTCCAAGGACAGCAAGCCCCAGCTTGGAGATGAAAAGGTTTTTTTTGTCCAAAAATGCTTTACAATATAGTGGGTAGAATGCAATGGGGCTCTTACACCCCTGCTGATTCCTTTCTGCCCCCCCGATTCCCTTCTGCAAGTAGTGGGTCCCACCGATTCCATTATGCAAACAGGACCCACTGCTTATGTAAGGGAGATTTAGTGCTTCCTATGGAAAGCCCCCAAATGAGCAAAAACAGTTGTTTTTGGAAGGAGGCAGGTTGGCAGAGTTCCCCTATGCAAGCTCCACCAGCCCACCTCCTTCCAGGCATGAGCCTTTCTGCTATTTTTGGGTAGTCCCAAAATACTAAACTGCCATTGCACAAGCAGTGGGAACTGCTTGTGTAACAGAATTGGTGGGGCAGAAGTGAATCTGTGGGGCAGATTGGATTCTGCCCTACTTTTGAAGATCTTGATGGCAAGTATTCTCCAGAAAGCCCGTTTGCTCAAATATTATCTGATTATTCTTTGATTTATATAGGCCTTTAATGCTCTGGCCACCCTGCATTGGATAGTCGTCAGCCTCCAAGTTCAAAGGCTGACACAACTCTCTCTGTAGGATTGTGCCCTTAATTACTTGTGATTTGACTATATTTTTGTTTTTACCAGTTGGTTTATAAACTGTATTGGATGAGTGAATACCTTGAAAGGTGGGATGGAAATGTATTAAAGAATACATAAAATAGGGGAATACAATAATAACAATATTTAAGTTGTTTACGGTGCAATCATGTTTAGACAGGAAGAAGTCCTACAGCTCCAAGCATTCCCCAGCCAGCAGGAGTTGTAGGACTTTTCCCTGTCTAAACGTACATAGTATTGCAACTTTACATATCTGAAATATTTCTGTCCTGCTTAGGGACGTATAAGAAATTTGTTTCAGTTTGTTAATTATGAAGGCTACTCCATTTCTTCTGTGGTGTTCTTGCTTGTCCACAGTAGTAGATCTGGTGGTCATTTGAAGTGAAGTGGCCCATTCCAGTCCATTTCAGTTCACTGACACCCAAAATGTGTATATTTAATCTTGACATCTCCCCAGTAACCACATCCAATTTGCCCTGGCTCATAGATCTTACATTCCAGGTTCCTATGGTGTGTTGATCTTTAGAACATCGGATTCGTCGTTCACCACTAGCACCATCGGCTGCTAGCCGTCCTTTCGGCTTTGAGCTAGCTGCGTCATCACATCTGGGGCTAGTTGAACTTATCCTCTGTTCCTCCCCAGTAGCATTTTGACCATCTTCCGATCTGGGAGTCCCATCTTCCGATGGTATACTGACATATCTCTGGTTGTACTGAGATTGTTTTCATGGCAAGAATACTGGGGTGTTCCAGTATTTCCTTCCCCAGTTTCCTTCCCCAGGGATCATATTTAGTCTGACCTCTCTGCCATGACCTTCCCATCTTGGGTGTCCCTTCACGGTTTAGCTCATGACATCATTGAGGTGCTCAAGCTCCAGCACCATGACAAGGTAACGATCTCCTTTGCTGGAGATATAGAGACATACTGCCCCTGATATTGGAGGAACCATGTAGCCACCATGAATAGTAGCCATTCCTAGCATTACCCTAATTGAATTTGTCTATTTCCCTCTTCAAGACATCTAAGTTGGTGCCTAATGCCCACCATCATATCTTTTCGTAGAGGATTCCATAATTAAAATATGCCCTGTGTGAAGAAGTCATTCCTTTTGTCATTCCTGAATCTCGCACCATTCAGCATCACTTGATGACCCAGGTTCTAATATTATAAGAAAGCGGGAGAAATTTCTCCCTTATCCACTTTCCACTTTCACATCACCACACAGAATTTTATACACCTCTATTATGCCCCCCCCCCCGTGCACACAGCTTTTTTAAAAACTAAAAAGTCCCGAAGGTTGCAACTTTTCTTCATAGGGCAGTTGCTCTGGCCTCTTGATCAAGTCAGTTTCCCCTTCCTGCACTTTTTCCAGCTTTTCTATATGCTTTTTGGGCTGCAGGGACCAGAATGGTTGTATGTATATGTATGTGTGTGTGTGTGTGTGTGTGTGAGAGAGAGAGAGAGAGACTTAACAGGACTGCTATGAAAGCAGCTGTCAGGGTGGACACTGATCCCATAGAATCCCAGAGTAGTTCTGATTCTGAGGAAGAGGAGTAGTCACTCCTGGGAGAGGAGTGCGCTCCTCTTTCCCAGGGCCAACAGCTGATGGAGATTCCTCCCACCAGCATTCCTAGCTTAGATAGCAGTCCTGGGAACTGCTATCCCACAGATAGCACAGAGCGTGGGAAGCAGACTTGATGGACGCGCGATGCCGACGCAGAGAGCGGCGCCAAATGGAGGGCGCAGAAAGGAGGCGTAGTGCCTGGTTGGCACGCAAACAATGGCTGCGCCCAGAGGATCCAAGGGAAAAGGGGAGGGACTCTCCCTAGTCCTTAAGTTCAGGGGTCTGCCAGTAATTCCCTTTCAAATGGGGACCAACTGTTCCAACGTAGGGCATAGGTACTCTGCTGCTCATATCTAGTTGCTAACAGTAGGGTTGTTAAGTTGTAAAAGAGGAAAAAAGCTTTGAAAAGAATCCCTTTGTCTGTGTCTGGACTTGGCTACTGGATTAGACTGAGAGAGGCCTCGAAGGAGCCCTTGACAGCAGCCTCCAAAACACAGAAGACAATTAAATCCTGTTTAAATTCACACACACACACACACACACACACACACACACACACTTCTATCCCACCCAATAGCCAAAGCTCTCCAATTGCTGTCCACCTTATAGATTTGAATACAGCCATCATGATATTGGCAGTTGAGTTTTTGATCCCTTTTCCAATGACCCCTAGCATGGAATTTTTTTCACAGCTGCCGTGGTTTGATATTTTCATTGAGTAGGGGTAGGCAGACATTCTTTGTATCATTGTTCTCCCTGAGAAATCTCTAATAACCTTCCAAAGTACCCAAAGTTTCCTGGAAGATAGTTTCAGAACCATTGGAGTACCATATTTGGTAGTAAGCATTTTGTAGTAATTCATATTAGATAGTATTTGATAAAGGGGCAGCGGTGGCTTAGTGGTTAAGACGCTGAACTGCAGACCGGAAGGTCGGCAGGACAGCAGCTCGAGACCCGAGTGCTGTGTGACGGAGTGAGCTCCCGTCTTCAGTCCCAGCTCCTGCCAACCTAGCAGTTTGAAAGCAAGAAATTGCAAGTAGATAAATAGGTACTGTCTCGGCGGGAAAGGTAACAGCGTTCCGTGCACCTCGGTGTTCAGTCATGCCGGCCACATGACCACGGAAGCGTCTTCAGACAGCGCTGGCTCTTCGGCTTAGAAATGGAGATGAGCACCACACCCTAGAGTCGGACACGACTGGTTTGGGACACCTTTACCTTTTTTAGTATTTGATAAATGACAAATACTGGGGGGGGGGGGGTTAGATCACCCAAGAGATAACCTGAAATGGTATTTTATATCATCATCATATCCAAAGAGCTCAAGGCAGTGTACATGGTTCTCCCCCCACCCCCAAGTTATCATCACAACAATCCTGTGAGGTTGATTGGGCTGAAAGATGGAGACTGGCCTAAGGTCATGCAGTTAGCTTCATGGCCAAATGGAAATTTCAGCCTGGGTCGCCATAGTCCTAGTCTGACACTTTACTCACATCCGCTGCAATCGCATTTGGTAGATAACATGCAATGGCTTTTTTTTTTTGACAGCTGACATCTAATAATGCGCTTTAAAATGTGAAGCCTGCCAAAATCCAACCAAGAAATCCAAACATTGTTAGAAATGCCAACAACTCTAAATGCTAAAGAACTGACATAAAACCTTTTATTTCTTTTTCTTTTTTAAACTTTGCTGATGCAGTCATTCCATTAGAGAAATTAAAAGACATGCAATCTGGCTAAAGCACATTAGACATCAAACCTTAAGTCCTTGGAGAAAACCGTTTTTAAACTTAGCTATTGAGCTACTTCTAGGGTGGATATGGGACTGTTGTCGATGGTGATGCATAGATAATGGTGAATGGGCAAGAAGGAGCGGTAAGATTCATCTTATGGAAGGAAGGAAGCTGTTGCTGGAAATTGTCCACGCTGTTTTGGTGTGCTATGGGAATTATGCAAATATTTACTTTAACTGGTATGAAACCCTGGTGCCATTCCTTATGAAGGACAGTTTCCAAGCTACTCCTACTCAAACGGACTTTCAGGGAGAATGCAATGAAAACATTTCCAACATTGCTTACCTTAAGCTATGTTTCATATGAAAACAGAAAGGGGACATTCTATTGCTTGCCCACAAAGACAAAACACAGATGGCTGGTAAAGAAGTCCAAATAAACACAGCACTGGAGGTCTGTTCTCCTTGCCATCCTCCATATATTCTTCCTCTACCCCGCAGTTTCAGTTCCATGTCTATTTATTCTCTGATGAGTACCAAAACATTGGCAGCTATCTTACAGCTAGTTGACACATGGCACGAAGGTGCCTGCATTTTTCATCCAACTCTCCAGTGCGAAATCAAGTTGAAATTCAGATTTAGGTGTTGGATGTGCATTTTTCCTACAAGATGGGAGAGCTTTAGATTAAATAGCATTCTTGATTACTGCGGTTTATAAAATCTCATAAACTGCCAACAGTCCAACACTAGGAACGTAGGAAACTGCCTTATACCAAATTAGACTTACACGAAGTTGGTCTATCTAAAAATCAGTATTGTCAACACTGATTGGCAGCACTGGCTCCCCAGGGTTTCAGCCAGGCAGAAATCTGTTGCAGCTAGGGATGTACCAAAGTTTCGCCACAGATCTCGAGGAGGCCGAATGCCAGAGGATTCGGCCCCCTGAAATAGGTGGTGGAATGGCCCGCCACCCCCCCGCCACCCCCCTGGGACGGGACTTACCTGGGGCGGAACTTCCTGGCGGCGGCAGCTCCGGTGGCGGTTCAGCGGCAGCGGCTGCGGCGGCCGGTCTTCCGACCAGCTGCCGCTGCCGCCATTTCCAAGTTTAAAAAAACAAAACAAAACAAAAAACGTGATAGGCTATGTAAAGATTTACATAGCCTATCACGGCTAAATTTTCAAAAAACACAGTGATAGGCTACGTAAATGTTTACGTAGCCTATCACGGCTGACTTTGGGGGGGGGAAAGCGCGTACGCAAATGGTGGCGCCCATGGGCGCTGCCATTTGTGTACATGCTTTCTCCCCCCCCCCAAAGTCAGCCATGATAGGTTACGTAAACATTTACATAGCCTATCACAGCTGACTGCAGGGACGCAAACAGCGGCAGCTACGGCCGCCGCCATTTGCGTCCCGGCTGGCCAGGAGGATTTGCGGCCGGAGGGATAGGGTGCCTCCCCCCCCAGCCAGAATTTCAGCCGGAGGGATGGGGTGCCTCCCCCCTGGCCAGAATTTCGGCCGGAGGGATGGGGCGCCTCCCCTCTGGCCAGAATTTCGGCGGGGAGGAATGGAACGCCTCCCCCCCCCACAAAGCAACCTGCGGGACCAGGTAAATGACTTTCACCCATCCCTATCTTCAGCCGGACTTCCGTCCGCTGCAGGTCTGCGGCTGCAAATGGCGTCCAGCGTAGCGGACACCTTTTGCATCCCTACTTTAGCCATGATAGGTACTGTAAATATTTACGTAGCCTATCACGGCTAAAGCAGGGACGCAAATGGCGCCCACTACACCAGAGTTAGGGATGTACAAAACACCTACCTGGCTCTGCGCCAGGCAATCCCCGGTGGGGGGGAAGGTGCTCCGTCCCTCCCCTCGGAATCCTCAATGGGGGGGAGGCGATTCGGTCCTCCCCCCCGGAATCCTGCCCGGCCAGCTCCGCTGGGCAGCCCTGCAGGGACGCAAATGGTGGCTGTCATAGCCGCCACCATTTGCATCCCTGTATTGAGCCATGATAGGCTATGTAAATATTTACGTAGCCTATCACGGCAGGGGGAAAAACCCCAGTATACGCAAATGGCGGTAGCCGCCATTTGCCTACGCTGGATTTTTCCCCCCTGCCGTGATAGGCTTTGTAAATACTTACGTAGCCTATCACGGCCTCCGCAGGGATGCAAATGGCGTCCCTGCGTTAGCCGTGATAGGCTACGTAAGTATTTACGTAGCCTATCATGGCTATGAAGATGAAGCTAATGGTGGCTGCAGGACGGCCGCCATTCGCAAAGCAGCGTGGACGGGAGCAGGTAAGTGCTCTGTTTCACGCACCTTTCGTGGGTTGGGGGGGCAGGGGCTTTGTTCCGCAATGGATTTCGGGGGGCCAAATTCACTGGCATTTGGCCTCACTGAGATCCGTTGCAGAATTCTCTGACATCCCTAACCAGACTCCATTTGTGGCCGCAGACTGGGGCAGAGGACAGCAGTGGATGGACTGGACCAGATGGCAGCAGATAGGGTCCATTCGGGGAGAATTTCGCGGAGTGGTGGAGGGGAGTGGTCCATTCCACCATGGACTGCGGGGGGGGGGGGTCATTCTAAAGAATCTGGCCTCTTTTGTGTCCGTGGCAGAATTCTCCGCCATCCCTACTTCAGGGAGTTCAAAGTGAAGCTACAAAGGTTTAAAGTTGCCCACTGTTTAAGAAAACGTGAGCACGCTTTCCTAATTGAGGGATCTCCCTCTATCTCTTGAGGTCTCTATGGGTAGCTGTTCCCGCCAGGCCAATTGCGCAGATTGCCTAAGCTCCGCCCTGCCATCTCTCTCTTGGCTCTGCATCTGCACCTGAAGTCTAAGAATTCAGGCTGTCCCAGCCCCAGCTCTCCCTGTTCGCTATCTCTCACAGGGGTGTGTGAAGAGAGGCCCTCTCCATCTAGGTGGACTATTGAAACCTGAGGAGTCTGTCTCTCCCTGTCTGAAGAGTCTGGGAAAGTTCCTCCCCCACATTTTGCAGTTCCTCTTCGGAATCTGAGCTACTCTGCCACTTCCTATGCTCAGAGGCACCCCTGACACTAGGGAAGAAATAATTTTTTTCAGTACCACCTTGAATGTTATTTTTAAAACTCAGTTTAGACCATGTTTCTCCATTACTGTCTCTTTTACTCCACTTTCCATAGCCTCTTTCCACTGATTTCCTCCCTGCTCCTTTCTTTCACAGCCAGTGCATATCGATATTCTGATTCAAGCTTCTCACAGTGGGATCCAATTGACATGGTTATTTACAGCAGATTTTCACTTGTAAACACACAGAATTTAATTGTCTTCTGTGTTTTGGAGGCTGCTTTCATAGCAGTCCTGTTAAGTCTCATAACACAGTTCTTCTGATGACACGAACGTGGGTACAATCAGATCCAAATTTTGTAGATGGTGGGGAGCTTCTTCTATAATTTGATCTCCCAGGAAATATTGATGTTAGCCAAATCTCCCTTTATTGAAACAAGGACAGGGAGATCCTTTGTATTAGATGTACAAGCTCAGTATCCATTCATTAAGAATTCCAAACAATTTTTTTTTTTTTTAGAGTATCAGCCAAAGTGGTGATTTGGCTTTGCCTTCAGACATAAACGGGAAAATCTGTCAGGATTGTTTGGATATAAAAGATCTGTTTTCAGCATTCATTGGGCAGATGGGAAATGTATCCAGGCTTTAACCTTGCAGGTGGTGTTGAGTAGCCAGCTGCCACCTCCACTGTTTCTACTATCTTGGCCGAGACATTATTTTGTCAGTTCAGGGAAGGACAAACCTGGCTGGAGTTTATTGAATGACCATAGGCCAAGTGTATTTCCTGAGGCCCAGTCTAGACAAACAGCTCATTATGCAGTAAAACCATTGTTGGGCTGTGCCATTTCAGAGTGCAAGCAGGGTCTCATGATCAAATGTTGTCCCATACAAAAATCATCCATGTGCATGGGAAACTAGCAAAGTCCAGGCTACCATTTTTTATAACGTCTATCTAGAGTTCAATATGAAGGGAACTTTTTAACATGGAGAGTAGGGATGGCAGAGAATTCCGCCATGGATCTCGGGGAGGCCGAATGCCAGTGCATTCGGCCCCCCGAAATCGGTGGCAGAACGGCCTGCCAACCCCCCGCCCCCCTGCGGATCCCCCCCGGGATGAAACTTACCTGGGCCGGATCTTCTGGGTGGCGGCGGCTCTGGGGGCGGCTCTGGTGGCAGCGGCGGCTGATCTTCCAACCGGCTGCAGCCGCCGCCATTTGCAGTTTTTTGTATTTTTTTTACACAGACGTGATAGGCTACGTAAGTTTTTATGTAGCCTAAACATCTGGGTAAAAAAAAAAAAGGCATAAGCAAATGGCAGCAGCTACGGCCGCCGCTATTTGCGTACACTTTTTTTTTTTTTACCCAGACATTTTAGGCTACGTAAAAACTTACGTAGCCTAAAACGACTGGGTAAAAAAAAAAAAGCGTACGCAAATGGCGGCGACTATGGCTGCCACCATTTTCATTCCTTATTTTGGGCCGTCTTAGTCTACTTAAATAATTATGTAGACTAAGACGGCGAAAATAAGGGGAACGCAAATAGCGTCCGCTACGCTATTTGCATTCCCCTTATTTTCGCTGTCTTAGACTGCGTAAATATTTATGTAGATTAAGATGCCAAAAATAAGGAATGCACATGGCAGCGGCCATAGTCGCCGCCATTTGCGTATGCCTTTTTTTTTTTTTTTGCCCAGTCGTTTTAGGCTACGTAAGTTTTTACTTAAAAATACCAAATACCAAAAATAAGGAATGCAAATGGCGGCGGCTGTAGCTGCCGCCATTTGCGTATGCGTCCCCCCCCCAGAGCCCTCCGCGGCCAGAAATCCGGCTGCGGACGGCTCTGGCCTGGCTGGGCCTGGCTGGGCCTGGCTGGCTGCTCCGCAGAGCTGCCGCGGAGCACAGCCGGCCGCGGAGGATTCCGGGGGGGAGGAACAGAGCACCTCTCCCCCATCCAGGATTCCGGGGGGAGGGACGGAATGCCTCCCCCCCCACCATCAACATAATCTGCAAAAGGTAAGTGACTTTTCGTACATCCCTAATGGAGGGCATTCAAACATGCCGTCTCCCTGCAGTTAGTTAGGGTGGGCAGGACTCCTACTCCTCTATTTTGGAGAGCTGGCAGGGAACAGTTCTCTATTCAGATGTGTCCTCTATTTCAAGATTTGTCCAAGTCTGCTTTAAAGTCAAAGAACCATAAGGAGAGGAAGCAGCAGAGGCCTTAAAGTTACCCATCAATACTTAGCACACTCAATAGAAAACACACAGGTAATCTAGTCAGTCTTCTCCACTACGGTGAGATATCTTGTATTTGTACATAGATTAGATTTATTTCTAATTTGTACCAATACATATACATTTATATATGCAAAGGCTATGCAAATTGATTTCCTCTTTGGTGCCTTTTTGGGAGATGCATTTCCTCTTTTTGGGTGATAAGAGGCTACTCTAGCCTGAAGAGACAATTTGTTAACTGATTCTGATTCAGTTCAGAATCCCATGGCCATCCGTATTTCTCCAGGAAGTCCACAAGAAGGCCATAAAGGCAATAGGCCTACCCTCCCACACACAACTGATATTCAGTTTCCTTTAGCCATTATGGGTGACAGCCACTGAGAGTCCCATCTTCCTCCATTCATTTATCTAATCCCCACAAAAAACCATCTAAGATAGTGGATATCACCCTATAATGAGAGTGAATTCTGCAAATGCATGTGGAATTTGCAGAGCTCACAAATTAACTTGGTTCAATTCAGGTACACTTTGACCACTTGATCAGCTGTTTTGTCTAGACAAGATCGAAGCTTCTAAGAAAGGTGGCTAACTTGGGTATCGGATGCCCAATATGTTTTATGTTAGTATGGCCTCCTTTCAACATCAGATGAATTGTGTCCCTTCCCATCACATTCAATCAATGGTGTCCTCTCTCATAAGTTGTTATGGTTTAGAGCAGCCCACTGTGCTACCTGTCCTAAAGGTGCAGATTGGGGGTGGCATTTGTGTGGATCCCAGAAGTGGAAGTAGCATGTTCTGTGTCATATGCAGACAGACCACACCCTTAAGTCTATGAGGGCATGAAGTGAGGGAGCCTATTTCATTTCTATGCCACCCCATAGCCAAAGCTCTCTTTAAGCTCAGTCTGTCCCCACAAAACTTTCTTCAATTTTCATGAGTGCCCACTCTTCCTGGAATCACAGTGTAAGGTATCCTGGTTGTGTTTGGGGAGACTAGGATGTTTTTTCCCCTAGCAAGCACATTGGCTGAATTTGCTTTACACTGTGGTCTGAGGTTGATTAGTTTTGGTGGCAGTCAATGTATTAGGATGGCTGTTAAACAGGAATCAGTTGGTCACAAAGTGGGAGTTGTGCAGGCTACCTCACCATAGACAGGGATTTGGTGAGCTCCCCTGCCCCCAAGACACACCACTCAGGGCAGTGGGACCCATGAGGGTGGAGTACAGTTCCCTTTGAGGCTGATCTGTAGTCACCTACCTGGCACTGTAGGGTCCAGGGAGGTGAAGCAGGGATAGGGATGTATGAGGATTTTGTTTCACTTTGCAAATCATCCAGGCATGCCCTGTTCACAACCACAGAAGATGAATGGGAGTGCAATTTTTCAAAAGAATATTAGCACATTCCTGAACTTGCGACCCCAGAGAGCTTCGGCTACTGGGTGGTATAGAAATGAAATAAATACATAAATAAAATGGGGAAAAATGCATATTTTTCGAAAATGCACTTTTTCACACTTCAGTCAGTGGGGGGAGTGCGCACTTCTGAAAAAGATGCATAGACATTTCCCATTTGAACCAAACAAACAAAAATGATCACAAATGAAAAAGGGAGCAAGCCGAACTGAGCTTCAAAGTGAAGCCCAACTTTGGAGAGCTCCAACATGCCTGGCTCTCCCATCCCTATGCAGGAGGCCTCCCTCAACACCTGGCAATGTTTGGCAACTAGGAAATAACTAGTGAAAGACTACTCTCCCCCCCCCCCCCAAATCCAGGAGCTGGGCTAGTTTGTGCTATCTGCAAGTAAGTGGAGCCTCCAGGGAGTGGGCAAGCCATCTTTACGTGCTGCAGCACCTACCTGTCTGCCTATGCGCAGGAATTGGGTCCATCTGGGTAGCTCTACAGGGTGTGGCCCAGCACATTATTAAATCTACAGAATCCCAAGGCAGCTTTTGGAGGGTCTGGCTGAGCCTTCTTTCCTTGCTGGCAAAGTCACCAGGCAGCTCCAGAGTTAGTTACAACACCCTGCACCTGTTGTGGACCTTCTTGTGAAGAAATTGAACAGTTGTGACCCTAGTTGGTGCATACTTTCAGTGCATACAGTTTTGTTACTCCAGAGTCACAAGGATGTCTGAAAGCAGCATTTGAGACAAACCACTACAACTGGGAACATGAGTAATATGGACAAGGTTTGTCTACCATCGATCATCAACATGTTCCATAGTGGCTTGCTCTAGCATATAGCTTCTTGCCACAAAGTGCAGTTGGAAGAGAAGAATTGTGAAACCCGCAGACACAAAAGCCCTATGCAGGCAATCCCATGCTCATCACATGTCGGGCTAAAATGGGAAGGGGTGTGAGGGTGTGCACATGTCTCCATATACCTGGCTGCCAGTGAGACCTTCATGTATAGAGTACGAAGGTCTTTCAAGATTAAAAAGTAAAACACAATATTTAAAAATGGGGTGGGGTTTTGTGGGTGGTGACACTGTGTTTAGGGGTGTGTGAACTCACCCCCATCTGGGTTCTCTGGACTCCTGCCCAGCCCCTGCCCCTGCTCGCTGGTCCCCAGACTGCGCTTGACCCCCCCCACTCTTGGCGAGCAGCCCACACTCACCCCAGTGTCCTCACCGAGCTCTGCAGTCGCCATTTCTAAAAAAAAAAAAATGGCGACTGCAAAAAATGGACATATTTTTGTATGCGTGAAAATGCACATTTTTGCAAATGCGCACAATTCTCATGTGTGAAATGCGCATTTTTGTGAAGGCACACATTAGTGTTGTATGAAAGTGTGCATTTTTCATTAACTACGCATTTTTGCACACACGCAAATATGTGCATGTGCAAAAATGCACATTTTTGTGTGTGCACAAATTTACTCATTTTTGTGATCGCCATTTTATTTCTCAGAAAATGGTGACCGCGAAGCTTGACAAGGCTGCTGGGGTGAGTGCAGGCCATTTGCTGAGCATGGGCAGGGGGCAAGCAGGGGCAGGGGCTCAGTGAGCGGGGCTTGGGGGTGCAGGCAGGAGTAGGTAGGGATGTACGAAAGTCACTTACCTTTTCGCAGGGGTGCTTTGCGGTGGGGGGGAGGCTCTTTGCTTCTCCCCCCGAAGTTCAGGCGAGGGGGGGGAGCTGTCCCGCCTCGCCTGGCCGAAATTCAGGCCGGGGAGAAGCGCCCCATCTCCCCGGCCGCGAAACAAACTCTAAAAAAACAAAAACAAAAAACCCCCCGTGATAGGCTACGTAACGATTTACGTAGCCTATCACGGCTGACTTTGGAAATCTAGCTGTGATAGGCTAAGTAAATCATTACGTAGCCTATCATGGGTTTTTGGTTTTTTTTACATTTTGTAATGGCGGCGGCAGCAGCCGGTCGGAAGACCGGCTGCCGCCCCCGCCCCCGACGAAAGGCCAACGAACCACCACCGGGACCCGCCTCTGGGAGGGACATTCGCCAAAGGTAAGTCCCATCCCGGGGGGGGCGGAGGGGTGGAGAATTTCACCGCCCATTTCTGGGGGCCGAATGCGTTGGCGCTCGGCCCCCCAAAGATTCGGGGAGAAATTCTCCGCCATCCCTAGGAGTAGGTCCGCCGGATTCCCGGACTGAATCGGGAGCCCGTGCCTAGGGATGTCAGTAGGGGTGCACGAAAGTCACTTACCTGGTCTCGCAGCTTGCTTCACAGTGGGGGGGGGAGGCGCTTCGCTGCTCCCCCCGAAGTTCAGGCCGGGGGGGGAGGCTTCCCTCCTCGCCCGGCCGAAATTCAGGCCGGGGGGGAGGCGCCTCGCCCGGCCGCGAAATAAAAAGTAAAAAAAAACAAAAATGCCCCTGTGATAGGCTATGTGACAATTTACATAGCCTATCATGGCTAGATCTGCAAAGTCAACCGTGATAGGCTACGTTAATCATCACGTAGCCTATCACGGGTAATTTAAAAAAAAAAAGCGCGTACGCAAATGGCGGCCCCCATAGGGAGCCGCCATTCGCGTTCCTTATTTGGTCGCTGTAGTCTACGTAAATCTTTATTTAAAATATTTTCGCCGTAGTCTACGTAATCTTTACGTAGACTACAGTGACCAAATAAGGAACGTGAATGGCGGCTCCCTATGGGGGCTGCCATTAGCCGTACATGCTTTTTTTTTAAAGTCACCCGTGATAGGCTACGTGACGATTTTCGTAGCCTATCACGGCTACGTGAAAATATTTTCACCGTAGTCTACGTATATCTTTACGTAGACTACAGGGACCAAATAAGAAACGTGAATGGCAGCTCCCTATGGGGGCCGCCATTAGCGTACGCGCTTTTTTTTTTTCCTTTCAAAGTCACCCGTGATAGGCTACGTGACGATTAACGTAGCCTATCACGGCTGACTTTGCAAATGTATCTGTGATAGGCTATGTTAATCGTTACGTAGCCTATCACAGGGGCGTTTTTTTTTTTACTTTTCTTGTAATGGCGGTGGCGGCACTTTTCTTGTAATGGCGGCCCCGCCCCTGACGAAGACCTGCCGAACCGCCGCCAGGACCCGCCGCCGGGAGCGACATTCGTGAAAGGCAAGTCCCATCCCGGGGCGTGTGTGGGGGGCGGGGGGGGGAGAATGTCTCCCCGAACAACCTTCGGAGGACCAAATGCGTTGGCACTCGGCCCCCCGAAGTTTCGGAGAGAAATTCTCCCCCATCCCTAAAATGAACATCAAAGGACATGTGTTATGTCCTGTAAGTAAAAATCAGTGAAGTAAAATGCTTCTGCATAATATTTCTATGTTTCTTCTGGTAGTGCTGTGAAATCTATCCACCATATCTGAGTGGGTGGAGGTGTTTTCTTTATAATTCACTGTTCTATAACCATTGATCCTATCTACAAGCCATAATAATGGGTTTGATCATCTGTTTCCATGGGAATATCTGTAATGCCATAAACACCGGTAAATGTGCTCACTGTGGTGACTAGATTCTCTAGACTATACAGAGAGAGAAAATTCCTGCTGAATATCTTCCAGGGAAACAAGCATATTTAGAGAACCCAGGACAGCTAGAAGAAATCAGATAAACAGGGTAGGAAGATTAATCAGCATCCGCATCATCTTGCAACTTTGGCAGGATTTCTTTTTCCAGAAAAAATGTAGGGTGTATTTGGCCTTTTTAACAGTATTGCTTCACCTGGCTATGGTTTCTTCTCTGCATTAGTCACATATGTGATCCCAATCCCATCTGATCCATATCATGCAGTGAATAGCATGATATCATGACGCAACATGTAATGTGATGATCTCACTAAATGTAAGTAGATGGGGGCCAATACAACCAGTTTGTCTATGATACAACAGCATTGACAGTAAATTAGAGCAGTTTAAGAAAATAAGCAAATCTACTTGCAGGGGAATTATCAAGAAAGGAGGCTTTGGGGCATGGTTGTTGTTGTGGTTGTTGTTGTTGTTGTTTGGATGCTAGTGGCTAGGAGGGAGGGAAAAATAGCGAGATAAAGGGGTGGGGGAGAGAAAGAGCGAGGCTAGAAAGGGGAAGAAAGAAGACTGCCCTAACATTTTACAAGCTTTTTATTAAAAACTTTTTTTTGAAGGGGGCAGGGAGTGAAGAGCTTTGTGGGCTCCATTGGAGGGCCCCACAACTGCCATGGTGCCCAGTGATGCCACATCAGGGACTCCTGTCATATACTATGATGCCCTGTGTCTGTTGACCCCGCTGGTAAGGATGGGCAAATCTATTGCTTTTGGTCTCAGCTTCTCAACTATAACTTCTCTTTTGCCCGTTTCGATAACTGTTTGCCAAAAAATTGCATAAACACTTGTACACATTTTGTGGGCACATTTCCCCCCCAACTATACGTATTTTGGTATGCATTTTTCCGTGTGTGCAAACTTTTTGCAAGTGATTTAACCCTAATATAATGACCTCTGTGTGTACATTCCCCCAATATACATGTCTTTGTGTGCACGTTTTCTTCATATATGCATTTTTGTGTGCAATTTTAATTATAAATTGAATCACACAGTTCTGAAAAGGACAGATTTCAGTGTGTAAATGCATTTTGGTTCACCAATACATTCAGTAGATGTGGGTAAGTTCATATAAAAATCCCAGCTCTGTGCTATTAGGATATTTTAAAATGTTAATCCAATGAAATGTCTGTCAAAAGTTAACAAAATATTAAATTGCCTTGTCATAATCAAACAAGGCCCCCACTTGTGTCTAGGAATGATTCTGCATCCTTGGAAAGCCATGTTGGGAGTTCTGTGGCAGTCCAGTTGTCCAAGTAATGGAGGCAACAATAGGAATGGCTGTAGCTGAGCCAGGCCAGAGGATGGCAGGGGGAACGCCCCATTACCAAAAATGATGGAGACACTGCCACCTTCAACCCAATCCCTGGAAGTCTCATGAGACAAACTATGGGTGTGACAGCCATCAATGGGAGTACGTCCCATTGAACTTACTAGGGCTTGCTTCTGAGTAGATATGCAAAACTTTGCACTGTGAATGTCTTATATGTGATAGATGACTAACTGATCTTTGGAAAACCAGTTATTCAGCAAACTCTTTTAAGCAGTTACTTGCTTTGTGATTGACCCCCCTGCCCCCAACTAGGGATGTACAGATTGTGTAAAATCTGTTCCATCTGTGTTTCATGGGTTGTCAGGCACCTTTCCTTCCACTGTCCTCCCATAGACAGAATCTGATTTTTTAGTTTCCAAATTTGTGCAAATTCACATGTGCAGAAATGTGCAAATTCCCACAAAATGCTCAAATCCCCCTAAAATGTGCATTTAGCGTATGCGGAAAAAACATTATTTTTTGTATATTCTTCTACAACAAAATTTGCGCAAAATTCCCAAAGGTCAGAAAAAGAGTCTGCAAGTCCACAGAATCCACCGAACAGGGGAAAAGCCAGTCGGCTGAAGAATCCATTGGTCAGATTGATAAAAATCTGAATTCATTTGGTTCCATTTCAGATTTTTCCAACATCCCTGCTACAAGTGATATTCCTTGTTTTGACAGGTTCTTATATTGGCAAAACATAACAGAGGCTTTCTAGGTTAGTAAGGCTTAGGGATGGTGGAGAATTCTGCCACGGATCTCAGTGAGGCTGAATGCCAGTGCATTCGGCCACCTGAAACCCATGGTGGAACGAAGCCCCCCACCCCCCACCCCGCGAAAGGCACACGAAATGGAGCACTCATCTGCTGCTGTTCGCGCTGCTCTGCAAATGGCGGCTGTGTCTGTGGCCGCCATTCCCTTCACCATCTTAGCCATGATAGGCTACGTAAATACTTACGTAGCCTATCACGGCTAACGCAGGGACACCTTTTGTATTCCTGTGGAGGCGGTGATAAGCTACGTAAATATTTATGTAGCCTATCATGGCAAAAAGAAAAAGGGAATGCAAATGTAGCTGCCGCCATTTGTGTCCCTGCGCAGCCCAGCAGTGGCCGGATGTCTCTGCGGGGTGCCCTGGCTGGCGGCTCCACAGAGTCGCCGCGGAGCGGAGCCGACCGGCAAGGATTTTGGGGGGAGGGACGGAGCGCCTACCCCCACACCACAGATGTACGAAATGAAACAGGTAAGTCGTATCGTACATCCCTAGTAAGGCTTTGTTGCAATACATCTCCAAATACTTATCCTGTCTTCCCGACTTCCATACTTTCTACTGTGATCATCTTCTCCTGTGCACCTTGCTATGCACCAATCCATGGTTATGTTACAGGCTTCCACCATCCAGGGTTATGCAACTTCTACTGAGGAGCTTCATTCAAATGAAGGAATCTGTGTTCAAGATCTTTGCTTGAGATATTGAGAAGAGTACAAATGGAAGAACAGTCTTGCCGATTGCGAAAGAGCTGTGGATCAGTGGTAGGGCACTTGCTTTGCATGCAGATGGTCCCAAATTGGGTCCCTGGCATCTCCAGGTAGGGCTGGAAAAATTCCTGCCTGAAACCCTGGAGAACTGCTGCCAGTCAGTGTCAACAATACTGGGCTAGATGGACTAATGGACTCAGGATAAGGCAGTTTCCCATGATCCTATATTCCCAAGTCTAATACCAGACATATACAAACCAGTCAATAGAGACCATAAGATTCCCTGCTGTTCTCCTGTCTGTCTGTCTGTCTGTCCATCGTCTCTCTCTGTCTCTGCCTCTCTCTCTGCCTCTCTCTCTCTCTCTCTCTCTCTCTCTCTCTCACACACACACACACACACACAGTGAGAGGGGGAGAGAAAGAGAGGGGGAGAGAGAGGGGGGGAGAGAGAGAGAGAGGAACTGAATAACCTCTCCCTGCCAAATCTGAGGCAAAGGAGGAAGGGGGAACAGATAGAGGGAAGATGGCAGCCCTGATCTGCCACATCCTGATTGGGTAAGATACAACATTGCCACTTTGACTTTGTTCAGGGTGGGCTGGATATAGACAGTAGATTTTCTATGCATGCTATATTGAAAGTGATTTTCCCACCGCCACCACCATTTGTATGCATTGTGCATCCATCTGCAATTAACAGGGAATTTCTTGACTTGCTCAATAAACATCCGGAATGAACCTTAAAGTATCCAATCTACTCCATATTGCAATGTAGCTCTTCATCATGATCCCATTACTTTCCTGCTACTTCTGCTTTATTGCTCTCTTACCACCTCCATTTTACATTCCCACTTAAATGAGTCATTATTAAACTTTTTTTCCCAACCCTAAACACAACTTTTAAAAATGACTCCTTGCAGGCAGACCGTCTATAGCATCCCCTGGTGAGTGACTTACAAGCTCTGGAGTTCATAATTATGGGAATGACAAAGAAAACATATAAATACACTTTACAGAAATCCTCTCGGGGCTGTGGTCTGGCATGTACAATGTCAGTAGACTTTATACTTTTAAGAGATATTCGGAGGGGCGGGAAGTTGCTGCTCTTCTAACTTTCTATCTTGCTTCTCTTAATTGAAAACTGTGTGCAGTCTGAAAATGTGAGTCATACTGATACTGAGAACTTTTACAAACTGTGTGTGCATTTTTTTCACTCACCTGCTCCTGAAGATTCGATTCCAGCTAGAAAAGGACATTAAAGCATGCATGCATAAAATATCAAATTAAACTGAAGCAGCGTATGAAGTATTTTCCACTGCACTTGCAGATGCTCAACTCTGTGTTATCTATACTGTTACAAAGCATTGATTTCTTTTCTGAGGTTTCCTAAATAATCTTATATGACGTAGGATGCGCTAGATAAGCTTTTCAAGAACTGAACTGTTCGAGGATCAAAAGCAAAGCACTTTGCAAGAGCTCTTTGAAGGTTAATTAAGATAAGCAAGATAAGATTTGCTGTCTGACAGTGTATTAATTTAGAGCTTACGAACAATGTGCGTGTGTGTGTTTGGGGGATGGAAATTTATGCTAATTTTTGGGATTTACTTTCAGCATAACTGATGGGATAGTACAAAACAGGGAGCAGTGCTTTTAAGGGCCATCGACACTTGATGTTAAATGTGTGGTTATATTTAATTGATCTGTTTTGTTGTTGTTGATTTTAAATAGCATCTGGGTTGGGCAACTGGGATCAGGATTGCAATGCATACTTTCTGCTCATGGCACAGTCCCAATAAAAATAGCTCTCTGAAAACAGCAATTTGCCAAATTGCTATTGGTGCTAATAGCAGCTTTCCTCCTGGGGCAAACACCAGCTTCAGTGGGGCAATTTTCAATGCTGGGTTGACATGGGAAGAAAGGATTAACTCACTCTCTGTTAGGAATGTATGGACTGCATAGTGTAAAATCTGCTCCGTCTATGTTTCATGGATTGTCAGGTGCCCTTTGTTCTGTCGTCCACCCACAGACGGATGCGAATACATTTTTTTTCCATCGTGTGGAAAAATACACAAATAATTATGTAAGCGTTTACAGTATTTACCTTAGTACGTAACATTTATCATAGTGTCCCCCATTCCATTCAATGTTTCCTCAGCAGAAACGTATGCATTTCCCTATGAATTTATTTGCGTAAATTTTGGGAAAGTAAAAAAAAAAAAATCATCCGAAAGTCCATGGACTCCATGTGGCCCGAGGGGGTTGCTCTGCAGTGGATTCCGCAGGCTGGATTCTTGGATATCCTAGTACATTTTAGTCCTTCTCAAATTTCTGCAGCATCCCTACTCATTCTGTAGTCCCAAGTATGACTGGGGCTCCCTCCAAAGCTGCTAGTTATAAGCCCCACCCAGCTACCCACAGATCTATTACCTGTGAGTCTATATTTAATGTATCATTTGGGCCTACAGAAATGGAGAAGAGAAAACAGATGGAGAAGAGAGAAGAAGAGACGGAGAAGAGAGTGCAAGCACTTTGGACCATTAGTGGGTATGCTTATTGGAGGGATCATAGCATGGGACGAGGGACCATAGAGCCCATGCCTTGCATGCAGAAGGTGGTCCCAGGTTTGATACCCAGCATTTCCAGCTCAGGGTAGAAAGTATCTTGAAACCTTGGAGAGCCACTGCCAGTCAGTGTTAACAGTACTGGGCTAGATGGAGCGATGGTCTGAGCGATGCTCTGATCCAGTATAAGGCAGCTCCCTTAGGTCCTATGTCCTAATGCCTGAGTCTCTTGTGCAGCAATTCATTAGGAAAAGACCAGTCAACAGGGCTGATCCCACACTGCATTTTTATATATGCAAATGTGCAATCATGTGTGAGCATGTTCGACAAGTAACATCCATGCCAGTGGCTTTTCTCATTCAGCACTAGGGATGTACGAATTGTGTACCTTCCATGCCTCTTGACTGCTGCAGGTTGTGGCCAGTGTTCCATTCTGCCATTCAAGCCCCCGGAATTCTCCTTTTTTTTTTCTTCTTCTCTGAAAATTGCAAAGATAAATCTGTACCAACAACCGTAATCCCAGTGCCCAGCCATCTCCATGAGATTGCATACCTTCCATAAGAATCACTATTTCTCGTAAATATTTATGTATTTTTTAAAAAATTGAAATCCTCCATGAGACCGTAATCCCAGTGCCCAGCCATCTCCATGAGATTGCATACCTTCCATAAGAATCACTATTTCTCGTAAATATTTATGTATTTTTTAAAAAATTGAAATCCTCCATGTCCGTTTATTTTCAGCCAAAACACTTCCCCTTCCTAGGGGCTTCCCAAAAGAAGGCTGTCCTAGGTGTGCCTGAGCAATGAACTCTTTGTTTAAAGCAACGCTGTTTTAAAGAAAGAAAAAACCTTTTAAAATGACCATGCTGGCCCTGGAGTGGCATGGTCATTTTAAAAGGTTTTTTCTTTGTTTAAAACAGCGTTGCTTTAAACAAAGAGTTCATTGCTCAGGCACACCTAAGACAGCCTTCTTTTGGGAAGCCCCTAGGAAGAGGAAGTGTTTTGGCTGAAAGTAAACAGAGATGGAGGATTTCAATTTAAAAAGAACACCCACAAACAAGGCGGTGAGCACAATTCATTTTTTTTTAAACATACGTATTTATTATTGGAATATACTACTCTGCGTTTTTATTTATGAAAATTTTGTGACCTTTTGCAGACAACGAAAAAAAAGCCGCATGATTGCTGGCTCCGCAGGACCTCGTGGTGCCATTTCACAGAGGATTCTGTGGCATGGACTGAAGGGAATTCGATCCCATTCAGTCCATGGTGGAATTCTCTGACACCCCTATTCAGCACAAGGTTGTCTGGAAGTTGTTTTAAGCTGTGTACCAAGCCACTGACATCCAAGGGTCAAATTCCATCTGATACACCCATGTGAATGTTGTTCCAGAGTTTCAGGATTTTTTTTAAAAAATAATAACAATCCAATGCAGCTGTAAACAAACCAAAAAAAGCACTACAATCTGGAGTAGTGGAAGTGAGATTCTTATCTCTATCCCTGGCAACTTTTTCTGATCAAAGTTACCCACTCTGAGCTGCAGTTTGCTCTGCAGGAGGGAAGATATACAGACTTGTATCTTTCCCTCACAGGACAAAAACCAGATGCCAAGGGATGCTTTTGATAAAAGCAGGCCCACAGAGGAAGAGATAAGCATGGCCTTCCACACACACCCTCCCGTGAACTTCCTCTCCAGATTACAAGTTCTGCAGTTACATTTTTTGCTTAAATTTTAAAGTCAAGGAAAACATTTGTGTGGCATAGACACATTCCTGTGCCTCATACCAGGTCAGACCATTTTCTAGCTCAGTATCATCCAGACTGCTTGCCAACTGCTTTCCAGGGTCTCAGGCAGAGAAGGGTCTGTCTTATATACTGCTACCTGACCCTTTTGCCTGGAGTTTCCAGGGACTGACCATGGGATCTTCCACATATAAAGCAGGTGTTCTACCACAGAGTTATAGATGCTCCCTGAAGAAAGCATGTAGTTCAACCCTGAGTGAGCATGTGTAAGAGAGGCAACACTACCAACTTTACAAAATGGACTTGGGAGCATACAGAAATGTGGACATGCATGAATGAATGCAAGTATTACATGTCCTGTGTTGGCTGCAGCAGACTCTGTCTGAACTGGAGCAGATTGTGAGGCAATCCAAAAGGCAAGGCCAGAAAGCAGGCAAATGGTCTTGCACTAAAGTTCAAGTCCAGTATGGGATCTGGCAAAGGCAGGAGTGGTCCAGATTAAGGATGGGGGAGAAATCCTCCAAGGACCCCAGTGAGGCTGGATTCAAAAGTCTGTGGAGGATCAGAAGACTTAGCCTCCTGGAGGAATCCTCACCGGCCAGGTCCTCCCTACTGGCTGGCTCTCTGAAGCACCAGCAATATGGCCACCATTGCCGTATCATCATCACTGGCTGGGCTGATTGACTGCCAACACAAATGGCATCCACTATGCCATTTGCAGCCGTAATCAGCCCAGCCAGCGATATGGCAATGGCAGCAGTATCACTGGCGCTTCGGAGCTGGCCAGCGGCTCCACGGAATTGCTGCAGAGTGGAGCCAGCCAGCCAGGATTCCGGGGGGGAGTGACGGATTCCCCCCCCACGGACCCCCCCCCCACGGAATGGCAGGTAAGCCGTCCGCCCATCCCTAGTCCAGATACAAGCAAAGGTCAAAGGAGAGTTAAGCAGTAAGTTAGTATACACAACCAGAAATAGAGTCAAACAGGAGTCCAGGGATCAATAGCACAGAGGTTCAATGACAAGATCCAGAAAGCAAGGCACAGGAACTGATGAACAATGTTGTTTCAAACGTGGGTAGGCCTACAGTGAAGGCTTTTAACCCCAAAGCCTGTTGAGCCCCACCCAGAGCTCAGCTGCAGTTATAACTTATCAGAGGTCCCTGTTCAGAGCCCAACTCCTGAGGAGTCACTTTCTTCTGAGGAGTCTTTCCTTGCAAGCAAGCACTCCATCTCACTGGGGCCCTACTGGCCTGTTGCTTGAGGCATCGAGGCTCCTGGGGGGCAGGGGGTTGCTCAGCCTATGCCTCAGAGGCGTAGTCCCCTCTCCATGATGGTGATGGGCCTGCAGCCATCTATCCTGAAGGCCCAGGCTCCTCTTAGTATGGTGACAGTGACTGATCTGGAGTACCCTCAGTTTCTGGGAGCTTCACTTCTTCCTCTGAGGAGGATTCGTCCAGTGGGGGCATGACATTATGTCTAGTGCTGTGCAAAAATCCTCCCCCATACACACATTTTTTTCAACCATTCTCATTCAATTTGATAGAACAGAAATTGCTTTCAGAAAGAAATCCCACAGAGAAGAAAATTTGGAGAAATTCACATAGGTTGGGTATGGGTGGAGATGTCAGAAAAATCTGCTATGGAATCAAATGAGTTTGCATTTCTATGAATCCGACTCACAGATTCTTCAGGAGACTGGCTTTTCCTGATTTGCATGGATTCTGCGGACTTACAGACTGGCTTTTTTACTTTCCAGAATTTTATGCAATTTTAGTCGGCGAAAAATACATAAAATAAATACAAAAAACCAACTGTCTGAAAATGTGCATTTTCTTCATAGGTGAAAGCATGAAAATGCACATGGGGGGGATTTGTACATGGGGGAGGAGGGGTCGCATATTTTCACCTGACAATTCGTGGCACCTGACAATTCACGAAACACAGACGAAATGGATTTTTACGAAATGTGTACAACCCTACGTATGGGTTACTTGTGCTTGCCTTCCTTAGGAGGTGGCCAAGGGTGTGCAGAAGCATTATTTGTTTTTCATTGTACAATCATCTTTCTGGCAGCCTGTAGCCTCCTTGGCTTCCCACACTTCAATTAAAGCCAAAGGGAAGACATGATGAGTTAATTATTCCCATAAGGTTCCTTCAGATCGGGAAGTGCAGGCAGCCTGGAAGGCTGCAAAGCCTTGGAGAGATGTGTAATAGAAAGAAAACACACACACACAGAGAGAGAGAGAGAGAGAGAGAGAGCTCCCTTGGCTACCTCACAGTGATTAGGTGGTAAGCTCAAAAACGCCACAAAAATAAATTATAAAACAACCTGAGAATGAGGCAGAACAATGGCAGTCTCTTTCATGGAGGAATAAAAGTTTAACAAAATTGGAGGGCAGATTTATTTAGGCATGGCACTAGCTGCACCTCTTCCATGGAGCTGGACACAACACTGCCCCCGTCAGGTTTTGCATCCACCTGCATCGCCTTCGATGCAAAATGTGGCCAGCCTGCTAACACCGTTGATGTTGATGCCACTTGCAGTGGTAGCAGAAAAAAAGCCAGAACTCCTTAGGAAAACAGAAAGAGACTGTGCTACAACCCCTGCCAATGGTGAGCCCTGCCAGTGGACAATGGTTGAGAATTTCCTGGAGAAATTCAGTGAAATGGTCCCCCCAATTTCTCTGCCCACAAATCAGGTGTAGAATTTCAAGAAACCATTTGCAAATAGCTCCAATTACTTCCATGCAAAGAGTCAACATATTTTTAATGGAAAGATGCACAAAGACATCTGTTCTTATTCTTCCTACTTGACAAAAAATACAGAAATGACCATATTTCACTTACCTAGGGAGTCATGTTTTCTCTGATGTTCGTATGAGACAATATTTTATTTATTTATTTATATTTATTTTAAGAAACACACACACACGTGTGTGTGTGTGAGAGAGAGAGAGAGACAGAGACAGAGACAGAGACTGCCCTGTAGTTTTTCAACTTGGAATAGCAAGAGGTGCCTTTGTGCATAGTTCCATTAAACACACACACACCCTAAGCAAACATGACTTAACGTGTTGCTGTTTTTTTCTATCCGGTCCATCCTACATTCCTGCAGAATAATTTTAAGCAAGTCAATGTTATTTGAAATCATTTCTTAAAACAAATATGTCTCTCCCCCCGCCCCTACAGTAGCAATGTGTCACTGCTGCAACGCTTCAATAAAATGGAGAGAAAACTGGGGAGTTTGTGCTCCCTTCAAACGAGGGGTTTACAAAGAGTCAGGCATGTAATTAATGCTCCATTTTTTAAGAGTTTGTATTATTTTCCATCAGCTCTCATTCTTCCCCCCCCCCATGCAAAAGGTTCTTCTAATTGGCAGTAATGAGCCAGTAAAACTTATATTGGTTTACCAGCAACGGAAACCCACAAGAGCTCCCTGGGCAATTTAAGCAGTAATATTCTAGTCTCAAAACTTCAGTATTTCAGTTCAGATCCCTGGCATTGCCTCCAAGCCTGCCTGGGGTAGTAAGTCTGATTGAGTCCATTGCCTTCATGTCACTTCTGATGGCTACTGGCCTCTGCAGCTCTCTTAACTATCAATATACTAGTCTTGAAATATTTACCAATTGTGTCTTCAACCAGAACATTCACATACAGTTTTCCGCAGAAGCAATTTTAAGGCCCATGTTTTTGATTGCTCGTTTTGTTTTTAAATCCCAGCACGGCCTGTACAATATATGAACTAGTAATAGGGATGGGAAATAATTCCATTTGGTCCACATTTTTAAGCTCATCAGCCTAATTTGAACTTCCAGGATGATTTATCGTATTTTATTTGCAATATTTATATACCATTCCACATCAAAATATTTGGGAGCAATGAACAACAAAGATAAAGAGTAAAACATCATGTTAAAACATTTTAAAGAAACAAATTCTGAATTTAGTAAACTGTGGTCGGTCACTCAAGGAAGGCCTCTCAAATTTTATTTATTTATTTATTTATTTAGAGCATTTTTACCCTACTCTTCAGCCAAAAAAGGCTCCCAGAGTGGCTTACAAAGGCTAATATTAAGATGGTCCCTGCCCTCGGGCTTACAATCTAAAAGACACGACACCAAAGGAAACGGGATTAGGAGGGAGGAGGGAAAAGAAAGCAAATACATTGCTGACAGATGTATTGGGCAAGGTTGGTTTCCCCCTTGTCATGTCATTCTTCCTGGGAGGCTGGAGGTGCAGCCTCCCAGAGGCCCTTGGTCCTCTGGCTGATGGATGAGGCCAGAATCTGCAGACCAAGAGAACTGCCAGTTGGAATGATAATGTCTTCAAGATGCACTGGAATCAACACAACATTGGTGCCTGCCTGACCTCCAAAGGCAGGTAGTTCCACAGGAAGGGGCCCATCACACTGAAGGCTCTTTTTCTGGTGGATTCCAGCTGGGCCATGGGTGATCTTGCACAAGTGCACGTGAACCCAAGTCTGTCTTTCCACTATGCAGCCTCTCAGAGACATATTCCCCTCTTGTCAATATCCCTGTCAGTTTCATCCTCTCCACTCACTACTTCATTAAGCCCATACTTCTCAAAAAATATGTCAGTTTCATTCTCCACTTTAGCACTTCCCAAATGAAGTGTGTGTGTGTGTGTGTGAATGTATGAATTGACAAGGTCTTTACCAAGTATGGACTTTGGCTCTGCAGGGCTAAATGAGAGTTTGGAGAGGATGAAACTGACAAGGATATCGACAAAAGGGAAATATGCCTCTATGGGGTTGCATTGTGAAGAGGCAGATTTGTGTTTGTGTGCATTTGCACAGGATTGGCTATATATATATATACACACACACACATATACATATACATACATATAAAAATGTAAAGGTGTCCCCAGCCAGTCGTGTCCGACTCTAGGGTGTGGTGCTCATCCCCGTTTCTAAGCCGAAGAGCCAGCGCTGTCCGAAGACGCTTCCGTGGTCATGTGGCCGGCATGACTGAACACCGAGTGCACGGAACGCTGTGACCTTTCCCGCTGAAGCGGTACCTATTTATCTACTTGCAATTTCTTGCTTTCGAACTGCTAGGTTGGCAGAAGCTGGGACTGAAGACGGGAGCTCACTCAGTCACGCGGCACTCGGGTCTCGAACTGCTGTCCTGTCGACCTTCCAGTCTGCAGTTCAGCATCTTAACCACTAAGCCACCGTGGCCATATATACATATACATATACATATACATACATACATACATACAGTACTGTGCAAAAGTCTTAGGCCACAATTAGATTTGTTGTTTTAGACATGGTATAATGACCATATATAATTATTTCTCAGTCTCTTCATTAGAATACAACCAGAAAATAAAGGAAATTTGTATGCAGTATTCAACAATAGAAAAAAAAAATCAGAAAAAACAGCTTCTATAGGCTAAAGTGGCAAGTATTTAGTGTGACCTCCCCTTACACTAGAGTAACAGCAGGTGCCTGGCCAGGAATGGTCTTCATGGAAGGGTAGCAGCCAAGAAACCACTTTTGTGGAAAGGGAACAGGGTGAAAAGGCTAAGATATGCTAAAACTCACGAAGATTGGAATGAGGATCAGTGGAAAAGAGTATTATGGAGTGATGAATCCAAGTTTGAAATTTTGGGGTCCAATTGTCGACAATATGTGAGAAGAAGAGTTGGAGAGAGATGGATGAATGAGTGCTTGCAGCCAGTGAAACATGGTGGAGGGTGTGTCCTGGACTGGTTTGGGGCTGCATTTCTGCCAGTGATGTTGGCGATCTTGTCCATATTGATGGGAACATTTACATAGGCTAAAACGGTGAATCAAAAAGGGACGCAAATAGCGCCCGCTACGCTATTTGCTTTCCCTTTTATTTTCTCCATCATAGCCTACGTAAATATTTACATAGATTAAGATGGCCAAAAATATGGAACGCCAATGGCGGAGGCTGTAGCTGCCGCCATTTGCATACGCGGTTTTTTTTGTTTTTTGTTTTTTTCCCCAGAGCCCTCTGCGGCTGGAAATCTAGCTGCGGACGGCTGTGGCCTGGCTGGGCCTGGCCGGCTGCTCTGCAGAGCTGCCGTGGAGCACAGCCGGCCATTCGAGGATTCCGGGGGGGAGGAACGGATCGCCTCCCCCCCCCGTCGAGGATTCCGGGGGGAGGGATGGAATGCCTCCCCCCCCACCATCAACATAATCTGCAAAAGGTAAGTCACTTTTGTATATCCCTACTCCACAGAGTCCAGACCTGAATATTATAGAGGCAGAATGGGATCACCTGGACAGAGAAATAAATAAAAGACAACCTATATATAAAGAACTCTGGGAAGTGCTGAAAGAAGCCTGGTATAATATACCAGAAGATTACTTCAGAAAACTTCAGGACAGTCTCCCCAAGAGTTCAAGATGTGCTTTTAGCCAAGGGAGGTCACACTAAATACTGACTTTTGCCTGTACATATTTCCTATATTTTCTGTTTGTATCTTAATACAGAAACTGAAAAAAATAATCATGGATGATCATTAAAACTTTGCTGAAACAACAAAGCTGGTGGTGGCCTAAGACTTTTGTACAGTACTGTATATGAATACCTTTTTCATAAATTTGAAGAATCTCAGTATTATTATTATTATTATTATTATTATCATTATTATTTTGCACAAATAGCTGCCACTAAAAACAAAAAAAAGAAAAGCACAGAATCTGCATATTGACTCAGCTCACTACAGATCAAGTCAACGCCAGCAGGGGGAAACAAAATAAAATCCACAGGGCTGAACTGGAAAAATCCATTGAGTTTTCACCCCCCCCCCCGCAATGTCTCATACTTCACTAGCCAGCAGCTACTCATGCATTCAGTTCAGAGGACTCTCTATAAACCATCCCCACTTTACTCTCTCTCTCTCTATATATATATATATAAAAGAGGCATGTTTGGTTTGCACCCATGGTTTTTAAGTCTGGATTGGTGCAGCTGTTTTCATACACTATCCCACTCAGTGATTTGCTGGCCCAGCAAATATAGGAGGGTGGGCCCAGGGAAGGCTCTTTTCTCATCTTTGCACAGTAAGGGCAAAAGCAAAATTGGCAACATATTACAATGTATTTGCATTCTATATATAGCCTGCAATCTATATCTTCTGGCACTGTCATTGCAATGGGGTGTCATTGTTGCTTATGAAGCTGTGCTCTTGAATGCTGTGCATAGAAGCAATTGCATGTATGGATAACTAACGTGGCACTGAATTAAGGGGGAGCTCTACCACTTCAGATTGCATGTGGGGCATTGTTCTTTTAAGTAACCCCACCCCCAGTAAAAATGAACCCTATCCTGAATAGAGTAATAATAGCATGTCACAGAGAAAACTAAAGGACAACCCTCTCCCAGGCATGCATGCTAGTACTCCATGGTCTAGGACAGGGATGACGAACCTTGCATCCAGCCTGCAAAAGCATTGGGTGGGATCCCTCTCTGGAGGTGTAGTGGAGCCAGATCTCATAGAATCATAGAATGGTAGGGTTGGAAGGGGCCTACAAGGCCATCTAGTCCAACCCCTTGCTCAATGCAGGAATCCAAGTCAGAGCATCCCCGACACATGGCTGTCCAGCCTCGTCTTGAACAACTCCAATGTGGGAGAGCCCGCCACCTCCCTATGTAATTGGTTCCATTGTCGTATTGCTCTGGCAGTCAGGACGTTTTTCCTGATTTTCCGCCGGAAAAAAAAAGAAAAAAAGATCCAGAAGTCCACAGAATGCACGACCTGAGGGGTCACTCTGCAGCGGATTCTGCAGGTAAGATTCATCTCACAGGAATGCAGCACCAGGAGCTCTTTATTAGCAGGTCACTGACATCATCTCCAGCTCCATCCCCTTAGGATTCCCTGTTCCATCTCAGCTGAGCTGCAGCTAGGGATGCTGCTGGAGAAACTTGAGACGGACTAACATGAGCTCGGATTTCTAAGAATCTGACCTGTGGAATCCACTGTGGAGTGACCCCTCAGGTCATGCAGTCTGTGGACTTCTGGATTTTTTTTTTTAAACTTTGCCAAAATGTATGCAAATTTATTTGTAGGAAAATGCACAAGTTTACGCAGAGACTGGTAAATATACATGGGGAGCAGCGATCCAACATGAAATGTGCACACATTTCCAAAAATCTCTGCAAATGTCCTAATTTGCAAAGCTTTCCTCCATAGACAAAAGTGGGGCTTTCACTCTGCAGGGGAGAACAAATTAGGACATGTGTTCAAAATCAAACCGGGAAAGTGGCACAAATTAAACACAAGAGCATGTCTGGCAATTTGCAAACATTTTTGGTGGGCACGTCGCAATCTCTTTCAGAGTTCAAACAGAGCATTTCACAAGTTTTGTGAGCAAAAACACAATTCTCCTGCATCTCTAGGTCAACCACTTTACCATTAACAGCCATCCAGCTCCAAGGTACTGGTGAAGCTGGAACCAGCCACAGCATAGGATACCATACCGTATACATACTGCCTAAGTAACACATCTGTTAAGGATAGGGATGTACGAAACTCACCTTTTCGCAGATTGATTCACGGTGGGTGGGGGAGGCACTCCGTCCCTCCCCCCAGAATCCTTGATGGGGGGGAGGCAATCTGGTCTTCCCCCCTGGAATTCTGCCTGGCCGGCTCCACTCTGCAGCAGCTCCGCGGCCGCAGATGGGCTGGTGTGGATGCAAATGGCGGCCGCTGTAGCGGCCGCCATTTCCATCCAGCCAGGCTGCTGTGATAGGCTACATAAGTATTTACGTAGTCTATCACGACTAACCCCCCCTCAAAAAACCAGCGTATGCAAATGGCGGCTACAGCGGCCACTATTTGAGTTCCCTATTTTTCGCCATTCTAGCCTAGGTAAATATTTACGTAGGCTAGAACGGCGAAAAATAAAGGAACGCAAATAGCGCCCACTACGCTATTTGCATTCCCCTTTTTTTCACCGTAATAGCCTACGTAAATATTTACGTAGGCTAGAACGGCAAAAAATAGGGAACGCAAATTGCGGCCGCTGTAGTCGCCGCCATTTGCGTACGCTGGGTTTTTTTCGGGGGGGGGGTTAGCTGTGATAGGCTACGTAAATACTTATGTAGCCTATCACAGCTGCAAGGACGGCAATGGCGGCCACAGCAGCCTGGCTGCAGCCGGCCAGGAGACCAGCCACCGGAGCTGCCGCTGCCGCCGCCGGAGCCAGCGCTGCCGCTGCCACTGGAACCGCTGCTGCTGCCGCTGCTGCCACTGCATCCACCCCAGGTAACTGCCATCCTGGGGGGATTCTGCGGGGGGGGGGCGGGGGGGCAGGAGGCCATTCTGCCACGGATTCCAGGGGGCCAGATTCTAAAGAATCCGGCCTCGCTGGAATCTGTGGTGGAATTCTCTGCCATCCCTAGTTAAGGAGGTGGCCTTTAACAGCTGTAATTTACTGGCATTTCCTGCTTAAGCGAGCATGGAAAGCCCTTAATATAACAGGTTAACCCCCAACTCAAAAGGTTTTTTTGGTTATTGAACATTTTAATCAGCAGTTCAATGTGTTCTAAGTAACATGTCTGTGCATCCTCCTAGGTTGTGTTGACTTTGTACTTGGCTCCTTTCTGCAGAACTTGATAAATCTGGGAAATAGATTTTGTGCTGAACACTGTCAAAGAGGTTACATTGCTCAGAGTTAAAGGTGGAGGGAATTAAAGTTTTTAAAAAGTGTCTCAAATGATTGCAATAAAAGGAAGAGGGAGGGGGACAGCAAATGGTGATTTTAGACCCCATACGAGTTCTGAAATAGGCTTGTTTGAGGAGCATTTCGATCAGAGTAATTTTGGGCTTTGCCTTTGCTGTGAAACTTTTATACTTTCTTGTAATCAGAATTTCCTTTTTTAAAAAAAGATAGAAGTGGCCTTATGTTGACGAAAGGAAAGCGGAAGCATTAAAAAAGTGAACTATGAAAAGAAATTCTCGGTCCTCATTTGTTCTGTTTTCATTTTCAACAGAGATCTTCCCTAGATATATCTACCTCTGTACCTAGCAATAACCTTTATGGGATAAACTAAGAATGGCAGATGTACTTTATAAACATAGCAGACAAAATACCAAACCCACCATTATTCTGATAGATCAGTGTTTATCCTGGGGAGAATAGAAGCTTGGAATGACTGACACTTTTACAAAATTACAGTGACAACTAATCTCTTCCAGGCATCCTCATTGATAAGTACCTTATTCTCCATGCTGTAAACTTATTGGGAAAAAAGTGTGTGTGTGTGTGGGTGTTTGGGGGGAGGGTGATCTTGAGAGCTGTGAAGGAAAAAACAGCAGTGCGATGTGCTCCTCTCTGTATCTCCTGCACCATCCCACTCATGCATCAGCAACAGTAGCCCCCAGGATTAGTGCACCAATGCCCCTCCACCCTGCAACACTGCTTTGCTATATCTAAGTCTTTCAGCAGAGAAGTGGAAGATAGGATACAGGTAATGAATACTCAGAGAGATAGACATGCTTTGTTCTAAAGCATGGAGAGGCAACCTGGTAGCCTCCAGCTGTTTCAGACTACAAGTCCCATCAGCCCCAGCCATCATGAAAAATGGATGTGGATTATGGGATCTGTAGTCCACAATGCCTGGAGAGTGCTGAGTCACCTACCCCTGTTATTCTAACACTGGGGGGGAGCAACTTCTTCCCTACCAATCTGCCCAGGCACTGAGGTCATCAAAGGGCATGTCCCCGGTGGTTCCACATGGACCCATGGCCTGGCTTGAGTCCACCAGGAAAAGAGCCTTCAGCATGGTGGATCCCTCCCTGTGGAACTCCCTGCCTTCATTGGTCAGGCAGGTGCCAACTTTGTGTCACTTTTGGTGCCTCCTGAAGATGTCATTTAGAGAGACCATCCTTGAGTGACCAGCAGCCATTTATTAATTTCAGAACTAGTTTCTTTTAAAATGTTTTAATTGTTTCAACAAAGTGTTTTATTATTTTATCTCTGCTGTTCACAGCTCTGAAATCTTTTGATGTGGAGCAGTATTTAAATATTGCAAATAAATAAATAAACAAATGTTAGGCCTGTGGGCTAAATCCAGCCCTCCTGGGATCCCAATCCAGCTCTCCAAGGTTCCCCAGGTGACCACGCCCTTTTCTCCTGGCCCCACCCACTTTCCCTGGCTGCTGATTGTTTTGGTGGTTTCCAGACCTTTGCATAATTTTCTCCCCATTCTAAAATGTTGTAATGCCTAAGGCTTAGTTGCTAGCAGTAAGAGATTTAAGCTAAAATATGCTGGTCTTTTTTTGCTTCACCCCCTTTTTCCCTTGGGTCTCCCCATCACTGGAATCCAGCCCCCAAGAATGTCTCCAAAAAATGAATTCAGTTCAGTCCTCCAGCTGAAAGAGGTTCTCCACTCCTTTTCTAATGGGTGATTAAAACATGCAGACCTAGCAAGTTGTATGACTTTTCCTGGACTCCATCAATTGAGAGGGGGGTAATTGCATGTTTGAGGGCAAACCCACAGTTTTTTAAGTCCTCTCTCCTTGCATGTAGAGACTTAGCATGTCAGGAAGAAGTCCAGGTGCAAACATAGGCCTTCTGAATGACATATTATTTTTCCATGTGCAAAACACTGGCATTTTTTTTCAAGCATCTATAGAAACTGTACCCAAGTTTCTGTTCCCTTGTCAGTTTGATTTAAAGAACTGAGAGAGGTAAAAGAGCTTCTGTTTTACATACTCTTTTAAACTTTAATTGAGAATGGTTTTATTCCTCCAATTGATTTTGCAATCATTTGTGCACGTGTTTATGGGAGTGTGACTAACTGTACAATAGCATATATTAAGTTGTTACTTCTAGTTTTCTCAGTTAGATGACTGAGCTTTAGATGCATGTAAAGAAAAAGAAAAAGGACAAAAGTAATTTTGCAAACTCCTTTCTTAGTAGGTTAGAATTACCTTATTTGTTCTTTTAAATGTCTTTGTCTTTAGTCAGTGGGTAACATAAACTGGTAGAAATGAAAATTTGGGGCTAGTTTAAGCTAATGGATATAATCAGCTGCTGATTGGAGGTCAGGTAAGAGATTTTCCCTGCTGGGATTTCAAGGGGGGACTGGGGAAGAAGTTGGTAGACCAGATGGGGAAACATGTAGATCGTATCCAGCCTGTGGCCAGAGGGTCCCCATATCTGGCCAAATGCTTGTCAGTGAATCCAATTCCTTTGCACTCATTGGGCAGAACATTGGAAGGCAGGAACAACTCTGCTTGGTAGCAATTAGGAATGCATTTCCTTGGAGCTCCACAAATAAAAAGGCTAGAGGTTTACTTTAAAAGGGGAAAGATGAAAATGTGTGTGTGTGCGCGCGTGCGTGTGTGTGAGAGAGAGCGCACTGTGGGAACCGGCCCTCTGGGGCTATGGCCACAGCCATGCTGCAATTATGTCTGAGCAGTCTTTACCAATTAAGACAGGGCTGCACAAATTTGAACAAAGTAGTTCAGGCTGAACTGCTGCTGTCCAGGTGATAAGGATGTATGGATTTTGTTAAATCCAATCCATTCTGTTGGTGTTTTTGCAGATTTCGGGCATCTTTTGCTCTGTCACCTGCTCATTGAGGGAATCAGATTGTTTTTTAATCTGAATTTCATTCTACCACTAAACTTGCATCAGTGTTAATACACATTAGCGTGAATGCACACTTGCACAAATGTGGAATGTACAATGTCCACAAGTGCACATTTCATTTGTGCTAATGCGCACATGCAAATTAGCACAAATCCCCCCCCATGAAAATCTTGTCAGCAGAATCCATGTGACTCAGAAAAAGCCAGTCTACTGAAGAATCCACAGGTCAGATTCAGAGAAATTCGAACACATTTGAATCCAATGTGGACTTTCCTGGCATCCTTACAAGCCAACATGTGTTCTGGTGCTCCCATCCCTCTATTTTTGTATTTCCAAGCAGGTAACAAAAATGGGCAACCATGAGGGCTAGTGGGTTGAGTTCTGCTTCATAGCTGACAAGCTGTGCAGGATGGCAATATTTGCAAGGCCATAAATAGGGATGTACAAAAGTCACTTACCTTTCCGCGGATTATGTTGATGGTGGGGGGAGGTGTTCCGTCCCTCCCCCCGGAATCCTCGACGGGGGGGAGGCGATCCGTTCCTCCCCCCTGGAATCCTCCATGGCTGACTGTGCTCCGCGGCAGCTCCGTGGAGCAGCCGGCCAGGCCCAGCCAGGCCAGAGCCGTCTGCAGCCGGATTTCTGGCCGCAGAGGGCTCTGGGGAAAAAAAAAAAACACACCATGTACGCAAATGGTGGCAGCTACGGCCGCTGCCATTTGCGTTCCTTATTTTTGGCCGTCTTAATCTACGTAAATATTTACGTAGACTATGACGGTAAAAATAAAGGGGAACACAAATAGCGTAGCGGGCGCTATTTGCGTCCCTTTTTGATTCACCGTTTTAGCCTACGTCAATATTTATGTAGGCTAAAACGGCGAATCAAAAAGGGATGCAAATAGCGCCCACTACGCTATTTGCTTTCCCCTTTATTTTTGCCATCATAGTCTACGTAAATATTTACGTAGACTAAGACGGCCAAAAATAAGGAGTGCAAATGGCGGCGGCCGTAGCCGCCGCCATTTGCGTATGCAGTTTTGTTTTGTTTTTAAACCCCAGCCATGATAGGCTACGTAAATCTTTACGTAGCCTATCACGTCATGTTTTTTTTTTTTACAAGACTGCAAATGCCGGCGGTGGCGGCAGCCAGTCGGAAGACCAGCCGCCACCGCCGCCACAGCTGCCACCAGAGCCGCTGCCACCCGGAAGATCCACCCCAGGTAAGTCTCATCCTGGGGTGGATCCGCTGGGGGGGGGGCGGGGGGGCGGGCCATTCCACTACGGAGTTCGGGGGGCTGAATGCACTGGCATTCGGCCTCACTGAGATCCGTGGCGGAATTCTCTGCCATCCCTAGCCATAAATAGGGGTTGTTGTTGCTTCTTCTGCTGCTGTTAAACAGGTAAGACAGGTCCCTACCCCAAGGGGCTTATAGTCTAACACAGTTGTAGAGAAATGGGGAATGGAAGACATGGTAGCAGGAGAAGAATATGCGATTACTTCAATAACAGATACTTTGGCTTAGATGCAATATAGTATAGAACCTGTGTGTGTGTGTGTGTGGGGGTACAAATGTTTCACAGAAATGGTAAGGAAAATGGGTAAAAATGTGAGAGCAACTTGGGGAATGGCGATAGCATACAGAAAGTGACAGATAGGGATGTACAGATTTTGTTAAATATGTTCTGTCTGTATTTCAAGGATTGTCAAGCATCTTTTGTTCCGCCATCTGCTCATTGATGAGATCAGAATTTTCTACCAGAATTTCATTCTACTTGCACTGATTTGCATTAGCACAAGTGCATGTTAGTGCTAATGTGCATTATTAGTGAAAATCCCCCCCCCCAAGTGAAAAAAACGGTCCACAAGTCTGTGGAATCCACATGACTCAGAAAAAGCCAGTCCACTGTGGCATCTACAGGATAGATTCATAGAACTCCAAACTCATTTGAACCCACTGGGGATTCCTCCAACATCCTTAGTCCAAGATACAGTCCTTGGCATCTCCAGTTTAAAAGGACTGGGTAGCAAATGTTGGGAAAAAACTTTTCTGCCTGCGATCTTGGAGAGCTGCTGCTGATCAGAGTAGGAAATACTGTGCTAGGTAGACAGACAGTCTGACCTGGTAGAAAGCATCTTCCTATGGTATTCTATGACCCCCAAAGAAGACTTGTTTTGCTCAATAATTCTGTTGCCCTATACAGTATTTAAGTGTTACACATAGTGAAGGCATAAAGAACAATGACCCTTAGGCTCAACCAGAATTTGTGTGTTGGATATCACATTGTCATATGTGTAGAACCCAACATGTGCAAGCTTGAACTACAGAATTGTACACTACAGTTTGTGGGGTACCAATGGAATATCTACACATATTGCGTACTGTGCAATCCCAATACGATAGAATCTAAATGCTGACTTGTGGGGGCTTTCATGACACAAGGGTCACTGAACTCTGCACACTTTCCAGTGATTTGTTAAATCACTGGATTTAACAGTGATTTAAATCCAATTAAATGGTTTAATGGGGCAGGTTCTTTCTTTTCTTTTCTTTTTAATGTGAAGTCAGTGGCTGGGACCCAAAGAGCTTCTCCCATGAGTAGAATGTGCTTCCACTCACTCACAAGGGGAATTTCTAATTTCTCTTCCTCCAGCTTTAGCCACTCTGTACCATGCCCCATAGGTTTGAAGATACACTGACCCTCCATAATAGTTTTAAGGTGTGTGAGGTACTCCAGTGGAAAAGAGAATGAAGGTAAACACCACTGCATATGTAGAATTTCACTTCTGCTCTCCTGAATTTAGGCTAATTATTTTGAAAGCTGGAATAGTGAGCTATGTATGAGAAATAGGGATGGGCAAACTCACTGCCATTCACCCCACATGCCTCTCACTGGACCCCTGCCAGCCACCTGTGAGGTGCTCTACTGCTCCAGTGGTCACCATTTTGCACAAAAGGGCACCTAGGCTTTTCCCCATAAATCCCCCATTTTGTGCAAATTGTGGTTGTAAATAGGGCCATTTATGCAAAATTACAGGCATAATGGGGGATTTGCAGAACAAGTGTAGCAGCTGCCGTTTTGTGCAAAATGGCAGCTGCTGGAGTCCCTATCACTGGCAGTAATCTGCTGAGCTCAAGGCCCCAACTGGACTCAGCCATCATCCCTAATAAGAAATTCATTTCTCCTCCTCCTCCTCCTCTTCTTCTTCAACCAGAAATTACCCAATCCACAGCTTCCAGACATAAATGCAGACTCAGTTACTATCTGTGGTCAAAGCCCTTACATTTCCAATGTAATTGTGATGTAATTCACAGGCCAAAAAAATGTGTTCGACGTGTACATTTGAAAACTGCACATAAAAATGCATGCTTTTGAAAAATGCAAACATACACATTTTAATCACTTGGAGAGAATGTGTGCTTCTCAAAACTGTGCACAATTGATGCATAGATTTGGGGAAATGAACACAAGAGTACTCAGGGACATTTGTGCAAACAGAAAAAAAAATCAAAACCAAAGCTCGCAATCTGATATGGGCAGAAGTCAGAATTTGGAGAACCTTGACAAATTCGAGTTTTGCTGATTTGCACATCCCTGCTTTTGAACAATCAGTACTTTAAATGCAAGACCAACTATTATTCAGATTAAAGAAGCAAGTGGACGTTGCACAGAGTGATTCTATGTTGGAAGACATACGCCTGAATTGAAGAGTTAAATGTTCCGCTGCCACAGGAACAACCTACTCATATTCCGAGAGCAACTCATCACTTCCCACTTTAATGTACTAAACAGCAGGTATTATTTATAAACCTTCTAATGGAAGTAACTGCAGCTATTTCATTATTTCAATGAGCTCCTAAAATATTGTTGATGATTAGATGTCATGTTGCTACATAAAGCTGGCATCAGGGAAAAAAACCACACATATTGCTTTGCGGAAATGGATGCATTTATCTCACATTGTTTTAGGCGTTTAGCCATTTTCAGAAGTGGTGAAGAACAATTGGACTTAATCTGGGATTCACTCTTATTTACAGAAGGACTGCAGTGTTGCTTGGCTTTTTTTTAAAGGTGCATCAATTAAACTGGGCCATGTTAGGCAGGAAACTACTGACTCACTCAAGTTTCAGTTTCTAACCAAGGTATTGCCTAAAGGTTTATTCCAATGCACAAATAAATGAGCTAGTTTTATCAGTGATGTGCAAAACAAAGAAATCCTCAATGCCATGGGAATTCAGGAGTCTTAAGGATTGCCTTCTTTATATATTCCCTCTTATGCCCTCCATTCAATATCTGAAGCCCTATTCTGTGCTTCCTCACCAACTGAAACTTGATAGGTAGCCACCAGAGACAGCCTTTTCAGTCATGGCACTGGTACTTTGTAATTCCTTCCTGAATGGGTGTTGCCATCTCCCCCCCCCCCATAACAGCTATGGAATCACTTAGTGTCCTTCCAAGTGAGGCATTGTGGGGGAACATAGTGGCCACAGGGCTGTAGACTGCAGCAGTGAGGGCACTGCTTGCAATTTAGTTTAAGTGAGAATCAAAGAAACAAACAAAATACCTACTGTCACTGAACTAAATAAATACAAATACTGTCACTGCCAGTTTTTAAGATTGAGTCCCTGAACTCAAGAAATAAAGTCATCCCATTTCCTCCCACCCTCCACAGTAGCTGTAATGCCTTCCGCTTTCACAGTGGCTTGAAGGAAGCCATAGGAGTGGGAGGGGGAATTTCCAGCTCATCATCTCTAATAAATGTATTACGGGGGAAAAAGGTGTGGAAGTGTTTAAAGAAATCCACAAGCCTCACCCCAGCTCTCCCCAGTTTTCTCCAAACCATATACCCCTCCCCCATTATAAACTATAAGCCATCTCAGGTGCTGAGTTAGAGCTATTGAGAAACAAGCAGGGATGGATGGAACAGATCTATTGGGCTCATGCCCATTTTGCAGGTGTTCCACACTGAGTCTTGTTCAATTCTACTTCCATGATCATGTTTTATTGGGAGGGGGGGATCCTATAAAATCCACATGGTTTACCTGAATTTAAACCTTGAAAAAATGCTTTCAGATGTGTTTAGCATACTTAAGAGATGGTCCGAGAACTACTGCCTGATTCTTTCTTTCTTTCTTTCTTTCTTTCTTTCTTTCTTTCTTTCTTTCTTTCTTTCACAATGTCTAGCTGCTTGGAGCTGGAACCAAAAAACAAAACAAAACAAAATATGGTGGGTGGGTATGGAAAGGGGTATTCTAAATGAAGGCATGGCTGGCTGTCCTGGAACCCTGCACTCCACACTGCAACAGTATTTTGCAGATCCCATGTATGGGCAGCTTTCTAAAAATGGTAGCTAATGGGGCTAGGCTAATGGGGCTAATTGTAGCTAATGGCTCTAGGCTCCCTTTATGGGGGGCAGGGGGCGTCCCACATAATTCAAGCACACAACATAGTGGATCTGGGTAGACAGACCTATGCTGAGCAGGACACCAGACTGCCCTCCTTAGTCAGGCCATGTCCATAGCCAGGTCTGTGACTATGGGCCTGAGCCAGGCCCATAGCCACAGAGATGTAGTGGACAGATACAAACAGGAGGAACACAGGGTCCTTGAACAGAGATAGAGGTGAAAACCATGCCCCAACTCCTGTAGCCTTCTAAAACATTTGGTAAGGGTGCTGTCATAAAAGGTAGGAGGACTGCTCCCAGGTGTTCCTGTAATCTGAACATGGTGTTCTATGGTGTTCTATATATGAGTATCACTTCCATTTTCCATTTGGAGCTTTGGACAGGAGAATGCTGTGATGCTGCTCCCCATTGGCGTTTCTAAAGGGCCAATATTGCGCTTTGGATAGTAGGGATGTACGAAAATCACTTACCTGTTCGCGGATTATGCCGATGGTGGGGGGGGAGGTGCTCCATCCCTCCCCCCGGAATCCTGGACGGGGGGGAGGCGCTCCGTTCCTCCCCCCCCCCGGAATCCTCCTTGGCCGGCTCAGCAGCCGGCCAGGCCCAGCCAGGCCAGAGCCGCCTGCAGCTGGATTTCCGGCTGCAGAGGGCTCTGAGAAAAAAAACAACTGCGTACGCCGCCATTTGCGTTCCTTATTTTTGATGTCTTAATCTATGTAAATATTTATGTAGACTAAGATGGCGAAAATAAGGGGAATGCAAATAGCATAGTGGATGCTATTTGAATTCCCCTTATTTTCGCCATCTTAGTCTACGTAATTATTTACGTAGACTAAGACGACCCAAAATAAGGAACGCAAATGGCGGCGGCCATAGCCGCCACCATTTGAGTATGCCTTTTTTTTTTTAACCCAGTCGTTTTAGGCTACATAAGTTTTTACATAGCCTAAAACATCTGGGTTAAAAAAAAGGGGGTACGCAAATGGCGGCGGCTGAAGCCACCGCCATTTGCGTACACTTTTTTTTTTTTTTTACCCAGACGTTTTAGGCTATGTAAAAACTTACGTAGCCTATCACGTGGGTGTAAAAAAAACCACGAAAAACCTGCAAAAGGCAGCGGTGGTGGCAGCCGTTCGGAAGATCAGCCACCGCAGCTGCCGCCGCTGCCGCAGCCACAGCCGCCACCGCCACCTGGAAGATCCGCCCCAGGTAAGTCTCGTCCCGGGGGGTGGGGGGGGTGGCAGGCCATTCCCCCACAGATTTTGGGGGGCCGAATGCACTGGCATTCGGCCTCCCCGAGATCCGTGGCGGAATTCTCTGCCATCCCTATTGGATAGTGCCCTTAAGAAATGTGGGAGGAGCATTATGCAGAATGTGTGTTGGCAATGCAAGCTCCAGGTTTTTGAAGGCCCTTGGGCAAGACCCCCCCCCAGTAAGTCTGCCTTCTCACCAACATTGTCGCAAGCTGTTATTATTCTTAGGGATGTCAGAGAATTTCTCCACGAATCTCCAGGAGGCCGAATGCCAACACGTTCGGCCCCCTGAAATTGGTGGAGAAACGGTCCGCCCCCCCGCCCCCCCGGGATGGGACTTACCTTCGGCGAATGTTCCTCGCGGTGGTGGCTCCCAGCAAACAAACAAACGTGATAGGCTACGTAAAGATTTACGTAGCCTATCACGGCTAGATGAACACTGTGATAGGCTACGTAAAAGTTTATGTAGCCTATCACGGCTGACTTTGAAAAAAGAAAAAAAAAAGCACGTACGCAAATGGCAGTGCCCATGGGCGCCACCATTTGCGTTCCTTATTTTGCCATGGGTAGTCTATGTAAATATTTACGTAGACTACCCGTGCTAAAATAAGGAACGCAAATGGCGGCGCCCATGGGCGCCGCCATTTTCATACGCTCTTCTTTTTTTTCCAAAGTCAGCCCTGATAGGCTACGTAAACTTTTACGTAGCCTATCACGGCTGACTGCAGGCTAGGGACGCAAACGGTGGCAGCTACGGCCACCGCCATTTGCATCCCGGGCATCCCAGCAGGAGCAGAACATTCGCGGCTGGAGAGGCGGGGCGCTCCCCCCTGGCCAGAATTTCGGTGGGGAGGGATGGGGCACCTCCCCCCCACCCAGAATTTCAGGGAGAGGGACGGAGCGCCTCCCCCCCACCGCGAAGCAAGCTTCGGGATCAGGTAAGTGACTTTCATCGATCCCTATTCCTGATTCCCTTCCTTATCACTTCTACCACTTGCTTCCTTGCAGAGAGCGGTAAGCAAATAGAAAGGGGCATCTACTGCTTTTTCTTAGGGATGTGCAAACTCACCACTGTCCGGGGTCTCCGGACTCCCACCCAGCCCCTGCCCCTGCTCGCTGATCCCCGGACCGCATTCGAGCCCCTCACATGCCTGGTGAGCAGCCTACATGCACCCCAGCGGCCTTGTTGAGCTCCGCGGTTGCCACCTTTAAAAAAAATAAAATGGCGATCGCAACAATGCACATGTTTTCGTATGCACAAAAGTGTGCATTTTTACGAATACACATATTTGCATATGAGGAAACGCTCATTTTCATAAAGTGCACATTTTCAAGCATGTGCAAATATATGCCTTCCCAAAAATACGCATTTCTGTGTATGCCAATGTACACATTGGCACCATGAAGGTGGTGGTTCCTAGGTCCCCACCAGAGGATCTTTCGCCACCAGGGATAGGACTGGGGGTACCGTAATCCCTGGCAGGACATTAATACTATTTGTGTCGTGTGGCTCTTGATGCCAGACTTGTGTGTTGGGCATCCTGGTGTGCACAGATTCATGTGTGTTGGGGCTCTCTAGTAGGGATGTACGGAGTATGTACAACCCACTCCGCCTGTGTTTCACGGATTGTCAGGTGCCTTTTGTTCCATTGTCCACTCACAGATGGATACAAATTATTATCTTTTTTGCCATGTGGAAAAATACGCAAATAATTACGTAAAAGGTTTCATAACAATTTGTATATTTTACCTTAGTACGTAACATTTAGCATATTGCCCCTATTCCATTCCACTTTTCCTCAGAAGAAACTTGCATATTTTCCTATGAATAAATATGTGTAAATTTCAGGAAAGTGAAAAAACAACACAAAAAACACTCAAAAGTCCATGGACTCTGCACACCCTGAGGGGGTCTCTCTGCCATGGATTCTGCAGGTCGGATTCTTAGAAATCCGAGCTCATTTAGTAGTCCGCCTCAAATTTCTCCAGCATCCCTACTCTACACAGCAATGAAGAGAATCTTCCGTGCATGTAGCTGTATACACAAGGGCTCCATAAACATGTTCTAATGAAATTTCATATACTGGGGGAGGATGCTGTGATGATCCTCCCCCTGCACCTGTTTATTTAGCCCTGGTTATTGTCTTGGTGGTCTATTGTTGATCCAATCACTAAACCTTTTGCCTGTTTTCCTTGTCACTGTCCCCCAGCTGCTGCACTCAAATGCTAAGCACATTCCTGAATGCCATATATGCCTCTTTGATTAAGGTGTATGGCTGGCCAAGTCTATCAAACAGAGGATTGTGGCTTATGAGAAGTCTCAATTGTAATGGAATCATAAACTACAGAGGAAACCCTTCTATACCCTCATACATGGCTTATAAATTTTCCAGCACCCTATCAAAAGCAGAACAAGAAGTAAAGGCTGGATTTACAAGAGGTTCCCCTGGCCCCGTCCATGAGCACCACTGATGTAGTGGTGATCCAGAACCACCCTCTTGAGAAATTATGAATAGAGCAAGACAGTTATTTCCATATGTAATGGACTTGTAATCTGGCAAAGACATATTGGGTAGGAAGAAATGTGATGAAAAAAATAACCATATAAACTCAGACTTCACCTCAACTATGTTTAGTTTAGTTTAGTTCAGTTTAAGAGTGCATTGTTAAATTATAGAATTTGCTATAACAAGATGTAGTGATAGCCACCAATTTGGATGACTTTAAAAAGGGATTAGACATGGAGAATAAGGGGATCAATGGGTAATGGTTCTGATGGCTATATGCTACCATCAGTATCAGAGGCAGTATGTACACCATTTGCTGGTGATCAGGAGTGGGGGGATGCTATTGCACTCATGTCCTGCTTGTGGGTTTCCCATGGGCAGCTGGTTGGTTGCTGTGTGAACAGAATTCTGGACTAGATGGACCTTTGGTCTGATCCAGCATGTCTCTTCTTAAGTTCTTATGAGTGTAAAATAAGTAGGGATGGTGGAGAATTCTGCCACTGACTGCAATGAGGCTGGATTCTAAGAATCCCCCCCCCCCCGAGTCCACAGTGGAATGAAAGACTCACTTCCACCACCCGGGGGAATCTGCGCCGACTGGATCCTACCTGCCACCGTCCATCTGCTGCCGGAGTGATAGGGTATGTAAATCTTTACGTAGCCTATCACTGCAAAGAGCAGGGATGCAAATAGCATCCGCTATGCCATTTGTGTCCCTGCTTTTTGCCGTGATAGGCTACGTAAAGATTTACATAGCCTATCATGGCAAAAGGCAGGGACGCAAATGGCGTCCGCTACACCGGACACCATCTACGTGGCAGCGGCTGGAAGTCCGGCTGCGGCTGGGCCGGGCCGGTGGCTCCACGGTCTCGCCGCAGAGTGAAGCCGGCTGGGGAGGATTCCGGGGGGAGGACCAGATTGCCTCCCCCCCGTGGACCCCACAACAGACCAGGGTGGGTACAATCCATACACCCCTAAAAATAAGTCTTGTACATCTGTTATTCTTTCCATTAGATCTTCTTGCACAAGACAGGTCAGGACTGGCATGTCAAAGGCATTTTGTTGCCTAAGGTAATGGACAAGATGGTCCCCCCCCTCATCTAGTAATGCTGGATTAGATGGAGCCTTGGTCTGATCTGGCATGGTTCTTCTTATATTCTTATGACCTGGACCCACTATTATAGCTAGGAATTCACAGAGGTCCCATTGTTCTCCTCCCCCATCAGGGTAGAACTTCTGCAAGCACCCAACTAGAGCACTCAAAGAAGGCTCTGAGTTGCTTGCACTCTTCTGCCACCTCCTCCTTCCCCAGTCCCAAAGCAGAAAAGTTTATATTTGTGTGGCAATGAAGGTGATGGTTCCTAGGTCCCCACCAGAGGATCTTTCGCCACCAGGGATAGGACTGGGGGTACCCCTGTCAGGAAATTAATACTATTTGCGTCATTTTCCCCCTGGTACATCTAGGATTCAGTCTTATTACCAGAAGGGAAGGATGCTCCATTGGAGCACTGACATTGAAGGAGCGAAGGAGCAGGCAAAGGTAACAGTTGGACTGCCCCTCCTTTGGGAGATGAGAGGGGGGAATAGGAATAGGGCCATCCCAGATCCCACCATCCTGCTGACAGTCTACCTAATTCTTTTTTTCTCCCTCTTCCCTCCCCATTGCCTTTTCCTTGTGTGTGTCATGTCTTTTTTAGTTTGTAAGCCTGCGGGCAGGGACTTTCTTCTTTGTCCATTGATTGTAAGCAACTCTGAGAGCCCTTTTTGGCTGAGGAGCAGGATAAATATACAATCAATCAATCAATCAATCAATCAACTGATGGGGGATTCAGGACAGGTAAGAGGAAGGACTTCTTCACACACTGCAAAGTTAACCCATGGAAATTGATACCATGAGATGTAGTAACCAATGTAGTTAACAACAATTTGGATGGCATTAAAAGGATGTTAGACAAATTCATGGAGGATAAGGCTATCAGTGGCTAGTAGTAAGGATGGATATATAATTCCCCCAATATCAGGGGCAGTATGTCCCTGTATACCAGTTGCTGGGGAACATGAGCTGGAGGATGCTATTCTACCTATGTCCTGCTTGTGGGTTTCCCACAGGCAGCTGGTTGGCCTCCGTGTGAACAGAATGCTGTATCAGATGAACCCTTGGTCTGAGCCAGCATGTCTCTTCTTATGTTCTTATTTTCTAGGGATGGATGAATCTCTCAAATTCTGCTCAGTTTCTCATTTTTCCAACATTAAAATCATTCTGCCCCCTTTCCATATCTTTGCTTTCTCCCCCCCCAAAAAAGTCCACTCACACATGTATACATATACACAGGCGCGTGCGCGTGCACACACACACACACACACACACACACTTGTATAATAGGCTTTGCTTTTAATTAAAAGAAAAGAAAATATCAACAAAATAAATAATGCACAGATCCCGTTTTTCCTTCCAGAATGTTGTATGCTGCAAGAAGGACCGCATATATAATTTGTAAACCTACCAATCTGGAACATATTAATGGATTGACTAAAGCACACTGCAGCCGTCTAGAACATATTAAGGAAGGCCACCAACTCAGTGGTAGAGCACATAGATTTCAGGAAGTAGATCCAAGATACCTGACATTTCCAGGTACATTTGAGAAAGATCCCTATTTGAATCCCTGGAGATCTGCTACCTGTCAGCGCAGACAGCAATGTGCTAGATGAACCAATGGCACAATCCTTCGCTGTTCAGAAGATCCTGCACTTCGAGGCTTCCAAGGTTCCTGTGCTCTGCTGGGCCACAGCTGACAGGGCAGGAAGAGTGGCAGAGGGGATCCTTGCCTCCCTGCCCTCTAATCTTTTGAGTTTTTCACTAGATGAGCTTTTCAGCCTGTCTAGCATAGGGATGATGTGGGAGTCCAGGAAGGGAATGGAGTCTGGCAGACATCCCCCCTCCCCAACGTGGCACTTTGGCCTCCAGTCCACAGACACTTACACTTGCCCAACTCATCAGATGCCCAGTCAGGCAATCAAGGGGATCCCTGATCTCTTACTGAGCCACTATTTTTCATAAAAATGACAGGACAGCCTTTTTCATAAATGCCCATGTGTGCAAATGGTGGCCACAAATTGGCGATACACACAAAATTACAGGTGTAAATGGACCATTTATGCCTGTAATTTTGCGTAGATAGCTGCTTATGGCCACCATCTGCACACATGGGCAATTATGAAAAAGGCTGAGCCACCATTTTTTATGCAAAATGGCAGATCAGCAAGGGATTGGGCAGCTGTGTGCCACTTGGGGGTGCCCACAAACTTCCTGGTGGCTTGCTGCACATGGTGAACAGGGCCAGCTGGCAAGTGGGGGACTGGCGAATAATGTGTGACCCAGACTAAGGTGTGTTTACCCATCTCTACCCTAGCAAGAGCACTTTGGAGGGGGAGGGAAGGAGCTGGAGGAGGCTCAGGACAAATCATATCCTGGCTTTTCCAATCTTCTCCCCTCCCCACACACCAGAAAGTCTTCTTTTCCTTCTCTCCTAGGTTGATTTTCTGGCCTTGGAGAGGCAGCAGGCATGGTTAGGGATGGTGCAGACCACCAACTGGGTCTGGGAGTCATCATCCCCACCCACACTCCCAGACCATACCCGCTGAGCCTCTGGCCTCGCTTGCCCCCACTTGTGCCCTCTCGGATATTCTCTGCATTCACCTGGAACCAACTATGAGCACCACCCATTTTGCTGAGCTTATTTTTATTAGGGCTGTGCATGGACCCCCCAATCCACTTTGAATGCTGCTTCAGATCCTCTGAAGTGACCCTGATCCACCTCGGATCAATTTGGACCCCCTCTGCTTCGACTCAGATCTGAATCCGAAGCGAGATTTGGATATTTGGATCACCTGTTTTGGGCATTTTCCCATTGACTTGCAACACAAAACATCATAACTTTTTTTAGTTTTTTATGATACAGGTATGAAATTTCGATACCTCTCCACCCCTTGGACAGGAGGCTACCTGTCAAATTTCAGACAGTTTGGCCAAGTGGTTTTTGTACTAGGCGGAGTTAAAATCTGATGTTTTCCACAAGAACTCTCAAAGCAAAGAGCTGTAACTTCTCCCTGTTTCCACACATGCCCGTGACACTTTGGCCTCTCCCAGCCCCCCTCAAGGGCATTGCACCCCCCCTCCAAAGCCCAGGCAGTTTGGTCCACTGGCTTGTGTGGTAGGCACAGGTAAAATTTGAGTTTTTCCAGGAAAACTCCCAAAGCAAAGAGCTGTAACTTCTCCCTGTTTCCATGGACGTGTGTGACACCTGGGCCCCTCCCAGCCCCCCTTGAGGGCATCTCACTTGCAAAATTCCAGTCACTTTGGCCCACTGGCATGTGTGCCAGGTGGAGGTTGAATTTGATATTCCCAGAAACTCAAACCAAACTCAGGAGGGAAAGTGTGTTGAAGCAGAGGTCACTATCCCTAATCTCTGCTTCAGGTTTCTTTGGAGTGCAAAACAACTCTTATTCAGAAGAATCACCAGCTCAGCCCCTCTATTGTTGAATACACACATTACCTGGCAGACAGGATGGAAGAAGTGTTTTTTTATCTGCTTTTTTTTTTCTTCTAGCACACACTAAATGAGTATTTTGAATGTATCTTGATTGAACATGGTCAGTGCCTAGCCCAGAAGGGCCACTGGTTTTTGAATGCTGGAAACCTCCACCTGGTGGACCCATACTTCCCCCACCCCATCCCCTCCATGGTGGCCTGCCTAAGCTTCTTGGAGGTGAGAGATGGAGAGCTTGCAGGAGTTCTGGCAGCGCTACTGGCCTTCTGCTTGCCCATGCTGCTGGCCTGCTGGGATGTGGGGGCCTCTTCCCTGAGCAAGACTGATTGGTGCTGCCTCCTGAAGTGCAGGGGCAGGCTGCTGGTAATGTAGTGCCCTGGCTGTTTTCCCCTGCTCAGAGACACCTTGCAATAGCGACACACGGCAGTGCTGGGATCTGCTCCCAACTCAAAGTGGTCCCATACAATGCTGCCCTGATGTTTTGGGGGAGGAAGAGATGCAGACTACCTGCCTTGACTCTGGGGGGTGGGGTACCACATCAGCAGGGGGCACAATGGAAGAGGGGTTGGGTGCTGGAGCCTCTGCCTGCTGTCCCTCCTCCAACACGCCCTGGAGGATCTCCTCCTGTTTGCCCTCCACCACACTGAGGACGTCAGACACCACTGACCTCACATCCATCAGCGGGCTCCCCTCTCCCACTACAGAAGGAGATGCTGCTCTGCCTTGGGCAAGCGTGCAACTGCTGAACCCACCCAGGCCAGCCTCCTCGAGCAGTGACCTCCAAGTACTGCAACTGGCCTCCAGTTGATCTCACTACAACCAAGCTATTTCCTTTTAATTTAAATATTGAGGAAAACCTAATGGTGATCAAAAATGAAGAAATAGAAGGAACAACTCCAAGGAATGCATGTGCATACACAGACACACAAGATCATCTACCCATACACCAGCCCTCTCCCAAAGACACAGGTAGCGCAATAACTGAACACAGCCTGAAGCTGAAGTATATATACCTCCTCCACTCTTTCTAATTGGAGACTGCTGGCATCAGTTTTGGCTGAGAGTTCATATTCACCAAAGCACACTCCCTCCTCCTCCTGCACTCGCCTCCCTGCCTCCCCCCGCCTTCCCACATCAGCTCGCATTCCCCCACATACTTAAATATGCACATTTCAATGCCGTCAATTTTTTCCATAAAAATAAGCTCAGTAAAAAGGTGAGTGCTCGCAGACAAGATGTATGGTGAGTGCAGGTGGCTCAGCAAGCTTGTGGGGGCTCAAGCATGGGCCTAGGGGGGCTTGAGCGGGGGCAAGGCTTCAGCAGGCACCTGCCAATACCGGGTGGGGGTGGGTTCATCCATCCCTAGGCATGGTCCTCTTCATGCTGGCTGCAAGGGGTCATGGTCGGAGCACTGTCTCCGAGCTCAGAAGGGTTTTTCCAAGCCATCCAATGTTTCCTGGGATGTTCATTCAGAGACCATAGGATTCTCTCACTATTGATTAATTAAAGCAGACTGCCAGACACTTGTTTTTGATGTTTTGTGCACTAACTGCAAGAACCTAAGGGTGGGGCAACAGAGGCAGAAGATTAAAATGAATTATAGAGCATGTTGTAAAGCATAGGGAAAGGTGAGGAACCTTGAGTTCCCTCTATGGCCCTAATGAATACTCTGACGCACCATGTTAAATCACATTAGGGGTGCTTGACAAAAACACAATGATGACAACAAAAACAAATGAATTCTGCAACCTTGAAGGTTGTTCCAAAGAATTAATAGAAATAAAAGACAATGGTAAAAGGTTATGAGTAACAATACACTACAGAGACCACTTAATCACAAGTGGTACATGTATATGGAAAGAACTCAAGGTGAAAGGCCTTGAACATGAAACCCTATAAAATTAATTAAAATAAAATAAAGCTCTCCTGGCTTTTTTTTTTTAAAAAAAAACCATGTCAGAAAGTTGTGACTGAGAAGGTTGCTCTTAAATCAAATCTCTTGTGGTAATCCTGAAAGCGTAGTATTGAACGGAAGTCAAGTTATTTGATATTGGAAACCTGGAGAGAAGCCAAAATGAAGGATTTTGCTCCATTTTGCATGGCTTTAAAATAATCACACACACACACACACACAGAGAGAGAGAGAGAGAGAACTGGAATTTTTGCTTAGGCATGAGCCAGTCATGAAGCATTCTGCAGTCTTAGCATGAATGTGTTTTTGCACCAATGTTTGGATGCTAGTATCTTTTTAGAGCTGTTGAAAAGAAAAGCATAGTTCTAGTATCTTGGGGTACATTATTATAGTCTCAAACTTAACTCTAGTCAAGCAGTAACCTCAGCACTGGACATATTGCCCACTTGACCACCATTTCAGAGGTAAATTTAAATGTGAATGCAGCCCATAACAGCCTGAGAGCAAGAACTTGGTTGGGCTTGTGAGTCCCTTCTTGCAAGTTTCCCCCTCAGCCAGAGGGGGAGACTAAGCAAAGAGCTTTCCCATCATGGCATAGATTATGGAATACTCACCCCAGAGAGGTTTGTTGGGTGGCTCCCTCTGCCGGTGTCCAAATTGTACTATTTCAGCAGGCATTTATTCGTTATTTTTCTGCTGCCTATTTATGTCTGTGTTGTCTTTCTGTTTCTGCTGTTTTTATTGTTTGTTTGATGTCCGATTATACTTAATATTGTTTTAGCTTAAGATATTGTAAGCCAGTTTGAATTTTTGTCTAGAAAGGCAGGATGTAATATAAATCAATCTATGGGGTGCTGATACATACAGGTACTGCTTTGGGGAAAGGGGTGGAGATGTTGGACTGGATGGCCTTCTGGGGCCTTGCAGCCACATAATCCTTCTATTTAACCAAGATTTGGGCATCATTAAGTGGTTAAATTTAATAATAAAATAATTTTAAGAATTTTTAAAATGACATCAGAATCTTAGTTAAATAGAGCTTCTGCTATGGGGCAGTATAGAAATATAATAAATGAATGAATGAAATAAAAACCCAAGGACTATGAGTTATCAGAAGGTCATCCAGTCCAATAGGCCCATCTCCTGCTCCAATAATTGAAATTCTTCTTCTTCTTAAACTGAGATTCCAGGAGCAGTGAAACAAAGCTACATAAGAACAAAGGAGCAGAACCAGGAAAATGTGCTCAGTGTGGTGCAATAGTTGGAGTGTTGGACTTAGGACCATGGAAACCTAGGTATCAGTTCCCTCTCTCAAGTAGCTTGCTGGGGTGACCATGGGCCTGTCAATATATCTCAGCCTAATCTACTTTACAAGCTTGTGAGGATAAAATGGGGTAAAGGGAAAACCGTGTACATTGTCCTGAGCTCCTTGAAGGAAGGGAAGGACACAAATGTAATGGATGAATATGAATGCATAAATAATGCAATAATAAATAAATCCCTAAATGGGAGGCACAGTACTAGTGAAGGAGATGCAAAGCAAAATAAAAGTTTTGAAATCAAAGGCAGGGGATTGTTTGCAATATGAAAGTTCAGACCGTCCTAAGGATCATCATCAACTTGTAAAACAACATGCCCTGCTAAACTTTATTTTGCAGCTTATCTGAAAAACAGCATGATTTGCACTGCAAAGTGCACTGTGACCAGATTTTCTTTTACTGGAGAGTTCTGTGCATCATGTGTACCCCTGCAGATTTTTCTATTCACACCTCCTGATGACTTTTCTCTTCACTTTGCTCTCAACGACATCTCTCCTTGCCCCATTTTTCAAAAAAATCTCATGAAGTGTACATAAAACCAAGCCATCCTGCTTTAAGAAAACCTCTAATTAAAATGTGTACAAGCACAGCTATGATTAGCTGGTCAAAATGGAGAAAGAACTGCAGTGAGGACTCATTGGTTGAGAAAATGTATGGTTGGTGATACAGCGAACAGGCTTAATTGAAATTGTACATGTTGCTAATGAGACAAATCTAATCCTGAAAGTATTTTCTTCCATTAAACATCACTTGAAAATAATTAGGAAACTCTCATCAGTGAGATGGCTGAGTGCAATGTCGAGAAAGTACATTCCTTTGATGCTGCCAGAGTTTTATGGCATCCAAAAGTGAATGGCATTGGCCAGTGTATATGTGGGTTGCATCCAAGCCTAGTTCCAGGTTTTGGGGTCTGTCACACAAGATGACTTCAGTTGGCACCCCTTCACTGGGTGACTCCTTACTGCTGTTGCTCTTTCCTGATCATTTGCTCTATCTTCCTCGGGCCTGTATATAGAAGGAAATCCTTTGGAAGAATGTGAATATACTGAACTTGGGGGACTGGGGGACTGTTTGCCATTATCATAATCCAACAGCCATTAAACACAGAAGCAGTTAGCAAAGCAAATTCAAGGAAAGACAAACTTATGGGAAAATAATTGTCAGTGTCGTCACCTGGCAGGTTTAAAAAGGGACCGATGGGAGAGATTACATCGTTAGCCTTTACTCAGGAATTATTCTGAGATTCAAGTCCTGAGTGGCATGTCAACCATGTGAAAACTGCCAGGACCAGCAGCGCTTAGGGGAGTTCACACAACCCTCTTCCAATGACAGCATACAAAGGTAGGTTGCAGGGTCTCACTGGCTATTCCTGCCTTCCTGTTGACAGCGCACACACCATCCATGGTTTCTGGTGGCTGCATGTTGCTCAGCTGTGTGAAAGGCTCCTGCATGCATACTGACATAGCTGTGTGGAGCTCCTCTATGGGAGGGGAATCCAGACTGGCAGAGATATTTTTAGTTTTTGTGAACCGCCCAGAGAGCTTCGGCTATTGGGTGGTATAGAAATAAATAAATAAATAAATAAATAAAAATATCTTCTCATGTGAAGCACCCCTATGTGAGTGCTTCAGTACATGCCTAGAGCCCCTTCACACCAGGGATGGACTGATCTGTCAATTTCAAATTCTTTCAGTTTCTCATTTTCCTATTCTTAAATTCAGTTCATCCTGAACTTTGGGATTTTTAAAAAACCTTTGTACACACATTCATACACTTTTCTGCACAACTCTCCTGAACTTTTCTCCCGCATCTCTCTCTCTGTGCATTTTTGAAAACAATTTTGCCAAATATACACATTTTTCACAAGCAATTTCCTAATATAATCCATTTTTGCACGCACGCACATGCGCACACGTGCACCCACATGTGCGCAGACACACACACACAATACACACATCTTTGTGTTGTTTGCACTTTTCCCCAATGTATGCATTTTTGTTCAGATTTTTGGATGGAGTACCTCTTGCAAAATTCAGAGAAGTGCAAAACCCAAAAGAGAGCAAAATTTGAGGGGTAACAGAGTTTCCGTTTGTGTATTGGTTTAAGAGTGTGAAATCAGGTAAATTCACATTGAATTTGGACATGGATGACTAGGCATGTATGAGAAATTTCTTTCAACTCTTCCCCCCTCCTTTTATTTTTTTTAATCAGGATTTACCTGGTTTCCACCTTCTGGACTGAACACAGACTCGGACACACTCTGCAATCAACGTCCATACATTTGCTAGCTTGCAATGTGATTTGTGGACCAAAATGTGCATTCAAAAGCATGTGTACATTTGAAAAATGTGCATAACAGTGGATACTTTTGAAATATCCTTGAATTAATGGGAAAGAAGGTGTACGTTTCAAAGATGCACAGAATGGATGCATACGTTTGGGAAAAAATGTGCACAGAAATACACATGGATTTTCATGCAAAAGAAAAACAAAGCTTGCAGTCTGATATGGACTCGAATCGGAACCAGCCTCAAAATGGAATTTGGAGAACTCTGGCTGATTCGCACATCCTTATGGATGACGTATATGTAATAAGCAGTGGGGTGAAGGCTAACTCATGCAATCCAGTGTCCTCACTCCACTTCAGGCTTATAGGGAAGACATGCTGCAGAGAGACACACAGTTTTTAAAAAGAATAATAAATCCCAATTTTTATTACCAGGAGATTGCTTTGAATGGTAGATTCAACTGAAATATTACATTAAATAAATGTAAGAGGCACAGTGTTATACTGTTTTGGGGATCCTCCCCCCTCCCACACACATTTTTTTGGTTAAATTAGTCCATGCCATGTATCCCTCAGGCAGAAAGGGGTGGTGGTAAAAGTAATGGGTAGATCCTGTGTTTGACATCAAACCATTTCTTAAGAACATCTATTTCTTGAAGCAAATAAGAAGGGCAAGAAGGGCTGACTAAGTGAATCTCAGGTGGCATGTTAACAAAACACAGACCCTTGGAAAGTGATTGTGTATTTAATATTTTCATTATTCCTGTTTTAGGAGTTTTCAAAAGCCACTTCTCTATTGATTAGTGCTTTTGTTCCTGATTGTAAGAGTTTGAGCTGTGATAATGGGCCAGTTCATACGCACATCCACCCTCTCGTTCCTCTTGGCATGTGCATCCAACTCCTCCATACACATAAGGTAACATCTGACAGTAGGGCTTTGAACATATGGTTACGTTCATATAGGCCATCATTCGTGCTTATTCTTCTCTCTCCAAAAAGAAAAGAAAAGAACAGAAAAGAAAAGAAAAGAAAAAGATGTCTACCTTCTTACCACCCCTGCTTTAGAGTGTACAAATTCATTCAGGACATGATCTCAGTGATGCTTAGTATTGCTTACAATGACACAGTCATAGGGCACTGAGGCTGAGCAATGAGTGACTTGTCTAAGACCATCTAATACATTCATGGCAGAGGCAGGGCAACTCTCTGATTCACAGTTCAGTTATTTTGAGCACACTCCTATGGAGTGCACCCTCACTCTATGAAGCCCCAGACTCAGAGGCTTTCAAGATTCATATGCCCTGCCAAGCTGAAGCTAGCAGGGTGGGAGGATCGATGGAGGCAAACTTCTCTCTATCCCCCATCTTTGGTGATTTTCACTAGATGGACTTTTCAGCTTGTCTAGCAAAGGTGCTTCAGTGGGGGAAGGAAGGAGGCTGAAGGGTGCTCAAGGTATCTAGTATCTTGGCCTCTCTGGTCTCCTCCCCTCCCCTCCCCACCCATTGGAACACCTCCTTTCCTCCTCCTCCGGGGTTTCTTTTCTGACCTCAGAGGGGTTTTCTGAGCCATCGTATGGTCCCTGGGACTCTCGCCCAGGGACCATAGGAATAGGATTGCCCTCTTAGCAATTGCACAACATTAGCCCTGTAAAGAGTTCTTTTACCATGGATTGTGAAAAGACCTTCAATACAGAACTGCATGCATTGCTCATGTGAAGGGATAAAGCATTTAAAATGAGACTGTGGGGCCAAATCTCTGGCCCCATCTTCAGCAACATGGAGCTCCTGAGGCCCCACCATCCATGTGTTAGCATGAACATCTGAAGTGGGAAAGCCTACTTCAGTAAAGGTCTATGCTCATGGGTTTCCCCAGATTATAAAACCCTGATTGTGCAGGATTCTAGGACCCAGGGATCCTACACATATATCTACACAGACATAGGTTTCCCCACCTCAGACATCCATGCTGGAGGATCCATGGGTTTTTTTTTTTGGGGGGGGGATACCAACCCACCACTGTTTTTTACATACTTTGCCCCTTCGTATGACTAATACATGCAGGGGTCTAGAATCTTGCCACTTTTAGGTTCAGCCAGTGTCACTAAAAGGGGTCAACTGCATTTAAATAGCTGGGCTCTTTTAATGCAGGTTGGGTGAAATGAAGGCACCATTGGACTGAGCATCAGGATGGAGAAATAAATTTATTCCTAATCTGTGTCACTTTCACATGTGTTCTCTCATAGGTCTGTGTTCTGTCCTGTTTCTGCTTTAAAAAAAAATGCCATGAAAAGTAATTGTGTGTGTTTTTTAAGAACTATTTAAATATGTAGTCTTCAATGTATTTTATCTCAAAATATGTTCTAAAATATATTCTAAACATATTTTATACTATAATACAGGGGGAGCGCATCCAACCCACTCATCTGCACAGGGATGCATGAGAATGTAGTTTCTGCTTGCAAGACATTTGAAGAACCCCCACTCACAACCCCCAAAGCGAACACGAATATAGGTGCATTTTCAGAGAAAAGGCTCTCACATTTCTCAACTTGCGAGCATGTTCACAAATGCACACATGAATTAGACTATAAGAAGCTACTTGTGATGAATGCACTGTGATACGAAGTTGTAATGAAACTGGCACCAGCCAACAGTACAAAACCTGAGTAGCTATTTTGTTTTAGTCTCGCCTTCAGGGAGGGTCTTCCCCTATGAACTTTTTTTAAAGTGGCCAGCCTTTTAGAATGCCTCACTTCTCAAACTTGCTCCTCCCTCCTAACCCAACATCTGAATTTGGGGGTTTGTCAATCTCAGCTCCTCCCCCACTGTAAGATCTTGCATTCTTATGGGTGGAGAGGTCTCTGGGCAGCTTTGATCTAACTGATTACCTGGCATCTGGAAAGGCTCTTTTTTTGCTACTATTACTCTACCCTATCTCCTGTGACTTTGGTAGCTCCGCTATCCCTCCTCCCACTTCCTCACCTGACTCTGAATTTGTTTTTACACCTTTTTAGAGGGCTTATCAAGGGATGCTGAGCTTAAACTTTATGGAAGGGCAGGGACAATACCTGCCTGAAGCACTGGAGAACTGCTGCCAGTCAGGGCTGACAATACTGGGCTAGATGGATCAGTGATCTGCCTTGGTATAAGGCGCTTTCTGTGTGTGTTTTTCTCTTCATAGGGTGGCCATGTTAATTAAGGGCAGACATTCTTGAAACAGAAGGCAGAACATCCTTGTCAGTACTACCTATTCCTGATGGGATCTGTTTCTGCAAATACACACACACACACACACACACACACACACAGAGAGAGAGAGAGAGAGAGAGAGAGAGAGAGAGAGATTGGACTACTGAAGAAAAAATGCCATATAACAAAAGACAGAATGTAGCACATGGGGAAACACACAGGTCAATATTGCACCTTGCTTCCCATGCTTTTGCCTAACAACATGGAAAGAGTGCTTCAGATTTGGCTTGAGTTTTAATGGAATCTATGTTGTGCTGTGCTAGGCATGAACACTGCCATGTTGGAAGCCCATGTACATGTTTCTTCACTCAGCATGACTCTCAGGCTATGTCATCTCTCTCTTTATAACCCACCAGAAATGAGACCATGCAGTGACAGCTGGACATATTTTAATACTGCTATAAAAGTCTTGCTCAGAGTGTTCTGGTACAAACTGCTGAAAAAAGCAGTTTCCACTGAGCTGTGTATTTCCTCATCCATTTATCACCTCCTTTAGAATCTTTACCGATCTTGGAACATTCCTCCATGCCGGCTCTTTTATAACTCACAATAATGTTTTTATATCATTTACAATGTGGGAAGTTTAAGTTTGAAATGTTTAAGAGAGCCATTGTGAGATGAGTGGAAGGTCATGAACAGCTAGTTACTCATTGAGGAATTTTCCATCACTTACCACAGACAAAATTAAGTAGAACACCTACTGGAAGAAGCACCTTAGAATGCAAGCAACATGAACTCAGCTTTTCAGATATGCCATGAAACTAACACTAGATCTACACTACTCCTTTATAGCGGTATTGAAGTGCATTGGTAACTGTTGGGGCACATTACACAGTTGATATAGCACTTCTGTAGTGTTATTTCCTGCTTTTTATTCCACATTATCCAAAATACCACAACAAATGTTATTGTATGTCCTAGCGTTAGAATCGTGGGATCATTACAATATGACACAAGGTGTAGGTCTGGCCAAAGTCTGTTCCCTATGGTCTCTTTCTGATCATGAATGATGGAGATGATAAAAAAGAAGTTTTTATAGGCCCAGTTCATATTATAATCTAAAGCATGGTTTAGATAAGGGGTACACAACCTTTTTGGCCCTCCAGGCCACATGTGATGTTGGTTGAGGGGTCAGAGGCTTTTTGTGAGCTCTCTCTCTCTCTCTCTCTCTCACACACACACACACACTTTCCCTCAAAACCCGGTCATATGGTCTCTGAATTTTGGATCCTACAGTATCCTTCTAGAAGCAGGCCCACTGAGTGTGAATTTCTAGAACATCCTCTGGGAAGCAGGCCCTCTGATTTCTTATTTTCTAGAGTATCCTTGACAGTTGTGGTAGCAAATTAGGTGAAAATTTGGACTCTGGGGGTGATGGGGGTGCCAATACCACCTTGGAGTGCAGCCTGTGGGCTATGGGTTGTTCACCACTGGTTTAGACAATGATAAACAAACTGTGGTAAACCTTAGGGTCACTTTACACACTGCCCCTTCCCTTCCCTCCTTCTTCACATCTGGAAGACGGGCAGCAGTAAAGCATTTGCTTTTACTTTTGACCAAGCCACAGTTTCCTGTTACATATCAACTCTGAGAACTGTGGTTCGTTCATTTATTCATAAGTTGACATACTAGTGTGGTGCTGAAATTCCCACATCCACCACAAAAGGGGGCGGGGTCTGCGACTTTCAGGGTAGCCTCATTCCTTTAGAATATCTCACCCAGGAAACACTGGTAGTATCCAATGATAGTCCTATGTAGAGTAGACCCACTGAAATGCATGGGACTTACTTTAATGAATCATGACTAACTTAAGTTTCATTCATGTCAATGGATCTAGTCTACATGGGGCTAACAGTGAATACTACCCTGAGTGGTTCTGGGGAGCTATACTCATCACTGGAAGTGGCAATTAGTGGCCTGTGGGTACCTCATGAAAATGAAGTAAGCTAACATGTCCACATGCACACACACACACACACACACCACCACCACCACCACCTAATAATTTGGGGAAATTCTCCCACCCCAACTTTTGGAGATATTTCACTCTCCTTTCCCCCAGATGCTGAAAAGAGTTGGTCAGAATGCTTTAGCCAATATCTACAACAAACCTAGCCAAAGACTGTGGGTGGGCAAACTCTGTAGAAATTTCAGGAAGGCAGCCTTACTAACATTTAGGCAGGTTGGCCAAGGGTTTGTTTGTTCCTATTTTTAATCTTTTTTTAAAAAAAGCTTCACCATGGCTTATAGCAGTGGCAAGCCTACATGCTGTGTTTCCTGATAAGCCAGAATGCCCATGGGAAACAGGTTATGTAGGGATGAGAAGATTCTTTGCAGCCTACTGGCTGTGTTTCCTGATGAGCCAGAATGCCTATGGGAACAATACATGTATATTATAGACATATCCCTATGGGCATTCTGTCCCAGCAGGAAACACAACTGGTAGGCTGCCAAAAGCTTCATCACCACTACGAGTGACAGCAAGGAGATATATATATATACACACATGCACGCGCACACACACACACACACATATATATACACACACGCACGCACGCACATGCACATGCACACGCACACACACACACATGTATGTATGTGTGTGTATCGAAAAACAGGCAGGAAAAAACCTCTTCTAAAGAAAAGTAAGTTAACCACACTTCCTGAAAATTTCTGATCAATTTCCTGTCCCCAAAGTAGCTAACTTGCCCTTTCCTGGGGGAAAATTGTCCTTAAGAATTTTGTGTGTGTGGGGGGGGGCAGGATTTAACAGGAAACAGTGGCTTAGTCTAGGACTTTCTTAACTGTCTGTATCAGGTGAAATTCTTTACATTTGGATGGATGACAGGGAGGGCAAAAACCCAACTCTAGACTGGGAGAGGGAGGCAGACATTAATGTGGCCGGGTGTTCTTTGTATCTTTTTTTCTATTCTTATCAGCAGTTCCAATAACAACATCAATATAATGGTGTGTAGCACAAAAAACACTGTTCTTTTTTTCCGTGAGATTTGTCAAGCACAGGGATGTGCAGGCGTGCCCCCATTCAGGTTGTCTGAGCGCCCGCCCAGCCCCTGCCCCTGCTCGCCAGCCCCCAGGCTCCAAGTCGAGACCTCCTGCACTCAGCAATCAGCTCTAGGCTTTCCCAGACCCTTTTGCCTCCGTGCTGATCACCATGTTTTTTTTAAAAAAACATGGCGATCGGTGGTATGTTCCCATAGACTTATATGCAAAATAGAGCTGTCAATCTTGCGTATGAGTCTATGTGTCTATAGACCCCCATCCCAGGCCAGCTACATGAAAGTAGCAGCTTGACAGGAGCAGGATGGCAAGAGGCACCTTCCTCTCACCTGCCTCCTCCTGTCAAGCTTCTGCTTTCACGTAGCTGGGGATGAGAGGAGGAGAGTGGATTGTTCCAGTCTCCCCCCACCCCTGCATCCCGGGCCAGCTACATGCAGGCAGGAGCTTGACAAGAGGAGGAAGGGAAGAGGGAAACTCCTCTTGCCTTTCTCCTCTTGTCAAGCTGCTGCCCACACGTAGCTGGCCTGGAATAAGAAAAGGAGACTGGAACCATCTATGGACACATAGACTTATATGCAAGATTCATGGCTGTATTTTGTGTATAGGTCTATGGGCACATACTGCCGATCGCCACTGTGACTGGCGTGGAGGTGAATGGGTCCAGGTAAGCCTCGAGCTCGTCACCGAGCGCAGGGGGTGGGCGGACTGGGGTCCAGTGAGCTGGGGGGAGGGTTTGGAGGGTGCAGCTCAGAGAACTCAGGTGCCAGCAGTCTGGCAAATTTGCAGCAAATTTGCGGGCGTATTCCCCTCCTAAGAGGCTACTAAGCCTGAGAATTCAATCTATTTCTGACAAACAAACAAAACATTATAGGCTTTTTTAAGGTATGCTGGAGAAATTTGAGAGAGATTAAATGAGCTTAGATTTCTAAGAATCTGGCCTGTGGAATCCACTGCAGATCAACCCCCTCAGGCCGCATGGAGTCCATGGGCTTTCGGATGAGTTTTTTTTTTTTACTTTCCTGAAATTTACGCATAAATTCGTAGACAAATGCTTAAGTTTATTGTTGAGGAAACATTAAACGGAATGGGGACAATACACTGAATGTTGCGTACTAAGGTAAATTATGTAAATACTTGCGTAATTATTTGCATATTTTTCTGCACAATGAAAAAAAGAATATTTGTATCCATTTGTGAGTGGACGATGGAACAAAAGGTGCCTGACATTCTGCAAAACACAGGCAGAGCAGATTTTACACAGTCCGTACATCCCTAGGCGTGTTTTGGTTGCCCATGCTAGCCAATTGGAGACACAGATCCTTGGATTTCCAAATCTCCGCATTGGTTCAGTACCTGACTTGAATTGGATGGCCTCTGGTGCAAGAAGAATCAGGCCATTTCCTGAAGCACTGAATCGAGGTCTAGGTCAAAACTTGTGGCCAGCTCACTCCTCTACTCTATACCCATTTTGTTGAATCTTTCCTCATGTGACTTGCTCTCCAGGATGAAAATATATTATCAAGTCTCTCTTTGGATGTGTGACATGGCACTGCTACAGGGACAAATGTACGGATAAGTGAATGTCCCCCCTTTACCCCACATGTGCATATTTCCAGCTGGGATGACAGAGGTGCTAAGCTCTGTGGCTAGGGATGCTTGAGGGAATTGATGTTTTTGAATGCTGATATGAACTGGAAGAATTCCAATTTTTATTCTTGTTCATTAATACATTTATATCCCACTTTTCCCCCTCTCTTGCAAGCAACCCAAGGCAACTCAAATGATCCTCCTCCTCTCCATATTATCCCCACAACAGCCCTGTGAAGTTGGTTGAACTGAGATTCAGTGACTGGCCCAAAGTCACCCAGTGAGTTTTATGGCTGAAAAGGCGGACCTCCCGAGTCACAGTCCAACAGAATAACCTAGGGGTGCACGAAAGTCCCTTACCTGTCCTCAAAGCTTTTCACGGTGGGGGGGAGGCGCTTTGCTGCTCCCCCCGTGAAGTTCAGGGCGGGGGGGGAGGCTTCCCGCCTCGCCCGGCCGAAATTCAGGCCGGGGGGGAGGCATCCCGCCTCGCCCGGCCGAAATTCAGGCCGGGGGGGAGGCATCCCGCCTCGCCTGGCCGAAATTCAGGCCGGGGAGGAGGCGCCTTGCCTTGCCCAGCCGCGAACTAAAAAGTAAAAAAAAAAAAAGGCCCCGTGATAGGCTATGTGACGATTAACGTAGCCTATCACAGCTAGATTTGCAAAGTCAGCCGTGATAGGCTACGTACATCGTCACATAGCCTATCATGGGTGACTTAAAAAAAAAAAAAAAGCATGTACGCAAATGGCGGCCCCCATAGGGAGCCGCCATTTGCGTTCCTTATTTGGTCGCTGTAGTCTACATAAATCTTTACGTAGACTACAGCGACCAAATAAGGAATGGGAATGGCGGCTCCCTATGGGGGCCGCCATTATCCGTACGCGCTTTTTTTTTTTAAGTCACCCGTGATAGGCTACGTGACGATTGACGTAGCCTATCACGTCTGACTTTGCAAATCTAGCTGTGATAGGCTACGTTAATAGTCACGTAGCCTATCACGGGGGCGTTTTTTTTTCTTTCATTGGAATGGCGGCGGCAGCAGCCAGTCGAAAGACCGGCTGCCACTCCCGCCCCGGACGAAGACCCGCTGAACCGCCGGTCGGACCCGCCGCCGGGAGGGACATTCGGCAAAGGTAAGTCCCATCCCGGGGGGAGGTGCGGGGTGCGGGGGGGGTGCGGAGAATTTCTCCCCACAACTTGTTCGGGGGGCCGAATACGTTGGCGCTCAGCCCCCCAAAGTTTCAGGGAGAAATTCTCCGCCAACCCTAGAATAACCACTACACCACACTGGCTCTCCACATATCTTCCAGCATAGATTACTGCCACTTTAATCCCTGTAATTGAATAGCCCCATTCATCATTCAACTGCAGGGATTAATAGTGGACTATAATGGTGTAGACACCTTCATGGATCACTGCCTTGTTGTGGCGAAGGGGCTTGCGTAACTCAGTGAAGCCATAAGCTATGCCATGCAGGGCCACCCAAGATGGACAGGTCATGGCGGAGAGTTCTGACAAAATGTGGTCCACTGGAGAAGGAAATGGCAACCCACTCCAGTATTCTTGCCAAGAAAACCCCATGAAACATATCACAAGGCTAAAAGATATGACGCCGGAAGATGAGCCCCTCAGGTTGGAAGGTGTACAATATACTACTGGGGAAGAGCAGAGGGAATTTCCAAGTAGCACCAGAAAGAGTGAAGCGGCTGGGCCAAAGCCGAAAGGACACTCAGCTGTGGATGTGTCTGGTGGTGAAAAGAAAATCCGATGCTGTAAAGAACAATATTGTTTAGGAACCTGGAATGTCAGATCAATGAATCAAGGTAAGCTGGAGGTGGTCAAACATGAGATGGCAAGATTGAACAGCGACATCTTGGGAATCAGCGAACTAAAATGGACAGGCATGGGTGAATTTAATTCCAGTGACCATCATATCTACTCCTGTGGGCAAGAATCCCTTAGAAGAAATGGAGTAGCACTCATAGTCAACAAAAGGGTGGGAAAAGCAGTACTGGGGTACAATCTCAAAAACAATAGAATGATCTCAGTACAGATCCAAGGCAAAACATTCAACATCACAGTAATTCAAGTCTATGCCCCAACCACTGATGCCGAAGAAGCTGAGGTTGATCACTTCTATGAAGACCTACAACACCTTCTAGAACTAACACCAAAAAGAGATGTCCGCTTCATCATAGGGGATTGGAATGCTAAAGTAGGAAGTCAAGAAATCACCGGGATAACAGGCAGGCATGGCCGTGGTGTACAAAATGAAGCAGGACAAAAGCTAATAGAGTTTTGCCAAGAGAACACGCTGATCATAGCAAACACTCTTTTCCAACAGCACAAGAGACGACTCTACTCATGGACATCACGAGATGGTCAATATTGAAATCAGATTGATTATGTCTTTTGCAGCCAAAGATGGAGAAGCTCTATACAGTCAGTAAAAACAAGACCTGGAGCTTACTGTGGCTCAGTTCATGAGCTTCTTGTTGCAAGATTTCGGCTGAAATTGAAGAACATAGGGAAAACCACTAAACCATTCAGGTATGACCTAAATCATATCCCTTATGAATATACAGTGGAGGTGAGGAATAGATTTAAGGGATTAGACCTGATAGACAGGGTGCCTGAGGAACTATGGACAGAGGTCTGTAACATTGTTCAGGAGGCAGCAACGAAATCCATCCCAAAGAAAAAGAAATGCAAGAGTCAAGTGGCTGTCTGATGAGGCTTTACAAGTAGCTGAGGAAAGAAGGGAAGCAAAAAGCAAGGGAGAAAGGGGAAGATATATCCAACTGAATGCAGAGTTCCAGAGAATAGCAAGGAGAGACAAGAAGGCCTTAAATGAACAATGCAAAGAAATCGAGGAAAACAACAGAATGGGAAAGACTAGAGATCTCTTCAAGAAAATTGGAGATCTCAAGGGAACGTTTGTGCAAAGACGGGCATGATAAAGGACAAAGAAGGCAGCGACCTAACAGAAGCAGAGGAGATCAAGAAGAGATGGAAAGAATACACAGAAGAACTATACAGGAAAGATCTGAATGTCCCTGATAGCCATGATAGTGCAGTCACTGAACTTGAGCCATGATAGTAGGGGTGGACGAAAGGCACTTACCTTTCGTCGAAGATTGTTCGTGGTGGGCGGGAGGCGCTTCGCGGCTCCCCCCGCGAAGTTCAGGCCGGAGGGGGAGGCTTCCCGCCTTGCCCTGGCCGAAATTCAGGCCAGGGGGGAGGCTTCCCACCTTGCCCGGCCGAAATTCAGGCCGGGGGGGAGGCTTCCCGCCTCGCCTGGCCGCGAACTCCATTGTTTTTTTTTTTAAAAAAAACGCCCCCGTGATAGGCTACGTGATGATTAACGTAGCCTATCATGGCTAGATCTGCAAAGTCAGCCATGATAGGCTACGTTAATCGTCACGTAGCCTATCACGGGTGACTTTAAAAAAAAAAAGCGCGTACGGATAATGGCGGCCCCCATAGGGAGCCGCCATTCGCGTTCCTTATTTAGTCGCTGTAGTCTACGTAAATGTTTATGTAGACTACGGCGAAAATAAGGGCAACGCAAATAGCGTTGCCCTTATTTTCGCCGTAGTCTACGTAAATGTTTACGTAGACTACAGCGACTAAATAAGGAACGCGAATGGCGGCTCCCTATGGGGGCCGCCATTATCCGTACGCGCTTTTTTTTTTTAAAGTCACCCGTGATAGGCTACGTGACGATTGACGTAGCCTATCACGTCTGACTTTGCAAATCTAGCTGTGATAGGCTACGTTAATAGTCACGTAGCCTATCACGGGGGCGTTTTTTTTTCTTTTATTGGAATGGCGGCGGCGGCAGCCAGTCGAAAGACCGGCTGCCACTCCCGCCCCGCTCGAACACCCGCCGAACCGCTGGCCGGACCCGCCGCTGGGAGGGACATTCGGTGAAGGTAAGTCCCATCCCGGGGGGGGTGTGCGGGGGCGGGCGGGTCCGGAGGATTTCTCCCCGAAACTTGTTCGGGGGGCCGAACACGTTGGCGCTCGGCCCCCCAAAGTTTCGGGGAGAAATTCTCCACCATCCCTACATGATAGCCATGATAGTGCATTCTCATCCTCGAGAGTGAAGTCAAGTGGGCCTTAGGAAGCTTTAGTAACAACAAAGCTAGCGGATATGACAGTATTCCAGCTGAGCTATTTAAAATCCTAAAAGATGATGCTGTTAAAGTGCTGCACTCAATATGCCAACAAATTTGGAACACTCAACAGTGGCCATGAGACTGGAAAAGGTCAGTCTACATTCCAATTCCAAAGAAGGGCAATGCCAAAGAGTTTTCAGACTACCACACAATTGCGCTCATTTCACATGCCAGCAAGGTGATGCTCAAAATCCTAAAAGCTAGGCTTCAGCAGTAGGGATGGACGAAAGTCCCTTACCTGGTCCCGCAGCTTGCTTCGCAGTGGGGGGGGAGGCCCTCCGTCCCTCCCCCCGAAATTCTGGGCGGGGTGGGAGGTGCCCCGTCCCTCTGGCCGAAATTCTGGCTGGGGGGGAGGTGCCCTGTCCCTCCGGCCGTGAATCTCGTCTCCTGCCGGGACGCAAATGGCGGCAGCTATAGCCGCCGCAGTTTGCGTCCCTGCAGTCAGCTGTGATAGGCTATGTAAATACTTACGTAGCCTATCACGGCTGACTTTGGGGGGAAAAAAAGCACGTATGCAAATGGCGGCGCCCATGGGCACTGCCATTTGCGTTCCTTATTTGGGCACGGGTAGTCTACGTAAAAATTTACGTAGACTACGGCGAAAATAAGGGCAACGCTATTTGCATTGCCCTTATTTTCGCCGTAGTCTACGTAAATGTTTACGTAGACTACACGTGCCCAAATAAGGAACGCAAATGGTGGCACCCATGGGCGCCGCCATTTGCATACGTGCTTTCCCCCCCCCCCAAAGTCAGCCGTGATAGGCTACGTAAGTATTTACGTAGCCTATCACGGTGTTTTTTTGAAAATCTAGCCATGATAGGCTACGTAAATCTTTACGTAGCCTATCACGTTTATTTTGTTTGTTTGTTTTTTACTTGGAAATGGTGGCGGCGGCAGCCGGTCAGAAGACCGGTCGCCGCCGCCGCCGCCGAACTGCCTCCGAACCACCGCTGGGAGCTGCCAGCGCCAGGGACATTCGACAAAGGTAAGTCCCATTCCGGGGGTGGGTGGCAGGGGGGTGGCGGACCATTTCTCCACCAATGTCGGGGGGCAGAATGCGTTGGCATTCAGCCTCCCGGAGATTCGTGGATAAATTATCCGACATCCCTATTAAGCAGTATGCGAACCAAGAACTACCGGAAGCACAAGCTGGGTTTCGAAGAGGCAGAGGAACTAGAGATCAAATCGCCAACATTCTCTGGATCATGGAGAAAGGAAGAGAATTCCAGAAAAGTGTCTATTTCTGCTTCATTGACTACGCTAAAGCCTTTGATTGTGTGGATCACAACAAACTGTGGCAACTTCTGAAAGTGATGGGAGTACCAGACCACCTTACCTGTCTCCTGAGAAACCTGTATGAGGGTCAAGAAACAGCAGTAAGAGCCAGACATGGAACAACCGATTGGTTCAAAATTGGGAAAGGAGTATGACAAGGCTGCATATTGTCACCATGCTTATTTAACTTATATGCAGAGTACATCATGAGAAACGCCGGGTTGGATGAATCACAGGTCGGAATTAAGATTGCTGGGAGAATTATCAACAACCTCCGATATGCAGACGATACCACCCTAATGGCAGAAAGTGAAGAGGATCTCAAGAGCCTCTTGTTGAGGGTGAAAGAGGAGAGTGCAAAAGCTGGTTTGAAACTCAACATTAAAAAAACGAAGATCATGGCATCTGGCCCCATCACTTCCTGGCATATAGAAGGGGAAGAAATGGAAGCAGTGACAGATTTTACTTTCTTGGGCTCCAAGATCACTGCAGACGGTGACTGTAGCCATGAAATTAAAAGACGCTTGCTCTTTGGGAGGAAAGCTATGGCAAACCTAGACAGCATAGTAAGAAGCAGAGACATCACCTTGCCAACAAAGGTCCGTCTAATCAAAGCTATGGTTTTCCCAGTAGTAATGTATGGCTGTGAGAGGTAGGGATGGGCGAAAGTCCCTTACCTGTCCTCGAAGCTTGCTTCGCAGTGGGGGGGAGGCGCTTCGCTTCTCCCCCCGAAGTTCATGCGACGGGGGGGAGGCGCCCCGCCTTGCCCGGCCGAAATTGAGGCCGGAGGGGATGCACCCCATCCCTCGCCGGCAAAATTCAGGCTGGGTTGAAGCGCGCCGTCTACCCGGCCGCGAAAAAAAAAGTAAAAAAAGTTAAAAAAAACCCCACCCCCGTGATAGGCTACGTAACGATTAACGTAGCCTATCACGGCTAGATTTGCAAAGTCAGCCATGATAGGCTACGTAAATCGTCACGTAGCCTATCACGGGTGACTTTGAAAAAAAAAAAAAGCACATACGCAAATGGCGGCCCCTATGGGGCGCCGCCATTTGCGTTCCTTATTTGGTCACTGTAGTCTACGTAAAGTTTTACATAGACTGTGGCGAAAATAAGGGCAACGCTATTTGCGTTGCCCTTATTTTCGCCGTAGTCTACGTAAATCTTTACATAGACTACAGGGACCAAATAAGGAACGCAAATGGCGGCGCCCCATGGGGGCCGTCATTTGCGTATGTGCTTTTTTTTTTTTTCAAAGTCACCCGTGATAGGCTACGTAACGATTAACGTAGCCTATCACGGCTGACTTTGGAGATCTAACCATGATAGGCTACGTTAATCGTTACGTAGCCTATCACTTTTTTTTTTTTTACTTCACTTGTAATGGCGGCGGCAGCCGGTCGAAAGACCGGCTGCCGCCCCCGCCCCTGACGCAAACCCGCTGAACCACGGCCGGGACCCGCCACCGGGAGGGACAGTCATCAAATGTAAGTCCCATCCCGGGGGGGGCGGGGGGGCAGAGAATTTCACCGCCGATTTCGGGGGGCCGAATGTGTTGGCACTCGGCCCCCCGAAGTTTCGGGGAGAAATTCTCCCCCATCCCTAGTGAGAGCTGGACTATAAGGAAGGCTGACCGCCGAAGATTTGATGCTTTCAAACTGTGGTGCTGGAGAGTCCCCTGGACTGCAAGGAGTTCAAATCAGTCAATCCTAAAGGAAATCAACCCTGAGTGCTCATTGGAAGGACAGATACTGAAGCTGAAGCTCAAATATTTTTGGCCACCTAATGCGAAGAGAAAACTCTCTGGAAAAGACCCTGATGCTGGGAAAGACTGAAGGCAAAAGGAGAAGGGGACGGCAGAGGATGAGATGGCTAGATAGCATCACCGATGAAATGAATATGAACTTGAGCACACTCCGGGAGAGAGCGCAGGACAGGAAGGCCTGGTGTGCTATGGTCCATGGGGTCACGAAGAGTCGGACATGACTGAACGACTGAACAACAACAAATAATGGTGTAGAACAGCTTTCCACAACATGGTGCCCTCTAAATGTTTTGAACTACAGCTCCCATCACCTTTCATCATTGGACATTCTGGCTGGGGCTGAAGGAAGGTGCATCCAAAAACTTCTGGAGGCATCATGGTGGGGAAGGCTGGTGTAGAAAGTGGGCAGGAGGGCACTTCAAGGAGGACTGACTGTCAGGTCCTCAAGGTCATGTATCTGTGGGAAGGGAGCATCAACCAGAGCAATGCCATTCATGGATATATTTCCAATATGTCATTCTTCTTTCCTTCTGAAACATATTTCTCGCCCATGTTGCATTTCTGTTTTTCTAAGCTAGCTTTCTGTGTTGCTTGCTAGCTTTCTATGTCCAAAGAAGATTCCCCCCATCCAAGGATAGGCATTCAAACATGACATGCCCCTCTTGTAATCTGAAGTGGCCATAGTGTGTTGGCCCTCCTGCCTTGCCATACCAGAGTGCCTGAGTCAGCTCCCAGGCTGACTTTCAGTGTCAGTTCTGTATTGCCACCTGCAATTTGCTGTGTGGCCTCTTGTGAGCAAAAATGTTCTTGTTGGTTATGCAGCCACTGTGAGACCTTCTCTTCGTGGTTCTTAATATCAGAGCGAAAGGATGGGATTCCTCTGAGGCACACAGAATAATTGCTTTGGGGCTAAAGTGAGGGGGGGCACTTAAGATTGGATTAAGCCCTGTACAAAACACAGGTAGTGTGTACATTCTGTGGAATATGGCCTCCCAAGGGCATACTGAAGTATTTAACCCTGTGCACTCCAGCAAATGGGGAAGTGATGATAAAACAGGCAAACCATGAGGGCTAATACACTACGGTGGCACAGTCCAGGAAATCTGTATCATGACATTCTGCATGTAGGTCAAACTTGAATGGTTGTTAATGAAATGCTAAGAGAAGTTCCAAACACACACACACACACACACACACGCGCACACACACAATGGCAAGTCCATAACACTTACCCTTTGTGAGCTTCTATTCTCAATTGTTTTAACCAAAATATATTTTTAAAATCGTATTTCTGTTGTACTGTGAAAAAGAATGGCTTCAGTACACTGTAATTTTCATAGAAAGGTTTCACCAGAGATTATTGGAAATAGCAGTAATTTCAAGCTTTGGCTTCAAGTTTTTTTTTTTCTTTTTTAAGAAAATGTACAATAAACAGTTCTCTTGCCACAAGCCTTCTTTTAAAAGCAGGCAGAGATGGGAATTTGGATTGTGGTTTTATTCAGTAATTCTTATGTGTGCTCTGAAGCACTTTTGAGCCTATTAGATCTCTGGTGGTGTCTTGAATTCATGCACTCAATTCAAACAGAGAACTCTATTGTTTTTGGGCAATTAGCAGCAGCACTTAGTAGAGGTGGCAACATGCTGGAAAATTAATTGAGAATTTAACCTTCAAATGAAAAATACCCAGTCCGTTAGATTTTGTTGTAATCAGCTTAGGCAGTCATACATGAATTGAGGAGCACAATGTAAGGTTTAGCTATTTCTCTTCTGATTAATGCAACAATGTAATTTTTTTTTTTTTTTTTTTGCATAGGCTATTTAATGAATATTATTCAGGAAATATCTATTATCTCTCCAAATGGCAGTTTTAATGATTCTTGTTTCCATTTGCTAAGTGGATGTGTAAGATGATTAACATCTAAGATGTTCCTTTCAGCTTTCAGAACACAGAGGAATGAGGAATCATTGCTTAGGTAAAATGGTAACAATTCCGTCCTGAGCACTGATTCTCAAAGTGCATCTTGTTTCATTGCAAACCTATAAGAAGGGTCATAGGCCTCATGCTAATGGAGTACTGTGAGGTTTGTGTTGCTAGTTTCCTTAATTATGTGTATTGTTAGCTGTAAATTGAATTCCAATGTTTTATTTTCCTTTGTCCAAATAATTTTGCCAACATTGTTTTCTTTAAAGTGAGATGGCCAAATTGTAGGGATGTACGAAAGTCAATCACCTTTTCGCAGCTTGGCTTCGCGGTGGGGAGGAGGCGTTTCGCTTCTCCCCCCGAAGTTCAGGTGAGGGGGGGGAGGCGTCCCGCCTCGCCCGGCTGAAATTCAGGCTGGGGGGGAGGCGCCCCGCCTCACCCGGCCGAAATTCAGGCCGGGGAGAAGCGCCCCGTCTCCCCGGCCGTGAAACAAAAAGTAAAAAAAAAAAAGACCCCGTGATAGGCTACGTAATGATTTACGTAGCCTATCACGGCTAGATTTCCAAAGTCAGCCGTGATAGGCTACATAAATCGTCACGTAGCCTATCACGGGTGACTTTGGGGGGAAAAAAAAAGTGCATACGCAAATGGTGGCGGCCCATGGGCGCCGCCATTTGCGTTCCTTATTTTGGCACATCTAGTCTACATAAAGGTTTACGTAGACTATGGCGAAAATAAGGGCAACACAAATAGTGTTCCCTTATTTTCACTGCCTACATATCTTTACGTAGACTAGACGTGCCAAAATAAGGAACAGAAATGGCGGCACCCCATGGGCACCTCCATTTGCGTACGCGCTTTTTTCTTTTTCCAAAGTCACCCGTGATAGGCTACGTGACGATTTACGTAGCCTATCATGGCTGACTTTGGAAATCTAGCCGTGATAGGCTACGTAAATCGTTACGTAGCCTATCACGGGGTCTTTTTTTTTTTACTTTTTATTTTGTAATGGCAGTGGCGGCAGCCGGTCAGGAGACCGGCCGCCGCCCCCGCCCGCGACGAAACCCTGCCGAACCGCCACCGGGACCTGCCGCCGAGAGGGACATTCGGCGAAGGTAAGTCCCATCCCGGTGGGGGGGGGCGGGGGGCGGGGGGCCGGTGGAGAATTTCCCCAAAACTTTCGGGGGGACGAATGCCTCGGCGCTCGGTCTCCCAAAGATTTGGGGAGAAATTCTCCTCCATCCCTACCAAATTGATTTTCTTTTGACCGGAGTAATTTCTGTCACATAGTTATATGATCTCATCCAGTACTGCATAAACTCAGATTCCGACATTTAACCAGGCTTCTTTAATTACACTTAAATCATTTTGAGCAGAATCCATTTCATATAAATGAATGGTGGAAACTGAAACTATTAAAATTACGGGCAATTTTGGCATTGGATATAGTGAGAAGTGGATTGTGCCCAATAACCACAGGAGGAAAAGTGGGGAAGCTGATAAAAATGCAAACAGAGGGACTAAGGATGCATGGACTGTGTAAAATACACTCCATCTGTATTTTGTGGATTTTCAGGTGCTTTTTGTTCTGTCGTCCGCTCACAGATGGATGCAATTTTTTCCCATTATGCTGAGGAATGCGCAAATACTTCCATAGGAAGGCTCGCAACAAATTACACAATTTAGCTTAGTACATAACATTTAGTGTTTTCTCTCCCATTCCATGCAACTTTTCTCAGCAGAAACTTGCATATTTTCCTATGAATAAATATACATAAATATCAGGAAAGTTTTAAAAAAAGATCTGAAAGTCCACGGACTTGACACAGCCTGAGTCGGTCACTCCACAGCAGATTCCACAGGTTGAATTATTAGAAACCCAAGCTCATTTTGGTCCATCTCAAATTTCCCCAGCATCCCTAAAATGAACAAACACAAAAGAAACAGGTGGGATGATGAGGAAAGCAGTGATAATGCTGGAATTTGAAAACAGAAGGATTCTGATATTATAAATGGTCGTTCCTGTTTTGTGACGTGCATGATTAATAATAGAAAAGAAGTAATGTCATGGTTTATAATACAAACAAACCCCCTCCCTCTAAAAAGCATCATTTGGAAAGAGAGAGACTTTTCCTATGGCAGCAGAATCAACCATTCTGAAGAAATCCTGCCCACCATATTTCATGTTCAGATGCAAATAAGCTAAATGTTAGATATAAAAAAAATCTAAATTCTAGAGCCATCTCAGCAAACCTTGGTCCAACAGTATAGAGCCAGAGTAGAGAAGATACATATGTTGAGGACCTGATGTCACAGTGTTTGCAGGTGTAAGGAGGGGGAAATAAAGATATGAGACAAAAGTATTTGGAATAAAATCTGGGCCACATTTATTGAAATTCTTTGATCTGTGAAAGGAAACTAAGTGGGCACCTTCTCAAAGCCAGCGTAGCCTGGCATAGTATTGGGTGAGACATTCACCCCCCAATTTGGGGTTGGGAGGCCTTACCCTGTCACCTCCCCTCAAACCACAAAACTCATAGTGAATGAGAGGCCTCAAAGGTAGGGATGTCAGAGAATTTCTCCACGAATCTTGGGGAGGCCGAATGCCAGCGCATTCAGCCCCCTGAAATTGGTGGAGAAACGGTCTGCCCCCCCGCCCCCCGGGGACGGGACTTACCTTGCTGGAATGTCCCTGGCTGCGGCGGCTCCGGCCGCGGTTTGGCAGCGGTTCGGCAGCAGCGGTGGCGGCAGCCGGTCTTCCGACCAGCTGCCACCGCCGCCATTTCCAAGTGAAAAACAACAACAACAAACAAACGTGATAGGCTACGTAAAGATTTACGTAGCCTATCACGGCTAGATTTTTTAAAAACACCATGATAGGCTACGCAAATGTTTACGTAGCCTATCATGGCTGACTTTGAAAAAAAAAAAAAGCGCGTATGCAAATGGCGGCGCCCATGGGCGCCAACATTTGTGTTCCTTATTTTGGCACATGTAGTCTACATAAACATTTACTTAGACTATGGTGAAAATAAGGGGAACGCAAATAGCGTTGCCCTTATTTTTGCCGTAGTCTACGTAAATGTTTACGTAGACTACACGTGCCAAAATAAGGAACGCAAATGGCGGCACCCATGGTAGGGATGGACGAAAGGGACTTACCTCATCCCGCAGCTTGCTTCGCAGTGGGGGGGAGGCGCGTCGGTTCTCCCCCCGAAGTTCAGGCGAGGGGGGGGCGCCCTGCCTCGCCCGGCTGAAATTCAGGCCGGGGGGGAGGCGCCCCATCCCTCGCTGTCGAAATTCAGGCCGGGTAGGAGCGTCCTGTCTACCCGGCCGCGAAAAAAAAAGTAAAACACACACACACACACCCGTGATAGGCTACGTAACGATTTACGTAGCCTATCATGGCTAGATTTCCAAAGTCAGCCATGATAGGCTATGTAAATCGTCATGTAGCCTATCACGGGTGACTTTGGGAAAAAAAAAGCGCATACGCAAATGGCGGCTCCCATGGGGACCGCCATTTGCGTTCCTTATTTTGGCACGTCTAGTCTACGTAAAGATTTATGTAGACTATTGCGAAAATAAGGGCAACGCAAATAGCTTTTTTTTTTTGCAATGGCGGCGGCGGCAGCTGGTCGAGAGACCGGCCGCCACCCCTGCCCCCGATGAACCGCCACCAAACCGCCGCCGGGACCCACCGCCGAGAGGGACATTCGCTGAAGGTAAGTCCCATCCCGGGGGGGGCGGGGGGCCAGTGGAGAATTTCCCCAACACTTTTGGGGGGCCGAATGCATCGGCACTCGGCCTCCTGAAGATTCGTGGAGAAATTCTCCGCCAACCCTAGCCCATGGGTGCTGCCATTTCTGTACGCATTTTTTTTAAAGTCTCCCGTGATAGGCTACATAAACATTTATGTAGCCTATCACGGCTGACTGGAGGGACGCAAACGGCGGCGGCTACGGCCGCCGCCATTTTCGTCCCGGCAGGACTGGAGGATTTGTGGCCGGAGGGACAGGGCACCTCCCCCCCAGCCGGAATTTTGGTGGGGAGGGATGGGGCGCCTCCCCCCCACCGTGAAGCAAGCTTTGGGATCAGGTAAGGGACTTTTGTCCATCCCTACTCAAAGGTAATCCCTATCTCCCAACTGGGACCACAAAACCCTTAGCTGGAAGCCTCAGGCCTTACCAGTAGGGATGTATGAAAGTTCCGCCACGAATCTCAGGGAGGCCGAATGCCAGCGCATTCGGCCCCCCAAAATCAGTGGCGGAACGGCCCCCCGCCCCCCCTGGATGGGACTTACCTGGGGCGGATCTTCCTGGCGGCAGTGGCTCTGGCGGTGGGGCGGCAGCGACGGCAGCTGGTCTTCCGACTGGCTGCCGCTGCCGCCATTTCCAAGTTTGTTTGTTTTTTTAAAGTGATAGGCTACGTAAAAATTTACGTAGCCTATCATGGCTAAATTTTAAAAAACACCGTGATAGGATACATAAATGTTTACGTAGCCTATCACGGCTGATTAAAAAAAAAAAACACACGTGTGTATGCAAATGGCAGTGCCCATGGGCGCCGCCATTTGCGTTCCTTATTTTGGCACATCTTAGTCTACGTAAACATTAACGTAGACTACGGTGAAAATAAGGGGAATGCAAATACCGTAGACGCTACGCTATTTGCGTTCCCCTTATTTTCGCCGTAGTCTACAAAAATGTTTACGTAGACTAAGACGTGCCAAAATAAGGAACACAAATGGCGGTGCCCATGGGCGCCACCACTTGCGTACGTGCATTTTTTTTTTTAATCAGTCATGATTCGGTACGTAAACATTTACATAGCCTATCACGGCTGACTGCAGGGACGCAAACGGCGGTGGCTACGGCCTCCGCCATTAGTGTCCCTGCTAGCCGGCGGCCGGATGTCTAGCTGCTGGTGAAGCTGGCCAGTGGCTCCGCAGAATCCCTGTGGAGCGGAGCCGGCTGGCCAGGATTCGTGGGGGGGAGGGACGGAGAGCCTACCCCCCAAGATCAGCATAATCTGCGAACAGGTAAGTGACTTTCACACATCCCTACTTACCAGTCACCTGAAATGGTGCCTCCAAATGCTCACCAACCCTAAAACCCAGCAAGGTGCCCACACATATCCACCTATTTATATGTGGCTAATTGACCTAAGTAATTAAATAAAACCACAACAACCTAAATAAACTTCTATACACCACTTACAGTGTGAAGCAGGCAAAAGACACATAGCCCAGGCCAATAAGACTATGAGCCAAAATTCCTACTCAGCCCCCAAAAGGATGGCCAGCGAAAACCCACACTGCATCCAGGGTGGGAGGGAGGGAGCCACACTTCAAAGCGGTAGAAGGGAGGGGCTCCTTAGCCTAAAATGGCCAGTAGGCCCCTCCCCTCCACAGTGGTACCACCCTGGGAATGCCAGTCACATTTCCCGCATCTATCCCTCCTCCCCCCCTGCAAAATCTTCCCCGTGGGCAGCCAAGCCAGTTCCAGGGGGAAGGGGCTTACCTATACAATACTTCTTTTGTTTAAAGCAGATCTACGCTGATGTAGTCTGGCATTCTCTATAATAAACCTAGATGGTTGTAGTAACCTAGATGGTTACTGACCTGAAGGGCCGACTAGGTGAGGTTGGAAAGCCTCCTCACAAAGTAAATTAAGGCCATCTTATGAACAAGACCTACCTAAACTTAAGACCAGCCAACCTAAGCAATCCCTCCTAATGTGATCCCTACTTTTCAGGACTCTGTGTAAAAAAGGAGTGGCTGAACTCACTCACCTGAGCTGATTAATGACATTGGCCTTGGTTATTGTCAGGGATAATTCTGACCCATTACTGGGCAAATAGGAACTCTGTTCATAAGCTGACCTTCATGCATAAACTCAGTCCTAGGGATGACTGATCCCTAGGGATGGGTGAACTCACTAGAGCCTGCCTTACCTGCCACTCGCTGGACTCCCACTGGCTGCCTGACCCTGTTTGGCACGCCAAGTGAGCTGCAGGTGCCCAGCGAGTGCCGCCCAGCATCCCCCAACACGTGAGCTGCCATTTTGCATAAAAATAGCAGCTTAGCTATTTACAGAAATTGACATTTGCATAAAGTGGCAGCTGAAAATAGCTGAATATATGGAAAATTACAGTGTAATTGTGTGTTAATAGAGCTGTTTACAGCTGCCATTTTATGCAAATAGTGATTTCAGTAAATAGCTAAGCTGCCACTTTTACGCAAAATGGTGTCTTGCAAACAAGTAAGGAATCGCGGCACTTGCCTGACTCGGTGCACGCCAAATCGGGCACATGCGGAAATCCACAGACTGGTGTCTGGGTGTGTGTGTGTGGAGTTGGAGATAAATTGCTGAGCTCGAGCCCCAGCTGCACCTCCCTCGACATCCTTACTTAACCCACAATGTGGTGTGCCCCTTCCGCCTCCTCCCAAAGTCTACATCTGCTGTGAAACATTTCTAAAAGGGAACCTATGCATATAGCAGGGGTGCACAACCCACAACCCTTGGTCACTCCCAGGGCAGCTCCCAAAGCCAGTGGCACACTGCCCACTTTTCCCCACAGCTCAGCTCATCCTCTGCTAGTGTCCTCCCCAGGCTCTGTCCCCTCTCCCTACAGGGGAGAGGTGGTGGGGCTTGGGGAGGAAGCTACAGAATGATTCAGCCCTGCTTACTTCTGAGGAGTTTCCTGCCTGCATGTGAGTAGACTTGCTGATCATTCTTACTTCTGGTTAGACATACCAAGGTTTGGCATATTATGGGATGCTATCTGAAAATGCTGCGGAGTGATTCAGTCCTGATTACTTCTGAGTGGACATGGCAGAAGCTTGGTATTTGGGATGCTATTTGAAAGTAGTGTTGAGTTCCGGGTTCCTCAGAAACTACATAGAGAGAAACTAAATACCCCATTCATGGCTGTGTGTGTGTATGTGTGTGTGTGTGTGTGTGTGTGTGTGTGTGTGTGAGACCCCCTTCCCCAGCATACACTGGATGTGGCTCTTGGGACTGAAAAGGTTGTGCACCTCCAAACAGATAAATGCTGGGAGGTGGCCGTGTAGTGTGGTTCACAAAGTTGAGTCTAGGGACAGCATCATCCCTCCTTCCACTAAGTCAATGTATTGAAGGTTCATATGAAAAGGACTAGAACTATTGCTGCTATATTAAAAACATCACCCAGACAAAATGAGATAGGGGGACAAACCTATTGGATCAGAACAAAAGTTTGTCTACTTCAGTCTTCTGTTTCTAGCCACACAGGATTTCCCCTTTATTTAAATGGCAATTAAAAAAAACCTGTCATTTAGGGATGGACAGGCACTTCCCCACTCCCACCCCTGTCCAGGTTCTCTGGGCACCAGCTCTGCCCCTGCTTGTGCACCCCTGGACCTGCACCCAAGCCCCGTGGCCGCTTGCCAAGCCACCCACACTACCCTGTGTCCCGTCCTCCTATGCCGTGATTGTCATGACGCAAAAAAAACCATGGTGATCAGAAAACCACACATAGATTTATACACAAAGTGGTGCCATCAATCACCCATACATGCAAAATTACAGGCACAAATGGGGCACCTGCACCATTCCTACTGTCAGTCTTTCTAGCTGTCAGCATGGGTGGATCCACGAAATCAGTGCACCTGAGGTTAGATCCAAAGTTGCCAGGATGCTCTGATTCCAGATATATTATCTCTTTCCTTGGTGTACTTTGTATATTTTATAAAATCTTTATTCCTGAATTTTTTTAAAAAAGTGTAGAGAAACATATTGTATCCCACCCAGCAACACTATTGTGGTGGTGGGTGGGAGCAAGGGATACTGGAGAAATTCGAGACAGATTAAAATCAGCTCGGATTTCTAAGAATCTGACCTACGAAATCTACTGTGGAGCACCCTCCTCAGGCCATGCAGAGTTTGTGGACTTTCAGATGACTTTTTTACTTTCCTGAAATTTATGTATATAAATCTGTAGAAAAATACGTAGGTTTCTGCTGAGGAAACGTTGAATGGAATGGGGGACAATGCACTAAATGTTACGTACTGAGGTAATTTATGTAAATACTTACATAAATATTTGTGAAATTATTTCTGTATTTTTCTGCATGACAAAAAAAAATATATATATTTGCTAGGGATGGGGGAGAATTTCTCCCCGAAACTTCGGGGGTCGAGTGCCAACACATTCGGTCCTCCGAAGGTTCGGGGAGAAATTCTCCCCCCCGCCCCACCCCCGGGATGGGACCTACCTTTTACGAATGTTGCTCCCGGCGGAGGGTCCCGGCGGCAGTTCGGCAGGTCTTCGTCAGGGGCGGTCTTTTGACCGGCTGCCGCCGCCGCCGCCATTACAAGAAAAGTAAAAAAAAAAAAAAGCCCCTGTGATAGGCTACGTAACGATTAACGTAGCCTATCATGGCTAGATTTGCAAAGTCAGCCGTGATAGGCTACGTTAATCGTCACGTAGCCTATCACGGGTGACTTTGAAAAAAAAAGAAAAAAGCATGTACGCAAATGGTGGCCCCCATAGGGAGCCGCCATTCCCGTTCCTTATTTGGTCCCTGTAGTCTACGTAAAGATTTACGTAGACTACGGCGAAAATAAGGGCTATTTGCGTTGCCCTTATTTTCGCCGTAGTCTACGTAAATCTTTACGTAGACTACAGGGACCAAATAAGGAATGCGAATGGCGGCTCCCTATGGGGGCCGCCATTTGCGTACGTACTTTTTTTTTTTTTAAAGTCAGCCATGATAGGCTACGTGACGATTAACGTAGCCTATCACGGCTGACTTTGCAGATCTAGCCGTGATAGGCTACGTAAATCGTTACGTAGCCTATCATGGGGCTTTTTTATTTACTTTTTTTTTGAAGTTCGCGGCCGGGGAGACGGGGCGCTTCTCCCCGGCCTGAATTTCAGCCGGGCGAGGCAGGAAGCCTCCCCCCCGGCCTGAATTTCGGCCGGGCGAGGCAGGAAGACACCCCCCCTCGCCTGAACTTCGGGGGGAGAAGCGAAGCGCCTCCCCCCCACCGCAAAAAAAGCTGCAGGACAAGGTAAGACCCTTTCATACATCCCTAATATTTGCATCATTCTGTCTGTGGGGAGACGATGGAATGAAAGGCGCCTAACCATCTGCGAAACACAGTTGGAGTGGATTTTACACAGTCCATACATCCGTAGTGGGAGCTGCTTGGGGCAAGAGCCACAACTTTATTAACTACAATTAAGGATCTGCAATGAGCATAACCAACTTAATTAAGACTCAAGAGTGAGCAGACTATACCTTAAAGAGACTCCTGAGGAATTCCACAGATGCTTCCTACTAGGCTATAACCACCCTGGCTTAACGTGCAGATCACAGATGTTGTAGATCTGTGCATTTCCTCACCTCTTCACTGAAGGGTCTGTTTGTAAGTAGGATGCTGGAAAAAATTGAGACAGACTAAAATGAGTTCTGATTTCTAAGAATCCAACCTGTGGAACCTGCTTTGGACTGGCCTTCTCTGTCCACACAGAGTCCGTGAACTTTTGGATCTTTCTTTTTTACTTACCCAAAATTTACACAAATTATTCATAGGAAAATACACACATTTCTGCTGAGACTGGTAAATATATGTCGGGAAAAGTTGAATGGAATGGGGGACAATACACTAAGTGTTATGTACTAAATTACACAAATGGTTGTGAACCCTCTTATGGAATTATTTGCCTATTTTTTCCGCATGACGAAAATATATATATATATTTGCATCTGTCTGTGGGCAGATGATGGAACGAAAGGCACCTGACAATCTGCAAAACACAGTTGGAGAGGATTTTACACAGTCCGTAGATCCCTGGTGGGAGCTGCATGGGGTACAAGCCACAACTTTATTAACTACAAATAAGGATTTGCAATAAGCATAACCACTTAAACGAAAAAACATCAAATCCGCCTGTGAATATACACCAGAATGAATGATTCTGCACAATCCATGAAACATATTTGGGATGTATTTCAAAAAATCCAGGCATCCCTATTTGTGAGACCTCACCCCCACTGTCTCGCATTCAATGAGCCAAGCCCTCCAGGGCCCAAAGGCTGCTTCCTTCTCTCCATCCCAAGGTGGCAGGCAATGACTGGTAGGTTGGGTGAAGTGAACCTTCACCTCCTGACACCTCAGGTTGCTCACCAGGGTAGCCTAAATTAACTAACTTACTGCCCTCACTACCTACCAGTTGTGACCAAGGGAATTATTGTGACCATGGGAATTAGGTGTGAATTATTATAAGCCAGCATGCTGAACAGTGCAGACAAGGCAAAAATGATACTCTCTGTTGCTTATCAGAGAAACGCTCCTAAAATTCCAACTCATCCCTGTGAGGTGACTGACTAGTTCCATGCTGGACTGGGCCAGATGCATGGGTTGCTGTGCTGGTCTAAAGAGGCCAAAAAAAAAGAGGCCAAAACCCCCTGGTTGGCAAGCCGCCTTGTGAGTGGACACCAGCATGCCCCCTCAATGTGTCCCCAGTTCAGGCAAGGCAACACCTCCCCTGAACAAGACCACTAGAAGAATGTTTTCCATGGAATGCAAGTCTATCAATAGCTCTTAGATATGATAGCTAAATGAAACCTCTATGTTCAAAAGCGGTATATCTTTGAGTACAACTTCTTTGGGTGGGGGGACAAGAAGGGGTTGCATTTGCCTTCATGCCTTGCTTTTTGGAGTCCTTTAGAGGTATCTTGTTAGCTGCTACTGAAAATGGGATGCTGATCCAGCCCAGTCATCTAAAGTTTTGGTTTCATTACTATCCCTACCCATATTATTTATATATTTTATTTATTTACAATATTTATATACTGCTACATTTCTAGAACAGATTTCAGAGTGGTGAACACAAGAGGCAAAACAGTAGAAGGATAAAAAAGTTTAAAACACTAGATTAAAATTATGCTACTTTTAAAAACAGAATACCACCAATAGAAACTGTGACTGGTCAATTACAGAATGACTCTTGGAAGAATGCTCTTTTCAGGATGTGCTGGAAACAGCACAGTGTTGGTGCCTGCTTGACCTCTGGTGGCAGGGAATTCCAAAGAAAGGGGGCCACCACACTGAAGGCTCTTCTCCTGCTGAACTCCAATCGGGCCATAGGTCCAATGATCATGATGATGATGATGATGGTGATGATTGGACCTATGGCCCGATTGGAGTCCAGCAGGAGAAGAGCATTCAATGTTTTAATAGACGTATATACCACTTTAATAGACATATATACGACTTACCACATATATATGCAGTTTACAGGAAAATACCTTAATATATTATATTGCTAAAACATTTATATAAATGTTATATAAAACCAATGCAATACCATAATTACAAACAAACAGGGCAGCACACTTATTCAGGGAAGGCCTGGGTAAAAAATGGGTCTTTAATTGGTACCTCAACCATGCTACAGTTGGTGCCTCATGAATACTGGGGGTAGGGGGGTCAATAAATAATTTGGACACCACCATGGAGAAAGCCTGCTTCCTGTTTGCTGAGACATGGCAGGCCAAGAAACAACCAGCAAGGCATCTTCTGATGATCTCAATGATCACACAGGTCTGTATCGGGGAAGGTGATCTGTCAGGTAATCTGGTCCCAGGCTGTTTGGGGCTTTATATGCCAACAGGAAGACCTTGCACGTGGCTTGGTAGCTAACAGGTAGCCAGTGAAGTGATTTCTTCATGAGCTCTACAGTCTTCCCATCACAGAGGCAATAATTAGAAAGTGAATCAACATGCAAGGAAAGAAGAAGACAAATGTGAAATGACTAGCAATGTTGCATGCTTCGTCCTGTCCCTCCCTTACTGGAGTCTCTTTCCAAATGAAAGAGAGCTGCCACTCTGCTCTCTTGCAAGAGTGGTTGTTAACTATATGGAAATTGTCTGAAGCAGTAGGTCAATTAATTACAGCATTTTAAAGCTTCCCTTGTAGAGCAGCAATTAATTTAACTGCATTTCAGTAGATTTCTTCCTCCAGACTTATCAGTTTAAAAATCACTGTAACTCTAGGCAGATAGCGTGGCTTTATTGTATGTGACAGCTTTTCCAAAGACCTTTTTTTCTTTTTCTTTGCTTTTTGCTTCTTTAATAAACATTGAGACTGGGTTCCTTTTTAATTATCCGTGGCACTTCTTTATTATTCATAGAATAAAAGCAGAGGAAATGCAGAGGAAAGACATGAAAATGGGATGAGCTACCTGTTATGTCTGGATCTAAGAACTTTGGGTTAAAGCAGATGAGATGGTGGCAGATTCATCTGTTTAAACATTGTTGACCCCACACCTCTGGAATGCAGACCTAAGACACAATAAATAGGTTAAACAATGGGCCATGACTTTATTAATGTACATCTCTGTTCTGCAACATTCTTAATTAGCTGAAGCCAATCTCCCTTGACTTAACGCAGGCATATTTGCTACCAAAGTGTCATCTCCTGCAGTTTCTTGTGTGGATGACACCCCACCATACACTGGATCAATACCATCACTGATCAAACATTTGAATCACTAGTATAATTAGTGTTTCCTTTTCACTGCCCCCAAGCTTGAAGATAGGAATAACGTAACAAGCTTCCATACACCAGTTGAAACTATTTGTCTGATTAGCCGTGTATTGTCTACTCCAGGGGTAAGCAACCTGGTGTCCTCCAGATGTTTTGGACTTACAACTCCCATAAGCCCCAACTAGCATGACCAATAGTCAGGGATTATGGGAGCTGCAGCCCAAAACATCTGGAGTGTGCTGGGTTGCCTACCCCTGGTCTACCCTGACTGGCAACAGCTCTTCAGGTATTATGCATCACTTGCTATCTGATCCTTCTAACCTTTTGGGGCCATGGGCACATTTAGCACTTTGAAAAACTCTCCTGGGCACTACCAGAAAATGGCTGCCATGGGAGGCATGCCAAAAGGACAAGCAACCTACTCAAAAGACTGAGTACAAGGCAGAGGTGGGGTCTGAGCCCCAAAACATTTTACAACTCCTTTAAACCCATATTTTTCAGCACCAACAGAAAGCTATTTCTAGGGATGTACGAAAGTCACTTACCTTTTCGCAGATTGATTTGCGGTGGGAGGGGAGGCACTCTGTCCCTCCCCCAGGAATCCTTGACAGGGGGGGAGGCAATCCGGTCCTCCCCTCCCCGGAATCCTGTCCGGCCGGCTCTGCTCCACAGCGGCTCTGCGCAGCAGCCGGCCAGGGCTGTCCGCAGCCGGAGTTCTGGCCACAGACTGGCTGGTGCAGATGCAAATGCATCCAGACAGGCTGCCGTGATAGGCTACGTAAGTATTTACGTAGCTTATCATGGCAGGCAAAAAAAAAGCGTATGCAAATGCCGGCAGCTATGGCGGCTGCCATTTGAATTCCCTATTTTTCACTGTTTTAGCCTATGTAAATATTTACGTTGGCTATTATGGGGAAAAAGAGGGGGAACGCAAATAGCGTACTGGGCGTTATTTGTGTTCCCCTCCCCCCTGCCCTTTTAGCCTACGTAAATATTTACGTAAGCTATTACGGTGAAAAAAAAGCTGTATTTTCATATGTATATTTTCCAAATGTACACATATTTGAAATGTGCACATCTGTGCACATCTTTGAAATGTACACATTCTTCTCCCATTGATTAAAGCATAGTTGTGTGCATTTTTCAAAATAATGAATTTTTATTCATATCTTTCAAATGTATGCATGCTGTTGATTGTATCTTTTCTTCTTTTTTTAAGGTGGCAGGGGAGATCTGGAATCACACTGCAAGCTCAGAAATGTATACACTTTGACCACAGATTGCTTCCAAATCTATGATCAGTCTGGAAGGTGTGGACTAGGGATGGATGGACTCACCAGTGCCTGGCTTTGTTGGGCACTTGTCAAGCTGCTGCCGCTGCCTGTCCCTGCTTGTGGTGCCACATGAGCTTCATCGCAGTCCAGCAAGCACCTGATGAAGTTGCGGGCCCCCTGTCCTCCTTAGTGAGCCACCATTGTGCACAACAGTGGCAGCTTGGGCACTTCCAGGAGGGTAATGCTGCATACTTGGCAGCTGTAAAGTTCCTTATTATGCAACATTACAGGAGTGAATGCTTCACAGCTGCTGGGTGCTTGCTGAGTTGCAGGGTGCTTGCTGAGTGGGTCTGCGGCCACCCCATGTTTTGGCAAGTGGGGTCTGGGAGGGCACGTTAGAGGAAGTCCATCTGATTCCACCACCCCCGTGGACTCTCGCAACATCCCTACTGTGAATTGGGTAAATCCTTGTCAATAATGAACTGAAACACATTTCTCATGCCTCCCTAATTTATACAAACATAGTTTGATGACACAGAATGGTTTGGATTTCTCAAATGAAATTGCATCAAAGGACTTTCAATGTTTTCTTCTTAAGCTTCTCTTCATTCTCTTTTCTTCAGAATGGATTTTCTGCTGGGCTGTTGTTCAGCTGAGCTTTTCAGAGTTGTATTAACTTGTTGAGTGACACATAATACACACATTTGACATTAGGAAAAACAGATAGCATCTTTCTTCCACATTCTCATGCTCCGTTTTTCTTGGATGTACTTCTTGGATGTACTTAAAGGGAGCAGCTTTAATATGTTAGCTACTATAATGACAGAAATGAGGTTTAACTACTGGGAATAAAATGAGTCCATTTGACAGCCTGAACCTGCATGTGTTTACTCAGAAGTAGACTCCACTGATTTGACCAGTGCTGCCAGATCAGACCAAAGGTCTATGTAGTTCAGGATCCTGCTTCCCACAGTGGTTTGTTGCTCCTGACAAGCCATAAGCAGAGCATGAAGGCAAAACATAAACATGGAGGTTCCATCACGGCTATTGGCTAACAGCCATTTATTCATTGTAAATGTGTCTAATCCCCTTTTAATGCCTTCTAACTAGTGGCAACTGCAAAATCTTCTGGCAGTGATGTTAGGTGCTATGGCAGCAGTTCCCAGCGTTGGGTCCCAAGCTGCTGTTGTTCTATAGCAAGTGTACTCAACCTGGTGCCTTCCAGAGATGTCATTGGACTACAATTCCCATAATCCCAGACCATTGGCCAAGCTGTCTGGGGCTTATAAGACTTAAGTCTCAATCCTATGCAAGTTTACTTAGACAGAAAAAAATCCTACAACTCCCAACCGATGCTGGCTGGAGCATGCTGGGAGTTGTAGGACTTCTTCCTGTCTAAACTTGCATAGGATTGTTCCCTTATAGTTCAAAACATTGTGGGGCAGGGGGACCAGGTTGCTGACTTCTGGACTTCAGCATCATCTCCACCCATCATAGCCAATGGACATGGATGGTGGGAGTTGTAGTCCAACAATAACTGGGGACCAAATGCTCGGAACCACTGCACTATGACATATATGTACTTGTCTCTAAAAACAGCCACTGTACTTCTTTATTTTAAACACACACACACACACATCCTGCCCTTCTTAAAACTTTCAAAACAACTCAAAGAAAAAGAAAATAAATATACATATATAAACATGGAGGGATAAATCCATTGGCCTTAGACATTGTCAGGGGCGGGGGGATGGGATAGTTTGGATTCCTGGATCCAAGGTCAGAGACAGCACTCTGACCTCAGACAAAAGACTCTCAGCTCCCCCCCACACACCTCCAGCCCTCCACGCTGGCTGAGGTTGCAACAGTCACCTCGGACAGGGGGGAAAGGGGGTGTCTGTGGGCAGAAAAGGGAGGGGACTGGGGAAGCTGGCTTACGAACAATCTTCTGGCCTCCCCAGCCTTCTTCCCTCCCACTCCACAGAGCCCCAGCTAGATGGGTGAAAAAGCCCATCTAGCAAAAATGCAGAGCAGGAAGAGCTCTGCATAGGATGCCCATCAGCCTCAGAGTTCAAAGGCTGATAGGACTGTGCCCTAAATGCACCATCACCAAAAAGAAATAACAACTGGAGATGCCAAGAATTTAACCTAGGGCCTTTTGCATGCAAACCATGAATTTTACCCCTGAGCAATGACCCCTTCCCAAAAATATTTAAAGTGGCACACCCCACTGCCTCTTGCCACAGGGTTAGATCTGGCAATCTCCTTACCCATGACCAACACTTCAGGACAACTGAGAACATAACTGGTAGGGCTGTGCATGGATCCCCCACTTCACTTTGGATGCTGCTTTAGTTCATCCAAATCAGCCCCACTTTGATGCAGACAGATTTGGACTCCCTCCGCTTTGACTCGGTTCTGGATCCGAAGCAAGATTTGGATATCCGGATCACTTAGTTTGGGCGTTTTCCCATTGACTTGTATGGGAAAACACAAATGGCCATAACTTTTTCAGTTTTCAGGATAAATACATGAACCTTGGAGCTCTCCCTACTGACATGGAAGGGATCCCACCTGCCAAATTTCCAATAGTTTGGCCTAATACTTTTTGTGCTAGGTGCAGCTGAAATTTGGTTTTTTTCCACAAAACTCTCAAAGCAAAGAGCTATACATCTCAGGCCTGCACTGCCTCTTCCTCCTGCCTGCTCAGCTTTCTCTGGCCATGACAACAGAAGAAGAAACTAATGGAGGCATATCAGATTTTTTTTAAGGGAATCAGCTTTGCTGCAGTGTGGTCCATGCAGGGCTCCACAAGCAGCTTCTTCAGAGCAGTAATCGCTTCACAGAACATACTTCCTGGTGAAGGTGGGAGTGGGGTGAACACCATCTGACTGGCAGGGGCTGCTCAACCAATAAGAGAGGCTTCACCCCTCCCCCTTTCTCTATTCCCCTGAAAGTCCAGATGCACCTGAATTTCAAGAGCAAGCCTCATTGACCACAATGGGAGTTACGTCCGAGTAGACACACATATACTTGTACTGGGAAAGAGAACATTAAACACGAAGATGGTCCCCCTCCATTTTAAATTTCAGGATCTTTATAATGAAGGATGGAAGTAGTTTCTTCCTAATTGTGAACTGTCCAGACAGCTTCGGCTATTGGTAGGGATGTACGAAAGTCACTTACGTTTTCGAAGGGTGACATTCGCGGGGGGGGGGGAGGAGCTCCGTCTCTCCCCCTGAAATTCTCTCCGTCCAGCTCCACTCCACGGCGATTCCGCGGAGCTGCCGGCCAGGGCCGCCCGCAGCCAGACATCCGGCCACTGGGCAGCCTACAGGGACACAAATGGCAGCTGCCGTAGCCGCTGCCATTTGCATCCCTGTATTTTGCCATGATAGGCTACGTAAATATTTATGTAGCCTATCACGGCAAAAAACAAAACAGCAAACGCAAATGGTGGCTATGGCAGCCGTCATTTGCATTCCTTTTTTTTTTGGCCGTGATAGGATACGTAAATATTTACATAGCCTATTACGGCAAAAGAGATGGGCACAAATGGCGGCTACTATGCCATTTGTGCCCCTCTCTTTTGCCATGATAGCCTACATAATTATTTACATAGGCTATCATGGCCAAAAAAAAAAGGGAATGCAAATGGCGGTGGCTGTAGCCACTGCCATTTGCGTTCGCTTTTTTTTTGCTGTGATAGGCAAAGTGATAGGATACGTAAGTATTTACGTAGCCTATCATGGCTATAGTGATGAAGCGAATGGCGGCCATGGCTGCAACCAGCGTTCGCAAGTCAGGACGAATGGCAGCAGGTAGGTGTCCCATTTCGCGCACCTTTCGTGAGGTGGGGGGGTGGAGGGCTTCGTTCTGCCACGGATTTCGGGGGGCCGAATGCACTGGCATTTGGCCTCACTGAGATCCGTGGTGGAATTCTCTGACATTCCTAGCTATTGGGCAGTATAGAAATGAAATGAATGAATGAATGAATGAATGAATAAAGCAAGCAATAAACCAATAAACCAAACAAAGGCGAATCGGAGCCTTGAGATCACACTTTACCACACTGAGGGAATATGGGCTTTAAACTGATCCATTTCAATTGAGGGGGATCTCTGTAAATTCTGTGGGCATTAAGAGCGCAAGCCTCATTGACCACAATGGGAATTACTTCTGAGGAGACACTAATGGGTTAGTTGTGGGAAAGAGAGCATTAAACACAAAGGCAGAAACAAGCCCCCATCTTAACCCACAGGAACTCTATAACGAAGGGTTGAAGTTCCTTCTTCCTAAGGCAATAAACCAAACAAAGCCAAATCAGAGCCTTGATATCACACTGTGCCTTGTCAGTTGAGAGGGTTCTCTGTACGTTTTGTGGGCATTAAGAGGGTAAGCCTCATTGACCACAATGGGAGATACTTCTGAGGATACACTAATGGGTTTGTTGTGGGAAAGAGAGCAGTAAACACAAAGAATGAAACCAGGTCCTATTTTAACCTGTGGGATCTCTATAACGAAGGGTCAACGTTTCTTCTGAAGGCAATGAACCAAAAAACGAGAATCAGAGCCTCGAGATTGTGCTGTGCCTAGGGATGTACGAAAGTCACTTACCTGGTCTCGCAGCTTGCTTCATGGTGGGGGGGAGGCGCTTCGCTTCTCCTCCTGAAATTCAGGCCGGGGGGAAGGCTTCCCGCCTCGCCCGGCCGAAATTCAGGCTGGGGGGGAGGCTTCCCGCCTCGCCCGGCCGAAATTCAGGCCGGGGAGAAGCGCCCTGTCTCCCCAGCCGCGAACTTCAATAGAAAAGTTAAAAAAAAAAAAGCCCCGTGATAGGCTACGTAACGATTTACGTAGCCTATCACGGCTAGATCTGCAAAGTCAGCCGTGATAGGCTACGTTAATCTTCACGTAGCCTATCACGGGTGACTTTGAAAAAAAAAAAGCATGTACACAAATGGCGACCCCCATAGGGAGCCGCCATTCGCGTTCCTTATTTGGTCCCTGTAGTCTACGTAAAGATTTACGTAGACTACTGCGAAAATAAGGGCAACGCTATTTGCGTTGGCCTTATTTTCGCCATAGTCTACGTAAATCTTTACATAGACTACAGGGACCAAATAAGGAACGCAAATGGCGGCGCCCCATGGGGGCCGTCATTTGCGTATGTGCTTTTTTTTTTTTTTCAAAGTCACCCGTGATAGGCTACGTAACGATTAACGTAGCCTATCATGGCTGACTTTGCTGCAAATCTAGCCATGATAGGCTACGTTAATTGTTACGTAGCCTATCACAGGGGTGTTTTTTTTCTTTTACTTTTTTTGTAATGGCGGCGGCAGCAGTCGGTCGAAAGACCGGCTGCCGCCCCTGATGAAGACCTGCCGAACCACCGCCGGGACCCGCCGCCGGGAGGGACATTCGTGAAAGGTAAGTCTCATCCCGGGGGGGGCGGGGGGCGGAGAATTTCTCCCCGAACAACCTTCAGAGGACCGAATGCGTTGGCGCTCGGCCCCCCGAAGTTTCGGGGAGAAATTCTCCCCCATCCCTAGCTGTGCCTTGTCAGTTGAGGGTGTAAATCACTGGTAGAAATGTCCCCAAGGACTGCTAGCTGTCTCCCGCACATGAGGAGGAGACAGCTAGCAAGTGGGGGGGGGCGTGCTGCTGGTCGGTTGTCCTTGACAGCTGAAGCAGGTAGGAGGAGGAGGAGGTGCGGTGCATTACCCCCCCACTAGCTGTCTCCTGCTCACGAGGAGGAGACAGCTAGCTAGAGGCAGGTGTGTGTGTGTGTCTGTGCCATGCCTCTTCCTCCTCCTGCCTGGGCAATTCACAGTGCTTTTTGCATATAAGTCTATGTGCACACATAGACTTAAATGCAAGAAGTGCTGTGAATCTCCCATATACTAGGGATGGCAGAGAATTTCTCCATGAATCTCCAAGAGGCCGAATGCCAACGCATTCGGCCCCCCGAAATTGGTGGTGAAATTCTCCGCCGGCCCCCCGCTCCCCCCGGGATGGGACTTACCTCGTGCGAATGTCCCTCTCGGCGGCGGGTCCCAGCGGCGTTTCGGCGGTGTTTTGGCGGCAGTGGCGGCGGCCGGTCTTCTGACTGGCTGCCACCGCCACCATTGCAAAATAAAAAAGGAAAGTAAAAAAAAAACCACACACACCCTTGATAGGCTACGTAACAATTTACGTAGCTTATCACGGCTAGATTTCTAAAGTCAGTGGTGATAGGCTATGTAAATCGTCACGTAGCCTATCACGGGTGACTACGGCGAAAATAAGGGAACGCTATTTGCGTTGCCCTTATTTTCGCCGTAGGCTACGTAAATCTTTACGTAGACTAGACGTGCCAAACTAAGCAACGCAAATGGCGGCGCCCCATGGGCGCCGCCATTTGCGTACACACTTTTTTTTTTTTTCAAAGTCTATCACGGGTGTGTGTGTGTTTTTACTTTACTTTTTTTTCGCGGCCGGGTGGATGGGGCGCTCCTCTCTGGCCTGAATTTCGGCAGCGAGGGATGGGGCACCTCCCCCCAGCCTGAATTTTGGCCGGGCGAGGCGGGGCGCCACCCCCCCTCGCCTGAACCTCCAGGGGAGAACCGAAGCACCTCCCCCCCACTACGAAGCAAGCTGCGGGACCAGGTAAGTCTAGAGATGGCGGAGAATTTCTCCCTGAAACGTTGGGGGGCCGAGCGCCAACGTGTTCGGCCCCCTGAACAAGTTTCGGGGAGAAATCCTCCGAACCCCCCCACCCCTCGCCCCCCCTGGGATGGGACTTACCTTCGCCGAATGTCCCTCCCGGCGGCGGGTCCGGCCGGCGGTTCAGCGGGTGTTCGAGCGGGCCGGCGGTTCGGCGGGTGTTCGAGCGGGGCGGGATAATTTCGACCGGCTGCCGCCGCCGCCATTGCAATAAAAGAAAAAAAAAACGCCCCCTGATAGGCTACGTGACGATTAACATAGCCTATCATGGCTAGATTTGCAAAGTCAGCCGTGATAGGCTACGTAAATCGTCACGTAGCCTATCACGGGTGACTTAAAAAAAAAAAATGCATACGGATAATGGCGGCCCCCATAGGGAGCCGCCATTCATGTTCCTTATTTGGTCGCTGTAGTCTACGTAAAGATTTACGTAGACTACGGCGAAAATAAGAGCAACGCTATTTGCGTTGCCCTTATTTTCACCGTAGTCTACGTAAATATTTACGTAGACTACAGCGACCAAATAAGGAATGCGAATGGCGGCTCCCTATGGGGGCCGCCATTAGCGTACGCGCTTTTTTTTTTTTTTTTAAAGTCACCCGTGATAGGCTACATGACGATTGACGTAGCCTATCATAGCTGACTTTGCAAATCTAGCCATGATAGGCTACGTTAATCGTCACGTAGCCTATCAGGGGGCGTTTTTTTTTTTTAAACTTTCGCGTTCGCGGCCGGGCGAGGTGGGAAGCCTCCTCCCTGGCCTGAATTTCTGCCGGGGCGAGGCGGGAAGCCTCCCCCCCCAGCCTGAACTTCGCAGGGGGAGCAGCGAAGTGCCTCCCCCCCACTGCGAACGTCCTTCGAGGACAGGTAAGGGACTTTCGTCCACCCCTAGGTAAGTCCCTTTCGTCCATCCCTACCATATACTCAAGATTTACAATACTTTTTGCATATAAGTCTATGTGCACATAGACTTTCAATTGCCATGTGTGATTTTTTTTTAAAAAAACATGGCAATTGCAGTGAAGGTAGAGGGACCAGTGAGCGGAGCAGGGGCTGGGTGTGTGTGTGTCTCACATCCCTAAGTAGCACCACCAGAATGATCTCTGTCTCCGAAATGCAGCTGTTTTTCTCCAGTTAGTCAGTCTTCCCCCCTTCTCCACCATTGTCACTGATTGGAGATTGCTGGGTTAGGTTCAGCCCTGATTTAGCAACTAAAGTTTCCATTCGCCAAAGCTCCCTCCTCTTCCTCCCTTCCCTGCTCCCTCCTCCTCAAGCCCTCACTGAAGTTGGCACCAGGCTGTCTGGGTTGCTCAGAATAAATCACTGAGTCAGATGAAGCACTTTGTATACAAGCCGCTTCGCTTCAGGGCGCCTTGCTGCTTTCTGCTCCACCCCATGCCCCATGGAGGCACCTCCGAAGCCTCCCACTTCGACTCATTATTTGGGCTTTGGGCCGAAGCAGTGCACACTAGGGATCATAGAATCATAGAATCATAGAATAGTTGGGTCGGAAGGGGCCTACAAGGCCATCGAGTCCAACCCCCTGCTCAATGCAGGAATCCAAGTCAGAGCATCCCTGAAAGATGGCTGTCCAGCCTCATCTTGAATGCCTCCAGTGTGGGAGAGCCCACCACCTCCCCAGGTAATTGGTTCCATTGTCATATTGCTCTAACAGTCAGGACGTTTTTCCTGATGTTCAGCCAGAATCTGGCTTCCTGTAACTTGAGCCCATTATTCCGTGTCCTGCACTCTGGGATGATCAAGAATTGATCCTGGCCTTCTTCTCTGTGACAACCTTTCAAGTACTTGAAGAGTGCTATCATATCTCCCCTCAGTCTTCTCTTCTCAAGGCTAAACATGGCCAGTTCTTTCAGTCTCTCCTCAAAGGGCTTTGTTTCCAGTCCCCTGATCATCTTTGTTGCCCTCCTCTGAAACCTCTCCAGTTTGTCTGCATCCTTCTTAAAGTGTGATGCCCAGAACTGGACACAGTACTCCAGATGAGGCATAACCAGTGCTGAGTAGAGGGGAACTCGTACTTACCGGGATTTGGAAGCTATGCTTCTATTAATGCAGCCCAAAAGAGCATTTGCCTTTTTTGCAGTCACATCACATTGTTGGCTCATATTCAGCTTGTGATCGACAACAATTCCAAGATCCTTCTCGCTTGTAGTGTGGTTGAGCCACGTATCCCTCATCTTGTAACTGTGCATTTGGTTTCTTTTTCCTAGGTGCAGCACTTGGCATTTATCCCTATTAAATGTCATTCTGCCCAGCGCTCCAGTCTATCCAGATCGCTTTGAATTTTGTTTCTGTCTTCCAAAGTATTAGCTATCACGCCCAATTTTGTGTCATCTGCAAATTTGATCAGCATTCCCTGCACCTCCTCCTCCAAGTCATTAATAAAAATGTGGAAGAGCACTGGGCCCAGGACTGAGCCCTGCGGCACCCCACTCGTTACCTCTCCCCACTTTGAGAAGGTCCCATTGATAAGCACTCTTGGAGTCAGATTCTGTAGCCAACTGTGGATCCACCGGATCGTTGTTTCATCTAGCCCACTTTGAGCTAGATTGCTCATCAGGATGTCATGGGGCACTTTGTCGAAAGCTTTGCTGAAGTCAAGGTATATGATGTGTACAGCATTCTCATGGTCTACAAGGGAGGTTACTTGATCAAAAATGAGATCAGATTTGTCTGGCAGGACTTGTTTATGACAAATCCATGTTGGCTTCGAGTAATCATGACATTGTTGTCAAGGTGCTTCCAGATGGATTCTTTCATCATCTGCACCAGAATTTTCCCAGGGATTGATGTCAGACTGACTGGTCTGTAGTTCCCAGGTTCCTCCTTTTTACCCTTTTTGAAAATAGGGACAATGTTAGCCCTCCTCCAGTCATCTGGCACTTCCCCCATGATTTCTCAAAGAGAATAGACAGCAGTTCTGAGAGTTCTTCTGCCAGTTCCTTTATTACTCTAGGATAGGGATGTCAGAGTATTTCTCCACGAATCTAGGGGAGGCCGAATGCCAGTGCATTCGGCCCCCCGAAATTGGTGGCGAAACGGTCTGCCAGCCCCCCGCCCCCCCCCCGGGACAGGACTTACCTTGTTCATATGTCCCTGGCGGCGGTGGCTCTGGCGGTGGTTCAGCGGCGGTGCGGCGGCGGCCGGTCTTCCGACCGGCTGCCACCGCCACCATTTCCAAGTAAAACAAACAAACAAACAAACATGATAGGCTATGTAAAGATTTATGTAGCCTATCACGGCTAGATTTTCAAAGTCAGCCGTGATAGGCTACGTAATAATTTACATAGCCTATCACGGCTGACTGCAGGGACGCAAACGGCGGCGGCTACGGCTGCCGCCATTTGCGTCCTGGCAGGAGAGAAGGTTTCGCGGCTGGAGGGATGGGGCGCCTCTCCCCCGGCCAGAATTTGGGGGGGAGGGATGGAGCGCCTCCCCCCCACCGCAAAGCAAGCTGCGGGATCAGGTAAGGGACTTTCGTCCATCCCTACTAGGGATGTTGGAGAATTTCTCCACAAATCTCCGGGAGGCCGAATGCCAGAGCATTCAGCCCCCCGAAACTGGTGGGGAAATTCTCTGCCCCCCCTGCCCCCCCTGGGATGGAACTTACCTCGTGCGAATGTCCCTCTGGGCGGCGGGTCCCGGCGGCGTTGCGGCGGCGGCGGCGGCAGGTCTTCTGACTGGCCGCCGCCACCACCATTTCCAAGTAAAGTTAAAAAAAAAAAATGTGATAGGCTACGTAAAGATTTACGTAGCCTATCACAGCTAGATTTTCAAAGTCAGCCGTGATAGGCTACGTAAATCTTTACGTAGCCTATCATTTTTTTTTTTTTTAGTTTTTTTTTCGCAGCCGGGGAGGCGGGGCACTCCACCCCAGCCAGAATTTTGGCGGGGAGGGATGGGGCGCCTCCCCCCGGCCAGAATTTCAGCAGGGAGGGGCGGGGCGCCTTCCCACCTGCCAAGAATTTTGGGGGGAGAAACAGAGCACCTCCCCCCCCTGAAAAAAGCTGCGGGACCAGGTAAGGGACTTTTGTCCATCCTTAGTTTATTAAAATCAGCTTTCCTAAAATCCAGGGTACGCATTTGACTACACTTAGCTTTTGCTTCCCTTAGAACCAAGAACTCAAGTACAACATGGTCGCTTTCCCCCAGAGTTCCTGTAAGTGCTACTTTCTCCACTAAGTCATCTCTGTTGGTTAGGATCAAGTCAAGGATAGTCGATCCTCTAGTTCCTTCCTCTACTTTCTGTAGGAGTAAGTTATCCACCACACAAGTCAGGAATTTCCTGGAGGGGCCATGTTTTGCAGAATTTGTCTCCCAACAAATATTGGGGAAATTGAAGCCCCCCATTACTACTACATCATGCTTCCTTAAAACATTGGCTATTTGCTTTTCAAAAGTTTCATCCTTGTCTTCTCCTTGATTGGGTGGCCGGTAGTAGACTCTGACCACCAGGTTCCTTTTATTCTTTGCTCCATTTATTTCAACCCAGATGCTCTCGATGGGGCCACCAAGCACCTCCTCCTGTATTTCTGTGCAGAGATATGTATTTTTCACATACAGTGCAACCCCACCTCCCTTTCTGTTCCTCCTGTTCTTTTTGAACAATTTATATCCTTCAATTGCTGTATTCCAGAGTCATCCCACCAAGTCTCAGTTATACCTATCAGGTCATAATTTCCCTCTTGTATTAAGAGTTCAAGTTTGTTCTGTTTGTTTCCTATACTCTGGGCATTAGTATATAGACATCGAAGACCATGTGCGTCATAGTCTGGCTTTCTTCCTACATGTGTCTGAAGACTATTATTGGGTGCTATCAGAGCTGTTCTCTCCGTTGCAGTGCATGCGCCTACATCCATTGTTACCCTCAACATTACATCTCCCTTCCCCGTAGGATTCAGTTTAAAGCCCTCCTGATGAAGTTCTTCATGCTTTGGCCAAGCACATTCTTCCCATCCTTTGTGAGGTGCAAACCATCCCTAGCCAACAGCCCATCTTCCAGGAATTATAGCCCGTGGTCCCAGAATCCAAATCTCTCTCGTCGGCACCACCTTCATAGCCAGTCATTCACCCGGAGTATTTTTCGTTCCCTTTCTATCCCTCTTCTAACTACTGGAAGGATGGATGAGAAAACTATCTGGGCCCCAAAGTTCTTGAGTTTCCTTCCCAAAGCTTCAAAGTCTGACATGATCTCTTCGTAGCTCCGCTTGGCGGTATCATTTGTTCCCACATGGATGAGAAGAAAGGGATACCTGTCAGTGGGCTTTATGAGTGCAGGCAACCTTTCAGTCACGTCTCTAATCTGTCCTCCCGGGAGACAACATACCTGGTGAGTCCACGGGTCTTCGCGACATACTTGGGTCTCAATCCCATGCAGCAAGGAGACTCCCACTACTACCACTCCTCTCTTCTTCTTCTTGTAGGCCTGGGTTTCATCGCCTCTGTTTGACTGACCTTCAGCCTCTTGCTCACTGTCATGCAGGTTCCCCTGTGATTCTTCCTCTGCAGGCTGTCCTCCAGTCTCATCTGCAAGTACCTGGAATCGGTTCCACAGCTCCACTGCTTCCACTGGTGCAGAGTGGCATCTAGTTCTTCTCCTAACTGTCACCCTTTTCCAAGGAGTATCCTCTACTCCATTTTTCTTCACCTCAGCATTTCCCACTGCCTCATCTTGCTGTTGCTCTTCAAGCTTCTGGTCTTCCCTTTGCTTCTGTAGTTTCCCCATTCTGTCCAAGAACTCTTCGTGTTCTCTTATTCCCCGGAGGGTCGACAGTTGCCGCTCCAGTCCACTTACTTTTTCTTCCAGCAGCGTGATCAACTTGCACTTGTTGCAGGTGTAGGCCATGTGTACACCTACAACGAAAAGGTGTACACATGGATGTACGAAAGTCACTTACCTTTTTGAAGGGTGACATTCGTGGTGTGGGGGAGGCGCTCCGTCCCTCCCCCTGAAATTCTCTCTGGATGGCTCCGCTCCGCTGAGATTCTGTAGAGCCGCAGGCTGGGGCCACCCATAGCCGGACATCTGGCCGCTGGGCAGCCGGCAGGGACGCAAATGTTGCCATTTGCGTTCCTGTATTTTGCCATGATAGGCTATGTAAATATTTACGCAGCCTATCATGCCAAAAAAAAAAAGTGAACGCAAATGGCGGAAGCTATGGCGACCACCATTTGCGTTCCCTTTTTTTTTTGCCGTAATAGCCTACGTAAATATTTACATAGGCTAAAATGCCCCCCCCAAAAAAGGGAACGCAAACGGCGTCTGCCATAGCCGCCGCCATTTGCATTCCCTTAGTTAAACCGTGATAGGCTACATAAATACTTACGTAGCCTATCACGGCTCCTGCAGGGACGCAAATGGCGTCCCTGCATTAGCTGTGATAGGCTACGTAAGTATTTACGTAGCCTATTATGGCTATATGGAAGAAGCGAATGACGGCCGCAGAAGCGGCCACCATGTGCAAGTCAGCGCGGATGGCAGCAGGTAGGTGCTCTTTTCTGGGCCCATTTCGCGGGGTGGGGCTTTGTTCTGCCACAGATTTCATGGGCCCAAATGCACTGGCATTTGGCCTCACCGAGATCCGTGACGGAATTCTCTGACATCCCTATGCACAGCCCTGCTATCTAGCCAGCAGGTTTTCAGGTAGGATGGGTTTACTCTGACTCTATGGGCCTGCTGAATTGTTAGCAATCTTTGATGATCAAACTGCTCAGCTGAATGAACAGGGAGACACTGAGAAAAGGACACGGTGACAGAGGGCAAGAAGAATAAATATTTGGATTTGATGCTATAGAAGATCCAAAGCAGAGACAATCTGACTTGACTTGACTGGTGGCTTAACAAGACAATATAGACAGCTGTGTTGGGGGTGGATTAAAATGGATGCCAGGAAGGTTAACTAGTTTACAGCAAGCTAGCTGGGTGGTGGCGGCAAAGTTCTAAACAGGAGATTTTGCTCCTTTCTAAGCAGTAGAGGGCAGAGAGCCAAGCTCTGTTATTGCAGAGCTGGTAGGGCCTTTTAGATATAATCATGGCATACAGAGGTGAGCAATAGGAGCTGGATTGAGAGGTGGAATGATAGCAAAGGCATCACATCCGAACAATTTGCCCTCCTAAGTAATCTAACCCAGCCTTTTTCTTCTTCTTACTATGGAATGCTGACATGCAGTTTCAACCATAAGAGCCAAGTTAAGGGGCCGTTATCCTTTTGTGCTGACAAATGTAGGTCATCATTTAGAATTTTATTGTTTTAAACTGTTTCTATTATTGTACAGTGTCCAGAGTGGCTGGGTGACCAGCCAGATGGGCAATTAATAAATTTAATAAATAAATAAATAAAGAAAGAAAGAAAGAAAGAAAGAAAGAAAGAACGTGTTTGCTCCATGGGGCAGAGTGATCTATGGAGTAACTCTTCTGATGTCCATGGGATTCCACCAGGAATGACTTTATCCCCATGCCCTTAATCAAACTGAATATGATGAAACGGGTCAGGAGAAAAAAGAAGAGCTCAGTTGCTGAATAATAAGATATTTACAAAGTATTATGGGATTTCAGTCTTTCAGGAAGCGGGGGCAGTGCACACACACACAAATGCTTTCTGATCAGGTGGATCATGACTGATGGAGGCAAAACACATCTCATTTAATGAAAGGGATCATTGCAGGCTGCTGACTAGATGAAGAGGAATGAAATACGTCACACAAATGGAGATTATAATATGACTTTCAATCGAGAAGCTGGGGGATTCTGCTTTAGGTAACTGTCCTTGGCCCTTTCCTTTGATGCCAAGATTCTGATGCAGCAAAACCCTAAAAAAAGGAAAGCGCTTTTATTAGGCAGGTGCCTCCAGAGCTGAGCACAGCTTCTCTCTCCTTTGATTTAATAGGCTTTCCCCTGATGCATGATTGCCATCAGTTCTCCTGACTGTGTTACATTCCTGAATTGTGATGACATGTTGTCTATCAGTCTTGGGGGAGAGGAGGCAGGGAGGGGGAGGGGGAAAATGAGAAGAAGGAAACGATTAGCATCAAGTAACTCACTCCAGTCTCAGAATTTGTGGTCAGTTAATCAGCATCTTTGAAGATTTAGATCTTCCTTAATGAAGGTGAAGCAGCCTGACATCAACAAAGGATTTTTTTGTTATTATTATTATTTCTTTCTGACTACATGTCTACAAGCTCCCCCCACCCCTTACGGGTGCTTATTAGTACAAGGTCACAACAGCGCTGCTCTGAAATTCCTTGTTTTTAGGTCTATAGAATTTATAGAGCAAGCAAAAGGTTTGTTTCTGTGACTCCCTTGTGGCCACTGTCAGGAGGACGGGAATAATATGGATCGCATGTGACTCAACCAGATAGAATGCCCCCCCCCCAACCCAATATTTCAGAGATAAAAGTAGGTGGAAAACATGGAACAGCACTTATGGGGGATTAGACAAATTCATGGAACATAAAGCTTTTTGAGATTTTCATGCCAACTAGTCATGATGGTGATATGCTTCTTCCAGGATCAGGGTTAGGGGTGTACGAAACCACACTTACCTGGCTCCGCTGGGTTCCGCAGGTGGGGTGAGGTGATCTGTTCCTCCTCCCAGAATCCTCGATGGGGGGGAGGCGATCCATTCCTCCCCCCCGGAATCCTGCCTGGCTGGCTCCGCTCTGAGGACAGGCCGCAGAGCTGCCAGCTGGGCCAACCCACAGTGGGGCCTCCAGCCGCTGCCGGGCTGGTGAGGACGCAAATGGCGTCCTGTGTAGGGGACACCATTTGCATCCCTACACCGGCCTATGATAGGCTACATAAATATTTATGTAGCCTATCACAAAAAACAAAACAAAACACAGCGAATGCAAATGGCGGTGGCTACGGCGGCCGCCATTTGCGTTTCCTTTTTCTTCGCCATGATAGGCTATGTAAATATTTACGTAGTCTATTACAGCAAAACAGAGGGGTGCAAATGGTGGCCACTATGCCATTTGCACCCCTCTGTTTTGCCGTGATAGGCTACGTAAATATTTACGTAGCCTATCACAACAGAAAAAAAGGGAACGCAAATGGTGGCCGCCGTAGCTGCCGCCATTTGTGTTCCCTTAGTTTTGCCATGATAGGCCAAGTAAATACTCACGTAGCCTATCACGGCTTCTGCAGGGACGCAAATGGCATCCCTGCATTAGCCGTAGTAGGCTACGTAAGTATTTACGTAGCCTATCACGGCTATATGGAAGAAGCGAATGGCGGCCGCATCTGCGGCCGCCATTCGCAATGCAACACGGACAGCAGCAGGTAGGTGCTCCGTTCCAGGCCCATTTCATTGGGTGGGGGGGCAGGGGGGCTTCGTTCCACCATGGATTTCAGGGGCCCGAATGCACTGGCATTTGGCCTCACCGAGATTCATGGCGGAATTCTCCGGCATGCTTAATCACAGTCAGCCTGCCTTTGTATACCAGTTGCTGAAGACCACCAGTGGGATTGCTTGAGAACTTTCTGTGGGCAGCTGCTTGGGCTCCACTGTTGGAAATTGGACTAGATAGGCCTTTGGTCTGATCCAGCAGGGCTCTTCTTATGTTCTTAATGCCCCTTTTTTTCATGCCAAGAATCACTGCCTGAGCTGTCATCCCTACCACACACTGGTGAAAGCTGTACTCCAAACTGCTGTATGTATGTTTGTTTGTTTGTTTATTACATTTATATCCCACCTTTCTTCCATCATGGAACTCAAAGTGGCTACATGTGGTTCCCAGGTGGTCTCCCCTCCAAGTGCTGACCAGACCCAAACCTGCTTAGCTTCAGCAAGGTGGCTGCCTCATGTGCCTTCAGACCATGCCCTGGGACCATGTTGTCAGCTCTACAGCCCCCCCCACTCCACTGATCTAAGGCTAGGGATGTCTGTCCCACTGGAATCCGGCCCATTTTGGCACTGAAGGATTCCCACTGTGACCCAACTCAGCTTGCATTTGCAAGATGAGCCAGGGATTGGTTCCCAAATGCAGGGAACCTTTTCAGGTTTTGGGGGGCAGGGGAGTTGTGCAAATGGTTCAAATTTTGGCTGTAATTTGCACAAATTACACAAATTATGAACCAATTTGTGTAATTTGTGCAAATTGCAGCTGAAATTTGCATGAATTGCTTTGCACATATATGTATGTATGTACATATTTAATGGAAATCTCTGAGTTGGTCCAACTTGATGCAGATTGAGTCAGGCCAGGTTGCAGGAAAGTAAGCCAAAGGCTGGGGGGCTAAGCTGACTAAAACTTGGTGAGCTTCACTCCACTGGACAGATTCCTCTGATATCCCTAAGAGCCAATACACACACACACACACACACACACACACACACTATAAGATGTTAAGTACATTTTAAAATATACCACAGTGGCTGTAGTGTGTGAGTGGTGTTTTGGTGTCCACGCACATGCATATTTGACACAGAGTGAGGAGCATCCTCTCTCCATTCTGAGAATAAGTCTTCAATCTGAAATATACTTACTAGGGAATATGCCCCATTGAACACAGTGGGACTTCCTTCTAAGTAAGCGTGCATAGGCTTGCCCTGTTAGCTTTTAGAGACTCTTGGAAGGAAGCTCAACTCTGAAGAATGATAAGACTAATAGTAGGGGTATACACAAATCTTGTTTTTGTTTGCAAATCAAGTGAACATATCCTGTTTGTGACCTTGAATGCGAATGTGACCGGGAGTCCTTTTTTTTCAAGGAATGTTCACAGTTCCCCAAATTTGCAATCATGTTTGAAAAATAAATTTTAAAAAATGTTCACTTTGTAATGTGATACACACATACGCACGTGCGTTAGTCAGTGGGGAACAATGTTTTTTACCTTTGAAAAATATGCACAGAAATGCACATTTTCCTCATTTGAACAAGCTGAAACACAGGTCAAAAATGAAAATGGGAGTGAGCTGAAATGAGCTTTGAAATGATTTTTATAGATTTTAGGCAAGCTTGAAAATTGCTGATCCTCCCCTCGCTATCTAGTACGGAATACCTCTGGAATAAGGTGCCTTCAGCAATCCAGCAGGTCCCATCACAGCAGGCTATTAAGAAGGTCCTGAAAACTAATTTACTCTGGCCTTACCCCAATTATGTTTTAACAGAATGGGTTGTGGCTGTACTTGTTTATTGTAAATTTTATTTTATGCTGATGTTTGTTGTTTTTTAGAATGGATTCTGCTGCTATTTTTATTGTGCTTTTAGTGTTTTTATTGTGTATGGATGTTGGAGGAATCCATTCGGGGAGGGGAGGCAGTCAAGTTTGCTGAGCTTTTAGCAGCTCAGTCAAGTCAGGCCAGGTTGTAGATCTTCTGGCTCCAATTTGTGCAAGTTACACAAATTCAAGCTGAACTTTGCGTAACTTACAATTGTGCAAGTCACAAAATTGTGTAAATGACTTTTTTACAGGGAAAAAAAGAGAGCAAAAGTTCCCGGATTTGGGGAACAGGCTCCCCAGCTTAGCTCACAAATGCAAGCCATCTGGCAAGATCTGGCAAGGGAAAAAGGGTGCAGATTTCCCCGTGACAGTCATCCCTGTTGTGGTGGTTTTACCATTTTTAATACTGCATTGGTCCTTATTATGTGTTTTATTGTTGTGCATTGCTTTGGGAGGGCTCCTGCCCTGAAAGGCAGCCTAAAAATATAATAATAATAATAATAATAATAATAATAATAATAATAGCCAGCGTGGTGTAGTGGTGAGAGTGCTGGACTGGGACCTGGGAGATCCGGGTTCTAGTCCCCACTCGGCCATGGAAGCTCACTGGGTGACTTTGGGCCAGTCACAGACTCTCAGCCCAGCCCACCTCACAGGGTTGTTGTTCTGAGCATAAAATGGAGAGGAGGAGGAGAATAATGTAAGCTGCCTTGGGTTCCTTGCAAGAGGAAAAAAGGCAGGAAATAAATGCAATAAATAATAATAATAATAATGTTAATAACAACCACCACCACCACAACAGCAGCAGAAGCAGCAACTCACTCCGAATTTTCCCCCAAGACATGCCAGAAGTGAAACTGAAAACAAGACAGAAAGGGGGATGATTTATTAGGGACAGAAACCAGGAAACAGAGATCCACCCTCTGGAAGATGGAGCATATGAGATGCAGGTGAACCTAGAAGAGACTTACATGAACCAGTCAGCTGACCTATACAAGCATCATATGGTTAGAGTTGAGGAGTGGTCAGCAGCAAGGGATGACTTAGGCTGTAACAGTGGAGCGGGTAGCTCTGATTTCAGTGGGGCTGTGAATCCATTCTGGCTTTCAGTCAGAACCAGCCAAGACTCTAAAGGAGCTATCCAAGATGCTGAGCCTATTTTGGGGATAGGGTTCAGCTCCTTGGATAGCTGCTTTAGAGTTCTGGCTGGTTCAGACTGAAGCCCAGAATGGATTTGCAGCGGCCCCACCGAAATCAGAGCCACCAGCCTCCACTAGGCTAGAAAAGGGGGAAATTCCTCTCTAAAAGCCATCTTGAGTAGGGGAGTGTTTCTAATCCTGACTGCTCATTTAAGAGGGAGATACCCAGCAGTGTATCCAGGTTTCCATTCTTAAGCCCTTTCCCGCACAGCTGCCCAAAAAATAGGGGTGGCGGCGAATTCTGCCATGGATCTCAGTGAGCCTGAATGCCAGTGCATTTGGCCCCCCGAAACCTGTGGCAGAATGAAGCCCCCCGCCCCCCACCCCGTGAAAGGCATGCGAAACGGAGCACTCACCTGCTGCCATTTGTGCTGCTCTGCGAATTCGCGTCACCATTTTAGCCATGATAGGCTACGTAAATACTTACATGGCCTATCATGGCTAATGCAGGGATGCCATTTGCCTCCCTGCGGAGGCTGTGATAGGTTACGTAAATATTTACATAGCCTATCACAGCAAAAAAAAAAAAAAAGGGAACGTAAATGGTGACCGCCGTAGCCGCTGCCATTTGCGTTCCCTCTTTTTTTGCCATGATAGGCTACATAAATATTTACGTAGCCTATCACATCGAAAAAGGGAAAGCAAATGGCGGCAGCTATGGCAGCCGCCATTTGCGTCCCTGCGCAGCCCAGCAGTTGCCAGATGTCGCTGTGGGCTGCCCCGGCTGGTGGCTCCGCGGAGTCGCCGTGGAGCGGAGCCATCCGTTGAGGATTTCGGGGGGAGGGACAGAGCGCCTCCCCTCCCCGGATGTACTAAACAAACCAGGTAGGTCATTTTGTACATCCCTACCAGAAACAAAGAAACAAAGATGGGCTTGTAAAATATGAGAACCTTTAGAGCAAGCATCACAGAGACTCAGATCTCAAGTATTCACAGCATCACAACCTTCTCCCATGAGAATAAGGCTCAGGGTGCCCCACCATTAGGCCACAATCCTTCCTTGAAGGAATTATAAACAAGAGGAATGCTCTGGCCAGAACAGCTATGATTAATGGGATCTCTCTTGGAAGCTTACAAAAGGTGATAGGTGATCATTTGCAAGGAGGAGTCGAGGAAAACAGCAGAATGACTTATTCTTCTGGAAATGCAAAGATACAGGGGAGGAGGGAAAGTTGTCCTTCTCTGCTTCTTGCTCCTTGTGGTGATTTCTTTTGCTATTTGAGTGCCCTCTATAAAATTTGCATTCACAAGTAATGATAGTTGATTATGATTTCAAAAAGACAGAGGGATACAGAAGCTGGGGAATAGGGCAAAAAGACAATGCCAAGCAAAAAGGGGAAGGGAGGCTTTTGTTTACTGCTATGCAGCTGGAATGACTCTTATTTTAGAGCTTTGAAGAGTGCAATTATTCCACTGACAATTGCATGAACAAAAATTTCCTTTCTACGACAGGCATCATTTCATATCATTTATTATTCTAATCAGCACCTGCTGTACATTACTTAGCTTCACTAAGCAGCAGCCAGTTTGCCAAGAGGAATCTATTCTCTAGAACATGCCATAAAATTTGGACTTGGGGGCCTATCCAGAAGCAAAAATTGGATGTCATTTGGTCATAGGTTGCATTTTACCTGTGGGAGAAGGTGAAAGGATGGACACATTGCTGTCTGAACTGATACAGTCCAGCAAGCCCTCCACCATATGAATATGTTGTCAGCTCCACATACAAAACCCATTTTTTTTGGAAGCTTACTTAACGTAAACCCTATTATATTCAGTGGGGCTTATTCCCAAGTTGTGCATAGGATCTGAAGTCTCAGTGAGTTATAATTTGTTTACTTACAGGTAAATTATTTATGTATTTATTACATTTATATCCTGCCTTTTTTCCACATTAAGGAACCCAAGGCGGTGCACATAATCCTCCTCCTCTCCATTTTATGCTCAGAACAACAACCCTGTGATGTAGATTGAGCTGAAAGTCTGTGATTGGCCCAAAGTCACCCAGTGAGCTTCCGTGGCTGAGTGGAGACTACAACCCAGATCTCCCAACTCCTGGTCCAACATTCTAGCCACTACACCACACAAATCCATGAACATTAACCTCAACTGCAGGTAGGGATATACGGACTGTGTCAAATCTGCTCTGTCCGTGTTTTGCAGATTGTCAGGCACCTTTTGTTCTGTCGTCTGCTCACAGACAGATTCTATTTTCCCCCCTGATACGTGGGGAAACACACAAATAATCACATAAGGGGCTTCACAACAATTTAGATAATTTACCTTAGTACATAAGATTTACCATACTGTCTCCCGTTCCATTCCACTTTTCCTCTACAGAAACTTGAGTATTTTCCTACAAATAAATATACCTAAATTTTGAAAAAGTAAAAAAAAAATAAAAAATCTGAAAGTCCGTTGACTTTCTTTGGCCAGAGAAGGCCTTTCCAAAGCAGATTCTGCAGGTCAGATTCTTAGAAATCTGAGCTCATTTTGGTCCATCTTGAATTTCCACAGCAACTCTAACTGCAAGGTGGGGTGGGGGCACAAAACAAAAAATTGGTTAGCACCCAAAGAACTGTATGTTTAGTTCCACATTTACAAGGAGTCTCAAAGCTGAAAGCCAAACTGAAATCAATTGCACTTAGGTTACTCATAAGTTCCATTTATATCAATGGTTCCACTCTGTGTATGACTAAAAAGGTAAAGGTAAAGGTGTCCCCAACCAGTGCAAATCAGGAAAACTCAAGCTTGCTGAAGTTCTACAAATTCCACCTAGAAGCTCATTCCACTTCAGTCCATATCTGATTGAGAGCTTTGTTGTTGTTGTTGTTGTTGCATGAAAATCTGCTCAAATGTTTGTATTTTTCCAAATGTTTGCATCAATTGTGTGCATCTTTGAAAGGTACACATTCTCTTTGCATTGATTAAAGGGTACTTATGCACATTTTTCAAAAGTACACATTTTTTTCATATGCATTTTCAAATATACCCATGTTGGCAAACACATGGGTCTGCAAATTGCATTGCAAGCTCGGAAATGTATGGACGCCGACCACAGATTGCGTATGAGTCCATGTTTGGTCCAGAAGGTGCAAACTGGATATATCCCGATCAAAAATGAACTGCAGGACATTTGGATGATCTGTTTTCCTCCCCTTACTGGAGTCTCTACAAGACTAGGCAGACATTTTTATAGTAACACAATGATGACTCATGGTAGCATTATTTATGGCATATTGTTCCAGAAGTGTGTGCCACAAATGTCCTTGGTTGTCATCGGTTATTTCAAAATGCAGTAAATCATTTACATTTTACTTTATGAATTGTAAAAAAAACTATCATGCATTTATAGATATTTCAGGGCAAGATGGTAAATTTCACAGTCTTTTCCCCATGAATTTATAGCAAAGTATAGAAAAAAATAGCTACTTATGCAGCTCAGGGGGGGGGGGGAACCATCCAGCCTGCAATATTAAAGGCAGTGCTTTGCCTTCAATTTGTGTGCAGAGCTCCCACTGACATCAAGGGCGGTACATGACATAGTGAGTAAATTTTCAGGGGAACAGGGCCAGAAATATGCATGAGGATTTGGTTAACAGTAGCTGCAGATGACATTAAAAGCTTTTTGGAAGTTTGTTCCCTTCTTCTGATAACTGTCTGTCTGTTAACATTATTTACACAAAAACCTGGCACAAATTGAAATTGGCCATGTTTTTTTTGGCGGAGGGGACATGAAGGCAGGCTAAGACAGCTTATGGCCCACCAAGCCAAACGTCGCCCACTAGCCATGCATGATGGCCACAGGTAGGGAGGCATGAGAAATTCATCTAAGTGTGTTTTTGATCAGGATTTATCAGTTTGCACCTTCCAGACCAAACACAGACTTGGATGCAATTTGTGGTTGAAGTAGTCCATACATTTCCGAGATTGCAATGTCATTTGCGGTCCCCCAAAAATGCATTTGACAGTATGCATACATTTGAAAAACATGCATGAAAAAAATGTACTTTTGAAAAATGCACACAGATACACTTTAATCAATGGAAGAAGAATGCATTAATTTCAAAGAAAAAAAAATAAAACCCACAATCTGATAAGGACTAGAGTTGGAATGAGCTTCAAGATGGAATTTGGAGAACTTTGGCAAGCTCAAGTTTTGCTGATTCACACATCCCTAGCCTCAGGGTCATAATAAAATGACTGCAAGAACAACAGGATGTCAAGCCTCCCACCATGCCAGAAGGCCACAATTTGCACCTGGGGGCTGTGTTGCCCAAGTTAAATGTCTTCCTGAACAATAACAGAAATCTTTAAAAAGGCATTGGGAAGATAATGGGTTGGATCCAGGATCTGCCTTCCCTGAGAGTAAGGGATCTCCTGCAAGAGGATGGGTTCTGCTCGTGGCAGATCCCTCCACTCAGTTTTTGGGTGACCCCCTTCCCCTTCACACCACAGCTCACCCCATCAGCTGATCCAGTGTAAATCTGCATGTAACCCAATAGGATGGAAGCCTGTCAGATCTCCTGGAGAGGGAAGTCCACAAGCTAGACACCACCATAGAGAAGGAAGGCCCTTCCCTGTATTCCTGACAGGCTTCCAGATTTCAGAATTAGATGGAGGACAAAAAATAAATTAGTATTTTAAAAAAATGAAATGGCATTTTCTAGCCTTTTCAGAAAAAACATTAGGGCTGGATGTGGCTGATCTCATCTGATCTTGGAAGCTAAGCAGGGTCAGCCCTGGTTAGTACTTGGATGGGAGACCACCTGGGAATCAAGCTTCGTGCACTGAGCAGAGGGTTGGAGTTGATGGCCTTGTAGGCCCCTTCCAACCCTATGATTCTATTCTATTCTATTCTATTCTATTCTATTCTATTCTATTCTATTCTATTCTACCAAATTCAGTTTGCCAAATGCCTTCCAGTTCTGAGATGAGCCCAGAAGAGTTTGCTCACTACTAAAAAAGAGAAATAATTAACAGAAGATTTTGTGTGTAGGATAACAACTAAAAAATCCATCATGGTATAAATGTTCACAAGTTTAAATGTTTTAGGGCCAGGATATTTGACGAAGCTGTATGATCCTGCCAGGCCTTGAGATCAGTTTTGAAGGACCTATTTAAATGGCTCATTTACTGTATGCCTGTAATCTTGTGTATATTGGCCATTCATGGTGCCATTTTATGTAACATTAAATGCACACATTTTTGCGATTGCCTGGGGGGGGGGGAATGGTGATCACAAAGTTTGCCGGATGGACCCAGGGTGAGTGCGGGTGGCTCAGTGATCAGGGTGATGCTCAGGTACAGGTCTAGAGGCATGCAAGCAGGGGCAGGGGCTCAGTGGGCACCCAGAGAAATCAGGTGTGTGTGCGGGGTGAGCATCCATCCCTATGAAGGCCCATCCTTAAGATCAATCAACTTGATGGCCACAAGAGATCGAGCCTTTTTGGTAGCGGCCCCACACTTATGGAACTTCCTCCAAGGGATACATATATGGCTCCATCAGTACAGGATTTTTAACAGGCCTTAACATCCCACTTATCCTGGGTAATTTTTTTTGCTGAGATACTGGTCAGAAGCCTCAAATAGTTCAGGAGTTATAGAGCTGCTGGTTTAAATAGTTTTAGCTAATTTGAACTGGTGTGCTGCTAGCCTGTGAATTGGTTTATATTGCTTTTTGTAGCAGAATATGAAATTGTGTATTATGGTTGTTTTATGTATGCCACCTTGTGAAAGCTCTGCACTAAAAGGCAGCCTAGAAATATTTTGAATGAATCAATAAAGCAAACTTTGGGGTCTCTTTTATTGCAGTGATATAGTTGGATTGATGCATGTCTTCTGACCTGGTCCATTTCATATGCTGGGAGGAGTAGATGTCTCAGGGAAAAGCTCACATTTACACCAACAACACCTCCCTGTGAGGCTCAGTTCACATTTTACAAGGTACTGCTGTAGGTATTATGTCTGGAATCAAAAGCAAAGGAGTTTTTTGATCATCTAGTATTAAAGCATTCCTGGCTCAGAAGTGAAAATGAGTCCCGTTGCTTCTCTTTATAAATGTCTATTGTTCTTAACTTACTCAAATTCAATGTCTTTCCCCCTCCTTTTCAAAACCCTCTATAATTTCAAAGTGAGTGGAGGTAATAATAATAAAAACAATTAAGATTGCTGAGGAATGTGTATAATGTCACTTGTGAGGTCATTTTGGCCTCCTAGTAGTGTCTGCGGGAAGGTCACCAACATGGTTCTTTTGAAGCCCCTGGTTTTTGCAGGAAAACTTCCTGGTTAGGGATGATGCTTGATCTTGTTTGATTTTCTTTTCCTTTGTTCGGATCTATAACACCTTTCAATCCAGATGAATCACTATCATCATCATCTCCATCTCCATCACCATCACCATCATCAAAACTCCACTATTATCATGGGGCTTCTTTTGCCCCTGCAACACATAGCAGTGCCCCGGGAGAACATATCCAACCCCACTCTGCCACCCCAAAAATGTTTTAGCAGCCACTAATGTATTGATGAAAGCAGCCAGATGGGATTGCATCACACTGATCCTGAGGGAACTGCACTGGTTGCCTATTTGTTTGAAGGTGCTACCTCCCGTACCAGAGGCAGTAAGCTTATGTACACCAGTTGCTGGGGAACATGGGTAGGACAGTGCTCTTGCACTCATGTCCTGCTTGTGGGTTCCTGGTTGACAGCTGTTTTGCCACTGTGTGAACAGAACGGTGGACTAGCTGGACCCTTGGTCTGATCCAGCAGGGCTCTTCTTATGCTGTTTTAATCTTTAAAGCCCTAAGTGCCTTGGGATCCAGATACTTGGATTACTGTATTTCTCTAAACCAGCCTGCCCATGTCTTAAGGTTTGCTAAGGGACTCTCATTGTACCCTCCACACATAGGGATGTCACTGGAGTCCAAGAGCAGGGTGGACTCCAGCAGACTCCCCCACACTTGCTCAGCCTCCTGGACTCCAGTCTGTAGAGCTCTGCACTTGCCTGACTTGGTGCATGCCAAGTCAGGCAAGTGCGGTGGTCCCCGCTGGTCCACTGAGCCACCATTTTATGAAAAAATGGCGTCTTGGTCTTTTTTTGTAAGTCCCCATTTACACAAATGGTGGCCATAAAGGGGCCATTTACACATGATTACAGGAGTAAATGGCCCGTTTATGCCTGCAATCTTGCATAAAATGGCCCAGCTGCCATTTTCACCCCAAATGGTGGCTCAGTGAGGAATTGGGCAGCTGCGCACTGCTGACCAGGTGTCCATGGACCACCAGAGGCTTGCTGTGCATGGACAGCAGGGGTCTGGCAAGTGGCACGCAGAACGGGACCTGAAGCTGATGAGTTTATCCATCCCTATCCACATGTAGGAGTGCACGAAAGGCACTTACCTGGTCTCGCAGCTTGCTTCGCGGTGGGGGGGAGGCGCTTCGCTGCTCCCCCCGAAGTTCAGGCCAGGGGGGGAGGCTTCCCTCCTCGCCCGGCCAAAATTCAGGACGGGGAGGAGGCGCCTCGCCTCGCCCGGCCGCGAAATAAAAAGTTAAAAAAAAAACACGCCCCCGTGATAGGCTACGTGACGATTAACGTAGCCTATCACGGCTAGATCTGCAAAGTCAGCCGTGATAGGCTACGTTAATCGTCACGTAGCCTATCACGGGGGTGCTTTTTTTTTTTTTTACTTTTATTGGAATGGCGGTGGTGGCAGCCGGTCAAAAGACTGGCTGCCGCCTCTGCCCCTGTCGAAGACCTGCCGAACCGCCGCCGGGACCCGCCGCCGGGAGGGACATTCAGGAAAGGTAAGTCCCATCCTGGGTGGGGGGGTGGGGGGGTGAGGAGAATTTCTCCCCGAAACTACTTCGGGGGGCCGAACACGTTGGCACTCAGCCCCCCGAAGTTTCGGGGAGAAATTCTCCCCCATCCCTATCCACATGTTATATGGATCGCCTCCTCCCATATGTGCCTGCCTGGACCTTAAGATCATCTTCATCTTTCCTTCTCCATGGCCCCCTGCCAAAGGAAGTGAGGCAGGTGGCTTCTAGGAGGAGGGCCTTTTCTCTTGTGGCACCCAGCTGTGGAATGAGATCCCTAGTGAGGTTCACCTGGAACCTACATTGTATTCCTTCCGGTGCCAGGTGAAGACGTTTTTATTTTCTAAGGCATTTTAGCATTTTAAATCTCTGCTTTCCTGCTGGATTTATTCTGGTTGTATTGTTATATTGTGGTTTTAATGCTTTTATATTTTATATTGTTTTACTGTGTGCTTGTTGGTTTTAATTTTTGTGAACCGCCCAGAAAGCTTCGGCTATTGGGTGGTATGGAAATGAATGCATGAATGAATGAATGAATAAGGTGGAGAACATTCTCTGCAATGGCACCCATTTCTGGAAAACCATCCCCAAAGAAGCATGCCTTACACCAGTTTTGCTATGCTTTAAGCAAACGACTTTTCTGTTTGTCCAGGCATTTTGGTTGGTTGGTCTACTCTACCCTATATCTATATCTATATTTCCCTTAAATTGTTTTGTGATTATACATTGTGATGTGTTTTTAATGTCTTTTATGATTATATGACCATTTTTGAGTCTTATTTTTGTTCACTGTCCTGATATCTTCTGATAAAGGGCAGATTCCTGCATTGAGCAGGGGGTTGGACTTGATGGTCTTATAGGCCCCTTCCAACCCTACTATTCTATGATTCAGTGATTCAAGTCTAAAAATCTAGTAATAAATAAATGCATAAATAAAGTCATTATTGTTGTTTCCATTGACTTTCATCCCATATCGTACTCCTCCAATTGATGGCAATGGGTGGTCTGTAGTGATGGGCAAACTTATCCCAAGCATTTGTTATTTACTTGAAAAGTAACAAATTCATCCATGTGAGCTTGAACAAGAGTTCTCCTTTAATATAAACTCTTGTTCCAAGTTTTGGTGCATATGCAATATTGAGGTGCATCTTGGGAGCTGCAATTTGGAATCATATAGTGCAGCATGATGTCATGAGTCACCATGTTATATCCCCTTTCCACTTGGTTGTTTTCATGGCTGTTTTCACCACCGCCAATTGCTGGTATGAGCCTTTAGAAAGTTGTCATCCTTCTCCTCCTCACAGACCCAAAGTTGTGGCGATGACAAGGGAGGCAGCTAAGGAGACTGCTTCAGGTAAGTTATTTGGTAAGTGTGTGTGTGTAGGGTCTAAGTAGTAGGGTGATTGAATACATATGTGGAGGGGGAATCTGTGTACTACTTTATTGCACATGCTCCAAAGCTTGCAGTCAATACATCAGTATAGTACATCAATCCAGGCTGGCTACAAAAGTGGGTATTATGAACAAACAAGTTTTGACTAACAAACTAATTACTAAATTGGGCAGCATCACTCACTAGTGGGGTGTTGTCTAGCCATGAACTCAAGTCTTTAGTCCCTTCAGGACTGTGGGTCTTCTTAACTATTCTAGGGCAGAGAGGGAGGAAGGAGCTGTTCCTCAGGATATTTTTAGCAGTTAAAAGTATGATTTCATTTTGTACCAGTAGATGTTTGTCCCACTAAAGTTAAAAATGTGCACATTGACTTTGGGGGAAAAAAATGACAGGTGGGAATGGAAATTTTAATAATAAAACAAATAGGTGTCCCCAGCCTTTTGGGGACATCTGGAATTTGGGGGGAGTGTCATCGCTGCTCTCACAAAATGGTTGCCATGGCAGTCTTGCCCATTCACTGCCATAGTGGGTGTGGCCAGTTACAAACATCAATTTCCCAGATGGCAAACTGGTGAGGCGAAAATAAAATTAAGTTGCCCCTAAATGGCATACAAGGCAGAGGTGGAGGTCTGAGTTCCAAAACACAAAACCAGTCATTTGAACCCACGGTTCTGCTCCAACACCCATTCGCACAAGGCAAACTAATATGGATCAGAGGCAAGTAACTTGGCCAAGAAAATTAGTACAAAGCATTGGTGGGGGATGAGCCCCAAATGTCAAATCACATATTTGGCCCCATAAAACACAACACAATAGTCATGTCACATATGGGACCAGAGGCGTTCTTGGAAATAAAGATGGCACTGGAGCCTGGTGATCTTCCAGTTTTTTTAAAAAAAATCTTTCAAAAATAAAAATCCAGAGGGGCAGGTAATCTGGTGGGTGCCAAAGGAGGTGTCTATATGGGCACATTGGTGCCCAGGGACACCATGATGGGGACTCCAAAATAATGCAGCATTTTGCTGATGCTAAAAGCAGCCTTCTCCTAGCCGTGTTCTCTCTGGCATCTTTCAGATGCATTGTCAGTCCAAATACACAGTAGTTAAAAAGAACAAAACCAACGTAACCAGTAAAAGTGCCTGGATGTTTTACACAAACTTCTGTTCAACATCATCATTAAAACGAAACAATGAGTCCCACTGCATATTGTATGATGAAGAATTGAACATTTGGAAGGCCTGAGAGGAAGAGGAAAAGCCCCGCCTATCTCATGTAGCAGCTGAAAAGCAATTTAATTAGGGGCCGTTACAGCACAAAGCACGAGGGGGGCTGATGAGAAACAGCTGCATCCGAGCTTTGAGGGAGGGGAATTCTAAGGGGGGGGAGGGGGGGAGAGAGAGAGAGAGATGATATGTCAATGAATAGACTGATAGTATGGAACATGTGGTTGGCTTGCAACAGGCTGGCCACATCAAATGAGAAAGGGAATGCCCTTCTATAGGTCTTCTGCAGAGAAAAGATGAAGTTTCAGCCTTTTAGCGGGGATTAGTACTTCTAACTAGGGAAGGACAAATCAGCTTATTTCTGGTCTGTGCCAGTTCCATATGTATCCAATCATTAGTCCATTCTATCCAATTTCCACATCAGTGTGGAATTCAAAAATGCATCAAATTTGCATTTATCTTAGTACACAAGTTTCCCTAATATGTGCATTTTTGTACACAATTTCTGAGCCAAGAACTGCATCACAAAATGTGGAGAAGTGAGCAGTCCAAGGGATAACTGCATTGTGATCCTCATATTAGTATGGGACGTGCCACTTCAGTCACCACTTAAAAATGAAGACCAAACAGAATTATCTTCCCCATCCCTAACTCATCAGGGAAGGGGACACTGTCTTGGACATGATTTAAAACCATCCACATGACTAATTATTCTATCATGGAGTGTTGTAATTTTGCAACAAAATTTGTATTGATTACATGTTTATTTATGACCTTTCTCCAAGAAAATCAGGTACCCTCGGTATTTCCTTCTGTGTGCCAGGGTAGGTTGTGACTAGGGATGTCAGAGAATTTCGCCACGAATCTTGGGGAAGCCGAATGCAAGCACATTCAGCCCCCCGAAATTGGTGAGGAAAGGGTCTGCCCCCCCGCCCCCCCGGGGACGGGACTTACCTTGTGCGAATGTCCCTGGAGGCGGTGGCTCTGGCGGCGGTTCGGTGGTGGTTTGGCGACGGTTTGGCGGCGGCGGCGGCTGTGGTGGTTGTGGCGGCCGGTCTTCCGACCAGCTGCCGCCGCCGCCATTTCCAAGTTAAAAAAAAAAAATGTGATAGGCTACGTAAAGATTTATGTAGCCTATCACAGCTAGATTTTTAAAAAACACCGTGATAGGCTACGTAAATGTTTATGCAGCCTATCATGGCTGAGTGAGAAAAAAACAAACCACGCGTACACAAATGGGCACCGCCATTTGCGTACGCGAGGTTTTTTTTTTCCATTCAGCCATGATAGGCTATGTAAACATTTACGTAGCCTATCACGGCTGACTGCAGGGACACAAATGGCGGCGGCTATGGCCGCCGCCATTTGCGTCCCGGCCGGCCAGGATTCGTGGCGGGAGGGACGGGGCGCCTACCCCCTGGCCAGAATTTTGGGGAGGGAGAGACGGGGCGCCTCCCCCCCAGCCAGAATTTTGGGGGAGAGGGACGGGGCGCCTCCCCCCCACTGTGAAGCAAGTTTCGGGTTCAGGTAAGAGACTTTCGTACATCCCTAGACTTGTGACGCTGTGGCTGGTTCAAGATGAATTTCATGGCCAAGTGGGGATCTGAACCCAGGTTGCCATGTCTTGTTCCAAATTTCTAATCACTACTAGGGGTGTACGAAATCCCGCTTACCTGGCTCCTCCAGGTTCCGCTGGGGGGAGGCACTCTGTCCCTCCCCCCAGAATCCTGACCGGCCAGCTCCACTCTGCGGGGATTCCGCAGAGCCACCAGCCGGCTCCGCCAGCAGCTGGACATCCAGCCGCTGGCTAGCAGGGATGCAAATGGTGGTGGCTGTAGCCGCCGCCGTTTGCGTCCCTGTATTCAGCTGTGATAGGCTACGTAAAGACTTAGGTCGTCTGGGTTAGAAAAAAAAACGTGTACGCAAATGGTGGCAGCTACGGCCGCCGCCATTTGCGTTCCTTATTTTTGGCCATCTTAGTCTACGTAAATATTTACATAGACTAAGGCGGTGAAAATAAGGGGGAACACAAATAACGTAGTGGATGCTATTTGCGTTCCCCCTTATTTTCGCCATCTTAGTCTACGTAAATATTTATGTAGACTAAGACGGCCAAAAATAAGGAACCCAAATGGCGGCGGCCGTAGCTGCCGCCATTTGCATACACTTTTTTTAAAAAAAAAAAAACCAGACGTGATAGGCTACGTAAGTCTTTACGTAGCCTATCATGAATGGGGGGGGGGAAACCAACAACAGACTGCAAATGGCAGCGGCTGTGGCAGCCGGTCGGAAATCAGCTGCCGCTGCCGCTGCTGCCTCCGCTGAAGCCGCCGCTGGAGCCGCCGCCATCCGGAACATCCGCCCCAGGTAAGTCTCATCCCAGGGGGGATCCGCGGGGGGCGGGGGGTGGCAGGCCGTTCCGCCACCGAGTTCGGGGAGCTGAATGCTCTGGCATTCAGCCTCACCGAGATCCATGGCGGAATTCTCTGACATCCCTAATCATTACACAATCCCAGCTTGCTTATTTCATGTGTTCCTTGGGCTTTTTTCTGAGGATTTCTGGACAGAGTATATGAGGTCAGAGTATTTTGGTTCTCACAATGCCACAAAATAGGCTGTGAGGTAGCGTGATTGGTCCAAGGTCACCCAGTGAGCTTCATGGTTGAGCAAGGATTTGAATCCAGGTTGTCCCAATTGAAGTCCAACACTTGAGCCACAAACACCACAAAGCCTGAAAAACACACAAAATGAACTCACTCAAGTGAAAACCTCTAGCACTAATTTAGGCTCTCAGGTAATCAGGGATTTTCGTTTGTTTGTGGCCTGCTTCTGGATGTTGTCTGGGAACATATTTAGAGTGGGCCCTTTCCCAAGATCAAAGATGGAATCACAATAGATCACGATGTGGAAAATTTGGGCATGAGCATTGGTCCAAACTTTTTAAAGATAAAAGAGGTCTTTCTGTGTTACCCCCCACCCTTCAGGGTCCCACAACTCCAGCTGAGTGAGACATTTACCCCTGCCCTTCTCATGGTGGTGTGGGGACAGAGCTCCAGAAAATCAGTACCAAAGGCAAAGTCAGTAGGCAGTCCAAAGTCCAAACATAGGGAGTTCCAGAAGAGAGCTAGGTTGTCAGGGAGGTACAAGACAGGTGTCTGGGAGCCACAAATGTTATTCCTCTCTCAGAGTCAGAGAGGGGGAGCCAACTGGGGAAGGTTCAACTGCCATCTCCCCCAAGGGCCCAAGATCCCCCTGATCTACCTCAAGATCCCTCAGCATAGGCTGATCCTCTGCAATATTTGGCCTGGAGGGCTTTAGGTCATACTCCAAAGAGGATTCCTCCAGAGGGGGCATGACATCTCCAGAAATGCTCCTCATTCTGCCCACAGGTCCCACAGGCCAGACCTAAGGGACTTGGGAGAGGTGCTGCTAGGTTTGCAGGGGCCCCAGGCAAGTCCCCCCACCACTACCCTGACAGCCCTCCTTGTATTTATTTTTTACTTGGGGAGGGCTCAGCAGCAGCTCCTCCTCCTCTCAAGTCACTAGTAAAAGGATGCATGGCAGCCAGACAGTTGAGGCTTTAGCCCCAAGGCACAAGATTGAAAGGGAATTACGACCACAGCCTGTCACATGATTGCTTGGGTGCCATAAGCCTCTCAGCCTAGACCAGCCTAGGTAGAGCCATAAATCCAGTTCATTTTTATCTAGACATGTATGAGTATTCGGGGCGGGGTGTGTGATCTCAATGGCATTTACCAGTTTGGCCCTGGTGGATGTTGTTCCATTTCCCCCCTGCTGGCACCATAGATGGGTAGATAAATAGGTGGACTTACAAAAGACCACAAATTCAAAAAAGAAAAAGAAAATATGACCCCATTTGCACAGATTGAAAGATCTGGGGGGGGGGAAGCCCACCCTATTTGCCCAAAATTTCAACCCCCATAAAACACACAGACATTTCTGCAATTGGAAAAAAAGATCCACTACAGTCCATCACCACTTATTGGAATGGAAACACTGTGAAATCCCATTGGACTTAAATGGAACAGAATTCCTAGCATCGCATATCCTTCTTTTTATCCCATTTCAGGATGTTGCCAGATGCTGCCCACATTCTAATTGCCTCATCATTACCCAGCCAGGTCCCATTCTGCCTATATGTTATTGATGGAGTGAAGGATGGATTGATACTGATAAGGTAGGCCCATGCAGCAGTGGCTCACCTCCACGACCAATGGCCTTGTGCATAGTGCCCTCTCCCCAAAACAGGACAGAAACTCCCACTCAGTGCCTGCTAGCACCTTCCAGCACTGCTACTGCTGCTCTCCTGGGAAGCTCCCCTCATCCCTCCAGCCGTTAGTCCAGCAGCAGCCTCATGTTGTCAGACAAAATGGTGCCTTTCTCTCAGATACTCATCCCCAAACATCTGTTGACTATTGTTTCTGGACAACATTAGATATGCTCCCATGCTGATGGCCGGTTGACTCCAAACTAGGGATGTATGAGAATTATGTTTCAGTTCATTAAACTTCAGAACTCGCTGCATTCACAACCCCAAACACCAATGTGAACATGAGTGCATTTTCCGCCAAGATCACATATTCCAGAATTTGCAATCATGTTTGCAAAACAAAAAAGTTCATTGAAAAACAACACCTACACGTTAAAAATAAGCATTTTTTTTTTTAAAAAAACACTCATTTTCATGCTTTAGTCAAGGGGGTAGGGGACACACATTTGGGCATGTGCTTTTTAAAAATGCACACTTTCCCCATTGGAAGAACAATGAAAAAAGAGTTTGCATTCAAGAATGGGAACAAGATGGACCAGGTGGGCCTCGGAAGACTTTGATGAGCTTGTGCCTCAGTGATGCACCCACAACACTGTCACAATAGGTTGATGCTCCCACTCTTCAGTTCCAGCTCTGCTTTTAGCACTGAAAGAATCAAAACGGCAGCATTGTAGTGAGCTGGGCTTAAATAGGTCTTCAAGCTTTGTGTCAATTTTCACATCTTCACTGGGGATCCATGAGTAGGGATGTACGAATGTTCCGCCACAGATCTCGGGGAGGCTGAATGCCAGCGCATTCAGCCCCCCAAAATTGGTGGCGGAACGGCCTTCCCCCCCGCCCCCCCCGGGACGAGACTTACCTTGGGCGGATCTTCCTGGCGGTGGCGGCGGCGGTGGTGCAGCGGTGGCTGCTGCGGCGGCCGGTCTTCCGAGTGACTGCCGCCGCCGCCACTTCCAGGTTTAAAATAATAATAATAAAAAAAGTGATAGGCTACGTAAAGATTTACATAGCCTATCACAGCTAGATTTAAAAAAACCACCATGATAGGCTATGTAAATCTTTACGTAGCCTATCATGGCTGACTTAAAAAACAAAAACAAAAATGTGCATATGCAAAGGGCGGCGGCCATGGCCGCCGCCATTTGCGTTCCTTATTTTGGCATGTCTTAGTCTACGTAAACATTTACGTAGACTAAGACGGCGAAAATAAGGGGAACGCAAATAGCGTAGGCGCTACGTTTTTTGCATTCCCCTTATTTTCGCCGTCTTAGTCTACGTAAATGTTTATGTAGACTAAGACGTGCCAAAATAAAGAATGCAAATGGCAGTGGCCATGGCTGCCGCTATTTACGTACGCGTGTTGTTGTTTTTTAAAAAATCAGCCATGATAGGCTACGTAAACATTTATGTAGCCTATCACGGCTGACTGCAGGGACGCAAACAGCAGCGGCTATGGCCGCCGCCATTTGCATCCCTGCTAGCTATCGGCTGGATGTCTGGCTGCTGGCAGAGCTGGCCAGAGGCTCCACAGAATCGCTGCGGAGCACAGCCGGCCGGCCAGGATTCCGGGGGGGAGGAATGGAGCGCCTCCCCCCTGGCCAGGATTCTGGGGGGAGGGACGGAGTGCCTCCCCCCCACCATCAACATAATCCACGGAAAGGTAAGTCACTTTCGTACATCCCTATCCATGAGAAGATTGTTTCCATTCATTTTGATCTGGATTTACCCAGTTTGCAGCTTCTGGACTGAACATGACTTGGACACAATCTGTGGTAAAAGCCCATACATTTCTGAGCTTGCAATGTGATTTCTTTCTTTCTTTCTTTCTTTCTTTCTAAATAACATTTATTATACAACCAACGAAACACACAGACATGCATACACGTGCATGAACACACACACAAAGACATCATCAACAGGACAATAAAAAGTTACCAAACTATACACACAAAATATTTCAAAGAAATGGACAACCCTCCTTTTGTAGGGATGTATGAAAGTCACTTACCTTTTCGCAGCTTGGCTTCGCGGTGGTGGGGAGGCGCTTCGCTTTTCCCCCCGAAGTTCAGGCGAAGGGGGGGAAGCTTCCCGCCTCGCCCGGCCGAAATTCAGGCCGGGGGGGGAGGCTTCCTGCCTCGCCCGGCCGAAATTCAGGCTGGAGAGAAGCGCCCCATCTCCCCGGCCGCAAAAAAAAAAAAAAAGACCCCGTGATAGGCTACGTGACGATTTACGTAGCCTATCATGGCTAGATTTCCAAAGTCAGCCATGATAGGCTATGTAAATCGTCACGTAGCCTATCACGGGTGACTTAAAAAAAAAAAAGCACGTACACAAATGGCGGCGGCCCATGGGCGCCGCCATTTGCGTTTCTTATTTTGGCACGTCTAGTCTATGTAAAGATTTACGTAGACTACAGCGAAAATAAGGGCAATGCAAATAGAGTGCCCTTATTTTCGCCGTAGTCTACGTAAATCTTTACGTAGACTAGACATGCCAAAATAAGGAATGCAAATGGCGGTGCCCATGGGCCGCCGCCATTTGAGTACGCACTTCTTTTTCCCCCAAAGTCACCCGTGATAGGCTATGTGACGATTTACGTAGCCTATCGCGGCTGACTTTGGAAATCTAGCCATGATAGGCTACGTAAATCGTTATGTAGCCTATCACGGGGTTTTTTTTTTAACTTTAGGGGGGTTTTTATGCAATGGCGGCAGCGGCAGCCAGTCAGGAGACCGGCCGCTGCCCCTGCCCACAACGAAACACCGCCAAAACGCCGCCGGGACCCGCCACCGGGAGGGACATTCGCCCAAGGTAAGTCCCGTCCCGGGGGGGTGGCGGAGGGGTGGCGGAGAATTTCACCGCCGATTTCAGGGGGCCGAATGCATTGGTGCTCGGCCCCCCGAAGATTCAGGGAGAAATTCTCCGCCATCCCTATCCTTTTGTAAAGTTCATATGTGGCCATAGCTCAGTGTGACAGAGCACATGCTTTGCATGCAGAATGTCCCAGGTTCAATCCCCAGCTTCTACAGGTAGCACAAGGAAAGAATCCTGCCTGAAACCCTTGAGAGCTGCTGCCAGTCAGTGTCGATAGTACTGGGCTAGATGGACGAATGGTCTGACTAAGCATAAGGCAGCTTCCTGTGTTTCTATAGCCTCATTCTTCTCAGCCTTCCATAAAAGAGTTACATATAAATGAAAATAATTGTCAATACACCAGATATTTCCATAGATTTACATGAGGTACTAGTATATGAAATTCAATATACCAATCCCATGCTAATGTTCCTATTAGTGTGGGAAATAAATGGATGCCAAATTGCATTAAAGTCTTTCTCGTGTCCCTCATAATTCCCTAAGGAATGCACATATAATGTAAGTTCCCTCCTCCCCATAACTGCAGTCAACCATAGTTTATCCCTCCATTGTAGAATGGACATGACATTCTGATTTCTCTAGTTTTGTGCGATAATTAGTCTTACTGCTAAACAACAAAAAGTGAACAGGTTTTTATGCAATAGTGATTTGTTAGTATCTATAAATAGAGATAAAAGATCCAGAGAGGGAGATAGTTCTAGTGACTGGTTGGTAATCTCAGAAAACACTTTGCACCAAAACTCAAACACTCAAGGGCAATGCCACCACATATGAATATAGAAGCCTCTGTCTTTGCTATGGTGCCAGCATTTATCTGTGGCGTCCCTATTAACGTAACTTAATAACAGGAGTTAAATACCAACAATTCACGAGTTTAAGGTTATCCTTCCTTGATTTAGCAGACAAAGAGTACATTAGAGGTCTTTTCCACATTCTCCTGAAAACACTGGCTTCTAAGGTATCATCCAAATCATTTTCCCAGACCTCTTCTATACCAAGAGAAAAGAAATGCATCCCCAAAATCTGGATATTATAAATGTTTTCAGCCAAACCTTTTGAACTGGTTTCTGTTCTTAATATCAGTTCCTCAAAAGGAAGGAGCACCTTAGTCCCCTATTCCAACACCTGTTTTTGCACTGAGAAATATATACCACTTAGCATATATAGAACTAAGTATGAGTAGGGATGTATGAAAGTCACTTACCTTTTAAACGGGGTGGTTCACAGTGGGGGGGAGGCATTTCGCACCTCCCCCCAAAATCCTAATTCAGCCAGCTCCGTTCCACAGATATTCCACAGAGCCGCTGGCCAGGGCTGCCCGCAGCCGGACATCCGGCCACAGGGCAGCCTTCCGGAAAAAAACAACAACTGCGTATGCAAATGGCAGTGGCTACGGCATCCGCCATTTGCATTCTGTTTTTTTTGCTGTTTTAGCCTACATAAATATTTACATAAGCTATTACAGCGGGGGGGGGGGGGGAGGAACGCAAATAGTGCCCACTACGCTATTTGCGTTCCCTTTTTTCCCACTGTAATAGCTTATGTAAATATTTACACAGGCTAAAACAGTGAAAAAAAGGGAACGCAAATGGCGGCCGCCGTAGCCACTGCCATTTGCTTATGCGTGTGTTTTTTTTGGCTTGCCGTAATAGACTATGTAAATATTTATGTAGCCTATCATGGCAAAGGCAGCAACGCAAATGGTGTGGTGGCCACCATTTGAGTCTGCAGCAGTCAGCCGAGAGACCAGCTGCCGCTGCCGCCGCCAGAGCTGCTGCCAGAGCTGCTGCCGCCGAAACATCCGCCCTAGGTAAGCTTCGTCCCGGGGGGGATTCCGCGGGGGGGCAGGGGTGGGAGGCCATTCCACCATGGGTTTTGGGGGGCCAAATGCCAGTGCATTCAGCCTCACTGAAATTCGTGGAGGAATTCTCTGCCATCCCTAAGTATGAGGAATATCACCAAGCTACATCTGAATTCATTCCCCAGATTTGGGGTATAAACCAACATACAGATCCCAAAGTTGGTATAAACCCTGCTATTCCTGAACTTGAAACTGTAACCACTTTTTCTGTACCACAGAAGTGCCAATGATTAAGGAAAGAGATAAGGGGAGATGGTGTAGGGATGAAATATTTCTGCCATATCTTCCAGATCCCAAAATCATTATGAAGAAATGGATTTGGAATTTTTTCAAGTTTAATGTTTGGGATGGCAGAAAGACCCCCCCCCCCTGTAATTTTGACCAGTTCACCATCCTTAACTTCCAAAGGTGCCCAAACATATTTCTGGGAAACCCACATAAACCTTAGTAATTATTTAAGCTGAAAGGCTACCTAGTAGCAACGTAAATTGGGTATCCCAAAACCATCCTCCATCTGTCTGTGGAAACCAGTAGAGTTAGTAAGTCTGGGTTAATGTAATTTTTATTCACCTGACCAAACTAGTATATTGAGATTGGGGGTGGGGGGGGCTTCTTCTAACACTCAAAGGGACACTTCGATATCTGGTGGTCCTATGGTCAGATGTGTGAGCTGTTTTTCCTTCAGAACATCTGAGGATAGGAAGAGGCACATGATTTCATCCTTTATAGTTACAAGTACCACCAGTGAAATAAAGAAGTGAATATGCATTTGGATGCTCATTCTCCTTATGTAATGAGCAAAGCTGATGTGAATATATATTGCATTCTTTCCCATTCCCCATGACCAATCTTATACCATGTGTTAAAAAAGCTGATTTGCAAAGAAATGTACAGTAACAGTGAATTTCATTTTAGTGCTTACCAAATCAATTTGACCTTCTCAAGTCAAGCAGTATGCATGCTTTTTTGCACTCCACCAATATAGGAACCAACATGCTATGAACCGTATAAATTCAATAAAAATCCATTATCCTTTTCAAAATTACCCAGCAAGACTTAGGTGAGCAGAGGATTCTTGCATCTCATTTGAGGGGGATCTTTTTGGTGTCTTTTACATCTTTTTAACCTCTTTCAACAAGGACAAAGAAACTTACAAAGATAGATTTGGGGGACATTTTACTTACCAAGCCAAATTCCAATGTATCTTGTGTAACAGAATCCCCTCAAACAAAACCATGTTACTTGTGTCATATAATGGGACCTTACTTAGGTCTGCTTATGATTTCCATAAATATTCATACCCACAATTTTGTGCAAATTGCAACTGAAGAAGAAGAAGAAGAAGAAGAAGAAGAAGAAGAAGAAGAAGAAGAAGAAGAAGAGTTTCCAAGTTTCGGGAACTGACCCACCAGTTGGCTCACAACTTAAGTGCTCGCCAACAAGTCAGGGTGGCACCTGGCACGGGGATCTGTCGAGCCAAAAGAGAACAGGATTTTCCTATGATGGCCACCCCTACATACAGAAAGAAAAGTGTAAACGATAAGTGGTTGAAATTTGGGGACATTGTTTACTACTGTGCAGGTGACAAGAAAGACTATTTCTATGTAAATTCTGCAGTGAAAAGTGCACCCAGGTTAGGATTCTACACCCACCACTGTAGAAAAATTAAGATGTATATATTCAAATAGCTCTGATGCTAGCAAGGAAATATTTTGTGTGGATGCTTTTGGAGTGCTTTAGCACACTGCAACTTCTGATTATTGAATCCCACCATTACACATTAATTATAAATCATATCTCTTTGATTTTAATACCCTCTGGAAGTGATTTCTGAATCTCTATGATGGATAGCATTGCTTTGCCAGTCCCCTGTATGCTATATCTACTGCATTTATCCTTTTACTAATAGAGAGAGATTAGAAACTTCTCTGCAAAGGTGACCTGGCTCCCATAGTGGCTAGGCAGAGTAATCCTATGGTTCTACTATTTTGTGGTTGCTAATGTGAGCTTAACACTGGTGTAATGTAACGGGTTCCTATGCACTCCCAGGAACAAAGCTGACAATTCTAAATCTAGCTTCAGCAGACCTATGAAATGTTGTCAAGAACTTGGGAAAATCAATAAACCATTAGTCAATTCTCCTTCCCCTCCAAGCTAAGGGACAACCCTAGAAAATAATCTGAAGTAGGCGTAATACCTTTATCAGGACCAATTAAAAAGTCACAAGGTAGAGAAGAAATTTTTGAGTTCTCCCAAACTGTTTGTCAGGCTGGATGTTAGGCAAAACAAACAAACAAAACCACACCAAAAATGTGGAGGGAGGAAGAAAAGTTGCTCCTGGGCATGGAGAAAAAAACTCAAGATAGAATGGGAGAGCATCTGTTATGGAGACAATTAGGTTAACTGTGCTGGGTTCACACATCAGATTTAAGATTAAGGATTGGGGAAGATTTCTGCTGTTCCAGACCAAAGACACATTATGCACATCTTATTTCTCATAGTGACCTACCGGATGCCTCCAGAAAGCCCACAAAAGCATGAAGTAATGCCCCCCTCCTGTTGTTGTTTTCACCAAATGGCATTCAGAGGCATGGTCCTTCTAACCAACATTGCTAGTAGCCGTTGATATACCTATCCTCCATGGCTTTGTCTAATCCCCATCAAAGCGAGAGGCCACCCTAACATCTTTTGGTTGTGCTAATTAATTCCCTAAGTTAATTATATGTTATTTGTACCACAAGCTACTGGAAGACTCTTCACTAAGTGCACCATCCAAAATCAAACTCAAGAGTTTTCCTATTCAAAGCCTACCATGTTGTTTTCCAGTCCTGCTCTCTGCTGCATAAGGGGCAGCAGAGACAGATCTGGAAAAAACAAAACAAAACTGATAGCCCCCAAACCTTATGGGCACAATTCTATGCATATTGAGACAGAAAAAGTCCTAAAATTCCCAACATCCTGGGAATTGTAGGACATTTTTCTGCCTAAACACACATAGGGATGCCAGAGAAATCAGCAACAGCATCAAATGAGTTCTAATTTCTATGAATCTGACCTGCAGATTCTGCAGGAGATTGGCTTTTCTTGTTCTTGAGTCACATGGATTCCATGGACTTGTGGACCTTAAAAAATAAAACAACAACAACAACCTTTCCAGAACATTATGCAAATTTAGCTGTAGAAAAATGCACAGAATAAAAGAACACCAGTGCAAAATGCACATTTCCCCCATAGCTAACTCATGAAAATGAACATGTTAGGTGGGTTTTTTTGCAGTTTGGGAAGGATTTGCACATTTGGGGGGGATTTGTGCATTTTCACCAGTGTAAATTTGCGCAAATGTGAATTTGCACAAATGTGGGAAATTGGGAATACTCTGATTCCATGAATTTGCAGACAGCAGGATGAAAGGCACATGACAATCCACGAAACATAGATGGAACAAATTTTACAAAATCTGTACATCCCTAGCCCTAAATGTCCAGCATTTCTGGGAAAACAAGTTTTGTCTTGCTGCATGCCTGAGCTGTTGGGGGGGGGGGAGAGATATCACAGAAAGATCCTTTGCTCATTCAGCAGTTGCAGTTCATCATGCAGTGCTCACTTGCTAATTCCATGATTGACTCTGCAGTGGGAAGAAGAGGGAGAAATAGCGTTTCAGAGTGGGCCCACTGCAACACTCCCCACCCACCTTTCTTCCTGTGCTAATCTGAAATGAAATAGTCATGTATCCACTTCACATTATTAACCCATTAACAGCTAATAGAACTCTGGTGGACACTAGAGATGTTCAAGTAGCAATAAAATCCAACTATTACTTTCATTATACTCATGATAACTACATCAAAGCTCAGGGGGAAAAAAGCATCTCCTGTAGTGCATAAACAGCCCCACAACCACAGGAACGGTTTATTGCTTTAGACATACTTCCTTTGATGTGTTTATCAGTTAAAATGTATTAGTTCTGCTCCACAGTATTGTATATGGAAGCAGTGCAAAGCAAGATCCTATTTTACATAGATGGCTAAACCTGGTGTCCTACTTTGGGTTCTGGGAACACTAAGCCAAAAATATAATTGCCTAAACACCAGTACAAATTCCAGTTCAGAAATATATCATCTGTTGCACCTCTCTTTGGGCTGCTGAAGTGATTGTGTGTTTCTCTTTATGAGCCTTCAGTTTGTCCACTCTTACAACTAAGAATGCAACAGCAACCAAGTATAACAGTGTCCAATTTGAAAGAGATGTTGTTGAAAGGATATGCCTTAGGTTTCAGGAAACTAAGCAGTTGGCCAAAGAAGCATCATAATGGGTGAAACAGGCACATGATTTTCCTTGGGCTGGATTAAAATAAACTAAATTATCCCCCCCCAAAAAAATCAGGAGTTAACTCAGCTTATTCTGAGCCAATCTGAGTGAAATTCGCATCCTCAATTTAGGAGGGAGCATAATGGGGACAGATTCCTTCACCCATGAGTCTCCAGACCTCCTCCCAGCTCCCAAGCCAGATAGAAATCAGACTTTCAGGAAACCAGTGCAAACTGTTTAGTTGAGGGTTGTTATTATCATTTTATATTAAACGTATGTGTTGCTTCCTACCGCAAAAAGCGGTCTCAAAGCAACTTACACACAGAATGCAGAAATCCATGATGAATACAATGGGAAGAAGGGGGGGAAAGTATGCCAAGCTCTTATCTAGGAAAAAAAAATGATATAAAACAGTTAAAAACCCTAATGGTGAAGAAAGCACTCCCATTCCATAGATAAACAAGGATGGGGGATTCTGTCAGGGTGGAAACCGAGCCAATAGAACCCCAGAGCAGTTCTGATTCTGAGAAGGAACAGCAATCCATGGGAGAGAAGGTTGCTCATCTCTCACAAGCACAGCAGCTGGCAGAGATTCCTCCTGCCAGCATTCCTGGGATAGATAGGGACCCTGGAAGTGAGAGAGCGCTGGAGGGGGGCTTGCTGGATGCTTGGCGCAGATGCAGGGAGCGACGACAGATGGAGGGCGTAGAAAGGAGGCATAGCGTTTGCTTGGCGCGCAAACAATGGTCGCGTCCTGAGGACCCAAAGGAAAGAGGGAGGATCTCTCCCTAGCCCATAAGTTCAGGGTCTTCCCGTGGTTCCCCTTCAAATGGGGACCAACTGCCTTACCTGGAGCTTAGGCTACTCTGCTATCTTTCCCCAGTGCTGTTCCTTGCTTTGTCGCTAGTGATTAGTATTTGAAAGAGTCATAAAGTAATAAAGGAATAAAGTCTCAGAAAGAATTTCTTGTCATCTGTGTCCTGAGTTGGCTATTGGTGGGGAGTGCAAGAGGCAGCTAGGGCGCTCCTGACAGATTCTTCCAGGCCAACCCCCACCCCACCCCATCCTTAAACAAGGAAGAAAAAAGAACTACATATGAACTCACTCACCTGACCAGACAAAGTCAGCAAGCTGTACTGCAGTGTGTGTTCCACCTATGTGGCAAGCTCAGATGGTGATAACGAGAAATTGGATGGGTACAGCAATCACCCCATACTTGTGGAATACTCTTTCTGAAGAAAAAAGTGAGAAAACCTACATCTTTTATGGTTGTTTCAGAAGGGACAGAACAATCACACCTCTTCCGTAAGGCTTTTGCTTGATAATATTGCTTTCAGCAGGGTGGTTGTTTCTATGTTATTTACTGTTGTGTTATTTATAGTGTCATTTGGATTTATTGGTTATAAATATAACCAATATTGATTATTTTCTCTAATTTACATTTGTGTTGTGTTATGTTATTTATATTTATTTGTTTTTAAATTTGTATGTTTCATCTACTTTGAACTTCCAAGGAAAGTGGTATATTCTTCTTCTTCTCTGCCTCCTCCTTCATCTCCTTCTTCATATCTCAAGTGTGGGGAGGAAGGGGTAACACCAGACCTCCCAGATCACCTGCTCTGGTTGTACCCCCGCCCCTTCATCTACAGCACTAAAGTATTTTGGCTCAGCTAAAGTTGGTTAATGTCCCTTTGTATTACCATACTATTCAGATTGGGGACCACTCCCATTGCTCTCTTCACCCCCACTTCCCTCCCCCAGTGATTACTTTGGAGAGAATATAGGCTGAACTGAGGACACACACACACAGTCCTTGTTGGTGCACACCTGGCAAGCCTGTATTTATCTACATATATGTGTGGGAAGGAAAAGAACTGTCTCTCATTCTGATATGTAGTTTGCTGTAGGATATTATAGAGTTAAATTTCTGTGTGTGTGCGTGTGAGCTCACGCACGCGCACACATGTGTGTGCATGCATGTGCGTGTGTGTGTCAGTTTCAGACAAAAGGTTAAAAGTTTAGAGTTTAGTTTGCGGGTTCATCAGAAGGTCATAGGAAAAGTGGGGAAATTTAAATTCAGGAAATAGAAACTTAATTTTCAGAAATGAACAAGAAGCTACTATCCTGATTGTTTGGAGTACTTTTAAGAGATAAAATCCCAGGCAGAAAGGCAGAGAAGAAGGAGAGAGAGAGACAGAGAAGGAGGAGGAGGAAGAGGAGGGAAGAAAGAAAGAAAGAAAGAAAGAAAGAAAGAAAGGAAGGGTGTAGTTCCTGAAACAGGAGAACTGACTGAGAGAGCTGGACTAATGACATTTATTTAAGATAATGCTTGGACAAGGGACCAAAGAATAAGGGTGGTTTAGTGGAGGCAGCTAGACAAATAAAGATTTCCACCACCTGGTGTCAGTGAAAAAGACCACAGGAAGGGAAAGGAATAAAGGAGTATGGGCACAGTAGTTTGCCTGTTTTTCCTTCCACCCACAGAACAGGGTGTTGCTGGTCCATAGCAATATGTATATACATACATACATAAGCATATGATGGTATGAGGATAATTTCATATCCTGTGTTTTCCACCTATTATATAGCATATCCCCTGCTGCAAACATATACACACCACAGGTGTTTGGCCCTGTTCTGAAATATATTTACTTAGAAGGAAGTCCATTTAGTTTTTAAGGAGAACTTCATTCAGGTGGGCGGAGAGGTTTTGGTAGACTGGTAATATGACTTTTTCTGGAATATAGCAATCATTCTTTACAAAAGAAAAGGAAAAAAAATAGGTGTGGAACTATTTGCAGCCTTGGCAACATTTTCCTAGAGAGGTTTTAAATGTTAGCTCAGTGTTTCAGCAGTTATTGTTCACGTTGGTCCTGTAAGTGACTTTTGCATTGAGGTTAAAGAGCAGGGCCCCAGAAAGGTAAATCCTGATGATCAGAACTGATATATTCTAGGTTTTGTTTTTGTTTTTTTAATAGTATTTAGCTTAATTTAAAGTTGTGATGGGTGGACATGCCTGAGACCAATTCTTAATCATTATTAAAGTACAGGCTTAATCGAAGATCAAGGCCTATAGGTCCTGTTGTGTGTTGTGGGCATACAAACAGTTCCAGGCACAAATTATGTCCTATCCACTAGGGCTGTGCACTGCTTCAGCCCCCATCCCGAATCCTCAAGTGGATTCATGGATTCAGGCCAAAGTGGTCCAGTTCAGGAGTGGGTTGGGAGCAGCCCAAAGCGGGATGGACTGCTTCCGAGCTGCTTCATGAGGCTTTGGCCTGATCTAGGCAGCCACCTGCCCAGCTGTACCTGCCCTAGGGATGGCAAAGAATTCCGCTGCGGACTGCAGTGAGGCCAGGTTCCTTAGAATCCGGCCCCCCGGAATCCGTGGCAGAACGGCCTCCCCCCCCCCGCCACCCCACAGAATCACCCTGGGACGGAGCTTACCTGGCGGTGGATGTGGCAGCAGTGGTGGTAGCGGCAGCGATGGCAGTGGCTCTGGCGGATGCGGCGGTGGCTCCGGCTGGTCTCCCAGCCGCTGCCGGGTTGCTGCGGCTGCAAATGGCAGCTGTCGTAGCAGCCGCCATTTGCGTGGGTTCCTTTTGCCATGATAGGCTACACAAATACTTACGTAGCGTAGCCTATCATGGCAAAGAGCAGGGGGGTAAATGGTGGCCGTTATGCCATTTGCGCTATGCCATTTGCTATGGCATTTGCTATGCCATTTGCACCCCTGCTCTTTGCCGTAATAGGCTACGTAAGTAGTGTAGCATAGTGTAGCGTAGTGTAGCATAATAGACTATGTAAGTAGCGTAGCGTAGCGTAGGCGTAGCGGCTGTCATTTGCGTGGCTACCTTTTGCCATGATAGACTACATAAATACTAATACTAATACAATAAATAAATAAATACATTTGCCATGATAGACTACATAAAGCCTATCACAGCTTGACAGCCATGCAAATGGCGGCCGGCGTGGCGGCCGCCATTTGTGGCTGCAGCAGCTTGGTCGCAGCCGGAATTCCAGTTGCAGCCGGCCCCGGCCGGCAGCTAGGGATGTACGAAAGGCACTTACCTGGTCCTGCAGCTTGCTTCACGGTGGGGGGGAGGCGCTTCGGTTCTCCCCCCGAAGTTCAGGCCGGGGGGAAGGCGCCCCGCCTCGCCCGGCCGAAATTCAGGCAGGGGGGGAGGCGCCCTGCCTTGCCCGGCTGAAATTCAGGCCGGGGAGAAGTGCCCCATCTCCCTGGCCGCGAAATAAAAAAGTGGAAAAAAAACCAACACCCGTGATAGGCTACATGACGATTTACGTGGCCTATCACAGCTAGATTTCCAAAGTCAGCCGTGATAGGCTACGTAAATCGTTACGTAGCCTATCACGGGTGACTTTGAAAAAAAAAAGTGCGTACGCAAATGGCGGCGCCCATGGGCGCCGCCATTTGCGTATGCGCTTTTTTGCCCCCCCCAAAGTCACCCGTGATAGGCTATGTAACGATTTACATAGCCTATCATGGCTGACTTTGGAAATCTAGCCGTGATAGGCTATGTAAATCGTTACGTAGCCTATCACAGGTGTTTTTTTTTTAGTTTATTTTGTAATGGCGGCGGCGGCAGCCGGTCAGAAGACCGGCCGCCGCCCCCACCCCCGACGAACCACCGCCGAACTCCTGCCGGGACCCGCCGCCGAGAGGGACATTCGAAGGAGGTAAGTCCCATCCCGGGGGGGGCGGGGGGGGGCGGAGAATTTCACCAACAATTTCGGGGGGCCGAATGTGTTGGCATTCAGCCTCCCTGAGACTCGTGGAGAAATTCTCCGCCATCCCTACCGGCAGCTCCGTGGAGTCGCTGTGGAGTGGAGCTAGCTGGGGAGGATTCCAGGGGGAGGGACGGAGTGCCTTCCCCCCACCGCGGATGCCCCAGAATGGATTGGTGAGTGGGATTCATACAACACTAGCCTGCCCCCTTCTCTTTACCTAGCCCTGTGGAGAACACCCCCAGCCATCACCATCTTGGAGGGAGTTGTCATGGCGACTCTTCTTCTTCTGGTAAGTAAATGGTCATATATTGCGGCCATGAAGGGGCCATCTATGCAACATGACAGGCATAAATGGCCTGTAATATTGCATAGAAGGCCCCTTTATGGCCCCAATGTAAGCACCATTTACTTACCGGAAGATGAAGAGTCACCATGGTGACTCCCTCCAAGATGGCGATGGCTGCTGATGCTCCCCACAGGTCCATGTAAGGAGAAACAGGGGGCTCGCTCGGAGGTGGCGGGTGGGTTTGGGGCTCATGTGGCTGGGCAGGAGGGGTGGATTCATCTGACTAGATCATGCTTTGGAACCTGAGGACAAAATGGGTTGGCCCAGGTCTGGATTGGCCCGAGGTGGGTTGGGGCCAGTTTGGAAGCTCTGAATCAGCCTCTGGAGAGCGTAAAGGTGTCCCTGCACAGCCCTGCTATCCAGCAATCCCCTTCCTGCCCAGTGAGCTGTGGAATAGGTGTTGGGGAGGACCCAATTCAAACAGAAAATGGTGCAGGCTGTCTGGAGGCTTATAGTCCACTGTATGTATCTGAGCAATTCCAGCCTTTTGGGGGGATCTGGTTATTTGATCAATTTCTGAAATATGTCTGCAATATCAGCCCTCTCCAAATCTCGCCATCAGATATGGACTGGCACCATCTTTATAGGAAGAAAAACAACAACAGCAGGAGACCAGAACTGAACTGTGTTTGCTTCTGGAAGGTAATAGCTCATGCACATCAAGACCCAGAGTTTGATCAAGCTGCCAAGAATTCAAATTTCATTTAGAGTTTTCTCCCATGTTCTCCACAAATGTTTTTCCCCTCCAGGTGCTTGACTATAAAACACATTTTATGCCTTTTCCATAATGTGAAAAGTATCTCTCTTTTCCCCAAGATTGTAGTGCAAAGCAAAAACAATGAAGTTGCAAAGAAGCCTTAGCAAGAGTACATGAGTCTGCTACAAATGGTATTATGGGATATAACAATAAAATGGATTTATGCACTTAAAAAAAGAGGCACTGTCAGGTTTTAAACTCAGTCACATTGAAGTCTTTTTGCAAACATTCAGCGATTATAATTAGTGCCATGCTTGATGGTATAATGTAGTGACTAGAGAGTTCTGTTTGGGTGTCAAAAATCCAAGTTAAAATCTGCTCAGCTTTGAACCTCAATAGGTCGTCTTGGATAAGTCAGTATCATCTACTCTGACTTGGGATATACAGATAGTAAAGAATATGTTCTGTCTGTGTTTCACAGGTTGTCAGGTGCCTTTATGTTCTCTTGTCTGCCTGTTGACAGAATTAGATTTTTTTAGTTTCCAAATTTGTACAAATTTGCATGTGCAAAAATGTGCAAATCCCAGAAAGCACACAACCCCCCCCCTTTGCACATTTTCATGCTTAGCCTATGAGGCAAATGTGTATTTAGGGCCATTTTTTTAATGCATATTTTTCTACGACAAAATTTGCACAAATTTCTTGAAAGTTAGAAAAATTGTCTGCAGTTCTGCTGAATCTGCCCGACAGGGGAAAAGCTGGTCTACTGCAGAATCTGTGGGTTGGATTCATAAAAATCTGAACTCATTTGATTCTGTTGCAGATTTCTCTGACATCCCTAAATCTGACCATCTCATGGGGCTGTTAGGAGGAGAAAACAGCCTCAAGAACTTAAGCACCCTGCTGGATCAGACCAAAGGCTTGCCAAGCACAGCAACCTGTTCCTTTCCCACAGTGGCCAACCAGATGCGTATCTCATGCCAAACAAGCAGGACGTCAGTGGCAGTGCAATAGCATCCTTCTGGCCATGTTATCCAGCAAATAGTTTACAAAGACAAAGTGTACTAGTGATGTTGCAGCTGTTTCTAATGGTATGGTCCAGAATATGAATGTATTCAGCTTAGAAGTGTCACAAACATGAGTAGGAGGGTGCTATTGTGCTCATGTCCTGTTTGGGACTTCCCATGGGCATCTGCTTGGCCACTGTGCAGTCTAGTAAATCTGGGTAATTCCTGCACTAGCCATATGTATGCTCTGTAATGGGCCTCCTGCTTTCTTTTCTATCTGCATTGGGTCTTGCCAGAATCCCTGCTTTTTTCTTTTTCTTTTTTCTTTTTTTTTTAAGTCATGCTCTGTGTCTGTTTGGGGTACAGCTATGCCAGCATGGCTTCATCACAATTTGACTTACTAGGAACAGACCTCAGTTAACTATGAGTTCAGGGGGCAGTTGGAAGCAAGACAGGGGAGCACTCTCTGAATGCTCCTTGTATATTCCAGGTATATTTGATGTAGGATTAACTCTTTTTGACCTGGACACACAGAGAGAGCCCATTGCTTTAAGAATCTCCTGGGCATTGTTCTCTCCCACCCCACCCCCCAAACACTACTGTGCAGATGCAGAAGAGGCAAGGAAGATTACCAAAAGGGAAAGAGGGTTCAGTTTGTCCTAGCTAAGCACAACACCTATGCGGGCACACACTGATGCATCTCAGCATCAGTAACATATGTACCTGTGCTGATGCCAGAGGCATTGAATATGGATATATATCAGGCTCTGCCTTCCTTATCATCCTCCCTTCCCCTTCAATTGTCATTTTGGCATAGAATCATAGGGTTGGAAGGGGCCTACAAGACCATCAAGTCCAACCCCTTGCTCAGTGCAGGATGTCAGGAGCGCCCTAGCGGCCTCTTTCAGTCTACTCCAATAGCCATCTCAAGACACAGACAAAAGGATTCTTTTCAAGGCTTTAATCCTTTTACAACTTAATGACTCTTTCAGATGCTAATCACCAGCGACTAAGCAATGAACAGCAGAGTAGCCTATGCTCCAGGTTAGGCAGTTGGTCCCCATTTGAAGGAGAATCACTTGCAGACCCTGAACGTATGGGCTAGGAAGAGTTCTTCGCTCTTTCCTTTGGGTCCATGGGACATGACCGTTGCTTGTGCACCAAATGGGTGCTATGCCTCCTTTCCGCGCCCTCCATCGCTCGTCGCTCCCTCCATCTGCGTCGAGCGTCTAGCAAGCCCCCCTCCCGCACTCTCTCACTGCCAAGGTCACTATCTATCTCAGAAATGCTAGCAGGAAGAATCTCTGCCAGCTGCTGTGCCTGTGAGGGATAAGCGAGCTCCTCTCCCACAAATTGCTGTTCCTCCTCAGAATCAAAACTGCTCTGGGGCTCTATGGGCTCAGTTTCCACCCTGACACAGGAAACCTGATTCCCAGGTTGTCTCCCATCCAAGTATTAACCAGGGCTGACCCTGCTTGGCTTCTGAGATCAGATGAGATCAGGTGCATCCAGCCCTTTGCAGTGCTAAGTGGGGATGGTGCAGGAGCCTGAAGAGGAGGTGGAGTCTGACAGACTCCCAGTCTGGCCTCCTGGATCATATTTGCTGAACCCTGAGGCCCAGACAGACCCAGCCGCCAAGCACCTCACAACTTGGTGAGCAGCTGGGAGCCATGGCACCCCAGTGCTCTCACTCTGGCCTCCTCTAGAGTGCTGGGGACTGGCTGCTCTGGGACCCGTCCTGCCTCCAGTACAGGGCTAGCTAGACCAATGGTCTGACTGAAGATAAGGCAGCTTCCTATGTTCCTATATTCCTATGACTTCTTATTTATAATACCATGTAGAAAAGTCATTTATAATGCCAGATCTCTAGAAGAATTCTTTCCTCAAGCAAGCCCATGAACTTTTATGTAGCCTTGATGTCAAAGGTATGGTTTGAAAGTTCCCCTAATGCAGCAAGTTTATGGTTGTGGTACTCTGTGGCCTTAGTTGTGGAATATTCTTTTCTGGGATGTTTGGTAGGCACCAACTTTTTGCTAGGTTTTTTTTGGCACCAAACAAAGCCAAATTTATTACCCCAAGTTCTAATGAATGATGGATTATTCTTGGTTTTACTGCTATTGATTTTTTAAAGTATTTTCTCATTTCCGTTTAATATTTGTTAGCCACCTCCAAAGCTTTTGTTGGAAGGTGGAGTGAAAACCTTTTAAATAAATAAAGTATTCTCTGATCCTTCTCCTTCTCACCAGCTCCAGGAATCCTGATTCCATCCTTTCGTTTGTTAAAAACCTCTAAGGCTACAATCCTAAACATACTTTCTAGGGAGTAAGCCCTATTGAACCCAGCAGGACTGACTTCCATGTAGTAATTCTTAGGATTACACTGCAGATCTTTTATATGCAAACCATGAGCTCAAAACCCCAGCTCAGGTCTCCCATCTCTCTAAGCATTTTCTGGCTTTCTTCCCTGCCTCTGGATTCAGTGGTGTTTACCATCTGCACTCCTGATCTTACACACGCTACAAAAATGTAAGCAGCAGATGTACTCACTTAAATTCATTGCTACATTCTACACAATCAACAGAGGATAGAAACCTCTCTATTGAAGTCTCTTAGTAGGCTAACCTCCATGTCTAATTAACGTGGCTCAAAGGTAACAGATAGTGTTGACCTTTTGTTCTCTTGTTTTCCTTCACTTTCGCGGTGAACATTTTTCTTTCTTCCTGCTGACCTCCCGATTCCCTCTACGTTTATACTAGGGAATTCTCAAGTTTGCCAACACAAGTGACACTTGACATGATTAACGTCTTATGGAAATCAACCGAGGTCCTTAGCAGCAGCTTCAAGCTTACGTTCCTTAGAAAATTTGCCGTGAGCTGTACAGTACAACATTTTCCCCTTGGATCCCAGGTGGAGACAGCAAACATTCAAAACCAAGTTGCAAATCAAAAGAGATAATTGCAGGCACTGCTGGATCTCACACAATTTTAATAAGTAGTGCAGTGCTACCCTCTTTTTAGCAAAGCAGAATTTTTTTGTTCACAGAGCCATTTGTTCAGAATGCTTTCTCACTGAGCCTGTAGATCAATTTCAAATTAAGTGGGGGGTGGGGGGCACTACTAGGCAAGCAACCAAACATATGAAACATTCTATGTTATTGGATTTAGGATTGGACCCAGATCTATGCTGGATTAACTGTGCTGATGGAAGTAGACGTCCCTACCTGCTACTTCCCACAGCAGCCCCCTGAAATTGCTACACACAGTGTCACGAGATCTGGATGAATGGAATAAGCTCTGCGTGTGTGAGGCAGATGCGGGGGTGGGGGGGAGGGAAGTGTCACTCCCCCAAATCAGACAGAGGGACTTTCTGAGAGTGGAGCCCTTCCTCATGCAGGACGCAGATCCTGGATGCAACCTAGTATCATACTTAGAGCAGGGATGGGAGAACCAGTGAATTCTGAGTTCTGAAAATCATTTTGAAGCTTGTTTTGGATCACTCCCATTTTCATGCTCCACCTGCTTTTGAGATGGGAAAAGTGCATATTTCTGTGCAAATGTTTCAGAAGTGTGCAACCCCCCCCCCCAAGGTGAAAATGCTTTAAAAAAGGAAGGTGGATTTCAAAGTGTGCATTTTTTTAAACAAAAATATGTATTTTCCAACGCAATTGCAAATTAATGAATTTCCAAATATTTCTCCAAAAATGCACTCCTGCTCAATTTGCAAACAGAAAAAAAAAAATCTCGTACATTCCTAATTTAAGAGTATACTGTGTTAATTTGGGGTCCAGATCTGTTAGGATCCTTATCAACATAGATTCGAGATAAGCCAAATTGAGACAAAGTCACAAAGTGATCAGTTTAGCCATTAATTTATTACACATGTGATAGTAAATGGATGCAGAAATAAAGCAAGGCAAAGAATCTCACATGTCCCTTGTGCTGGCCAGAGCTGGCAACTCGCACCACAGCCACATATGTATCTGGGTCCCAATCAAGATACACCGGATGTCTCTCCACGAACTGCTAATCAGTTCTCCCAACTTGACACAATTTCCACAATGCTTATGGACCTTCTCTTGCATGCCCTAGTGGATGCATAATGGATGCGGAAAGCATCACAGTCGAGGAAATAGGCCCCAACATTCCTATATGGGCTCCAAAGCTTCCCAGCTCTTCATGGAGACATAACACTACGCTCTTATCTAATGGACCAGAACGACCTGGCAAGGATCAAACAGCTTCACATTTGTTGACATATAGAACTGGCCTTGTCTGGCACCAGCACTCCCATGTAAGACAGCCTACGTAATTACCTAGAAGCCGCCTTCTATACTGTGCTAACACAGGCATCCATGCAATTAACAAACTGTGTAGAATGTGACAGTGGAAACCCACTGTCCTGTTGCCCATCCTCTGGTGTAACCCATTATATACACCCATTGAAATCAATGGGAGTTAAGTAGTAACTTAGTAAGTATGATTAAGTCTGGATCAAAGCCATGGCTTCTAAGGCTGCAATCCTATGCATGTTTAGACAGAAAACAATTAAAAAGGAATCCCACAATTTCCATCATGCCCTTGTTAGCCATGCTGACTGGTGAAAGATGGGAGTTGTGGGACTTTTTTCTGTCTAAACATGCATAAGACTGTGACTTTCACTTGCAGGGCTTCCCATTTCCTCTTTATTGTCTACAATAGGGCTGTGCATGGCTCCCCCAATCTGACTCGGAAGCTGCTTTGGGGCTTCCGAGGTGGGCCCAATTTGGCTTGGGCTAATCTGGGGGGGGGGGTCCTGACCCACTTCAGCCTATGAAGCCAAAGCAGGATTTGAACATCTGAATCCTGCATCCCCCCACCCCCCGGCCAACAAACCACCCAACCTCCAGCTCCTTACTTGGGTCCTTGTTCTGTGTGTGTGGGGGGGCACCGCCAGGGGAGCTGCCACTGGTGTTCCTGGGGGAGCCATTGCCAGGGGAACCACTCCTGAGGGAACTGTGAAGGCTTGAGTGAGGCGGTGGAGGCAGGAATCGGCCTCCAACTGCGCTCTCTCCCTTCCTTGTGAGGAGGGCAGGGTGCTCAGTTGGAGGCTGACTCCTGCCTCTGCTCAAGCCTTCATGAGGTCCTTGCTTATGAGGAGACCATGAAGGCTTGAGTGAGGCCAGCGGCGGCAGCTTGCAATGAGAGTGGGCTGCCTCCACTGCCTCCAATCCCTCCAGGGGAGCTGCTGCCAGCTCCTAAGCCCTCTGGACATGCACCATCAGCCATCTTGTTCTGGAGAATGGGGGGAGCCATTTTAAAAATAGCTCCCCCCATTACCAGGAACAAGATGGCTGCCAGCACATGTCCAGAGGACCAGGTAATGAGCTGGGAGCTGGGTGGCGGCGGGGTGGTGGCTGGGCCTCCGGATCACTCTGAAGCACACCAAAGTGCTTCAGAGCAATGTGATCTGCTTTGGGCCGCTTCGTGCCCACTCAGCCTCAACTCGGAGGCGGCCTGAAGTAGCCTGAGGCACCCTGCTTTGGCTTGGAGTTTGGGCTTCAGGCCGAAGCGGTTCACAGCCCTAGTCTACAATATCTAGGTTATGAATACAATGCCTATTTTTATTAAATGGCTGTCTGATGGAATCCCCCACCCAAACATTAAAATGAAAGAAAATGTCTAACTTGTAGTTCCAACCAACATGCCCGCTTATGCTTTAATAGAAGAAAAATATGGTGTATAACAAACAGGGTGGGTGTTTCTTTTAAACTTTCCCTTTATGTACATGTCTGCAATCTTTTTATGTGCTGCTAACTTTCCAATTCATAATAAGGGAAATGCTGATAAGACAGTCATTAGCTTCAGGTATGAGCACAGTTATTTCTTCTACCCTGCATTGGCTACAGATCTCACTGAGCTTAAAGGAAACATTAGCTCATGCTAATGACTGCTGCAGCATCTTAATTTACATATTAGATGAGATAAATATCAAGCAAATTAATGCCAAAGATGAGCTTTCGTTCCACAGTCGTATTCTGCTGATACCGTGTACACAGAGTGTATGCAATTTACATGAAGATGCTGGAAATATATTTAATAAATGAAGCTCCCTTCTTCTTCTTTTTTGTTGGAAGAACAACAGTGAAAAAAAGGCCACTCGGTGCCTCTCAATACATTTGTTTTTGCATGCCAAGATGAGGATATATCTGTGCATTTCCAATTTGTGTGTGCTAGGGGTAAAATAAGCATTGTAGACGGAATAAGAGCTCTGTGAAGGCACATCTGGTTATGTCTGTCTAAAATAAAGCCACTGTGTGAAAATGTGTGCCCACAAGGTTATTAATCTTAATCACAGCCCTGAAAGCTCTTACCATTTGGAACGCTGTTTTCCCTAGGGAGACATCTGCCAAACGTTACTAGAAAGCTAACAGAATAGTGAATGGATGTGATGGCCCCAATCCTGCTTCTCCTGTAGATTTCAGCCAGGGAGATTGAAGTATGCAATCAAATGCTGGCAGCCCAAAAGCTAGTTTGCTCAGGGGAAATGGAGTTGGCTATCACACAGCACAAAGTGAGAATTTTATTTATGCCGATTCATCATTCACATACTTATTGGAAGCACTAAAAGCTTCAGAAAGTAATTGAAATGGAAAACAAAATACTTAACTATTTATATCATGAGATTGTTTTGGATAAAAGAGGGGAAAAGAACTATTTAACAGGAACACACAAAACTCTCTAGGGTGGTGGTGGGATCCTAAATCTTTTCATAATTAGCTAATCTAGTAAAGTCATTATTTTACTGCCTCCCCAATCCTGAAGACCTGGGAACAGTACCAACAAAAGTTAGAACACACACGTGCACACACACACACACACACGATTCCACTGAAATTTAGTTAACATCCAATGAAAACTGGATCAATTAAAATTCTTTGGGAATTCAGGACTGTGGGTATCTTTCAGTTCAGTTTCAGCTTGTTTCAGCCATCATCTAGAACACAATCACTGTGAAATGAAGACATCACATTCAGTCTTGACTTAATGTGCCAAGGGAAGACTGAGGTTGCAGCTTCTAGCCCAACCCCCCTCTTACATATGTTCAGCTAAACCTCTGAAAAAGTCTTCTTGAGACTGGGGACCCTGCTTTCTGCAAGGGCCATATTGAGGATACAGAGCCTAGGCCCATACAATTTGTATGTTTGTAGTCTCTTTTAAAAGTTATGCTGATTGCACCCAGAAAGGGAAGCAGGTCAGCATAGGCGGGTGTGATGCCACTCCTTCCTTACATCTGTTCCAGTTAGGGATGTATGAGAAATTTGTTTCAGTTCACTTTTGATCAGGATTTACACATTTTGCACCTTCAGAACTGAACATGGACTTGGAGGCGAACTGCAGTAGAAGTCTGTACATTTCCAAGCTTGCCATGTGATTCACAGCCCCACAAAAATGCATTTGACAGCATGCGTACATTTGAAAAATGTGCATGAAAAATGTGTACTTTTGAAAACTGCACATAAATATGCTTTAATCAATGGGGGAAGAATGCATACACCTCAAAGATGTGCACAATGGATGCACACATTCAGAAAAATACGCATGGAAATATGCATGGATTTTTATGTGAAAAAACAGCAACAAAGCTCGCATTCTGATACAGGCTTGAGTTGGAATGAGCTTCGAGATGGAATTTGGAGAACTTCGGTGAGCTCATGTTTTGTTGATTTGCACATCTCTAAGTTCTGTGGCCATACTTTGTATATGTTATGTTATGCAGAATTGTTTGAAGGAGTTCAGAATTAAAGAGTACATTGGTGTGGTGTGCAATCCAAAACGTGAGAACTCACAACATTCACACAAGCTTTAGGACCATAGGAAGCTGCCTTATACCAGGACACACACTTGTCGATCTAGCCTAGGGCCAACTACTCTGATTTGTAATGGCTCTCTTTGTCTCATGTCTTTCTCATTACCTGATCTTTTTAATTAGAGATGCCAGAGATTGAAGCTGGGACCTTCCACATGCCAAACATGGGTTATGGCCCTTCCCTTTTTGTTCTTTTGGCCAGAGAAAAATCCAGAAAGCCTACTTTCTGGATAATTGCTACATTCCAATTGGCATGAAGACCAGTGTCCTTGAAAACTGTGAACATCAGGATAAGTGTCTTGGCATCCAGAGGTTAATGCCTTTCAAGTCTTTTTAGGCAGTGATCCTAACATGAGATAAGTTTTTAAATTACACAGGTATGGGAAGCACATGACACAGAGTTTAGTAGTGGACATGAATGGGAAAACAGAGCCAGGCATTATCTAGTAAATTAAAACCTGCCAAGTAATGTTTCATAAGTAGGAGTTGCATAGCCAAGAGAACTATGAGGCTGAACAAAATATATAAAGCTAAGCATCCTGTTGTTTTGACCATGGCTCAGTTCATGTCTTTGATGCTGCACCACCGTCCTCCTTTGATAAAGAAAGAATTGAGCTTGTGTTATCAGTCTTCACCTCCCTATAATTTCTGGTGCCTTAGTTTTCAGAAGTCTTCTGTAAAGAGTATTTAGGACTGCCACAGGAAGGAAAGTAGGGGGATCCAATATTTATGCACAGACTTGTTCTATACCCACTAGGGCTTCTGAGGTTCCTCTTCCACCACTGTATTTTATGTCCCCCACAAGATGATCTGGGAAGTTAGGAGAGTACCTGAAACAAACTTTGATGAGGACCTGCAGTTGAAAAGGGGAATTTGCAGGACTGCAGTATGTGTGAGGCATTATTGATTATGAATATGGGGGTCTTTCAATGGGGCTGGCTGTATCTCTTTTATTAGAACTCCTTCTGCTTGTGAAAGCAGTTCTTCATTGTGGTTCATTCTGTGATGGCTGGGAAAGGGTGGGAAGGGGAAGTGGGAGTAGAGGAATCCAGTGACAGATTCCCCCTCCCAATGTTGTAGGAGTGTCTATGGCCTTGGGAATGAAAAATATTATATAGTCCCTGGGATGCTCTCCCAGATACCATAAGATTGCTTTGTCTGTATTTCACTGTTTTGAAGAGTTGCCTATGTGCAAAATAAATGGGAGCAATATGTTTTTAAAATGATACATCTGTGCTAGTGGCCAGTTGATTAATCTCAATCAATCAGCAAATTTGACCAGCACTAACTTTCACTTCAGTCATTGCACACCAGATATTTTGCTCTGTAACTTTACATTGATTTCTTTTAATAGAGAAATGTTATCCTTTTGTAAACTTTCCCCAAAGAATGGGGAAATCAGAATTCGCATTAGTCATGCGGTTGCTGCTATGCTGTCAAACATATGAAACAAAAATGGAAAGTTGACGGTGCATATGCAAACTATCTCTGTTAACCATGCAAGGCAAATATTTGACTCCTGGGAAGAACCAAAGGACTATGGGAAAAACCAAGTAAGGTAACTGGGTCACAAAAAGAAGTGCCACATCATAAAAGATTCAGAGTTTTATTGAATGTACCTAGGGATGCTGGAGAAATTTGAAACGAACTAAAATGAGCTTGGATTTCTAAGAATCCGACCTGGAGAATCTGCTGCGGAGCGACCCCCTCAGTCCATTCAGAGTCCTTGGACTTTCAGATTTTTCTTTGCTTTCCTGAAATTTATGCTAATTTATTCGTAAGAAAATATCCAAGTTTCTGCTGAGGAAAAGTTGAATAGAATGGGGTATAATACACTAAATGTTATGTATGAAGGTAAATTCTGTAAATACTTAACAAAACCTCTTATGTAATTATTTACATATTTTTCCGCATGATTAAAAAAAATAGTTCGCATTCGTCTATGAGCAGATGATGGAACAAAAGGTGCCTGACAATCGGCAAAACACAGACAGAGTGGATTTTACACAGTCTGTACATCCCTAAATGTACCTGAACAAAAGATAATATAGAAAGTGCTGGATTTTAATTAATACTGGGATGCAAGATTGGTCAGCATGACACCCTTAATAAACATCTTTGAACTCAGATATTTGTTCCCAGATTTTACAAAAGTGTATGGTAGGATTCTAGTCTTCATGGTAGCGGAAAGGGATTTTAAAATAATTATATACAAAATACGGTAAGGTACTAGGTTTGGAGTCACCTCTGTCAATACTGCCTGGTGCTCATCAAACCCTTGCCAGCTGGCCGCCCTCGTTCGGCTCCCTGGACTAACTGCCACACAGTCCACAGATGCCCTGAGTGCCGGACAGCCACCTGACCCCTCAGTGAGCTGCCAATTCATGAAAAAGTGGCAGCTTCTTTTTTTCTCCATAAATGTAATGTGTAAATGGCGGCCATAAAGCGCGCGGCCATTTATGCAATATTACAGGCCTAAATGGACCATTTAAGCCTGTAATGTTGCATAAATGGGCCCTTTGCAGCTGCCATTTATGCAACATTACATTTACAAATGTAAAATTGAGCAGGCCTTTTTTTGTTTGTTTTTGCAAAATGGCGGCCTGCTGAGGGAATGTGTGGCCACAAGGTGCTCACAGACCATGTGACGGCTTGGTGAACGGGGTCTAGTAAACACAGCAGTCCATGGACTGGGGTCCAGGAGGTTGAGCGGGGGAGGGTCCGCCAGACTGTACCCTCCTCCTCGGACTCCCACGACATCCCTATAAGGTACCCTGTTCCGCTATCATCCCATTTTGAGTGCCTGTATCTGGTAATGGGAATTCAAGATAGGATGGAGTTTCTCTTGGTCTACCATCCTTCCACTCCCCAACAGTCTTCCTGCCTATGCTGACTTAGGTGGTCTTGGACTAAGGGTCTTGGAGGATTTCAATATCTATGCAGAAGCTGTCTTGTCTGGAGCAGCTTGGGATTTCATGGTTTCTGTGACAAGCATGGGCCAGTCTCAAGAGATATTAGTCCTGACCCAGGACACAAGTGGCAGGGCATATGCTTGATCTGGGTGTTTTCTCCATAAATAGGGGAGGGTGATCCATACGTAGGGGAGACATTGGTGGTTTTTTAGTCATGGACATATCAAGTTGGACCTTCAGCTGTCTGCAAGACTGGAGGCTCAAATCTGATGACCAACCCTTGGAGGTTTGTGAATCCAGAGGGTTTTCTGTGGTAGAGATGGATAGGGACATAGAAGAATTTTATTTTGGTTCATTTGTGACCAGAACCTGTCCCATTTGCACCTCTGAACATGATCATGAATGTAAATGGATTTTGGGAGCAAAGCTCACACATTCCTGAACTTGCAATGCTGGTTCAAAAAATGTGCACTTCCAAAAGTGCGTGCTTTTAAAAAGTGTGCACTTTGACGCTTTGGTCAATGGGGGGAATGATGCATTTTGGCCTATGCTTCAAAGAATGCACACCCAAATGTGCACTTTCCACACTTGAGAAAAAGAGGAAAAGCTCATATTTGGGAATGGGAACAAAACAAACTGAGCTTCAAGGTGGAAACTGGTGAATGTTGATGAGCATGAGCCTCGCTGATTCTCCCATTGGGATATCATGGGATATCTGGTTGGGGAGATTTCCCGGTGATTTCTCACCAGCTTGGCCCCCCAGATGCCAGTCCATGGATCCTCATGCTTGCCCAACTCAGCATGCGCTGAGTCAGGGAAGTGCAGGGATCCCCACTTACTTGCGAGCGTCATTTTGTGTAGAAATCATGGGCAAGCTTCTTGCGTGAAGTGTGATTTCTGCAAAATGGCACCCATAAATAGTGCCATTCAGGAAAAATTACAGGCATATATGGTCTAGTCCCCAGAACCTGGGGAAACCATGTGGCTTGCTTGACTCGCAAAAACAAGCTGAGTCAGGCACACCGAAGAAGTCCAGCGAGCCCAGAAAGGGCTGGATTTTCTGGTGATGGGCATCCCTAGTAGTTTACAGCATGCATGAAGGTTTGGATTTCAAAGCTGAGATTCAGATTTGGACCTGAGTGAAAGCAGACAGCCTCTGAATCAGTCCAAGCCAAATAGCTCAAGCTGTTTTCAGAATCACTGAATTAGGGCCTGAACCGAATCTTGTGGTCAGTCCTCACCCCTAGTTTGTTGTTGTTGTTGTTGTTGTTGCTGCTGCTGCTGCTGCTGCCGCCGCCGCCTTATAAGAACTTTATCAGGATGCGGGGGGGGGGCATGTCATCACCCCACCTCCTGTTCCTTCCTTCCTTCCTTCCTTCCTTCCTTCCTTCCTTCCTTCCTTCCTTCCTTCCTTCTCCTCCTCTCTGTTGTAAAATATATGGAGACAGGGACTCCAACTCAGCTGGTTCTGGGAAAACATTTCAAGCCCTCTGAAACTCCCTCTTTCTGAACAGAAACTATTCACCAGTGACATGTCAGATCAGGCCTAGGTCATCCCCCTGACATCTCCAGTTAAAAGGATCAAGCAGCAGGTGATGTGAAAGACCTCTTCCTGAGTTCCCGGAGAGCTGGAACCTGTCAAGGTAGAATAGATGGATAAATAGCCTGTGCTGGTATAAGATAGCTTGCTATGTTCAGATGGATAAGCCTGAACACAAACATTTATTTGCTTGTTTGTTTGTTTATTTATTTTTTATACCACCCAATAGCCAAAGCTCTCTGGGTGGTTCACAAAAAATTAAAACCAAAGAGCACACAATAAAACAATATAAAATATATAAAACATTAAAACCACAGTATAACAATACAACCAGTATAAAACCAGAATAAAACCTAGCAGCAGTGCAGGGGTTTAAAATACAGATTTAAAACAGCAAAGCTAAAAGCCTAGAAAGTTAAAATGCTAAAGTGCGTGGGAAAATAAAAAGGTCTTCACCTGGTGCCAGAAGGAATACAGCATAGGTGCCAGGCTAACCTCACTAGGGAACTCATTCCACAGCTGGGGTGCCACAGCAGAGAAAGCCCTCCTCCTAGTAGCCACCCACCTCACTTCCTTTGGCGGGGGTCACGGAGGATGGCTGCTGAGGATGATCTTAAGGTCCAGGCAGGCACATGTGGGAGGAGGTGATCCTTCAGATAACCTGGCCCCAAGCTGTTAAGGGCTTTGAATGTTAATATCAGCACTTTGAATAAGGCCTGGAAATGGACTAGCAGCCAGTGCAGTTGGAGAAGTACAGGCATAATATAACCTCACTGGCCAGTCCCAGTTAACAATCTTGCTGCCCTGTTCTGGACCATTTTCAATGGCAGCCCCATGTATAATGCATTGAAGTACTCCAGATGAGAAGTTATCAGAGCATGGATAACTGTAGCTAGGCTATCTCTGTCCAGATAAGGGCGTAGTTGGTATACCAGCCTAAGCTGATAAAAAGTGTTCCATGCCACTGAGTTCACCTGTGCCTCAAGTGACAGTTCTGGATCCAAGAGCACCCCGAAACTATGAACGTTATCCTTTAGTGCGAGTGCAACCCCCACCAGAACAGGTTGAATATCACCTAGCCGGGCAGACGAACCACCCACTAACAGTACCTCCATCTTGTCTGGATTGAGTTTCAGTTTATTGGCCTTCATCCAGTCAGTCCATTACCGTGCCCAGGCCCTGATTCAGAACAGCCACTGCCTCACCTGGGTTTGATGAGAAAGAGAGGTAGAGATGGGTGTCATCCGCATATTGATGGCACCTCAGCCCACAACTCCAGATAACCTCCCCCAGCGGTTAAATGTAGATGTTAAACAGCATGGGGGATAAAATAGAGCCCTGTGGAACGCCATGTCACAATTGTCATGGCACAGATAGGGGTGCGCGAAAGTCACTTACCTGGTCTCGCAGCTTGCTTCGTGGTAGAGGGGAGGCGCTTCGCTGCTCCCCCCAAAGTTCAGGCCGGGGGGAGGCTTCCCTCCTCGCCCGGCCGAAATTCAGGCCGGGGGGGAGGCTTCCCGCCTCGCCCGGCTGAAATTCAGGCCAGGGAGGAGGCGCCTCGCCTCGCCCGGCCGCGAAATAAAAAGTTAAAAAAAACAAAAAACGCCCCCGTGATAGGCTACATGACGATTTACGTAGCCTGTCACGGCTAGATCTGCAAAGTCAGCCGTGATAGGCTATGTTAATCATCACGTAGCCTATCACGGGTGACTTAAAAAAAAAAAAGCGCGTACGCAAATGGTGGCCCCCATAGGGAGCTGCCATTCCCGTTCCTTATTTGGTCCCTGTAGTCTACGTAAAGATTTACGTAGACTACGGCGAAAATAAGGGCAACGCTATTTGCGTTGTCCTTATTTTCGCCATAGTCTACGTAAATCTTTACGTAGACTACAGGGACCAAATAAGGAACGTGAATGGCGGCTCCCTATGGGGGCCGCCATTAGCCGTACGCGCTTTTTTTTTTTTAAAGTCACCCGTGATAGGCTACGTGACGATTTATGTAGCCTATCACGGCTGACTTTGCAAATCTAGCCGTGACAGGCTACGTTAATCGTTACGTAGCCTATCACAGGGGCGTTTTGTTTTTTTTTACTTTGCTTGTAATGGCGGCGGCGGCAGCCGGTCGAAAGACCGGCTGCCGCCCCCGCCCCCGCCCCTGACGAAGACCTGCTGAACCGCCGCCGGGACCCGCCGCTGGGAGGGACATTCGTGAAAGGTAAGTCCCATCCCGGGGGGGGGGGGCGAGGGGCGGGGGGGCGGAGAAGTTCTCCCCGAACAACCTTCGGAGGACCGAATGCGTTTGCGCTCGGCCCCCGAAGTTTTGGGGAGAAATTCTCCCGCATCCCTAGGCACAGAGCAATAATCCCCCAGCACCACCTTCTGGAATCGGCCATCCAAGTAGGAGCAGAACCACTATAGTGCAGTGCCTCCAACTCCCAACCCAGACAACGTATCCAGAAGGATACCATGGTTGATGGTATCGAAAGCCGCTGAGAGTTCCAGGAGAATCAACAGGGTTGCACTCCCCCTCTCCCTCTTCTGGCAAATAGGGATGTCAGAGAATTCCGGCATGGATCTCGGTGAGGCCTAATGCCAGTGCATTCGGCTCCCCGAACTCTGTGGCAGAACAGCTTGCCCCCCCGCGGATCCCCCCGGGATGAGACTTACCTGTGGGGGATCTTCTGGGCGGCGGCAGCAGCGGCGGCGGCAGCTGGTCTTCTGACCAGCTGCTGCCACCGCAATTTCCAGGTTTGTAAAAAAAAAAAAAAAGACGTGATAGGCTACCTAAAGGTTTATGTAGCCTATCATGGCTAGGTTTTTTAAAAAAACCACATGTCGTGATAGACTACATGAATCTTTACGTAGCCTATCATGGTTGGGTGGTTTTTTAAAAAAAACGCATTTGTAAATGGCGGCGGCTATGGCCGCCGCCATTTGCATTCCTTATTTTTGCTGTCTTAATCTATGTAAATATTTACGTAGACTATGATGGCGAAAATAAAGGGGAACGCAAATAGCGTAGCGGGCGCTATTTGTGTCCTTTTTTCATTCACCGTTTTAGCCTACGTAAATATTTACGTAGGCTAAAACGGCGAATCAAAAAGGGATGCAAATAGGGCTCGTTATGCTATTTGCGTTCCCCTTGATTTTCACTGTCATAGTCTACGTAAATATTTACATAGATTAAGATGGCAAAAATAAGGAACACAAATGGCGGCGGCCGTAGCCGCTGCCATTTGCGTACGCATTGTTGTTGTTGTTGTTTTTTACCCAGAGCCCTCCGCGGCTGGAAATCCGGCTGCAGACGTCTCTGGCCAGGTTGGACGTCTCTGGCTAGGTTGGAGCTGCCGCGGAGCACAGCCGGCAGCGGAGGATTCCGGGGGGGAGGAACGGAGCGCCTCCCCCCCAGCGAGGATTCCAGGGGGAGGGACGGAACGCCTCCCCCCCTACCATCAATATAATCCATGAAAGGTAAGTAACTTTCGTACATCCTTACTGGCAGAGGTCATCCCACAGGGCGACCAAGGCAGTTTCCAATTTCCATTCCAAAACCAGGCCTGAAGTAGGGATGTACGAAAGTCACTTACCTTTTCGCAGCTTGGCTTCACGGTGGGGGGAAGGCGCTTCGCTTTTCCCCCCGAAGTTCAGGCGAGGAGGGGGAGGCGTCCCGCCTCACCCTACCTCGGCCCTACCAAAATTCAGGCCGGTGGGGAGGCGCCCCGCCTCGCCCAGCCGAAATTCAGGCCGGGGGGAAGCGCCCCGTCTCCCCGGCCGCGAAACAAAAAGTAAAAAGAAAAAAAGACCCCGTGATAGGCTACGTGACGATTTATGACTCAAATAAATTGAGTCAAATACGTGACTCAAATGAGCAGGAAGCCTAGAGAGAGGGATTGAATTCCTATAGGCCATGGCAACCCCCCCTCCCCAACCCTCGAGTCAGTGCTGGTGCTGTATGCATGTACACAAAGCTTGGTAACCTAACAGCTATACTTATAACCTAGGTAGAAAGAGGATCACACACACTAGGGATGTCAGAGGGATCAGCCTGGGGGCTGGAGTTCACCAAGCTTTCAGCTTGGCCCCCTGGTCCATGGCTTGCTTCCCTGTGAGCTGGCCCAACTCAATCTGCATCAAGTCGGGCAGCTCACAGTTTTCCCACTTTTTCCCTTCTTGTTGTAAATAGAAAGTTGCACAAATTGCAGCCACAATTTGCATACTTTGCACAAATTCCAGCCATAAGTTGCTTATTTTGCACAAATTCCAACCATACTTTGTGTAATTTGTGCAAACTACCACTGCACTTTGCGGTTCAGCTTGCAAATGCAAGCCAAGCCAGATGGGCAGTGGGCAAACCAAAGGGCCAGATTTTTCAAATGATGGACACCCCTAAGACACACTCACACCACACTTGGAACTTCCCCCAATGATAACAACTAACTAACCTGCCCATATCTGAAAGAAGGTTTCATAACCTCTCTCACTGGACTAGTAGTTGGAGAGTATAGAATCCGTATACAACAACTTCTTATGTTCATATAACTTCAATGGTTATATCAAGCTGCACAAACATAAGGTAGATGCATGGAGTTTTTTGAATAGACTGAGAGGCCTTTGTGTGTATGAGAAACTTTGAATAACATCCATGTCGTGTATCTCCACATATTCCTTAGTTTTCATATGTGAGATTAACCATTTTAGAATAGCAATGTAGAATAATCTCCACGTATCCAGCAGAGTCCCCTTCATGGATCACTGCCTTGTTGTGGCGAAGGGGCTTGCGTAACTCAGTGAAGCCATAAGCTATGCCGTGCAGGGCCACCCAAGACGGACAGGTCATGGCAGGAAAGACTGAAGGCAAAGGACAAGGGGACGGCAGAGGATGAGATGGCTAGATAGCATCACGGATGCAATGAATATGAACTTGAGCACGCTCCGGGAGAGAGCGCAGGACAGGAAGGCCTGGCGTGCTATGGTCCATGGGGTCACGAAGAGTCGGACACGACTGAACGACTGAACAACAACAATCCAGCAGAGTTGGTTTTGTATCTACCATGTTGACAAAAATAAAATAAAATAAAATAAATGATGTGGATTTCTTGCAGATCAGATATCTGTATTATCTGTGAATTTTATTTGCAGATTAGACCATTATGTATGTCTGATATGCTTCAGTGTTGAACATGTTTCCCAACCTTTGCTGTGCAGGTATTTCCACTTCAATCCCCAACTTTGTATTTTGCAGTGAGGAAAAAGCATCACAGAAAGAGGCAACCGAGATTGTTTTCCCCAGCCTACGTGACAGATGTCGCAGATGTCACAGGCTATCAGAGACAGCTGAGAGTGATGATAGGAAGCATGGTAATAGCTTTAAGTTGCTTTTATGTTGCTCTCATTCTCTAATGCACTTACTTTCTGTTCTAGAATGAAGCTGGCCAATGCCTTAAAGAGAGACACTTGTGCTGGCTGGTTAGCACAAATGATGCTACAGTAATTAAATGGGTTATTGCACATTAACATTGATGGCAAAGATGCAAATCCAGAGTGCCTTTTAAAAGGCTGCTGGAACTCTATTTATAAATAACTGTTGTGATAATATTTATTTTAAGAATAAAACTAGGGGAAGTCTTCTAAATTAAATATTTAAAGTAGAACCATTACAGTAGAGACCATTCGGTGAGGCAAAGGAGACTAGCTCTACTCATGATTAGTGGCAGAAAACACACACACTTATGTTGATGTATCATAAGGGAAGGGATTTACTTAAACAGGGAAAAAAAATGTTGCCAGCAAGTGAGATTCTTTGGGGATTATTTTATGACAAAATATTATTTGAAATGGAAAAGGAGGCTTCTTCAGACAGGCACTCTCTTCATAGGTCAAATCAGGCCTTTCTGTGTTAATATGACAGGAGATAATTCAGTGAGGGATCCATTGGTGAGTGCACACACTTCTCCTGAACTTGACTACACAAGTTACACAACAGTGCAACAGCATGAGATATCACTTTCTGAATATGGTATTGTTTATCCAAAACCACAATGTGAGGCCAGATCAGATCGACACCTTGTGTCATATCATTATGATCCCATCAAGGTAGCACTATATCCTTCTTGCACATTTATACCTCGTAGGACACACAATTGCATTTGTTGCAGTATATTAGATAATGTGGAATAAAAAGCAGGAGATAACAATACAAACGTTGTTTATTGAATGTGCAATGTGCCCCAACAGTTATCCGTGCACCTCAACAGCAGTGGAGATCTAGCCAATGTCTCCAATGTGAGATCTTCAAATGTGAGATCTCACATTGCCTTTGAAGATCTCCAATGTGAGATCTTCAAAGGCAAGAGATGATTATTTAAAGGGGAGAAAAGGATAGTCTTCTTAAAATGTAAATCTCCATTTCAGCAGCTCATGTGAGTTTTACCATGAGAAAAAACACATTCTTGTCAGCATGCACTCACAAATTGCTAGAACACATGACTTGCATGCAAAATGGTTCTAGATTAGACCCTTCATATCTCTAGTTAGGGCTGGAAAGTCTCCTGGCTGAATCCTTGGAAAGCATCTGCTAGCCCAAGTAGACAGTACTGATCTAGACGGACCAATGGTCTGGCTTGGCATAAGCATCTTCATTTGTTCGACAAAGTACAGAATCTCATGCCAGGCTACAAGGGATGTATTCTTCTGAACTCTCTAATTTTGTGTATGGCTATGTTTATGGCCTACCTATGCTTTAGAATTTGACATGATTTTCCCTTAAGGAACTTATAGTCAGACATGCTGCCAGAGAAATCCACTGTGGACACAATTGAGGCTGAATTCCTAGGAATCTGACCTCCAGATTCCACAGCAGACTGGCACCCCCTTCCCTGGCAGGTCTGCCATACTTCACAGGGTAGCTCTCTGGCTGTCTAAAAGGTGTGATAGGCTAATGGTGGGTGCCATTAGCCTACACAGGAAAAGTACAGCCAAAAATTGCAGTTTATGGGCATTTGCCACAAAGCACTTCCATCTATGTAAATTGCAGCATAAAAGCCCAAAATTTACATAGGTAGAAGTGCTTTGTGGATGCAAATGCCACAAACCATGCAATTTACGGCTGTAATTTCCCCACAATATGCTAATGGCAGCCACCATTAGCCTATCACACCTTTTCGATGGCTGGAGAGCTGCCTCGCGAACTATGGCGGACATGCCAGGGCTCCAGTCCAAGGGCCTCTAAGCAGCCTGGATTTCCCTACAGTGGACCCCCCCCCCCCCGTACCAAACATTGGTGGATTCACCCATTCCTACTTATAGTCTGGGCAGAAGGAAAATAGGGGTATCTTGGAATCTAAGGAGCCATCAGGATTGGCTTCATGAACATACATCTTTGTTAAATGTGCATAAGGATGCTGAGAATGATAATATCCTTTAGTCAGAAATCCATCTAGCTGTACCTATTGTGCTGATCTGGTTGGAGATCTGTAGAAGAAAACAACATGTGACAAAAATCTATAGCCTGAGGTAGCTCAGCAGTACCCCCTAGAGTGTCTGGTAAGTTGGCACCATGCCAGGACAGATGAATAAGCTCCCCTCACCTTCTTGTTCTCCAATATTCATCCAAAAAATGTACGCTCTTTTTTTATAACAGCCTAACTGGTTCAAACCATCTGACTCTTTTGAGATGTAAGTTAAAGCCCATTAGTAAGGATGTGTGAATCAGCAAAACCTGAAGTCACAGAAGTTCTCTAAATTCCATCATGAAGTTTGTTCCTATTTGAGTCTATCAGATTGTTTAGGGGGAGTGCAACCTGTTCTGGAGGGGGTTGCACTCCCCCTAAAGGATCAGGTTCGTAGTTTGGGGGTGCTCTTGGATCCAGAACTGTCACTTGAGGCACAGGTGAACTCAGTGGCATGGAGCACTTTTTATCAGCTTAGGCTGGTATACCAACTACGCCCTTATCTGGACAGAGATAGCCTAGCTACAGTTATCCATGCTCTGATAACTTCTCGTCTGGATTACTGCAATGCGTTATACGTGGGGCTGCCTTTGAAAACGGCCCGGAAACTTCAGCTGGTCCAAAATAGGGCAGCAAGATTGTTAACAGGGACTGGCCTGCGAGCTCATATTATGCCAGTACTTTTCCAGCTGCACTGGCTGCCAGTCCATTTCCGGGCCCGATTCAAAGTGCTGGTGTTAACATTCAAAGCCCTTAACGGCTTGGGGCCAGGTTACCTGAAGGATCGCCTCCTCCCATATGTGCCTGCCCAGGCCTTAAGATCATCATCAGCGGCCCTTCTCTGTGAGCCCCTGCCAAAGGAAGTGAGGCGGGTGGCTACTAGGAGGAGGGCTTTTTCTGTTGTGGCACCCCGGCTCTGGAATGAGCTCCCTAGTGAGGTTTGCCTGGCGCCTACATTGTACTCCTTTCAGCGCCAGGTGAAGACCTTTTCATTTTCCCAGGCATTTTAGCTTTCTAAATTTTTATCTTTGCTGTTTTAAATCTGTATTTTAAACTCCTGTACTGCTGCTAGGTTTTATTGTGGTTGTATTGTTATATTGTGGTTTTAATGTTCTATATATTTTAAATTGTTTTATTGTGTGTTGTTTGGTTTTAATTTTGTGAACCGCCCAGAGAGCTTCGGCTATTGGGCGGTATAGAAATAAATAAATAAATAAATAAATAAATAAATAAATAAAATTGTGAGCTTCCCCCCCTTTATGCATGAACATCTTTGTATATTTTTGTGTTTTCCCCCCAAATATACACATCTGTTATGTATCTTTGAAATGTACACATTCTTCTCCCATTGATTAAAGCATATATGTGCACATTTTTCATTTTTCCATGCACGTTGTTTAAATGCATGAATGCTGTCAAACACATTGGGGGAGGGGTGGTTGCAAATCACATTGTAAGCTTAGAAATACATGGCCTTCGACTGAAGATTATGTCTGAATCTGTGTCTGGTCCTGAAGGTGCCAACTGGGTAAATCCTAATAAAAAATAAAGTGAAACAAATTTTTCATACATCCTACCAATTAGGTATGTTGGTACAGCCACGAAGTAATTTTCTGATTTGTTGGCTAAACTACTAATATCAGAAATAGAGGGAATCACATTATTGGACAATATAACAGTCATTCTTTGCCAAGGAGCCAGTTTTTACTGAATTCAGATTCCCATAAATGTAAGAGTTTGCTCTACGGATGTACGAAATACTCACCTGGCTCCGCACCGGGGCATCCGCGGTTGGGGGGTGGCACTCCATCCCTCCCCCCGGAATCCTCCCTGGCTGGCTCCACTCCACGGTGGCTCCGTGGAGCCGCCAGCCAGGGCTGGCTGCAGCCAGAGTTCCGGCCACAGCCAGGCTGCTGCGGCTGCAAATGGCGGCCATCGTAGTGGCCTCCATTTGTGTCCTTGCAAGCAGTCATGATAGGCAACGTAAATACTTACGTAGCCTATAACAGCTGCAAGAATGTAAATGGCGGCCTCAGCAGCCCGGCCGCAGCTGGCTGGGAGCCCAGCTGGAGCCGCCGCCACTGCCGCTGGAGCTGCTGCTGGAGCCACCGCCATATCCGCCCCAGGTAAGTTCTGTCCTGGGGGGATTTCACGGGGGGGCGGGGGGCAGGAGGCCATTCCACTACGGATTTCGGGGGGGCAGATTCTAAAGAATCCGGCCTCACTGGAATCCGTGGTGGAATTCTCTGACATCCCTAGTTTGCTCACTCCTCACTGGTTGTCTTAATATCATCTCATTGGAGGCCAAGATGCTGTCTCTCAGACCATCCACTCTACAATGGACTCAGCATATGCTCTGTAATCCAAAATGCTACTCAAGTAGGTAACATATAACTAGATAAGTTAGATGGACTTTTCTATTTTATTTGGAATTCTGTGAGTGGGATCATTGCCTTCCTGTATTCCCCCCCCCCCATTTTCCTTTCCCTCCCATGAACTCATTTTTAAATATTTGGACATCTGGTTGCATTAGTTTAAAAAGGAATTTTTCACAAAAAAATCTCTTCCCCACATTGAGGACCATGTGGTTACATAACCTGCATTTCTGTTCTTTGGATTTCTACAAGAATTTTGTTGAGTTGTGTTTCTGTTGTTAGGGCAAGAAAATCCAAAGCATCTTTCTGTTTTTTTAAGATCCCCCACACCCAGGCTAGACTTAGGGATGCTGGAGAAATTTGAGATGGACTAAAATGAGCTTGGATTTCAAAGAATCTGACCTGTGGAATCCACTGCAAAGTGACCCCCTCAGGCTGTGTGGAGTCCATGGACTTTCGTGTGTGTGTATGTGTGTGTGTGTGTGTGTTTACTTTCCTGAAATGTATGTATATTTATTCATAGGAAAATATGCACATTTCTGCTGAGGAAAAGTGGAATGGAATGGGGGACAATACACTAAATGTTACGTACTGAGGTAAATTATGTAAATTGTTACAAAAACTTTTACATAATTTGCGTATTTTTCTGCATGGCGGAAACAATAATAATTTACATCCATCTGTGAGCAGACAATGGAACAAAAGGACCTGACAATCCATGAAACACAGTCGGAGCAGATCTTATATAGTCCATACATCCCTAGCTGGACAGAAGGGAGGGTCCTTGGCAAGAAGACTCAACAACACCCCCAACAGCTGGACAGAAAAGGGTGTATCAGGAGGTTCATCCTGACTGGTGGCAGCCTATCAGTATTTTAGTGCGGGCGGGGGGTAATCCTTGTAAAGAAGGGGTCCACCAGTGGAGAAAGTTATCTCCACTCCCAGTCCATAATAACACAACAACAAATGCATAGCACATGGATCAGCTTGAACACAGCGACTCAGGGCAGTTAAAACTAAGTTTATGTTGAATGACTGTGGTGTGTAGGAGCAAGGTCAACATTTACCATGTGAGAAACCTGTTGATGTGTGAAACAACAACACAGGCATCTATGGACCTTGAGAACAGGGAGCTGTTTGATACCAAAATCAAACTTCAGGTAACTCAGTTTTGTCTACCTTATGAAGTGGCAGCAGCTCTCGAGAGTTCGGGACAGGTCTCTCCCCGGAGATGCCAGGGATCAAACCAGGGACCTTCTCCACGCAACACAAATGGTCTACAGTGAGTGATGGCTCTCATCTTAAGAGGTTGCATGCTAGTTGGACAGTGGGTCATATCTGGGAATGATCTGATGCTGAGCTTGAGCAATCAAGGTATGATCAAATGTGAGATCATTTTGATCTAATGATCAAAAGCTCTGAGACACTGATCCAACAGCAGGAACAACAGAGCAGAAAAAACAAAAAATGGCTCTAGGAGCCAGCACTGTAAAAGCTTACTTTGTCGGCTGAAGACAGAATGTGAACTGGGCTTTGACAAGACATGGCAGTTGCTTGCTCATCCTTTAAGACTGGGATGGGCAACTTGTGGCCCTCCAGATGTTTTGGCTCACACCTCCCATTATGCCTTATGATTGGCTATGCTGGCTAGAGCTGATGGGAACTGTAGGCCGAAACATCTGAAAGGCCACAGATTGCCCACCTCTGCTCTATGGCTTTAAATATAGTTTGCTTCTAACTAGCTTAGCTGGGGATAGCATCCACTGCAGAGTATCCTTTGAGAACAGTAGAGATCATAGAATCATAGGATAGTAGGGTTGGAAGGGGCCTATAAGACCATCGAGTCCAACCCCCTGCTCAGTGCAGGAATCTAAGTCAAGCATCCCTGACAGATGGATGTCCAGCTTCATCTTGAATGTCTCCAATGTGGGACAGCCCACTACCTCCCTAGGTAATTGGTTCCATTGTTGTATTGCTCTAACAGTCAGGACGTTTTTTCCTGATGTTCAGCTGGAATATGGCTTCCTATAACTTCAGTCCATTATTCCATGTCCTGCACTCTGGGATGATCACGATAAACTCAATAAACTCTTTCTTCTTGAAAGAAATGAGACTTGATCTCCTCCAGTGTTCAGCTCTTCCTGGATCTAATGCCCACCAAAGAGAAATACCAGTGGTCTGAACTTCTTTCACAGCCAGGTCCTTCAGAATCTCTGGGTTCATTGCATCAGATCAGCCCCTGAAGACTTGAGTTCACTGAAGTATACCAGATATCCTCTGACATTTTTTTAATTATTTTGACCAGAATTCCTCTATTCTCTTTGTTTACATTTATTTACCTCCAGCTCATCTAGCCACACTTAGATTTATTGGGAAGATGGAAAGTGAAGTTTGTAATGAACAATTCTGCTTCCATTGAATCTTCTTTTAACAGTTCACTTTCTCCACTGGATAGCAGAGCTGAGCAAAAGTGTCAAAATTTGCAGGTATGATGAGAAAGAACCTATTACTTGAACAGCTAAGCAAATAGCATGAAATTTGAGAGTGTTTCTTGGCTTTTTATGCAAGTCCTGTATATTAATCACAAAAGCCACCAAGGCAGCCCCCATGTTATGTCTCCAGGGAACAGTTCAGGCCCTAAGTTACTGGCATACGGCACAAGTCATGGATGCTCCCAAGCCTTGGAAACAAAGAACTATGCAATTTCTGAGATTGTGTGAGTGACCTTGGGAAGTTAAGGCCAAACAAAAAGTTATCTGTAGAGAACTTTCAGGTCAAAATCAGGGGTGGTGGCATCAGAGAGGTTAAAGGTACCTGAAACTTCTCATCTTGGCTTGCGTGCTGCTAATGACATAGTTGAAAATATTCTCTTAATATTTATTCTTACTCTTTTTCTCCCTATGCAGAACTCTTTGTACCTCTTGGTCTTTCTGGTTCTCTTCTCTCTCAACAAATAAGTACTCTTTTCACATCTCCTTATTCCCCCTTCCCATTTCGTTGGCTTTCTTCCAGTATGTGCCTCTTTTCTTTTTCTCACTTTTGTGCACCACATTAACATCTTATGATTCCTTCAATATTCTTTCTAGATTACCATATAACTATACCTTCAGAAGTGTTTTCTATCCACAGAGCCTTACTGACTAAACTTGTTGAAATTATGTTCCAAAGTCAAAGTCAAAATACAATTTTTGCACTCACTTGTTGATTTTATCTCAACGGTAGAATCCAGAATTCTTGCTTTTGCTCATGGCAAATACCCCCCCCCCTTTTCAAATAATTGTATTTTCAGTCAATTATTTCCTATCAGAAAGAATCAAATCCATGGTAGGTGATACAGCCAAGTTCCCACTTTATCAACTGAAAAATGGTGTTTGTCCATAAGGGTCAATAACCTATTGACCATACTGTCTTGTATTCCCAGGTGGTAAATGCCCTAATATTTCTTTCAGATGTGTTTATTATCTGTTGGAAGAAGGTTATGTCCAATTCTTCTGCATGGTTGGATGGTTCTCAGTAAACTTTTATCATGATGTTTCCTCCAGTCTATTTATCTTCACTTGCTCCAGATAGGTCACAGTTGCAAGGAAAACAACATTGTTCTATTGCTCCTTAAAGACTAAGGTATGAGATTTATGCCACAATAAATTCTTTAGTCTTCAAAATTCCACAAGATTCTTTGGTACCCCCAGAAGCTCAGGCCCATCAAGAACCTTGGTCTTGAGCAGAGTTTTATGCATTTGGGAGAGCCAATTCTTGTAACTTCTTCCACCCATAGCAGCTGTGGAAAAAAGTCAGCCCTATCTTATTCTGAGCTTTGCCAATCCAAGCTGAGCCAGTCGGTTAAATGTGGTGCTGGAGGCTGAATTTATCCTGGCTTTGTTTTCTAGTAAAGTTGGACTAAACGTGATAACTGTAATGAGCTCCCTAGAGAGGTTTGCCTGGCACCTACGTTGTACTCCTTCCAGCGCCAGGTGAAGACCTCTTTATTCTCCCAGTATTTTAGCATTTTAGCTTCCTAGTCTTTTAGCTTTGGTGTTTTAAATTTGAATTTTAAATCTCTGCATTGCTGCTAGGTTTTATTCTGGTTGCACTGTTATATTGTGTTTATAAGCTTTCATATTTTATATTGTTTTATGCTGCGCTTTGTGGGTTTAATTTCTGTGAACTGCCCAGAGAGCTTCAGTATAGAAATAAATAAACAAACAAACAAACAAATAAATAAAATAACTTTCAATTGAAAATTGGAAGGGGACAGTTTTAGGGGGCAACATTCTTCAAAAATGGAACGTAGCTGTTTGTGGTACAGTGGACATTCTCTTTCCTTTAACTGTATTTTAGTGACGCCTGTGGTAGCAAGAGTTCTTCTCGCTAGTCATCAACTGAAGGGTGCAATTCCCCCCTCCCCAAGATATATGCCACCTCCCCCCAAGTTTTCTCCCTGTAAATGGATCAGCATTTGTGTGTGTGTGTATGGGGGGGGGGGCATTTTAACTCAGCCTAGCATTTTTGTCTAGACCCCAGATCAGATCTACACAGGTTCATGTGGCTGCAACTCACCTTTAGTTGACTTTGTCTTGCTTTTGCCTGTGACAAAATAAATGAATGCTTATCTTTCTATCTCTATCACCCCCTCCCCTGGGTGTCTTTCTGGAGCAAGTAAGACACCTGGAACTCTATGGAGCCAGAGATTCTTCCAGTGCCTTTCCTCCTCAACCAGTAGCACCCTGCTTACAACCTTGGCAAAGTATGTTCTGTAGTGTAGTCCCAGGATGCCATCTAAGCATAGCCTGTCTTAGCAGTCAGTTGAACCCAGGCCCTGTAAAGCCTCAGCCTCAGAGGTGGCTTCTCAGTCTGCCAACTCATCTTGCATGTCAAGTTACTGTTGAAACTTCTGAGTCCCTTTCCTTGGCAGTTTGCTGCCTTGGATCCTACTCCTTGTCTGGTTTTTGACTATGCAGTTGCTTCTGATCTGGACCTCCTGATCCTTGTTCACTGCTCTGGAACCTGACTCCTGTCCATTTTGGATGACTTATCTGCTTCTGCCCCACTTGTACTGACAGACAGCACCCCCTAGATCCCAAAATATGACAGTTTGGAGGAGCTGGGGTCTTGGCAGGATCTCATAACTTCTGAATACTGAGCTTCCAGTCCCACTGTGCTCAAGTAATGCCTAGTAGATTGCAGCTGTCTTCATGTCCTTTTAGCTTCCATCTCTTTCTCTCTGCTTTGCATATGCCTTACATTGGAGAACAGCAATTCTTCTGGTGCTTTCTCTTACTTTGTTAACCAGGCCTTATTGAAGTTCTCCCTGCTCATCTAGTTACAGTTCCTTTCTTTGTCCCTTACAAGCCTGCAGGTGTGTATTCAATTCATGTAGCTCATTGACTGACTGGGGAACCTGCTCTGAAACCTTCCAGGTGGGGTGAGCAAGTCATCTAACAAATGCTCTTGCCAGTCTTCAAGAACCAAATTTTCTCATTCCCCAATAGTCCTTCCTTGTGGAACACCCCCCGAAGGCAAGGAACCTAGTATGCAGGTATTCACTTCTAAGTCAGGTGAAATCAGGGTCCCCCCCTCCCCAGGGTTGATGGGGATGGACTGGGGTGGGGTGAGAAATAATTAATAGATGTTTCTGGAAAGGAAGCATAAGGACATGAGAGCTGAGGAAGAATATAGAACTTATAATTCAGCTGCTGTGGAAGAAACTGACTTTTTAAAATGTACTTTTCAGGTCAAATTGCTAAAATGCATGCCGATAATCCATTACCGTCACTGGTGAATGGAAGCACCATGACTGAGCTTGCAGGCCCACGGTGGTGCTCCATTTTAATTAAAAAAAAAATTACAATGTGAGTAGCAGCAATCTAAACCAATCAGATGGTGCCTTTGGAGGGACATGGCCAATAAGGGCACAGGGCAGTCTTTATGTTTCTTCTGTGCCCTCATTTGCTGAGCCTCCCCCCCCCCTCAAGGCAGCATCTGTAAATGTCAGTAAAATAAATAAATTGCACACAGGGCCTGCAGGCTTAGCTGGCTGAGTGCTGCAGCACTTTGCCAGTGAGGCCATCCAGTTGAGGGGAAGAGGAGGAGGAGGCGGAGGCCACTGCCAACTCCCCAGGTTAAAGAAATGGAGTGGAAAGTGAGCTGGTGAGCTGGCAGGGTAGGGATTTGTGAGCATGGGAGTGGGTGAGACGCTTCGGTAAATAAGTGGGAAGGTGGGGTGGGGGGTTGGCTGGTAGTTGGGCTTGGACAAGTGGGTAGGTGGGTGTGTGCTTCCATGAACAGGTAGGTGGGCAGGGGGCTTGGGTGATGTAGGCAGGTAGGCATGTTATAGCCACGGTGGGGGGCCTTCAGCCCTGGTTCTGAAAGTGGATATAGGATTGCAGCCTATGTCACCCTTGTTCTCCCTCCCTCTCCCTATGCTGAGCTACACTGGATATAAACATCTGCTGGCAAACTCCCTTGTCTCTTTCTTGCACTTGTAATCCAGAACCTGAGTATAGAGGAGTTTCATCTCCATCTCCTTAGTCACAGAGGCACAGCTCTTGGCCAACCCCCCCTCTTGTTCCCAGCACCTGGCAGCACATTCACTGGGTTCAGACTTTTCAGCACTGTTGCCACAGCTACATCCCATTCAGCTGTCCATACAAAGTGGAATTGGGTGGCTGACCAGTAAAATTTTTAATTAGTGCTAGGCCTTGTGATAGAGGTAGAAGCAGAAAGCAGAAAGCTTTCCCATTCTTGCCTCTCTTTAGTCTGCCCTGCTGGCTGGACTCTCTAGTCACAACCCATTCTTCTGTATATTTCCCCCAAGGACTAACAGCGAAGGATCAGCTCAATGTTAAAAATCACACTAGATTCTAGGGATCTGTTTTTGCTGGATTCTTCCCCTGAGTTTGCAGTTCTGCTTTACCTGATATATTTATCAGAGCATCACTCACAAATCTGGAATCAGTGCTTCTTCCAAAGTTATATTTTCAGATTCTTAGAAACCATAAATAAAGTAAAAAAGAAAGAAAGAAAAACCTATGGCAGCAATTTTAAACATACATCTTGGAATATGTCCTGCTGAAATCAGTGGGACTTACTTCTGAGTAGACCTGCACTGAGTAGACATTTCACTGTATTTTTCCATAATGTGTTGTTTTCAGAACTGCGAAACTGCAGAATTCTGCAACTGTACAACTAAAACACACACACACAATGCATTACTTTTGAAAAACTGGGAATATATTTATATATACTGTATACATATACATATACATACACACATATCTCCACCCTATATATAATAGGGCTCTAGCAGCCCTTCTTTAGGCTTGTGCATAGGCTGGAAGCCTTTGCTAGGGACAACATTGTTTGAATAGCCCAAAATGCTTTCTTGCCTGGAATATTCATGAACTCTTGTTTGCCTTGAATTGCCTTAACGTATAATGAACTTGGGACTCTTAACTGCCTTGTATCCTGTACTGTGAGATCCATGATTTCAACTATCTCACTAGACTTTTGGACTTTTGCCTGCTTTGAAATCTGTGCTGTAGAAATCCTGACTTGGAATCTAATGTTGGACTTGATCTCTAACACTGTATGAATTTAGCCTTCAAACTGTTTCTTGAAGTAGGCAACATGCCTATAGTCAATGCCTTTGCTATCTGATTCATGGAGGTTGTAATCGTTAAGCTTTTGCCTGTCTGACCTAAGAAGCTGGTCTGTGATGTACAGCAACAAAAGACCTCACTGTTATTTGTATTACTGTGTCAGCTTGTCAGTGTGTAGTACAAAGCTGGGCCTCAACACTCTCCAAGGTTTCAGACAGCCCTCCCTGGAGCTGCCAGGGACAGAACCACGGACCTTTAGCATGTGAAGCATGTATTCTGTCACTGATTAAGCATCAAGAGTAGTGACCCAGAAACAAACTCAAGTGTTGCATGGTGTATGTCCAACTTTCCACAAATTCCTTTACTTACTTTCACTACAACAAAATATGTTGTTCTCAGTATAGGGGCAGCATCTCCTTACACCATGATATCACCTACACATCTAGACACTTGAGAATGATCAAATAGAGAAACTCCTGCCATCCTCCAAATAACTTTTGTTTTACACAGTGGTCAAATTACAGGGTGGCAGAGAAGGCTTTTAGAAGGTTACAGGCATGCCGTGGTTAGGGATATATGAGAAATTCATTGAAGTTCATTTTTTATCAGGATTGATCCAGTCTGAATCTTCCAAACTGAAGATGGATTTTAACACAATCTGGGTTTGAAGTCTGTACATTGCTGAACCTGTGCAATGAGATCTGCAGACAACCACATGCATACATTTGAAAACGCACCTAAGAAAATTTGTATTTTTGAAAAATGTGCAGAAACACACTTTAATCAATGGGAGAAGAATCCATACATTTCAAAGTTGTGCACAACCGATTGTACATTTGGCTAAATACACATGAAAATACACATGAATTTTCATGCAAAAAGGAAAACAAGCAAAAAACTCTCACAATGGCTGCATTACCGCTGTCTGTGTTAGTGCCAATTCACATTCACAGATGTACCTTTGCTCTAATGTGCTAATGTGTATTAGCACTAATGTGAGTTAGGACACCACCACCACCCCTTCCATGAAAAACTGGTCTGCAAGTCCATAGAATCCATCTGATTTGGAAAAAAATCCAGTCTGCCCCAGAATCCACAGGACAGATTCATAGAAAATGGAACTCATTTGAATTTGTTGCAGATTTCTCCAATGTCTGCAGTTACAACTTTATCCTACTGTGTCCCTTTCCATGGGGATCTGAAAACAAGCTATTTTGAGAACCGCAAAGTAAACTGCACTCAGAGTCAGTTGGCTAAACATCAGATGAGCTACTGAAATCAGCTGAAAAAATTAGGCTGGACACACACCCTACGATAATAGAACACTAGAGTTTGTTTCTGGGTCACCAATCTTGATACTTAATCATTGTAATTGTGTGCGTATTTGCCACAAAATTGCTATGTCTGTAATTAAGCTATTTCAAGATTATTTGGATTCACATATAATTACGAACTAATATCTTATGCCTCATGAACTAGTCCTCTTTGCTTTGCTTTTCCTTGTAACTGATGCTACTTCTTTGCCTTTCCATATTCTTAACATGCTAGTCATAGGGATGTTGGGAGGATCCCTCTGGGCAGAGTGGAGCTTGCCACACTTTCAGCAGGTTGACCCCCCTCCTCCTGGACTTCAGCTCACATACCCACAAACTGGGCCAACTCAATTTGCATCGAGTCGGGGATTTTGTGGATTTTCCTTTTTTCTTCTTCTTGTCAATAGAAACTTTCACAAATTCTGGCCATAAGTTGCTTAATTTGCACAAATTCCATCTGTACATTGCATAATTTGTTCAACTTTCTCTTGGTGAGAAAAAAATGCAAGAAGTTCACAGATTTCAGGAAAAGTCCACAGCTTAGCTCACAAACGCAAGCCGAGTCAGGCAGGCAGCCGGGATCTGTCAGGACCAAAAAGGGTTGGATTTTCAAAGGATGCACATTCATAGCTGGAAATAATACACACATACACCTAGTCTGAAATGTCTGTGTCTCTCCCTTATCTTTCAAACAGAAACTAGCATCAGGGACAAAACTCACTTTAGTTAGGGCTCATTCCAGGAAATAAGTGTTCTTCTTTAATTCTCCTTACTTTAGCTGGAAAACATGGTGTAAACAAATATCGTTGTGATCTGTTCAAATCCAAATGTTTTGTGAAAGTGTTATTTTATATGACCTGCATTTTGATTTTTAGAGAGATATCTGAATTATTCTCCTAACATCAGGGTAGGGGTGTACGAAACCCCCTTACCTGGCATCCACGGGGGTCTGCGGGGGGGGAGGCGGTCCCTCCCCCCGGAATCCTCCTTGGCCAGCTCCACTCCTTGGCGACTCCGTTCAGCCACTGGCCAGGGCCGGCTGCAGCCGGACTTCCGGCCATTGCTGGGCTGCTGCAGCCACAAATAGCGGCTGCTACGCCGGCTGCCATTTGCATCCCTGCCAAGCTGTGATAGGCTACATAAGTATTTATGTAGCCTATCATGGCAAAAGGCAGGGACACAAATGGTGGCCACTACACTATTTGCATGCCTGCGTTTTGCTGTGATAGGCTATGTAAATACTTATGTAGCCTATTACGGCAAAGAGCAGGGGTGCAAATCGTGTAGCGGCTGCCATTTGCACCCCTGCTCTTTGCCGTGATAGGCTACGTAAGTATTTATGTAGCCTATCACGGCCTAATGCAGGCACGCAAATGGCGGCTGCTACAATGACTGCCATTTCCGGCCGCAGCAGCCCGGCAGCGGCTGGAAGGCAAGCCGGAGCCGCCGCCACCTCCGCCGCCAGGTAGGTCCGTCCCGGGGGGGGGATTTGGGGGGCTGGGGGGGAGGCCATTCTGCCATGGACTCCGGGGGGCTGGATTCCAAAGAATCCAGCCTCACTGGAGTCCGTGGCAGATTTCTCCAACATCCCTACTTCAGGGTATGATGTATACTAGAGCTATGAATCTTTTTCTTTGTGGATGTGCTTTACGTTATTACAAGATATTTTGGTTGAGAAATGAAGACAGTTGATGATCAGATTGTCAAATTTGAGTCCATTGAAATTCTCACCAGTTTAAAAGAACAAAACTTCTCAGAATATTTTTTTTTTAAAGTCTATAATCTGCCTGGCTTTATCTCATCTCTGCAGGTTAATTTGTCAGGGTGCAAACCAGAAGTTGCTGCTGTTGCTGTTGTTTTAGCACTCTGAAAACAGACACTAAACGTCCAGGGCTACAACAATTCCTTTTCATAGACTCACAGCTCCACCCAACAGTTCAATCTTATGCACAATCAATTTTTTAATGTTTGTGAACCGCCCAGAGAGCTTCGGCTGTTGGGCGGTATAGAGATGAAATAAATAAAATTAAAATAATAAATAAATGCACATCTACTCTGAAGTAAGTCCTGTTAAGTTCAACAGGATTTAGTCCTAGGAAAGTGTGCATAGGATTACAACCCAAATGGTCCAACCAAATATAAAAGGTTCGTTATATTGTTTCTACCATTTTTTTTTAAATACACACACACAAAACATAATGTTGAATAGATCATTCTTCTTTGCTAATTGTAACAGGGATTTCCAATATGCTGCTGATTTTACCATGTCTTTGCTCTTGAAGGTAATGGAGAAAATGAGGCCAGCTGTTAAGAACACCCATATGTTTGATCAGATCAAAGCTGCTACAGGAGATGGTTTGTAAAAATATTTGCAAATGAAAAGGATCCATGCTCCCTTTTATTTTTATTTATTTCAATATGTAGACAGGGAAACAATTAAAGATGGCCAAGAAAAGGGAAGCATGTTATTTAGAATATATGCTTGGCAGTTTTCTGAAGCTGCTGTATTGCTTTCTGACTACCTGCCTTTCCCATGTTCAACCACCTCATCACATCATCATCATCATCATCATCATCATCATCATCAAACACAATGTTTTCTACAGGGACCATGAAGCTCAAAATTGGTTGACAGTCACCATCATATGCCAACAGTAGAATGTATTTGTTTTCCCTATGCTGCCCCCCTTTTGTGACACAGTAAAAGAGGAGGGATAAGGGATTTAACTTGAGTTCTATAACCATCTCCCAATATATTTCTCTTTCTGTGTGTTTTGGAAACAGGGGGCATTGTGTCACTTTCAACAACAAATTAGCAATAGGCCCTGCAACATCTATAGTATACCAAACTCCAAACCCCTCAATTCCCAGGCATGAATGTACTACAGAAACAATGCAGCAGAAATGAAAATTATTCCATCATAATTCTGCACTGTTCTCTTTTTGACAAAAGCCAAGCCGTGCTCATGAATACACATTTTTCCCCATAACCTTATACATTATGCATTAGGCTGTTCTAAGAGAGCAGGGAATTGCTTCTCCCTATTAAAGGGGGTTTGAAAGTAGCTGTTTGGTAAACACACCAACCACTATGAGTGATTTCTATTCTTTCTGTACTGGATTAACAACTGTAGTGTAGGAGTTGGGGTGGGTGGGAGGAGAACATGGCATTCTTATCTGCAATGCATCTTCTAATTCTACTCCACAAACAAGGTTTCTTCAACATTTTGTATTCCCATCTCCAAGCTCTCCAAGGCCTATAACAGGATTATAACAGGATAAATTCCTAAAGGGAAATGAAAGACAGGGGGACACCCCCCCATCTCTAGAATCCAATTGGAAGCAATATTAAATAGTAACATTTATGACTGGTTGCTTGGCAAACTGCCAAGTGCTTTCACAAACAGCAAGCATCTGAGCCTGGATTAATAGCATTTATAGCTTTAATCTGTGTTATAATCATACATGGAGGGTTGTTTTACAATCTCTGTAGAAAAGCTTTTCAGTGCTTTTATTAATGGCGCAGCATGAGGGTACAGGAGGTATTGTGAAAAATAATCACCGTTGTCCTTTTGTGAATAGATTGTATACCACCCTGTACATAAACTGTAGCAGAGATACCAATGAGATAATTAATTCCCAGAAAAGGCAGAGCAAATGACCAAAGTTAAGTACAGTTTTTTGGAGGGGCATTGCCATTTTGTGCTTGATCTTCAGGGATTGAAAAGTATCTCAAGTAAGGGTCAGTTATAGGGCATTGCTAGAAATTCCTCACCTCTTCTAAGTCAATGAAGATTTATGGACTTTGCCTCCTTAATAATTTACTGGCAAGTGCAGCTTGGAAGGTGCGGATACAAACTACCAAACCCCACTACTTGATTGAAGTTTATTAGTGCTTTCAAGTCTCACTGATTATTGATTTATGGAATTATGATTCCATTTTCATTCCTCACCTTCTTAGCTTGGAACTCCATCCCAGAAGCAATGACGCTTGAAAGTAGGGAGCACATCTTGTAGCTCTTAGAAGACTTTTGCATATGGAAGTCTTCAGAAATGTCTAGGGGCAATCGAATTCATAGTATTTTTTTAAAAAAAATCCTTTCAGAGATAGAAACATGGAGTAATAAGAGATCCCAACACAGAGTTTGGCATCTATAGCTTGTGTCCCATTTTTTGTGTGTGTAGTGATGCTGATGAATTTTGTAATTAGTCAGCTCACCGTGAACCTCACCGGTTCCTAATACTCACCTTCTTAATGAGCCTGGGATGGCAGTTGACAAATTCACTCTTAAATTCAGAATTGATCATGAGCTTCTGACCATGCACAGTCTTTATCTAAAAATTCCATTTCTATGCATACACTGCATTGGTTGATTAACCCTGCACTTGCCTATTCTGGACTGGTACTTTCCTCCTCACAACTGCTGCTACTCTGGCTCTGTGAGAAGGAGGAGAATTTGGCAATGACTCCCCCGCCCCACTATTTTTTTTTTGGTCACCCTATTGTAGCTGCTGCTCTGGTTCTGTGAGGAGGAGGAAAATTCGGCAGCACCCCCCCCACCTGAATTTTTAGTTGCTCTACCATCTCCTTAGCAGTTTTCCTCATTGTCACTGCTACCATCTCAGCACTGACTCCAAAGAAGTACTACACAATTCCAAACCACAGCTCCCAAGATGCACTTTGATACCATGCATGTGCAAAAGTTAATTTACATGGAATGAGAGTTCACTTCAAGGGGGAACTCGTCTCATCCAAGGCTACATTGGTGTTCACAATTTTCTGAGTAAATAACAAACTCATTCAGGGAAAGTTCACCCATCAGTTGTTAAGTTAAATAGCTTCCCTCCAGAATTTACTGGAACTATTTGCATGTTTCAGTTCCATCCCTTTGTTGACACTAGGGATGCAGAAGAAATGTGTTCAGTTCACATTTCAATGCAAAAGTCACAAATACATGAACCAAAACTCAGTTATCCTTTGAAATTCACACTTCTCCAAATTTTGCAATGGAGTTCTCCATTACAAAGTTCTCCAATCAAAAATGCATATTGATATTAAAGGGCACACAGAAATCTATATATTAGTGGAAATAATATTAAAATACATTACATTTCAAAAATTGCTTGAAGAATGCATATATTATTGTTAGGCAAAATTGTTTACAAAAATGGATTTATTAGGAGAAATGCAAACAAAATGCATACTGACTGACAGATTCCTTTACTTGCAACACCCACTGGCCTTTGCATTTAAAATATAACGTGCAAGGAATAAAAGCAAGGTTACAACTGACTAAAATTACCCAGGTTAGATTCTAAAAATTTACATCAAACACAGACACCAGAATTAATATGCAATACTTTTCACATAAAAGAATTAAACCATCATATCAATCAGTCGAAAGGTCTGTGTGAAATTAAGACTCAGATAAAATAATAGCTCTTATTTTAATAGCACCCACTAAAAAATGTGCAGTCTTTGGCGTCACCAGCTTATCTTGATTTGCAAGAACTAAAAACACAGAAGCATTAACTGACCGCCCTGGAACAGATAACACTAGCGAAGTAATCACTCTCTCCTCAGATCTCTACAGAAAGGAAATAATAATACATGAGTACTGAAACTACTGTTTCAGTATTGCTATCTCTGCTTGGACATGCATATTTTTGCAATGGGATTATTTTAAATCAGCCCTCAAGTACCTCTGATAGTAGTATATTCAATCTTGTGTAGGTAAAAGCTCGTCTGTATTTTAGAACTATTATTTTGCAACTAAGATGCCAGTGTGTCAAAAAGACCTGGTGGAAAGTGATCATATGATGGACAGAATTTTCTTATGGTGGCCGCATTGTTCCATCAGTGTCATAGAGGCACTTGTCTAATTAGATCTGTTGCTTTACTAAATGCCAGAATTAATAACTATTGTGGTGATATAGCAGAAAAATAGAGCTTTAGAGTAGTGGCTTTCATCAAGACTCATGGCAACCCTGTAGATCCAAGGGGAGCAAACCAATCGGAGTTAAGTTCAGCTGAAGCCAATAATTAAGTGCCCTGCACCAAGCCTGTAAATGGATAGAGGGAAGATCAGCCTCCAAGCACAAGGAGACATTTGGAACACAACATGAGGCAGAAAAAAAAAATTGTCTTAAAAACTTGGACTGAACAACTTCGACTAGTCTTAAACAAACATCCACCCAAATCTGAACCCCTTATAGTAATTGAGCGAAAAGGTTTAGCTTTAAAAACTTCAAGTGCTGAGGGTATGTAGTTACCAACTTTTGTGTAAAAGACGAGCATTAAAGTGTTAGCACTCTGAGATGCTTTTTTCCACCACATACTTTTGATGGACTGACCATGGTCCTCTTGACTGAAAAAAAAAAAACTACACCCAGCAGTATTTGAAGTCTGTCTGTAATGTGTTCAATTAGCTGTTTGTCCAAATACCATCTATGGGGCCTATATCCTCTGGAGAACACCATAACTTTAGTTTTGTTATAATTCATGACTAGATGTTCTTTTTAGCAGTATTTAGAAAATTCCCTCATCAGTCTTTTTGAACCCACTTTTGTTTGAGAAAGAAGTACAGCATCTTCTGCATACAATGGGGTGGAAATAGCTGCTGTAGCCAAGTTAGGGGCATGAAAGGCTAGAGATGTTAAATGCTAAAAATGCATACTAATTTTCATTCTAACTTAAAAAACAAATCCTCCCTCCCCCCTGCCCCCCAAGCATGGGACAAACCAAAGACTGGAAAATGAGAAACTGAGAGAAATAAAAATTGACAAATCTATCTATTCCTGCTGAGACACATATTCCCCATTCAGAAAATAATCCTGTGTACACTGAATATATTTTGGGGAAGAAATGGGGTTATGCCTACCTCTGTGCGTTCAGCAAAATGTCTGAACTGAGTCTACATGGGAAAATTTTTAAAGATAGGATCCAGAAAAAGGGCCAGTTGGGTAGCTGAAGTAGTCTTATGTAAGAGAGTAACCAGCTATCTGGTCATGGGATGAGGATTAAAGGCTGGATCACCCTTCAGACAAACAAGAAAAGTAAACTGGTGCCTGACTGAGGCCAGAAGAAGCATCAATATTGTCTTTTTTTTGTGTATATGAAACTAATGGCATAGACAACATCAGTATAAAAGTTGACAACATCACTCTGCATCCTGCTGGCTGAGTTTTCCTATCTCCTGTTTCCGTGAATCTAGCTACACTGTGGGTTGTATATACAGTCACTGTACAGCAACAGCCCCTCAGTCACTTTAATGGATGACCGGCTTTAAGTATCTAATTTGTGTTGACATATAGTGAGCATTTGCAACTGCAAATGTACTGGGGGGTGGGCAAGGAAATGAGAGCAGGATGTCAATAAGTTGCAACAGTTAATGAAATAAGTGTTGATATTTTCTATGAAACATGAGCTGTTAGAAGACTGTGATAAGCAACAGACATAAAGTCGGATTCACAGATTCATTTACTCGTGGAGTGCTTATTGGAATGAAGTTCGATTTCAATGAATTTCTGAGAACCAATGATGCTTGTTACACATATGCAGTCAGAGATTTGTCTTCCTCAGAACAACTGAGGAATAGGGTCCAAATAGACATTTATTGGGGGTATGTCGATGCTCATCTATAAACCCCCAGCCCATATTTCAAGGATTGCCAGTGTCTGGGGAGGTGCTTGGATGTCTGAGGACTTCATTTGGACCACATTTTGAGTAATTTGTTTGTTTTTGTTTTGCAGATAAATGTAGGAATGGGATGGAATGGACTTCTGAATGAAAGCATGCAGAACACAGCCCAGGAATGCACTGATTCAGTCATGCCTAGTTGACTCAGTCATTCCTAGCTGTACCATTTGTAAGACCCAGCCCTACCATTAGGCAGAGTGAGGTAGCTGCTTCAGACAGTTGATGTGGAGTGTCATAAAAGGGCACCAAATTGTTAGTTACTTAATTTATTATGATTATACATGTACTGCCAGGGCAGGGGAGAGGCACTTGTGAGATTTCTGCATCAGGCGCCAAATGAACTTGACCAACCTTGGGTATTATGCACCATGATTTTGTGGAAGGGGTGCCATTTGCTGTTTTGCCTCAGGCAGAAAAAATACCTTGGTCCTATTCTGAATATCATTTTTGTAACTTCTTTTTCCCCCCCTAGGACCAACAGAAATGCTGTTACCTGACCAAAAATGGTGCCAAGGAATCTTACATTTATGGCTCACTGAAGTTAATCACAAAATAGCCCTGCCTTAATTACTGAGCTCTGTGAATATTGATTCATAATTTATTGGACAATGAAATATTTAAAACCTAGAATCTGAAATCTTGCTTGTTATACACATTTCCCCTAGGTCTTAGTGCTCTGCTAAATAGTTTTGCTAGACATGTTAAAGCCTCAGACACATTTTGCTTGTCCAGAAAAGCAATGTAGTCCAAAAATGCACATTTCAATTCTGCAAGTGATCAGTTGTGTTGCATTTTATCTTCCTTGATTTATTATTTAAGCAAATCCCATTTCACTAATAGAACCAACATGCCACAATTCAAGTGTTAACTTGAGTCTTCATCATCTGAGTTAGCTCCCATATCTAGCAGAGCGATCCTATACATGTCTACACAGAAGCACTGAACTGTTATTGAGTTCAATGGTGCTTATTCCCAGGTAAGTAATATAGGATTAAAGCCTTAGTTATCATCCTCATGCATTAGAGCAGAAGGGGGACATGTCCATTATTATATCCATTTCTTAGTCAGATACTAATATAAGCACTTTCTGCTTTATAGTGAAGTTCTTGCATGACTAACCAGACATTAGCAGCTCTGCATGGACTCTTACCTTCACGATGTGCCATCCTTCCCAAATATAACAATTACTCCTGCCTGGAATGTGTCTACCAATGCATTATGTGAACGTGTCATAAACACAATGACCTTGCCAACAATGTTGTATGCCAATGTACCTTAGGCATTTCCATGAAGAAGCAGGCTGCATGTATAGGACATCCCCACATTTATTGAGACATGGGTATTCCATATCTAAAAAACCTAACATGAAAACAAAACAGCCCACACACAACACTGGTCCACCCAACGTGGTGATGACCACACACGATTTCCACAATGGTGATGGCATATTTGGAGCCAATGCTTTGTGGGAAGGATGTGTGGGCCACATGAACCTGTGGAAATCTCACACATTTTCACACAAGCATGGCTCAGATGGAAGCCTGACGTAAGTACAGAGGAAGCTGCCTTGCCTCAGTTCAGACTATTTGCTCATCTAGCTCAGTATTGTTTAGTCTGAATGGCAGCAGGTTTCTGTGGTCTTATGCCAAGGCCTTTCCCACCCCATGCAACCAGATCTTTTCACCAGAGATACCAGGGACTAAACCCTGGACCTTCTCCATGCAGACTGTGTGGATTTGCACTGAGCATTGGTCCTTCCCCAGCGGTGATCTTTTATGGCCCAGTGTATAATTACAGGGACAAAACAACTTCTAAGGGGCAATCCTGTGCATGTTTAGACAGAAAAAAAAAAATCCGACAACTCCAAGCATGCCCCAGTCAGCCATGCTAGCTGGGGAATGCTGGGAGCTGTGGGATTTTTTCCCCTCTGTTTGAACATGCATAGGATCACACCCCTAGCCTTATAGTATGTGTTTGGGAAAGTGGGTCTTTCACTATGGGCCTACCTCTGTCATATCAATATTTAGCAGCCTCACAGGGGCTCTCAAATGTTGGGTTTAGCTCCCCAGAATGCATCCTGGGTAAGCACCTCAGCAATGAATGTGGATGGTATGAAAGCATTTCTATGTTTCATCCACTGCAGGCCCCTCAACTGTTTATATAAGCACACACCTTCAGTCAGAGTGGCCTTTGGCAATTGCCATGAAATGTGACTAGCAAATGATGCTTCAGCATGGAGTTCTGCCTATGTAAAATAGTATCTTTGCTCAGGAATCTGCCTCTTTCCTGCAAGCCACACTGGTTTATGTCTCTGCAATAGAAATGTCACCTGTGTGCCCGAGAGAAGATTAATCACTACCTCCACGATGTGCCTGATGCTTCCTGCCAGTTGCCGAGGGCTTTCCAGCCTGACTAGGTGCCCCCAAAGCAATCGCATCTAAAGGAAGGACCCCCAAATGAACCTTTTAATTCTGCAGCTAGCTGCAGCAACTTCAAAGGTGAAGGGTGGTGGCAGCAGTAATAAGATGCCAACAGGGATTTAACTAAAGGGTGTAGCAAAGCTTTGAGTGATGCACCACTTGGAGCAACTCATAAAAGTGACAGACAGATAAGTGAGTACATTTATTTGTTTATCTTCCACAGATGGTGGCTGGCCTGCCATTGCAGATCTTTTGTTCTGCCAGACAATACATGTGTCAGAGAGGGGAAGTTTGTCCTTTTAATAGACAAAAGAGTAAAGCAATGAAAAGTACAGCAAGCTTGTGTTCCCTGGGCAAACTGCAACAAACAAAAAATAGGTCATCTGAGTGCAGTCATCATCACATAGCAGCCACAAGGTACAGCTAGTACATATCTGTCTGTCTGTCTGTCTGTCTGTCCTGTGTCTATCTATCTTGCAGTCATCATCACATAGCAGCCACAAGGTACAGCTAGTACATATCTGCCTGTCTGTCTGTCTGTCTGTCTGTCCTGTGTCTATCTATCTATCTCCCCTTCATGGATCACTGCCTTGTTGTGGCGAAGGGGCTTGCGTAACTCAATGAAGCCATAAACTATGTTGTGCAGGGCCACCCAAGACGGACAGGTCATGGTGGAGAGTTCTGACAAAATATGGTCCACTGGAGAAGGAAATGGCAACCCACTCCAGTATTCTTGCCAAGAAAACCCCATGGAACGTATCACAAGGCTAAAAGATATGACACCGGAAGATGAGCCCCTCAGGTCGGAAGGTGTTCAATATACTACTGGGGAAGAGCAGAGGGTATTTCCAAGTAGTGCCAGAAAGAGTGAAGCAGCTGGGCCAAAGCCGAAAGGACACTCAGCTGTGCATGTGTCTGGTGGTGAAAATAAAGTCCGATGCTGTAAAGAACAGTATTGTTTAGGAACCTGGAATGTCAGATCAATGAATCAAGGTAAGCTGGAGGTGGTCAAGCATGAGATGGCAAGATTGAACATTGACATCTTGGGAATCAGCGAGCTAAAATGGACAGGCATGCACGAATTTAATTCAGGTCACCATTATGTCTACAGATAATGAAGCTGAAGCTCAAATATTTTGGCCACCTAATGCAAAGAGAAAAGTCACTGGAAAAGACCCTGATGCTGGGAAAGATTGAAGGCAAAAGGAGAATGGGACGACAGAGGATGAGATGGCTAGATAGTATCACTGATGCAATGAATGTGGACTTGAGAGTTGAGCACACTCCGGGAGAGAGCACAGGACAGGAAGGCCTGGCGTGCTATGGTCCATGGGGTTACGAAGAGTCGGACATGACTGAACGACTGAACAACAACAAAAATCTATCTATCTATCTATCTATCTATCTATCTATCTATCTATCTATCATCTATCATCTATCATCTATCTATCATCTATCTATCTATCTATCATCTATCTATCTATCTATCTATCTATCTATCGATATAGATAGATTACAGGAGATAAACTCACCTCTATATCTATTGAGTAAAGGCCTCATTTGATTTATTGCTAATAAATCCCAGCAACAAAACAGGACATAATTTTGCACTAAAGTCATGCCAACAATTGCACCCTGTCCTGTGGTCATTTAATTTGTACTGGAATGGAAGATGGCACCATTGTAACCTAGCAGATTAGAGTAGGGATGAATGAAACTGTCATTCAATTCTGCTCAATTTCTCACTTTTCCAAGATTACATTTGTTCCATCCCATCTCTCCAGCAGTTTGTGACTTTTTAATAAGTCTGCATAAAATTTTTGTGTGCATTTCTCCTAATATGCTCATATTTGTACATGCTTTTCCAAATATATAGAGCCTCGTGTGGTGCAGAGTGGTAGGCAGCAGTTAGGGATGGACGAAAGTCCCTTACCTGGTCCCGCAGCTTTTTTTGTGGGGGGAGGTGCTCCGTTTCTCCCCCCAAAATTCTTGGCGGGTAGGGAGGCGCCCCGCCCCTCCCCGCCAAAATTCTGGCCGGGGGGGGAGGCACCCCATCCCTCCCTGCCGAAATTCTGGCCAGGGGGAGCGCCCCACCTCTCCGGCCGCGAAAGAAAAAAGTAAAGTAAAACAAAAACAAAAACAAAAACGTGATAGGCTACGTAAAGATTTATGTAGACTACAGCGAAAATAAGGGCAACGCCTTTGTAAACTGTAAAATTGTAAACTGCATCACAAAATTCAAAAAATGCAAACTCGATGAATTTCTCCCCTATCCCTAGATGAGAAAAAAACTAATGCTTCCTAACATTAATGGGCTTGTTTGTTTGTTTTAATAACAGCACCAGTGTTTGAGAATGAAAAAAAAAAGTGGGGAGACTTCTTACAATGCAAGGCTGGGTCCTGGATTTTTTCAAATGCTTTGGCCAGACCCCCAGACTCACCACCCAGGACAAATTAAAGAGTTGCAATCAATTGAGTACTTTAATATGCACCTTTCTTTTGGTATTCATGCTGTTGTTTCTACACATACACACAAATCTTTCTGGTCTAAGAAATCTTTCTTAAAAAATGTGTCTGCAACAGCATAGAATCATAGAGCCATCTGATAGAATAGTAGGGTTGGAAGGGGCCTATAAGACCATCACGTCCAACCCCTGCTCAATGCAGGAATCCAAGTCACAGCATCCCTGACAGATGGCTCTCTTCTCTTCTCTTCTCTTCTCTTCTCTTCTCTTCTCTTCTCTTCTCTTCTCTTCTCTTCTCTTCTCTTCTCTTCTCTCTTCTCTTCTCTTGGCTAAACATGCCCAGTTCTTTCAGTCTCTCTTTACAGAGCTTTGTTTCCAGTCCCCTGATCATCTTTGTTGCCCTCCTCTGAACCCTGTCCAGCTTGTCTGCATCCTCCTTAAAGTGCGGTGCCCAGAACTGGACACAGTACTCTAGATGATGCCTAACCAGTGCTGAGTAGAGGGGAACTAGTACTCCCCGGGATTTGGAAGCTATGCTTCTATTAATGCAGCCCATAATAGCATTTGCCTTTTTTGCAGCCACATCAAATTGTCAGCTCATATTCAGCAGGTGATCTGCAACAATTCCAAGATCCTTCTCGCTTGTAGTGTTGTTGAGCCAGGTATCCCCCATTTAAAGCAGCCTAGCTTGAGAAGAGAAGACTGAGGGGAGATAGGACAGCACTCTTCAAGTTTTCCTTGAAAGGTTGTCACAGAGAGGAAGGCCAGGATCTCTTCTCGATCATCCCAGAGTGCAGAACATGGAATAATGGGCTCAAGTTACAGGAAGCCAGATTCCGGCTAAACATCAGGAAAAACTTCACGACTATTAAAGCAATACAACAATGGAATCAATTACCTAGGGAGGTGGTGGGCTCTCCCACACTGGAGTAGGGATGGCAGAGAATTCTGCCATGGACTCCAGTGAGGCCAGATTCTTTAGAATCCGCCCCACCGGAGTCTGTGGAGGAATGGCCTCCCCCCCCCACCACCCTGCAGAATCCCCCCTGGATGGACCTACCTGGTGGCGGATGCAGCAGCAGCTCCGGAGGGTGATGAAATGGCAGCAGCAGCTCTGGCCACTGCCGGGCTGCTGCAGCCGCAAATGGCGGCCATGCTAGCAGCCGCCATTTGCGTCCCTATGCTAGCCCGTGATAGGCTATGTAAATATATGGCATAGGGGATGCCATTTGTGTCCCTGCTTTAGCCGTGATAGGCTACATAAATATTTACGTAGCCTATCATGGGCTAGCGTAGGGATGCAAATGGCGTCCCCTACGGAGGATGCCATTTACATCTGCAGCAGCCCGGCAGTGGCTGGAGGCCCTGCTGCGGGTTGTCCTAGCCGGCGGCTCTGCAGACTGGCCACGGAGCAGAGCCAGCCCAGCAGAATTCTGGAGGGGAGGAATGGATCACCTCCCCCGCTGTTGAGGATTCTGGGGGGAAGAACGGATTGCCTCCCCCCAACTGCGGACCCCAGCGGAGCCAGGTAAATTGAGTTTCGTACACTCCTACACTGGAGTCATTCAAGATGGAGCTGGACAGCCATCTGTCAGGGATGCTTTGACTTGGATTCCTACATTAAGCAGAGGGTTGGACTTGATGGTCTTCTAGGTTCCTTCCAACCCTACTATTCTATGATTCTGTGATGTTATGATTTCTGTAAACCTAATGTTACATAAATGACTGCCATAAAGGTGCCATTTACACAACATTACAGGCATAAATGGTCCATTCATCCCTTTGACTGTGTGAACGGCCCCTTTACACCGTTTATGCAACATTAGCATCTTGGAAATCCTTGAGCCACCATTTTTACACAAAATGGTGGCTCTCTAAGAGGATGGGCAGCTGCCAGACCCACTCACCAGGTGCTTGTATGCTTGGTGAGTGGGTCTGGGTGAGCATGGAGGCTCAACAATCAGTTCTGGGGGGAGCAAGCGGTGGCAGCAGCTTGGCGAGAACCTGGTGAAACTGGATGGCAGTGAGTCTATCCATCCCTAGGTTACAAGGAAAAATGTAGGGATGTACGAAAGTGACTTACCTTATCAAAATTTGATTCCAGGTGGGGGGGAGGCGCTCTGTCCCTCCCCCCCGAATCCTGGCCAGCTGGGTGCGCAAATGGCAGCGGCTGTAGCCGCCGCCGTTTGCGTCCCTGCAGTCAGCCGTGATAGGCTACGTAAATGTTTACGTTGCCTATCACGGCTGATTTAAAAGAAAAAAAAACCATGCACGTACGCAAATGGCGGCGCCCATGGACGCAGCCATTAGCGTTCCTTATTTTAACACGTCTTAGTCTACATAAACATTTACATAGACTACGGTGAAAATAAGGGGAACGCAAATAGCATAGCATCTACGCTATTTGCTTTCCCCTTATTTTCGCCATCTTAGTCTACGTAAATGTTCACGTAGACTAGGACATGTCAAAATAAGGAACGCAAATGGCGGCGCCCATGGGCGCCGCCATTTGAGAACGCGCATTTTTTTCCCCTTTAAATCAGCCGTGATAGGCTAAGTAAACATTTACGTAGCCTATCACGGTATTTTTTTAAAATCTAGCCATGATAGGCTACATAAATCTTTATGTAGCCTATCACATTTTTTTTTTTTACTGGAAATGGTGGCAGTGGCAGCCGGTTGGAAGACCGGCCGCCTCAGCCGCCGCCGCCACCACCGCCGAACCAGAGCAGCCGCCGCCAGGAGGATTCGCCCAAGGTAAGTCCCGTCCCGGGGGGGTGCGGGGAGGCAGACCGTTTCGCCACCAATTTCGGGGGGCCGAATGAGCTGACATTCGGCCTCCCCGAGATTCGTGGTGAAATTCTCTGACATCCCTAGAAAAATGGCATTTCTGAACCTTGAGATTTCATTTCCTATTATAGATAATAGCTATTTACCATTGTAGCTAACAGCCATTGCTTGTTCTATTCTACATAACTTTGTCTAATTGTCTTTTAAAGCTATAGTCACCACCATATTTGGGGGAAATGAAATCCATAAATTAATTATGCGTTGAATGTTTTCCTCCAATATTTTCTAGTGACAGGTTCACATTGCAACATACAAAATCAAGTCCGGTGGTCTTCCTGCACACTTTGTACTAACACTTCTCTAACAAGCTGATAAAGAAAAGAAATGCTTTCTAAAGTTAATTTAAAGTAGAGATGAAAACATGGAAAAAGTCAACTGAAGAGAGGGACAGGGCAGGAACTAGAGATATGAAAGAGCTAAAGATGTATTATTGTGAGGTCAAGAGAAAGATTTATTCAGGCTGAAGAGCAGAGATGCAATGATGTAGGTCAAGGTGTACACAAGGGCTTTGGAGGGCACCAAACAATATCTGATATCAAATGATATCTGGAGTGAGTAATCCAGAGAGCTGAAGTGGAAGAGAGAGTCAATAATAACAAGGAACAAGAAGAGAGCAAATCTCAAAGTTGAGTCTTAGAATCAGTTTTAAGTCCCAAGGCAAAGCAGCTCTTGGTTGCATCAAGGCCCCCCTAAGTATGCTCAATTCATGGTCTGAAGGCACATGGTGAAGCAACCTTTCTTGAACTGAACAAGTCTAGGTTTGATCAGTGCCTGGATAGGAGGCTACCTGGAAACCTCAATTCTAAAGGAGGTGTGTGTGTATCAGGGTAGGCATGGTTGGGCCCCTGGCAAGGGGTCCACTGACAAGAATTCCTGGAATTGCTTCTCTTCTTCACCATTACAACTGCTTGTCCATCTGCCTCTCAGTCTGGCCCTGGAATGTTGGTGATGAGAAGGAGGAGCAGTAGATGCCACTGCCTACTTTCTCACTGTCTCACTGTCTCTCTGCCTATCAAGCAAGCAAATGTAATCATGAGAAAGAGGTTGAGGAACAATAGCAGCTGGTGACAATGGTGGCAAGAAGGTAGTGTCATTAAGGGAGGCAGCTCATTGAGGGTGTTTTGCCCAAGGACCCTTAAAAACCTGGACCTGGCACTGATCAGGGCTTCAGAGCAGGTGTCACAGGCAGAAATGAGCTACATCTAGGGTGTGTGTGTGTGTGTGTGTGTGTATATGTGTGTTAGAGATGATACAAAATTTATCATGAAACTTTATTGGGAGAAAAAGTCTGAGATGTATTCCTTTTTTCACCTCGCACCCTAGGAAAAGGATTTCTCTCTGAATGTTCTCCACTATTTTGTTGTGGTGGCTCTCATTCCCCCCCCCCCACAATAACACAAAATAATGGTAGGTAAAGGGCATCATGGAGGATGCAAAATTGGGCTGAAGTTGTCAAAACAGTTATTGCTGTTTCTACTTGCAGCAGAACCAGAGCAGCAAACAACAAGGACAACAACAACAAAAGACACTGCAGTACCACCACTGCTAACCATGAGTTCCAATTAGGGATGCTGGAGAAATTCAAGACAGGCTAAAATGAGTTCAGATTTCTAACAATCCCACCTGTGGAATCTGCTACAGAGCAACCCCCTCAGGCTGCATGGAGTCTATGGACTTTTGGATTTTTTTTGTTTTACTTTCCTGAAATGTATGCATATGTATTCATAGGAAATTTACACACATCTCTCTACACAAGTTTCTGCTGAGGAAACATTGAATGGAATGGGGGACTATATGCTAAATGTTATGTACCAAGGTAAATTATGTAAATACTTACAGAAATACTTATAATTATTGTATTTATAAGAAATACTTATAAATACTGTAATTATTTGCATATTTTTTCTGCATGATGAAAAAGAAATGCATCCATCTGTGGGCAGACAATGGAACAAAAGGCACCTGACAATCTGTGAAGCACAGGCAGAGTGGATTTTACATAGTCCATACATCCCTAATTCCAACCCCAAGAAACTTTTGGAGAATTTCTCTTCCCCTGGATAAAGTTCATGAAATGGTCCCACCAATTTCTCTGCCCACAAATTGGGTGCAGAAATTGGTGAGGCCATTTGTACACAGCTCTAGTGTATGTGTGTGTAAACCAAAGTAGAGTCAGTCCTATAAAAAAAATAAAGTATAGAGCAGCTTTCTTCTATATGAGCCTACCAGGTCATTATGGTCATCTATGGAGGCCCTCTTGTGTATTTCATTGGGACCTGAACTATATCTGGTTGGGACCAAGGGGATGACCTTCTTCGGGATGTACGAAAGTCACTTACCTTTTCGAAGGGTGACATTCGCGGTGGGGAGGAGGCGCTCCATCCTTCCCCCGGAAATTGTCTCCGGCTGGCTCCACTCTGCGGAGATTCCAGAGCAGCTGGCTGGGGCCGCCCGCAGGCAGACATCCAGCCGCTGGGCAGCCTGCAGGGACACAAATGGAGGCTGCCGTAGCCGCCGCCATTTGTGTCCCTGTATTTCTCCATGTTAGGTTACGTAAATATTTACGTAGCCTATTATGGCGGGAAAAAAAAGGGAACGCAAATGGCGGCCCCTACGCCATTTGTGCCCCTCTTTTTCCATAATAGCCTATATAAATATTTATGTAGGCTATCACGGAGAAAAAAAAGGGAACGCAAATGGCGGCCGCCGTAGCTGCTGCCATTTGTGTTCCCTTTTTTTTGCCGTGATAGGCTACGTAAATACGCAGCCTATCACGGCTTCCGCAGGGATGCAAATGGCATCCCTGCATTAGCCGTGATAGGTTACGTAAGTATTTATGTAGCCTATCATGGCTATAGTGATGAAGCGAATGGCGGCCACGGCCACCATTCACAAGTCAGCGCGAACGGCAGCAGGTAGGTGTCCCGTTTCACGCACCTTTCACAGGGTGGGGGGTGGGGGGCTTTGTTCCGCCACAGAGTTTGGGGGGCTGAATGCACCAGCATTCGGCCTCACCGAGATCCGTGGCAGAATTCTCTGACATCCCTAGACCTTCTTGGTAGTTCACCTGATCTCTGTCCATCTCTCTTGAGGGAAACCTGACGTGCCTCCTGTTTAATGGCTAAGGCCTTCCTTTTTAGGAAAGCTTTTGGATAATAAGACATCTTAAGCTTGCTTGTGATCTTATACTCTGCCATGGGGTCATTTTAATGATGATATTTTATCTGTTGCTCTTTGTGGATTGTCTTTGTTAGAACTGGCACTCTCTCTTATATCTTATTCTGCTGTTTCTGAGTCTGTTGTTTAGAGGTTTTTTGGGCTTAAAAAAAAAGTTACATTTTGCTTTTAGATTAGTATCCACTTTGGAATCATCATCATCATCATCATCATCATCGGCAACAACAGCAACTACCACCACCACCACCACCACCAATGGTTGGATAACATGTGGCCCTCCAGATATTTTGGCCTACAACTTCCTTGATTCCTCACCATTGGTTATGCTGGCAGGGGCTGATCAGAGCTGTTGACCAAAACATCTGGAAGGCCACAAGTTGCCTACCCTTGATTTATAATGTCTGTATCACTATAATTTCTAGTAAGTTCTACCACTTACTATCCAAGTGCTTGAAACAGTTTATGAACAAATAAAACAAAATAAACATCGCAATAATTAAAATTAAACATAAAACAACAACAACACTTATAGTCCAAGGCAGTAAGATCCAGTGTTTAATGATTGGGGAACACTTGAGAAAATTATACACTTTTAAAAGGCACAAAAGCATATGACTCTTGATGCCCCCACACTACAGGGAAGAGAACATTCCAGAAGGTAGATGACACCACAGAGAAAGGCAGGATATAAATGTTTTGAATAAATAAACAATTACATTGTTGGCAATAATTGTATTTATCTAACATCGAGGGGGGGAATGAATAAGTATATAGAATTATACAAAATCATATTCTTCCAGCTTCACACTTCCATTTGGTTTCTTTTTGTTCCTGAATAAATAGTTGGCAATGTCCCTGCTTTTGGGAGGTAAGATTCACAGATTCCTTCTCATGCAGGCCATTATCAACATATTTTTAAATAGGGATGGGAGAAAAATCCATAGACTTCACCTTATTTTGCACTTCAAGGGAGCAACCCTTAGTCAATGGCTAGACGGCCATAGGATATGTTGGTTCCCAGAGAACTGACCTTCACCCCCTCCTGCATTGCCTCTCAGGCAGTTTGGAATGGACCCGTGCTCTGTGCTCAGAAGAGGAGTGCAGAGCAGTGAAAACAGGGCATTCCTCAGGGCATTCCAAGGTGGGGAAGGCGGAAATATCGGTACAACACATCCAACGTGTCATCTGGCAACCGCCTCCCCTGCTCTGCCTTCCCCACAGCTAGACAGCCGAAATTGGCTCTCTAGCTGCAAATGCAGGGTGGCTGAAGCATGGAGGGGATGATCCCCTCCATACTTCTCTCTTGCCTTGCATTGGATAGGCAGTTGCATCCGACTTCGGAGGTGGCCACCTATCCTGATAGGATTGTGCCCTAAAACCACTATGCAAATTGAAACTCATTCTTCCTTCAAAAGTTGCACTTCTCTGAATTTTGCAGTGATATTCACCAAACAAAAGTTGCATACATTAAGGAAAATAATGTTCAAAATGAATGATATTCGGAAAAAAATGCTTGCAACAATGTGTATAATATTCGGAAATGCATAAAAATGCATGTTTTATGAGGAAAGTGCACACAAATACTTACGAAATTTCATATTAACTTGGGGGGAGGGAATTTGGGATGAATCAAACTTAAGACTGGAAAAGCGGGGGGGACGGAGAGATTCATCCATCCCTCTTCTTAACCAGAATGTCCCAGATTTTGCACAGCCACATTTTTAATTCTGGAGACTGGTTTTATTTCTAAGATTTCATGGTTACAGTTTGGGTGGTAACTAACACATTTCTGACTAGGGCTGCAATCCTATGCACATTTATTTGAGTAAGCCCCACTCACAGCAGTGCAATTTACTTCTGCCAAAACGTGTAAGGGATTGTGCAGTGTTTCTGCATGTTCCTTCCTAATACAAACTTTTAAAAAGTACCGGATATACTTGTTGCAGTGAACTTGGTGAGCTGCCACCATCCAGCTCCCAGTGGTGGCCCCTCCCTACCCCAGCTGCCACCAGAAGGACATCCGAGAAAACATCTTGCCTTGAGGGAATGAGAGAAGAAACAGGTTAGGCTTGTGCTCAAAGAAGAGAAACTGCAGAAGAGAAGAAAGAAAAGAGGAACAAGCCAGCCCAGAAAGAAAATAGATGCAGTGCAAACCTGACTTCAGTTGATACATTCCCATCCATCTGGGCAACTGTATCAAATGTCATCATCACACCTCCCCCCTCCCCTTCCCTCCAAATCGCTTTCCTTGTGTCTCATGTCTTTTTAGGTTGTGAGTTTGAAGGCTGGAACTGGCCAATGGTTGATTGTTGTAAGTTGCTCTGGGAGTCTTTTGACTGAAGGGTCGGATACAAATACTTTGAATAAATGAATAAACAAACAATGTGTCTGACATCCCACAAATACATCATACAAAAGGCCTGGAACAATGTTAAATTCTCTTTCTTTCTTTCTTTCTTTCTTTCTTTCTTTCTTCATGTATTATCTTATAGCATAGGTAAGTCAAGGCCAGTGTGCTTTCACATCATTTCCAAGAAGAGTTCTATTCTCTGCATCAAGTGTTTCTTTCCTAGGGCACTGCTTACAAACATCTGATGTTTCAGCCTTGCTTAACTCTGAAAGAAATTATACAGCCCATCACGTTGTTGTTGATAGATAGAGAAAATTGAAAAGCTGTGGCGCTTTCCCTGGAAACTGAAATGTGTTTTGGGCATAGAATAAAGATTTCACATTTGTTATTTATTTATCTGAGCTTAAAAAAATAATAATGAACAAACAAACAAATATCACCTTTCCCATTCAAAAAGACCCCAAAGCGGCTAACAATAATTAGAGGAGAAGGAGGAGGTATTTTTTCTTCCTTTTTATTCAAAATAACTCCAAAGCAAGTGCAAGTGATGATGACTTAGGTACCTATAGGATAAGAATACATATACAGCAACATCTTTTAGATGGCTTGCCTGAGTTACCCTTGCCATATATAATGCTTGGATTTTCTTCTCATCCATTTACAATTAGCCTGCATGCCATTAATTTACAGCACCAAAAAAGAAAGCTAATGGCAAGAAGAAATCAGGTTCAGAGGATTCATTTATGGTACTGAGATTTAAGATGTATTGTTTAGGTACATCTGTCTAAAGCTTGACCTCATCTCTTCATCACAAACCTACACGATAGGACAGTATCATTATACGTGACCTCACAGAAATAGTTAATACCTGGTTAGGGTTAAAAATTAAGCATGAAATTGAAGCTGGGGGAAATAAAATCCTCTCTTCTCAGCATGGGGAATACTGGAGTGTTAGAGTCCCCACACCAGGGAACATGGGTGTACGTTAGGGATGTACGAAAGTGACGTACCTTTTGCAGATTATGTTGATGGTGGGGGGGAGGCGCTCCATTCCTCCCCCCGGAATCCTCGAACGGCCGGCTGTGCTCCGTGGCAGCTCTGCAGAGCAGCTGGCCAGGCCCGGCCCGGCCAGGCCAGAGCCGTCCGCAGCCAGATTTCCAGCCACAGAGGGCTCTGGGTAAAAAACAACAACAGAACACCGCGTACGCAAATGGCGGCGGCTACGGCCGCTGCCATTTGCGTTCCTTCTTTTTGGCTGTCTTAATCTACGTAAATATTTACGTAGACTATGACAGCAAAAATCAAGGGGAACGCAAATAGCGTAGCGGGAGCTATTTGCGTCCCTTTGTGATTCCCTGTTTTAGCCTACGTAAATCTTTACATAGGCTAAAACAGGGAATCAAAAGGGGATGCAAATAGTGCCCGCTATGCTATTTGCATTCCCCTTGATTTTTGCCGTCATAGTCTACGTAAATATTCACGTAGATTAAGATGGTTAAAAGAAGGAACGGAAATGGCGGCAGCCGTAGCCGCTGCCATTTGCGTACGTGTTTTTTTTTTAAACCCAACCATGATAGGCTACATAAAGATTTACGTAGCCTGTCATGTCTTTTTTTTTAAAACCTAGCCATGATAGGCTACGTAAATCTTTACGTAGCCTATCACGTCTTTTTTTTTTTTTTTTTTTACACAAGCCTGGAAATGGCGGCAGTGGCGGCAGCCGGTCGGAAGACCGGCTGCTGCTGCCACCGAAGCCACCGCCTGAGCCGCTGCTGGAGCCGCAGCTGCCCGGAAGATCTGCCCCAGGTGAGTCTCGTCCCGGAGGGGATCCACGTGGTGGTGGTGGGGTGGCAGGCCGTTCTGCCATGGAGTTCGGGGGGCCAAATGCACTGGCATTCGGCCTCACCGAGATCCGTGGCGGAATTCTCTGACATCCCTCGTGTACGTCTGCCCTCCTTTGGAGGTGAAAATGAGCTCTCAGAGATCAAACCTTCTCTTCTTCGTCTTCTTCATCTTCTTCTTCTTCTTCTTCTTCTTCTTCTTCTTCTTCTTCTTCTTCTTCTCCTCTTCCTCTTATGTCAGAAGATAGAGAACTTGGGTTCTTCTTTCCCTTTCTGCAGAATCAACATGCCCAGCTCCTCACCAGGTCTTTCCCATGAAATTTTTCATTTAATTAATTAATTAACTAAAAATATGTCTTGGTTGCCTTTCAGGGCAGGAGTCTTCCCAAGGCGGTGTACAATAATAAAACTCATAATAAAACAGATATGGCAGTAACAAACAAACAAATGTAAAAACCACCACAAAAACAGAAAGAGTAGCAAACACCCCCCCCCCCCAAACAGCTAACACTGGAATAAAGAGAGCTCATGTGGTGTAATGGTTAGTGTGGACTAGAACTTGGGAGATCTAGGTTCCAGTCTCCATGAAGCTCCCTAGGTGAATTTGGGCCAGTCTCTGACTCTCAGCCTAACCTACCTCACAGGGCTGTTGTGAGGATAAAATTGAGAGGAGGAGGACTCTGCAAGCTGCCTTGGGTTCCTTGCAGGAGGAAAAATTGTTGGATATAAATATAATCATCATCATTATCATCACCATCACATTTTCAGGGCCTTCTTAAAAGCCTGCAGTGATGGGGGCTGGTGGACCCCCCCAATGGCAACTTATTCCAGAGGTGTGGGGCCACTGCAGAAAAGGCCCCCTCTCTTGTAGTCACCCTTATAACTGCCCTCACATGTGGGCAAATGAGAAGGGCTTCTCCTGCTGATCTTAAAGTGTGGGCAGGCTGATATGGGTGAAGGAAGTTCTTTAAGTAATTTGGTCCCAAACCATTTAAGGCTTTGGTCAACACCAGCACTTTAAAATGGGCTTCAGAAACATACCAGTTATCAGTTCAGCTGGCTCCATATAGGCATTATATGATCTATTTGCTTCAACATACCTATACATTACTAGGGATGTGCAAATCAGCAAAATTCAAGCCCAGCAAAGTTCTCTGTATTCCACTTTGAAGCTCATTCCACCTTGAGCCCATATCAGATTGCAAGCTTTCTTTTCCCTACATGAAAATCCATGCATATTTTGGTGCATAGTTTTACAAATATATGCATCAATTGTGTACATCTTTGAAATGAACACATTCTTTCCCCACGATACATTCTTTAAAGTGTACAATACAGTCTTTAACATGTACAATGCATTATTTAAAGTGGATTTGTGTGCATTTCTCAAAGGTGCACATTTTTCATGTGCATTTTTCAAATGTGCACATGATGTCAAATCAATTCACAAGCTCAGAAATGTGTGGACATCAACTGCAGATTCCACCCGAATCCATGTTCAGTATGGAAGACGTGAACTGGGTAAATCCTGATCAAAACTGAACTAAACTGAATTTTTCATGCATCCCCATACATTACTTCCTCTGCCTTGCATAGCTAAAGAAAACTGGTCATGCTTTCCCTTACCCACAATACAGCACTTCATTCTCCTCCTTGTTTGCCACTGATTGCCCATTGCCCAGGAAGAAATGGGAAGTGTCTATCCCCATCTATTTGCTGGTTTCTGTGGTGGAGATACAAAGTGGATCCACCTGGCACAAAGCTGGGCTGGAGCAGTCATTTCCCCACTTTCCACCACCCTTCCCCCTCTTGCAGTCTTCCTTTCTCCACTTTCTTCCTCCTTGGCTGCTTTGGCTCCTTACATCGGTCAGTAAGGAAGATGGGGGAATGTGTGGGCTGCCACAACCCCAAGCCATTTCTGTCCAGACTGTGTTTACGTCTGGTGGGCTGGCTGTGAGATGGAGTGGATGTGAAGCCTAGCTGTGCCTGACCTCCCACAATGGGGATTGGAAATGGAATTTTCCCAGAGTCCTGAAGCCAGGGTATTTAGCAATAGACAAAGAGGCTGACCTCACAAAATACCAACGAGAATAGTGGAATTCATTTGTAGAAGCACTCTAAGTTTCTGTTGTTTTGCCTAATGTGTTTCAAGTAGCAACTCCTTGTCAAGTAGCAACTCTTTTACACAACCATGTAAAACAAAAGAAAACAAATGACAACATAAAAACCCAGAAAACTGAGTTACAGAGCAATCCTATTGGGAAAGAGCTGAGGTGGAAGAACCACCTTTTCCAATATCCTGTTGACTCATAACCAACAGAGTAGAAGATAGGTTGCAGGGTTTTCCCTCTTTTTATCTGTCTGTTTTCTGTCAGTCAGTCAGTCAGTCAATCTTTCTTTCTTTCTTTCTTTCTTTCATCTTTTTACTTTACCCATTGGAATCAATGGGAGAGAAGGAATGATGCCAACACCAGGGCTGGTGTAGTTCTTCCCTAATTCTGGGGGGGTGTCAGCGTAACTGGAGCACTTTGGATCCTGTGGATCCACAGCCTGTCCCAATACACCCATGGAACACTGACATAACACTTTCTTTTTGTACTCTCTCTGGTGAGTTCACACACCATGCTATTCACTCTGAGAATAAACCAGTGGGGAGGTGGCTTGTTCCTTACTCCCAACAGATGATCGCCCACCCGCTTAGTGGCTTGCATCGGCTTGTTTCTCCCTCAGTCCCTCACAGTCCTCTCGGCCAATGCTGGCACATATCCCAGGGCTTTTGCAAGACAAATCCTCATTTCCTCTTTCCCTACTTCAGCACCTTTTCTGCAATTGGTCTGCTGGTGTTGCCAAGTGATGAGGGAAACACCTCACCTCCCACATCGGATTGCCAAAGGGATTTGAGTTTCTGAGCCCTTATGAATCTGGGAATGCGCTTACAAACTTTTTATTATTATTATTTTAGGCGTCTTGTGAAAGTGCACAGGACTGAAAGACTTCCAGTCCCCTATTGAGCACAGTATAGCCATATCTCCCTCTTGTCAATGACCTTGTCAATTTCATTCTCCACTTTGGTGTTTCCCTTGCCAGAAAACACCATTTCTTAAGGCTGCTTCACATTCTACTAAAGTAATAACAACCCCCTCCAAAGCTCCTTCTTTCTTACAGCTGCCAGCTGCTTTCAGCTCCCCCGCTCCCCCACTTTGTTCCCATCACTTCCCTCCACATGTCTCTGTTGTAAGCTCTCAGATATACATATACATATGGGTTACAGAGCAGGGAGTGGGATTGCAAAACATATGCAAATTTCAGGGCACAGCAGAGACTGCGTGGGTAAATGCAAATATCAAGGCAGACAACTGGGCTGGATTGGTAAACATACAGAAATTTCAAGGCAGACAAGTGAGGCAGATTGCTAAAAATATGCAAATTTCATGGCAGAGCAGTAAAATGGAGGAGAAAATTATGCAAAATTCCTAACAGTGGCATTCACTCCTGTGCATTTGCATGGGACTGACACCCCCCCCCCCCCGGTGAATGCGTTCAGGACACTCTATGGTGTCCTTTCTTCAAGATTTCTATGGGGAAAAGAATTAAAAATTCTTCCTGAGGTAAAGAGTGCTGAGAAGGGATGTGGTGGCACTGAAAGCAGCAGGGGGTTTCAATGCGCTTGCCGGGTGGCTCTCTAAGTATTAGAGAGTCTCCTGACAATGCATGATAAAGCTGAAATACAACATGCATGAAATTACCAAGTGCCAAATTAGCCACTGAATACCATTCATTATCCTGCACTGACCTTGGGCACCATTGTACCTTCCTTTCTATAAGATAATCAGGGTTTCCATGAGTCAGTCTTATCTAGCCTTGCAATTTGTCTCTGATAGCAGCTACTCTAAGAACAGAAGAACAGAAGAACAGCCCTGCTGGATCAGACCAAGGGTCCATCTAGTCCAGCATTTTGTTCACACAGTGGCCAACCAGCTGTTGACTGGGAACCCACAAGGAGGGCATGAGCACAACAGCACCCTCCCATCCATGTTCCCCAGCAACTGGTATACATAGGCTCGCTGCCTCTGGTTCTGGAGGTAGCACATAGCCATCAGGACTATTAGCCATTGATAGCCTTCAGGAATTTGTCCAGCCCCCTTTTAAAGCCATCCAAATTGGTGGCCATCACCACACCCTGCGGTAGTGAATCCCATAGTTTAGAATTCTGTCTCTTTCGCATTCTATAATATTCACTTTTATTTTTATTTTATTTTTCAAGCACAAGTTTGTCCCATCTTATGTATGAATCAGTTTGGGAGGTGTTTTGTTTTGTTTTTTTTAAAGTCTGCACAAAAATATGTACACATTTTTGTATGCTACGCATGAATTGCTGCATGCATTTTCCCATGATAGGCACATTTTATACACAGCTTTTGATTGGAGAGCTCCATCACAAAATTCAGAGAAGTGTAAAAACCAAAGGACAATTGCATCCCGGTTTGCATATTAGTCCAGGAAATGAGGATTAGGTTGGTTTGTACTAAAATGCAAACCACATGAATTTTACTCCATCCCTAATGTAGGTATAGAGGGTTGGGCACTTAGACTTTTTTTTTGTGGTTTGTTTGTGTTGTTGTTGTCATTGCCATTGTCATTGTTGTTGTTTTTAATGCACTTTTAAATTGAAATGTCAGAAGTTCATATAATTCAGTGAAGACTGGTGGCCCTGATTTTGATGGAGCTGTGACTCCATTCTAGGTTTCAGTAAGAACCAGCCAGAACTCTAGAAGAGCTGTAAAAGGTGCTGAAGCTATTTGGGGGATAGGGTCTACCTTGGATAACTCCTTTAGAATTATGGTGAGTTCTGACAGAAACCTAGAATGGATGTACAGCCCCACCGAAATCAGAGCCACCAGCCTCCACAGGTAGAATAATTGAGTTGGAACGTGCCTTGGAGGTCATCTAGTCCAACCCCCTGCTCTATGTAGGATCTTCAATATGCAGGATGCAACTACAGCATCCTAAACAGATAGCTGCCTGGACTCTATTTGAATACCCCCACAGAAAGCCAACTACCTTCTGCTTACAAACAAAAAAATAAAATCACTGTAAAACAGTGATGAAAAATACAAGGAGAACCAGTAGAAAACACCAAAACACCATTGTCCGGACATATATAAGGCAGCTGCCTGAGCTGTGTCAGGAACCAGGAGTCAGAGTTAAGCCAGAGACAGAGAACAAGCAGAGCCAAGATTCCAGTCAGAAGTCAGGAGCAAAGAGGTAACCACAAACACCCTCAGGAGCACACCCAAGCCAGAAAGCCTTCCCACAGGAAACCCTTTTATCTGTGCTGGCTCCAGCTTTCAGAGGACCCTTGGGCAAGACACCCTCAGTAGGCCTCCTCAGTGAGTCTATCTTCTCACCACCATGGTCACCAGCTGCTATTGCTCCCCATCCTCATTCTCATCAGGGTTACGACTTCCAGGGAGAGAGTCAGGGAGTGGCATCTACTGCTTCCCTTCTCTCCTCATCTGGGCCAGAGCAAGAGGCAGGTGAACAAGCAGGTGAACAAGAGGAATCAAGTCCAGGGGGTTCTTGTCAATCAACACCTGCTAGTGTGGGCCCTCAGCAGGTACCTGACCGTGCCTACCTTTGGTGCAAACTTCTTCCTCCCCAGAAGGGTCCAACATCTCACTTAACAATGTTAAGTAGGATGACTGAGGGCTTCCTCATACTTACCTGTCAACCTACAGTTCTGTAACTCACTGCATGGGTCAGCCGCATACAAACCCAAAGGTTCTGCTTCGAGACCCAGTATCTCCTGTCCAACATTCAATAACGGCTCTAAAATCAATTCAAGGCCTGAGCAAATAATGTCTAAAAGTAATCAGGATCCGGGTGCAAAGCACAAGAGAGAGCATCAGGGCACAACCATTAAAAAGGCCCTTGTAGTATAATATGTGAGAGACTGCAGGGCACCTAGGGAAGGCCCTCCAATGCAGATTTAAGCAGGGTAGTTTCATTTACTGGAAAATTGGACTTGGAAGGCACTGTCAAATGGCCCAGTGTTGTGTCTCCTGCTCCATTCTGAGTGGAATTGGCAGAATAAATTTTCACAGTGGACACAAAGCCATTGTGTTATCTCTCTTCTGTCTAAAGTCAGCTAAATTATGTTGGTCTCCAGTGTAGCTCACCAGGTACAGGCAGTTCCCTGTGCTTCAAAAGTCTGTCTTGACAAACTGCAGAACCTAGCAAGTTGACAGCAGAGCAAAATTTCCCTATCCAGCTTCCTGTGCTGTCAAGTATTTTAACATTTAGATTCAAAACAGGCCTAAATCCATGTTTTAATCCACTTTACTTTACAATCTCATACAAAATAAGAGGTTAAGACATGCTTCACATTTGGTAAGAATTATTTAATGTTGTACAAGGATTTCTTTTCTCCCCCCCCCACCCCCGCCGTGCCTTCAAGCTCTTATCTTTCTGTTTACTGCTTTAGGAATTGCATTTCAGCTTGGTGTCCTTGTTGACTGAAAAGCCAGCAGGAGGAGGAGGGGGGAATTATTGGAAGGTATGCAAATTTAAATTGTCTGTTTTACAAGTGAATGCTCTCTTACAATGTGGTATTAAAGGACTTTCCTAGTTTCTTATTTCATTTCATAAACCTGGGATTGAAAGATGAGAATCTGCCACATATTTGCATCCCCAGTTCCTGTTAAGAAAGGAATTTTGGATCCCAAATGCCCCATGCCATGTGTGAGTAGAAGGCACTTCTGCTGATCCATGGAGATGGAGGAGTCACTGATTTCTGCTAATATCCCACCTCCTGGCTCAGGGCTGGCATCAAGGTTTGGCATTGTTGGGCACATGTGAGGGCCCACTAATAAAAGCCCCCTAGACTTGCCCCTCCAATTCACCACTGCAGTCTTTTTATGCACCCGCCTCTTGTTCTGGCCCAGACAATGGAGGTGATGAGAAGGAGGAGCAGTCAATTCCACTGCCAGTGCCTACTTGCTCACTGGCTATTTTCCTGATGAGCAAATAAGTGGTACCAATGATGAGAAAGAGGAGGAGGAGCAATAGCAGCTGGTGACTATGGTGGTGGGAAGTTAGACTCACCGAGGGAGGGGGTCCATTGAAGGTGTCTTTCCCAGGAGCCCTCAAAAACCTGAAGCCAGCAGTACCCTGGCTGCAAGTCCTTGCACATCACACACCATTTTGGAGTGTCCTTTCTTCTGACCCATACCGACAGCTTTTGGGTGCTGGGCAGGAGGGGTTATAGCAGGAATGGGAAATGGGAAAGCCTTTGTATGTATATTTAACACTGTGCATGGCTCTTTGGAAACAAACCATCATGTCAGCAGCTTATTAAACTTCAACCTTCAGCTTTATTTACAAAAACCAATCAGCCCCACAATTCTTGCATGGCCTTAACTGTTTTCCATGTCCACTCACAAGGTAAAGTATCAGCTTGATTAGCTTGCTGTGAATTGTGAAAACCCAGCCTTCTACTTGCTCTCAACAACAGCAGCAAAATTTTCTCTGTTTGGTATTACTCAAGGACACTCATTTGATTCATCCAGAATGAAACGTGCAGTGACATATGCAGCCTCTAGATCAGATTGACAACGTGTGGCCTTCAAGATCTTGGATTGCAACTCCATTATGCCTCCACATTGGCTATGCTGGCTAGGGCTGATGGGAGTAGCAGTCCAACAGCATCTGGAGGATCACAAGTTGCCCATCCCTGCCCTAGATAGTGTTGAAACCCAGTTTGGTATGAGGTCTGCCACCACTGCCCATCACCATGTAATACTCAAAGGTCTGGACTATCTTGAAATAGGTGTAGTGAAACATTATGACATATTTTAAAGGAGCTACTACGTTGTTTGGTACGATATGGCCAAGATGCTTCTGCACCTTAATTATACTCTGATCAAATAACCTTTGGATGGGTTGTTTCACAATATAGAAGTAGATATAAACTCATCTCCTTTCTATACTAGTCCTAGATGTTTTCATCTAGGGGCAACCCATAACAGATGATGATGATGATGATGATGATGACTGTAGAATTAGCAGTCTGATTCTAGGATTTGTATTCATTTAGACCACATTCGAAAATATCAAATAATACTATGGCACCTTTTAAGTCTAACAAATGTATCATGAAATATGTTTTTTGTGGACTAGAACCCACTTCATCATTTGATAGTCATTATGCTGCAACATAGCTACCTCTCTGGAAATTCCAAAATGCATACATACTAAAAAATAAATAAAAATGAGGACAATTGGAACAGCCATGTGTTAAGAATGACTTTAACATTTTTGGGTTCTACTCTATTTAAAATTGCAAGCTGAAATTATTTTCATCTGAACTCTTCCAAAGGTTTAGCTGCACATACCAACTGGCAGGGGAGCTGAGTTCTCATGAAGGTTTTTGTTTTTGTCTAGCTGCTCTGCTCTTGAAAAGCATATCTTAATTTTGATGAGTATTTAGGATACTGAAGAAATAAACACAGTGGGGATGCACTTTCAAAGAAATTAACCAGAAGAAAGATAAATCACCAGGAGGCAGGTATGATGCAAAAGTGGTAAGGAGGAAAATTAGACATAGCAAAACATTCAGGGTAAGAGGATGAACAGCCTGGCCACACATAATGCCTCCTCCTCCTGCCTCCCTGCGCCAAAGAACTCTGCCACCAACTATCTGTTGTCTTCTGGCTGCAGAAGCAAATGTTCTGACTTCTGGCCCTGCCTAGAAAACTGAGGACCACTGAATAATCCTACCATACCCAGCCCAGCAAGGGAAGATCACCCTGCCCTCTAACCAGATGTAACTTCCTCTCATTCACTCCTTCCAACCAAACTAAACTGATCTCCATCTCTACGGCCGCCGCCATTTGCATTCCTTATTTTTCGCTGTCTTAGTCTACATCAATATTTACGTAGACTAAGACAAAGAAAAGAAAGGGGAACGCAAATAGCGTAGTGGGTGCTATTTGCGTTCCCCTTTCTTGTCTTCGTCTTAGTCTACGTAAATATTGACGTAGACTAAGACGGCGAAAAATAAGGAACGAAAAATAAGGAAATAATGGCCGTAGCCACTGCCATTTGCATATGCAGTTTTTTTTTTGTTACCCAGAGCCCTCTGCGGCCGGAAATCCAGCTGTGGACGGCCCTGGCCTGGGCCTGGCTGGCTGCTCCACAGAGCTGCTGCGGAGCACAGTCGGCCATCGATGATTCTGGGGGGGAGGACTGGATCACCTCCCCCCCCGTTGAGGATTCTGGGGGGAGGGACGGTACGCCTCCCCCCCCCATGAACAGAATCCGTGAAAAGGTAAGTCACTTCCGTACATCCCTACTCCATCCTCTACCTTTCCCTGCCTCTTCTGTGATTTGTCTTTAATTTATACATCTGAGGGAAGAGCTGAGTCTTCTTTATGTATAATGACCATTGTGGATTGAATATTAATACATGAAAGCTGCTTTGGGAGACTTTATTTATTTATTTATTTATTTATTTATTTATTTTGTCTGAGAAGCAGAGTACACTTCTAGAATAAATAGATAATACATAAAGCAGGTGTCTTCAACCCAAATTGGTATAAACAGCAGATCTGAATTCTAAGAGCTAATCTTATTACTGCATAAACAAGAAGAGGAAGCAGAGATCTGTAGAGATCATTCTTCTTATCATTCCTCATTTCAGAGCGCAAAACTTCTAATTCCCATTTCACCATATCTTCAGCTGTATCAGTAATTCTTGTCAGTAATACTTAAGTAATACTTAATCCATGATACTTCAGCTGTTACCAGTAATACTTATCAGTATCGCTGTATCAACAATTACTTATCAATAATACTTCTGTATTACTTAAAAAAATCTTGCCATATCAATGGTAGTGGGCACTCCTTGTGTCGCAGCCAGCAACGTGCCATTGCTCCAGGAAAGGTATTCATTCACTCCAGACAAAGCATGAATCTTCACTTTGGAGGTATTTCGATCATGTCCCAAACTCCCAATAGAGATCATTTCTTGTCCAAATGTGTTTGAAGCAACAAGCAAAGCAGGCTAGTCCTGATGCTTTGGACCTGCCTTGGAGACTTTTTGTTTTTGTTTTGGTCTGAGTTTGATATACTTTATTAATCTCCGCCAAGCTCCACATAAAAGAAAAATGCCCGAGATGGGGGAGGGAGTGGAGAGGTGTGTAGTTTTGTGACTGCCAGTTCTGCTTTGAACCAGGGAATGACTTTGCCAATACTCTTCAATCACACTTCCAGGGATTTCTCTTTGTTTGTTTGTTTTTACTGTGCTCAGGTGCCTCTGGCTTCCAAGAATGGCTTGTAAACCACCACTAACTTTACAATGATGTCCCACTGCTTCAGGGCCAGCCTGAGATATTTTGGTCCCTGAAGTGGAGCAGCAAATCACATAATCATAATGTTGCTTGGAAGGTGGTATTAGGCCATCAAGTCCAACCCCCTTCTCAGTGCAGGAATCCAGTTTAAAGCATCCCTGACAGATGGCTGTCCAGTCGCTGCTTGAATACCTCCATGACGGGACAGCCCACCAACTCCCTAGTCAGTTGGGTCCATTGTATGTAGGGATGTACAAATCCCCTACCTGCCAGTCTGGGGGGGGGGTCCGGAAGGGGGGGAGGCAATCCGTTCCTCCCCCCAGAATCCTCACCAGCCGGCTCCATACAGCAAGCAGTATGGCCACCATTGCTGTGCCGTATTGCTGAGCACTCACTGCAGGCAGGGATCTGGATGCAAACGATAGCTTCCACATTTGTATTTATGTAGATATTTGCGTAGCTTATCATGTGAAAAAACAAGGACACAAATGCAGTAGCAGATGCCATTTGCGTCCAGATCCCTTCCTGCAGTGAGTGCACAGCAGTGATACCGCACGGCAATGGCGGCTGTATTGCTTGCTGTACGGAGCTGGCCAGTGAGGAGGATCTGGCTCCGTGTGGGTCCGGTGGGAGGTGGAGGTAGGTGGACCCATTCCGCCACCGACTCCGGAAGCTGGATTCAAAAGAATCCAGCCTCAATGGAGTCCGTGGCAGATTTCTCTGCCATCCCTAATTGTATGACTGCTCTGCCATTAGGAAGTTGTAGGATCTCTCCCCTCAAATGGTGGCACCTATGTTATTAGAACATGAGAACAGCCTTTCTGAACTCCAGTGGCGAACCAGATGCCTCTAAGAAGCCCACAAGCAGGACATGAAGGCAATAGCCCTCTCCTCTTGTTACTCTCTACTGTTGATACTTGTGTGTGGGGGGAAACAGTCCTTGGTTAAATATTTTATTGTCTATATATTAATTTACATAGGAAAGAGGGCACCTGTATATGGTAGAACAGAAAATTCAGAGTGAAGGTTTGGACATCAAGCAACAAATAGGACAACACTTTTTAGTGAGATTGTGGGACAGTAAGCACAATAACATGAGTGTTTATATCTTAGCAAAAAGAAATTTCAAAATATATGCAGCATGTATTTCCCAGTTAATTAAGAGTATGAGTGTTTGTTACTGTAGCTCAGAAAATGTGGTGTAAAGTAGAAGCTGCTAAGAAATGTTTCTAGAAAGTCTGTTTTTCTTCTTTCTTTTCACTTCAAGCGAATGGCCAGTTACTTTGGTTACATTTTGAAGCAGGAAACACAATGGCATAATATAAAGTGTCTTCTCTCTCTCTTTGTTTTGTGCGTAGAGGCATTGGGTAGTACCCGACTCTACCATTCTGCTAGTGCAAATGATGTTGTGTTAGCAGAAACTAGGTTCTGAACTAGAAGTGTGTATTCCTGACAGAAGGAACACACAGTAGGGATGTCAGAGAATTCTGCCATGGAATCCGTGGTGGAATGGCCTTCCCCCCCACGGAATCCCCCCGGGATGGAGTGTACCTGACAGCGGATGTGGTGGCTCCAGTGGTGGTGGCGGCGCATGCAGCAGCGCATGCAGCGGTGGCAGCAGCTCTGGCTGGTCTCCCGGCCACTGCCAGGTTGCTGCAGCTGCAAATGGCAACCATCGTAGCGGCCGCCATTTGAGTGGCTGCCTTTCTTCATGATAGGCTACGTAAATACTTATGTAAATTCTTACGTAAATACTTATGTAGCCTATCACGGCTTGGCAGCCACGCAAATGGCGGCCGGCATAGCAGCCGCCATTTGCAGCTGCAGCAGCCCGGCAGCAGCCAGAATTCCAGCTGTGGCCGGCCCCGGCCGGTGGTTCTGCAGAGTTGCCGCAGAGTGGAGAGGGCCGGGGAGGATTCTGGGGGGAGGGATGGAGCGCCTCCCCCCCACTGCAGATGCCCTGGAACGTTGGCGAGGGACACAAGGCCTGTTGGGAGGCTGCACCCCCTGCCCCCCAGAAAAAGCGGCTGTCGCTGCCATTTCCACTAAAAAAACAACAACAACAACAAAAGTGATAGGCTACGTAAAGATTTACGTAGCCTATCACAGCTAGATTTTTAAAAAATACCGTGATAGGCTACGTAAATCTTTACGTAGCCTATCATGGTTGGGTGGGTTAAAAAAAAACGTGTACACAAATGGCGGTGGCTATGGCCGCCGCCATTTGAGTTCCTTCTTTTTACCGTCTTAATCTACGTAAATATTTACATAGACTATGACAGCGAAAATAAAAGGGAATGCAAATAGAGTAGCGGGCGCTATTTGCGTCCCCTTTTGATTCACCGTTTTAGTCTACGTAAAGATTTACGTAGGCTAAAACAAGGAATCAAAAAGGGACGCAAATAGTGCCCGCTACACTATTTGCGTTCCCCTTTATTTTCTCCATCATAGTCTACGTAAATATCTATGTAGATTAAGACGACCAAAAAGAAGGAATGCAAATGGCGGCGGCTGTAGCCGCCGCCATTTGCGTATGCTTTTTTTTTTTTTTACCCAGAGCCCTCCGTGGCCGGAAATCCGGCTGCGGACAGCTCTGGCTTGGCCGGGCCGGGCCTGGCTGGCTGCTCCGTGGAGCTGCCGCAGAGCACAGCCAGCCGTTCGAGGATTCCAGGGGGAGCTGCAGCAGCTGCAGCAGCCCGGCAGCAGCCAGAATTCCAGCTGTGGCCGGCCCCGGCCAGTGGCTCTGTGGAGTTGCCGCAGAGTGGAGCCGGCCGGGAAGGATTCTGTGGGGAGGGACGGAGCGCCTCCCCCCCACTGCCGATGCCCTGGAACAGAGCAAGGTTAGCATTTCATACATCCCTAACACACAGCTCCAGCTGGCAGATCCCTGGACTCCAGACTCTGGCCTCATCCGTTGGCAAGGGACGCAAGGCCTGTCGGGAGGCTGCACCCCTGCCTCCAAAGATAAGCATCACGGACAAAGGGAAGACCAACCTAGTCCCCATACATTGGCAAAGGAAGGAGCAGCTGCAGGGAGCTCATTTCTCCCCTCCCTGCCAGTAAGAACATCTATAAGAACCTTGAAACTAAGAGCGGTGCCTCAGTTTTGCTTCCCCCACCTCCTCCTTCCCAATCCCCTTTTCCTTTTGTGTTGTGGCATTTAGATTGTAAGCCTGAGGGCAGGGACTGTTTTATTATTAATCTGTGCAAGCCAATCTGGGAGCATTATTGGCTGAAGAGCTGGGTAAAAATGGGGTAAATAAAAATCAATCAATCAACCATGCACAAGAGGATAATCCAGCTAACCTTCCACTTGCACAACCTATCATGTAACAGGTTGTTCAGTCACATTCAGGAATGGGCCATCAGTAGGGTTGGCGGAGAATTTCTCCACGAATCTTCGGGAGGCCGAGTGCCGACGCATTCGGCCCCCGAAAGTGTTGGGGAAATTCTCCGCCGGCCCCCCCCCCCCGGGATGGGACTTACCTTCGGCGAATGTCCCTCTTGGCGGTGGGTCCTGGCAGCAGTTCGGCGGCGTTTCGTCGGGGGCGGGGGCGGCGGCCGGTCTCCCGACCGGCTGCCGCCGCCGCCATTGCAAAAAAAAAAAAAGCAAAGTAAAAAAAAATAAAAAAACACCCGTGATAGGCTACGTAACGATTTACGTAGCCTATCATGGCTAGATTTCCAAAGTCAGCCATGATGGGCTATGTAAATTGTCACGTAGCCTATCACGGGTGACTTTGGAAAAAAAAAAAGCGCGTACGCAAATGGCGGCTCCCATGGGGACCGCCATTTGCGTTCCTTATTTTGGCACGTCTAGTCTACGTAAAGATTTACGTAGACTACGGCGAAAATAAGGGCAACGCAAATAGCGTTGCCCTTATTTTCGCCGTAGTCTACATAAATCTTTACGCAGACTAGACGTGCCAAAATAAGGAACGCAAATGGCGGTCCCCATGGGAGTTGCCATTTGCGTACGCGCTTTTTTTTTCTCAAAATCACCCGTGATAGGCTACGTGATGATTTACGTAGCCTATCATGGCTGACTTTGGAAATCTAGCCATGATAGGCTACGTAAATCGTTACGTAGCCTATCACGGGTGTGTGTGTGTATGTTTTTACTTTTTTTTTCACAGCCGGGTAGACGGGGAGCTCCTATCCGGTCTGAATTTCGCCGGCGAGGGATGGGGCGCCTCCCCCCCTCGCCTGAACTTCGGGGGCAGAACCGAAGCGCCTCCCCCCCACCTCGAAGCAAGCTGTGGGATGAGGTAAGTCCCTTTCATCCATCCCTAGGGCCATGTGCTCTGCTAGTGCATGCTTCATGGCTGCTATGCACAAGTGCTCGCATAATTGAAAGATTAGGCAGAGCTCTGCTAGTGCTCTTTGAGTTTGTGGGATGACACTGTTGGATACTTCCCACCACTCTGACATTTCTTATCTGGAGCTTAAGTCAAGATTGGGGGAGCAATCGAAGCTTCTAGGAAGGACAGCTGAAAGACCACTGGATATTGTGGAGAGGGAGGTCTAGAGGTGGCAAAGGGGGGCAGTGCTAGAGGCCTCCTCCTCATGGCAATGGAAAGCTCATCTGCCATTGCTCCTACACTGTCACTAGTAGGATTTTTGAAATCCTTAATTGCCAGCTCTGCTCCACGGTGACTCTGTGGAGCCGCAGGCCGGGGCAGCCCGCAGCAACATCCGGCCACTGCTGGGCAGCTCAGGGACGCAAATGGTGGCCGCTGTAGCCGCCGCCATTTCTGTCCCTTTTTTTTTTTGCCGTAATAGGCTATGTAAATATTTACGTAGCCTATCACCGCCTCTGCAGGGATGCAAATGGCATCCCTGCGTTAGCCGTGATAGGCTACATAAGTATTTACGTAGCCCATCACGGCTAAAATGATGAAGTGAATGGCGGCCACAGATGCAGCCACCATTCACTGAGCAGTGTGAACGGCAGCAGGTGAGTGCTCCGTTTTGCGCACCTTTCGCGGGGTTGGGGGGCCAGGGGGCTTCCTTCCGCCACAGGTTTCAGGGGGCCGAATGCACTGGCATTCGGCTTCACAGAGATCCATGGCGGAATTCTCCACCATCCCTAGCTGATGGGATCTGAGCTAGTGGTGACTGGCCAAGAAAGAGATCTTAGTGTTGTGGTGGACAACTCGATGAAAATGTCAACGCAGTGTGCAGCTGCTGTGAAAAAGTAGGGATGGCGGAGAATTTCTTCCTGAACCTTTGGGGGGCCGAGCGCCAACGCATTTGGCCCCACGAAATCGGCGGTGAAATTCTCCGCCCCCCCGCCCCCCCCGGGACGGGACTTACCTTTGACGAATGTCCCTCCCGGCGGCGGGTCCTGGCGGCAGTTTGGCAGCGTTTCGTCGCGGGTGGGGGCAGCGGCCGGTCTCCTGACTGGCTGCCGCTGCCGCCATTGCAAAAAAAAAACCTAAAGTAAAAAAAAAACACACTCCCGTGCATAGGCTACGTAACGATTTACATAGCCTATCATGGCTAGATTTCCAAAGTCAGCCGTGATAGGCTACGTAAATCGTCACGTAGCCTATCACGGATGACTTTGCATTGCCCTTATTTTCATTTATAATGCCCTTATTTGCGTTGCACGCTATTTGCATTGCCATTATTTTCGCTGTAGTCTATGTAAATCTTTACATAGACTAGACGTGCCAAAATAAGGAACACAAATGGCGGCGCCCATGGGCGCCGCCATTTGCGTACGCGCTTTTTTTTTTTCAAAGTCACCCGTGATAGGCTACGTGACGATTTACGTAGCCTATCATGGCTGACTTTGGAAATCTAGTCGTGATAGGCTATGTAAATCGTCACGTAGCCTATCACGGGGTCTTTTTTTTTTTTACTTTTTGTTTCGCGGGTGGGGAGATGGGGCGCTTCTCCCTGGCCTGAATTTCAGCTGGGCGAGGCGGGAAGCCTCCCCCCCTTCACCTGAACTTCGGGGGGAAAAGCGAAGTGCCTCCCCCCCACTGTGAAGCCAAGCTGCGAAAAAGTAAGTGACTTTCGTACATCCCTATGAAAAAGGCAAATTCCATATTAGGCATAATTAGGAAAGGATTGAAAATAAAACTGTCAATATCATACTGACTTTATACAAATCTATGGTGTGACCACACTTGGAATACAGTTTTGTAGGGATGTCGTAGGAGTCTGAGAGGAGGTTGAGTTGGGTGGATTCACCCCAGTTCGGCCTCCCGGACTCTAGTTCACAGACCACCACACTTGCTCATCTCGGCACGTGCCAAGTCAGGCAAGCATGGCGCTCCGCACCATTGTGTAAAAGGCTCTTTACAAAAAAGAACGAGCCAGCATTTTTACATAAAATGGCAGCTCGCAGACCATGTGGCAAGCAGGGGGTGGCCAGAAGAGGTCTGAAAAGCAGCATGTGGGGCAAACTTGGGCGACTCCATCCATCACTACAGTTCTGGTCATTAGGGCTGTGCACTGCTTCAGCCCGAGGACTGAACCCCGAGGTGGAGTGGGCTGCTTTCGGTCACTTTGTGCCCCTTCCAAGGCAAAGTCGAGGTGGTGTCAGGAATGCCCGTGTTGGCTTCTGAAATCCTAAAGTAGCCAGAATCAACATGCAGACAAAAGGGCTCTTTTCCAAGGCTTTATTTCCATTCAACCTAATGACACTTACAGATGCTAATTGCCTGAGACTAGGGATGGGGGAGAATTTCTCCCCGAAACTTCGGGGGGCCGAGCGCCAATGCATTCGGTCCTCCGAAGGTTCTTCGGGGAGAAATTCTCTGCCCCCCGCCCCACCCGGGATGGGACTTACCGTTCACGAATGTCCCTCCCAGCGGCGGGTCCCGGCGGTGGTTCGGCAGGTCTTTGTCAGGGGCGGGAGCGGCAGCCAGTCTTTCGACTGGCTGCCGCCGCCGCCATTACAAGCAAAGTAAAAAAAAAAACAACGCTCCTGTGATAGGCTACGTAATGATTAATGTAGCCTATCACGGCTAGATTTGCAAAGTCAGCCATGATAGGCTACGTTAATCGTCACGTAGCCTATCACGGGTGACTTTAAAAAAAAAAAAAACGCGCGTACGGCTAATGGCGGCCCCCATAGGGAGCCGCCATTCGCGTTCCTTATTTGGTCCCTGTAGTCTACGTAAATATTTACGTAGACTACGGCGAAAATAAGGACAACGGAAATAGCGTTGCCCTTATTTTCACTGTAGTCTACGTAAATCTTTACATAGACTACAGGGAACAAATAAGGAACGCGAATGGCGGCTCCCTATGTGGGCTGTCATTTGTGTACGTGCTTTTTTTTTTTTTTTTTCAAAGTCACCTGTGATAGGCTACGTGACGATTAACGTAGCCTATCACGGCTGACTTTGCAGATCTAGCCGTGATAGGCTACGTTAATCGTTACGTAGCCTATCACAGGGGCGTTTTTTTTTTCTTTTGAAGTTCGCGGCCAGGGAGACGGGGCGCTTCTCCCCGGCCTGAATTTCGGCCGAGCGAGGAGGAAGCCTCCCCCCCCGGGCCTGAACTTCGGGGGGAGCAGCGAAGCACCTCCCCCGCACCGCGAAGCAAGCTGCGAGACCAGGTAAGTGACTTTCGTGCACCCCTACCTGAGACTAATGAGGGAAACTTAAGAGAGCTGCCTATTCTTGGTTTTTAGCCTTGGGGAATCAGTTGGTCTCTGTTTGGAGAAAGGTGTGGCAAGTCTCTGATCTGAACTTAAGGAGTAGGAGGGGAGAATCCCCCCCTATCCCGTGGGGCCTTGGGGCGCAGCTGTTGTCGTCACACCAGTCAGGCTGAGCGCCTCCTCTAATTAGGGATGTCAGAGAATTTCTCCACAAATCTCTGGGTGGCTGAATGCCAGCGCATTCAGCCCCTCGAAATTGGTGGAGAAACGGTCTGCCCCCCCGCCCCCCCCAGGACGGGACTTACCTTGTGTGAATGTCCCTGGCGGCGGCGGCTCCGGTGGTGGTTCGGCGGCGGTTTGGCGGCGGCGGCGGTGGCGGCCGGTCTTCCGACCGGCTGCCACCGCCGCCATTTCCAAGTTAAACAAACAAACAAACAAACATGATAGGCTACGTAAAGATTTACGTAGCCTATTACGGCTAGATTTTTAAAAAACACCGTGATGGGCTATATAAATGTTTGCGTAGCCTATCATGGTTGAGTGAAAAAAACACAAAAAACCGCGCGTACGGAAATATATACGCAAATAGCGTTCCCCTTATTTTCGCCATAGTCTATGTAAATGTTTACGTAGGCTACACGTGCCAAAATAAGGAATGCAAATGGCGGCGCCCATGGGCCGCTGCCATTTGCGTACATGCGTGTTTTTTTTTCACTCAGCTGTGATAGGCTACGTAAACATTTACGTAGCCTATCATGGCTGACTGCAGGGACTCAAACGGCAGCAGCTACGGCTGCCGCCATTTGCGTCCCGGCAGGACAGGAGGATTCGCGGCTGGAGGGATGGGGTGCCTCCCCCCCAGCCAGAATTTTGGGAGGGAGGGATGGGGCACCTCCCCCCCAGCCAGAATTTTGGGGGGAGGGACGGGGCGCCTCCCCCCCAGCCAGAATTTCAGGGGGAGGGATGGAGAGCCTCCCCCCCACTGTGAATCAAGCTTCTGGTTCAGGTAAGGGACTTTCGTACATCCCTACCTTGGCGCCAGCAACCTCCCACTTGTCTCTGCACCTGCACCTCGTGTCTAGAAGCTCAAGTTGTCCCTCCCTCTCCATGCCAGGGTCACTGTCGCTCCCAGGAATGTGAGCGGGGGCGGTGTCTCCCTCTAGCTGCACCTCTGAAGAGTGAGCGGGTTCCTCTCCCACGGATTGTATCTCTTCCTCAGAATCAGAGTTGCTTTGGGACTCTATGGGCTCAGATCCAACCCTGACAGGGGGCATGAAGCAACCCGGAGGAGGTTGGGGGCTCTCCGAAGCACTCCATGTGCTTCTGAGCTTCGGCACCCCCGGTCCAGCCACGCCAGGTCCTTCCCTGAGCTGCTGCTTCCATCTCCTCTGCCACCGCCACAGCCATTGCCACCCTCGCCACCGCTGTCCTCACCATGGCCACCCTCGCTGCCACCGCCACTGCTATCCTCACCGCCGCCCTCACTGCTGCCTCTGCATCCACTGTCCTCACTGCCACTGCCGCTGCTTCTGCCTCCGCTGCTGTCCTCACCACCACCAGCTCCTGAGGCCTGGACGTGTGCGGTGACTCTTACTGCAGGGCTCTTAAAAAATGGCGACTCCTTGCAGTAAGAGTTGCCACGCATGTCAAGGCCTCAGGAGTTGGCGGTGGCAAGGATGGAGGTGGAGAAGGCCACAAGGATGGCAGTGAAAGCGATGGAGGTGGTGGCAAGGATGCAGCAGAGGCAATGGCGGGGACAGCGGAGGCGAGGATGGAGGCAGAGGTGAGGATGGTGATGGCAGTGGTGGCGGTGAGGTAAGGGGGTTTGCGCAGGGGCGTTGGGGGGGACCCAAAGCGGGATTTGACATCCGAATCCCGCTTCTGGTTGGGGGCCAAGTTAGGTTGCCCCCCCGTCCAAATCTGCCCAAGCTGAATTGGGCCCATCGCTGAATCCACAAAGAGACTTCCGGGTCAGATTGGGTGGTTCCTGCGCAGCCCTACGGGTCATTACACCTAAAAAAAAAAAAAAAAAGTATTGTAGAGTTGGGAAAAGTGCAGAAAAGGGCAACTAAAGTGATCAAAGGGCTGGAGTAACTCCCCTATGAGGGAAGGTTAGAACAGCTGGGATGGTTTAGCTTGGGGAAAAAGCGAGTAAGAGGAGACATGATAAAGGTTTACAAAATCATGCTTGGTGTGGAGAAAGTGGATAGGGATAAATTTTTCTCCCTCTCTCATAATACTAAAATCTAATGGGGTCATCCCATGAAACTGATTGGTGGGGGGTTCCATATAATTAGAAGTAGTTATTCACACAGCACATAGTTAAGCTATGGAATTAGCTATCACAGGATGTAGTGATGGCCACCAGTCTGGATGGCTTTAAAAGGGGGTTAGACAAATTCCTGGAGGAAAAGTCTATCAATGGCTACTAATCCTGATGGCTATGGGCCACCTCCATTGTCAGAGGCAGTATGCCTATGTACACCAGTTGCTAGACAACATGGTTGGAGGGATGCTGCTGCACTTGTGTCCTGCTTGTGAGTTTCCCATGGGCAGCTGTTTGGCCAATTTTTGAGCAGAATGCTGGACCAAATTAACCCTTGGTCTCATCCAGCAGGACTCTTCTTATGCTCTTACGTTCTTACCCCTTATGCCCTGGTGGTGACATGGACTTTCCACCACCACCACCTTAGGACTGCTCTGTTAATTTCTTTTTCTGTATTCTTCACACGAGTAATGACAGGGGTGGGCCAATGCATAACTGATGCCTTAGTTGATAAGTTAGTTGATTCCTTAGTCAAAATTATAGATTATGAAAACAATTAGAAATGTAGCAGACCAAACTGACATTTCCCATCAGAAATGACATCTGTCTTTAGTGACTCTTTGAACCCAGTATCTGGCAGGACAAATAGTAATAATAATAATAATAATAATAATAGTAGTAGTAGTAGTAGTAATGATAATAATAATATAACCTACCAATGTATTTAATTCCGATGCTTGAAGTGTAAAAACCTCTTCTGCATTCCACCATAACTTGTGTGGGACATACAAGTTAAAAGTTCATGGTGATGAAGGTTTTAATGCAAAACACCATGAAAAGAACAGAAAGTGGGGCAGATTAAGCAATGGTTTCATGAGGATGGGAAAACATTACCAAATGAATATTCTCAATATACCATTGCAACTGCAATCTTGTATCCTTTTTAGAATGAGGACTTTTATAGCTATAGCACTATAAAACCTAAATTCTTTGGAAGAACAAGTTTTACACTGCTGATTTTGCAGGCTATGGAATGGCATTTCTGTCTGCCTTTCTTTCTTTCTTTCTTTCTTTCTTTCTTTTAAAGAAAGCATCTTTATTTTAATTCAGGAAACATTTGGATGGCCACTGTTTCAGCACTGTTCTAACAGGACTCTTCTTATATTAAAATAAGAATCACATTACAGCTGTTTGCAAATGGCTTCTCAAAATTATCTAACTTATCTATGACAAGCAAAACTGGGAGAACAATTTCACTGAATATTCTCCATGGGAAGGTGAAATCCTCCAACAGTTTAACAAGGGTAGGTTTCACCAATTTCAGCAGCACATCCTTGTCATCTACCTCCCCCTCCCCCCTGCAAGAGTCAACAGCCTGGCCACCATTTTACATCTACCTGTTCTAGCATCATTCCAGAGCATTATGGGAGAAAAGTGGCAGCCACCACAAATAAGTTGTGGAGAATATTCAGAGAAACATTTGCAAAGTGACCTTCCTTTTCTGGAGGGTGGATAGGAGCAAGAGAGAAAAGAATGCTCAGAACTCAAAACTTTTATTGTTTTTATGAGGGATAGATACATCTTGGATACTGACAGATATAACCTGATCAAGTGATGAAGTTTACTAATTTATTCACTATAACTTTGCGAGCGGAGATGGGTCAAAGAAGACTCAGACAACAAAGTTTGGGTTGAACATTGGGCCAAGTATATTGAAAATATCCACAGAGGGGAACCTAGGACGAGCACCTGACTGTGTCAGCGACTAGCTGGCACTTCTTGGGTGAAAACGTACCCAGCCTGAGGGGTGGCGGTGATCTCGCCATCCCTCCAGACTGCCCCTTCTGGGGGAAGTAGACCTTCCCCTGTCACCCCCTCCTGGTGCCGTACAACACCTGGGTGAGTGAGGAGGGTTGGTATCCCAGGCAACCCTTATCCCTCTGCCAAGCTGCACAACCCATTTGGGGGGCCTCAGGCATCACCTGTCACCATAAGGTGCCTCTGCATGCACACCATCCCTAATCTCTTTCTGCTTTTGCCCATCCTAGCCACCACAGGATTCACAAGCCTACTGCTTGTGAAACTCCCCCCACCTGCATTGAAGGATTTCCCGCAGGCCCCTTTGCAGATCAGACAGGAATATGTCGTTCCCTGCATTGGACAGGTGGACACCCTCCTGTAGGGATGTCAGAGAATTCTGCCACAGATCTTGGTGAGGCCGAATGCCAGTGCATTTGGCACCCCGAACTCCATGGCGGAATGGCCTGCTAACCCTCCGCCCCCCGCGGATCCCCCCCAGGACGAGATTACCTGGGGCGGATGTAGGGATGTACGAAATTGCCCTTCCCTGGCTCCGCCAGGTTCCGCTGGGGGGGAGGCACTCCGTCCCTCCCCCCAGAATCCTCGCCAGCCAGCTCCGCTCTGTGGGGATTCCACAGAGCCACCGGCCGGCTCTGCCAGCAGCCGGACATCCGGCCGCTGGCTAGCAGGGACACAAATTGCGGCGGCCATAGCCACTGCCGTTTGCGTCCCTGTAGTCAGCCGTGATAGGCTACGTAAATGTTTACATAGCCTCCTCTCACGTCTGACTTTAAAAAATAATTCAAAAGTGCATACGCAAATGGCGGCGGCAATGGCTTTGCAGATCTGACTTTGCAGATCTAGCCATGATAGGTTACGTAAATCGTCACGTAGCCTATCACGGGGGCATTTTTTTTTAACTTTTTATTTCGCGGCCGGGAGAGGTGAGGCGCCTCCCCCCCGGCCTGAATTTCGGCCGGGCAAGGAGGGAAGCCTCTCCCCCCGGCCTGAACTTCGGGGGGAGCAGCGAAGCGCCTCCCCCCCACCACGAAGCAAGCTGCGAGACCAGGTAAGTGACTTTCGTGCACCCCTACAAATAAGGAACGCAAATGCGTACGCACTATTTTTTTTCCCAAAGTCACCCGTGATAGGTTATGTAACGATTTACGTAGCCTATCACAGCTGACTTTGGAAATCTAGCTGTGATAGGCTACGTTAATCATTATGTAGCCTATCACGGGTGTGGGTTTTTTGTTTTTTGTTTTACTTTTGTATTTCGTGGCCGGGGAGACGGGGCGCTTCGCCTCCCCCCCCGGCCTGAATTTCGGCCAGGCGAGGCGGGGTGCCTCCCCCCTGGCCTGAACTTTGGGGGGAGAACCAAAGCGCCTCCCCCCCACCGCGAAGCAAGCTGCGGGACCAGGTAAGTCCCTTTCATACATCCCTAACGGCTGTAGCTGCCACCATTTACATACGCGCATTTTTTTTTAAAGTCAGACGTGATAGGCTACGAAAAGATTTACATAGCCTATCACGTTGTTTTTTTTTATTTTTTTAAACCTAGCCATGATAGGCTATGCAAATAGCAGAGCCATCCCGGAGCCGCTGCCGCCTGGAAGATCTGCCCCAGGTAAGTCTTGTCCCGGGGGGGATTCGCGGAGGGGTGGGGGGGTGGCAGGCCTTTCTGCCATGGAGTTCGGGGGCCGAACGCACTGGCATTTGGCCTCACCGAGATCCATGGTGGAATTCTCTGACATCCCTAGCTCCAGGTAAGGCAGTTGGTCCCCATTTGAAGGAGAATTATGGGAAGACCCTGAACTTAGGGGCTAGGGAGAGATCCTCCCTCTTTCCCTTGGGTCCTCAGGACACGACTGTCGTTTGTGCGCCAAACGAGCACTTAGCCTCCTTTCTGCACCCTCCATCTGTCGTCACTCCCTGCATCTGTGCCTAGCATCCAGCAAGCCCCCTCCAGCACTCTTTTGCTGCCAGGGTCACTATCTATCCCAGGAATGCCAGCAAGAGGAATCTCTGCCAGCTGCTGTGCTTGTGAGAGGTAAGTGAGCTCCTCTCCCATGGATTGCTGTTCCTCCTCAGAATCAGAACTGCTTTTGGGCTCTATTGGCTCAGTTTCCACCCTGACACCGCATCTCCCAGCATAGCCGGCCGGAAAGGCGTGACCGAGGGCTACTTCTCTACATGCAAAATTCAGATGCCCAGCTACTTCTTGCAGTGCCTGGAGGGAGACTTTACGAAGATGGAAGATGGATTGGAGCTTATCAAGGAGGACCAGCAATTTGACCTGAGCAAGGCGAGAACATTGTGCAAGGGTATCCAATTCGATCTCTAAGAACGTTAAAGTAGCCGATGGGCCCTCAGTTTTGTTATGGGCCAGGGGACACCCAGGTCGGAGGAAAGGGAAACAAATGCTTTGATTAAATCAGAACATTGACTGCTGCTGCTAGGCCTGGTGAACAGGAAATCGTCCAAATAATGGATAGGGATGGGGGAGAATTTCTCCCCGAAACTTTGGGGGGCCGAGTGCCAACGCATTCGGTCCTCCGAAGGTTGTTCGGGGAGAAATTCTCTGCCCCCCCGCCCCCCCCGGGATGGGACTTACCTTTCACGAATGTCCCTTCTGGCGGCGGGTCCCGGCAGTGGTTCGGCAGGTCTTTGTCAGGGGCGGGGGCGGCAGCCGGTCTTTTGACCAGCTGCCGCCGCTGTCATTACAAGAAAAGTAAAAAAAAAAACAAAACACCCCACTGATAGGCTACGTAATGATTAACGTAGCCTATCACGGCTAGATTTGAAAAGTCAGCCGTGATAGGCTATGTTAATCGTCACGTAGCCTATCACGGGTGACTTTGGAAAAAAAAAAAAAAGCGCGTACGGCCAATGGTGGGCCCCATAGGGAGCTGCCATTCATGTTCCTTATTTGGTCCCTGTAGTCTACGTAAAGATTTACGTAGACTACGGCGAAAATAAGGACAACGCAAATAGCGTTGCCCTTATTTTCGCCGTAGTCTACATAAATCTTTACGTAGACTACAGGGACCAAATAAGGAAAGCGAATGGCGGCTCCCTATGGGGGCCGCCATTTGTGTATGCGTGGTTTTTTTTTTCAAAGTCACCCATGATAGGCTATGTGACGATTAACGTAGCCTATCACGGCTGACTTTGCAGATCTAGCCATGATAGGCTACGTTAATTGTTACATAGCCTATCACAGGGGCGTTTTTTTCTTTTTCTTTTGAAGTTCGCGGCCAGGGAGACGGGGCGCTTCTCCCCGGCCTCAATTTCGGCCGGGCAAGGCGGGAAGCCTCCCCCCTGGCCTGAATTTTGGCCGGGCGAGGAGGGAAGCCTCCCCCCCCGGCCTGAACTTCGGGGGGAGCAGCGAAGCACCTCCTCCCACCGCGAAGCAAGCTGCGAGACCAGGTAAGTGACTTTCGTGCATCCCTAATAATGGACCACGTTCTGATAACCCGACCTATCTCTAACGGCCCAGTCCAGAAAGGTGCTGAACCTTTCAAACGTGGCACAAGAGATGGAGCATCCCATAGGTAGGGTGCGGTCGATGTAAAACTTATCCTGGAAACAGAATCCCAACATATTGAAGTCTGCAGGGTTGATAGGCAAAATGTAGGGATGTATGAAAGTGACTTACCTTTCGTGGATTATGTTGATGGTGGGGGGGGGACGCATTCCATCCCTCCCCCCGGAATCCTCGATGGGGGGAGGCACTCCGTCCCTCCCCCCCGGAATCCTCAATGGCCGGCTGTGCTCCGCGGCAGCTCCGCGGAGCAGCCAGCCAGGCCCAGCCCAGCCCAGAGCTGTCCGCAGCTGGATTTCCAGCCATGGAGGGCTCTGGGGGGAAAACAAAACAAAACCCGCATAGGCAAATGCTGTCTGAATCTACGTATTTTTTTTTTTGGCCATCTGAATCTACGTGGATTTTTACGTAGGCTAAAACGGCGAATCAAAAAGGGACGCAAATAGCGCCCGCTACGCTATTTGTGTTCCCCTTTTTTTTCGCCGTCATAGACTATGTAAATATTTACGTAGATTCAGATGGCCAAAAATAAGGAACGCAAATGGTGGTGGCCATTTGCGTATGCAGTTTGTTTGTTTTTTTAAACACACCCAGCCATGATAGGCTACGTAAAGATTTACGTAGCCTATCATGTCATTTTTTTTTTAAACCCAGCCATGATAGGCTACGTAATTCTTTACGTAGCCTATCATGTCCTTTTTTTTTTAACAAGACTGCAAATGGCGGCGGCGGCAGCCGGTCGGAAGACCAGCCGCCGCCGCCAAAGCCGCCACTGGAGCCACCCCCACCACCCGGAAGATCCACCCCAGTTAAGTCTCATCCCGGGGGTGATCCACGAGGGGGCGGGGGGGCAGGCCGTTCCACCATGGAGTTTGGGGGGCTGAATGCTCTGGCATCCGGTCTCACGGAGATCTCTGGCGGAATTCTCTGCCATTCCTAGCAAAATGCGAAAGGCGGATTTGATGTCGCACTTGCCCATCAGTGCCCCATGGCTGAGATCCTGGATCATAGCTACGGCCTCATTGAAAGAGGTGTACCGCACAGAGCAGAGATAATCTGGGATCTCGTTGTTAACAGACTGGCCTTTGGTGAAAGAGAGGTTATGAATTAACCTGAACTCCCTGAGGGATTTCTTGGGAACTATTCCCAGAGGAGAAATCTGGGCATCAGGGTATGGAAAAGGGGCCTATGACCCACCCCGCTAGAAGTTCCTTGTCAATCTTGTCCTGGACCAAGTATTGCATGGAAAGGACCAACTTTTGATTACCAGCAAAATAAGGCCTGCGCTGACCCTGAAAAGGGATCCTGAAACCCAGCATGAAGCCACATTCCAAGTAGATCGCATCCTTCCGGTTAGGGTAACGCCGTAAAAGCTGAAGGAGCGACAAAACCTTAATTGGGCTGGGGCCCTTTGGGAGGGGGAATGTTGCCCGCTACCAGGCTTCCTGCCACCATGGCCCTCCTTCAGGGGACCCTTCCATCCCCTAGCTCTAGGCAGGAGGCCCAGGAATGCTAGAGATGTATGAAAGTCACTTCCCTTTTCGATGGGGTGATTCGCGGTGGAGAAATCCTAATCCGGCCGGTTCCGCTCCATGGAGATTCTGCGGAGCCGCCGGCCGGGGCCACCCGCAGCTGGACGTCTGGCCGCTGGGCAGCCTGCTGGGAAAAAAAAAACAGGATACGCAAATGGCGGCGGCGATGGCAGCTGCCATTTGCGTTCCCTTTTTTTTGCTGCTTTAGCCTATGTAAATATTTGTATAAGCTATTACGTTGAAAAAAAGGGGAACGCAAATAGCGTAGTGGGCGCTATTTGCGTCCCATTTTCCCCCCGCCGTTTTAGCCTACGTAAATATTTATGTGAGATATTATGGCGAAGAAATGGGGAATGCAAATAGCGTCGTGGGCGCTATTTGTGTACCTTTCCCCCCCACCGTAATAGCTTACATAAATATTTATGTAGGCTAAAACGGCAAAAAAAAGGAATGCAAATGACACCCACTACGCCATTTGCATTCCCCTTTTTTTCACCGTAATAGCCTATGTAAATATTTATGTAGGCTAAAACGGCTAAAAATAGGGAACACAAATGGTGGTCACCGTAGCCGCCGCCATTTTCGTACGCTGTTTTGTTTTGTTTTTTTCCTTGCCGTGATAGGCTATGTAAATACTTACATAACCTATGATGGGCTACCATAGGGATGCAAATGGTGTCCCCTACTCAGGACGCCATTTGCATCTGCAGCAGCCTGGCAGCAGCCGAAGCTGCTGCCGGAGCCACAGCCAGGTAGGCTCCGTTTCGCGGGGCTTTCTCAGGGTGGTGGGGCGGGTTGCTCCGTTCCACCACGGATTCCAGCGGGGCGAATTCACTGGAATTTGGCCCCCCTGTGATCCGTGGTGGAATTCTCTAACATTCCTATGGAATGCTGACTGCCACAAAGGCAGCATTCGTGATGGAAATGGCACGGGTTTCAGGAACAGGAGCCTTTGGAGCTGAACTCCCAGCGCAGCAAGCGGTGTTGAACCCCTGGACCCACAATGGGCCTAGTAGACATTGCAGGAGACAGCTTGGCGAGGATGTAGTTGCTGTCAGACCTGTCACCGAAGCCTGGCCTGGAAGAGGTCATGAATTGGAGCCAGGGGTCCTGGTCCTTCAGGTCCCATCAGATAGAAGGGTCGATGGCAGCCTTCCGGTAGGGATGTCAGAGAATTCCGCCACGGATCTTGGTGAGGCTGAATGCCAGTGCATTTGGCCCCCCGAACTCCATGGCGGAATGGCCTGCCACCCCTCCGCCCCCCGCGGATCCCCCTGGGATGAGACTTACCTGGGGCGGATGTTCTGGATGGCGGCGGCTCCAGCAGTGACTTCGGCGGAGGCGGCAGCTCCAGCGGCGGCTTCGGTGGAGGCGGCGGCTGGTCTTCTGACCGGCTGCCGCTGCCACCATTTGCAGTCTTCCCCCCTCCCATTCATGATAGGCTATGTAAAGACTTACATAGCCTATCACGTCTGGATTAAAAAAAAACAACCGCATACGCAAATGGCGGCGGCTACGGCTGCCCCCATTTGCGTTCCCTATTTTTGGTTGTCTTAGTCTACGTAAATATTTATGTAGACTAAGACGGTGAAAATAAAGGGGAACACAAATAGCGTCCGCTACGCTATTTGTGTTCCCCTTTCTTGTCTTCGTCTTAGTCTACGTAAATATTTACGTAGACTAAAATGGCCAAAAATAAGGAACGCAAATGGCGGCGGCCATAGCCGCCGCCATTTGCGTACACGTTTTGTTTTTTGTTTTACCCAGACGTGATAGGCTACATAAGTCTTTACGTAGCCTATCACGGCTGAATTCAGGGACACAAACAGTGGCGGCTACGGCCGCCGCCATTAGTGTCCCTGCTAGCCAGCAGCCGGATGTCCGGCTGTTGGCGGAGCCAGCTGGCAGCTCCGCGGAATCCCCGCGGAACAGAGCCGGCTGGCCAGGATTCCTGGGGGGAGGATTACTGTACTGCTGTACATTCCGCTGCTGACCGTACGTTCAGGACGTTCCTGTACTGCTGAACTGCTGTATGTTCTACTGCTGCTTCCGCTGAGAGTCACTCTGTCCCTCCCCCCCCAGTGGAACCCGGCAGAGCCAGGTAAGGGGGGTTTCGTACATCCCTACCCTCCGGTGGAAGGCCTCATCATAGGCCAGCCAGCAGCTCCCTTCGTACTCCATGTAAGCCTGGTAGATTATGTCAAGGTATTTAGTGAGGACCCACCCCCTCTCAGGGAACCCTTGCTGGAGGATGCCAGCATAAATAAAAAAACCTGGCAACCAGACGCGGCCGCCATTCGCAAAGCAGCGCGAACGGCACCAGGTAAGTCCTCCATTTCACCCGCCTTTTGTGGGGTGGTGGGGCAGGGGGCTTTGTTCTGCCATGGATTTCGGGGGGCGCACTGGCATTTGGCCTCACTGAGATCTGTGGTGGAATTCTTTGACATCCCTAAGCACCAGTAGACATAGCCCCACTTCCAAGGTTAGCGTAAGGGGTCTATGGGTGCCACCTGTGATGTTGACTGGGTAGGCGAGGGGGGGCAAGGGGTCCTGAGTCAATCCCGCAGGTCATTGCTGAATGCTTGCACAAGTGAGTTTCAATGGCTGGGATTGCTGAGGCTGTGTGGATGTAGGGGGGTGTCTCATGTAGTAACCAGTAGGAGAGGTGGAAGGCCGAGACCGCTTGCATGAGTAAATGAGCTGGGAACCCCAACTGAAGCCTCTGGCTGAGCCACTCTAGCCACGGCGGCCGATGTCAGTGGAGATGTTGCAGGAGTGGGGGAGGGCCAACCCTGAGGGGTAAACCAGAGCATCCAACCCCATGGCCCATTTGGTCCCCCGCTCAGCCATGTGAAGTAAGGTGCAGTGGTTGTCTCACCTGGACCCATGGTGGCCATGCTTGGATCCCTTACCAGCAAGGCGGAGGGTGTCGCCTGCGTCACTGGTGGGAGAGGCACTGTGGGAGAGTGGATGGCCTCCTGCATGGGTGTGCCATCGGGGTGAACCTGAAAGGACGAAGTGGAGTGTGACATCGGGGTGAACCTGAGACCCTCCCAAGGTCACTCAGCAATACTTATGGCTAAGGGAGACTAAGACTTGGGACCCCAGAGTCCCAGTACAGTGCTCTAACCACTATACCACACCAGCACATGTGGTTGCCCAGGAAAAGCAAGGCAGAGGTGGAGGCCAGAGAGGCCTGTGAACCAGGAGAGGGTGCTGGCTGCAAGAGCCCTCTCCCACCAAAGACCCCCAAACCTTTTAGGCCTGTTGGCCCAGGAGAAGACGACCCAGGTGAGTAGGGGTGGCCATGAATTTCTACCCGAATCTCAGGGAGGCCGAATGCCAATGCATTCGGCCCCCTGAAATTGGGGGTGAAATTCTCTGCCCCCCCCGCTCCCCCCAGGATGGGACTTACCTCCTGCGAATGTCCCTCCCGGCGGCGGGTCCTGGCGGCGTTTCGGCGGTGTTTCGGCGGCGTTTCGGCGGGGGCGGGGGCGGCGGCCAGTCTTCTGACCGGCTGCCGCTGCCGCCATTACAAAATAAAAAAGTAAAACAAAAACAAAAATCACACACCCGTGATAGGCTACGTAATGATTAACGTAGCCTATCACGGCTAGATTTCCAAAGTCAGCCGTGATAGGCTACGTTAATCGTTACGTAGCCTATCACGGGTGACTTTGAAAAAAAAAAAAGCGCGTATGCAAATGGCGGCACCCATGGGCGCCACCATTTGTGTTCCTTATTTGGGCCCGGCTAGTCTACATAAAGATTTACGTAGACTACGGCGAAAATAAGGGCAACGCAAATAGCTCACTACATCACTACAGGTGAGAGAGGGTGCCTGGGGGCAGGCAAGGGCAACTTAGTGCAGCCGTCGGCGGGGACCAGCAGGGTCGCCCACAGCGCCCGCCGGGGCCCGAGTGCCAGCGGTGGTGAGGAAGGGAAGGGAAGCAAGGGCGTGCATCGTGGGAGCGAGCGCAACTGCCCCAATGGCAGTGCCATGCAGCCACCTCCCAGGGAGCCAAAGGCAAGGGGGGGAGGCATGTGCCATCGAAGCGAGTGCCACCGCAGAATGGGAAGGCTGCGCCGACGATGACAACCAGAGGAGCTGGTCGCCAAGTCCCCACTATGGGAGGACAAACAGCGGCAGGAGGCAGACCCGGAGGGGCGCCGAAGCAAGCGGAGCCACCGCCATCTACCAGCAGGCAAGGGGGGGCATGTGCTGTGGACAAGCACTGCTGCCTGAACGGCCAAGCCACGCTGCTGCTGCTGCCGCCAGGATCAGCAAAGCAAGGCAGGAAGCGTGCGTCGCCAAAGCGGGCGCCGCTGCCCAGGCAGAGAAGCACAGCCGCCGGCAAGGGGTGCGTGCGCTGTCAGGGCGAGTGCCGGCGCCCTCAGAAGTGCTGTGAGTGCCAGCGGCAGGCGGCGCAGTGCACTGGGGCTGGGCGCAGCATCGACACGACAAAAATAGCAGGCAGGAGCCGGTCAGTCGTTGAGTCTCTCTCGCCCAAGAGCCGCGTGAACGAGAGAGCTTTGGTTGGGAGGGGAGCAGAGCTTAAGGAGACTCTGCATACCCCTCCCTGTTTGGTGGTGCCACTGGGGGCACCCAATGGCAACCCGCCACATCCTCTCTCCCCACCCGCCCGCAATGACCCCCCCCAATGGCCAGACAAGCTGATGCCGGGGTTAGGGCAATTGTGGTGGACATTGTTTTATAGCTTTGTTAATTTTCAAAGCTCTGTGTTTTAACTGATGTGAAGATGCTGTTCTGGCTATTTAAAAATAAAATCTTTATCAACCTGCCCAGTTACTGAGGTCATCAGAGGGCATGTTCCTGGTAATTCTGTATGGACCCATGGCCCGGCTGGAGTACACCAGGAAAAGAACCCTCAGTGTGGTGGCCCTGACTGTGGAACTCCCTGCCTTTGGAGGTCAGGCAGGTGCCAACGTTGTGTTGCTTGCTTTCAGCATCTCATAGGGATGCTGGAGAAACTTGAGACAGACTAAAATGAGTTTGGATTTCTAAAAATCCAATCTGTGGAATCTGCTGTGGAACGCCCTTCAGGCCACGTGGACTCCATGGACTTTCAGATGATTTTTGTTTTGTTTTCCTTTCCCGTATTTTACGCATACATATTCGTAAGAAAATACGCACATTTCTGCTGACGAGAAGTTGAACGGAATGGGAGACAATACGCTAAATATTACGTGCTAAGGTAAATTACGTAAATTGTTACAAAATGTCTGACATAACTATTTGTGTATTTTTCCACATTACAAAAAAAAATAATGATTCACATCCACCTGTGAGAGGACAATGGAACAAAACATGCCTGATAATCAGCAAAACACAGACAGAGCAGATTTTACACAGTCTGTGAGCCTCCTGAAGACATTGTTATTTTGAGAGGCCTTCCTTGAGTGACCAGCCATGGTTTATTAACTTCAGCATCTGTTTCTGTAAAAGGTTTTAATTGTTTTAATATGGGGTTTATTCTTTTATCTTTGTTGTTCACCACTCCGAAATCATTTGATGTGGAGTGGTATATCAATATTTTAAATAAATTTAAAAAAATTAAATATTTTTAGAACAAATACCTACAACTCTTACCATTGATACTGCTGGGTCTAAAATCATGTCAGGATCCTGTCACTTGCTGAGGGTGTGAAAAGTATCAGATGAAATGCCTTTACACATATGTATAAGTTCTTGTTTGTATATACATGATGCCATATATTAGGACCCCTTCATGGATCACTGCCTTGTTGTGGCGAAGGGGCTTGCGTAACTCAGTGAAGCCATAAACTATGCCATGCAGGGCACCCAGGACGGACAGGACTTGGAGAATTCTGACAAAATGTGGTCCACTGGAGAAGGAAATGGCAACCCAGTCCAGAATTCTTGCCAAGAAAACCCCATGGAATGTATCACAAGGCTAAAATATATGATGCTGGAAGATGAGCCCCTCAGGTCAGAAGGTGTCCAATATACTACTGGGGAAGAGCAGAGGGAATTTCCAAGTAGCACCAGAAAGAGTGAAGTGGCTGGGCCAAAGCCGAAAGGACACTCGGCTATGGATGTGTCTGATGGTGAAAAGAAAATCCGATGCTGTAAAGAACAATATTGTTTAGGAACCTGGAATTTAAGATCAATGAATCAAGGTAAGCTGGAGGTGGTCAAACATGAGATGGCAAGACTGTACATTGACATCTTGGGAATCAGAGAACCAAAATGGACAAGCATGGGCAAATTTAATTCCGGTGACCATCATATCTACTCCTGTGGGCAAGAATCCCTTAGAAGAAATGGAGTAGCACTCATAGTCAACAAAAGGGTGGGAAAAGCAGTACTGGGGTACAATCTCAAAAACGACAGAATGATCTCAGTATGAATCCAAGGCAAACCATTCAACATCACAGTAATTCAAGGCTATGCCCCAACCACTGAGGCCAAAGAAGCTGAGGTTGATCAGTTCTATGAAGATGTACAACACCCTCTAGAACTAACACCAAAAAAAGATGTCCTCTTGGAATGCTAAAGTAGGAAGGCAAGAAATCACCGGGATAACAGACAAGCATGGCCTTGGTGTACAAAATGAAGCACGACAAAGGCTAATAGAGTTCTGTCCAGAGAACACACTGATCATAGCAAACGCTCTTTTCCAACAACACAAGAGGCGACTCTACACATGGACATCACCAGATGGTCAATATCGAAATCAGATTGATTATGTCCTTTGCAGTCAAAGATGGAGAAGCTCCATACAGTCAGTCAAAACAAGACCTGGAGCTGACTGTGGCTCAGATCATGAGCTGCTTCTTGCAAAATTTTGGCTTAAATTGAAGAACGTAGGGAAAACCACTAAACCAGTCAGGTATGACCTAAATCATATCCCTTATGAATATACAGTGGAGGTGAGGAATAGATTTCAGGGATTAGACCTGATAGACAGAGTGCCTGAGGAACTATGGACAGAGGTCCATAACATTGTTCAGGAGGCAGTAACTAAATACATCCCAAAGAAAAAAGAAATGAAAGAAAGCAAAGTGGTTGTCTGATGTAGGGGTGGACGAAACGCACCTGTCCTCGAAGTTTTTCACGGTGGGGGGGAGGGGCTTCGCTGCTCCCCCCGTGAAGTTCAGGCCAAGGGGGAGGCTTCCCACCTCGCCCAGCCGAAATTCAGGCCGGGGGGGAGGGTTCCCACCTCGCCCAGCCGAAATTCAGGCCGGGAAGGAGGCGCCTCAACTTGCCCGGCCGCGAACTCAAAAGTTTTTTTTTTTAAAAAATGAACGCCCCTGTGATAGGCTACATGACAATTAACGTAGCCTATCACGGCTAGATCTGCAAAGTCAGCCGTGATAGGCTACGTTAATCGTCACGTAGCCTATCACGGGTGACTTAAAAAAAAAAAGCGTGTACGCAAATGGCGGCCCCCATAGGGAGCCACCATTCACGTTCCTTATTTGGTCCCTGTAGTCTACGTAAAGATTTACGTAGACTACGACGAAAATAAGGGCAACGCAAAGAGCGTTCCCTTATTTTCGCCGTAGTCTACGTAAATCTGTACGTAGACTACAGCGACCAAATAAGGAACGCGAATGGCGGCTCCCTATGGGGGCCGCCATTATCCGTACGCACTTTTTTTTTTTTTAAAGTCAGCCGTGATAGGCTATGTGACGATTAATGTAGCCTATCACGGCTGACTTTGCAAATCTAGCCGTGATAGGCTACGTTAATCGTCACGTAGCCTATCACGGGGGCGTTTTTTTTTTTCTTTGATTGGAATGGCGGCGGCGGCGGCGGCAGCCGGTTGAAAGACCGGCTGCCGCTCCCGCCCCGGACGAACACCCGCCGAACTGCCGGCCGGACCCGCCTACGGGAGGGACATTCGGCAAAGGTAAGTCCCGTCCCAGGGGGGGGGTGCGGGGGCTGGGTGTGTGTGGAGAATTTCTCCCCAAAACTTGTTCGGGGGGCCAAACACGTTGGCGCTCGGCCCCCCGAAGTTTCGGGGAGAAATTCTCCGCCATCCCTAGTCTGATGAGGCTTTAAAAGTAGCTGAGGAAAGAAGGGAAGTGAAAAGCAAGAGAGAAAGGGGAAGATATATCCAACTAAGTGCAGAGTTCCAGAGAATAGCAAGGAGAGACAAGAAGGCCTTCGTCAATTAACAATGCAAAGAAATGGAGGAAAACAATAGAATGGGAAAGACTAGAGATCTCTTCAAGAAAATCGGAGATCTCAAGGGAACGTTTTGTGCAAAGACGGGCATGATAAAGGACAAAGAAGGCAGGGACCTAACAGAAGCAGATGAGATTCAGAAGAGGTGGAAAGAATACACAGAAGAACTATACAGGAAAGATCTTAATGTCCCTGATAGCCATGATAGTGCGGTCACTGAACTTGAGCCGGACATCCTCGAGAGTGAAGTCAAGTGGGCCTTAGGAAACATTACTAACAACAAAGCTAGTGGAAATGACAGTATTCCAGCTGAGCTATTTAACATCCTAAAAGATGATGCTGTTAAAGTGCTGCACTCAATATGCCAACAAATTAGGAACGCTCAACAGTGGCCACAAGACTGGAAAAGGTCAGTTTACATTCCAATTCCAAAGAAGGGCAATGCCAAAGAGTGTTCAAACTACTGTACAATTGCGCTCATTTCACATGCCAGTAAGGTTATGCTCAAAATCCTGCAAGCTAGGCTTCAGCAGCATGTGAACCAAGAACTACCAGAAGTACAAGCTGGGTTCCGAAGAGGCAGAGGAACTAGAGATCAAATCACCAACTTTCGCTGGTGAATTCCAGAAAAAACATCTATTTCTGCTTCATTGACTACGCTAAAGCCTTTGATTGTGTGGATCACAACAAACTGTGGCAAATTCTTAAAGAGATGGGAGTACCAGACCACTTTACCGGTCTCCTGAGAAACCTGTAGGAGGGTCAAGAGGCAACAGTAAGAACCAAACATGGAACAACCGATTGGTTCAAAATTGGGAAAGGGGTACGACAAGGCTGTATATTGTCACCCTGCTTATTTAATTTATATGCAGAGTACATCATGAGAAACGCTGGGTTGGATGAATGACAGGTCAGAATTAAGACTGCCGGGAAAATTATCAACAACCTCAGATATGCAAACAATACCACCCTAATGGCAGAAAGTGAAGAGGATCTAAAGAGCCTCTTGTTGAGAATGAAAGTGGAGAGTGCAAAAGCTGGTTTGAAACTCAACATTAAAAAAACGAAGATCATGGCATCTGGCCCCATCACTTCCTGGCATATAGAAGGGGATGAAATGGAAGCAGTGACAGATTTTATTTTCTTGGGCTCCAAGATCACCACAGATGGTGACTGTAGCCATGAAATTAAAGGATGCTTGCTCCATAGGAGGAAAGCTATGGCAAACCTAGACAGCATAGTAAGAAGCAGAGACATAACCTTGCCGGCAAATATTCGTCTAATCAAAGCTATGGTTTTCCCAGTAGCAACATATGGCTGTGAGAGCAGGACTATAAGGAAGGCTGAGCCCTGAATAATCAATGCTTTCGAACAGTGGTGCTGGAGAAGACTCTTTTGAGTCCCCTGGACTGCAAGGAAGTCAAATCAGTCCATCCTAAAGGAAATCAACCCTGAGTGCTCATTGGAAGGACAGATCCTGAAGCTGAAGCTCAAATATTTTGGCCACCTAATGCGAAGAGAAAACTCACTGGAAAAGACCCTGATGCTGGGAAAGATGGAAGGCAAAGAAGGGGACGGCAGAGGATGAGTTGGCTAGATAGCATCACCAATGCAATGAATATGAATTTGAGCACACTCTGGGAAAGAGTGCAGGACAGGAAGGCCTGGCGTGCTATGGTCGACGGGGTCATGAAGAATCGGACACAACTTAATGACTGAACAACAACAATAATATATTAGGAATGTACGGACTGTGTAAAATCCACTTCATCTGTGTTTTGCGGATTGTCAGGCACCTTTTGTTCCATCATCTGCCCACAGACAGATGCAATTTCTTTTTGTCATGCGGAAAAATATGGAAATAATTACGTAAGTATTTACTAAGTATTTACATAATTGACCTCAGTACACAACATTTAGTGTATTGTCCCCCATTCCATTCAACATTTCCTCAGCAGAAACCTATGTATTTTTCTATGGATGTATAGTGTACATTTTGGGAAATAATCATCCGGAAGTCTACGGACTCTGCACAGCCTGAAGGGGCTGCTTCACAGTGGATTCTGCAGGTTGGATTCTTAGAAATCCAAGGTCATTTTAATCCATCTCGAATTACTCCAGCATCCCTACCATATATGCAATATCCACCATGAGTGTGTTTGTATATTATGTGTATATTTATATTGAGATATATAGCCACTTCCCCTCTCTTATTGACCCTTGTTTGGACTCATATTCTCTTTTTTTGTATGCTGATTTTTAAAGCATGCTTTATGGAAGACCATGTCGAACATTTAAAACGTAAAAATAAATAAAAATGAAATAAAGAAATCTCAGAATGATCTCTGTTGTAGGGATGGCGGAGAATTTCTCCCCGAAACTTCGGGGGGCCGAGCGCCAATGTGTTCGGCCCCCCGAACAAGTTTCGGGGAGAAATCCTCCGCACCCCCCCCACACCCCGCACCCCCCCGGGACGGGACTTACCTTCCCTGAATGTCCCTCCCGGCGGCGGGTCCGGCTGGCGGTTCGTCCGGTGTTCGAGCGGGGCGGGAGCGGCAGCCGGTCTTTCGACCAGCTGCCGCCCCCACCATTGCAATGAAAGAAAAAAAAAAAAAACGTCCCCTGATAGGCTACGTGACGATTCACGTAGCCTATCACGGCTAGATTTGCAAAGTCAGCCGTGATAGGCTACGTGAATCGTCACGTAGCCTATCACGGGTGACTTTAAAAAAAAAAAATAAAAGTGTGTACGGATAATGGCGGCCCCCATAGGGAGCCGCCATTCCCCTTCCTTATTTGGTCGTTGTAGTCTACGTCAATGTTTACGTAGACTACGGTGAAAATAAGGGCAACGCTATTTGCGTTGCCCTTATTTTCGCCGTAGTCTACGTAAACATTGACGTAGACTACAGCAACTAAATAAGGAACGCGAATGGCGGCTCCCTATGGGGGCCGCCATTCGCGTACGCGCTTTTTTTTTTAAAGTCACCCGTGATAGGCTACGTGACGATTCACGTAGCCTATCACGGCTGACTTTCCAGATCTAGCCGTGATAGGCTACGTGAATCGTCACGTAGCCTATCAGGGGACGTTGTTTTTGTTTTTTTTTTACTTTCGTGTTCGCGGCCGGGCGAGGCGGGAAGCCTCCTCCCCGGCCTGAATTTCGGCCGGGCGAGGCGGGAAGCCTCCTCCCTGGCCTGAATTTCGGCCGGGTGAGGCGGGAAGCCTCCCCCCCCGGCCTGAACTTCGCGGGGGGAGCAGCGAAGCGCTCCCCTCCACCGCGAACAAGCTGCGAGAAAAGGTAAGTGACTTTCGTCCACCCCTACTCTGTTGAGAAATTCTGGCTCAGCTCTACACTACACCAATGTTTCTGTGCCATGGGGCTGCAGCTGTGGAAAGCCTTCCAAAGCTACTTGCTGCTGCCATGTGAGCTAGTAGCTAAATATAGGGATGTATGAGAAATCTGTTTCAGTTTGTTTTTGATCAGGAGTTACCCAGTTTGCACCTTCTGAACCAAATACAGACTCGGAGGCAATCTGTGGTTGAAGTCCGTACATTTTTGAGCTTGCAATGTGATATGCAGACCCCCCTCAATTCATTCGACAGCATGCATGCATTTGAAAAATGCACATGAAAAATCCATATGTTTGAAAAACGTGCACAAATATGCTTTAATTAGCGGGAGAGAAATGCATACATTTCAAAGATGCGCATAATGGATGTGTACCTTTGGGAAAATATTAGGGATGTACGAAATTGGCCTTACCTGGCTCCGCCGGGTTCTGCTGGGGGGGGGAGGCACTCCGTCCCTCTCCCCGGAATCCTGGCTGGCCGGCTGTGCTCCGCAGGGATTCTGCGGAGCTGCTGGCCAGCTCCACCAGCAGCCGGACATCCAGCCGCTGGCTAGCAGGGACGCAAATGGTGGCGGCCGTAGCTGCCGCCGTTTGCGTCCCTGTAGTCAGATGTGATAGGCTACGTAAATCTTTACGTAGCCTATCACATCTGACTTTTTTAAAAAAACAAAACGTGCATATGCAAATGGCGGCGGCTACGGCCGCCGCCATTTGCGTTCCTTCTTTGGGCCTGTCTTAGTCTACGTAAATACTTACGTAGACTAAGACGGCGAAAATACGGGGAACGCAAATAGCGTAGCGGACGCTATTTGCGTTCCCCTTATTTTCGCCATCTTAGTCTATGTAAATATTTACGTAGACTAAGATGGGCCAAAATAAAGAACACAAATAGCAGCGACCGTAGCTGCAGCCATTTGCATACGCGCGTGGTTTTTTTTTTAAAGTCAGACGTGATAGGCTACGTAAAGATTTATGTAGCCTATCACATTTTTTTTTAAGTCAGATGTGATAGGCTACATAAATCTTTACATAGCCTATCATGTCTCTTTTTTTTTTTTACATGGGAAATGGTGGCGGCGGCGGCCAGTCGGAAGACCAGCCGCCGCAGCCGCCGCTGCCGCACCGCTGCCGCGGCTGCCACCGGAGCCGCCACCACCCAGAAGATCCACCCCAGGTAAGTCTTGTCCTGGGGGGATCCGCAGGGGGGGTGGTGGTGGGGTGGCAGGCTGTTCCACCACAGATTTCGGGGGGCCGAATGCGCTGGCATTCGGCCTCCCTGAGATCCGTGGCAGAATTCTCTGCCATTCCTATAAAATATGCATAAAATTGTGAAAAGAAAAGAAAACAACGCTTGCAATCTGATATGGATTTAAGTCAGAACGAGCTTCGAGATGGAATTCAGAGAGCTTCGGTGAGCTCGAGTTTTGTTCACTTACACATCCCTACTAAATAGGGATGCTAGCATAATGTGATGAGTTTACATTCCTGACTTTTTTGTAGGGTTGGCGGAGAATTTCTCCCCGAGACTTCGGGGGGCCGAGCGCCAACGTGTTCGGCCCCCCGAAGAAGTTTCGGGAAGAAATTCTCCACACCCCCCTGCCCCCCGCACCCCCCCCAGGACAGGACTTACCTTTCCTGAATGTCCCTCCCAGCGGCAGGTCCCGGCGGCGGTTCGTCGGGTCTTCGTCAGGGGCGGGGGCGGCAGCCGGTCTTTCGACTGGCTGCCGCCGCCGCCATTCCAATAAAAGTAAAAAAAAAAAAAATGCCCCCGTGATAGGCTACGTGACGATTAACGCAGCCTATCACAGCTAGATCTGCAAAGTCAGCCATGATAGGCTACGTAAATCGACACGTAGCCTATCACGGGTGACTTAAAAAAAAAAAAAAGCGCGTACGGCTAATGGCGGCCCCATAGGGAGCCGCCATTCATGTTCCTTATTTGGTCGCTGTAGTCTACGTAAAGATTACGTAGACTACGGCAAAAATAAGGGCAACACTTGTTTTTTAAGTCACCCGTGATAGGCTACGTGACGATTTACGTAGCCTATCACAGCTGACTTTGCAGATCTAGCCGTGATAGGCTGCGGTAATCGTCACGTAGCCTATCATGGGGGCGTTTTTTTTTAAACTTTTTATTTCGCGGCCGGGCGAGGCGAGGCGCCTCCTCCCCGGCCTGAATTTCGGCCAGGCGAGGCAGGAAGCCTCCCCCCCAGCCTGAATTTCGGCCAGGCGAGGGGGGAAGCCTCCTCCCCCTGGCCTGAACTTCGGGGGGAGAGCAGCGAAGCGCCTCTCGCCCACCGCGAAAAGCTGTGAGACCAGGTAAGTGGCTTTCGTGCACTCCTACTTTTTTGATACCTGACTTTACCACAGTCTAGTCATTGTATTTTGATTGTTTTTAAAAGGAGGTGTTAGTCTGCCTCAGCACACACAGTGGAATGCAATCCAAGATGAATGGGATGGCCATTTTGGGATGTAACGCAGGGGAGAGTAGCCTCTGGATGGGGGCCTAATCCAGCTTGTGGAGATTCCCCATCTGGCCTGCAGCACTTTCAGGGATTTCTCCAGGGGATGGGTCTTGGCCTCCATCCCTGCTGTTATCTGTGAGCACTCCACAGGGAAATCCCCGCTGATATTTTCAATTATAGATCAGAAATCAGAGGGGGGTGAAGGTAGTGGGGGACTTGGCCAGCACTGGGAGGAGCTTCCCCTGGAACTAACCTGCAAGGTGTCCTTTCCCATTGGACAGGATGCTGGATGGGTGAAGCACCTTAGCGAGCCACCAACTGGAGCACTCCTCCAGCTGCTGAATGAGTCAGGGAAGCTTCACTGCACACCAGCCTCCCTCAAAAGGGGAGGCCAGTGCACAGCGAAGCAGCTTCCCAGCAGATGTGTCAGGTGGATGAACTTTGCAAGCCTGCCGGGAACCCAGTGATGTCAAGGGATGTGTCCTTCTCCTCCTATGTCAGCACGCATTGCCCCATCCCCTTATGCCAGACAGCCTGCAAAGGCCTGAGTTGTACCCTCCACCCCACCGCTGCTGCAAGAGTGGAAGCAGACCAGACTGGGAGTTGAATCTCAATTCCAAGTTTGGAATGGAAAACCATTTTCCGGTGCACCTGAAGGCAGCAGGCTTGGTTAGGGAGTGTACAGCTGACAACATGGCAGATGCAGTTCTATTCTCCAAAATCTTGCAGCCCCAGCAACTGCCACCTAAAGCAGCTTCTTCACTCTCCTTAATGGTAGGGCCGGCCCTGAGTTCTTGGGTGGGATGGAGTGTTGTTAAAGAGGCATGTCTGGCTAGCTGGAACACCGAACAGGAATAATCCACACTGCAACATAAAAATAATTCTGGATTACTGTAGGGATGTACAGATTTTGTAAAATCTGGTTTGTTTGTTTTTTGCAGATTGTCAGATCCCTTTCATTCCATCATCTGCTCATTGACAGAACTTGATTCCCTCCCCAATTTCCTGAATTTGCAGAAACTTGCACTTGCAAAAATGCAAAGCTCTCCCAAAATGCACCCCCCCACACACACACATATTTTAATGTTTTAACCTCTGGGGGAAATCACATTCCAGCCAGTGTTTGTGTGTGTGTTTTACATTTGTGCAAAATTCCAGAAAGTAAAGAAAAAAAAGTAGAGACACACACACCAGTCCACAAGTCTGTGAAATCTGTGTGACTCAAGCAAAACTGGTCTGCTGCAGAACCCATGGGTCAGATTCATAAAAATCCAAACTCATTTGATTCTGTTGCAGATTTCTTCAGCATCCCTAGATTACTGATACATAGAATCATAGATCATAGAATAGCAGGGTTGGAAGAGGCCTATAAGACCATCAAGTCCAACTCCCTGTTCAATGCAGGGATCCAAGTCAGAGCATCCCTGACAGATGGCTGTCCAGCCTCATCTTGAATGCCTCTAGTGTGGGATTGCCCACCACCTCCCTAGGTAATTGGTTCCACTGTCGTATTGCTCTAACAGTCAGGACATTTCTACTGATGTTCAGCCAGAATCTGGCTTCCTGTAACATGAGCCCATTATTCCATGCCCTGCATTCTGGGATGATCAAGAAGAGATCCTGGCCTTCCTCTCGGTGACAGCCTTTCAAGTACTTGAAGAGCGCTATCCTATCTACCCTCAGTCTTCTCTTCTCGAGGCTAAACATGCCCAGTTCTTTCAGTCTCTCCTCATAGGGCTTTGTTTCCAGTCCCCCGATCATCTTTGTTGCCCTCCTCTGAACCCTCTCCAGTTTGTCTGCATCCTTCTTAAAGTACGGTGCCCAGAACTGTGTCTCCCTGCATCTAAACCATGGAAAGAGGCTGCATAGCAAACGTTTTTGTTCAGTTGTCAGCAATGTAATTATCTCCTTCTATGTGCATCTAATTTAAATAATGGTGGCATTTGCCATTAAGATCCAAATAACTTTCTTGACTGTTGCTGGATTTTTCAGAACTGGCATTGTTGATCCCCCCCCCCCCCGCATTCATGCTCATCTGCTTAGTACATTTATTTACATTTGCAGAGCATTCTGTGATAATAGCTATGGGTACATCATCTAAAAGCTTTGGAGCATGCTGGAGAAATTGTGCTGCTGAAGAGGAGTTGGAAAAATTTTAATTGGAAGCTTCATTAAACACACACATGCACACACACACACACACACACACACCCCAACACAACAGTCAATTGGCACAATTTATCTGAGTTGGTTGGTTTTTTACATCACACCTTTGAATGAATGGGTGCTATCTGGATTTACACTTGCTCAATAGAAGTAAACTGTCCCACTGAAAACAGCCAATTAGCTAGTTTTCTTAGAATGAACTGAAGCCATATGCTTAGTTTAAATGATTGGCCCCTGAAGTGCTGATTGTCAGCTCCCCGGTTGGATCTTGTTGTTCGGTAGTCAAGTAACTGGGTAATTGAAGTGCTTGTAGCAGACAACACTTTAAGAGGATATTCACAGAGGAATCTCTGTGGCCTCAGCTTCCTTGGTGACTTTCCCGAAAAAGTAGAGCTAGCCCTTTCATCAGAAGAATGAGCAGTCTTAGCTGCTCACTCTTCAAGAGACTGGGTGGAGTGGGGTGGGTTTGAGGAGTTGTGGGCATTTGTTGTTGTTCAGTCGTTCAGTCGTGTCCGAATCTTCGTGACCCCATAGGCATGTGCAAATCAACCGAACTTGAGCTCACCAAAGTTCTCTGAATTCCATCTCAAAGGTCGTTCCAACTTGAGTCTGTATCAGGATGCAAGCTTGGGGTTCTTTTTTTCTTTCTTTTTTTTAGGGATGTTAGAGAATTCCACCATGGACTCCAAGGAGGCTGGATTCTTTAGAATCTGGCCCCCCAGAGTCTGTGGCAGAATGGACTACTCCTCCCGCCGTCCCACGGAATCCCCCCGGGACAGACCCTACCTGGTTGTCAGCAGGTCTGGTCCATCTAGCTGCCCTCCACCCTCCACTGCTGCTTCTCTTCGGACACAAACGGCGTCCAGCATAGCAGATGCCATTTGCGTCCCTGCCTTTTGCCGTGATAGGCTATGTGAAGTCCACTATGCCATTTGCGCCCCTGCTCTTTGCTGTAATAGGCTACATAAAGATTTATGTAGCCTATCATGGGAAAAGGCAGGGGAGGCAAATGGCGTCTGCTACGCCAGACGCCATTTGTGTCCCAAGACTGGCCGTAGCCAGAAGTCAGGCAGCGGCCAGCCCTGGCTGGCAGCTCTGTGGACTTGCCGTGGAGCAGAGCGAGCTGGGGAGGATTCCGGGGGGAGGGATGGATCACCTCCTCCCCACAGTGGATGCCCCCACCCAGAACAAGGTAAGGGATTCGTTTTTTTTCCCTTTTCACACGGAACTCTGTGCACATTATCATGCATATTTTTCCCAAATGTATGCATCAATTGTGTGCATCTTTGAAATGTAGGCATCATTCTCTCATTGATTAAAGCTCTTTGTGCACATTTTTTCCCCAAAAGTGCACATTTTTTTCATGCAGATTTTTCAAATATGTGCATGCTGTCGAGTGCATTTTTTGGTCTGCAAATTACATTGCATGCTAGGAATTGGACAGGCTTCAGCTGCAGATTGTGTCTGAGTCCATATTTGGTCTGGAAGCTGCCAACGTTCTGATTTAAATCCTGGTGTGTGTGTGTGTTTTTAAACTGGGACAAATTTCTCATACATCCCGATGTGGGCGGTCCTCGCATTTTTGGACAGTACTGCTTTGGCAGAGTGCTTCATGCCAGCAGTAATGAATTCAATCAGTTTTACAATGGTTTTGCTAGACTTTGATTCAGTTAATAGGCACACTAGATTAAGGCTAGGGGTGGGAGAATGATAGGGATGTACGAATCCCTTACCTGGCTCCATTCAGGGGCATCTGCGGTGGGGGGGAGGTGATCCGTCCCTCCCCCCGGAATCCTGCCCAGCCGGTTCCACTCCGTGGTGAGTCCGCGGAGCCACCAGCTGGGCCCATCTGCAGCCAGACTGGTGTCCGCTGCCAGGCTGCTGCGGCTGCAAATGGCGACTGGTGTAGCGGCCGCAATTTGCATCCCTGTGTTAGACCATGATAGGCTACGTATATATTTATGTAGCCTATCACGTCAAAGAGCAGGGATGCAAATGGTGGCCGCTACGCCATTTGTGTCCCTGCGTTAGCCGTGATAGGCTACATATATATTTGCGTATCCTATCACGAAAAGAGGAGGGATGCAAATGGCTTAGCGGCTGCCATTTGCGTCCCTGCTCTTTGCCATGGTAGGCTATATAAATACTTACATAGCCTATCACGGCTAATGTAGAGAGGGAAATGGCGGATGCAGACCGGGGCCGCCATTCGCACTCGCAGATGAGGGCAGAGGACGGCGGACAAAGGTAGGGTCCATCCAGGTTTCATGGGGTGGCAGGGCCAGGGGGGATTGCTCCCTTCTGCCATGGACTCTGGGGGATTCTTTAGAATCCGGCCTCACTGGAGTCTGTGGCGGAATTCTCTAACATCCCTAGAGAATCAGCAAAGTTTGATGTTGGCAAGGTTTTCCGAATTTCACTGAAAAGCTCAGTTCACTTCATTTTCATTCTCAATTTCAAGGTTTTGTTGTTTTTGTCTGAATGGGAAAAAGTGCACCTTTGGGTGTTCATTGACTAAAACATGAAATGGGTATATTTCCAAAATGCACATTTTTAAAACGTACATTTTTTAAAAGTATGCATTTTTCAATTGGAAATGCAAAGTCAGGAACATGCAAGCATTTCCTGGGGTGGGGGGATCACTTGTGTTTGCAGTTGAGTTTGGGGGTGCAAACAGGGCACATTAGGGGCAAAACAAATCAAGATGAAAATCTTGTACATCCCTTATTCAGGCAGTACTTCAGTAATTTAGGCTGCACCATCGGATTTCTAAGAAAAGATGGAAATCTTGAACATCAAGAGGTCATATTTCAAAAGACGTACACCAAAATGTCACACATCAAAACCTCATACATCAAAATCTTGTGCATCAATCAAGATGACAATCTTGTACATCCCTTAGTCAGGCAGTAGTTCAGTAATCTAGGCTGCACCATCAGATTTCTAAGGGTCTGACCCGTAAAATATGCTGCAGAGTAACCTCCTCAGGCTGTGCAGATTCCATGGCCTGTTAGATTTTTTTTCTTTTACTTAGGGATGTTGGAGAATTTTGCCATGGATTCCAGGGCGGCCAAATGCCAGCACATTCAGCCCCCGGAATCCATGGCAGAACGAAGCCACCTGCCCCACACCACCCCGTGAAATGGGCCCGGAACAGAGCCTACCTTTGTCGGCTGTTCGGTGCTCCTCAAATGGTGGCCGCGTCTGCAGCCACCATTCACCTCCTTTCGAATGGCCGTGATAGATAAGTATAAGTATACATAAATACTTATGTAGCCTATCACGGCTAACACAGGGACGCCATTTGCATCCCTGCGCAGGCCAGCGGCCAGATGTCCGGCTGCAGGTGGCTGCGGGTGGCCCCGGCCAGCGGCCCCGTGGAGTTGCCATGGAGTGGAACCAGCCGGGGAGAATTTCAGGGGGAGGAACGGAGCACCTCCCCCCCACCGCGAATGACCCCAGATGAAACGGTGAGTCAATTTCGTACATCCCTACTTTTATTTTCCCCAAAATTATGCATATTTATTCATAGGAAAATATGCATGTTTCTGTTGAGACTAGTAAATATATGTAGGGAAAAGTTGAATGGAATCAGAGACAATCCGTTAAATGTTACGCACTAAGGTAAATTGTGTAAATTGTTGTGAACCCTCTTACAGAATTATTTGCATATTTTTCCACATGACGAAAAAAATGAATCTGTCTGTGAGCGGATGACAGTAGAAAAGGCACCCGACAATCTGCGAAACACAGAAAGAGTGGATTTTACATAATCTGTACATCCCTAGTGGAAGCGTGTGTGTGGAAATCAGTGAAAATGGAGGTGTGCAAGTGGAAGCACTTTCCATTGCGGCAAAGTCACCATTAGATACAAGCCAGTATCTCCAAATACGGATGTATGAGAATTTTGGTTTTGCTCACAAAGCATGTGAAGATGCCCCATTAGAAGCTCTGAATGTGAGTGCGAGCACGTGTCTGTCAAGAAATATTCACAAATTGTCGAACACATGATTGCATTCATCTTATTCCTGATTCCCAGTTCAATTTGTGCAAATTTCCTCAGTAGACTGAAGCAGTCCCGCTTTAGTCTATGGAGGAAGTTTGTGCAAATTTGGGGAGATTTGTGCAAATTTCCCATTTGATTGCTGGTCACTTTACACAAGCTTCCTGTTCAAGCAAACATGAACAGGAATCAAGCACAAGAGGAATGGTGAGACAATGTTCGGAGAATCATAGAGATCTTGAACAATGCTCAGTCACCCATTCCTATCTCTAATAATCCAAACAACTTAAACTCGGGGTTTTCCTAAGGATGTGAATCTTTGTTTAATCCAGCTGCAATAGGTGATGTAGACATTTTCTATTTTTCTAGAGTCTGGGATGCATGTGGAATACAGAAACCTCTTATTACTATCACCTCACTGATTTTTTTCTTTTCTTTTTTTTATGGCATATTATTTGGATTCTATCCAAATCCCATCAGAGGAATTGACATTGAAGCCTTCTTTTGACTTCGAAATGACATCTTTAAGTTTCAGAATTTTTGAGTAGTCTCCTAACGGAGCTGTTACTATGCACAAATGTTGCTTTCCATATTATCAAGCCACAACTTCATCATTCTTCGGCATGGCTTACAGTATGAAATGCAAATCCTGAACGAACACAACCAAAGATGAGTTGCTGGTAGAAGCTGATAATGTGACTAGCTTCATACCAAAATAGAAATATGGAAAGGGGTTCATTTAATTGATTCCATTGCAACAGTGTTTGAAGCAAGACCTTGGGGGCTGGGGGGAAGATACAGAAGTGTTGATTTTGGGGTTTGGACTTTGTTTCATTTGTTTAGAAAACAGTGACAACTCATTTTGTTTTATTTATTATAGATATGTTTGCTCTACCCTTCACCTCCAGGGCAGCTTGCAAGACTGCCAAAAACTGAAAAGCAATGGGGTAAGGAAGAAAGAAAATAAGTGTTCTAATCCAGAAAAATAAGCAGTTTTAACATATTTTGGACCATATGTAGGTCCTTCTTCAAGAACGTGTTTAAATTCTATAATATAAATTATGTGCATTGTTCTATAGATGTCCCTGAAGGAGAGATATGAGAACCCATCTCAGCACCCACAGAAGTGCAGCCCCCACTTGCCCCCCCGGACCCATGCTCGGGCCGCCCAAGAGCTTGGCGGGTTGCCCAGACTCACTGCAATCCCATCTGGTGAGTGCCCACAATTTTCCCGCCTTTGTTGTGTGCACAAAAAGGAAGTAACAAAAATGTGCATATTTAAATATGCACAGTTTGGGGGCCAGGAAAGCATAATATGTGCAGTATTACAGACATTATGCCTCTAATATTGTGCACATTAAGCTTTCCTGGCCCCAAGCTGCACGTATTTAAATATGCACTTTTTTCCCTTCCTTTTTGTGCACACATCAAAGGAGGGAAAACGGAGAACACTTACCTGACAGGATTGCGCTGAGTCCTGGAGGATGTGAGCAGAGTGCGAGCTGGGGGTGAGCAAGGACAGCATCTCAGCGGGCGCAGTCTGGGAGTCATGGGCGGGGGGGCGATGGACTCCCGGAGCCAGTTGGACGCCCGCAAAATCCTTATCCTGAAGAAAGAGCTACATGTGGTCCAAAATGCATTGGAACTAGGGATGTACAAAACTCACTTACCTTTTCGACAAGGCGATTCACTGTGGGGGGGAGGTGCTCCACACCACCCCCCAAAATCCTTCTCCGGCCAGCTCCGCTCCACAGAGATTCCACAGAGCCGCCGGCTGGGGCCGCCCGCAGCCGGAAATCCGGCTGCTGGGCAGCCTTCCTTCCAGAAGGGGAAAAAAAAAGTGTACGCAAATAGCGGCAGCTACGGCAGCCGCCATTTGTGTGCCCTTTTTTTCACAGTTTTAGCCTACATAAATATTTATGTAAGCTATTACAGTGGGAAAAAAAGGGCAATGCAAATGGCGTTGTGCGCGCCATTTGCGTTCCTTTCCCCCCCACACTGTTTTAGCCTACATAAATATTTATGTAAGCTGTTACGGCGAAAAACAAAAGGAACGCAAATAGCACCCACTACACTATTTGCGTTGCCCTTTTTTTTGCCTTTTTTTGACGGCAAAGGGCAGATGGCAATGGCGGCCGTGGCAGCCTATCGAAAGACCAGCCACTGCCGCTGCCGGAGCCACCGCTGGATCCACTGCCGTCCGGAACATCCGCCCTAGGTAAGCCTTGTCCCGGGGGGAATCTGTGGGGGGGGGGGCGCCGTTCCACCACAGATTTCGGTGGCCCGAATGCCGGTGCATTTGGCCTCACTGAAATCCATAGTGGAATTCTCTGCCATCCCTAATTGGAACTGTTTCTTTTTGTGGAATAAAACTCTTCTTTTGCATTTCACTTTTTGGTATCCTTTCGGGGCTTCCCATTTTGTTGGATTGGGCTACAACAAAATCAAAGTACACCATGGACAAACAAGTGCTAGATAAAACAGTCATTGGATTGGGGGGAAAATAAGAGCACAATTCAAGTTTAACACCCCATGTTGTTGTTGTTTGTTTGTTTGTTTTGTTTTAAGTTATTTGCTTGACCCTGAAATCAGTGTAGGTGCCAGATGAGTCTTCCTGAGGAGAGCATCCCACAAATGACCACCACCACTGAAATGTCCTTTTCTCTAGAAGTCTTGGACATTAAGGGAACATGGAGGAGGGCCTCTACCAATGACTTTAGTGCAGGGGTAAAGAAAGAGGGCAGGGTCTCAAAACCAAAGTACCTGCACTTTTCCTTCTTTTTTTAGCATAAATCTTACTGCCAGTAACTAAGGATTAATTAGGAGAGGCATTTCGATTTTTTAGAATACGGAAAAAACTACACAAACACCAGGAAACCACCAAACATTCAGTATTTGAGAGAAAGGGGTATGAGCTTCTGGGGAACCCCAGAGGGCCAGACTGGGATCTTTAGAAGGTCAGATTTAGTCTCCAGGCCTGAGGTTCTGCACCCCTGCCTTGGTGTATGGACAAGCACACCTAGGAACTGATGGACCAGGACCCAAGCCATGAAGGGATGTAAAGGTGAAAAACAGCACTTTGAAAGGTGTCCAGGGATGGACCAGGAGCCAATGCAGTTCATGAAGCACCAGCATAATATGACCTCACTGCCCAGTCCCAGATAGCAATTCAGTGGCTATACTTTGAACAAACTGCAGTTTCTGAACTGTCTGAAAAGGCAGCACCACATACAGAGGGGCCAAAGCTCAGTGTGATAAAGCACATGCTTGGCATGCAGAAGGTCCCAGGAATTTTCATGCTTGCTTACTTACTTACTTATTTATTTATTTATTTAAATTATTAATCGCCCATCTGGCTGGTCACCCAGCCACTCTGGGTGATGTACAGCATATAATAAACCAGTTTAAAACAATAAAATTCTACAATAAAAACATTTTTTAAATACCCTAACCCACCCCAAATGCCTGCCTGAACAACCACGTTTTTAATGCATGGCAGAAGCTCATTAAAGAGGGGGCATGATGGAGTTCCTTAGGGACAGAGTTCCACAGAGTGGCGGCCACCACAGAAAAGGCCCTCTCCCTCGTCCCCACCAGTCTAGCTGTCCTGGCTGATGGGACAGAGAGAAGGCCATCCGAGGCTGATCTTGTTAAGTGGCCTGTCTGGTGTTGCTGGATGCACTCCTTAAGATAGGCTGGGCCGGAACCATATAGGGTTTTAAAGGTCAAAACCAACACCTTGAATTTGGCCCATAAAACAACTAGGGATGGGGGAGAATTTCTCCCCGAAACTTCGGGGGGCCGAGCGCCAATGCATTCGGCCCCCCGAAATCAGTGGAGAAATTCTCCACCACCCCCCGCCACCCCCCGCCACCCCCCCGAGATGGGACTTACCTTTCACGAATGTCCCTCCTGGAGGCGGGTCCCGGCGGCGGTTTGTCGGGTCTTCGTCTTTCGACCGGCTGCCGCCGCCGCCATTACAAGGAGAGTTAAAAAAAAAACACCCCCGTGATAGGCTACGTAACGATTAACGTAGCCTATCATGGCTAGATTTCCAAATTCAGCCATGATAGGCTACATTAATTGTCACGTAGCCTATCACGGGTGACTTTGGAAAAAAAAAAAAGCGCGTACGCAAATGGTGCCCCCCATAGGGAGCCGCCATTTGCGTTCCTTATTTGGTCCCTGTAGTCTACGTAAAGATTTACGTAGACTACGGCGAAAATAAGGGCGACGCAAATAGCTTTTTTTTTTCCAAAGTCACCTGTGATAGGCTACGTGATGATTTACGTAGCCTATCATGGCTGACTTTGGAAATCTAGCCGTGATAGGCCACGTTAATCGTTACGTAGCATATCACGGGTGTGGTTTTTCTTTTTTTTCGCAGCCGGGTAGACGGGGCGCTTCTACCCGGCCTGAATTTCGCCAGCGAGGGATGGGGCGTCTCCACCCCAGCCTGAATTTCGGCCGGGCGAGGCGGGAAGCCTCCCTCCCCTCGCATGAACTTCGGGGGGAGAAGCGAAGCCGCGAAAAAAGCTGCGGGGCAAGGTAAGTCCCTTTCGTACATCCCTAAAAACAACTGGTAACCAGTGCAACTCCTTCAGCACTGGAGTGATGTGATCTTGCCAGCGGCTGCCTTTATCAGGCAAGCCGCCGCGTTCTGTACCAGCTGCAGCTTCCGAACCGTCTTCAAGGGTAACCCCACGTAGAGCGCATTACAGTAGTTTAAACAAGAGTCCTTGGTCTTCACCAGTTCCCCTCTCTGGCAGACCAACGTTGCTGAGTGCATGTACTGGAGGTTGGGCTCGAAGGGCAGTCTGGGGATTCTCCTCATTTACCATCCACCCTGCTGCATGACTGACTCCCTGGCCGAGGTGCTTGAGGTGGTCTCTGATGTGCATATACTGTTCCCTAACTTATTGGTAGGGATGTCAGAGAATTCCGCCATGGATCCCGGTGAGGCCGAATGCCAGTGCATTCGGCCCCCCAAACTCCGTGGCAGAACGGCCTGACACTCCCGCCCCCTGCGGATCCCCCCCAGGATGCGACTTACCTGGGGCGGATGTTCTGGACGGCGGCAGTGGCTCCAGTGGCGGCGGCGGCTGATCTTCTGACCAGCCGCCGCTGCCGCCGCCATTTGCAGTCTCCCCCCCCATTCGTGATAGTTTACGTAAAGACTTACGTAGCCTATCACGTCTGGGTTAAAAAAAATGCGTACGCAAATGGCGGCGGCTACGGCTGCTGCCATTTGCGTTCCCAATTTTTGGTTGTCTTAGTCTACGTAAATACTTACGTAGACTAAAACGGTGAAAATAAAGGAGAACGCAAATAGCGTCTGCTACGCTATTTGCGTTCCCCCTTAGTTTTGCTGTCTTAGTCTACGTAAATATTTATGTAGACTAAGATGGCCAAAAATAAGGAACACAAATGGTGGTGGCTGTAGCCGCCACCATTTGCATCCCTGTATTCAGCCGTGATAGGCTACATAAAGACTTATGTAGCCTATCACAGCTGAATACAAGGACGCAAACAGCGGTGGCTACAGCCGCCACCATTTGCATCCCTGCTAGCCAGCGGCTGGATGTCCAGCTGCTGGCGGAGCCGGCCGGCGGCTCTGTGGAATCCCTGTGGAGCGGAGCCAGCCAGTCAGGATTCCAGGAGGAGGGACGGAGCGCCTCCCCCCCCCAGCTGAACCCGGCGGAGCCAGGTAAGGGGGCTTTCGTACATCCCTACTTATTGGTGTTGGGAGACTTCAATGTACATTCAGAGGCTATCCTCACAGGAGCACCTCGGGACTTCATGGAGACCATGGCTTCCTGGGAGCTGCACCATATTCTAACTGGGCCCACCCATGTAGCCGGTCATGCACTAGACCTTGTGTTTGTTTCTGGAGAAGCAGGGAGTGATCTGGAAGTCAGGGGTATATCCACCACCCCCTTGTCATGGTCAGATCACTACCTGGTGATGTTAGATTTCTCGGTTCCACAACCCCTCTGCAGGGGTGGAGGACCCATTAAAATGGTCTGTCCCAGGCATGTTATGGATCCGAATGGATTCCTGAAGGAACTTGGGGACTCTCTGGGGCACGCCAACGGCCACTCAGTCGAGACTAGGGATGTACGAAAGTCACTTACCTGAACAGAAATTTGCTTTGCGGTGGGGGGGAGATGTCCTGTCCCTCCCCCAAAAAATTCTGGCCGGTGGGGAGGTGCCCCATCCCTCCCGCCACGAATCCCGGCTGGCCAGGAACGCAAATGGCGGCGGCTGTAGTCGCCGCTGTTTGCATCCCTGCAGTCAGCCGTGATAGGCTACGTAAATGTTTACGTAGCCTATCACGGCTGAGTGAAAAAAACAAAACAAAACTACACCCACGGGTGCCGCCATTTGCGTTCCTTATTTTGGCATGTGTAGTCTACGTAAACATTTAAGTAGACTACAGCGAAAATAAGGGGAACGCAAATAGCGTAGATGCTACGCTATTTGCATTCCCCTTATTTTCGCCGTAGTCTATGTAAATGTTTACGTAGACTACACGTGCCAAAATAAGGAACGCAAATGGCGGCGCCCATGGGCGCCGCCATTTGCATAAGTGCGGTTTTGTTTTTTTGTTTTTCACTCAGCCGTGATAGGCTATGTAAACATTTATGTAGCCTATTACGGTATTTTTTGAAAATCTAGCCATGATAGGCTACATAAATCTTTACGTAGCCTATCACGTTTTTGTGTGTGTGTGTGTGTTTTACTGGAAATGGAAGCGGCGGCAACTGGTTGGAAGACTGGCCACCGCTGCCACTGCCGCTGAACTGCCGCCGAACCGCCGCCGAACCACCTCTGGAGCCGCTGCCACCAGGGAGGTTCGCCAAAGGTAAGTCCCGTCCCGGGGGGGTGGCAGACCATTTCGCCACCGATTTCGGGGGGCCGAATGCACTGGCATTCGGCCTCCCCGAGATTCGTGGCAAAATTCTCTGACATCCCTAGTCGAGACCCTGGTGGGTGGCTGGAATGCTTCAATCACTGGGGCATTAGATGGGATGGCTCCGAAATGCCCTCTCCCCCTGAACAGGGCTCGGGCTGCACCATGGTTCAATCCGCAGTTACTAGCTCTGAAACAGGAGGTGAGACGGCTAGAGCCCCAGTGGCGGAAGTCTCGCTCCAAAGACGATCAGACACGGGCTAGAGCTGTATCTTCAGCCTATCACGTGGCAGTGAAGGCAGCAAAAAAGGAATATTATTCTGCCTCTGTCACATCTGCAGAGTGCTGTCCCAGGAGGCTGTTCCAAGTGGTTTGAAGCCTGGTCAGTCCTGTGGCTCCGGAACCACTGGGGCATTCTAAGGCCTCCTGTGAGGCCTTGGCAAGGCACTTTAAATAAAATTGATCGGATAAGGAGTGTGACTCCTCACACTGTGGATATAGTTAGTGAGCAAGAGGCGTCCTGTGGCAAAACCAAAAATGTGCATTTTTGCGATCACCATTTTATTTCTTGGAAAATGGTGGCCGTGAAACTCAATAAGGCTGCCGGAGTGAGTGCAGGCCATTCGCTGAGCATGGGCAGAAGGCGAGCAGGGCCTGGGGTTCGGCGAGCAGAGCTCGGGGGTCCAGGCAGGACCAGGACCACTAGATTCCTGGACTAAATTGGGTGTCTGTGCCATCCCTACCTCCAAGGACCTCAGGGCAGTAAACATTTTGCATTTATACTCACAACAACTCTGTTAGGAGAGCTACAGTGAGAAACAGCAATCTCCATGGCTGAGTAGAGATTTGAACCTCTGTCCCTCTAGTCTAACCACTATACCACACTGCTCCTCCTGTCACTAGGGATGTATGAGAATTTTGTTTATGTTTGCAAATCAAGTGAAGATGTCCCATTCACAATCCTGAATATGCATGCAAGCAGGAGCATATCTTTCCACAAATGTTCACACATTCTCAAATTTGTGATCCCATCGAAAAAATGTGTGTGTGTGAGTGTTTAAATGTGCACTTTGAAACTCTCCCAATACACCTTTTCATGTTTTAGTTGGGGGGGGAGTGCATACTTTTGAAAAATGCACACAGAAATGCGCACTTTTCCCTTTAGAATGAACTGAAAAACAGGTCAGCGGTGAAAATGGGAGCAAGCCAAAATGAGGTGATTTTCAGAGAATTTATTTAATTGATGATCTCAAAAATTGCTAGTTTTCCCATACCTACTTGCCATGACACTAGGGTCTACTTATTTTTTTGCGGTTCCTCTGTAACTGGGGGCACTCACCCCCCCCCCATATTGTCCCTGGAAGGATGCTATTACTATGACGCAACAAAGCATCTTAAGAATATAAGAACATATGATGAGCCAGGCTGAAACAGACCAATGGTCCATCTAGTCCAGCATTCTGTTCACACAGTGGCCAAGCAGCTGTTGACCAGGAAACCACAAGCAGGACACAAGTGCAACAGCAGCATCCCCCTGCCCATGTCCCCAGCAAAATGCACATTTCTGTGCATACAAAAACATGCACATTTTTGCGATTGCTATTTAATTTTGTTTAGAAATGGTGACCACAGACCTTGACGAGGTCACTGGGGTGAGTGTGGGCTGCTCGATGAGAGTGGGAGGGGCTCGAGCATGGTCTGGGGGCCAGCAAGCAGGAGCAGGGGCTGGGCAGGAGTCCAGAGAACCCGGACGGGGGTGGGTTCTCACATCCCTACTTGTGTGCTGCCCCTGGCCATAGGTGTTGAACTCTGAGGTTAGTAGTGCCAAGATAGTGATGAATCAGACTCAAAGGTTTGCTTACAAGGAGTACTTTATTGGGTAACTTACAGCACACAGGTGCACCCAATGGTTGGATCAGACAGCTTCTCTGAACCATGAGCCATTGGGTACAATGGGTCTCATACCATACATGTTAGCAATAGGCAGCATAACAGCAGCATAGCCCCTAAAGTTCATTCTCAGCATAGTGTTTGGTTCTCAGGCACAGCCACCTGTAAACAGTCTTTGCTTCCCAGGCACATCAGAGATAAAGACTCTCCTCATTAGCAAGGAATGCACCAAGAAGGCTGTTATCGGCCTCTTGACTCATCTGCACATGCTCAGAGGCTTACTAGCATGGGAATTGCCCCAATAATGAACTTAAGAAAGCATTATAGATCTCTAGGCCCCTCTAACACTACAAATGACTTGGCTACGCTCCTGGTGCCAATATAACTTGGAAGAAGGGTGGGATAAAAAAGAATGGTAATTTCAAAAAATGAAGTAAACATTCTTAGATGAGGCTGATGCGGGTTGCTGCTCAGCAGAAGACTCTGTCCGTTCCTACGTGGATCCCTCATGTGGGATATGCCAGGTGGCAACCACATTTTATTTCACTACAGCTGCTCTGCCATTGTGTGGTGAGAGAGATATTCAAAGATAACAGCAGCAGCAACAAAACAAACCTCAACTAGAGAGCAGATGTTTTTGTTTAAAAAGAGAAAATGAAAACGCAGTGATATCCAAAACCTTGAAAGAAGTGAGTATCTCACTAGGCACTTATCTTCTCGAATATTTCTTCTGCTGCTGATCCCTTGGTAACATTGCCTCACTTATTAACTTAGGACTCATGATAAAACATTACACAATGGTTAAAGAACCACAACTTCAAAATGTAAGTGCTGCTTTTAGGCCCCCCATACATTTTGTTAGCTAAGTGAAATGGATGTAAGCATTTGCTTCATCTGAAGAAGCCGAAAAGAAGGCAAGCAATTGGATAGGTATTTATACTTGGGGGATGATACCAAATAACAGCAGCATTTCCATCATCTTGCCTTATATCTTAGAGCGTGAGAAGACATGGCAACTGAGAAGGCATCTAAGAGCCAAGGTACATATTACTTTGAAAATGTAGCTAGCAGCTACACCTTCCTTTCTTACCTTCTCTAAAATAAGTGCAGGGGGGGGGGGGCAATCCAGATCAGGATCCTAGTGTGGGGGTAAAGAGGGGGGCTTTAACCTTTACCTTCTGATGTAGTCTCGGTCTATACCATCACCACCCTGCTCCCCCCACCCATACACATATTCCGTGTCTAATTTCCATTGCCAAAGCATCCATGGATCATTTTTTTTTTTTGGCAACAAAATCTCAGGGGTGTGTCAGCAGTGTGTGATGTGGCTGCAAAAAAGGCAACTGCAATTTTAGGTTGCATCAAAAGAAGTATAGTTTCTATATCATAGGAACAGTTCCACTCTGCTATGCACAGGCCAGACCTCACCTTGAATACTGTGCCCAGTTCTGGACACCACACTTTAAGAAGTATTTAGATAAATTGGAATGAGTTCAGAGAAGGGGAATGAAGATGATCACGGGACTAGAAATTAAGTCCTTTGAGGAAAGGTGGAAGGAACTAAGTCCTGCAAGGAAAGATTAAAGAAACTGGTATGTTTAGCCTTGAGAAGAGAGGATTGAGGGGGGATATGATGGCACTTTTCAAATACCTAAAGGGTTATCATTCAGCAGAGGGCAGCAACCTGTTCCCTATTATCCAAGACTGTAGGACACAAAATAATGGGCTTAAGTTACAGGAAGGTAGATTTCCATTGAACATGAGGAAAACCTTCCTAACAGTCAGAGCAGTCAGACAATGGAACCAACTGCCTAAGTAGGCGGTGGACTCTCCATTAGTGGAGATATTCAAGCACAGACTGGACAGCCATCCTTTTGGGATGCTTTCAACTGGATTCCTGCACTGGGCAGGGGGTTGGACTTGATGGTCTCAATGGTCCCTCCCATGTCTATGATTCAATGATCCAGATCAGGACTACAGCAGATACCAATGCATAAGCTAACTCTATATGGCAGTTTCCAATTGTTGTGCAGGAAAGCTACAGGGGAAGTCATGTGTGGTTAGACCGGCTAGCACCACAGCAAGAGAGAAGGACAAGAATGAAGCATGGCCTTGATCCTCATATTGAGGCCAGATTATTTGGTGCATACAGTTACCACATTCATACCCCCCATCATATTAAGTAACAAACACCTGGTGTTCTTTTTCATCAGATTCCAAGCTAAAGCCAGACTTTGTTTTGATATCTGTGGCCCATCGTACCTGAGGAGGCCGAGTATTATCTTTGGCTGTGACTGGGCTTATTTTCATGCCGAAACTATTTGGCATCAAGCACAATAATAAATGGTTTCCCAGTTCTTGGACGCAAAATGATGTTTTAAAGGGAATTGGGAGTGGGGGTGGGTGGATATTGAAGAAAAGCAAAGCAAAGGCCAATACCGCTTGGAAGTTTTACTGTTCCATCTGTTAACCTTCAAGGCTGGGGCTTCATAAACAGTTTGAGAACCAACATAAACATCTCTGAAAGCTTGGAGTGGAGAAATAGAAGCTGCAGAACAAAATGAGTGCCTGCAGGAGAGAAGGCCTGCCTGTGGAACTTAGTCCTTTGGGTCTGAATTTTGTCATCTCCTACAACAGCCCATACTCTATAAAAAAAAAACAAAAAACATAGATCATTTTTACCTTTCTAGTGCAGGACAAAAGAGATTAAATATCCTTTTTCAAGATACATTTCCACACAACCTAAGGATGGGGCTGATTCTTATGTCAATTTTTATTCTCATGACATAGGAAGGAACATAGAAAGCTGCTTTATACTGGGCCTTCTAACTCAGTATTGTCTTACACAGCACTGAGCATTTATACTGACTGGCAGTAGCTAGGGATGTAAGATAAATTTGTTTCAGTTAATTTTTGATCAGGATCTTACCCAGTTTGCACCTTCTGGACTGAATATGGACTCAGCCACAATCTATGGTTGAAGTCCATACATTTCCAGGCTTGCAAGGTCATTTGCAGGCCAAAACAACTGCATTCAATAGCATTTGTGCATTTGAGTAATGTGCATGGAAAAATGTGTAGAGTATGCTAGCTCTAGTAGGAAGCATGCTTGTGTATGCCAGTTGCTGGGGAACACAAATGGGAGGGTGCTATTGCACTCATGTCCTACTTGTGGGTTTCACTTGGCCACTGTGTGAAGAGAATGCTGGAAGAGATGGACTCTTGGACTGATCCAGCATGGCTCTTCTTATGTTCTTATGAATAGGACAGTTGTCCCAGGCTTCCTGGCAGCAATGGCCTTGTCCATCAAAAGAAGTCTCCCCGGAATCCTGACAAGTTTTCCTTATCAGATAAGGCAATATAAAAAGGGTTTCCTGCAGATAGAAATTTTGAACATGACTGTCTCATGGTACTGAGTTGAGTCTTTTATATTGTGATTATTCTAGTTTGTTTGTTTGTTTTTTGTCCTTTAGGCCTTACAGCATACCTTCTATTGTGTCTAGGGGTAATACTCTGTTTGAGCCTCTCCAGTAGTCACACATCTGGAAATACATTTAAAATAATAGTATTATAATAGACATGTCTGTCATCATGGTGAGAACAAAAATAGGGCAAGAATGAGGGAACTGCATCCTGCCCCCTCAATAATGTGAGATGCAGACTGTAATGTTCCATACTCAGGAACTAATGCTTAATGAATACAAACTTCATTGTCCCATAACATGACTTAAACAAACAGACTTTGTGGGCTAATAGTTTCCAAACATATAGCACTAATTAGATTTCTTCCATATTTCTATCTGTCCCTGACAGGTTCCTCAGTTTATTATTTTGACAGGAGGAGGAGGGTGGGTGGAGGGTGGGGAAAGAAGTATTATGTTAATGCAATGACCTCTGGAATTATTTATCCTTGAAATGCAAAAGGAATTGTTAGCATCACATAACTGACAAGTGGTAAATAGAAAAAACAAAACAAAAAACCACACACAAAAAAACAAAAACCCATACAAAGTTGGTTTCTTTGAGTAATTTAAAATACATGTATTTTGAGAAAAGAAGACTTTATACACCTTTGAAGTCATAATTATCAAAACTAGGCATACTAAACGAATTCAGTCTTGGTGACTTAGGGATGGAAGACCTTAGGGATGGAAGAGAATTTTTGATCAGTTCACTATAGGGTTGCCAGATAAATCTGCAGTGGATTCCAATGAGTCTGGATTTCTGTGAGTTTGACCTGAAGATCCCACAGCAGATTAGCTTTTTCCATGTCATGAGGATTCTGTGGACTTGCAGCCTGGTTTTTCATTTTTCAGGGGATTAGTGCTCATGCAACTTGCCACAAGTATAATAAAATTCTGGTTTTTTAAAAAAAAAGTCTGTTTCCATCAATGAGCAGATGATGGAACAAAAGATGCTTGGCAATCTGTGAGACACAGACGGAATGGATTTAACAAAATCCATACACCTCTAGTTCTCTAATATGCAGGCCACTATCCTTTGGATTACACACTTCTAGTTCGAGGCTAAAAAAATTGAGTACAACAAACCCCCCAAATATTGTATAGTTCAATGTAAGACAAGACAAGATGGTTTGGCCTTAGATTTTCAATATTAAATTTTAGGGGTTGTTGTTTTTCTGGATGCAACTGGGTGGCTGTATTTTAGTCAAATACGTTTTAGCTTTATCGACTGGTTCACTGTTTTGCAATTGTCTGGTTGTCAACGCACTCAAATGGAACCGAACAATTATGTACAATAATATGTATATTAAGGAAAGTTGTATACAAATATGTATACCTTAGGGAAAGTTGCAAGTAAAAATGCACATACTGGGAAAAGTTGCATGTGAAAATGAATGTGAACATTTGTGCAGGTGTGCACGTGTGTGCGCGTGTGCGTGTGTTTTAAAGAATACTCTCAGATCAATGCAGAAAATGGAATGGATTTATGATTGAAAACATGTGCAAGTGACATCGAGTGGATATAGTAGACTACTTTGTCCATCCCTGCCTGGAATAAGAAAAGAATTCAGTTATCCTCTCACTTTCACACTTCCCAAATGTTCTGATGCAGTTCTCAGCTCAAAAAATCCTCTCAAAATGCATTTAAAAGCCTTGTTTTAAGAGAAAATACATTTTGAAATAGTTATTTTGATAGGATTAGTTTTGGAAATACATATTTTGAGAGAAAAACATTTTAAAATATGGATTTAACTATGTATTTAAATGCAAATTTTTATGCAGATAAATGCACAAAATCTGAACACATGCAAAGCTAGCACGGACCAAACATAGAATGATTCATCCATGCCTATTTGGAACATTTTCATGCTTTTCATTCTGGTCAGTAAGACTATAGTCAATCAAACAGGACTGGTGAACTGGAAAGCATCTTAATATCATATGCTATGACTCCTTTTTTTTTTAACACTGATGGCCACAAGTGATAGGGCCTTTTAAGTTGTAGCCCTACATTTATGGAACTCCTGCCATACATTTATGGAACTCCTATACTTTTGCCTTCCTCCCTGTGGTCATGGGGTGTGGGGGGGAATTAGTCATGGTGGCTTATTTCTCCTGCTGTGCATGCCAGTTGCATGCCAGAGTGGGTGGGTGTTGCATAATTACCCTCACTGGAACATTTTGCTATGTGGTGTGGACCCAGCAAGGGTAGCTTGTTACCATGGTTAACAAGCTACCCCAGTACCCTACAACAGCCCATTGGTTCTGAGTGGCTTGCTAACCATGGCAACAAGCCACCCTCACTGGGTTTGCGCAATACTGTGTGAGCCATGCTGGCAAGGGTAATTATCCCCCCGGTATGCAACCGGCACATGCAGCAGGGGAAATAAGCCACTGTGGATTATTTCCCCCTCCATGATCATGCAAACCCAATCTGAGAGTCCATGACTGGCCCAAAGTCACCCAGTGAGCTTCATGGCCAACTGGGGACTAGAACCCAGATCTCCTGAGTCCCAGTCCAATATTCCAACCACCACACCACACTGGATCTCAAATTTTGGAAAAATCCCTAGTCATACAGGACTTTAGTGACCAAAATGATGGTGTGCTGATGGCAGTGAGCGGGAACGGGAAGGGAGATTTGGAAGTCAGGGAACCATGGGACAAGTTGCCAAGAAGCTTGTGATGTGGACAGTGCAATGCCATACATGTCTTCTCAAAACTAAGTCCTACTGAATTATTCAGGGGGACTTACTCCAAGAAAAATGTGTACAGGATTTCAGCCTGGACTTCATATGTTGCTGATGTAACTGGACAGATTTTTGGCTTCAGATCTGTAGGGTTTGTTTTCTATGGGAATTATTCTTTAAAAACAACAACTAACAACCACCACCACAACAACTGAGGCATGGTTGTCTACCCCTGGCTCTGGCATTTTTGAAAGGGAACACAACTCACATTGGATTATCTCTTTATTAAATTCATACTTAATTAAAGCCCTGTGGAAATTCTAGGGTGTCACACAGCACAGTGAAGGCTTTTGTTTCAGTTCACATAAACATCTGCCACCTTTTAAATGGCTGTTTTTACTATGTGTAGAGTGACGTGACCTATTGTCCTCGTCCACCTTAAACTTAACAGAAAGCAGGTGATGTGCATTAGGAGAGGAAGCTTGGAGGATCCTGTTGTAAACAGTTCATTATTTACAATAAATTAGAAGCAACTGGATCTTGACAAAAGACAGGTTCCTTTTAAAAATAAAAAAAATAAAAATAGAAACCTTATCAGAAAAGTTGGTTGATGTGAATTTCAATCAGTAAGGAAGGCTGCTTGAAATGAATTTAAAAGAAGTGGTTAATGAAAGAAATTAAACTAGAGCCATGCACAAATGTACTCTCAAAATTCTCCAGCCAATTTGTGGACAGAGAAATGCGTGTGTGTGTGTGGGGGGGGCACTGAATTTCTCCTCTCTTTTTTTGTTCAGTCGTTAAGTCATGCCTGACTCTTCATGACCCCATGGACCATAGCACGCCAGGCCTTCCTGTCCTCCGCTCTCTCCCGGAGTGTGCTCAAGTCCATATTCATTGCATTGGTGATGCTATCCAGCCATCTCATCCTCTGCCGTCCCCTTCTCCTGTTGCCTTCAATCTTTCCCAGCATCAGGGTCTGTTCCAGGGAGTTTTCTCTTTGCATTAGGTGGCCAAAATATTGGAGCTTCTGCTTCAGGATCTGTCCTTCCAATGAGCACTCAGGGTTGATTTCCTTTAGGATGGACTGATTTGACCTCCTGCAGTCCAGGGGACTCGCAAGAGTCTTCTCCAGCTCCACAGTTTGAAAGCATTGATTCTTTGGCGCTCAGCCTTCCTTATATTCCAGCTCTCACAGCCATACGTTGCTACTGGGAAAACCATAGCTTTGATTAGACAGACCTTTGTTGGCAAGGTGATGTCTCTGCTTCTTACTATGCTGTCTAGGTTTGCCATAGCTTTCTTCCCAAGGAGCAAGCATCTTCTAATTTCATGGCTACAGTCACTGTCTGTGGTGATCTTGGAGCCCAAGAAAATAAAATCTGTCACTGCTTCCATTTCTTCCCCTTCTATGCCAGGAAGTGATGGAGCCAGATGCCATGATCTTAGTTTTTTTAATGTTGAGGATAAATTCCCCAACAGTTTCTCATGGATAGGGCTCACTATTGGCAGGGCTTGTAGCACACCGTCTTCCTTTTTTCCTAAGGTTGGTCTGTCTGTCTGTCTATCTGTCTTTTTGTTTTATTGCACTGCTTCTGTAGGTGGAAACAGCATCAACTGTGTTGAGATTGTACTTTTCTGGGGCACAGTTTTTAATTTCTTTTAGTGATATTTTTGAGCTTACTTAATCACTGTGAGGTGGCCAAGGGTGCTGTGTGCATTTTCTCTCTCTATTACACGTGTTTCCATTGCTCCACAGCCTCCCAGGCCACCTGTACTTCTTGAACTGAAAAAGGCCCCATGGGAGGAATTGCCTCATGAGTTCTTCCACATGATGGCTTTAACTGAAGAGTGGGAAGCCAGGGAGGCTACAGGCTGCCATGGAGATGACTGCACAATGACCTACAGAACTCTCATGCACACTCCTCAGCCACCTCATAAGTAGGGTAAGCACAAGAACCCGAAACCCAACCCATGAGAATTTCTCCAAAATTTACCCTCCTTTGAATTTCTTTTCAGAAGCAATTTCTTTTCTATTGAATTGAATGAGAATGGTCAAAAAATGTGGGAGAAATTTTCCGAACAGCACTAAATTAAACCCAGCAGCCCATATTTAACTTCAAAATAACACATGCAGATATTTTGGCTAACAACTTAAAGTGTCTTGTAAAAAAAAAAAAAATCTTGTGATTCACAATGCAACCTTGTACAGGTTTATTCAGACATGTTGGAGTATAGGATTGTATCCTAAATCCTTACACTTATAGATGGTAAGGACCTGAGACCTGGTAAAGTGAATCAATCATCTCCTTTATCTCTTATGTATTTATATAGTAGTGTGATGTCCATATTTCAGATGATAAGACAAAGGCTTTTATCATGATGGAGAAGTGAACCCATTATAAACTATGTACTGCAAAACATTCTCTACAAGGCCAACTCCCTACTGATCTGAAACACTAGAAGGCAAGGCTCTGTATAAAGCAGGGGTGGGCAATTTATGACATCCCCAAGATTTTTTAGCCTACTTGCATCATCCCTAGCCAGCATAGATAATGGTGAGGGAAGCTGTAGGCCAAAACAACTGGAGGGCCACAAGTTGCCACCCTTGGTATCATGGGATAATTATTGAACTGAAGAAAGTCCCTTGCGAATTTGCTAAGTTACTTGCCATTGTAAATTAGGTAGCTCCTCATACTATACTTGTGAAGTCATTTTTAAAGGGGTTCCACATTGTGCAGAGTTGAGCCATCCAGGATTCTCAGGGGAATACAGGAAGCAAGGATTCAGAATGGAACAAGAATCTTTAAATCTAGCTTTTCCTTTGCTGTTATTTATTTTTTGGAAGCATATTCCAACTGCGACCACCTTGTGTTCTACAGTTAAATCTCAACTTTTGTGAAACAACAGTGAATCCATTTCAAAGAGCACCATTCTCTCTCTCTCTCTCTCTCTCTCTGCCATTACATTCCAAATTAGGGTGCAATCCTATGCATGTCTACACCGAAAAAGGTCCTATAATTCCCAGCATGCCCAGCCAGCCATGCTGTCTGGGACATCCTGGGAGTTGTAGGACTTTTTCCTGTCTAAACTTGCATAGGATTGTACCCTTAGGACTTTACTGGGGTTGTTGTGCAAATGGTGCTATCTGGTTTTAACTCGTAGTTTTGATTTTATCATTGTTTCATCCTTGTTCTTATTATTGTTTTGTTTTGTTGTTATGGTTTTACATTTTGTTTTACACTGTCTTGGGACATTTTACTTGAAAATGTGGCTTATGAGCCTTTTAAATCAATCAACATCTTTCAGTTGTAGTCCTCATTACTTCCATTTTGCCTACATCCTTTCCCTGAAGATCAGGGTTCTATAGCACAGGGGAACCTACACAAAGAGAGAAGGCTCCCTGATGCTCTACTGGGCCAGATCAACTGATGGTCCAATTCAGAATAAGGTGCATTCAGATTTAATAATCTTAAAATAAGTTCATAGCTTGAGGAGATTGATTTTGGGACTATTGGTTGAGTCAAGAAAGGTTTGTTTGCTTCTTCTTTTTTTAGGATTGACAACTGATTAAAAAAGTCAGGGTGCAATCCTATGGGTTGTGCCTTGTTAGATGGATGCCTTCAAACTTGGAGACTTCCATGAACCAAGTGCCCTGCTGGGCTACTTCCAGCAAGGCAGAAGGAGCAATGGAGGCAATTTTCACCTCTCTGTGCTCCTGTTGTTATGTTTTCACTCCAGATGGGTCTCTGGGCTTGTCTAAAGGAGGTGTGCTGGTGGAGGCAGGTCTGGAGAGGCCACAGAATTCTTCATGTCCTGGCCTCTCCTGTCCCCTTCCCTCACCTCTCCACCATCTGGCACACCATGTTTTTGACCTCTCTGAGATTGCTTTTGCAACCTGGTAAAGCATCCAGTATGGTTCTTTCTGCAGCATATGTGAGGGTGGGGAGAGGGGTTGGATACTGGAGTCACCCTTCCAGGGTTGTAGCAGTATCTACAGCCTCAGAAGTGGGGGCTCCCAAGAATCCTGTGATTCCTGTGACACTCTCCCAGTACCATAAAATTGCTCTTGTCTCTACGTTGGCAGCATCCACGTGAGCATCTTGCTTTTATCTCATTTGAGGGCACAATGGACCAATTCCTGTTAGGTGCATTCTGCCACAAAGTGACAAGATATTCTGCCTGTATAAACACCCACAAGAATGCTGCCTTGGAAACATAAATATCTATATCCCATGAAAATCAAAGTTAATTCAAAATAAGATTATTCATACAAATTCCTGATATATTTATCTGTTTTCTTAGCAATAACCAGATATGTTTAAATGGCTAACACTGGGCTCTCTTCAAAGTAGTCTGTATTTTTCTAGCATTTCAGTTACTGCCAATCTGAACAAAGCAGAGAAGTGTGTGTGTGTGTGTGTGTGTGTGAGCAATGAAAAAATAAACACAGTTCAAAAGTTTGAATCTGATTTATATGCCGCTGGGCAGGATGGAGTCTAAAGGCTTGAATTTATTATAGCTGTGTTAGGTGTTTTCTGATGTTAGATGTGCAGACAAGCTGGTATTGAGGGGGGTTGTCAGCTCAGCAGGAGAAGAATGTAAGTGGGTTAGCGACCCTGATACTAATGCAAAACAGATTCTTAATAATAGCTTTGCTTTGGTGGCACATGCATTCAAATGGAATGCAGTCCACTCAGTCATCTTTTTTTGCTACCAGATTTTTAAACATTCGATGAGGGACAAGTAGGATAAGATAGAAGCAATTACTCTGAAAGTTCATTGGAGTTGTCAGTAAACGTGCGCGCGTGCGCGCACGCACACACACACACACACTGTTGACTTTTGGGGAGGGAAATCTTACCAGCATGAGAACTTAAGTTTAGAGATAGACTGACATAGGTCAGTGCTGATACTAAAAGACCTATAACTATGTGGATGTCAATATCAGAAGTGTGTGGATGCTACACTTCCTTGCTATCACAACAAGAAACCATGGAATGTGTCATGGGTGTGTGTGTGTGTGTGTGTTTTAAGCAAATGTTTAGCCTTTTTGAATGCAGCAACAAGCTTAAATATGAGCCCACTTAAAGCCCACTGACAGGTATCCCTTTCTTCTCATCCATGTGGGAACAAATGATACCGCCAAGCGGAGCTACGAAGAGATCACGTCAGACTTTGAAGCTTTGGGAAGGAAACTCAAGAACTTTGGGGCCCAGATAGTTTTCTCATCCATCCTTCCAGTAGTTAGAAGAGGGATAGAAAGGGAACGAAAAATACTCCGGGTGAATGACTGGCTACGAAGGTGGTGCCGACGAGAGAGATTTGGATTCTGGGACCACGGGCTATACTTCCTGGAATATGGGCTGTTGGCTAGGGATGGGTTGCACCTCACAAAGGCTGGGAAGAATGTGTTTGGCCACAGCATGAAGAACTTCATCAGGAGGGCTTTAAACTGAATCCTACGGGGAAGGGAGATGTAATGTTGGGGGTAACAATGGACGTAGGCGCATGCACTGCAATGGAGAGAACAGCGCTGATAGCGCCCAATAATAGTCTTCAGACACATGTAGGAAGAAAGCCAGACTATGAAGCACATGGTCTTCGATGTCTATATACTAATGCCCAGAGTATGGGAAACAAACAGAACGAACTTGAACTCTTAATACAGGAGGGAAATTATGACTTGATAGGTATAACTGAGACTTGGTGGGATGACTCTCATGACTGGAATACAACAGTTGAAGGATATAACTTGTTCAAAAAGAACAGGAGGAACAGAAAGGGAGGCGGGGTTGCACTGTATGTGAAAAATACATATCTCTGCACAGAAATACAGGAGGAGGAGCTTGGTAGCCCCATCGAGAGCATCTGGGTTGAAATAAATGGAGCAAAGAATAAAAGGAACCTGGTGGTCGGAGTCTACTACCGGCCACCCAATCAAGGAGAAGCCAAGGATGAAACTTTTGAAAAGCAAATAGCCAATGTTTTAAGGAAGCATGATGTAGTAGTAATGGGGGACTTCAATTTCCCCGATATTTGTTGGGAGACAAATTCTGCAAAACATGGCCCCTCCAGGAAATTCCTGACTTGTGTGGCGGATAACTTCCTCCTACAGAAAGTAGAGGAAGGAACTAGAGGATCGGCTATCCTTGACTTGATCCTAACCAACAGAGATGACTTAGTGGATAAAGTAGCAGTTACAGGAACTCTGGGGGAAAGCGACCATGTTGTACTTGAGTTCTTGGTTCTAAGGGAAGCAAAAGCCGAGTGTACTCAAACGCGTACCCTGGATTTTAGGAAAGCTGATTTTAATAAACTCAGAACAATGATCAGTAAGGTCCCATGGCAAGCAATGCTAGCGAGAAAAGGAGTCCAAGATGGGTGGGAACTTTTAAAAAAGGAAATTCTCAAGGCACAATCACAAACAATTCCAACAAGAAGAAAAGGTGGAAGACAACAGAAGAAGCCAATGTGGCTTCACAAAAAGCTTAGGGATGACCTGAAAACAAAAAAGGACACATATAGGAAGTGGAAAGAAGGCCAAGTAACAAAGGAAGAGTACAGGCAGGTAGCACAGAATTGCAGGGATGGCGTCAGGAAGGCTAAAGCGGAGAACGAGGTGAGGTTAGCGAGGGATGCTAAAAACAACAAAAAGGCTTTCTTCAGCTACGTGCATAGTAAAAGGCAGAGGAAAGAAATGGTTGTTCAGCTATTAAATAAGGATGGCAAAATGATAACAGATGACAAAGAAAAGGCAGAGGTGCTCAATTCCTACTTTGGCTCAGTCTTCTCCCAAAAGAGGGTCTATGACCCCCCTGGCAAAGGCGAAGTACAGGCTGAAGGGGCAGGATTGCAGCTTGAGATCGACAGGCATATGGTCAAGGAACACCTCATTACTTTGAATGAGTTCAAATCTCCAGGGCCAGATGAACTGCATCCTAGAGTCATAAAGGAACTGGCAGAAGAGCTCTCAGAACCGCTGTCTATTCTCTTTGAGAAATCATGGAGGACCGGGGAAGTGCCAGATGACTGGAGGAGGGCTAACGTTGTCCCTATCTTCAAAAAGGGTAAAAAGGAGGAACCTGGGAACTACAGACCAGTCAGTCTGACATCAATCCCTGGGAAAATTCTGGAGCAGATCATAAAGCAATCCATCTGGAAGCACCTTGACAACAATGCAGTGATTACTCGAAGCCAACATGGATTTGTCAAAAACAAGTCCTGCCAGACAAATCTGATCTCATTTTTTGATCAAGTCACCTCCCTTGTAGACCGTGGGAATGCTGTAGACATCATATACCTCGACTTCAGCAAAGCTTTCGACAAAGTGCCCCATGATATCCTGATGAGCAAACTAGCTCGAAGTGGGCTAGATGAAACAACGATCATGTGGATCCACAGTTGGCTACAGAATCGGACTCAAAGAGTGCTTATCAATGGGACCTTCTCAAGCTGGGGAGAGGTAACGAGTGGGGTACCGCAGGGCTCAGTCCTGGGCCCAGTGCTCTTCAATATTTTTATTAATGACTTGGAGGAGGAGGTGCAGGGAATGCTGATCAAATTTGCAGATGACACAAAATTGGGAGGGATAGCTAATACTTTGGAAGACAGAAACAAAATTCAAAGTGATCTGGATAGACTGGAGTGCTGGGCAGAAAACAACAGAATGGCATTTAATAGGGACAAATGCCAAGTTCTGCACCTAGGAAAAAGAAACCAAATGCACAGTTACAAGATGGGGGATACGTGGCTCAACCACACTACGAGCGAGAAGGATCTTGGAATTGTCGTGGATCACAAGCTGAATATGAGCCAACAATGTGATGTGGCTGCAAAAAAGGCAAATGCTATTTTGGGCTGTATTCATAGAAGCATCGCTTCCAAATCCCGGGAAGTACTAGTTCCCCTCTACTCAGCACTGGTTAGGCCTCATCTGGAGTACTGTGTCCAGTTCTGGGCACCACACTTTAAGAAGGATGCAGACAAGCTGGAGAGGGTTCAAAGGAGGGCAACAAAGATGATCAGGGGACTGGAAACAAAGCCCTATGAAGAGAGACTGAAAGAACTGGGCATGTTTAGCCTTGAGAAGAGAAGACTGAGGGGAGATATGATAGCGCTCTTCAAGTACTTGAAAGGTTGTCACAGAGAAGAAGGCCAGGATCTCTTCTTGATTATCCCAGAGTGCAGGACACGGAATAATGGGCTCAAGTTACAGGAAGCCAGATTCCGACTGAACATCAGGAAAAACTTCCTGAGTGTCAGAGCAATACGGCAATGGAACCAATTACCTGGGGAGGTGGTGGGCTCTCCCACACTGGAGGCCTTCAAGACGAGGCTGGACAGCCATTTGTCAGGGATGCTCTGACTTGGATTCCTGCATTGAGCAGGGGGTTGGACTCGATGGCCTTGTAGGCCCCTTCCAACCCTACTATTCTATGATTCTATGATTCTATGAGGCCAATGTGTGGTGAAGTCTCAGATGCCACATTAAAAGCATACTGCAAGGAATGGAATCAGGGAATACTAGTCCTTATTTGACTAAAGATTGGGGCTGGCTCATGATATTTTTAATTAATTCTTTTATTGATAATTTTCAACAAAACAAAAAAGAGGAAAAGAAAACAAATAGCTACGTTAATCTGAATATATCAATTTCAACGCATGCATATGAAATGGGGAGAGAGACAGAGAACAGTAGGTGTAAATTGGTACAACAGCAAAGCAACAAGGATGCTCTGGATAGATTATGGATGCAGTCAGTCCAGTTAGAATATATAAGAAACATAAACAGAGTAGGAACAGAGTAATTGCCAAATATATTTCATAGAATCATAGAATAGTAGGGGCCTATAAGACCATCGAGTCCAACCCCCTGCTCACTGCAGGAATCCAAGTCAGAGCATCCCTGACAGATGGATGTCCAGCCTCGTCTTGAATACCTCCTGTGTGGGAGAACCCACTACCTCCCTAGATCACTGGTTCCACTGTCGTATTGCTCTGGCAGTCAGGACATTTTTCCTGATGTTCAGCTGGAATCTGGCTTCCTGTAACTTGAGCCCATTATCCCATGCCCTGCTTTCTGAGATTATTGAGAAGAGATCCTGGCCTTCCTCTCTGTGACAACCTTTCAAGTACTTGAAGAGTGCTATCATATCTCCCCTCAGTCTTCTCTTCTCAAGGCTAAACATGCCCAGTTCTTTCAGTCTCTCTTCATAGGGCTTTATTTCCAGTCCCCTGATCATCTTTGTTGCCTTTCTCGGAACCCTGTCCAGCTTGTCCGCATCCTTCTTAATGTTTGGTGCCCAGAACTGGACACAGTACTCCAGATGAGGCCTAACCAGTGCTGAGTAGAGGGGAACTTGTACTTCCTGGGATTTGGAATCTATACTTCTATTAATGCAGCCCAAAATGGCATTTGCCTTTTTTTTTGCAGCCACATCACATTGTTGGCTCATATCCAGCTTGAGATCGACAACAATTCCAAGATCCTTCTCACTTGTAGGGATGTATGAAAGTTACTTACCGTTTCACGGATCTGCTTCGCAGTGGGGGGGGGGAGGCACTCCGTCCCTCCCTCTGGAATCCTCGACGGGGGGGTTGCTTATAAATCACATTAGTGGAAGTGCATGTTAAAAAGGTAAAGGAGTCCCCAACCAGTCATGTCTGACTCTAGGGTGCGGTGCTCATCCCCATTTCTAAGCCGAAGAGCCAGCGCTGTCTGAAGACGCTTCCGTGGTCATGTGGCCGGCATGACTGAACACCGAGGTGCACGGAACACTGTTACCTTTCCCGCCGAGGCGGTACCTATTTATCCACTTGCAATTTCTTGCTTTCGAACTGCTAGGTTGGCAGGAGCTGGGACTGAAGACGGGAGCTCACTCTGTCACGCGGCACTCGGGTGCATGTTACCAATTGTCTAATGCAATATGTTTTGTTATATGGCTTTCTAAGAACAGAAGCATCAACAGAAGCTGGACAAATATCCATATAAATATCCATTTGCTAATGGTGTCTATATGCCAACCATTTATATGCTGAAAGCATTCTTAGGTCCTCGGTCCATTGCATTATAGGAGATGAACATTTATCCCTCCAATGTTGTAATATCAGAGTTTTAGCTGACAAAAGGCAGGCTCATGGTTTGAGGAGGACCAGAAATCTGATGAGTGCCTCCTCTGTTGCTGAAGGTTACCTGGCAACAGCAGGAGACAGCAGCACTCTGAGCAATATGAGCAGCAATGGGTGGCTGACTCTAACCACATTTTAATTTCCCTCAAGGACCTGGAGTGATACTAAGTCAGGGGGATTAGGGCTGTCATGGGAATCTGAGAAGGGGCTGGTATCCAATGGACTTCCCCCCCCACTTGGCCTCTCAGACCCTGTTTGCCGACCTGCTGCTACTCACTGGACCTGCTCACTGAGTTCCCGCATGGTCCGCAAATGCCCAGTAGCCACCCACCCTCTTAGCAAACCACCATTTTGTGTAAAAATGGTGACTTGGGGGCTTCTGGATATGTAATGTTATGTAAATGGAAGCTGGAAAGGGGACCAGTTTTCTTTTTGTGGGGGGCAAAGCAGGTATCAGAAGTGTGCCCTTCTGGGGCAGAGGGGCTCTGTGAATGCTTGAGGATGGCAGCTGCTGATGCTGACCATGCAAAGGATGAACCTGCCCATATTCTGAGATCAACCTCAGATGCCCTAGCCAATGTCATCAGAGGATATCTGATATGTATCGAATCCACGGGATTTCCTCCAATGCAATTATGGCCATAGTTATTTACTGAATACTCAACATTTTCCCTCTTCCTCTCTCATAATACTAGAACCCATAGTCTTCCCATGAAGCTGAATAGTGGGAGATTCAGAACAGATAAAGTGAAATACTTATTCACACAGAGCATAGTTATACAATGGAATTTACTACAGCAAGTTGTAGTGATGGTCACCAACTTGGATGGCTTTAAAAGGGGATTGGACAAATTCATGGAGGAGAAGGCTATCAATGGCTACTAGCCCTGATGGCTATATACTATTTCTAGGGGTGTACAAAACCCCCTTACCTGGACTCCACGGGGCTCCACAGGGGGGGAGGCGATCCATCCCTCCCCCCGTAATCTTCTCCAGCCGGATCCGCTAGTCCACAGTGAGTCCGCAGAGCCGCTAGCTGGCTCCGAAATGCCAGTGATATGGCTGCCATTGCCGTATCACTGGTGGGTAAGATTGACTGCAGCCACAAATGGCATCTGGGTTTTAATTAATGCAAGAGGCTACACAAATATCTGCGTAGCCTATCACGTAAAAGCAGGGACGTCCATTTACGGCTGCTAGGGATGTCAGAGAATTCCACCATGGATCTCAGTGAGGCCGAATGCCAGTGCATTCACCCCCCCGAAATCTGTGGTGGAACGAGGCCCCCCGCCCCACCACCCTGCAAAAGGCGCATGAAACAGAGCACTTAACTGGTGCCGTTCGCGCAGCTTTCCGAATGCCAGCCACGTCTGTGGCTGCCATTCGCTTGCCCATTTTTACCGTGATAGGCTACGTAAATACTTACATAGCCTATCATGGCTAACCCAGGGATGCCATTTGCATCCCTGCAGAGGCTGTGATAGGCTACGTAAATATTTACGTAGCCTATCACAGCAAAAAAAGGGAATGCAAATGGTGGCTGCTGTAGCCGCTGCCATTTGCATCCCTATTTTTTTGCCGTGATAGGCTACATATTTACATAGGCTATCACGGCAAAAGACAGGGGCGCAAATGGCATAGCAGTTCCCTGTCTTGTGCCCCTGTCTTTCCATTTGAGCCCCTGCAAATGCACCCAGCCGGTGACTCTGCGGAGTTGCCGCGGAGTGGAGCCGGCTGGGTTAGGATTTTGGGGGAGGTGCAGAGCGCCTCCATCCCACTGCAAATCACCCCTTCGAAAATGTAAGTGACTTTTGCACATCCTTAACGGCTGCATTTACCTTAAACTAAGGCCTTTATGGCCGCAAATGGCATCCTAGATGCCATTTGCGGCTGCAGTCAATCTGACCCACCAGCGATACGGCAATGGTGGCTGTATCGCTGGCACTTTGGAGCTGGCTGGCAGGGAGGATCTGGCCAGCGAGGATTCCTCGTGGAGGCAGAGGTAAGTCTTCCAATCCTCCACAGTCTCCGGAGGGGTCTGTGGAGGATTTCTCCCCCATCCCTAGCTATTTCCAGTATCAGAGGCAGTGTGCCTCTGCACACCAGTTGTGCACCCATGCATAGGACGGAGCTATTGCACTCATGTCCTGCTTGGGGGGGTTCCCACAAGTTGCTGGTAGGCCACTGTGTGAACAGAATGCTGGATGTGATGGACTCTTGGTCTGTTTTAGCATGGCTGTTCTTGTTCTTAACTTTCTCAACATGATGCAAAAATGCAGTTTTTCAAAAGAAAAAGAAAAGAAAAAAAGAGATTAAGGTGGATCCATTTTGAAAGGCTTGCCTAGGAACAACCACCTCATACAAACAATGCTAATGATGTCTCATTAGGTAAACTGCACTTTGCTCTGATGGGTATACTGGAAACATTAGGATTTCCCATAGGATCGGTCATGAAATATAAATTGGCAAAACAAAACACAGCAATGCAAGATCTGGAATGAACAGCAAAGAGATCTAAACACACAGCTTGGAGGTGAACAGGTCCTGGAGCTCAGATGTCTGATGGGTTTAAAGAAAAAAAGTATGCTCTATTATTATTATTATTATTATTATTATTATTATTATTATTATTATTAAAATATGTGTTTGAAAAGTGGCTATTTTTAGAAAGTTTGCCTGCCCTTTTGAGTTCATGTGAAGTTTATACATCCAGCTTCATAGTCTATGAATTCTGGAATGAAAACAAATTCCAGTTCTTTCCCTAGTAATTGAGACATTTCACCCTCCTTTGGTGTAATTATATTGTCAAATGGAGGACTATTCAAGTAATTAGTAACGTAATTAGGGGAGCTTTTGTGCTCGCTCTGTCTTCAGCTGAAATACAATCTTTATTTCTAATGCCCTTTGCAGCAAGGCAGATTGCTGGAGAAAAAAGAGAGGCATTAATGAACATGGGAGCCATGAGAAATTGAAACATTATATTTTTTATAGCCATCTTGGAGACAGACTTAACTCACCATCTTTAGCCAATAAAAGGCAGGTCATGAGAGAAGTAGAATTGCAAGACATAATATAGCCTCACATCTGCCAAGGGTTTGGTGTTTCCCATACCAAGGGATAATATGTACTGATAATCATTAGATACTTTGCAAAAACAGTATCTTCTGGCAATATACTGATATGACTGTTAACTCTAGGTTGTAATGTTAATTGCCTCACTTGGACAAAATTCAGATGAACTTGGTTTGTATGTGTGTGTTACTTGCCTCCAGTTTTTTTAGTGCTAATAACCCAAGATCACAGAGGAGGCATTCAATAAAGATGACACTTTTGTGTTTCATCAAAAAATCACAATGAGTCATAAGTGCTAGATTTTGCTTTTGCGAAGCCAAGTGAATTTAGTTGACAGTGTTTTGTTTTGTTAAGTCAGCACACAATGGTCCCCTCATTCCACCTTTCAGGAAGTAGAGTTGGGTCATCAGAAGGCTAACATTTCTGAAGTTTTCCAAGTTTTCCAAGCATTTTTGTCTGTCCCATTGAAGAAGCTCTTCAGACCCTGAGCTGAGTGAGATCTCCATAGAACATTAATATAGGAAATATAAATTATTGGATAACTAAAGCATGCATCCATAATTTCCTGTTACATTTGTATATCATGATCTAAAAGCGGGAACTGCAAGAAAATGTTGCAGAATGGAGAAGGGATGTATGAGGATTTTGATTCAGTTTGCAAATCATTCAAACTTGCCCCATTCACAATCCCAAACATTAATGGGAGAGATTTGGGGGGGGGGGGAAATAAGGTTCACAAATTCCCAGACTTGCGATTGTATTCAAAAACTGCATATTTTGTTAAATGCACATTAAAAAAAATACACATTTTCAGGCTTTAGTCAATGGGGTAAAAGTGGGCACTTTTGAGAAATGCACATGAAAATACACACTCTTCCATTGAAATGAAAAGAAAGGTCACAAACAAGAACAGGAGTGAGACAAACTGACCTGTGAAATGGAGTATGGAGAATCTTGGTGAACCCAAGTATCCCTGGTTCTCCCATCCGTAGTGTGGAGTGCACTCATTCAGGATTCCAGCCTGACTGACACACTCTTTTCTAAGCTACTCCATTCTGTTCCATATTCCATTCCCCTTCCTTCCATCCATTTTCTGTTTTGTTTTCTTTCTCTCAACAGTTGACCACCCACTGAACGTGCTCAGTCCTCATTGGGCTGTTTGGGTTTTATTTCTTTCCCATTTCGGTTATTTCCTAATTGTTTTAAAATACTTTTTCAACCCTTGGTATCCCCCCATCTCCCCCAAGCCTTCTGATACTTCTCACTTGTAAATGGGTGGTGCCATTTTAGCTACAGAAGGACAGGCACTTGGAGAATGAGTTTGCTATTAATATATTGACTATCAATAGTTCTCTAGGATGGTTAGGTTTTTGTTTTGTTATGTTTTTGCGTTAGAAAAACCCGGAAGTGAAATACCTAAGAAGAGCCCTGTTGGATCAGAACAAAGGTCCATACTGTCCAGCATCCTGTTTTTATTTATTTAAAACTATGCTTAGACCACTTTTAAGGGTGGAACCAAATGCTAGGACTCACTGGGTAGAATCCAACTCAAGTCCTACTTAGAGGAGACCCATTAAAATGAACGGTACTTACGTTAGTCATGATTGATTTCAATGGATCTACTCTAGATAGGACTTGAGTTGGATTCTACCCAATGACTAGCAATAGATTCTGGACAGACAAAACCAAGTGTTTCCAACTTAGGGCAGCCAGTTGCTTCCCAACAATCCCTAAGCTGGGGATGGTGATCATAACATCCCCCCTCATTTTCCTCTGAACATTGATGTTTCATTAAAGCCATCCTGGTAACAGCTATTGTATTGAAAGACCTCCCATCCATGATTTCCCTGCCACAAAACAATCTAAGCCAGGAGTAGGTGATCTGGTGCTCTCCAGATGTTTTGGAGTACAACTTCCAAAATCCTTGACCAATGTCCATGCTGGGTGCAGCATATGGGCATTGTAGTCCAAAACATCTGGAGGGCACCAGGTTGCCTATCCCAACCTAATCTAGTACCCTGTCTTGTGGAAATGAATTCCATAAAAGAATCACACATAATTTGAAAATATACTTTCCCACCCCCTCTGTTGTGAATCTATTTCATTGCATGACCCTTGAGTCCTAGCCTATGCAATGTGTGTATGTTTGTGTGTGTGTTTCTCTCTTTCTCTCTAACTACTCGCTCCACAGTTAGGGATGTAAGGACTGTGTAAAATCTGCTCCATGTGTGTTTCGTGAATTGTCCAGCGCCTTTCGTTCTATCATCTGCCCACAGACGGATGCATTTTTTTTCATCATGTGGACAAATACAGAAATAATTACCTAAGTATTTACTAAGTATTTACATAATTTACCTCAGTACACAACATTTAGTGTATTGTCCCCTATTCCATTTTACATTTCCTCAGCAGAAACGTACATATTTTTCTACCGATTTATATGCATAAATTTTAGGAAAGTAAAAAAAAAAAATCATCTGAAAGTCTACGGACTTGGATTCTTAGAAATCTGATCTCATTTTAATCCATCTCAGATTTCTCCAGCATCCCTGTCCACAGTGTGCATAATTTCACAAACATTCTAGCTGTCTTTTCTAAACTAAAAATCCCCAAACCCTTCTTCAGCCTTTCCTTGTGTGAAAGGTACATCCACCCCCTGATCTCTTTGGTTGCCCTTTTATGCATGTTTTTCAGCTTTATTTGATTGTTTTATTTGGACACAGGGCATCCAGAACTGTACAAAGTATTTCAAATGCAGCTAAAATCATATATTTTATATAAATGACCTCTGAGCACTCAAAACTGATGTGCATCTAAGTATTTCAAATAATGTTGAAATAAATCTAACAATATTGGTGGGAGCATTAATTATTTCCCTGGATTGATAATCTCAGCAGATGGATGGGTAAGTACCTGGGGGCAGGCATTCCTCTGGCATTTGGGGTATACTGGCACAATAAACTTAAAAACACTACACGGTTGTGGCAACTGCTGATACTTTCCAAAGAATGTGATGCCTTAATTTTCATAAAGCATCTCTTAATCAATTTCAATGACCTCTTTATATCACATTAATTAGAAGCCATTCAAAATCACATAATAAATGAGCACTTTCTTTTATGAAAAGTTCAAGACCAAAGTACCCAGTTGTGCGTTAATGTACATCATTTGCCATATCTGTTCATTCTCTCTCAGTCACAGACACAACACACACGACTTCTTCTAATGGAACCTTGATTGGACTATCTCTTCATTCATTCCCTGCTTTGCTATGTTCTCTCAAATAAGGTCAGAGACTTGATACACATTTAGTATTTAGAACCAAAAGATAATATAACTGCAGGAGATCTCCTTGAAAATGTTAGAAGAAGGTTTTATCATTTCCCTCCTAGATCTTAATGTAGATCTAGCACTTGCTCAAGAGAATCTGAAACAAGCTATTCTATAATCATGTAATATTACCAAGTTCTTTTCTGGATGGATGCTGAGTCTAAACATCTCAGTTGGCAGACCTGCTGGGAGATGAAAGGATCTGCTATTTTCACATATGCTTTTTGTGAAAAAGCACTGTGTGTAAAATGAACTTTTCTTAATATAGTTAGATGGGTTGGAAATCGTGATTGAGTTGGGAAGCAATGAGACTGCATTCTACAAGGTCATTTTGATCCACAAGCAGAACCAATATTGAAAGTGAAATTTGTGGATGTTCCATAGATACATCCCTGTCTCTGAGGAGTCCCCAAATCATTTTTTTTCCACATGATGCTGCAGGGTCTTCAGTTTTACCAGGGACACCCCTCCCACAATGCCTGGCTCTCAGGAAGGACTCTCTAAGAGCCAAGCATTTAGGCCTTGCTGGCTCTCTGAAGAGCCCTGCGGGCCATTTTTGTTCACCAATGCAGACAGCCCACCCACCAGAGTGAGCCAGAGGGTGGGTGGACACTCCAGAGAGTGCTGCCAGCTGAAATCCCGCTGTGGCATTTGGGGTTGCAGATTTCCTCAGATATTATGGAATTAACAGCAGTATAAAGCAGCCTCCTGGCTTCAAAATCAGGAGAAGAGAAGACAAGCAATTGTAGGGTAAATACAGAATACAGCCTTCAGCAAGCAAAATAGTTAGTGGGTGCATGGTGTTTGAGCAATGACCCTTAATATGAGAATTGGAATGTTACAATTCCCTGTTACTGTGTGTAAAAATTTGGAGGGGATGAAACTTCAAAGCTGTTTTGCTCTTCTTGGTTTATATAAGAGATTTCTCTGATGCCTTTGTGAAACTTGGGTGTTGGTTGGCTTTTCTAAAGATTTTCATTTTCAAGGAATAGCTTTATATAAATAGAACTTGTAACGTGAGACGATTATGACAGAAGGCAGCCCTAGTTCAGAATACTAAGTCTGGGAACCAATCTGGATTTTTCTCTTCTCCATTCTGAACTTGCTTTTATATTTAAAATAAACAAATAAAAAAGTGCATTGTTGAAAGCCAAATATGAAGTAACTTGATCCAGATGCTGTTAGTTAAAAGAAGTGGTCTTTTTTGAAGTGGTTAACTTTCTTCCTTTTCCTCCTGCAAAGCTGATGACCGTTAATCCAACTGAGGCTATATCAGCAACATGGAATTTAGGGATGTCTGTGGATTCAGCTTTGAATGGGAGCGAAATGTAGCCTGTCTGTTCAGATTTCAGATCCAAGATCCAAATAATGCATTACTAATACACTGAGTTGAATGGTATTAGTGGGAGGAATTTAAGCTAGTATTCAGCTATTCCTTTAGAAAATGAAGGCAAGAACAGCTTTTCAAAGGGTAAAAGGAAGGAGAAAGGGGGAAATAGTGTGGGAGCAGGAAAAGGTGAAGTGAGTTACTCCAGAGCATCTATGAAGAAGGGTGTAATACCTTTGGGGTCCTTTGGGGAGTCTTTAACCCTCTCCTTACCCTAGTACCCTAGTGGATTGTAAGTAATCCGTATTATCTTCTTTGCTTTATGAATCTAGATTGTGATGGATGCCTAGTTGCTCTGACTCTAGCACAGAGAGCACCCTAAAATATAGACTAAAGCACCTTAAAATATTGAAACAGATGCCACCACCTACTGAGTTAGAGCAGTAAGATGCTTGTGTAGTAAGGGGACAAGATCTAACTGGGTTTGTGAGTTATACCTCAACCAGTTTCCAACCTATGCCTACCTATCTCCATTTGAGGGCTAACAGCCTAACACTTGTGCAGTAACTTGGCTGAGTGAGAGGACCAAAGCATTAATGTGGGGTGAGATAAGATTACAACAATGACAACAACAACATGTGTTTACTTAACCAAACAGTTAGGATTAATAACCAACATAGAATATCAGTCAAGGAAATAAACAGGAAAAAAAATGTTGCTTTGAACTTATAATTCTTGTCCCAGATGATATAAAAGGAAAGTAGGCTATATTTTACATTGCACCAGGAGTGTAGTGTTAGTGTACTGGCCCTCCTGGCTTGCCATACCAGGAAGTGCTTGAATCAACTCTCAGGCACTGTTCTTTTAGTTTCAGCATTGCCTGCCTGTAGCAGTATGCTGCCTGGACTGTTCTCAATAAGCTTTATTTATTAAATTTGTGGTTGGTTTTGTATCCTCTCTGTGGCCTTTTCTTCATGATATACTTCAAGGAGAGGCCCAGTAAAAGGGAGTAGGTGTGAGTTAAATCTCAAAAGTCCTCCCTAGCATGGAAACTAGGGAGGACTTTTGATAATTTCAGGAAAAGAACCTTTGAAATATGAGGGGTGCTCACACCTTGAAGAGAGCTCACGATCACACCTGGGAGACCCCCCCCACACACACACTACTGCTATCCTCAGAATTGCCCATGCTCTCTGCTGATCATGAATTTAGTGCATACATGAAGAGGGTCTACACATGTATTGTACCTTCATGTGGGGGGTTGGGAGAATCCTGGGCCAATCATTTCTTCATTATTTGTGATATATAATATATCACAAATAATGAATATAATAAAATCCCTAAACGATTCACATTTACATATTAAAATCGCATTTAAAATTCAATATGAAAAACACAACATTAAAAACAATTACAATTACAATAAAAACAATACAAGTAAGATGGAGCAGTAAGATGGAGCAGCACAATTAACTTAGTTACAGCCCAGGGAAAGCCTGGGTGAACAAGGGTGTTTTCAGGAGGCATTTGAGAGATGCCACATTTTCTGCCTCCCAAACAGCACAAGGGAGGGTTTTCCAAAGGGTGGGTGCCACTATCGAGAAGGGGCAATCATTATGCTCTGTGTGTAGAGATGCTATAGACATGAACATTGGTACACATGTAGGGGCAATTCATGTGCTCACTGAACCTGTGGTAAACCACAGATTATGGAGAGTTATGGATGTTGAGAGTGCCCAACTGGGTCCATGAGTCCACTGGACTCCCCTCTCTCATGGAGGACAGGCAGCTGCTGGAGCTGCTCGTCAGGCTTGTGGCTGCTCAACATGTGAGTCTGTCCAAGCACGACAGCTCGATGAGCATGTCCAGGGCACATGAGCAGGGATGGCGGCTCGCCAAGCACCCAGGAAACCCAGACGGAGGTGAGTCCATTCATCCCTATGGACAGTGAGCACAACAGTGACAGGAGGCAGGTCTGTTTGGCACAGCCCTGCAAAACCCATAATGTGTTGAATGAGTTGGGGGGGGGGACTGCATGAGGGGCAGCTTGTAATGGAAAGTGGTTAGCTGGGATATTAAGAACATATTTTAGCCACAAAATGTTAGTACTCTGGAATAAACTGACCAACAACACTGTGGAATCTTTTCTCCCCCCTCATTTTAAATAAAAAAATAAAATAAAGAGACAGGATGTACATCTCTGCACATGCTCATTTATTATAAAATTGTTTTAAAGTTGAGATGCCACTACATATCCCATTATTATTATTTCTTTATTTCTGTTTACATAGAATATACTTTCTGGGTAACCCAAAAAAGAGTATATATGTGTGTATATATATATATATACACACACACACACACACACACACCTTATAACAAAAGAGCACCCTGCCTATGTTTAGTGGTGTCAGCCTTGTCAGTGTACTTTAATTTCAAATACACTATTTAAGGAGCAGGGCTATTAAATGTTGAATTTAATCTTGTGAGAGTTCAGGAAGGGCTTTGATATGAAAGCTTAATTCAGGCTGAGTTTGTGTTCCTCAGCTAGGAAAAACATAAAGAACTTTCCCTGCTTGACTTAACTGCATGTTCTGCTTTGACTTTCAACTTAAACAGCTGTGGCTTTATCTTTCCCCCCTTGGAAAATTCACTTGTTTAGAGGGGCATCCGCTCTATGTAGGAGGCTTGTCTCTCTCATATGCTTTCCCACAGACAGGGCAGTGACAGAATCTGTTTTGGATGGGCCTTAAAGAAGCCATGCAGTCTCTTCCCGAAAGGCAGACTCATCCATCAGCCCTTTAAATATATATTTAACTTATTGATCCCTTGTCTTTTAATGGATTAAGTAAGGGCCAAAGTAGACATGGCATTAATCGTCTGGATGTAGGTAATGCGCATGATCTTTGTCACATAAATAGCATTTGCAGGGAAGCATGAGCAACCTCTGGGCGGTGGGCTGTGGTGATGGAAAGTTGATATCTTTCTCTCTCTGCCACAGTCCCAAGAATAATCCCCTCTTTGTAGCTGTTTATCTCAAGGGATGCTCCCTTAGTGCTAATCAAGACCAGGGATAGGCGAACCCTGCCACGCCTGCCCTGTGGGCCTCTTGCAAGACCTCCATCGCTTACTGAACCCTGTTGGGCATGCTGGGCGAGCTGCCGGATGGTCTGCATGTGCCTAGCATGTGGTGTATGGCTCCTTTTCTTCCCACAAACCGTCATGTTGTATAGACTTTGTGGACAACCTACTTACATAAATTGTGATTTCTGCAAAAGGACAGCCATAAATACTGCCATTTATGCAAAATTACATGCATAAATGGTCTAATTAGACCATTTACACCTGTAATTTCATGCAAATGTGGCTATTTACAGCCACCATTTTGTAGAAATCATGATTTACGTAAGTCCCTTACCCATGATTTCTATGCAAAATGGTACTCACAGATAATCTCTGCACTTTCCCAACTCAATGTGTGAGGAGTCAGGCAAGTGTGGAGATCCATGGACTGGTGTCCAGGGAGTCAGCCTGGCAAGAAATCGCCAAACCCGAGCCTCAACCAGATATCCTGGAATATCTCTAATCAAGACTTCCCTAAAAATGCAAATGACAGCTTTGGAGATGGGATTTTGGTCCAGACTCCAACAGGAGGGAAGAAAGAGTTAAATTACCCCTCTTTGCCCTCCACAGTCCCAAGGCTGATCAGGCTTCTCGGGGGCTGCTATTTAGATAACAAAAAGTGTTTTACTGTTTATGTTGCTGTTAAGAACATAAGAACAGCCATGCTGGATCAGACCAAAGGTCTATCTAGTCCAGCATTCTCTTCACACAGTGGCCAACCAGCTGTCAACCAGGAACCCACAAGCAGGGCATGAGTGCAAGAGCACCCTACCATCCATATTCCCCAGCAAGTGGTGTACATAGGCTCACTGCCTCTGGTACTGGAGGTAGCACATAGCCATCAAGACTAGTAGCCTTTTTTATAGCCTTTTCCTCCAGGAATTTGTCCAACCCCCTTTTAAAGCCATCCACATTGGTGGCCATCACTACTTCCTGTGGTAATGAATTCCATCGTTTAACTATGTGCTGTGTGTAGAAGTACTTCCTTTTATCTGTCCTGAATCTCCCACCAATCAACTTCATAGGATGACTGTGGTTTCTAGTATTTTGAGAGAGATAGAAAATGTCTCCCTATCCACATTCTCCACACCATGCATAATTTTCATAGAATCATAGAATAGTAGGGTTAGAAGGGGTCTACAAGGCCATTGAGTCCAACACCTTGCTCAATGCAGGAATCCAAGTCAGAGCATCCCTGACAGATGGCTGTCTGGACTCATCTTGAATGCCTCCAGTGTGGGAGAGCCCACTACTTCCCTAGGTAATTGGTTCCATTGTCATATTGCGCTAACAGTCAGGAAGTTTCTCCTGATGTTCAGCCAGGATCTGGCTTCCTGTCACTTGAGCCCATTATTCTGTGTCCCGCATTCTGGGATGATCGAGAAGGGATGCTGTCCTTCCTTTCTGTGACAACTTTTCAAGTACTTGAAGAGTGCTATCATATCTCCCCTCAGTCTTCTCTTCTCAAGGCTAAACATGCCGAGTTCTTTCAGTCTCTCTTCATAGCGCTTTGTTTCCAGTCCCCTGATCATCTTCATTGCCCTCCTCTGAACCTTCTCCAGTTTGTCTGCATGCTTCTTAAATTGCGGTGCCCAGAACTGGACACAGTACTCCAGATGAGGCATAACCAGTGCTGAGTACAGGGGAACTAGTAATTCCCGGGATTTGGAAGCTATGATTCCATTAATGCAGCCCAAAATAGCATTGGCCTTTTTTGCAGCCACATCATATTGTTGGCTCATATTCAGCTCGTGATTGACAGCAATTCCAAGATTCTTCTCACTTATAGTGTTGTTGAGCCATGTATCCCCCATCTCGTAACTGTGCATTTGGTTTCTTTTTCCTAGGTGCAGAACTTGACATTTATCCCTATTAAATTTAATTCTGTTGCTTTCTGCCCAGCTATCAAGATCACTTTGAATTTTGTTCCTGTCTTCCAAAGTCTTAGCTATCCCGCCCAGTTTTGTGTCATCTGCAAATTTGATCAGCATTCCCTGCACCTCCTCGTCCAGGTCGTTAATAAAAATGTTGAAGAGCACTGGGCCCAGGACTGAGCCTTGTGGTACCCTGCTCGTTACCTCTCCCCAGTTGGAGAAGATCCCATTGATAAGCACTCTTTGAGTCCGATTCTGTAGCCAACTGTGGATCCACCTGATGGTTGTTTCATCTAGCCCACTTTGAGCTAGTTTGCTCATCAGGATATCATGGGGCACTTTGTTGAAAACTTTGCTGAAGTTGAGGTATATTATGTCTACCGCATTCCCAAAGTCCACAAGGGACTTGAAAGAAAGGGAGAAGTGTACATGATAGAAGTGTACTGTTTTACACTTCTATCATGTTTCCCCTTACCTTCCTTTCTTCCAAAGTAAACAGTCACAGCTGTTGTAACCTTCTCTCATAGGGAGTTGCTCCAGCTGTACGATATTGGCAGTTTTATTCTCAGTTCCTGTTCTAATTATGCCTAACATGGAGTTTGCCTTTTTTACAGCGGCAGCACACTAGGTTGACATCTTCACTGAGCTGTCCACCACAACCCCAAGATCTCTTTCCTAGTCAGTCACCTAGCTCAGATCCCATCTTTTTCAGAGCAGCTTCACACTGGGTTGACATTTTCATCAAGATGTCCACCACAATCCCATGTTCTCTTTATTGGTTTGTCACTGCCACCTCAGATCCCATCAGGTTATACTTGAAGTTGGGATTTTTTGTCCCAACGTGCATCACTTTACACTTGTTTAAATGGAACCACATTTGCCATTTAGATGCCCATTCTCCCAGTTTGGAGAGATCCTTTAGGAGCTCTTCACAATCCCCCCTTTTTTCTTTCTTTTTAACCACCCTAAATAATCTGCAAACTTGGCCACTTCACTGCTCACTCCTAATTCCCGATCATTTATGAACAGGTTGAAAAGCATTGGTCCTAATACAGATCCCTGTGGGACCCCACTATTTACTTCTGTTCATTGGGAGAATTTACCATTTATTCCGACTCTCTGCTTTCTGTTCTTTAACCAGTTACTGATCCATAAGAGGATCTGTCCTCTTAATCCATGACTGCTAAATTTGCGCAGGAGTCTTTGGTGAGGGAAGTCCAAGTCAACAATATCTACCAGATCACCCCTGTCTATGTGTTTATTGACATTCTCAAAGAACTCTAAAAGATTAGTGAGGCAGGACTTATCTTTTCAGAAGCCATGTTGATTCTTTTCCAGCAGGGCTTGTCCTTCTATATTCTTACTATTTTTTTTCTTGAACAATGCCTTAACCAATTTACCAGGAACAGAATTTTTTTTTAACCCAGTTGTGATAGGCTACGTAAGTCTTTACATAGCCTATCACGGCTGAATACAGGGACGCAAATGGCAGCGGCTACGGCAGCTGCCATTTGCGTCCCTGCTAGCCAGTGGCCGGATGTCTGGCTGCTGGCGGAGCTGGTTGGCAGCTCTGCGGAATCCCCACAGAGCGGAGCTGGCTGGCCAGGATTCCAGGGGGAGGCACAGAGCGAGGATTCCGGCGAGGATTCCAGGAGGAGGGACGGAGCGCCTCCCCCCCCAGTGGAACCCGGCGGAGCCAGGTAAGCGGGGTTTTGTACACTCCTAACCACATGTTAGAAAAGGTAGCTCCAAGTCCAAGAGGTCGCCAGCATGGTTAACAAGCAGGAACGCAAATGGCGACCGTAGTCGCCACCATTTGTGTATGCTTTTTTTTTTTAAACCCAGATGTTTTAGGCTATGTCTTTACATTGCCTATCATGAATGGGGGGGGAAGACTGCAAATGGTGGCGGCAGCGGCAGCCGTTTGGAAGACCAGCCACCACCTCAGCCGCCGCCGCAGCCACTGCTGGAGCCGCTGCCGCCCGGAAGATCCGCCCCAGGTAAGTCTCGTCCTGGGGGGGATCCGCGGGGGGCAGGGGGGGGGTGGCAGGACATTCCTCAATGGATTTCGGGGGGGCTGAATGCACTGGCATTCGGCCTCACCGAGATCTGTGGCGGAATTCTCTGACATCCCTAGCTGAATGATTTCTTTTCATCCATCTTCACTGCAGAAGATATAGGACAGATACCTGTGCCTGAACTAATGTTCAGGAAGGGAGTGTGAGGAACTGAGGCACATAGTGGTAACAAAAGATGAAGTTCTCAACCTTATTGATAAATTGAAAGCAAATAAATCACTGAGCTCAGATGGTATCCATCCTACAGTTCTCAAAGAACTCAAATATGAAATTGCTGATCTTCTAACCAAAATATGCAACATGTCCCTAAGATCAGCCAGAGGAATGGAAGATGGCCAATATAACACCAATTTTCAAAAAGGGATATAGGGGGGATCCGGGAAATTACAGGGCGGTTAGCTTAACATTTTTGGCCATCTTAGTCTACATAAATATTTACGTAGACTAAGAGGGCGAAAATAAGGGGGAACGCAAATAGCGTAGTGGGCGCTATTTGCATTCCCCTTTATTTTCACTGTCTTAGTCTACATAAATATTTACATAGACTAAGACAGCCAAAAATAAGGAACGCAAATGGCAGCGGCCGTAGCTGCCGCCATTTGGGTACGCAGTTTTTTTTTTTTTAACCCAGACGTGATAGGCTACGTAAGTCTTTACGTAGCCTATCATCTCTATGGGGGGGGGGGAACAGACTGCAAATGGTGGCAGCGGCAGCCGTTCGGAAGACCAGCTGCTGCCACCGCCGAAGCCGCCGCTGGAGCCGCCGCCATCCAGAACATCCACCCCAGGTAAGTCTCATCCGGGGGGGGATCCGCGGGGGGGTGGCAGGCCATTCTGTCACAGATTTCGGGGGGCCGAATGCACTGGCATTCGGCCTCACCGTAGGGATGACAGAGAATTCTGCCAAGGATCTCAGGGAGGCCAAATGCCAGTGCATTCGGCCCCCTGAAATCTGTGGCGGAACGGCCTGCCCCCCCGCCCCCCCGTGAATCCCCCCCTGGACGAGACTTACCTGGGGCAAATCTTCCGGGCAGCTGCGGCGGCGGTGGCTGCGGTGGCTGGTCTTCCAACCAGCTGCTGCTGCCGCCATTTGCAGGTGTGGTTTTTTTTTTACACTGACGTGATTTTAACCGACGTTAAAAAAAAAAGGCGTATGCAAATGGCAGTGGCTACCATTTGCGTATGCTTTTTTTTTTTTAACCCAGACGTTTTAGGCTACGTAAAAACTTACGTAGCCTAAAACAACTGGGTAAAAAAAAAAAAAGGCGTACGCAAAGGGCGGCGGCTATGGCCGTCGCCATTTGAGTTCCTTATTTTGGGCCGTCTTATTCTATGTAAATAATTACGTAGACTAAGTAGGGATGTACGAAAGTCCCTTACCTGTTCCCGAAGCTTGATTCGCGGTGCGGGGGAGGCGCCCCGTCCCTCCCCCCTGAAATTCTGGCTGGGGGGGAGGCACCCCATCCCTCCCACCCAAAATTCTGGCCAGGGGGGAGGCGCCCCGTCCTTCTGGCCGCAAATCCTCCTGTCCTGCCAGGACGTAAATGGCGGCGGCCGTAGCCACCGCCGTTTGCATCCCTGCAGTCAGCCATGATAGGCTACGAAAATGTTTACGTAGCCTATCATGGCTGAGTGAAAAAAAACAAAAAAAAAATGCACGCACGCAAATGGCGCCCATGGGCGCCGCCATTTGCGTTCCTTATTTTGGCACGTATAGTCTAAGTAAAAATTTACGTAGACTATGGCGCAGATAAGGGGAACGCAAATAGCGTTCCCCTTATTTTCGCCATAGTCTACATAAATGCTTATGTAGACTACATGTGCCAAAATACGGAATGCAAACGGCGGCACCCATGGGCACCGCCATTTGCGTATGCGCGGTTTGTTTGTTTTTTTCACTCAGCCATGATAGGCTATGTAAATTTTTACGTAGCCTATGTAAATCTTTATGTAGCATTTTTGGTTTTTTTTAACTTGGAAATGGTGGTGGCAGTATCCAGTCGGAAGACCGGCCGCCGCCGCCGCCACCGAACCGCCGCCGCCAGGGACATTCGCACAAGATAAATCCCGTCCAGGGGAGGTGCGGGGGGGCAGACCGTTTCTCCACCAATTTCGGGGGGCCGAATGCGCTGGCATTCGGCCTCCCCGAGATTCCTGGAGAAATTCTCTGACATCCCTAAGACTAAGACGGCAAAAATAAGGGGAACGCAAATAGCGTCCACTACGCTATTTGCGTTCCCCTTATTTTCGCCATCTTAGTCTACGTAGATAATTACGTAGATTAAAACGTCAAAAATAAGGAACACAAATGGCGGCGGCCGTAGCTGCCACCATTTGCGTATGCAGTTCCCCCCCCCCCCCGAGCCCTCTGCGGCCGGAAAGCCGGCTGCGGACAGCTCTGTGCTGGCTCGGCCTGGCTGGCTGCTCCGCAGAGCTGCCGCGGTGCACAGCCGGCCAAGGAGGATTACGGGGGGGAGGAACGGAGCGCCTCCCCCCGTCCAGGATTCCAGGGGGAGGGACGGAGCGCCTCCCCCCCTTCCAGTATTCCGGGGGGAGGGACGGAGTGCCTCCCCCCCACCATCAGCATAATCTGCAAACAGGGAAGTGATTTTCATACATCCCTAACCGAGATCCATGGCGGAATTCTCTGACATCCCTACGTGTGGTATACATTTTAGCTGGGCTTCTATTATTGTGGTTTTGAATAATCTCCAAGCATTTTGAAAGGATTTAATACTGTTATTGTTGTTGTTGTTGTCATCACCATGCTTTTAATTATGTGTTAGTTTCATATTGCTTCAATTTTTTATTGTATAACAACACATGCATTTTAATGTGAATTGCTTAAAGATATATTAGAGGAAGTGTTACTTAAGTACTATAACTTATTCTGTACTCCCACTCCAAACATGGCATTTTCTGTTCCTTTACTATGGTTTATTTTATTTATTTATTTATTGCATTTATATCCTGACTTTTTTCCTCTTGTAAGGAACCCAAGGTGGCTTACATTATCCTCCTCCTCCTCTCTGTTTTATCCTCACAACAACAACCCTGTGAGGTAGGTTGGGCTGAGAGTCTGTGACTGGCCCAAAGTCACCCAGTGAGCTTCCATGGCCAAGTGGGGACTAGAACCCGGCTCTCCCAGCTCCCAATCCATCACTCTCACCACTGCACTACACTGGTTGACCAAGAAATTTTGTTGTTGATGACGATGATGATGACTAAATAAATAATAGCAAAAAGTGCACATTGAAAGCACAGTGCAGTGGCTTTCAATTTTTGATTTTCTATGTCCCCCAATAATGTGTAGTAGTACAGTTGTAAAATAGAATGTAAAAAGTGGCCATGTGTCCTCTTTTATAGGGGACATTCCTCTATCTGAATGGCTGCAAAGGGACTGTATATTGAAGATGACCTCTGTTTGAAGGGTTGTACAGTCCAAGTCTACTTAGGGATGGACGGACTCATTCACACCCAGCTTTGTCCTCTCTAGCAAGCTGCCATTGTGTGCAACAATAGCAGCGCAGGTGCTTCTGGGTAGGTAATGCTGCATAACTGGCAGCCGTAAAGGGGCCTTCTATGCAACATTACAGGTGTTAATGCTCCATTCATGCCTGTAACATTGTGTAGATGTCCCCTTTATGGTCACCAATTATGCAACATTATCTATCTTGAAGCACCCAAGCTGCTACTGTTGCACACAATGGCAGCTCGTTAGGGAGGATGGGCAGCTGCTGGGTATTCACCAAGTCCGTGAGTGTCCCACAGTACAGCGAGTGGGGCGTGAGGTGGGGGCAGATGAGGAAGAGTCCATTGGACCCCACTCCCCCACCACCCATGGACTTTCATGACATCCTTAAGTCTGGTATAAAGATAAAAACCCATCCGAAGGAAGAGCTGGGCCTTGAAGTTGCCCATGAAGTACACCTGGGCAGCAGAGGAAGGCACACAGGCCACCTGCTCAGTGCCTTCCACATTATGATGAAATGTACTGTATTGATATTTAAATTGTGATGATAATTTCTAAATTTGCATCTATACATATACATTAGCATAAGCACATTTCATGAAAAACAGGCGTCCTCTTTGTCCTCATTGTTTTGTGATGACCTCTTCTTTGGCAATTCACAAGTTGCCACCCTAGGAATTAGGCCTGGTCTACATATGATATGCAGGAGAATGAGATAGAAGAGCAATGAGGTGGAAAACTGGACCACTTCAGGCTACTGTATATGCAGTGGGAGATGCCATTTTTTTCAGTGGTCTCCCAGATTTAAAAACAAACAGAAAGTTAGCATATCAGATTATAGCTTGGACTACTGTCTGCTATGTTAGTTTTCTAGTAGTAGTAAAAGTAGTAGGAATGATGGTGGGGTAAAAGGGGGATTGAAACCCCTCCCCCCAGACATTTTGGTGGCAGGGGACTTAAATTTGGAGCTGGGCTCACTGTCTCCTTCTGGAGCTTCTCGTGTTCTTTCTCCCCAAAGCCAACATGAGCAATGCTACATGATGGCATACCATTGCTCTCATAGGGACTTCTGGTGGAGTTGGTGGGAATGGCCGAGGGGTGTGTATGGATTATGTTCTCCCCGCATCAAAAATATCAGCCAATATACCTCCTATTTAGCCTATTTAGCCCTAAAAACAAACAAACAAACCAACAACTTAGAAAAATTTCCATTGGGAAATCCTTTAAAAGCTCAAAAGTTATATATATATATATGCTTGCAGAGCATTCAGATATGTGATTCCTGTCAGGAGCACCCTTGCTGCCTTCCGAAATACTCAAGTAGCCAGAATCAACAAGCAGACGATAGGACTCTTCCAAGGCTTGATTTCCATTCAACCTAATGATGCTTACAGAGGCTAATTGCAGGAGCCTAAAGAGGGAAACTTAAGAGAGCTGCCTACTTGGGGTTCTAGCCTTAGTGAATCAGTTGATTTCCATTTGGAGGTAAAGGTGGGAAGCCTCTGAAGTTAAGGGCTAGGAGGCGAAAATCCACCCCCTTCCTGTGGGGCATTGGGGTGTAGCTGTTGACATTGTGCCAAGTGGGCTGAGTGCCTCCTCTTGGTGCCCTCCATTTCCTGCTTGTCTCTGCACCGGCGTCTAGCATCCTGAAGCTCCAGTTGTCCCTCCCCCTGCCTGCCAGGGTCACTACCACTCACAGGAATTTGATCAGGGAGGGGCTCTTTTCCTGCAGTGCCTCTGAACAGTGCGTGGGTTCCTCTCCCACGGTTTCTATCTCTTCCTCAGAATCAGAACTGCTTTGGGGCTCTATGGGCTCCAATCTAACCCAGACAATTCCCATCCGCAGAATGAACTCACCTTAGGTCTCTACCATCGTATTCTGCTGCATGTGTAGACCAGGCCTCATTTTGAATTGATTGGTAAAATAGATGTGGCATAGCGCATGCTCTCTCTCTCTCTCTCTGAGAGAGAGAGAGAGAGAGAGAGAGAGAGAGGGAGAATATTTGTGTGTTGGAGGATGGCTGGTGAGGATGGCTAGATTCTAGAACTTCATACAGAAGCAAACTACAGCAAGCTGGACTACAATATTCCTTTAGTGCTTCTAATCTGTCCAAACAAGATGGCTGACCAGAGGCCTGGGAACTTGAGTGGAATGACTTCATCTTTAAACACCTGAGGAAATTGGTCCCTCAGACATTAAGCAGTGATGGGCCATGTCACAAAATTCCTGAAGAAATAAAAATGTATCAACGTTGCCACTATGGAAGGTCTTGAACAAAATGTTGAACATTTTCTTACAAAGCCTTGTCAGCTACCAAGGCTACTGGCAAAACAGGATTAACTTTGTAAATACCTGGAAGCCATTGCCAGTACCAGAAATTATTACCAAGGGAGCTGCTGAAATGGCTGATCTTAACAGGGAAAAAAGTTTTTTATCCTCTGTTCAGACTGGACTCTATTAGGCTCCAAAAACAACATATCCCCCACCCCACCCCACCCCACCCCACCCCCCCCCCCGAATGTAGGCAGTTATTGATGTAATAAAATAGTGCTTTCATTTTCAATTGCTCCATTCAGCTGAAGATCTAGGTTTCACTGAGTACCTTTTGAAATATTATTTAATTCAGTAAGGGCAGGTAATGGATACCAGAGTGGCAATATAATTAGGGCTATCAATTGATTAAAGACTCTTAGTTCATTAACCATCTGGCTTCTAATTGATTAGCCAATTAAATCTAAATAAATTTGCATATCATCAGAACCTCTTAGGAAGAAGATTACCACTCCTAGGCTGAAGATAGCTACTACAGCAGAAGGAAAGGCCATTTTTAACTTACTCAGTTTCTTTAAGTTTAGCATCTGAGATACTTAATATTTCCTATTAGAGAGTGAAAACTCCAGAAATGGCTCCAAACCAAGTTCAAATCCCATCAGCATCGTGGAAGATACAGATGTAACAGACATATTGACATTTATTTCAGCTGTGCACTAAAGGACAATGGGTGTTAATTGCTTGAAGGAAAGTTGTGTTTTCACTTTAAAATGCAGAAAAGCTACTAAGGAAGCAGTTCTATAGCCACTAGTCAGTGGCTAGATGGCCATAGGATATGTGGTTTTCTGGGAACTGACCTCGGAGCCCACACTCCAAGGTCAGTTCCCAGAGAACTGACATACATATCCCCCCTCCCACACTGCCTCTCTGGAAGCATGGAATGGCCCCATGATCTGCGCTTGGAAGAGGAGCACAGAGCAGCCAAAATGGGGCATTCCAGAGGGTGTTACAGCCAGGGTGGGGAAGGGGAAAATTCCAGTACAACACATCCTATGTGTCATTTGGCAGGTTCCTCCCCCGCTCTGCCTTCCCGCGCAGCTAGACAGCTGAAATCGGCTGTCTAGCTACAAATGCAGCAGGGCAGGAGAAGTGTGGAGGGAATGATCCCCTCCATGCTTCTCTTGCCCTGCACTGGATAGGCAGTCGCCTCAGAGTTTGGACACGGCCATTTTTCCCAGTGGATTGTGCCCTAAATTTTGAATACAAACTTGGGGGAGTGGGGCAATCAAATTTAGCACAGAGGGAGGTCGCTGTGAGATGTTCTTCTGAATGGTGTAGTGCCCTTAAGTCATCATCTCACAGATTGATAGTAGGTGTTTAATCTGCAATTGAAACTTCAGTTTTTTGATCTACTGATTAAATCAAACAGGAAAGGGCTGTTGCCCTCAGATCCTGCCCAGCAGGATGCTGGATGAGTTTTTAAGTTATGTGATGTTACTATTTTAAAATGTTTGACAATCATGGTTTTCCCAAGGAACCTTGGCATTTTTAGTTTTCTGGGTAATTTTCTATGACATCTCCCAAGCTGCCTCAAAGCATTAAAATCTCCAGTGGTGATTTTACTGTTAGGAACAGCCATGACAGTTGAACCAGTTTAAGCCTGTGGTTTCGACTAGCCCTTTTCCAATTAAACAACTTCACGTACACACCAAGGTGAATTCTTTAACGTTAATCACAACATGGACAGGAAATGGAAAACAGCTGAAATGCAGGCAGTTCTTAAGTCTGTCATCTTTTCTTGTTCTCAAGTGTCCAGACTAAATGGGGTGAAAGAGTACATCTGTGAGGGCTATTAACATTTTTTCCAGGAAAATGGATAATGAACTCAGGCTCGCAAAATATTCACAACTACTCAGATCCAATTAGAAAATGATAGTGCATGAGTAAGCAACAGATCAGTATCTGCATGCACGTTCTTATGGTGCAAATAGTTATTTCTCAGGCAGACTGGGGACACTACAAATAAGGTTTTGTCTGGTGAATTGTGAGAATAGATCTGTCAGCATCAGGAACAGAAAGTTCATGAAGATTTGATGACTCATTGTCAATGGCTAACCAATCCAGCCTTCTGTTTGAAGAAAGCACTTACTGATTATTATTTCAGTGTAATGAGCAGTTAGCTGAACTTGATAATAGTACAATGTGTGATAAATGGCAGGTGTGTTAAATGTTTTCATAGTTGTTGATTTTTTTAAAGCCCAAATTAATGGAGGCTTTAAAAGCCATATGCTACATAATTTCAAAAGTTCTGCTGACTACCACAATATCTGGGAATATTATTCATGAATGGAGAGTGCTTCAATCATATTTGCTAGGCTGATAGCATCCTCTTTTTCCTCCCAGAGACAGGCCTGAAAGATGGCAGGTACAGGCCCCTGTAGACCCTATAATGTGATACTTCTTAGGCCACTGGGTCTTGGAACAAATTATGGTGGGTTTTCCAAATCAGATCTGCAACCAAAAAAGAACGGCCTCCTACTATTCACCATAGTTAAGCCTGCAGGGAGGGATAGGGTTATTGGGGCAGAGGGAGAGAAGAGCAGGGTTCTTGCCTCACAACAATGGTGTTTCAGGCTTGTATTGCCCCAGATCTCATAATAGCCAAAGATTGGCTTTGTATCTTGTGAGATTTGGGGCAAGAAACAGAAAGAGGGCCCCAAATAGCTCCATTTCTGCCTGAGAGTATTGTTTATAATTAAAATAATAATAATAATAATGTAATTATATCTTCCCTAAACTAAAAAGTGCCAAATGTGAGCCTTTCCTTGTAAGTAAGCTTTCCCCCCCCCCCGCCGTTTTAGCCTACGTAAATATTTACGTAAGCTATTACGGCAAAAAAAAGGAATGCAAATAGCGCCCACTACGCTATTTGCATTCCCTTTTTTTCCCGTCATAATAGCCTATGTAAATATTTATGTAGGATAAAATGGCGAAAAATAGGGAACGCAAATGGCGGCCGCCGTAGCCGCCATTTGCATATGCCATTTTTGTTTTTTGGGGTTTTTGCTTGCCGTGATAGGCTACGTAAATACTTATGTAGCCTATCACAGCAAACAGCAGATGCAAATGGCAGCCACGGCAGCCGGTCAAAAGACCAGCTGCCGCCACCACCACTGGAGCCGCCGCCAGAGCTGCCGCCGCCACCAGAACATCTGCCCCAGCTAAGCTTCATCCGGGGGGGGGGGATCCACGGGGGGGCGGGGGGTGGGAGGCCGTTCCGCCATGGATTTCAGGGGCCGAATGCCAGTGCATTCAGCCTCACTGAAATCCGTGACGGAATTCTCCACCACCCCTAGCAGCAGCACACTAGGCTGACATCTTCAATGAGCTGTCCACCACAACCCCAAGATCTCTTTCCTAGTCAGTCACCACTAGCTCAGATCCCATCTTTTTCAGAGCAGCTTCACACTGGGTTGACATTTTCATCAAGCTGTCCACCACAATCCCATGATCTCTTTATTGGCTTGTCACTGCCACCTCAGATCCCATCAGGTTATACTTGAATTTGGGATTTTTTGTCCCAACGTGCATCACTTTACACTTGCTTAAATGGAACCACATTTGCCATTTAGAAGCCCATTCTCCCAGTTTGGAGAGATCCTTTACGAGCTCTTCACAATCCCCCCTTTTTTCTTTCTTTTTAACCACCCTAAATAATAGATCAATAAACCATTGCTCTATTTACTGGATTTGTATTTTAAGTTTCTTGAAGGAGGGGTCCATTCTCTCTTGGCCTTATGGCTAAGCTCATGTATAGCAGTGAAACTTTTTTTTCTTCCACCTGCAAGAACTACCCCTTCCCCCAATCTCACTAAGTGGGGATGTGCAAATCAGCCAAATTCAAGTTCACCAAAGTTCTCTAAATTCCACCCCAATGCTCATTCCAATTTGAGTCTGTATCAGATTATGAGCTTGGTTTTTGTTTTTGTTTTTTTCCCTTTTGGTATGAAAAACCATGTGTATTTTCGTGCATATTTTTCCAAATCTATGCATCAATTCTGCACATCTTGTATGCATTCTTCTCCCATTGATTAAAGTGAATTTGTGCACATTGTTTTCAAAAGTATGCATTTTTCCATGTGCATTTTTCAGATGTATGCATTCTATCCAATACAATTTCTTTTGCTCTGCGAATCATATTGCAAGTTCAAAAATGCATGGACGTTGACTGCAGTTTGTGGCCAAGTCTGTGTTCAGTCTGTAAGGTGCAAATTGTGCAAATCCTGATAAAAAATTAACTGAAACAAAGTCCTCATACATCCCTACTAAGAAGTTGGAACAGTAGTAAGGATTATAGGGATGTACGAATTGTGTACCTTCTGTGCCGCTTGACTTCTGCAGTTTGCGGCCAGTGCTCCGTACCATTGTTTGCGAGCCCCCGGAATTCTCCTCTTTTTTTTCCACTCCAAGAATTACGAAGATAAATCCGTACTGACAGCTGTAATTCTGCATAACTTCCGTAAGAAAGGCTATTTTTCGTAGATATTTACGTATTTTTTCCCCTGCCCTGAGATGTGCAGTAATTACTTTCAGCCAAAACACTTCCTCCTCCTTGGGGCTTCCCAAAACAAGGCTGCCCCAGGTGTGCCTGAGCAATGCACTCTTTGTTTAAAGCAACGCTGTTTGAAAGAAAGAAAAAATCTTTTAAAATGACCATGCCGGTCTGGAGCCCTTATTCTCCCTGCTAGGCTTTCTATTTCCACATCCAGCTTTGTTGGTGACATGGTGAGGCTAAAATGGAGAGGAGAACCAACTCTGTGCATGTCTACTCAGAAGTAAGTCTTACTGAGTTCAATGCAACTTACTTCTACACATGTCAGCACCCCACTTGCCCCAGCTCAGCTTTGTATTTCCACATCCAGCTTATTAGCAAACCTCCTGTTAGGGGTGCACGAAAGTCACTTACCTGGTCTCGCAGCTTGCTTCGCAGTGGGGGGGAGGCGCTTCGCTGCTCCCCCCGAAGTTCAGGCCAGGGGGGGAGGCTTCCCTCCTCGCCCAGCCAAAATTCAGGCCAGGGGGGAGGCTTCCCGCCTCGCCCGGCTGAACCGCCGCTGGGACCCACCGCCGGGAGGGACATTCGGGAAAGGTAAGTCCCATCCTGGGGGGGGGGCGGCGGGCGGGGGGGCGGAGAATTTCTCCCCAAAACTACTTCAGGGGGCCGAATACGTTGGCACTTGGCCCCCCGAAGTTTCGGGGAGAAATTCTCCCCCATCCCTACCTCCTGTTAGTTATCTCACTGGGTGACTTTGGGCTGGACAATAACCACTAGATCATACTTCTGTTATGATACTCATTAAGAAAAAGAGACAGTATAATGGAAAGTTCTTTCTGAAGCAGTCACACTTCACTTGTACAAATGCAGCATGAAGGGAAATATCAGCAACCTTCTCTTTGTTTGAATAAAAAGCACACTCTGCACATGCTCAGGGAATGGACAAAATGAGGAATAAACATACCAGGGAATATGAAGAACTATATTCTTCCATTATGTGTGTGTGTGTGTGTGGGGGGGTGGAATCTCTGGTTCCCTGGAAAACCCCCTGCCCCATTCACCCAAGGGTCTTCTGAGATAACTAACGGGAGGTCTGATAATGAACTGGATGTGGAAATACAAAGCTGAGCAGAGAGGAGAACCAACTCTGTGCATGTCTACTCAGAAGTAAGTCTTACTGAGTTCAATGCAACTTACTCCTACACATGTCAGCACCCCACTTGCCCCCAGCTCAGCTTTGGATTTCCACATCCAGCTCATTAGCAATGAAAGAAAATGGAGATGGAGGATTTCATTTATGTAGTCTACGGCGAAAATAAGGGGAACGCTATTTGCTATATAAATGTTTACGTAGACTACACATGCCAAAATAAGGAACGCAAATGGCAGCGCCCATGGGCGCCGCCATTTGCATACGTGTGGGTTTTTTTTTTTCACTCAGCCGTGATAGGCTATGTAAATATTTACGTAGCCTATCATGGTGTTTTTTAAAAAATCTAGCCAGGATAGGCTACGTAAATCTTTACGTAGCCTATCACGTTGTTTTTTTTTTTTTTAACTTGGAAATGGCGGCGGTGGCAGCCAGTCAGAAGACCGGCTGCCGCAGCTGCCGCCATCAAACCACCACCGAACCGCCACCGGAGCCGCTGCCGCCAGGGACATTCGCACAAGGTAAGTCCCATCCCGGGGGGGGGGGGCAGACCGTTTCTCCACCAATTTCGGGGGGCCGAATGTGCTGGCATTCGGCCTCGAGATTTGTGGAGAAATTCTCTGACATCCCTACGTGGCACAGACTGAAGGGAATTCAATCCCATTTCAGTCCGTGGCATAATTCTCTGAAATCCCTAGTAAGGAAAAGGCTCTCCCAATTCAGGGCATTGTTTGTATCAGCTGCAGCAAATAAGCCAGTTCTTTCCTGCTGCCCTCCACTCTGTTTCTTCAACGGAACATTAAACACTCACAACAGAAACCTAGATCTAGAACCTAGATCAGAAGCCAAGATTATCAGGGGACTGGAAACAAAGCCCTATGAAGAGAGACCAAAATAACTGGGCATGTTTAGCCTTGAGAAGAGAAGACTGAGTGGAGTAGGGATGTACAAAAGTCACTTACCTTTTAGACGAGGCGATTCGCAGTGGGGGGAGGCACTCCGCACCTCCTCCCAAAATCCTTCTCCAGCCAGCTCCACTCCGTGGAGATTCTGTGGAGGTGCTGGCCAGGGGGGCAGCCCGCAGCTGGAAATCCTGCCGCTGGGCAGCCTTTGTTCCGGAAGAAGAAGAAAAAACCTGTGTACGCAAATGACGGTGGATACGGAGGCCGCGATTTGCGTTCCCTTTTTTTTTTCAGTTTTAGCTTATGTAAATATTTACATAAGCTATTACGGCGAAAAAAAGGGCAACGCAAATGGCATAGTGGATGCCATTTGCATTCCTTTTTTTCCCGCCGTTTTAGCCTACATAAATATTTACATAAGCTATTGCGGCAAAAAAAAAGGAGTGCAAATAGTGCCCACTATGCTATTTGTGTTGCCCTTTTTTTCGCTGTAATAGCTTACATAAATATTTACATAGGCTAAAATGGTGAAAAAAAGGGAACGCAAATGGCGGCCGCCGTAGCCGCTGCCATTTGCGTACGCGGGTTGTTTTTTTTCCTTGGCTTGCCATGATAGGCTATGTAAATACTTACCTAGCCTATCACAGCAAGGGGAAGATGGCAATGGCAGCCACGGCAGCCGGTCGAAAGACAAGCCACCGCCGCTGGAGCCGCCGCCAGAGCTGCCACCAGAGCTGCCGCCAGAGCCGCTGCCATCCGGAACATCTGCCCCAGGGAAGCCTCGTCCCGGGGGGAATCCGCGGAGGGGCGGGCCATTCCACCACGGATTTTGGGGGGTTGAATGCCAGTGCATTCAGCCTCACTGAAATCCATGGCGGAATTCTCCGCCATCCCTAGGGGGGAGATATGATAGTGCTCTTCAAGTTTTTGAAAGGTTGGCACAGAGAGGAAGGCCAGCATCTCTTCCCCATCAAACCAGAATGCAGGACACAGAATAATGGGGTCAAGTTACAGGAGGCCAGATCCTGGCTGAACATCAGGAGAAACTTCCTGACTATTAGAGCAATGCGACAATGGAACCAATTTCCTAGGGGCGTAGTGGGCTCTCCCACACTGGAGGCATTCAAGATGAGGCTGGACAGCCATTTGTCAGGGATGCTGTCTGACTTGGATTCCTGCATTGAGCAGGGATTTGGACTTGATGGCCTTGTAGGCCCTTTCCAACCCTACTATTCTATGATTCTATGCTGCAGTTTTCAGATATTCCCATCATTTGGTGGGCATCTCACTAGTAAATAAATAATGTGCCATGTACTAGTAGTTGATGCCTCAATGTTCTATATCTGGTGTTAAGCAAGATAACCATTTTAACTTTTCATTCCTATCTATTTATTTGTTTACAAAAGCTCTTCTATCCTGTGTAGAAACACTGAATTATGGTACAGAAACACATTATACCTTTGATACCTCCATAACTCTCTACTTTTTTAGAGCTGTACTTTTCAAGGAATCAGCAGGACATACTCCTCTAGGGCATTGAGATGAGGAGGGAACAGCAATATCCATCTGTCTTTGTTCAGAATGCAAGAAAAGAAGAGGGTTAGCCCTGCAGCACAAGGAAATCAAAATGGGGTGCAGTGCTGTGAAGAGAAAAAGCCACAGGTGTGCTGTCTCCAATTGAGTGTGGAGTTGGGTACCTTGTGCTTTTAGAGTTGGTGCTCTTTCCAAGAGCAGAATAGAAGCTGGGAAAGAGCTTTTATCCAAAGCTCCGTAAGAAACGGGGGGAGTCCTTGTAAAAGTCCTTTACACACATTCAGAATGTCTGTAGACTCGACATGTGGAAGCAGAAAAGAGACCACAGCTGCTGTCCCTGTTGAAACTTCATTTGTTGATTTGCTTTGTGCACATAGAGAGCCAAATCAATGCATCAAAGTTGGGGGAGGAGGCAGTGGCCACTAACCTGTTCCTTCCTCCACATCTACACTATGGGAGAGAATTTCGTTCAGTTCATTTTTTGATAAGAATTCCCCAAAATTTGCAAATGTCTTCATAAACAGGAGGGAAAGAACTTGAGAATAAAAAAAAAGAAAGAAAGAAAGAAAGAAAGAAAGAAAGAAAGAAAGAGGGAGAAAGTGAAATTGACAGATCCATCCATCTCTGGACTCTAAGGTTTTCTACCCAAGATGTTAATCCACTACATCTACTTTTGGTTGCAGAGCTGAGATCCGAGCTCTTCATAAAGAGATGTTCCTTCCCTGCTTTTATGCTACATGACCTCTAGGTGGTTCTATGCTATAGCAGAACAGCTACACAAGTAGGAAAATACATATGCTTTGCTTACAGAAATAATACTCAATTTTCCTCACTCTAACACCCCCAGCCCCCCGGGAAAGTGCTCTTAAAAAACAGAAGCAAAACTGGAGGGCCATGACATTGTTTAAAGAACCTGTAAACAACCATGAGTCAGGAGTGATGAGTGCATAATAAATGGCTCATGTAGAAAAGCTGTCTATACCCATTCTGAATCTCTGTGAAAAAATTAATGTTGTTGTTGTTGTTGTTATTATTATTATTATTATTTCTGTATGGCCCAATAGCCAAAGATGACAGGATCTTCCCCAGGGTGAGCTCTAGGTTTGAAGGGGCAATGGACAACACATCCTCTAGTGAACCCCCTCCCAATTTGTTTGGCTCTTTCTGTCGTACCTGGTAGGAGGGCCCTGAAGCTACCATTTTATTTTCCCACATGTAGCAGTATTGTGGATCATCATGGGAAATTAAGATGGGTAGTCTCAGGCTCAGACACTTTTTCAAAGTGGAGCAGAGAGGCAGACATTAGTGGTGGATCTTGATGGTCCTGGGGACCTAGCAGCTGTGTGATGGTATCATGTTTTGATGTTGTGCCTGGTTTTCTCCATCCCAGCCAAAAGACAGCTTTTGCACAAAACTCATTCATTCTCAGGCTCAGAGAAAGGCATCTTGTTGGGAATGGAAACAGCATGTAGATACGCTTCGATGGATTTTCCCTGTTACAGGTAGGGATGTAAGAGAATTGCATTAAGGTTGGGAAATCTAGGTATGTCAGAGAATTCTGCCACGGATCTCGGTGGCGGAACGAAATCCGTGGCGGAAGGAAGCCCCCGCCCCCCCCATGAAAAGCACGCGAAACAGAGCACTTACCTGCTGCCGTCCGTGCTGACTTGCGAATGGTGGCTGCGCTGCGGCTGCCATTCACTTCCTCATCATAGCTGTGATAGGCTACATAAATAATTACGTAGCCTATCATGGCTAATGCAGGGACGCCATTTGCATCCCTGCGGAGGCCGTGATAGGCTACGTAAGTATTTATGCAGCCTATCATGGTGGGGGGGGAACCCCAGCGTACGCAAATGGCGGCAGCTGGGTTTTTTTCCCCCCTGCCGTGATAGGCTACATAAATACTTAGGTAGCTTATCACGGCAGGGGGAAAAAAACCCCAGCGTACGCAAATGGCGGCTACCACCATTTGCGTACTCTGGAGTTTTCCCCCCTGCCGTGACAGGCTACCTAAGTATTTATGTAGCCTATCACGGCTCAATACAGGGACGCAAATAGCAGTGGCTACGACAGCCACCATTTGTGTCACTGCAGGGCTGCCCAGCGGCCGGATGTCCGGCTGCGGGCGGCTGGAGCCAGCCGGCAGCTCCGTGGCTTGGCTGCGGAGCGGAACTGGTCAGGCAGGATTCTGGGGGGAGGGACGGAGCGCCTCCCCCCATTGAGGATTCTGGGGGGAGGGATGGAGCGCCTCCCTCCCACCGCAGATTGCCCAGCGCAGAACCAGGTAGGGGTTCCGTACATCCCTAGTTCCCCTTTTTTTTCCCACCGTAATAGCTTACGTAAATATTTACGTAGGCTAAAACAGTGAAAAAAGGGAATGCAAATGGCGGCCACCATAGCCGCCACCATTTGCGTACGCTGTTGTTGTTGTTTTTTGCCTGCAGGCTGCCCAGCGGCCGGATGTCCGGCTGTGGGCGGCCCCGGCCGGTGGCTCCGCAGAATCTCCGTGGAGCAGAGCCGGCCGGGTTAGGATTTCAGGGGGAGGTGCAGAGCGCCTCCCCCCCACCGCAAATCACCCCATCGAAAAGGTAAGTGACTTTCGTACATCCCTAGGGAAATCATGCAGACATCATGTCATGATTGACTTGCAATCCTGAACACAAATGGGAGCAGGAAAGCATGTTCTCCCAAATGCTTGCAAACTCCTGAATTTGTGTTCACTTTTGGAAAAAATGCACATTTCTTTTTAAATGTGCACTTTTAAAACTGTGCACTTTTTAAAATGCACATTTTTACACTTTTACCTTATGGAGGAGAAGTGCATGTTTTGGGTGCAATCTTTTGAAAATGTGCATTTTTCCCATTCGGAATGCACACTTTCCCCATTTGACAGAAATGAGAAGAATAAGGATGGACAACACACACACACCCTGCCTGCCTCACATGTTGCTCATTGAATCTCTGCTACATCCCCGACCTGGCGAGCAGCACAGGGCAAACTGCTGGGCTGTCCAGAAGGCTCTCATTATTTCTGATGAGTCTCCATTTTAGCACAAGATGGGGCTCCATTTTTTCACAGATCTACTGTTTGCACAATAGAGCTACACAACAATGGTGAGAAAGGTTCATTTCTATGGCTAAAATGGACCTTTACTGCCACCATTGTATAGATCTACTGTGCAAATAGGGATATACAGACTGTGTAAAATCTGCTCCGTCTGTGTTTTGCAGATTGTCAGGTGCCTTTTGTTCTGTCATCTGCCCACAGATGGATGCAATTTTATTTTTCATCATGCAGAAAAATACACAAATAATTACGTAAGTATTTACATAAGTATGTACATAATTTACCTGAGTACAAAACATTGAGCATATTGTCCCCCATTCTTTTCAACGTTTCCTCAGCAGAAACTCACATATTTTCCTACAAATTTATATGCATAAATTTCAGGAAAGTTTTTAAAAAATCATCTGGAAGTCCATGGACTCCATGCAGCCCCTGAATGCGTTGCTCTGCAGCGGATTCCATAGGTTGGTTTCTCAGAATTTTGAGCTCATTTTAGTTCCTCTTGAATTTATCCAGCATCCCTATGTGTAAATAGTAGATCTATGATAATACAGAGCCCCATCTTGCACAAAAATGGTCATTTGCATGGAGGCCGATTGGGTGTGGTGAGTCCTGGGTAGGGGTGGGGTGGAGGTTCACTGAGGTGGGTTCAGGGGAGGGATTTTGCGGGTTCCCAGACCAAGTCAAGCACCCGCACCATCCCTAAATGAGAAAAGCATGCAAATGAACATGGGAAATGAGATGAGACAAGCTTCAAATTGGTGTTCGGAGAACCTGGGTAATCGTGAAAATTGCTCATTACAGGCGTCTATTCCACCCATGAAGTCAAATATGTAGGACATCTAATTCCTACATAAAAGAGATTATTAATTACATTTTTATCCCACATTTCCTTCAGAGAAGAGTGTAAAGTTTCCTCCTCCCAACCCATTTTCTCCTCACAACAACCCTAGACTTTGGCTGAGGAAACAACTTAGGCTGAGAAAACGTCATTAGCCTAAGATGTACCCTGACCTTTGCTCCTGAATGGTAATTTGAATGCCAGCCTCTCTGGTCTTAGTCCAGAACTCTAAACACTACCCCACATGGTACAGTAACTGTGACTTCTGCCTAGGGATGCTGGAGAAATTTGAGATGGACTAAAATGAGTTTGGATTTCTAAGAATCGTAGAATCCAACCTGTGGAATCTCCTGCGGGCCAGCATCCTCAGGTCCCGCGGAGTCTGTGGACTTTAGGATCTATTATTATTGTTGTTGTTGTTGTTGTTATTATTATTCTCTTACTTTCCTGAAATTTACACCAATTTATTCATAGAAAAATGCATAGGTTTCTGCTGAGACTGGAAAATATATCGGGGCAGGGGGAGTTCAATGGAATGAGGAACAATATAATAAAAGTTACGCACTAATGTAAATTGCATACCTAGTTGCAAACCTTCTTATGGAATTATTTGCATATCTTTTTCTGCATAATGAAAAATAAAAAAGAATCTATCTGTCAGTGGACCAAACAACACCACACAATCCATGAAAGACACATGGGGAGGATTTCACAAAATCTGGACATCCCTACTTCTGCCTGCCTTTTCTTTGTTCAGAACACAGTCATCTCATGCTCTTCCAGTCTGCATTATTCCCCTGTTTTTCCTTTCCCTTCCCCCCTTCTCACTTTTCCATTTTCTTATGCAATGCAGGGCACTTTTGCCAGACAAGTGGGGCCAGCTTGCCATTGTGTAACTATGCTTGACATTTAATTTAGAATCAAAGATACCATTCTGTAATAGTTTGTTAAGCTGTGCCTCAGCCCTGACTAACATAGATAACCTTCTTTTCAATGCAAGAGGTAATTCAGCAGTCTGAATGTCTCTCTGTGTGTTTTCCCCCTCCTTGCTCTAATGATTCCTACTCTGCAGTCTGCTTTGGCTAAACAATCACCACTTGAAGTCCTGTAGTTTGCAGCTATCAGTAGCTCAGCATCAGACCAGTTTCCCTACTCCTATTGAGGCAGAGAGTGCACAAAAAGCTTGAAACCAGAAGGAACAAAACACTCCTGGGTTGACAGAGAACATCTTTTCATAACTATTGCTTCCATATATCATTTCTTCTATGCCCAAGGTTCAGAAGTGTGTGTGGATCCTTTTATAGTCAAAACAGTACCCTCCATGCATAAGTGGAAGGTATTGGCAGGCTCAGGGGACCCCAAGGTTTGCAGAAGTACCAAAAAAGTTTAGGAGGAAAAACCTAAGCAGAGGGACTCAAAACAGTCCAATGAGGAATGCTCCAGACTGACTGTTGGGTGGCAGGCAGAATAGAATGGAATATCATGGAAGAAGGATTGGCTAACTGGGTGGAACACTGAGCAGGAGCGCCACACACTGCAACATTTTGTTGCAGATCACACTTGTGTTACATTATGTGGCCACGGGCCACTGGGGGGCTGCACCCCCTGCCTTCAAGAAAGAACAACATGGCAAAGAGGAGATCAACCTGATCTCATCTATTGACCAGGGAAGGAGCACCTTTGTGGAGATGGCTTTACCCTCCTTTGCCAGAGAGAACACTCAGCTCCCACTAACAGTTGCCCTGGGCCTGGATTGCTGAAGGGCAGCCCACTCTGGCTTTATCCATTGGTCAGGGGATATTCAGCATTCCAGATCATGTGGAGAGCCCCCATGAATAGAGAAGGCTCTCCAGTGCAGGCTGTTCACCCTCAATGACTAGAAGGTGACGAAATGCAATGAGACGGAGGGCTGTGGCTGCAGTACTCTCTCCTCTCACATGTTTAGCCTATTCAGGTATAGCACTCCTGAATAGGGGTACCATGCTTCTCAGTTTAATTATGTATATGTGTATAAGATATAGCCAAGTTTACCTTGAATAATTATTTAGAATATCAGTTTTCAAAAAACTTTTGATCGAGTAAAAATTGGTTATTTGGGCAGCAATTTTTAAAAATGTTATTTTCAATAAAATTAAGAAGAGCCCTGCTGGATTAGACCAAAGGCCAACCTAATGTCCATGAGAAGCTCACAAAGAAGACATGATACCAATAGCCCCCTCCTTCTGTATTTTGCTCGGCAGTGGTATCTGAACACATGGTTGGTATGTTCCTGGAGGTAGTATATAGGGATGTACGAAAGTGACTTACCTTTCGCGGATTATGTTGATGGTGTCGGGGAGGCGTTCCGTCCCTCCCCCCGGAATCCTCCAATGGCTAGGGGTGGACGAAAGTCCCTTACCTTTTGCCGAAGCTTGTTCGCGGTGGGGGGGAGGCACTTCACTGCTCCCCCCGCGAAGTTCAGGCCGGGGGGGGGAGGCTTCCTGCCTCGCCCCGGCCGAAATCCAGGTTGGGGGGGAGGCTTCCCACCTCGCCCCGGCCGAAATTCAGGCTGGGGAGGAGGCTTCCCACCTCTCCCGGCCACGAACTCGAAAGTTAAAAAAAAAATAAACGCCCCTGTGATAGGCTACGTGACGATTAACGTAGCCTATCACGGCTAGATCTGCAAAGTCAGCTGTAATAGGCTACGTTAATCGTCACGTAGCCTATCACGGGTGACTTTAAAAAAAAAAAGTGCGTACGCTAATGGCGGCCCCCATAGGGAGCCGCCATTCGCGTTCCTTATTTGGTCGCTGTAGTCTACGTAAAGATTTACATAGACTACGGCGAAAATAAGGGCAACGCAAATAGCATTGCCCTTATTTTCGCCGTAGTCTACGTCAATCTTTACGTAGACTACAGCGACCAAATAAGGAACGGGAATGGCGGCTCCCTATGGGGGCCGCCATTATCCGTACGCGCTTTTTTTTTTTTTAAGTCATCCGTGATAGGCTACATGACGATTGACGTAGCCTATCACGGCTGACTTTGCAAATCTAGCCATGATAGGCTATGTTAATCGTCACGTAGCCTATCAGGGGGCGTTTTTTTTTTCTTTTCTTGGAATGGCGGCAGCGGCAGCTGGTCGAAAAACCGGCTGCTGCTCCCGCCCCGCACGAACAGCCGCCGAACCGCCGGCCGGACCCGCCGCCGGGAGGGACATTCGGCGAAGGTAAGTCCCGTCCCGGGGGGGGTGCGGGGTGCGGGGGGGTGCGGAGGATTTCTCCCCGAAACTTGTTCGGGGGTCCGAACACGTTGGCGCTCGGCCCCCCGAAGTTTTGGGGAGAAATTCTCCGCCATCCCTAACAACGGCCAGCTGTGCTCTGCAGCAGCTGCACGGAGCAGCCAGCCAGGCCTGGCCCGGCCAGGCCAGAGCCGTCCGCAGCCGGATTTCTGGCCACGGAGGGCTCTGGGTAAACAAAAAACAAAAAAAACCCACCGTGTACGCAAATGGCAGCAGCTACGGCCGCCGCCATTTGCGTTCCTTCTTTTTACCATCTTAATCTATGTAAATATTTACGTAGAATATGACGGCGAAAATAAAGGGGAACGCAAATAGCGTAGCGGGTGCTATTTGTGTCCCCTTTTGGTTCACTGTTTTACCCTACGTAAATCTTTACATAGGCTAAAACAGTGAATCAAAAGGGGACGCAAATAGCGCCCGCTACGCTATTTGCGTTCCCCTTTATTTTCGCCATCATAGTCTACGTAAATATTTACGTAGATGAAGACGGTAAAAAGAAGGAATGCAAATGGCGGCGGCCATAGCCACCGCCATTTGCGTACGCATTTTTTTTTTAAACCCACCCCCAACCATGATAGGCTACGTAAAGATTTACATAGCCTATCACGTCTTTTTTTTTTTTCACAAGCCTGGAAATGGCGGCGGTGGCAGCCGGTCAGAAGACCGGCCACCGCCGCCGCCGGAGCCGCTGCTGCCACCCGGAAGATCCGCCCCAGGTAAGTCTCATCCCGGGGGGATCCGCGGGGGGGGGCGGGAGGGTGGCAGGCCATTTCACCACAGATTTTCGGGGGGCCGAATGCACTGGCATTCAGCCTCGCCGAGATCCGTGGCTGAATTCTCTGACATCCCTAGTAGTATATAGTCGTCATGAGTAGCCACCATTTATAGCTTCATGGGTTACTGCAAGTGGCAAACATCATTTTCAATGAGACATTCCTGTCTTATCTCCCATAAAGGAGAAAGTGTATCTTCTGTGATGTTGCCCACTACAACCCACCATCTCAATTCCCCCCAACATGTGTTTCTTATTTCAGATGTATTGCTTTAACCCAAATGCAAATTTAATCAATTGATTAACAAACTAAAGTCTGTACAATTAATCAGCTACATTTTCTTTAATTGAATGACCATCCTAATATGTGCTTGCATACAGACACAGAGACATGCACACACTTAGTCTGTATTGAGGTCCTAATCCGGATTTCTTTCTTGCTAAAGAAAGAGAAATGCCCTAACCCCGGCGCCAGCTTGTCTGGCTGAAAGGCGGGGGCATTGCGGGCGGGTGGGATGACAAGACATAGGGGCCTCTGATTGGTGCACCCCAGTGGCACCACCATGCAAGGAGGGGCAGGCTGAGTTGCCTTAAACTTAGCCCCCCTCCCAATCTCAGCTCTCTGGGTCGACGCAGCTGGAGAAAGCTACAGACCCGCCCGACTAGAGACACCTGTCTACGAGGACCGGCTTCATCGTGCATCACGCGCTGATCCTGGATTCTGTGCCAGCGCTTCCCACGGCTCCAGTGTTGCCAGTGCTCGCAGTGGGGGCGTGCACGCTCGGGCGTGGCTCCTTCATCGCCCACGCCTGCCGTGCCGGCGGGAGCACCGGCGTTGGTGGTGGTGGCGCGCGCTCGGGCACGGCGCCTGTCACTGCTGGCGCTTGCCACCCTCCGAGGGCGCCGGCGCTCGTGGCGGTAGCGCACCCCCCCCTTTGCCATGTTCCCCCTTTGCCAAATGCAAGTCAATGGGCTATGCCTTGTCGGGGCCTTATGGGTTTTATGGAATGCCGCGGGTCTGAGGAGAGGCCTCCGTTTTTATCACTTCAACGACTTTGCGTTGACACAAGGGCAATTTGGGCAGTTTCTACATTAGCTCTACCCCACTACGCCTAGGTAATTTGCAGTTCAGAACCCACTGTTGTTACATTGAAGCAGTCTCCATGGTAGCCGCTGGAGGTTTATTTCACAGGCACGTGATGGCAGTTTGAAAATGGGGCTTCACAGTGTTCCGGCCCACATTTGCGAGTTGTCTGCTTCTTCCTGACACAATTTTCACTTTGCTTGCCCTAATGTGCTTAATCCTTAGACCAGCAGACTTGATGTACTCTGGAACAGATGCTCTTACATGGGCATGTTATGATGTCTTGAGCTGCACGAAGGGCTTGTATGTCAACTTCAGACTTCAGCTTCTATCACCCCGACACATTAAGATCCAGTGGCTTCACAGACGAGGCATACGGTGGGAGTCCCCCCCTCCTCACCCTGTTCGACCAAAGTTTGTCAGTCTTCCTCCGCAGGTCCAGGTTCGGCACATTGAGAGGAATAACTTCAGCTGTAAGCCAGGCAAGGACCTGATCTAACAGGCCTTGGTTGAGATGGAGGTGGTTTGGTATACCTGGCCGGAAGTAGCCTTATGCAGTCCCCACTGCTCCCATGGATCAATTGGAAGGCACAACGGAAAGTGCACAGAGAAATGGCTTATGGCCTATGCGAATGAGGTTATGGCCAAATTGCCCTTGTGTCAACACAAAGTCATTGAAGTGATAAAAACGGAGGCCCCTCCTCGGCCCCGCGGCATTCCATAAAACACATAAGGGCCTGATGGGGCATAACCCATTGACTTGCATTTGGCAAAGGGGGAACACCGCTCTGCCCTTAACGCTCCCTCCATGTCCACCCACCAGGAAATTCTGTGGACATGGAGGGAGCATTAAGGGCAGGACGGTGTCCGCCTGTCTCATGTAGTCAATAACATATTTCAATTTGATCGCAAACGGGCCAGCGGGAAGTTCTTCTGTGCAGGTGGGGGGAGTTCCACAAGCTCTAGGCTTGTGACTCATGTGGCAGCTAGGATGGGCAAAACAGGAAAGTAGGGATGGTGTGCATGCAGAGGCACCTTATGGTGACAGGTGACGCCTGAGGGCCCCCGAACGGGTTGTGTGGCTCGGCGGGGGGATAAAGGTTGCATGGGAGACCAACCTTACTCACTCACCCAGGTGTTGTGCGGCACCAGGTCGGGGGTGACACCGGAAGGTCTACCTCCCCCAGAAGGGGCAGTCCGGAGGGATGGCAAGATCACGGCTACCCCTCAGGCTGGGTGTGTTTTCACCCAAGAAGTGCCAGCTAGCCGCTGACACAGTTAGATGCCTGTCCTAGTTACCCCTTTGCAGGTATTTCAATAAATGTGGCCCAATTTTCAACCCAAGCTTGTTGTCTGCGTATTCTTTAACCCATCTCCGCTCGCAATGGTCTAAACAGAGAATGGTCATGCAATATATACAGATTTCAGTTTGTTTCTGAAAGGGGTAGGTTGCAAGTAGGCTTGTTAAGAGGTGAAATCAACCTCGGAGCATTGGTAGTCACCATGTACTTTAAGAAGTCAACTTCCTGTAAGCACTAGTAATGTATGGTGCACACTATCAGATGGCAAAGTGCCTGTGGTTTTGATAGATCTTATGGGGATGGGTCAGCATTGCAGAATCATTACATCTCTAAACATACATGTATCATTATGAATAACTTTAAGAATAAATGAAGCATACCTTCCATTATCACAGGCTCTGGGAACAAATAATAGGCTAGAAAGTGAGTGATGCATTCTGACTGTAAGATAGGGGTGAGTAATGGCAGTGAAAAGCCATAATATGCCATTATTGTCTGCTGAGAATGGACAGGCGCTCTTCATTTGCTTGGTTGATGTTCAAACGATAAAAAAAACAAAAATCGGCAGTTATTATTGGGGTGATTGGATATTTTATTGATTGATTTCATTTAATTTCTATATCACCCAATAGCCAAAGCTCTCTGGGCGGTACACAAAAATTAAAACACAGAATAAAAAGGTCTTCACATGGCACCGGAAGGAGAACAACATAGGTGCCAGGCAAACCTCTCTAGGGAGCACATTCCACAGCCTGGCAGTAGAAAAGGCCCTCCTCCTGGTAGCCACCAGCTTCACTTCCTTTGGTGGGGGGTCCTGGAGAAGGAACTCTAAGGATGATCTTAAGGTCCAGAGAGGCACATATGGGAGGAGGCGATCCTTCAGAAAACCTGGCCCCAAGACATTTAGGGCTTTGAATGTTAATACCAGCACTTTGAATCAGGACTGGAAATGGACTGGCAGCCAGTGCAGCTGGAAAAGTACTGGCATAATGTAGGGATGTACGAAAGTCACTTACCTTTGACGAAATTTGATTCGCGGTGGGGGGGAGACGCCCCGTCCCTCCCGCCACGAATCCCGGCCGGCTGGGAATGCAAATGGCGGCGGCCATAGCCGCCGCAGTTTGCGTCCCTTTAGTCAGCTGTGATAGGCTATGTAAATGTTTACATAGCCTATCATGGCTGAGTGAAAAAAAACACAAAACCATGCGTACTCAAATGGCGGCGCCCATGCGTGCCGCCATTTGCATTCCTTATTTTGGCACGTGTAGTCTACGTAAACATTTACGTAGACTATGGCGAAAATTAGGGGAACGCTATTTGCGTTCCCCTTATTTTCGCCGTAGTCTAAGTAAATGTTTACGTAGACTACATGTGCCAAAATAAGGAACGCAAATGGCGGCGCGCATGGGCGCCGCCATTTGCGTATGCGCGGTTTGTTTGTTTTTTTCACTCAGCCATGATAGGCTACATAAACATTTATGTAGCCTATCATGGTATTTTTTGAAAATCTAGCCGTGAAAGGCTACGTAAAGATTTACGTAGCCTATCACGGCTAGATTTTCAAAAAATACCATGATAGGCTACATAAATGTTTACGTAGGCTATCATGGCTGAGTGAAAAAAACAAACAAATCGCGCGTACACAAATGGCGGCGCCCATGCGCGCCGCCATTTGCGTTCCTTATTTTAGCACATGTAGTCTACGTAAACATCACGGTTTTTTGTTTTTGTTTTACTGGAAATGGTGGCAGCGGCAGCCGGTTGAAAGACCGGCCGCCGCCGCACCGCCGCCACACTGCCGCCGCCGCCGCCAGGGACATTCGCCAAAGGTAAGTCCCGTCCCGGGGGGGGGGCAGACTGTTTCGCCACCGATTTGGGGGGGCCGAATGCGCTGGCATTCGGCCTCCCCAAGATTCGTGGCGAAATTCTCTGACATCCCTAGCGTAATGTGATTTTGTTGGCTGGTCCCTGTTAACAATCTTGCTGCCCTATTTTGGACTAGCTGAAGTTATTATTTAAGTTGGGTTATGCTGTGACCAGATTGAAGTGGGACAGATGTGCTAAAAAGAATGCTCAAGGAATTGAACTTTGCAAGTTCCAATAAGAACTGACCTGATCTGCACCTTGCAGATGAATGGTTCAGTTCCAAATTTAGTTACACCTAGAGTAAATAGTCTAAGCATAACTAGGGTGCAATTCCATGCATGCTTAGACAGAAAAAAATAGGGGTGTACAAAACCCCACTTACCTGGCTCCGCCAGGTTCCTCAGGTGGGGGGAGGCGCTCTGTCCCTCCCCCCGGAATCCTGACTGGCCTGCTCCACTCCACGGCCAAGCCATGGAGCCACTGGCCAGCTCTGGCTGCCTGCAGCCGCACATCCGGCCTCTGGGCAGCCCTGCAGGGACGCAAATGGTGGCTGTCGTAGCCGCCATCATTTGCATCCCTGTAGTGAGCCATGATAGGCTATGTAAATATTTATGTAGCCTATCATGGCAGGGGGAAAACCCCAGCGTACGCAAATGGTTGTAGCCATCACCATTTACGTACGCTGGGTCTTTTTCCCCCTTGCCGTGATAGGCTACGTAAATATTTACGTAGGCTATCACAGTAGGGGGGAAAAAACCCCAGCGTATGCAAATGGTGGCAGCTACCACCATTTGCGTATGCTGGGGTTCCCCCCCCCCATGATAGTCTACGTAAATACGCAAATGGCTTCCCTGCGTTAGCCGTGATAGGCTACCTAAGTATTTATGTAGCCTATCATGGCTGAAGAAGGAGGAAGTGAATGGCGGCAGCAGGACGGCCGCCATTCGCACAGCAGCACGGACAGGAGCAGGTAAGTGCTCTGATTTGCACGCCTTTCATGGGTTGGTGGGGCGGGGGCTTCGTTCCACGATGGTTTTCGGGGGCCCGAATGCACTGGCATTCGCCCTCACCGAGATCCATCACGGAATTCTCTGACATCCCTAGAAAAAAATTCCTATAACTCCCAGCATGCCCCAGCTGGCTGTGACATGCTGGGAGCTGTAGGACTTTTCTTCTGTCTAAACGTGCATGGGATTGCACCCTAAATCTGGGACCAACCCACTATGTAGATTGGAATGTAACTATCCATCCAATTTCATGTTTCTCCAAATGTTGCAACACAGTTCTTAGCTCATACAAGCACAAAAATGTGTATTTACACATAAACGCCGCCATTTCCCAGTAAAAAACAACAACAACCAACAAACGTGATAGGCTACGTAAAGATTAAAGTAGCCTAACACGGCTAGATTTTCAAAAAACACCATGGTAGGCTACATAAATCCTTATGTAGCCTATCACGGCTGACTTTGGGGGGAAAAAGAAAAGCGTGTACGCAAATGGCGGCGCCCATGGGCGAATAGCATTGCCCTTATTTTCGCCGTAGTCTACGTAAATGTTTACGTAGACTACAAGTGCCCAAATAAGGAACACAAATGGCGGCGCCCATGGGTGCCGTCATTTGCGTATGCACTTTTTTCCCCCCCCAAAGTCAGCCGTGATAGGCTACGTAAGGATTTACATAGCCACTGACGGCTGACTGCAGGGACGCAAACGGCAGCGGCTATGGCTGCTGCCATTTGCGTCCCGGCAGAAGACGAGATTCGTGGCCGGAGGGACGGGGCGCCTCCCCCCCGGCCAGAATTTCAGCCGGAGGGATGGGGCGCCTCCCCCCCAGCCAGAATTTCGGCGGGGAGGGATGGGACGCCTCCCACCCCACCCAGAATTTCAGGGGGAGGGACGGAGTGCCTCACCCCCATCGTAAAGCAAGCTGCAGGATAAGGTAAGGGACTTTCGTCCATCCCTAACTCCACCCCAGCCTTCCTTCATTGAATGGGAAGGTCTGAAGAAGGATTCTAAATTCATTCAATTGAACATCCTGGGAATTGTCCGCAAGGTTGGGAACCCTGATAAATAGTGATGGCACAGGTGCCCGACTGGGTCTGGGAGTCCATCGGGCTCCCCCCAGCATGTGCCCCTGGACCATGCCCACTGAGCCTCTGGCCTTGCTTTCCCCCACTTGCACCCTCCCATATGTAGGGATGTACGAAAGGGACTTACCTTGTCCCGCAGCTTTTTTTGCGGTGGGGGGGAGGCGCTTCGCTTCTCCCCCCGAAGTTCATGCGAGGGGGGGGAGGCTTCCCACCTCGCCCGGCCGAAATTCAGGCCGGGCGGGAGGCGCCCCATCCCTCGCCGGCGAAAGTCAGGCCGGGTAGAAGCGCCCCATCTACCCGGCCGGGAAAAAAAAAAACACCCCCGTGATAGGCTACGTAACGATTAACGTAGCCTATCACGGCTAGATTTGCAAAGTCAGCCATGATAGGCTACATTAATCATCACGTAGCCTATCACAGGTGACTTTGAAAAAAAAAAAGCGCGTACGCAAATGGCAGCCCCCATAGGGAGCCGCCATTTGCATTCCTTATTTGGTCCCTGTAGTCTACGTAAAGATTTACGTAGACTACGGCGAAAATAAGGGCAACGCAAATAGAGTTGTTTTTTTTAATTTTCCTTGTAATGGCAGCGGCGGCAGCCAGTCGAAAGACCGGCTGCCGCCCCCGCCCCTGACGAAGACCCGACGAACCGCCGCCGGGACCCGCCGCCATGAGGGACATTCGTGAAAGTTAAGTTCCATCCCGCAGGGGGGCGGGGGGTGGAGGAGAATTTCACCGCCAATTTCGGGGGGCCAAATGCATTGGCACTCGGCCCCCTGAAGTTTCGGGGAGAAATTCTCCCCCATCCCTACCCATATGTTCCCTTTATTCACCCAGACCCGTCCATGAGCACCCACCATTTTCCAAGTTTGCTTTTACAAAAAAAGGGAAGTATTTAAAAATGCGCATATTTAAATATGTGCAAATTAGGGCTAGGAAAGGCTGATCTATGCCACATTAGAGGCATAAATGGCCCATTTATGCCTCAAATATTATCTATATAAACTTTCCCAGCCCAAATTTGTGCATATTTAAACATGTGCATTTTTAAAGACCTCCCTGTTTTTGTAAAATCCAGCTTAGAAAAATGGTGGGTGCTTGGGGACAGGATCCAGGGTGAGTGCAGGCAGCTCATGGGGGCTTGAGCATGAGTCTGGCGGGCTAAAGGGGGCCAGCACTTCAGTGGGCACCTGCCGAAACTGGGCAGGGTGGATTTGTCCATCCCTTCTGATAACACAGGAAGGTTGGAGCAGAAGACTTTGGAGGAAGGGCTGGAATTCATGTCTCCTACATGGTTCCCCTGCACATGTTCTTTCAAAGCATGTATAGGGTGTTTGTCTTTGATAGACATAACGGAGATATAAGTAGCCAGACACAGCTGAATCTTCATTCCTCATCCTCTGGAAATCCTAGAGGTGTGCATATGACCTCCCTCATGCATGCATGTGTGTGTGTGTGTGTGTGTGAGGGGTCATACTCACCCTCTTGCTGTGCATTTCAGCCATGCCTCCTGCCAGCCAGATGTTTATCTGATGTGAAAATGAGCCCTACATGCATAGTTCTCCTCCACAGTTGGCCAGTTGGGAGCACCCTTACCCCCACAGAGGTGTTCTATGGATATTACATCATTACATGCATAGGGTCTCTTCACAAAATGGCCAAGCATGTGGCTGTCTCGGGGGAGGGCAGTACTCCAAAAGAGCTACACTGTAAGACTTTGCAACCCCCTCATAAGTTGGGTTGATGCCTGGGGGAGCCATGCACACCCATTTCCTGTCAGTTTCCTCTCCTTTGTGAGATTTTAGTAGGCATTTATCATATATTGCCAAGCTTATCTTGGTTGCCACAAAAAACATTTATTTTTAAAGAAAAAAAGCAAGCTGAGATTCTTGGGGGACTGAATCTTTTTCGAGATAATGTTGTGTTGCATAGTGAGGCTGTGGGAATACTCAATGCACCCAGAACCTCAAGCCTTGCAATTACAGATGACTTTCAGATATGACTCCCATCCATACACACAGCCTTTTAAAACAGTTGCTTTGAAATGTCCTATATGAGTTCAGTTGCGTTAGGTAGAGTTGTTACATTCCTTTAAAAACAGCCTGACAGGACTGTCTATATGCATTGGATATACAGTATGGGCTGTGGGAGGGGGGGTGGTTGGAGAGTGATTTTATGATTAGAGTAAAACTTTTCCATTTAGCATTGCATTCGTGTTTTGACCTAACAAGATATCATGTTTCCAGTCTTGTCAGCATGTTTCCTCACACCTCCGTGCCCACTGAGCTGTTATCCTTCCATAAACTGATACAAATAGTCTGCATTTTAAAGGTGGGTTTTCAATTCTGCTGAAATTGGGCTCAAATCCAAATCAGCACTGGAGCACTTCCATTTGCATATGGGGCTCATTTCACTGGTAGATCCCCACCTTGTCCCTCATAAGAACATACGAGCTCGGCTGGATCAGACCAAGGGTCCATTTAGTCCAGCATTCTGTTCACACAGTGGCCAACCAGCTGTCAACCAGGAACACACAAGCAGGACATGAGTGAAACAATACCATCCCTACCAAGTTCCTCAGCAACTGCTGTACATAGGCATACTACCTCTGGTACTGGAGGTAGCACATAGCCATCAAGCCTAGAAGTCTCCCTATGCACTTTCTCCAGACAAGGCATAATTTTGTACACCCCTATCATGTCTCCCCTTGCTCTCCTTTTAAGCTAAACAATCCCAGGCATTTTGTAACTTTTCTTCACAGGGGAATTGCTCCAGCCCCTTGATCATTTTAGTTGCCCTTTTCTGCACTTTTTCCAACTTTACACTATCCTTGCTTAGGTGTGGTGACCACAACTGAACACAGTATTCGAAGGTTACACCACAGCTTTGTATAAGGGCAGTATGATCTTGGGAGTTTTGTTTTCAGTTGCTCTTCTAATTATTCCTAACATGGAATTTGCCTTTTTTCATAGCAGCTGTACACAGGGTCAACATTTTCATTGCAATGTCCACCACAACCCCAAGATCTCTTTCTTGGTCATCCTGTCAGGTCAAAAGCCTACCAGGTCAAGAACCTCTCCAGAGAGGCAGCCCATGAAGCACAAAGGGCTGCCAATGGAAGAAAATATTGCCTGTCCCTAGGGATATCAGAGAATTTCTCCACAAATCTCTGGGAGAATTTTGGGGGGCCAAAGCATTTGGCCCCCCGAAATTGCTGGAGAAACGGTCCGCCACCCCCCCCTCGGAATGGGACTTACATTTGGCGAATGTCCCTGGCGCTGGCGGCTCTCGGTGGAGGTGCGGCGCGGGGCGGTGGCGGGGCGGTGGCCGGTCTTCTGACCGGCTGCTGCCGCCGCCATTTCCCAGTAAAAAAACCAACAACAACAAATGTGATAGGCTACTAGGAGTGCACGAAAGCCACTTACCTGGTCTCGCAGCTTGCTTCGCGGTGGGGGGGAGGCGCTTCGCTGCTCCCCCTGAAGTTCAGGCTGGGGGGGAGGCTTCCCGCCTCACCCGGCCGAAATTCAGGCCGGGGAGGAGGCGCCTCACCTCGCCCGGCCGCGAAATAAAAAGTTAAAAAAAAATACCCCCGTGATAGGCTACGTGACGATTAACGTAGCCTATCACGGCTAGATCTGCAAAGTCAACCATGATAGGCTACGTTAATCGTCATGTAGCCTATCATGGGTGACTTTAAAAAAAAAAAGCGTGTACGGAAATGGCGGCCCCCATAGAGAGCCGCCATTCGCATTCCTTATTTGGTCGCTGTAGTCTACGTAAATCTTTACGTAGACTACGGCGAAAATAAGGGCAACACAAATAGCGTTGCCCTTATTTTCACCGTAGTCTACGTAGGGATGGCGGAGAATTTCTCCCCGAAACTTCGGGGGGCCGAGCGCCAACGTGTTTGGCCACGCGAACAGGTTTCGGGGAGAAATCCTCCACACACCCCCGCCCCCCGCACACACGCCCGGGACGGGACTTACCTTTGCCGAATGTCCCTCCCGGCAGCGGGTCCGGCCGGCGGTTCGGCGGGTGTTCGTGCGGGGTGGGAGTGGCAGCTGGTCTTTCGACCGGCTGCCGCCACCGCCATTCCAATAAAAGAAAAAAAAAACGCCCCCGTGATAGGCTACGTGATGATTAACGTAGCCTATCACGGCTAGATTTGCAAAGTCTAATTTTGATTTAGATTTGCAAAGATTTGCAAAGAAATTCTCCGCCATCCCTACGTAGACTACGGTGAAAATAAGGGCAACGCTATTTGCGTTGCCCTTATTTTCGCCGTAGTCTACGTAAATCTTTACGTAGACTACAGCGACCAAATAAGGAATGCGAATGGCAGCTCCCTATGGGGGCCACCATTAGCGTACGTGCTTTTTTTTTTTTTAAAGTCACCCGTGATAGGCTACGTGATGATTAACGTAGCCTATCACGGCTGACTTTGCAGATCTAGCCGTGATAGGCTACGTTAATTGTCACGTAGCCTATCACGGGGGCGTTTTTTTTTTAAAAAAAAACTTTGGAGTTCGCGGCCGGGCGAGGCGGGAAGCCTCCCCCCTGGCCTGAATTTCGGGCGGGGCGAGGTGGGAAGCCTCCCCCCCAGCCTGAACTTCGCAGGGGGAGCAGCGAAGCGCCTCCCCCCCACCGCGAACAAGCTTTGACGACAGGTAAGTGACTTTCGTCCACCCCTAAGTCTACGTAATCTTTACGTAGACTACAGTAACCAAATAAGGAACGTGAATGGCGGCTCCCTATGGGGGCCGCCATTAGCCGCACGCGCTTTTTTTTTTTTTTAAGTCACCTGTGATAGGCTACGTGACGATTTACGTAGCCTATCACGGCTGACTTTGCAAATCTAGCCATGATAGGCTACGTTAATCGTCACGTAGCCTATCACGGGGGCGTTTTTTTTTTTTTTTACTTCTATTGGAATGGCGGCGGCGGCAGCTGGTCGAAAGGCCGGCTGCCGCCTCTGCCCCTGTCGAAGACCTGATGAACCGCCACCGGGACCCGCTGCCGGGAGGGACATTGGGGAATGTAAGTCCCGTCCCGGGGGGGGGGGCGGGGGGGCGGAGAATTTCTCCCCGAAACTACTTCGGGGGGCCAAACACGTTGGCACTCAGCCCCCCGAAGTTTTGGGGAGAAATTCTCCCCCATCCCTATAGGCTACGTAAAGATTTACGTAGCCTATCACAGCTAGATTTTCAAAAAACACCGTGATAGGCTATGTAAATCCTTACGTAGCCTATTACGGCTGACTTTGAGGGGGGGGGAAGCGCGTACGCAAATGGCGGCGCCCATGGGCGCCGCCATTTGCATTCTTTATTTGGGTACGTGTAGTCTACGTAAACATTGACATAGTCTACGGTGAAAATAAGGGCAATGCTATTTGCGTTGCCCTTATTTTCGCCGTAGTCTACGTAAATGTCTACGTAGACTACACGTGCCCAAATAAGGAACACAAATGGCGGCGCCCATGGGCGCCGCCATTTGCATACACGCTGTTTTTTTTTCCCCCAAAGTCAGCCGTGATAGGCTACGTAAGGATTTACGTAGCCTATCACGGTGTTTTTTAAAAATCAGGGGGCGCCTCCCCCCTGGCCAGAATTTCGGCGGGGAGGGATGGGGCACCTCCTCCCCACCCAGAATTTTGGGGGGAGGGACAGAGCGCCTCCCCCCCACCGTCAAGCAAGCTGCGGGATAAGGTAACGGACTTTCGTCCATCCCTACCTGTCCCCCATACATAAGTGACAGTGCTTTCTGACTGAACATAGTGGTGGGAGTTAGATACTGCCTATGATTGCTGTTGTGGTTCTCAGTTATGATGCTTCCCCTCACTGGTCCCAGGAGTGCTTCTGTTCAGGGCTTCCCCTCACTGGTCCCAGACAGATAGATACAGCCTGTTCCAGTTCTGTTAGGGATATGCAAACCCTCCCCTGTCTGGGTTCTCCTGGTATCTACCCAGCCCCTGCCTCTGCTCGGTGGCCCCTAGACTGCACTTGAGCCCCTCAGCGAGCAGCCCGCAATCACCCCAGTGGCCTTGGCAAGCTCCTCGGTCACCATTTTTTAAAAAAATAAAATACTGATCGCAAAATGTGAAAATGCACATTTTGCAAATACACATATTTGTGTATGTGCAAAAAGTGTTCATTTTTGCAAAAATGCACATTTTTGCACATATGGAAATCTGTGCATTCTCAAAAATGTGCATTTTCGCACTCAAATATGCGCATTCACAAAACGCACACTTTCGCTCATACTCAAATACGTGCATTTTTGCAATTGCCATTTTATTTCTTAAAAATGACAACTGCGAAGCTCGACGAGGCTGCCGGGGTGAGTACAGGCCATTTACCAAGCAGGGGCAGGAGGCCAGCGGGGGCTGGGGCTCATCGAGCAGGGTTTGGAGGTGCAAGCAGGGGCAGTTCCACCGGATTTCCAGACAGAATTGGGCTCCCGTGCCATCCCTAGGTGTTGTTCCATCTTTGAGAAGATTATTTCAAAAGATGGCTCCTTTCATGAAATGAAAGCCTGGCAATCAGGCTGCTGATGAGTAACACTTGGGGCTGGCCCAATAACTCTTTCTGTCTGAGGCAAAGGACAAAACGGTGCCTCTCTGCCCATTCCCTGTATAGAATCCAATTGGCGTGGCAGCTGAATCTTCAACACTGGTGACAGGACATCTTTCTCCATCCATCTGGGGACAGTACATTAGCTTAGAGTACTCAGGAGACTTGGTTAGGAGCTGCCACCCTGTCTCTAGCATTTGTTGCCTGAGGCAGCTGCCTCACTCTGCACAATGGTAGGGCTGCTGGCTTTGGTGATGCCTGCGCATATGTCATGCTCCTAACCACAATGTCACATCAACTCTATGATATTTTTTACAGATCTGATGAGTGGGCTACATAGTTTACTTGTGACCAGGCAGGAGTTATTTGAATGTAATTCATCACCACAGTTTCAACTACTTCCTGTTAATCAATCGAGATTATTAGTGCAAAGGAATTCCCCCTCCAGTACAAATATCTTCTTTTGTATTGCAGTAGGAAGCATTTGGAAAACTTCAGGAAACTATTCTCGTTGGCACTGGGTGAGCTTGTAGCACTAAAGTGATTTCAGCTGCTCATTTAAATTTTTTTTTTTTTCCACAGCACATAATTTATTCAGATGGGATCTTTGATGATGATATATGGAAAATCATTGTTGTAAGCCTTTAACATAAAGACTATACTTCACTTCACATGTAACCCTAGCCCTCTCGAGACCCAGAAGGCCAAACACTCCCAGCTCAGTCAATACATCTTTTGTTCAATGCTTACTTTTTCACCCCCAAAGGTGAATGTTTTCTAAAAGTAGGTTCCATTCCTCTCGCATTTAGTGGCAGAATATTCAATAGAGGGGAAGGTTAGGGACTAGGGCTTCAAACACAAGCTTACAAATTTTTCAAGGGTTTTCACTGAAATACTGTGTTCTAAAAATGACGATAGATATGTACTGTTTTTCCCACTAGCTGAATTGGATTAAAGGACTTGCAGGACCCTTGTGATGCCCCATATTCAGAGCTCAGGATCTCTTCTCTGTGTGCCATACTCAAATAGAAAATGGAGACAATGATAAAACCAATAATATAAAAAACAAAAAATTCAGTTGTCCATCCGTAGTAGTGATGGCCAAACTCTCCCCATTTCAGTTTGGATTTGGGTCAGCATTGACTCAGCAGTTACAAGAACCCTCTGTAGAACTCCTCCCACCCAAGGGCTGGGACTTCCCCTTGGCTTTACCACCAGTCCTTGGAGCCTTAAAAATCCCAATTCTGGTGTGTGTGTGTGTGTGTGTGTTTGCTTAGCTCCGTTTGAGCTGAAAGTAGTATCTAGGGGAGGGAGAGGCCTACACTAAAGGTAAGTTGTCTCATTTTACATTTTGAAGTATATGAGGAACTTGTAGCCACACACCCAGAATGAAGTCACAAGACAATAAATAAGTTGAATTATGGGTCACAACTTTATTTTATTTATTGGTCTTTTAGCGAAAATCCTTCTCAAGGCGAATTACATGAACAATATGAAACATAATTCAAATAAAATAGTTCAAATGACATTTCAGAAGCCAGAGCCACAATCATATAACAGCTAAGAGCAGTTTAAAACCAATGGGTTAAAACCAAGCAGTAATATCAAAAATTTCAAAAGCTCCGCATCTTAATTAGAAGCAGGTTTGAATTACAAATGGGGTTTCAAGGCATGTTTTAAAGCCATCATTGAAGGGGCAATGGTGTGTCCTATGGGAGGGAGTTTCACAGATATGGGACCACCACTGAATAGGCCCTGTGTCTAGTGTGCATACATTTATTGGATTTATGGATTAATTTATTCATTTAAAATATTTCTAACTAGGGGTGTATGAAACCTACTTACCTATCTGCTGAAGGGGTCCATGGGGGGGGAGGTGATCCATCCCTCCCCCCAGAATCCTCCCCAGCCGGCTCTGCTCAGCGGCGGGTCCGCGGAGCCACTGGCTGGGCCTGTCTGCAGCCAGACGTCCGGCCGCTGCCACGCAAATGGTGTCCGGAGTAGTGGGCACCATTTGCTTCCCTGCCTTTGGCCATGATAGCCTATTCTGTAGCCTATCATGGACAAGGGCAGGGATGAAAATGGCATCCGCTATGCCAGATGCCATTTGCGTCCACAGCCCAGCTGCAGAATGAAGACGACAGACCTGGACTGGCTGCCACCAGGTAGGGTCCGTCCCAACCGGCCTTCGCAGGGTGGCAGGGGGGAGCAGTCCATTCCACCATGGACTCCAGGGGGCTGGATTCTAAAGAATCCAGCCTCATTGGAGTCTGTGGCAGATTTCTCTGCCATCCCTATTTCTAACCCACCTTTCTCTGGACAAGAGGCCTTCATGATGGCTTAGAATAAAATAAATTAACATAAACAAAATTAATCAATGAAAAAAGTCCTGTGTTCCAAATGTTGCTCTCTAATGGTTCTATTGTAGAAGTGGGCAGCATGTGACCCGCCCCTGCCAGCTATTTTTGTGGCTCAAAACTGCCTTGATGCCACACAGAGCTGAAATAGGCTGGGGAGGGAGGTACAGCCTTAGACAGTTCAGCCACAGCCCCTCCACTAGCTTCAGCAAAATCTTGTGGGACCAGGAAGTCTTATGAGGCTTCATTCCTCCTAATGGGGGTGTGGGAAACTGCCCCAGTGTGAAGCCAGGGGAATGAGCTTATTATTATTTATGGCTCATCTTAACATGTTTTAATGTGGGTAAGTCCAGGGGCCGCTGAGCAGGGGCAGGGGCTGGGTGGATGCCTGGAGAACCCAGACAGGGGTGGGTTTTGATTCTTATCTGCTCTTCTTCTTCTTCTTCTTCTTCTTCTTCTTCTTCTTCTTCTCTTACTGCTAGAGGTTTTAAAAAAATGTTTTATTGTATTTTTAGGAATATTGTTGTTAGGTATCTTGGGTGCTAAAGGCAGACTATCAACTGAAATGAATGGATGAATGAACAAATATATAAATAAATAAATTTACACACTGCTAATTATATCTGTTATGGCATTTTAATTATAATGGCATCTATCAAGAGTCCTGGGAATTATAGTTCAGTGACAATCCTAAACATGCACTGTATTCCCCAAAATGCAATTTCCAGTGTGCGCTCACTGTATCATCTTTCATCTATCTATGTTGTCTGAATTTCTTTAGACATCAAGTTTTATAGAGTGTATACCTCTTCCCCATCTCTCTCTCTCTCTCTCTCTCTCTCTTTCTTCTTCTTCTTCTTCATCATCATCATCATCATCACCATCATCAATAATACATGTTCATAATTTTGGTAACATATAATTGTAACCAACACACTGAAATCCAGAGTAAACACTCAGAATAACTTCTTACTACAAAAAGCAGCATTACTTTTATAGTGTGAAGTGGGAAGGTTACAGGGGGCAGAGGGTGGATGACAGAACAATTAAAGGTTTTTAGACCTGGGCATCTGGTTTTTGCATTTGCAAAATCTTAAGATGTGTTGACAGATTTCTGTTTTGGAAAGAGTGATCAAAATTTAATGTAGGCATTAGCTGCCACATGTGAAATGTCAAAATCGAGTTCCACACCACTGAAACATATATATTTTTACTGGAAATGATGTCTGGCCTTGACTTTTTAGAAGTGCCTGTATATTCTGTAAATGGAATGAAAACCATGTGGATCCAGCATTCAAGTAACAGTAGAGTGCTAAAAAGTAAGTTGTATAAATTATATTGGCTATGATGTAAGCTTAAATATTACCTTGGCAAACCAATATGCCATTCTGTTATGGAGAAAGTTAGTGGTGTATCCATGGTAGTGAGTGACATTAAATGGAGTATAACCCATTTCTTTCTTTTTTCCCTGTCCCTTTCTGTTTTTCCCTTTCTTTTTTCACTTCTTTTCATTCCATTTATTTTCTCCCACTCTCCTTTCTGTCTTTTTCCATCTGCTATTTTATATCTCCTTACCCAGCAACGCAAGCTGCAAAGCTATGTATTTTTCAGTATCAGCAGAAGTGTTAGTATTAGCAAAGTATTCTGTTTCAAATCTTTTAATGACTGTCAGGGTTCCCCTTATGACCTGGACCCCCTGAGCAACTCTTTAAGGATCTCTTGCCTCCTTCAGAGTCCCACCTTCCTTCTTTTACCTTCCCCTTTCCAATAACCTGGAGTTTAGGCTGTAGGCATGGGGTGACTGACACTCTAGACACAGGGTTTAACCACAATAGTTTACTAGTAAATTAAAGCAAGCAAATTACAACAAAAGGTATTTACACAACAGAGCTGAGCGATATAAAAGGTCTTAAACAAAATTTGCAAAATGCAGGTTCCTTTATCCTAGCTGTACTTAGACTTCTCCAGGGTGCTTCTTCCTGCTCCCTCTTCAGGCTCTGGTCTCCCTGACTCTGCTCTTACTGGCTGTCTTGCTCTGTTTATATTCCCTCATCCCTCAAAACCAAAAGTCTTGTTTCAAACCTGAAGAAATGAGACTTAACTGGAGAAATGAAACTGAAATGTAACTGGGGAAAGGAAACTACTCCTCTCAGGGATACCCCTCCCAACAAAAACTCCCAGGTCTCTAGTCCTGACCCCCCGCCCCCCGCATTTTGCCTCTATAGGACTCAAACCATCACAAAGACATAATGAATTTTCTATATATACAGAACCTGTGGGTGCTGTCCACTGTTTTTGTTATGATTAATACATTTCAGATATATTTAGGGATGTACGAAAGTCACTTACCTTTCGCGGATTATGTTGATGGTGGGGGGAAGCATTCCGTCCCTCCCCTTGGAATCCTGGACGGGGGGGAGGCACTCCGTTCCTCCCCCCCAGAATCCTCCACGGCCGGCTGTGCTCCAAAGCAGCTCCGCAGAGCAGGCGGCTAGGCCCAGCCAGGCCAGAGCCGTCCGCAGCCATATTTCCTGCCACGGAGGGCTCTGGGGGAGGGGAACTGCGTACACAAATGGCGGCGGCTATGGCCGCCACAATTTGCGTTCCTTATTTTTACATTTTTATTTTTGCTATTTGTGTTCCCCCTTTTTTTTTTTGCTATTTGCAAAAAATATTTTTGCTATTTGCATTCCCCTTATTTTTGCTGTCTTAGTCTACGTAATTATGGACGTAGACTAAGACGGCCCAAAATAAGGAACACAAATGGCGGTGGCCATACCTGCGGCCATTTGCGTACGCCTTTTTTTTTTTTACCCAGTCGTTTTAGGCTACGTAAAAACTTACATAGCCTATCACGTCTCTTTAAAAAAAAAAACAACAACAACCTGCAAATGGTGGCGGCGGCAGCTGGCCAAAAGACCAGCCGCCGCCACCCCCGCCGAAGCCGCCGCCGCTGGAGCCACTGCCACCCGGAAGATTCTCCCCAGGTAAGTCTCGTCCTGGGGGGGATCCGCGGGGGGCAGGGGGGGGCAGGCCATTCCACCACAGATTTCGGGCGGCCGAATGCACTGGCATTCAGCCTCACCGAGATCTGTGGCGGAATTCTCTGCCATCCCTAGATATATTGCAGTGTTCAATATGTACTTTTAACTTGTCTAACTATATAGTTACAATTATTTATTTTGTATTATTCACATTTATATACCACTTTGACATCCCAAAAGTATCAAATACAATGGCATAAAAACAACAATAAATCTAACAATAAAATCAACACAATATGAATTAATCAGAAATAAAATGTCACACTCTACTGCGTGCTACGAACCATGGCTGGCTGGGTCACACTTCAGGGAAAGACTGTGTAAAGACATGTGTTTTCAGAAGAATCTGAACATTAGAACTGTGGGGGCCTGTCTAATGTCAATTAGTAAAGTCTTCCTGAGGGGTGGATGCCCTTCTGCAAGCACTCCTGAGGCAAACCTCAAGAGCATGTGGTGCTGTCAGAATTATAAGCATTATGATCACATTTCACCAGTCCGTTCTCGCCGTCACTGGCTCCAGATTAGTTCATGGGCCTAATTCAAAGAGATGCTTTTGACTAGTGCTGTGCTGAAAGTTTCTCCCACTTTTTTTCTGGGTGGGGGGCATTCTCATTCAATTTGATAGAAGAGAAATTGCTTTTGAAAAGAAATTCAATGGGGAAGACATTTCGGGGAATTCTCAAGGATTGGGTTTGGGTTTCTTGGGCTAACCTTACTTAGGAGGTGGCCAGGGAGTGAGCACAAGCATCTTGTTTTTCATCGTACAATCACCCTTCTGGGAGCATGTGGCCTCCTCAGCTTCCTACACTTCAATTAAAGCCAAATGGAAGGCAACACGAGGCAATTCCTCCCATAGGGCTTTTTCAGACCAGGATGTGCAGGCAGCCTGGGAGGCTAGCTGTGATTAGGTAAGCTCAAAACACCACAAAAATAAACTATAAAACATCTGGAATGAGGCAGAACAACGGAAGCTTCTTTCATTGAGGGAGGAAATTGGAGGACAGATTTCATCAGAGCACTATCTCCACCTTATCCCTGGAGCTAGACACAACACTGCCTCCACCTGCATTGCCATGGATGAAAACTGGGGGCCGGTCTGCCAAGCCAGTTGATGCTGTTGCAGCATGATAATACCCAAAACCCTTACCAAAAAAGAAAGAAGTTGTGCTACAAGCCCGGCCAATGGGGAGCCCTAGCTGGGAGAAACTGTGGAGAATTCCTCCCCCCCCCCAAGAAATTTGGTGAAATTGTCTTCCAAATTTCTCTGCCCACAAGTAAGCTGGAGAATTTTGAGAGGCCGTTTGTGCACAGCTCTGCTTTTTACCTGTAAAGCTTTATGTAAAGCTTTACACCTGATGGAGCACTCTTCCTAATGCCTTAATGTCATCTATGCCATCTATGGAAGCCCTTATTCAAATGCTCCCTCGAAGTAGTCACAGAAGATAGAGGCTTTTTTATGGTGGCCTAGTGACTTTGGAATGCTCTTTCCAGAGAAGCTCACCTGGAGCCTATGTGCAGTATTGTGGTTGGTAAGTTGCATGCTGGAAGTTGTAGCAGAGACATGAAAACAAGTTGGGGGGAAGAAGAAGTGGAGGCAAGGGTCAGGGTGACTGCATTTCAGCTAGATGGGCATTTTCGCCCATCTAGCAGAGGCTTCAGAGAGGAGGAGAGAAGGAGGCTGGGGCAGTCATAGGAGTTGTCGTATGGCTGCCGCCCCAGTCTCCTCCCTTCCAGGCTCCCGGGAATGCTCCCTTTCACTCCCTACAAACTGATGCTTATGAGCTCATAGCAGCAGCCTTCTCTTCCATGCTGGCTGGCTGTGAGGGGGTGGGGGAGGGGGCACTGAGCACCATTTCCTGGCTCCAAGCTCAGAGCCCTGTCCCTGAGCTCGAATCCAGGAAATTGAAATATCCTATGTCCCCCAGACACTGTCTAGGGGACATAAGATTGCTCCCTTAGTGAAGACATGGAATAAAGAACCTTTTAAGTATTTGTCTCTCGTGTTTGGGGATTCTTACAATAGAAATACACCACCACATTATTATCTTTTCAGTGCCAGGCTGGGACTTTTCTGTTCTCTCAGGCATTTGAAGAATTTTAGCATTTTAATATTTACGATCTTTTATTTTTGCCCGTGTGTGTATATGCTTTTGTGCCTGATTGTCATGTTCCTTCAACCTCTCTCTTCACAATCAACACACCCCAGGATACCAGACATCAGGCTCACTACTTTATTAGTTAACAACCAGGTTCCTTACAAATGCAAATTCTAGGACACTCCCAGGCTACAAAGGGAACAGCTACTCCACACAATTAAGAAAACCAATAGAGGAGCCAAAGTGGAAGTTAGAGAAGTTGCCAGCAGTATGAACAAGAACTTCCTGGCTTGATTAGCTTAGGAGGAATGCCCCTCCCTTACAGACCCCCCCCCATGTAGGCTATCATGCATAGCCAGCCTGGAGGAGCATCTGAGCTCCGCCTCTAACTTTTCCCACTTCACTCTAAGATGGACTCTAGCATCCCTCAAGTCTCCCCCCTCACTCTCCTCCTCCCCCAAGACCTTGGTTCTCATGGAGGAGAAAAGGGGAGGGGGCTTTGGGTCAAGGCATCTGTGTGCCAAGGTCTTGAGAAGAGTGCCTTGCCATATCTGAGCTCCCTAGGGAGGGAGCCTCCCCTGGTTTTGGCTGTTCCCATTCTGAGTCTGAGCTTCTAACTATGTCCATACACTCAGATTCATTTCTGACACTGATAGTGGCTTTAGCCTGTCAGCAGTGTCCATGCCACTGGTGAATGGACAGCCTTGAACACAGCCCATAATAAATAGATAGATAGATAGATAGATAGATAGATAGATAGATAGATAGATAGATAGATAGATACGTTTTATCACCTGGCCCTAGCAAATGCCCCCAAGTTGGTTTATTGTTTACACATGTAAGCAAGTACCTTATTATTCAGATGAATAAAATTTAAAGTTAGATATGTAGTTAATATTATCTAATGTGGGAGTTTGGGTGGGGTAGAGATTTTCACCCCAAATCGCTTGATTTATGAGAATATTCACCTCCTATCCCATGCTATGGTTTCTCCTGGCTGCTGCTTCCTGAATTAGTCAAATTGGTGAACTCATCCAGTCAAGGATCTCACAGTGAACAAGATGACAACACAGTGGTATTAATAATGCAATCCTGTACATGTTTATTTAAAATATTTCTAAGATGGTAATATCAGTGCCAGTTGGACCTCTTTGCAGAGGGCATTGAGGGTGCTACTACACAAAAACCCTTTTCTCTGTGCATACACTATTCTATTTACTTTATTTTAAAATATATATATTGATATATCACCCTTCATTACCAAATCATAGTGTGTTGTACAAATGTTCATTAAAACAACAATTAAAATAAAATAGAAAGCCACAATAAAGACAAAAAGTCTACTAAAATTAAAATCGGCAAATGTCTAGGTAAACAGATGGGTTTTTACCTAGGCCAAAATATCATCAAGACAAGGGGCCAAAATATCATCAAGGTTGGCGGACATCACACTAATTTCTAAAACAGGGTGGCACAACAGAAAACTAGTTGGCATCAGGTGTACGTGTGCAGATGATGGAACAACCAGGAGGCCCTTAGGCTCAGTAACACTGGCAGCCAGTGCAGTTTTCTGAGTAAAGGTGTAACATGGTCAGAACAGGCTACCCCACTCAGCAACGTAACTGCTGGATTCTGCACAGCAGTAGAATGCATGTCCACTACAGAAGGAACTCCATTGAAGATCTTAATCCATGAGCCGGCTGTTCTGGAAAGAGCTGGTTAAGAACATAAGAAGAGCCATGCTGGCTTAGACCAAGGGTCCATCTAGCCCAGCATTCTGTTCACACAGTGGCCAACCAGGAACCCACAAGCAGGACACAAGTGCAAGAGCACCCTCCTGCCCATGTTCCCCAGCAACTGGTGTACATAGGCTCACTGCCTCTGGCACTGGAGGTAGCATATAACAATCAAAACTAGTAGCCATTGATAGTCTTTTCCTCCAGGAAGTTTCTTATTCAGGTATTTGGGTCCCAAGCTTTTTAGGGTCTTATAGGCAACTATGAACACCTTCAATTGGGCTCAGAAGTGAATAGGCAGCCAATGTAGTTCTTTCAAAATTAGTGTAATATGACTTCTCCTGGCTTCACCAGTCAGGATTTTAGCTGCCAAATTCTGCATTAATAGAAGCTCTCAAGTCATCTTCAAGGGCAGCCCCATGTATATCACATTACAGTAATACAACTGGGAGGTTATCAGAATATGGATTACCATTGCCAGGGTATCCCTGTCCAGGAACTTTCACTGCTGGTTTACCCGCTGAAGCTGGTATAGGCATTCCATATCACTGAGCTCACCTGGGCATCAAGTGACAATGCGGATCAAGGAGGATCCCCAAACTTGCACCTGCTCTTTGAGGAGGAATGCAAACCCAGGACAGATTTAACACCGAATTCCAGGACTGAGAACCACCTACCAATGGTGGCTTCATCTTGTCTGCATTCATCTTCAGCATTTTGGCCCTCATCCAGTCCATTCCAAATCCAGACAATGACTCAGCACCTGCACAGCCTTACCTGGCTTGGATGCTAGAGAAGTAGAGTTCCCATTACGCTTTGATATACAGTAGATGTTAAAAAGCATAGGGGATAAGATGGAACACTGCAGTACCTCACAACACAAGTGCCATGGAGTCAAACAGAAATCCCCCATTTCTGATCACCCCTGGTGTCAATCATGAACTTCCAAAAAGATCAGCCACTGCCAGAACCAGAATATGCTGAATGCTGTGGCCCTCCAGTTCTTATGCTCTTATGATCTGGAAGCCCTCAACACATCCTAGTGGATTAATCAAGTTGTCCCTAAGGATTGATCAACATTTTTGGGTTTGCATCATTCTCCATGTTCCTGCCTCTTTTTTAGAACAATAACAACAAAATCTGTATTTTGTTTGTTTTTGCTTTTAATACTGAATCATATTTAAAAATTAGAGGAACTTCGGGGATGTATTCTAAAGATGGAAGATTGGGGGGGTATCCATATATATAGTAGTTATTCCTAGCCCAATAATGTCTCCATCTTCAAAGGCACTTCTTCATCAGTATGCAAATCTTCAAAGGGGGAATTGCACAATAATATGAAAACTCTCAAAGGGAGAGCAGTTACCCAGTGATGTAAAAATCTTTGTAAGGGACAGCTCCTCTGTGATTTAAAAGTTCTTCAAAGTAGAAACCACCTCAAGCAATGCAAATTCTTAGGGTGCATGGGAAATCACTGAATAAGAACACTTCCATGATATGTAATCTTTAAAATGACAGTAAGAAGAATTCACCTTTAAAAAAGCATTAACATGTACAGCATTCCAAGGAGACAGTACAGTAAAATCACATTACCAATAGTATGCCTTGCGGACATAGTAGAAGAGGCAATGGAGTTCTGAAAGTTTCCTCTGACCAGTTCTGAATGCATATTTATCAGTAAGAAACTAAAGGCACTATAAAACAGTTTTTTCAAATACGGGTTACTTTGTTTGCAAGATTTATGGCACAGCCCTACAGTTCATGGGACAGTATCCCAGGGGCCATATGAAACACTAGACCTCACACTCGGAGAGAGGAGATCCAACTTCAGATCCAGCCACCCTGCCCCTACAGACAGATCTGTGGCCTTCACACTTATCCTTGGTATTTCAGGAATGGAGTACCTGGGACCTGCAAAGATGTCCCATGTTGTTTTGGTCATGTATTTCCTTATGAAGCGCCTGAGCCTTACTGTTTTCCTAGATAAATCCTCCTGTAAGTAGAGCCAGGCCTGTTTGTTGCTTACACCCGTGGCTGGTAGGATTCCTTAAACAGTGTGAGGGAGCTCTCTTGTAGCAGTAAGGCTAGATGCTCCTAAGGCAATACAGGATCAGGACAACATGGGGCATCTCTGCTAACTAAGGAAAAGTGTGAGTGCATGGAAGGTAAGTTGTAAGTAGCAAGCACAATTTTTGACATGACCCAACAACATCACTGATTGCAGGGCATGTCAGTTAAGGCATGAGGCTTAGCTTCCAATTGCCTGGCTTTGTGGAACTTGAGACAACACGAGATAGCCTTAACTCTGATCTTAAACCAGCAGGGTTTTTTATCATTGAATTTCCCTAGATTTTTTAAAAAGGAAATTTATAATGACAGTGGTGGCAATCCTACCGTCAATCCAATGCATTTGAGTCTGTTTTCTTGCAAGTTTACCTATATGTTAAATGGGATTATGAATACTTAACTAATGGTAGTCATCCCCCGCCCCCCAAGTATCAGGATTCTAACATGTCAGGGAGAATTTCCATAGATAGGGGAGGATGCCTTCTGCAGATAGTCACCCTCCACATGTAGAAAGCAACGAAATTGGCAAGGAAGGGGGTGGAGCTCATTCCCACTTCCCTTCCTCACATGTAGAGCCTGCACACAATGAGAATGATTGAACAGGGCTAGATTCTCACAACCGTCTTAGTGAGTGCACATACAGTGTGAATGTAAGTTCAGGGTAACATGTGAACATGTGAGACATGTTCCTTGCATGTCCTTTTCCAACCACACACAGAAAGTAAGAGCAAGGATCAGGGACCTTGAGCTGTATTTTGGCTTTTGGAAAAGTGGTGTGAGGCCCTGATCCTTCTGCTCTCCCAACATGTGCATTCCATCCTCACCCCTCCCCAGTTCCCTCATGGTCAAACTACATATTACTTTGAAGATGTAGCTAGGTTCCCCCCTCCCCCAAAGTAAGCTCATGGGTCCTCATACGGATCAGGACCCTTAGAGTGGTAGGTAGGAGGCTTTAACTCATTGTCCTATGCTTGCAATTTGCATTACAATTAGATGCTTTCTGAAAATGTATATTAGAGGCATGTGGGGTGGGCAGATGAAGAGTGGGAACTGGAACCACAGCAGGGTGGCAAAGGATTAAAGTCTCTGTATCTCCCCATCCTAAGGTCCCAGTCCATGTAGTAACATATAGTCTCACCCAGTGAGCTCACATTCCATACCTTTCTGAGCAGCCTTGGCATTTCAAATTCTGGGGACAAAGCTACATGCCCATCCTGGTTATGTAATGAGTTTATTCTTGCTTTTATCACTATTTTATTGTGTTTATGTTTATTATAATAATAATAATTAATAATAATAATATAATTATTTTTGGCAATGTTGACATAAGTATATAAAAGTATACAAACAAATCATGAGACCAGGTATTATCAACTATTTAAGCAATTGAGAGTATAATCAGATTTACAAACAAAATCAGCAAGTATCACAAGGTTCCCAATAACACAAAAGGCTGCAATTCACTTGATTCTTGTTAAGAATTCTTGTTAATAAGGACCACTTTTCTATAAATCCGTTATTTTGTTGTCTTTGCTCCCTAACCCTTACACTATGTTGGTTAACTTAACCATATATATATATATACATACATACATACATACATACACATATACACCCACTATTTGATAATCCAGTCATCAGTTGTGGGGGCTTTCATTTTTTCCCAGTTCGCTGATATTGCATTTATGTTTATCACTTTTAATATTTTAACTGTTTTTATGTATTTTATTGCTGTGAGCCACCTTGGGAGGGCTTCTGCCCTGAAAGGTGGCCAAGAATTTTATTTTATATACATAAATAAAATAAATTTGTTTCCCCCCCCCACAGGAATTGAGTAGGAGTAGAAAAATACACTCCTTAGGGATGGCATGGATTTACTGCCAGCTCAGCCCCCCAGGTGCAAGCTTGTCGACCCCCGAGGCTGCTCGATTTAGCACACCCCTGAGTCAGGCAAGCTGGCGGTTTTCCACTGCCTTGCAGCCCCTCATGGTCTCCTTGCAAGGCAATGGGACTCCTGTCCACACCGCCTGTCAACCCCTTGTGGTCTCCTTCCTTGCAAGGTGGTGGTGGGGCAGGAGTCCCATGCCTCTGGCCAACCTTTCATTCTCTCCTTGCAAGGAGAGAGATCGAGGGGTTGTTGGGCAGTGATGGGGACTTTGGCTGCTGTAATTTCATGCACAATGGCAGCCTCCAGAGCATCAGGACACCTTGTGTCACTCACCAAGCAGCCACCGACCAACTGATGGCTTAGCACACATGGCAAACAGGGGCGGGTGGCATGCAAGGGGCCCAGCAAGTGGCATGCGGGGTGAGCAGCGATGCATTTGCCCATCCCTAGCACTTCCCTCTCTGTGCTCAGGGTATTTGCGTTCCCTATTTTGGCACGTCTTAGTCTACGTAAACATTTACGTAGACTAAGACAGCTAAAATAAGGGGAACGCTACGCTATTTGCTATGCTATTTGCGTTCCCCTTATTTTCGCCGTCTTAGTCTACGTAAATGTTTACGTAGACTAAGAAGTGCCAAAATAAGGAATGCAAATGGCGGCGCCCATGGGCACCGCCATTTGCGTACACGCGTTTGTTTGTTTTTTAAATCACCCTCCTATTCTAGGGATGCCACTGCTAATAAAGACTTTATTCCTCTCCGAGTCAGAACACTGTAGGTCTATAGAGGTCTGTCAAAAAGATCCACAGTCTCCCTTAATTCTGAGCTGCCAAACAGTGACTATAGAAATTAATGGAAATATCTTCCCCTGACCTCTGATTCAGCCACCTTTATGGGGAAGATATTTATCTGCTAGACTCAGCTATCTCGGTGTTGGGAAATGTGATCTGCTCTTCCTATTATTAAATCATGGGCCAGTGACTGTATATGGAAAGTCCCATACAGAAGCACTGTCCGTAAATGGAAGAATATAAAGAACAAAGCTAGGAAAGGGAGTATTTTGGTAGTCCTAATTTCTAGGGCTTTATTTCTAAAGTGAGAGATACTGGGGTTCAAGCCCAGCAGGACTCATACCCTTTGACTTGGAAAAATGTTATTCCCCCTAATCTCAGATATGTACGAACTGGCTGTGGTTCACTAGTGGTAGCACTCTGCATACACTCTGCTGTACCTTTGTCTTTGTAAAGTGGGCATTCCCCATGTACACATTCTCTGGGAACCTAAATGGCAATGGGGAGGATAAGAGGAAGCGTCTCCCTATGGTAGAGACCACTTTACCTTACTGGAAAAGTGCTGGGTGGCCAAAACGACCCTTGCTTTCTCCAAATCAGTGGAGGACTAAGGTTGCATATAACTGAGCCCTCAGCATGCAAGTATGATGAGCTACCAGAACTGCACCTTGGAACATTTTTCTGGCAATGAAGTATTCTTAAGCTCTGGGCTGGCCCTGCCCACCCAGGATGACCACTGGTTTATGTTTATGTTTATGTTTATGTTTTATTTATGTATTTATATCCCACCTTTTTTCCATCATGGAACTCAAGGTGTGGTTCCCAGGTGGTCTCCTCTCCAAGCACCAACCAGACCCAGACCTGCTTAGCTTCAGCAAGGTGGCTGTCTCATGTACCTTCAGACCATGCCCTGGGACCTTTCAGGTTCTTTTTGGACAGGAAGAGCTCTATAGGCTACATTTACGTAGCCTATCATGGCTGACTGCAGGGACGCAAATGGCGGCTACGGCCGCTGCCATATGCCCTACCTGGCGCCAGCTTGTCTGGCTGAAAGGGGGTGGGCATTGCGGGCAGGTGGGGTGATAAAATGTATGGGCCTCTGATTGGTGCACCCCAGTCGCACCACCATTCGGGGAGGAGCAGGCCGAGTTGTCTTAAACTCGACCCCCTCCTTATCTCAGCTCTTTGGCGTGACGCAGCTAAAGACACGACGAGGGACTTTGGCCTGCTGGAGAACGGCTTCATCCTCGTTCCAGCCGCCTGGACCCAGCGTGCTTCTGCACGCCAAAATCTTCACTTTACAGCTATTGACTTGCTGGTAGCCATCGGGAGAGCCAACATTGCTGCCTCCGGGGCAGTTATTGGTGATATCCTTCCGCCTCCCTCCCTCCCTCCCTCACTGGCTCCTTTCCCCCGCCTGTCTGTCCGTTCTCCTTGCTCTCCTGCCCGCTCGCCCGCCCGCCCGCTCAACCCACCCGTTTGCTCAATTGCCCGCCTGCCCGCTTGCCTGACTGGTCCGCTGGCCGCCGGGACGGCTCATGGCCCGCCTGCCAGCCATCCTGTCTACCTGGCCGCCGGCCTTGCCGGCCTCTTCCTCTTTGCCTTGCCTGCCTCCCGCCGGTGCCGCCTCGGCCTGAGGTGTTGTCCCGGTGAGAAGCGCCGGCGGGCAGGTGTGCGCGGCGCCGGTGTTTGCTGGCGGCAGCTCTTCAAGCAGCGGTCTGCCTGCCCCCCCCACTCGTCAGCCGAGTTTGCCTGTTGGGAGGGGCGCCTGGCTGCTGAGCCGAGTTGGAGCATGTATATCACAGCCCCGATTGGTCGCCTCCCAAGGGCTTGGGAAGTCGTCCCCCCAAAAATAAATAAATAAATAAATTAAAAATTAAAAAATAATTACTTAAATTACGATTATTAAATATTTAATTAATAAAATTGAGTAACAGCGGCGGCTGCCTGTTTGGCGCCTCCCGAGACAGGGTGCCCTCGGCTGAGGGCGCCCGCGCTCAAACGCAGCTCCATCACCTTGGGCCCCTGGCTGCTTCTCTTGAAATCTGATTTTCTATCTAAACGGTAGTGCAGCGCTCCCATCTTCATCCCCAGGCCTCTGTGTCTTGGTCTGGAACTCGTACCTGCAGATCTTAAGACTGCGGGGTGGCTGCCTATTGTCTGGGGTGCCCAGAGGCTTTCTTAACTCTTTGATAGCAACTAGGTTAATTCACCTCCTGAAGCATGCCTCCCAAGAAAGGCCAGGGTGGTAAGAAAGGGAAGGGGAGGGCCCCACCCCCCCTCCCCAAAAGATTGCTGCCAAGGCCCGATTCTGACTCTGATGAGGATGCAGACCCAGTACTGGCATCAATTCTTTCTCGTTTGGAAGCTGCTGAGTGTTCCTCGGGGATCCCTCCTCCTCCCCGGGCCAGGCACAAAAAATCCTCAGTGGTCCAGCACAAGCGAACACGACAGCAGACCCAACGCTCGTTGCTCCTTTCTATTTCAGATCTCCTGGATGCTATTGAGGCATCCACCTCCTCTTCCTCGGCTCTTCCAGAAGGCTCACCACCTTCAGCGGAGCTCCTCCCTTCTGCTGCCTCATCTTCCCTGGGCGCACAAGCAACAACCTCGGATTTTCCAGCTGGGGATCAGAGCATGCCCACGATTGGTACAGGTGAGACCGCTTTGGCACCTCAATTCGCCTGGCCAGGTATGGGGCAAATCAACCCCTTGGGTTGGGTGCCGTGGGTTACCTTTCAAGGCGGCCCAGTCGCCCCTCGTACACTTCCTTCAGTTATTTCAGGCCCCGCAGCTAGTACTCCTCAGCCCGTTGCCTCGGCCTCAACTCCTAGTTCAGCTGCTTCATCAGCCAGCCCTCCCAGTTCTCTGGGGCCTGGCGCTTCATTCCCCTTACTACTACCGGCAGGAGACGCCACTGCGCCTGCCCCGCCATTAGTCCAGCTTCATCCACTTAACGTCGCCTCTGCCAGTGTTTGGCAGGGGCCCGCCGGTTCGGTTAGTGACCTCCTAGCTTCTCTACCTCCTTCCCTGCTAGCCCCACAGTTGTCCTCGATTGACCCATGTGCCAACCTAAGTTGTGGATCTATGTCCACTGGTGCGACGTCCTCCCCTATTGGTTTTCACTTAACCATTGCTACTAGAGAAAAGATATTGCAGGGTGAATTTATCAATGTCTTTGTCCTGCTCTTTCATGAGCCCGAACCCAGCGACAAAGATAGGACCCGTGACCGGGATCTTGAGCGGAGCAAAGCTCACAAGGTGCCTTGCACCTGGGCGAACTGGTTGCCAGGCTTTTTAATTTACGCTGGCATCCTCCAGCAGAGGTTCCCTGAGAGGGCTTGGGTTCTCACCAAGTACCTCGACATAATATTCAGGGCTTACTCCGAATATGAGGGGAGCGCATGGCTGGCTTACGAGGAGGCCTTCCGAAGAAGGGCCGCCATCGACCCCTCCATGCGCTGGGATCTGAAGGACCAGGACCTTTGGCCCCAATTCATGACACATTCTAGGCCAGGCTTCGGTGACAGGTCCGACAGTGGCCATATCCTGGCCAAGCTGTCGCCCGCAATAGCCACCAAGACTATTGCGGGTCCAGGGGTTCAACACCGCTGGCTGTGCTGGGAGTTCAACTCCAAAGGTTCCTACTCCCATAACCCATGCCGCTTCTGGCATGAGTGCTCCCTTTGTGGTGGTCAACACTCCTGCTCCTCTTGCCCGAGAGCCAGAGGTTGGAGAGGTCCCCCAAAGGATGGCCGGGGTGGCAGAAAACAGGGCGGTGGGTATCCTCCCCCTCCCAAAGGGCCCCAGCCCAATTAAGATTGTTCCACTCCTTCAACTTCCAGGTCGTTACCCAAATCGGTGGGCAGCGATCTACTTGGAACGCGGCTTTACATTGGGTTTCAGGATTCCCTTTACGGGCCTGCGCAGGCAGTATTTGACCGGTAACCACCGGTCTGTTCTTAGCATGCGGCGCCTGGTGCAAGATACGATTAACAAAGAAGTTCAGTCAGGTCGAGTCATCGGCCCCTTTTCCTCGTCCCCGCTACCCAACCTGAGGATTTCCCCTTTGGGAATTATACCCAAGAAATCGCCCGGTGAATTCAGGTTAATTCATGACCTCTCTTTCCCCAAGGGCCAGTCGGTTAATGATGAAATTCCAGATTACCTATGTTCCGTGTGTTATACATCCTTTGACTCTGCGGTAGCCATGATAAGAGCTCTGGGCCACGGGGCATTGATGGGCAAGTGTGATATCAAATCCGCTTTTTGCATTTTGCCTATCAATCCTCTGGATTTTGATTTGCTGGGATTTTCCTTCCAGAACAAATTTTACATCGACCGCGCCCTCCCTATGGGATGCTCCATCTCTTGCGCCATGTTTGAGACATTTAGTACCTTTCTGGAATGGGCCACACAGGACAAGATGGGCTGCAGCGATGTGGTCCATTATTTGGATGACTTCCTGTTTGCTGGACCCGGGGACAGCAGTCAATGCTCTGACCTGATTAGGGCATTCATATCCCTTTCCTCAGACTTGGGTGTCCCTTTGGCACACGAGAAGACAGAGGGCCCAACTGTTACTTTGATGTTCTTGGGGATCGAGCTTGATACCCGCGCACAGTGTTCTCGTCTCCCCCACGATAAATTGGTGATACTTAAAAATAAGCTCCAGTCCATCTTGCACCTTCGTAAAGTCTCCCTTAGAGAACTACAGGAAATTGTTGGCCATCTGAACTTCGCTTGTAGAGTGGTTGCCCCCGGCTGCGCATTCCTGCGATGGCTCTGCTGGGCGATGCGGGGTATTCAACTCCCGCATCATCGCACCAGAGTCACCTCTGCTATGCGCATGGACCTGCGGGTATGGCTTAAATTCCTGAGGGACTTTAATGGCATCTCCTTTTGGAGACGCGAATTATTTCTACGAGCCGACATGCAGATCCATTCGGATGCGGCTGGCACCTTTGGTTTTGGGCTAATTTGGCGAGACCGGTGGTGCCTGGGCCAGTGGCCGGAGCCCTGGGCTGCCGGCGGTATCAATCGGGACCTCACCTTTCTGGAATTCTTCCCCATTTACGTGGCTGTACATATTTGGGCAGACTTGATGGCCAACTCTGTCGCCCTTTTTTGGTGCGACAACTTGGCCGTAGTGCATGTCATTAATACATTATCCTCTAGAAACCAAAGGGTCATGGATTTAGTTAGAGCATTTACCCTCCAATGCCTACGCCACAACATATGGTTCAGCGCCCGCCATGTGCCGCGTCTGGGGAACCCGGTAGCCGATGCTTTGTCACGAAACCAGATCGACAGGTTCCGTGCGTTGGCTCTGTGGGCCTGTCCACTGCCAGACCCCATACCAGAAGAACTGTGGGAGATTGGCGCTCTCAAGTCGAACACGCGATCCTGAATTCTATAGCCCCCAGCACTAGAGCTGCCTATGAGAGAGCAGGTAGGGAGTTTGGCGCCTTCAGGTGCGGGCTTCAGTTGCAGGATGTGTGGCCCTTACCTGTGGACCACTTGTTACAATTTTGCGTACATCTGCATAACAAGGGACTATCTGTTAGGACCATTTCGGGGAAGCTCGCCTCTTTGGCCTTTTGGGCCAAAGTGCGAGGGGTAGAGGACTCCACCTCAGATTTCCGAATTAGGAGAGCTGTGCAAGGCTGGGCACGGATGTTTCCTGCCCCGCCAGACTCCAGGCACCCTTTGTCATCAGTTATTCTCACAGGGCTTCAGGCATTGTGGCCCTCCCTTTGTTCTTCTCCATATGAAGCATCCCTCTTTCACGCTGCAGCTTTAACAGCCTTTTTCGGGGCCCTCAGGATTTCAGAACTGGTCTGGGCCTCCAAATCCGACACCTCCGGGAGGGCCTTGAGGTATTCAGGTATCCAGATCCAGCTTAGCCTGATTCACCTCCATATTCGACGTTCAAAAACCGATCAGGCAGGCAAGGGAGCATTGGTTACCCTTAACCAGGCCCAGGCCGACGAGTTATGCCCAGTCAGGGCCTTGCGGGCTTTCATTGAGCACCGCGGGGCAAGTGAGGGTCCCCTGTTTTGCCATGCGGATGGTTCACCACTGACAAAGTTCCAATTTTGGGCAGTCACTAAGGTAGCCTTGACCACACTGGGTCTGGGGCATTACCGTTTCGGGACTCACTCATTTCATATTGGGGCAGCCTCTATGGCAGGTGCCATAGGTTTTTCATCCAAGCAAGTGAAAGCGGTAGGGAGATGGCGCTCCAGGGCCTTCCACTCTTACATTCGCAAGTTGCCTTATGCTTCTTGATGATTCTCTTCGCCTTCCCCAATGTTTTATTTAGATGGGATTCGACCGACGCCGGTACGGGTGCTCATTTGTGGGCACAGTATGGTTTTTGGGCTGCCTGCAGAGCTTCTACGTCGGCCTTCGGATCCCGGCTGCAGTTTCCCCAACAGGTGGCGATACAATGGCTCAGCTGACGGGGTATGCGATGGGACGGTCTTCTCCCCACACTCTTTCAATGAGGTTTGGTCAGTTTCCCTCCACAGGTCCTGGTGTTACACCTTGGAGGGAACGACCTGGGCTACAAGCCTGGAAAGGGCTTGATTGAGCAGGCGTTGGCCGATCTGCAGACGATCTGACATCGCTGGCTGGGGGTGACCATATTATGGTCCTCAATGCTCCCGAGAATCATGTGGAGGGCTCAGAGCAATGCGGCCATGGAAAGGGCCCAGCGCAAGGTGAATAGAGAACTGGCACGTGGGTTGTCAGAGTATGGCGACGGTTGCATCAACCACCAAGGAATTCATTGGACTAGGAGGGAGCTTTACAGGCAGGACGGTGTCCACCTGTCAGACATAGGCAATGATTTATTTTTGGCCGATCTGCAAAGGGGCCTGTGGGAAGTTCTTCTGCGCAGGTGGGGGGAGTTTCACAGGCAATAGGCCTGTGACTCCTGTGGCGGCTAGGACGGGCAAAACTGGAAAGGGAGTAAGGATGGTGTGCACGCAGAGGCACCTTATGGTGACAGGTGACGCCTGAGGGCCCCCCGAACGGGTTGTGCGGCTTGGCGGGGGGATAAGGGTTTCCTGGGAGACCAACCCTACTCACTCACCCAGGTGTTGTGCGCCACTGGGTTGGGGGTGACACCCGAAGGTCTACCTCCCCCACAAGGGGCAGTCCGGAGGGATGGCGAGATCACCACCACCCCTCAGGCTGGGTGTGTTTTCGCCCATGAAGTGTCACCTAGCCGCTGACACAGTTAGATGCCCATCCTAGTTACCCCTTTGCAAATATTTCAATAAAATGTGGCCCAATTTTCAATCCAAGCTTGTTGTCTGCGTCTTCTTTAACCCATCTCCACTCGCAAATGCCCTACCCGGCGCCAGCTTGTCTGGCTGAAAGGGGGGGGGCATTGCGGGCGGGTGGGGTGATAAGACGTATGGGCCTCTGATTGGTGCACCCTAGTCGCACCACCATTCGGGGAGGAGCAGGCTGAGTTGTCTTAAACTCGACCCCCTCCTTATCTCAGCTCTTTGGCGCGACGCAGCTCCCTCCCACCCTCCCCTTAGCAGTGTGGGTTGTTGCTGGTTGCCCCTTTGGGATCCATGTAGGAATTTTTTGGCTCACAGTCCGATTGGCCTAAGACTGTGAGTCCTTTTCGCCTACGTCACACTATTATGCGGGTTGAGTGCGTCCTGCAAGGGAATTTAGTCTATATCATTGGTCACATTCCACTTGGCGGCTAGGACGGGCAAAACTGGAAAGGGAGTAGGGGTGGTGTGCACGCAGAGGCACCTTATGGTGACAGGTGACGCCTGAGGGCCCCCCGAACAGGTTGTGAGGCTCAGCAGGGGGATAAGGGTTGCCTGGGAGACCAACCCTACTCACTCACTCAGGTGTTGTGCGGCACCGGGTTGGGGGTGACACCGGAAGGTCTACCACCCCCATAAGGGGCAGTCCGGAGGGATGGCGAGATCACCGCCACCCCTCAGGCTGGATGTGTTTTCGCCCATGAAGTGTCTGCTAGCCGCTGACACAGTTAGATGCCCGTCCTAGTTACCCCTTTGCAAATATTTCAATAAAATGTGGCCCAATTTTCAATCCAAGCTTGTTGTCTGCGTCTTCTTTAACCCATCTCCGCTTGCAATTGCGAAGCCGGCTGGCCAGGATTCAGGGGGGGGAGGGACGGAGCGCCTCCCCCCCGGCCAGAATTTTGGGGGGGAGGGATGGAGCGCCCCTCTGGCCAGAATTTTTGGGGGGAGGGACGGAGCGCCTCCCCCCCGGCCAGAATTTCAGGAGGAGGGATGGAGCGCCTCCCCCCCACCGCGAATGTCACCCTTCGAAAAGGTAAGTGGCTTTCGTACATCCCTAAAAAAACTGACATGATCCCCACCCCCTGAACTAAAGTGTGGATTAGAACTTAGGTACCCACAAGCTTTCACACTTCCCAGATGTCTGAATGCAGTTCTCCACTCAAAACAGTACCAAAACATTTTTTGAATGTTTATTTGGAGAGAAAATACATTTGCGGCACACTCCTCTGAATGTTTAGACACAAAAAAAGTCCTACAGCTCCCAGTACTCACCAACCATCATGGCATGGGTGGCTGAGGAATGCTGGGAACTGAAGGACATTTTCTGTATAAACATGCATAGGTTTGCACCCTTAGAAATACATATTTTAAATCTTTACACTATATTTTAATGTTTTACACTGGTGGTGTTTTTTTAATTTTTAATTAATTTTTTGCACTGTATTTTTAAAGATTTAACATTTTTATATCATGTTTTACTGTGCTGTATTGTAATATTTCAGTTGTTGTGAACTGCCCAGAGAGCTTGGGTTATTGGGGTGGGGGGTATAGAATGTCCATGTAGATTAAAAAAATAATAATAATACAGATTAATACAGAAAATAGGACAGAATGGATAAATGGATGAACTCAAGCAAAACTGATGAGAAACAAACTGATTCACCCATCCCTAAAAGGGAGAGGATTCATGCTGACATTCCTAGACATTAGAAAATCATCCAAAATCTGTATTGTCCTTCTAGGAAAAGCCTGACTAAGCCTTGTCCTAGGTTCTGCACTGGGAAAAAAGACAGAATATCTTATATGCTTATGTGGTATATTGTCATTTTTAGCATCCTAAATTCATAGGATCCTATCTTAGCAGGCTGTTGGCCTATTGATCACCTTACATCCCAGGTAAGTTTTCCCAAAGATGAACAACCAAGTCTATTATTAAGTTGTCTTCAGTTGGAGGTAGTGAAAGCTGTGTTCACTGAATTTTGTGTTGTGTTTTTCATGAAGAAGAAAGCAGAGAGGGGCTTTTACTTCTTAAGCAGGAGCTACTGCTTCTTGCTATGGACCTCCAGTAAACATGTCAGGTAGCCTGCATCAACCTGGCAGGCACCGTCCAGATGTGCCCTCCCTGCCAGGAGTTATAGGTCAACACGTCTGAAAGGCATCAGGTTGGGGAAGGCTGATATAAGCTATAAATCACCTGTATTTTATGTCATCTAGTATTACATTAGAAATAACATTCTGTTATATATATATATATATATATATATATATATATATATATATATATATATATCTTTGACTTCTATTTATATTCTTCATGTATGTTAAGTAATAAAATTAACCAGTTAATTAAGCAATTTTGGGTGTTATAGGGATGTACAGACTATGTAAAATCCGTTCTGTGTTTCGTGGATTGTCAAGCACCTTTCATTCCATCGTCCGCCCACAGACAGATGAGAATATTTGTTTTTCATCATGTGGAAAAATATGCCCAAAATTACATAAATATTTCATAAGTATTTACATAACTGACCTCAGTATGTAATGTTTAGTGTAATGTCCCCCATTCCATTGAACATTTCCTCAACAGAAACGTATGTATTTTTCTAAATATTTATATGTGTACATTTCGGGAAAGTAAAAAAAAAAAAATCATCCCAAAGTCCACAGACTCTGCACAACCTGAGCGGGGTGCTCCGTAGTAGATTCTGCAGGTTGGATTCTTAGAAATCTGAGCTCATTTTAATATGTCTTGAATTTCTCCAGTATCCCTACTGCCAATGGCTTAACTACGGACTATTCAAAATCCCCAAGAAAATATTGGAGAATTTCTCATCCCCCTGGAGCAATTTGGTGAAATTTTGAGAGGCCATTTGTGCACAGCCCATGTTAAAAACAACAAGCCCAGACACAGTCACCTCAGTTTTCATAAAAAGCTCAGTGAAAATGAATGCTCTTTATCTTTACCATAAAGAGGAAAGAGAGAAGGCCACATACAACCTCTGGGGGAGTGAATTTCAAAGCCTATGTGTGTCCTTAGTGAAGACAACTCTTGGCCACCTCTTGATCATGAAATGTTCCATAGTTTTGCTGCTCCCACATACAATAAAGGCCAAACTAGACATGACTTTGATCATGTAGTGTAGCGTTGTGTAACTTTTGTTTGTTTGTTTGTTAGCCGGCATCTGTGGGATGAGCTGGATCAGGAACAGGCTGCAAGGGGAAGGGGACTTTGGCCCCTTGCTATTATCATGGACCCAGTCAGAATCATCATCCATGCCTATTCACAATGGGAGGAAAGCTTCTATTGACCATGGTGAGGACAAAGGGTTAGATCTCGCTTCCTCCAATGCCATGGTCCCAATCTGTCTTGCCACCTCCCTGACCAGCTATTTGTTAAACAAAAATCAGCTATACATCACCAAAGTACATGATAGAAGTCACCTTTCGTTGGGCCCTGGCCATACTGAAGGAGTGGCAATGCTTTACTTTGCCTAAGGGAACAAAATACACTTTGGCCAGCACTGATACTTCACATGTGCCCATTCCTGCCCACTTTTAACCATGTATTTCCTTTCTCAGAAAATTATTAATAAAAAGGTTTTCTTGATAACTGTTAGAGATGCATTAGATATGGGGGCATTCTCCTACCTCCATGTGGGGGTTGAATTAATGGCTATTAATTCAACCTCTAAGGGCTATTGAAATCTATTTGCAGGTCTTGCTGTGGTTAATTTTGTTACAAATTTGCTACAAATGGACTTTTGTTGAAGAAGAAGGAAAAAAGAAAGGATTGCGGATTAAGAATGTACACCATAGAGTTTGAAGTGGCTGCATACATCTGTTCCAGCATATGTTTCAAGCAGTAGGGTAAGGTTCATGGTTGTGTACATGTGATGAAATACATGTGTGCAGTATTTTATTGGCATGCACTCTTAATCCACAACACATGGAAGTCAGTGGGGGCAATCTTGGGAATACAAAAAACATGTATATGAACTAAATCACAGAATGGATACTTCACTCATGATAACTACATTGCGGTCTTCTCATAAATATTGTACCCATATTGGAAGGAAGATACCCTCAAGTCACACTCACATCAGGAGGAACATACCCTCAAGTGACTGTCCCTAGAACCAACAGGCAAATTTCTCTGTTGGCTATGACCTTGGTTTAATCATCATCGTAATTATTGTCATCTGGGAACTGTAGGACTTTTTTTTTCCCCCTGTCAAAACATGCATAGGATTGCACCTTTACTTTCTTAAAGGCCATGGAAGATAATACACAATGATATACAAGGTTTTGCCATAAAATGGATGCTAAAGAGCCAAAGACAGTCATGGCTGACACAGACATATTGCTATGCTTACAAACTGTGCTATTTTTTTTTATCTTTAGGTGTATGCTGAAAGCATCGTAGTGATATGTCTAGAAAGCATAGCCCATGAACTAACCCTCCAAATCAGTCCTGGTTAGATGTTTTCTGTACAGTATATGAACCAGAAGAATTCTACACATACACAAAGGCCTGCAGCTTGTTTTTTTCACTCCCCATTCCCACACTGCCCCTCTACAAATGTTGGGGTTTCTGTGATTGCTACACGAATGAACATACCTTAACTTAGGATTTCATATTCCCCATCCATATATAACCATCCTATCAAAATGACTTTTTCTGTAGCACAGAGATTTAATGTCAGCAGCACGAAATCAGGAAGAATAACACATACAAACCTTCTGAAAGCTGATGATGACCTAGGGATGTCAGAGGATTTCGCCACGGATCTCAGTGATTTCACCCCCGAAATTTGTGGTGGAATGAAGCCCCCCCACCCCCCCACCCCATGAAAGGCACGCAAAATGGAGCACTTACCTGGTGCCATTTGCACTGTTTTGCGAATGGCAGCCACATCTGCAGCCGCCATTCGCTTCCTCATTTTTGCCATGATAGGCTATGTAAATACTTAGGTAGCCTATCACGGCTAACACAGGGACACCATTTGCATCCCTGCGGAGGCCGTGATAGGCTACGTAAATATTTACGTAGCCTATCACGGCGAAAGACAGGGGCACAAATGGTGGCTGCTATGCCATTTGCGCCCCTGTTTTCTTGCCATGATAGGCTACGTAAATATTTACGTAGCCTATCACTGCAAAAAAACAGGAACGCAAATGGCAGCCACTGTAGCCACCGCCATTTGCGTCCGCAGGTTCCGCATGCCTGCAAATGCACCCGGCTGGCAGCTCCGCAGAGTTGCTGTGGAGTGGAACCAGCCGGGTTAGGATTTTGGGGGGAGGTACGGAGTGCCTCCCCCCCCACACAAATCACCCCTTTGAAAAGGTAAGTGACTTTCGCACATCCCTATGATGACCACAATTTAGGTCTCTAATTTAAATGGAATATGTTTATTCAGATGGTTTGTGTTTGCTGCTCTTCAGATATACTACAACAGTGCAAAGCAACTTAAGATTCTATGTTCATTAAGAACAGCTGGCATTGTTAGATTTGAAAAGGGGCAAATGGGCAGTTTAGTGCTCTCCAGACAGCGTGCCTTGTTAGCTCTGGTTAGCGTTTCATTATCTCCCCACCACTGCACAGCAGAATGTCATGTAGCCTCACAGCTGAGGAGCCATTTTTGTATTCATTCTGCAGCAAAGCAACACCAAAAGCAACAGAGAGGAGATAATGTGCCAGGGAGCACTAATGAGGTGCTTTGCTCAGAGAGGAGCACAATTCTTATCCCCTTCTCTCATCCTGTCCTTTAAGGGCATTCACACTCCTGCAATTAGGGTGTCACAATCCACACCAGCACATGAAGTTTCGTTTTAGGTGATAAAAAAATCAAAAAAAATCACCTCCCTAGTGATGTTCCAAAAGCACCATGAAACGTTCATCTGGGTGCAGCTAATCCAACTTGGATAGCTTTGAGATGGGATTAGGCAATTCCTGGATGATAAGGACACCACCTACTAGTCATGATGGCTATTTATTTTGTCCAATATCAGAGACAGTATGGCTTTCAATACCAGTACCTGGGAGACACGACAGACAGGGCACTATTGTTTTCACGTCTTGCTTGTAGGCTTCCAATAGGCATCTGATTAGGCCTTGTGGGAAGAGAACTGCTGAACTAGATAGGCCAGAGGTGGACAACTTGTGGCCCTCCAGATGTTTGGGCCTAGAAACCCCATCACTCTTCACCATTGTCTATAGAACTGACAGGAGTTGTAGGCCAAAACTTCTGGAAGGATACAAGTTGCCCCTGAGGTAGGTCCTTCATCTAATCCAGCATGGCTCTTCTTATGCTCTTAAATTCCTAACCATAAAAGCTACCACCAATTTTACTTTATGGTTTATCCTAGTGCTTTTATTTTAATTTCAAAGGCAGATTGTGGATCACATGTATGATGCGGAGATGTGCAAATTCATAACTATTACAGCACAGGAGAAAATTACAGTTTCCTGTTAAGACTAGTACAGTTGATTTCTATTAAAGGAAACGTGCATTCCCTGAAGGAAATGTCAGGCTTTGGTTGGATGCCGTTCTAGCCAAGGGACATAAATAGATGTTTCCTCAAACCAAAGATGTTGCCGTAATAACTGCATGTGACTGTGTAATTTCCTCTTTTCTTCTAAAGTGGGGTAGTCATAATCTTTTTGAGAAGAGGAAGAGGAAAAATAAATGATACACACCAACATAGCTTTCTGAAGTGGTTAGAGAATATTTCTTTGGAGGCTGTTTAGAAGGAGATAATGAATAGCTTAAGATGTGGGGGACTTTCCAGGGGAGATTGAGATAACTGTAGGTTTCAAAGTATGTTTTTTTGAAACCATATTACAGTATTTCATGTTGTCCCAGTCATGGCTTGGACTGCACTAGCACTCAGGATTTTCTAGGATTTTGTCCCAGAATATGTGAAGTGGACTATATAATTCATTTACAGGATCATTTACTTGTGCTAAACTGAGCTGGGGCAGGGCCCGAGTTACATGAATATATCAGGCCCCACACTAAAAATAAATAAATAAATAAATAAATAATCCAGGCATATGTTTAATACATTCCTCACTGTAAAAATTCTTTACAAAGCAAATTACAGCCTATTTTAAGAGACAAAATAAATAATTAAACCATTAAAACAATGAACAGTATTCCATATATTCATCCTTCAATAACAAATAAGATTGCAGCAGCAGATAAAAGCACAGTAAAAAGCACAGTACACTTAAATTCACTAAATGCAGTCGAGAATGAGTGAATCTTTAAAATTTCCCTAAAGGCTAGCAAAACGGGAGCTGTAGGCACATGCTGGGGGATGATTCTGCAACAGACAGTCCCCCAGCAAGTGGGTATTTCTTAATACTCACTTAAAATGGGTATTTCCATACACATTAGCATTATTTTGTTTATTTATTTAAAAGATTAATTAATTGATAATAATAATTTATTTATTTAAAATAACTATTTAAATATTTATTTATTTATTTAAAATATCAATTTGAAATATTTATTTATTTATTTATTTTAAATATTTCTAGGCCACTTTTCAGGGCAGGTTCTCCCAAGGCAACTTACAACATTATTATTCTAAATAACAATATCAACAACAACAACCCTGTCCCTGATACAATAATGAGGCAGTCAAACTTCCATAAAACAACAGAACACCAGCAATAAAACATTACCACAAAACCCTGCAGCATAACTACAGCTGCAGAGCAGAACAGTTTAGTAAAACATACTCAGGGGAAGGGATATGTAGAAGCACAGAGCAAAAGCACTATTCCCGTATTATGTGCATAAATAGGTATCTGTGTTGAAAGGCCAGTGGGGCTTAGGGATGTCACAAGAGTCTGCGGGTGGGGCGGGGCCACGGGGATCCAATGGACTCCCCCTCACCCACCCACCCAGGCCTTGCTTGCTGAAGCACGGGGTGCTCAAGGATCTGCTCGATGAGCGCCCTGCAGCTTCCTCATCCTCCTGGCATGCCACCATTGTGCACAACATATAGCGGCTCAGAAGCTTCCAGGCAGGTAATGTTGCATACTTGGCGGCTGTAAAGGGCCCATTTATGCAACATTAGAGGCCCTTTATAGCCACCAAGCATGCAACACTGCCTACCAGGAAGTTCCTGAGCTGCCATTGTTGTGCTCAGGGGCGACTCACTAGGAGCATGGGTGGACCTGTGGCTTCGTCAGGTGCTCAGCAGGTCATGATAAAGCTCGTGTGGTGCCACAAGCAGGAGTGCGTGATGTGAGCAGCTCGTGAGTGCCATTTGAAGCCGGGTGTGGGTGAGTCCATCCATCCCTAGTGGGGTTACAAGTTCAGCCCTGCCCCCAGAGTTGAGCCATCTCTTCTGAGTCTGCCATCACTGTAGGATAACATGTCAGTTAGGACTGACATGTTATCCACATGTCAGTCCTAACCAGATAAACATAGCAGCAGATCTTGTATGTTTCAGAGCTGAGTCATGGGACACAAGTGGAAATCAGAAACCAGGAGCCAAGTGTCAGGGTGGACACTGAGCCCATAGAATCCCAGAGTACTTCTGATTCTGAGGAAGAGCAGTCGCTCCTGGGAGAGGAGCGTGCTCCTTTTTCCCAGAGCCAACAGCTGATGGAGATTCCTCCCACCAGCATTCCTAGCTTAGATAGCAGTCCTGGGAGTAACAGAGCGCGGGAAGCAGACTTGATGGATGCGCGACGCTGATGCAGAGAGTGGTGCCAAATGAAGGGTGCAGAAAGGAGGCGTAGTGCCCGGTTGGTGCTCAAACAACGGCTGCACCCAGAAGATCCAAGGGAAAAGGGGAGGGACCCTCCCTAGTCCTTAAGTTCAGGGGTCTGCCAGTAATTCCCTTTCAAACGGGACCAACTGTTCCAACTTAGGGCATAGGTACTCTGCTGCTCATATCTAGTTGCTAATGGTAGAGTTGTTAAGTTGTAAAAGAGGAATAAAGCTTTGAAAATAATCCCTTTGTCTGTGTCTGGACTTGGCTACTGGATTAGACTGAGAGAGGCCTCCAAGGAGCCCTTGACACCAAGGTGAAGGGTTGGAGCCAGAGAACAAGCCGAGTGTCAGAGCCAGGTAGGGATGTACAAAAGTCACTTACCTTTTCGAAGGGTGACATTTGCGGTGGGGGGGAGGCGCTCCGTCCCTCCCCCCAAAATTCTGGCTGGCTGGCTCCGCTCCACAGAGATTCCGTGGAGCTGCCGGCCAGGGGCACCCGCAGCCGGACATCCGGCTGCTGGGCAGCCTGCAGGGACGCAAATGGCGGCTGCTGTAGCTGCTGCCATTTGCGTCCCTGTATTTTGCCATGATAGGCTACGTTAGTATTTATGTAGCCTATCACGGCAAGCAAAAAAATCCACAGTGGATGCAAATGGCGGCAGCTACGGCGGCTGCCATTTGCATTCCCTTTTTTTTGCCGTTTTAGCCTACGTAAATATATGTAAGCTATTATGACAGAAAAAAAAGGAATGCAAATAGCACCCACTACACCATTTGTGTTCCCTTTTTTTCCCGCCATAATAGCCTAAGTAAATATTTATGTAGGCTAAAACGGCAAAAAAAAAGGGAGCGCAAATGGCGGCCGCTGTAGCCACCGCCATTTGAGTCCGCTGTTGTTGTTTTTGCTTGCTGTGATAGCCTACATAAAGACTTACATAGCCTATCACAGCCTCCGCAGTGATGCAAATGGCATCCCTGCGTTAGCCGTGATAGGCTACATAATTATTTATGTAGCCTATCACAGCTATGATGAAGTGAATGGTGGCTGCAAACGCGGCCGCCATTCGCAAGTCAGCGCGGACGGCAGCAGGTAAGTGCTCCATTTCGTGTGCCTTTCGTGTGGGGGGGCAGGGGTTCGTTCCACCATGGATTTTGGGGGGCCGAATGCAATGGCATTCAGCCTCACCGAGATCCATGGCGGAATTCTCTGACATCCCTAGAGCCAGGCAGCCAAGAGTGTAATTGCACAGGCAAAGTTCCAACCTGAACACAAAGCCTTTTATCAGTTGTTGGGGAGAGCCAATGGTCAGCCATGTTGGTTGAGAACCCTCAGAAGGTTAATCCTAGTGACTCTCATGGGGTAGCTTTGCACAGAGCTGGTTTCAGCCCTAGCAGCTCCAGTCACTAAGTTTATAACAGGGGTGGAGAGCCTCTTTCAACCAGAGGGACAAATTCATTTTCAGAGAAGCTTTTGGGAACCACAGTCCAATGGTGAACAAGGCTGAAGGCAAAGGGGGCAGGGCAAAAGTGGGGGGGATACCAGCATATTTTAGCTTTTACTGCCAGTAATTAAGCCTTAGGAGAGACATTTTAACTTTTTAGAATGGGTAAAAAATGGCACCAAAGCTGGGAAGCCACCAAAGGGCTGGATGTGCCTGATCTCATCTGATCTCGGAAACTAAGCAGGGTCAGTCCTGGTTAGTACTTTTATGGGAGACCACCTGGGAATCAGGCTTCCTGCACTGAGTAGGGGGGGTTAACTTGATGGCCTTGTAGGCCCCTTCCAACCCTATGAATCTATGATTCTATGAATGCTGGGAAATGATTGGTGGTTGGGGGTAGGAAGTTGGTTCAGGGGAAAAGGTGTGGCCAACTGGGGACTCCCTGGAGGGCCAGATTTCATCCCTGAGCCTGATGTTTTCCACCCCTGGTTTGCATGAATAGGTGGCTATGAAAGCTTGAACAAGAAAAAAAATCTGATTACTCATTAATATAGAAATTCCCTGTCACAGTGCTGCCCATAAACAAATAAATGTCCTCCGAATATAAAGCAGTGTGCCCTAAACTCTTAGGGTAGTATCCAGTGTTAGTCCTACATAGAGTAGGCTCACTGAAATGAATAGGACTTCAGCTAGTCATGACTAACTGAAATCCCAGTCATTTCAATAGGTCTACTCTAAGTAGGACTAAGATTGGATACTAGCCTTCATCCCAATGGCTAAAATATTGTCCTCACCCACCTATGAATCAATGAAATAAAGCTTTCATTGATTTATCTTGCTGATTAAATGAACTGAACTTGCAAAATATGATTACAGATCATTAATTTCCTTTTCTCTGGGAAAAATCTTCAGAAACATCACAAAGAAGTATCGGGCAGGTTTGGTATTAAAAATAATAATCTCATGCTGTTAAATTAAAGGATTGGGGATACACAGTATTGAATTTAATTCAAGCAAAGCTTTCAAAGAACATCTTGGACTTGATTCATTATGGTGAATCAAGTGGGGTTTGCATGTGTGTTAAACTTAAATATTCAGAAAGATATTTTGAACCAATAATGTGAAGAATTTCCAAAGGTATAAGCCAGGAGAAGCTGTGCTATCATGTTTTTCTCTGTGAAAGATTAAGGCATAAGTACTGAATCATAACAGGTTTGATTGAAAGCCTAATATAATGCCATAGAAAAGAGGACAGTCAAGCCAAGGGCAAAATGCAAGAATGAGAAAAGTTCCTTTCCTTTAGTCACATTCATTTCAAAGCTGTTGTGGAGTGCTAATAGGAAATGCAGGTTGCCATGCAATGTAATAGTACACAAAGTTCTGGTGATATGTACCTCTTCTCTGCCTATAGATGGATATTCTAGCGGTGTCTGTGTGTGTGTTGAGATATGCAAGTATTATCTGAAGCAGGGGGCCAAATTGAGATTATAGCACCATCAGGACAGTATTCTACCTGTATTTTACCAATGCACAGCTAACAGAAGGAGGGAAGGCTCCAGCATGCTTAGAAAAGGGGATGTACAAGAAATTCATTTCAGTTCATTTTTCTTCAAGGTTTACCCATTTTTCACTTTCCAAATCGAACACAGACTCATGCACAATCTGCAGTGGAAGCCCAGACATATCTAAGCTTGCAATGTGATTTGTGGACCCCCAAAATAAATAAAAATGCATTCAACAGCATGCGTGCATTTGCAAAATGTGCACAAATATGCTTTAATATGGTTTGTGAGCCGCCTTGGGCATGGCTTGTCATGGAAAAGTGGCATACAAATACATTAATAATAATCATGATGCAGTGAAGCCTGAAAGTTGGGTTAAAAATCTGTTAAGGGTGCAATGGGATTGCCCCCAGGTGTTGTCTGGGGGGCCACAGGATACTAAGGATTTTCATCCCTGAGGCCATAGACAGAGCTACAACCTCAGAGGTGAACCCCCCACTCCTCGGATCTTTGACTCACACTGAGTCTTCATTGGGCTGATTTAGTTCACTTCCATAGTGTTTTTGTTTTCTAAAGATTTTTTTGTGGGGGGAGATCTTTTCCAAGCTTGCTATTTCCCCAAGCCTGCTGATGCCTCCTTCTTGTGCATGGACAATGCTGTTTAGGGGTCCATAAGGGATCCGTGCTAGAAGGATGACTTTGCTTTTAGTATATAGAACTGGCATTTGTACTGGAGTTTAAGTTCTGTTATCCAATGTTTGGCTGAAAATAGAGATATGAAGCCATAAGCCAGTGTTTGGCTAAAATAGGGATAGAATCAATCAATCAATCAATCAATCAAAACAGCTTAGGGTGTAATTTAGGTCAATGGGGGAAAGGAATGGGAGGGAAAGGATTAGACCTGGTGCTCAGTGCCACTGTTCCGATCCAGCCTTCTGAACCTGCTTTATTTAAAACTAAATTAAAATGTAAAGGGGGGGGGGGTCTCCTGTGCGACATGAAGTTGCACCCTAATTGAAGCTAACTATTTCATTCATTCATTCATTCATTCATCATTCATTCATTTATTATATTTCTATACCACCCAATAGCCGAAGCTCCCTGGGCAATGTATAAAGATTAAAACCTTAAAATACTTTATACAAACAATTTACATTAAAAAAAAAACATATAAATGAACAGCTAGGATGTGCAACACTGGGAATTCTGTTACATTTACACCTGACCAGATTCCACAGCATTTTTGTTCCAGTAAGTGACAGTGGATTGTAGTGCATTTTATATTTCTGATTCTGGAAATATTTTGCACTTTTTTTCAGGCGCTACCATTTGCACACATTGTAATTCTCATAGTTCTTTTTTAAAATGGGATCTTGAAATTTGCACAAATATGGCACATTTTTAAAAAAACCAAATACACCACTACTATTTATTGGTGATCTTGTGCAAGTGACCATGATCTGAAGTCCACCAGTCTGCTATGTAGCCCTGCAGAGGCATATTCCCCCTCTTGTTAATATCCTTGTCAATTTCATCTTCTCCACACACTACCTCATTTAGCACAGCAGAGCTATATCTGGTACTTGTCAAAGAACTTGTCAGTTTCATCCTCCACTTTGGCACTTCCTGAGTAAAGGCAGCTGCAGGGGCAGGGGTGGGGAGGAATTGACACCCCCCACCCAACCTGGAATCTGTGTATTGGCTCGACTCACTACAGATTGAGTTGACACCAGTGAGGGGAACTGGAATGAAATCCACAGGGCCAAATTGGAAAAAAAATCTGTCGAGCTTTCACCCCACTAACAGAATTCTCATACAGTACTTCTCTACACCACACACAGATACGCACATATATCTAAAACAATTATAAATCAACAGTAAGAGAGATCAAATGTTAAATATTACATTGGAGTTAGGAAGGTGGGCTTCAGTCTTGAACTTCAGACATGTGCTCAAGATTAGGAATGTATGTATGTGTAAAATCAGTTCCTCTGTGTTTTGCTGATTGTCAGGCACCTTTCGTTCAATTGTCTGCCCATTGTCAGAATTGGATTTTTTTTAGTTTCATTTGCATTTGCACAAATTCACACATGGAAATAGGGATGTACGAAAGTCACTTACCTTTTCGCAGATTGTGTTCGTGGTGGGGGGGGAGGTGCTCCGTCCCTCGCCCCAGAATCCTCAATGGGGGGGGGAGGTGACCTGGTCCTCCCCACCGGAATCCTGCTGGGCTGACTCTGCTCTACAGCAGCTCCACGGAGCGGCCAGCCAGGGCCGTCTGCAGCCGGATTTCCGGCCGCAGACTGGCTGATGTGGACGCAAGTGGCAGCTGCTGTAGCGGCCGCCATTTGCGTCCAGCCATGCAGCCGTGATAGGCTATGTAGGTCTTTACGTAGCCTATCATGGCTGGGGGGGGGGAAGGCGTACACAAATGGCGGCTACAGCAGCTGCCATTTGCGTTTCCTATTTTTCGCCGTTCTAGCCTACGTAAATATTTATGTAGGCAATTACGGTGGGGAAAAAAAGGGAACTGCAAATAGCATAGTGGGTTCTATTTGTGTTTCTTTCTTTTTTTCGCCGTAAAAGCCTATGTAAATATTTACGCAAGATAAAACAGCGGAAAAAAAAAGAAGGCAAATAGCGCCCACTACGCTATTTGCGGTTCCCCTTTTTTTTCGCCGTAATTGCCTATGTAAATATTTACATAGGCTAGAATGGCGAAAAATAGGGAACGCAAATGGCGGCCGCCGTAGCCGCCGCCATTTGCGTATGCTGGGTTTTTTTGGGGGGGGGTTAGCCGTGATAGGCTACGTAAATTCTTACATAGCCTATCACAGCTGCAAGGACAGCAATGGTGGCCACAGCAGCCTGGCCACAGCCAGCCAGGAGACCAGCCACCGCCGCCAGAGCCACCACCGCCGCCTCTGGAACCGCTGCCACCGAATCCAATGTATCTGCCCCAGGTAAGTTCCATCCCGGGGGATTCCTTGGGGGGGTGGGGGACCATTCTGCCACGGATTCTGGGAGGGACGGATTCCGGGCTCACTGGAATCCGTGGCAGAATTCTCTGCCATCCCTACATGGAAAAATGTGCAGATTCCCCCAAAATGTGCATTTTCACACTTTAGCCTATGGGGAAAATGCTCAATTTTGCATATTTTTTAATGACAAAATTTGCACAAAATTTAGCAAAGTTCGAAAAATGGTCCACAAGTCTGCAGAATTTGCCTGACAGGGGAAAAGCTGGCCCACTGCAGAATCCATGGGTCAGATTCATGAAAATCTGAACTCATTTGGTTCCATTGTGGATTTCTCAGACATCCCTACTCAAGACCCACCTCTTCATGCAGCCTTTCCCTTAAGGATGTCCTAGCCAGTATGGTTTTAGCTGACTAGTGGTTATCTTACTCTTTTTGTTGTATTTTATTTCATATTATTTTTTGTATCATTTCTGTAAACTGCTTTGATAGCCCACTGGAAAGTGACACATAAATCTATGTAACAAATACAAATAAAACATAATAAATATATTGGTTAGAGCTCCCCACTTCTTGAGGTGGTCTGGAGTCCTAAGGCAGTTCTACAATATTAGTTTTCTTTCTGAGTACTAAAGAGTTCTTTGTTAAAATAATAATAATAATAATAATAATAATTTAATCATTTATGTCTTCCTTTTAAAATAGGAGAACCATATCAATTTGGTATCAATCAACTATATAAGTAGATCAGTTGAGAAGTAACAAGCAAGCTGGAACATCTTCAAGGCTGTGCAAGTTTGAGGCCTACACAGGCAAAGGGGAAAAAACAAACAAACAAACAAAAAACTCAGGCTTAGAGGACTGGAATTTTTTGTTGGGAGGGGGTTTCCTTTTCCCGGTTAAGTTTCAGTTTCATTTCCCTAGGTAAATTTCATTTCTTCAGGTTTGAAACAGTACTTTCAGTTTTGAGGGAGAAGGGTAGATAGAGAGAGTGAGAGATCCAAGAAGAGCAAAGTCAGGGAGACCAGAGCCTGAAGAAGGAGCAGGAAGCAGCAGCCTGGAAAAGTCTAAGTGCAGCTAAGGTAAAGGAAATTGTTTTTTGCAACTTTTATTTTCTCTTAATGCCTTTTGTATCTGCTCTATTATGCAAGTACTTTTAGTTGTGATTTGCTTGCTTTCCCTTACCAGTAAACTGTTGTCGTTAAACCCTGCATCTAGTGTGCCAATCACCCCATGCCCACAGCCTAAACTTCACATTACTGGAAAAGGGAAGGTAAAAGAAGGAAGGTGGGACTCTTAAAGACTGGCCAGGTAAGGAGAACATGGCCCAGACAGTTAATGGCCATGGTGGTTGCCCCACCAGCCTGCCTTCTAGTCTCCGGATGATGCTTTTAAATGCCACATCAGTTCAGAAGAATACCCCCGCCACCCCCATCTATGACTTAATAGTGGATGAGGCAGCTGATCTGGCATGTATAACTGAGACCTGGTTGGGTGAGCAGGGAGGAGTCAGTCTCTCCCAGCTATGCCTACGAGGGTACTTGGTCCAGCATCAGGGAAGGCTTGAAGGCCAGGGAGTGGGTGTTGCTGAGGTCTATAGGAATTCCATCTCCCTCTGCAGGCTCCCTGTCCACATGACTACTGGTCTGGAGAAGTTGCACCTTGTGATGGGTCAGCAGGACAGATTAAGGATTCTGTTGGTGTACCGGCCACCCTGCAGATCAACAGATTCCCTAGGTGTGTTGACAGAGGTGGTCTCGGGTGTGCTGCTGAGATCTCCCAGACTGTTGGTTCTGGGAGATGTCACCATTCACACTAAGGGCACCTTGTCTGGGGTGGCTCAGGTTATCATGGTCTCTATGACAGCCATGGGACTGTCCCAACATGTCATTGGCCCAACACATGTAGTGGGGCATATTCTATACCTGGTTTTCTCAACTGGACATGGAGATGGTGATCTGAAGGTGGGGGACTTTGTATCAGTCCCTTTGTCATGATCAGATTACTGCCTGCTGAGGTTTAGACTTATAGTAGCTTTTCCCCTCTGCAAGGGTGGGGGACCTATTAAGATTCCATCCCCAGAGGCTAATGGATCTGGATAGTTTCCAGAGGGCTGGGGGGGGGGGTCCTGGCTGATATGGCTGGAGCTCCTGTCAAAGCCCAGGTTGATCTGTGGAATGCAGAAATGACCTGAGCAGTTGACATGATTGCTCCTGAGCACCCTCTCCAGGGTAGAGCTTGTATGGCTCTGTACCCCAGAGCAGAGCGTGATGAAACAAAATAGGAGATGGCTTGAATGCAGATGGAGAAAAACTCTTAGTGGATGCAATCGGACTCTGGTACATGCCTATGGCCAGGAATATTCAAAGGCAGTGAGAGAAGCAAGGAAAAAATATTTCACTGCCTCTATTCAGTCATCCATATGCCACCCAGAAGAGCTTTTTCGGGTTGTCTAGGACCTTTTACATTCTGGCCCTAAGGACACTAAGGAACCATCTGAAGCCCGCTGTAATGCACTGGCTGGGCACTTCCAGAATAAATTCTCTTGCATCCGCTGGGACTTGCACTCCAGTATTACCGCAGGTGAATCTGGTGAGTTATCCAGAGCACAGTATTGTTCAGTTTTATTGGATGAATTTCATTTGGTACAGCTCAAGGACGTGGTCAAGGTGCGTGCAACAGGTAACTGGGGGTTTTGTACACCCCTAATTCCTGGGCAAGGTCCTTGAGCAAGTGGTTGCCAACCATCTCCAGGCACTCTTGGATAGGGATGGCGGGGAATTTCTCCCCGAAACTTTGGGGGGCCGAGCGCCAACGTGTTCGGCCCCCCGAACAAGTTTCGGGGAGAAATCCTCCGCACCCCCCCACCCCCCGCACCCCCCCCGGGACGGGACTTACCTTCACCGAATGTCCCTCCCGGTGGCGGGTCCGGCCGGCGGTTCGGCGGGTGTTCGAGCGGGGCGGGAGCGGCAGCCGGTCTTTTGACCGGCTGCCGCCGCCGCCATTGCAATCAAAGAAAAAAAAAACGCCCCCTGATAGGCTACGTGACGATTCACGTAGCCTATCATGGCTAGATTTGCAAAGTCAGCCGTGATAGGCTACGTCAATCGTCACGTAGCCTATCACGGGTGACTTTAAAAAAAAAAAAGCGCGTACGGATAATGGCGGCCCCCATAGGGAGCCACCATTCCCGTTCCTTATTTGGCCGCTGTAGTCTACGTAAAGATTTACGTAGACTACGGCGAAAATAAGGGCAACGCTATTTGCGTTGCCCTTATTTTTGCCGTAGTCTACGTAAACATTTACATAGACTACAGTGACTAAATAAGGAACGCGAATGGCGGCTCCCTATGGGGGCTGCCATTAGCGTACGCGCTTTTTTTTTTTAAAGTCACCCGTAATAGGCTACGTGACGATTGACGTAGCCTATCACGGCTGACTTTGCAGATCTAGCCGTGATAGGCTACGTGAATCGTCACGTAGCCTATCAGGGGGCGTTTTTTTTTTAAAAAAAAAACTTTCGCGTTCGCGGCCGGGTGAGGCGGGAAGCCTCCTCCCCGGCCTGAATTTCGGCCCGGGTGAGGCGGGAAGCCTCCCCCCCGGCCTGAATTTCGGCTGGGCAAGGCGGGAAGCCTCCCCCCCCGGCCTGAACTTCGCGGGGGGAGCAGCGAAGCGCTTCCCCCCCACCGCGAACGTCCTTCGACAAAAGGTAAGGGACTTTCGTCCACCCCTACTCTTGGATGAGAGTGATTATCTGGATCCATTTCAATTGGGGTTCAGGCCAGGTTTTGGCACAGAAATAGCCTTGGTCGCCCTGTATGATGACCTGCGTTGGAAGAAAGATGGGGGAGTGTGGTCCTGTTGATTCTCCTTGATCTCTTGGCAGCTTTCGATACCATCAAACATGGTATCCTTCTGGGACGGCTCTCTGAGCTGTGAGTGGGAGGCACTGCATTTCAGTGGTTTTGCTCCTACTTGGAGGGTCAACTCCAGTAGGTGGTGCTTGGGGAACACTGCCCAGCCCCATGGATTCTCCAATATGGGGTTCCACAGGGAGTCAGTTTTGTCCCTCATGCTGTTCACCATCTACATGAAACCATTGAGTGCGGTCATCTGGAGTTTTGGAGTGCATTGTCATCAGTACGCTGATGACACAGCTCTATTTCTCCTTTTCATCTTCTTCAGGTGAGGCTGTGGATGTGCTGAATCAGTTCCTGGCTGTGACAATGGATTGGATGAGGGCTAATAAACTGAAACTCAATCCAGACAAGACTGAGAAGCTGTTTGTGGGTGGTTCTGCTGACTGGAAGGAGGGTGTTCCACCTGTTCTGGATGGGCTTGTACTCCCCCTGAAGAAGCAGGTCTGTAGCTTGGGGTCTTCCTGGAACCATCTTTGTCACTTGAGGCTCACGTGGCCTCAGTGGCACAGAGTGCCTTCTATCAACTTCGGTTGGTAGTCCAGCTACGCCCCTGTGTGGACAGGGATAACCAGGCTCCAGTTGTCTATGCTCTGGTAATCTCCAAGTTAGATTACTGCAATGCACTCTATGTGGGGCTGCCTTTGAAGATGGTTCGGAAGCTGCAGCTCATCCAAAATGCAGAGGCCAGATTGCTAACAGAGATTAGAACATATAAGACCAACTGTGGCCCACTTGCACTGGTTGCCTATATGCTTCCGAGCTCAATTCAAGGTGCTGGTTTTAACCTATAAATTCCTACACGGCTTGGGACCGCAATGCCTGACAGCACGCCTCTCCCAAAATGAACCTACCCATTTGCTACATTCAGCACCTAAGGTCTTCCTCCAAGTGCCTCCTCCAAAGGAAGTTTGGAAGGCAGCAACAAGGGAAAAGGCCTTCTCAGTGGTGTCCCCCCATCTGAGGAACGAGTTCCCTAATGTGGTCTGCCTGGCGCCAACATTATTGTACTTTCAGTGCCAGGTTAAGACCTATTTCTTTTCCCAGGCATTTGGCAGCACATGATGAGTTTTGAATTGGTCCTTGATTTGTCTTTAGTTACGACTGATCATTCAACGTTTTTTTTAGTTATACATCATTTGTGTGTATTGTCTGTGTGCTTGTATGTGCTTTTTCGTAAATGACTTTTGAACTTCTTTTATTGTGTTTAATGTTTAACTTTTGTAAACCGCCCAAAGAACTTCAGCTATGGGGCAATATAGAAATGCAATCAATCAATCAATCAATCAATCAGGCAAGAGATCCTTAAGGAGTTGCTCAGGGGGTCCAGGTCATAAGGGGAACCCCGCTAAAGGCAATACTAATTCTGAAGCAATGTCTGTGCCCTTCCCCACATGAAGAAAGGGTGTCTCCATTCAACTGAATGAAGGGACAGTTCCACATTCACACCATTTTTGCAGGTGGAGAGTCGTCCTCTGTCTGTTGAAGTGAATGGGGTAGCTGGGTTGCTCAGGAGAAGGAGTGATGTGAAGGAGTGATGCACAACTCACATACTAAGTTCTGGATTAGGGTAAATGCCTCTTAAATCCCATGACTGGATGCAGACTCATCTGCCTGATCGCTGCCATATGGGGCCTAGATTCATTTGTGGCTGAAGAGATTCATCTGTGTGCGTTCTCTGTTTCGTTTGTTTGTTCTGCTTTGTTTGTTTCTGTTTTTTAAGTTGGCTGGCATCTCTCCGCAACTCTCAGAATTAACGAAGCTGCTGTTAGTAAGAAGTTGCATGCATGAACTGAATGGGAACCTAGAGATGGCTTTAGTGTTTAGTGCATACACTAATGTTTGGTGCAATATGGTCAGTGTGCCATTGTACATTAACACCCCACTACCAATCTACGAATGACTGCAACTCATGAATTCACTAAGTGGTTGTTTTGTTTTGTTTTTTAAATAGCTTGTATCTCTAAAGTCCTGGTCTGTCGAAGAAAAAAGAAGAGAAGCTTGCATAAGTATCCATTTGTATGCAGCACTTGTTTTTCTGATTGACAATAATGTTCAAAACAGAAATGGATATGGTTTGTCCTGCAGCACCTAAGTCCTCTGGAACATGGAGTAGTGATTTATGCTAAATGTACACCACTAATATGTATATTAATCTATTAAGAAATTGCTCTATAGGGCTTTGCTGTTGTTTATAGCATAGACACAAATTGGTGCGTAGCAAAGCCACTCATTTAATATGATATATAATAATTTGATTTCAACTGATAACTTTTGCTTCTTGGGTCAGGGAGACTGGAGAACCTTGCTTTTTACAGTGACCTTATTAAAACTCAAAAAGTAAATATTTAGTTGCAGGGGTGGGCAAGCTGAGGTCCTCCAGATGTTCTGGCCTACAATCCCATCATCCCTAGCCAGCATAATAAATGTTGAGGGCTGTTGGAAGTTGTAGGCTAAAACATCTGGAGGGCCATAAGTTGCTCATTCCTGATTTAGAGGATCAGTGTGTACTTGCATCTCTAAAGAACTCTAATGTTAGCAGTACATCAAATGTTTGATACACTAAGTGAGCAATCCTGTCCTCCCTAGACAGCATCTGGGGTACATAGGATTCTTTGGTTCCCTGCATATGATGTCAGAGACAGGGCTCCTACCTTGTAGTCAGGAAACTGCACTCCCTGCCCCCTCCCCTTCATAGCTGGCACAGAGAAAATTGTGCTGGCTACCTCTCCATGCTTGCTAAATGGAGCACGGAGACAGGGGAAAGGGGGCATTCCTGGGGAGGAGAGGAGACTGGGGCAGCTGGCTTATGCCTTTTCCTATCACTGTCCAGATCTCTTTCCCTCCCCCGCCCAAAGCCTCCACTAAGTGGGCAACTCCTGCCTCTGCTTCCTATCAACGCTTCCCGGCCTTCTTCCAAGGAAGGAGTCTGTGTGGGGTTGACAGGCAGCAGGGGCAGGAGTCCCTCGCTGCCTGCCAACCACTTATTCTCTTTTTGCCAGGAGGAGAAAACAAGGGGTTGGTGGGGGGCAACGGGGACCCTGGAAAGCCATGAGGGAGACTCCAGAGGCTGCCATGTAATGTTACCCGAAATGGCAGCTTGGCATTTTACAGAAAAGTAATGTTATGTTAATGGTGACTGAACAGGCACCATTTACACAATATTACTTTTCTGTAAAACCCCAAGTCACCATTTTGCATGAAATGGCAGCTCGCTGAGGATGGGCAGGCCTGTGGCACTTGCTGGGTGCTCACCAAGCCATTCAGGGTCTCACACAGTGTGGCGAGAGGGGGTTCATAGCGGTGGCAGCTCAGCAACCACCTGGCAAAACCAGGCATGGCTGAGTCCATCCATCCCTACATCCAATGCAGGGTGGGAGGAGCGATGAGGCCATCTTTGCCTCCCCAAAATCCTACCCTGCATTTTTTGCTTGTTGGGCTTTTTTACCCATCTAACTGGGGCATTTTGGAGGTAGCCTCAGGATAGCTTGTATCCTGGCCTCTCCAGTCTCCTCCCCTCCCCTCCCCCCAAAATGCCCCCTTTACCCCTTCTCTGAGGTCGAGTTCTTCACTGGCTGCAAAGGGGATGGGGCAGAGCTCCAGTTCCCCCCTCCAGACTCAGAGTGGGGAATCCAAACTGCCCTAAGGCTCCTCAGAGACTGTCTAGGGGTCATAGGATTGTTCCCTTCTGCTGTGTAAAGCACCATGTATACTGATTTAGTTCATTTTTCAGGGTTGGGAAGAAATTGACTCATGAGTCAATGTTTCCTTGAAAAACAACATCTCTTCACATATTCCAATCTCCATTCTGATATGTTACAAGCATATGTTCCCTGAAAACTTTTTGTAAAAGAACAATATCATAAGAAAAGTCACTGAAATCACCGGAAGACGATCAACCAAAAAACCTCAAGTGTGTGTATTCATAAAAATTGCCACACCTGTGAATGTGCAATTAATCAGAGCATTCTCTTTGATGTTTGAGGACACTGTGAGCATGGGATAGGAAGTGTACTGTCAACAGTTATTGACTTATAGTGTTAATGATATGACAGCTTGTTATAAATTGTTATAAATTACCGGAGGTTAATGGGGTAAATAATTAATCCAAATCCCTCACTTGGGAAACTGATGATGCTTTCTTTGCTTTGTGTCATGAATATGTATTTGGGGACAGTATCTGAAGACGAGCTGAGAACACAGTTAATCAGAGGTGGCTGTGTTGCTCTCTGTTTAAACAATGGGAGCTTCTGCACATGCATTTTATCTAGAGCTGTCTTCTTGAAATTCTCCATTGTATTGGTGGCTGAAGAAACTGAGGCAGGGGGGGCATTGAATTGAATTTCTTCAGCAGGAGGGGATGTTTTCCAACAGTTTCTTGGAGGTGTTTCTCATCATTAGCAGTGGCAGCAGCACAGCCTCTCTTTTTTTGGGGGGGGGTAAGATTCTTCTTTTCGTTGGTGCTGCTGCAAGCAGCAGTAGAGTCGACACAACTGTGTTGGCCACCTGGCCACCATTTTGTGTCCTCCACAATGTTCCAAACCTAGCATCATTCTGGAGTACTGCGGGGGTAAAATGGCAGCTGCCACACACACATAACACACAATATGTTGGATAATATTTGAAGAAAAGTCTGCAGAGTGGCCTTATTTTTTCTGGGGAGGTGAAAAAAATAATATTTTCTGAAATTTTGTCAGGAAAAAAAATGTCTTCAGGTCATGTTTTGGCTAAGCTCTTATGTTACTATGAAGAGCTTCCAACAGAAATCAGAACTGTCCAAATTTGGTCCAGGTAGCACATCTTAGCTACTAGTCATGGTAGAGAAATGGAATCTCTATGTAAAAAGGCAGTATAGCACTGAATATCAGATGCTGGGGTCAAACATCCACAGGTGGCCAGCATCTTCATGCCTTGCTTGTGAGCTTCCCAGGGGCATGGGTCTTCTCCTAAAAAACATAGAAGCTATCTTAGATCTGGCTAGACTATTAATCCCTTTGGCCAAGTATGGTTTATTATTCTAGCCTTCCCCAACCTGGTGTCTTCCAGATGTTTTGAGCTTTGACTTACATCAACCCCGAGCCAACATGGTCAGGGATCCTGGGCGGACATGAGGTTGAGGAAGTCCTATTGGCAACAGCTCTCCAGCTCTCAGGGAGTGGTATTCCCTGGTAATCCTTTTAATTGGTGATGCCAGAGACTAAACCTGGGACCTCTTGTATGCAAAGCATGTTTTCTACCACTGAACAATATGCCCTAGGGATGTATGGATTGCAAAGAGTCCCTTCCGTCGGTGTTTCATGGATTGTGAGGCACCATTTGTTCCACCATCCACTAGGGATGGCGGAGAATTTCTCCCCGAAACTTCGGGGGGCTGAGCGCCAACGTGTTCGGCCCCCCGAACAAGTTTTGGGGAGAAATTCTCCACACACACCCGCCCCCCGCACCCCCCCCAGGACGGGACTTACCTTTGCCAAATGTCCCTCCCGGCAGCGGGTCCGGCTGGCGGTTCGGCGGGAGTTCGTGTGGGGCGGGAGCGGCAGCCGGTCTTTCGACCGGCTGCCACCGCCGCCATTCCAATAAAAGAAACAAAAACAAAAACGCCCCCGTGATAGGCTACGTGACGATTAACGTAGCCTATCACGGCTAGATCTGCAAAGTCAGCAGTGATAGGCTACGTAAATCGTCACGTAGCCTATCACGGGTGACTTTAAAAAAAAAAAAAAAAAGAGAGTACAGATAATGGCGGCCCCCATAGGGAGCCGCCATTCCCATTCCTTATTTGGTCACTTTAGTCTACGTAAATCTTTACGTAGACTACGGCGAAAATAAGGGCAACGCTATTTGCATTGCCCTTATTTTCGCTGTAGTTTACGTAAATCTTTACGTAGACTACAGGGACCAAATAAGGAACGCGAATGGTGGCTCCCTATGGGGGCCGCCATTAGCCGTACATGCTTTTTTTTTTTTAAGTCACCCGTGATAGGCTACGTGATGATTAACGTAGCCTATCACGGCTAGATTTGCAAAGTCAGCCGTGATAGGCTACGTTAATCGTTACGTAGCCTATCACAGGGGCGTGTTTTTTTTTTTTACTTTTCTTGTAATGGCAGCGGCGGCAGCCGGTCGAAAGACCGGCTGCCACCCCTGCCCCTGACGAAGACCTGCCGAACCTGACCTGACGTAAAAAAGATTTACGTAGCCTATCACGGCTAGGTTTTTTTAAAAAAACGTGATAGGCTACGTAAATGTTTACGTAGCCTATCACGTCTGACTTAAAAAAAAAAAAAGCGCATATGTAAATGGCGGCGGCCATGGCCGCTGCCATTTGCGTACGAACATTTTTTTTTTTATCAGCCGTGATAGGCTACGTAAACATTTACATAGCCTATTATGGCTGACTGCAGGGATGCAAACGGCAGCAGCTACAGCCGCCGCCATTTGTCTTTACGTAGTCTTTATTAGTCTTTACGTAGACTAAGATGTGCCAAAATAAGGAACGCAAATGGCGGTGGCCGTGGCCGCCGCCATTTGCGTACGCACATTTTTTTTTTTATCAGCTGTGATAGGCTACGTAAACATTTACATAGCCTATCATGGCTTACTGCAGGGATGCAAACGGCGGCAGCTACAGCCGCCGCCATTTGCGTCCCTGCTAGCCAGCGGCCGGATGTTTGGCTGCTGGAGGAGCCGGCCGGCGGCTCTGCAGAATCCCTGCAGAGCACATCCGGCTGGCCAGGATTCCGGGGGGTGGGGAGGAACGGAGCACCTCTCCCCCTGGCAAGGATTCCTGAGGGAGGGACAGAATGCCTCCCCCCAACCATAAACAGAATCCGCGAAAGGTAAGTGCCTTTCGTACATCCCTACAGGAAACAGAATGCCAGTCTAAATAGAATATGGCCTGATCCAGCCAGACAATTCTACATGTTCTTATGGCAGAAGTCCAATTCTGGGCATGTTGGCTGATTTAAGTATTCAAAACGTAATCACTGTATGAATATGATCCAGTTAACACAAGGAGTTGGAACTCCAGAAAGAAGTCCTTAAGTTAAAGATGAAATAGTTTTGGATAGCAAGGGAGCTCCTTTTATGGATCAATGACTGAAGGAATGATACAAATGGAAAACAAGGCAGGGTGAAGGGTCCTTTTTAATGCTAGTGATTATTTATGTTCTTTTTAATACTGGATCAAATGGCAGATGAATGGCAGTTTTTATAAGCATGGCTTGATGCATTCAGAAAAGTAATCTAAACTCTCCATATCGAGTTGGATGGCTCTAAATTAACTCTCACCACTCAAGAAATCAATCTTATAGTTGTCATAGATTTTTGACCACTGCAGTCAGAACTAAAATCTTAGGAAGTCTTAACAATGGGCTTGAGTGACATTGTGACATAAAATGTCACAATGTCTCTGTATAAATTTGCAGTGTTTGGTTTTTACCACCACATCATAATGAGGGTGTGACAGAAACAGAAAAGACACAGAGAAGAGCAGTGGGAGGAAAATGCATTGAACCATATGTAGGAAAGCTAAGTAGCTAGGAACCTTCACCTTAGAAACAAGATGATTAGGTTCCAGTCCCCAATGCCACCTTCCAGGATGCTCTGTTTTATTTACTACCCTCCACCAGACTAGTTTTCTGCCCCCAGTCACAGATCACATAAGAAGAGCCATGCTGGATCAGACCAAGGGTCCATCTAGACCACCATTCTGTTCACACAATGGCCAACCAGCTGTCAACTAGGGATGTACGGACTGTGTAAAATCTGCTCCATCTGTGTTCTGTGGATTGTCAGGCACCTTTCATTCCATCATCTGCTCACAGTCACAGATGGATATGAGTATTTCTTTTTCATCGTATGGAAAAATACGCAAAGAATTACATAAGTATTTACATAATTTACCTCAGTACGTAATATTTAGTGTATTGTCCCCCATTCCATTCAACTTTTCCTCAGCAGAAATGCATGTATTTTTCTACAGATTTATATGCATAAATTTCGGGAAAGGAAAAAAATCATCCGAAGGTCCACAGACTCTGCATGGCCTGAGGAGGGGGGGTGCTCCACAATAGATTCCGCAGGCTGGATTCTTAGAAATCCAAGCTCATTTTAATCTGTCTCAAATTTCTCCAGCATCCCTACTGTCAATCAGAAACCCACAAGCAGGGCACGAGCACAACAGCACCCTCCCACCCATGTTCCCCAGCAACTTCTGTACATAGGCTTGCTGCCTCTGAGATTGGAGGTAGGTAGCATCTAACCATCAGGACTAGTAGCCACTGATAGACTTTTCCTCCATGAATTTGTCCAATCCCCTTTTAAAGCCATCCAAATTGATGCCCATCACTAGGTTCTGTGGTAGCAAATTCCATAGTTTAACTAAGTGCTGTGTGAAGAAGTTCTTCCTTTTATCTGTTCTGAATCTCAGGACAGAATGTCTCAGCATTCAGTGGCCAGTCATCATGCTCCATGCTTTTTGTGGTAGGGATGCATGAAATATTTATTCCATTTCATGCCTTTACATAATTAAGTTACAATGTTATGCCCTCTGCTTTATTAGAAGGCCATTATAAGAAATTATTATCAGAACAACATTCTTGTGTGTTCTGTAAAACTGTCACTGAAGATATTGTACATTATGTGATCCAATGTCCTCTTTACAAGGATCTGTGTGACAAATATTTGTGTGAGTTTAGGTTCAGGAGGAATTTTGTTACACCTAATGAAATGCAAGTTTTCTGTTGTTTGATAATAGGAATTATTTCACCTTGTGTTTCTCCATATTTGAGATGGAAGCCAGGCTGTTGAGACCTAAATTTGTTCATCAACTCTGAATATTTGTTCTTGTATGTATGCATGGATGTATGTATTATAAACATTTATATACTGCCTTATTGGCAATACAAACAAACAAACACATAAATAGGGATGGCAGAGAAATACGCCATGGACTCCAATGAGGAGTGATTCTTTATTCTTTATTCTTTTCGTGATTCTTTAGAATCCAGCCCCTCAGAGTCCGTGGCAGAACAGACTACCCCTCCTGCCACCACCACCCGAAATCCCCCTGGGACTGACTCTACCTGCCACCAGCCGGTCCGGTCCATCCGCTGCCATCCGCTGCTCCGGTCTGTGGCTGCAAATGGTGTCAAGCGTAGTGGACGCCATTTGCATCCCTGCTTTAGCCATGATAGGCTACGTAAATATTTACATAGCATATCACGGCAAAGAGCAGGGACACAAATGGCATCTGCTATGTCATTTGCATTGCTACTCTTTTCGTGATAGGCTACGTAAATGTTTTTTTTTATGGCTAAAGCAGGGATGCAAATGGTGTCCCCTACGCCGGACGCCATTTGCGGCCACAGCCCAGCAGTGGACGGAAGTCCAGCTGCAGACGAGCCTGGCCGGCGGCTCTGCAGATGAGCCATGGAGTGGAGCCAGCTGGGGAGGATTCCGGGGGGAGGGACGGATCACCTCCTTCCCCCCACAGATGTCCCCCGGAACCTGGAGGTAAGTATTTTGTACATCCCTACACATAAATGCAGTGCACAGCAATTTAAAACAATAAAACCTTAAACCAATTTTTAAAAAAGAATATTAGAAATAGTAACATGTAAGAATATCAAAACAACTAAAGGCTAGATTAAAAATACGTGTCTTTACACCATTTCTAAAAATCAAGAAAGTGTGGCTCATTCATAGTTCTTGGGGGAATGCAATGCACAGTTTGGGAGCAACACAAGAGACAACCATTTCATGTGTGCCCAACAAAAGGGATTCTGTGGAGGATAGTACCTATGGAAGGGTGTCTCCTGTAGATCTTGATACCAAGGCAGGATCATGACTAGAGAGGAACTCCCTCAGCTAGCCAGACCATAAGCTTTAAAGGTTAAGACCAACATCTTGCAGGCTGGAAAGCAATTGGACCCAGTGTAAGTCTTTGAAAAGAGGTGAAAGTTGAAATGTGACCTGGTTAGCAGCCTAGCTGCCACATTTTGCGCTAAGTGTAGCTTCAGGGTTCAAGGGAAGCCCAACATAGAGTGCATGGCAATAGTCTAAAGATAATGTAACAAAAGCATCCAAGCCTGGACCAGCTCAGGAAGGGTTGCAGCTAGGGATGTCAGAGAATTCTGCCATGGACACCAGTGAGGCCGCCCGCCTGGAGCCCGTGGCAGAACGGCCTCTCCCCCCCGTCACCCCGCGGAATCCCCCTGGGACGGAGAGTACCTAGTGGCGGTGGTGGTTCCACCTGGTCTCCCGGCCACTGCCAGGCTGCTGTGGCCTCAAATGGCAGCCATTTTAGCGGCCGCCATTTGCGTGGCTGCCTTTCTTCATGATAGGCTATGTAAGTATTTACGTAGCCTATCACAAAGAAAGGCAGCCACGCAAATGGCGTAGCGGCTGCCATTTGCATAGCTGCCTTTCTTCGTGATAGGCTACGTAAATACTTACATAGCCTATCACGGCTTGGCAGCCACACAAATGGCGGCTGGCATAGTGGCCACCATTTGCAGCTGCAGCAGCCCAGCAGCAGCCGGAATTCCAGCTGCGGCTGGCCCTGGCCGGTGGATCCATGGAGTCGCTGTGGAGCGGAGCCAGCCAGGGAGGATTCTAGGGGGAGGGACGGAGTGCATCCCCCCCACCGCGGATGCCCCAGAATGGAGCAAGGTAAGCATTTTGTACATCCCTAGAAGCATGGAGGGGATAATTCCTTCCACGCTCCTCCTGACCTGCATTTTCTGCAAGACAGCCGATTGCAGCTGTCCAGCCACAGGAGGGCAGAACATGGGAGGAGGGTGCCATACACATTGGATGGGTCATACAGGCATTTCCTCCTTCCCCTCCCCAAAACGCCTCCCCAAGACACACCCCTTTTCGCTGCTCTGCTGTCCCCTTGCGAGCGCAGAGGACAGGGCTCTTCAGCACTGCCTCCAAGGCAGTGTGGACGTGGGGGGAGGCTGGTTCCTGGATAACAATATCCTATGGGCATCTAGCCACTGTCTAGTGGCCAGAGGATTGCTCCCTCCAAGAATGATTTGCCTCTAAGTAAAATGAGTCTTTATACCAGGGGTGAGGAGCCAGTGACACCTCTGGATAAAGCCCAAGCTCTCCCCTCCCACCCCATATAGTAATAAGGTATAGGGGGAAATAATGTTGAATCTGTATGACTAGGACTGTATTTCTTACAGGCACAATCCCATTCATGAAAATGTCCTACAACATTGTAGGACTTTTCTGTCTAAAGATGCATAGGATTGTGCCCTGAGCCTACTTGCTGGGGGTTGTTAGAGGTGACACAGTTGTGGGGATAACCATCCCCTCCCCATGCTCTGAGCCCCCTTAAAATTTCTACGTGGCAATTTGGCTTAGGGAAAATATATATATGTATATATATATATATATATATATATACACATACACACACACACACATACACACACACACACATATGTATGTGTGTATATATATATATATATATGTGTGTGTGTGTGTGTATGTGTGTGTGTGTGTGTGTGTGTGTATGTGTGTATGTGGATATATATATATATATATATATATATATATAGCACAAGGGGCGACTCTACACATGGACATCACCAGATGGCCAATATCAAAATCAGATTGATTATGTACTTTGCAGCCAAAGATGGAGAAGCTCTATACAGTCAGTAAAAACAAGACCTGGAGCTGACTGTGGCTCAGATTATGAGCTGCTTCTTGCAAAATTTCGGCTTAAATTGAAGAACGTAGGGAAAACCACTAAACCATTCAGGTATGACCTATATCATATCCCTTATGAATACACAGTGGAGGTGACAAATAGATTTAAGGGATTAGACCTGATAGACAGAGTGCCTGAGGAACTATGGATGGAGGTCCGTAACATTGTTCAGGTTGCAGCAACTAAATCCATCCCAAAGAAAAAGAAATGGAAGAAATGAAAGCAAAGAAATGAAAGCAAAGTGGCTTTCTGATGAGGTTTTACAAGTAGCTGAGGAAAGAAGGGAAGCGAAAGGCAAGGGACAATATATCCAACTGAATGCAGATTTCCAGAGAACAGCAAGGAGAGACAAGAAGGCCTTCTTAACTAAACAATGCAAAGAAATCAAAGAAAACAACAGAATGGGAAAGACTAGAGATCTTTTCAAGAAAATCGGAGTTATCAAGGGAACGTTTTGTGCAAAGACGGGCATGATAAAGGACAAAGAAGGCAGGGACCTAACAGAAGCAGAGGAGATTAAGAAGAGGTGGAAAGAATACACAGAAGAACTGTACAGGAAAGATCTTAATGTCCCTGCTAGCCATGATAGTGCGATCACTGAACTTGAGCCGGACATCCTAGAGAAGACAAGTGGGCCTTAGGAAGCATTACTAACAACAAAGCTAGCAGAGATGACATTATTCCAGCTAAGCTATTTAAGATCCTAAAAGATGATGCTGTTAAAGTGCTGCACTCAATATGCCAACAAATTTGGAACACTCAACAGTGGCCACAAGACTGGAAAAGGTCAGTTTACATTCCAATTCCAAAGAAGGGCAATGCCAAAGAGTGTTCCAACTACCGTACAATTGCACTCATTTAACATGCCAGCAAGGTTATGCTCAAAATCCTACAAACTAGGCTTCAGCAGCATGTGAACCGAGAACTACCGGAAGTACAAGCTGGGTTTCGAAGAGGCAGAGGAACTAGAGATCAAATCACCAACATTTGCTGGATCATGGAGAAAGCAAGAGAATTCCAGAAAAAAATGTCTATTTCTGCTTCATTGACTACACTAAAACCTTTGATTGTGTGGATCATGACAAACTGTGGCAAATTCTTAAAGTGATGGGAGTACCAGACCACCTTACCTGTCTCCTGAGAAACCTGTACGAGGGTCAAGAAGCAACAGTAAGAACTGGACATGGAACAACCGATTGGTTCAAAATTGGGAAAGGAGTATGACAAGGCTGCACATTGTCACCGTGCTTATTTGACTTATATGCAGAGTACATCATGAGAAACACCGGGTTGGATGAATCACAGGTCAGAACTAAGATTGCTGGGAGAATTATCAACAACCTCAGATACGCAGATGATACCACCCTAATGGCAGAAAGCGAAGAGGATCTAAAGCGCCTCTTGTTGAGGCTGAAAGTGGAGTGTGCAAAAGCTGGTTTGAAACTCAACATTAAAAAAATGAAGATCATGGCATCTGGCCCCATCACTTCCTGGCATATAGAAGGGGAAGAAATGGAAGCAGTGACAGAATTTATTTTCAAGATCACTGCAGATGGTGACTGTAGCCATGAAATTAAAAGATGCTTGCTCCTTGGGAGGAAAGCTATGGCAAACCTAGACAGCATAGTAAGAAGCAGAGACATCACCTTGCTGACAAAGGTCCATATAATCAAAACTATGGTTTTCCCAGTAGCAACATATGGCTGTGAGAGCTGAACTATAAGAAGGCTGAGCACCAAAGAATTGATGCTTTCAAACTGTGGTGCTGGAGAAGACTCTTACGAGTCCCCTGGACTACAAGGAGGACAAATCAGTCAATCCTAAAGGAAATCAACCCTGACTGCTCACTGGAAGGACAGATACTGAAGCTGAAGCTCAAATATTTTGGCCACCTAATGCGAAGAGAAAACTCCCTGGAAAAGACCCTGATGCTGGGAAAGATTGAAGGCAAAAGGAGAAGGGGACGACAGAGGATGAGATGGCTAGATAGCATCACCGATGCAATGAATATGAACTTGAGCACACTCGGGGGGAAAGCGGAGGACAGGAAGGTCTGGCGTGCTATGGTCCATGGGGTCACGAAGAGTCGGACACGACTTAACAACTGAACACCAACATATATATATATATATATATTTCCTAACACACACACACGCACACACACACACACACATTCGATTTTTCTAATTGCCACAAGGAGGCAAGGCCAAGGAAGGAACAGCACTTCTGTTGGTAGGGAAGGGAAAAGAGAGAAAGGAGAGGAAGAGAGAAAAGTGTGTGTATGGGAAACTGGGAGGGAGGGAGGGAGGGAGGGAGGATGAGATTGTGTAATTAAGACCATGGAACTCCAGTCCATGGGTCTAATCTGACCTGCAGAGTTTCCCAATTAGAGCTGAAGCTTTCAGTTAAATAAATATTCAAATATTTTACGTGTGTGTGTGTGTTTGTGTGTGTGTAATCTGTTCTAACTTTCACAGAAGACTAGATTTAAAAACAGCACTGATTTTTATCTACCCCATTTCATCCAGCCAATGTTCATTGTTGTGTTGAATTCAAGCACAGTGACTATTCCCTTCAGAACAACCTAGCCTCCTGCCCTTCTTTTCTCTTGGACTGTTACAGGCCTGTGTGAGAAGTCCTGGCTGCCGAATTATACAGAACCTTGTAAATGAATCAGTAACTTACCCTTATCAGTGTGGAGCTTGAATTCAATAGTCAAGGTTCAACAAATAACATAATTGTCACCCCGTGTTTTAATATTAGAGGGAGAAAGTGGAAATCTAACCTCAAATCTAGCTTAGAACAGAGATCCCTCCAAAGCTTTTTGGCCAAAGTCTTCAATGGCAAAGAATGGTATTAAACCTAATTCTTGATTAATTACATGTTTTGTAAGCCACAAAGGATTATACTGCACCTTGCTTCAGTTTGTTGCCGAATGCTGGATTGCCAAATATTTGATTCTGTTAAGATCCTTCCTTAAGCCTTTTGCTCGTGTATTTTGCCAACAATCTCAATACCTAAAATGGATATTCCAGAATGATTTTTTTATAATATACCAATGCAGTAAGAACACTAATGTTACCAGCCAAACTAATGTTACCAGGCATAACGTGATTGATTATTGTGTTGTATCATCAGCTTCGTATTTCTCTTTTTAAAAAGTCCTGTGAAATAGCTTGGGTATGTAAAATAATTTCAGATTTTGAAAACTAGTAATGAAAAAAACTAGTAAAGCATAAATAAGCACAACAGACATGTTTCATATTCAAAAGGCGAGTAAAAAAACAATACAAGGATATTATTTGTATTGAGGCAAGGGCATTCTTACAATGCAACACTACACATTTACTCAGGAGTAAGTCGTACTTTGCTCAGTGGGACCTCCCAGTTAAGTGTGTACACAGGATTGCAACCTCAGTGTCATTGCAGATACTGTTGCTCACCAGTTTGCGCTACTTTGGGAGATGAAGAGTGAGATGCAAACGAGTCTGCAAATGGGATGTGTCAGCTAATCAGAAGTGGGATGCAGGCAGCTTTAAAAGGCTGTCCTGATTTTCTTCCTCACAAGTACATTCTTTGAGTGGCAGCCTGCTCACCCCACCCCAATAATTTACAGCATGGGATTGGCTGGTCACCATTTGTGATTGCAGCCCCACTCAGGAAGCCCCGCTCAGAACAAAGTGGTGGACAACAGCTGTTGGGTAAACTAAGGCCACACTTCTAATGATTTACAGGAAGGGAGAACTGCAGTGGTAGATAATGCATGCACAGTGAAGCTAACTGACAAAGGCAAGCCACCCCAGCCCTGAACATGGGAACAGTACAAATACTGTCTCAGTTGTCTCACCTAGGGATGTCAAAGAAATCCACAACAGAATCAAATGAGCTCAGATTTCTATTAATCTGATCCACGGATTCTGCAGCGGAACAGTTTCTCCTAGGTCACATGGATTCTGTGGACTTGCGAACCATTTTGTTTTTTAACGTTCTGGAATCTGATGCAAATTTTGTCATAGAAAAAGATGTAAAATAATAACAACAATCATCATCATCATCCCACTGACCAAAAATGTGCATTTCCTCTATAGGCTAAAGCATGAAAATGTGCATTTTTGGAGGAATTTGTGCATGGGGGGGAGGGGATTGGGGCATTTTCACAAGTGTGAATTTGCACAAATTCAGGAAATTGGAAAAAAATCTGATTCCATCAATGAATGGATGATGGAATGAGAGGCACCTGACCTGACAATCCATGAAACACAGACAGAGCAGATTTTACAAAATCCATACATCCCTACTGTCATCACATCTTTGGTGTGGAGGGTGCTGTCTTGAGTCATAAGCTCTCAAATCTCAAGTTTAAAAGCTATTGACGTAAAAGCACACAGACAATATACACAAACAACATATAATTAAAAGCAACTTTGAACTGACAGTCATAACTAAAGACACATCCAGGATTGATTAAAATTCATCATGTGCTGCCACCTCCTGGGAAAAGAGATGGGTCTTAACCTGGTGCTGAAAATATAACAATGTTGGTGCCAGGTGGACCTCATCAGGGAGCTCATTTCACAGATGGAGGGCCACCACTCAACCCATTCCCACTCAGCTAACTCCCTCTACTCTCTCCCTCTTTCAGCTGTGAACTGACTAAAGTCCCACAACCACCACCCAGCTGTCATTCCATGTTCCTCCAACTTCCCCTCCATTTACCTTAACATTTCCTACTCCCCCCCCACTCCCTTCCAAACACAAAAACCAAACATGCTTCATTATACTGGCATTGCCTTTATCATTAACCAACACACCATGACCTGGGAAACGTTCCTTGCCTTTAGCTTGCCTCAGGCCACCTGAGTTGAACAAAGGGTCAGCTCAGAAAATGTGAACTTGAGATTCGACTGCATCTGAATGGCTAAATCCCAAAAGGGTGTACTGAAATTCATTAGGTTATTTTCACATTTTGGACTAGTATACAACCCCCTGTATAATGAGGAGCAATAGGCTTTCTTTATATAGACATGTGTTTTTCATTTCAAGATATCTCCCAGTTGGTGATGCTTATACCTCAATTTGCCCATGTGTGTGTACACACAAAGAACAACAAAGACTTTTTGAGATAACTGGGTAAAATATAAAATAATGAAGGGTGGATAATTGCAGTCCTGCAGTATTGTTATACTGCTGTGCAAAGTATTCCAAAGAAAGCATCCCTTGCTCTTCTGAAAAGCTCCCTTGATATCAATATTTTGTGTAGATGATGCAGAGTTCAGACAAATAGTGATTTGTGGGTGTATATATATTACCCTTCCTTGCTTAATCTGAGGAGGTTTCAATATAGAAAGTTTTCTTGTTCTTTCCCACATCTGCATGTCCCTTGCCAGGTTGAAACTGAGGTAATTTCCTACTCTAATGGCATTGACTGCATGTTATTATCAGCACTTCTGAAAGAAGGTTGATGATATTAATTTGAGCTGTTTTGAAAAACAGCATTTGTAAGAACAAATGAGATCTACAGCATATTGTTGTGTGGAGCACTTATGTTCAGGTTTCCAACCACTCCATTCCATTCTCCTTCCCATCCCATTTTTCCCACCATCAGTCAGTCAGCATTCTGTAGCCAATGGGCATGCCCTGTTGTCACTGGGCTATTTTGGGAGTTCTCCTGACCCTTTTGGTTCCCCCACCCCAAAATTGTGTGTACTTCTGCAAACCTTGGGGGATCCACCAGACTTCTGATACATCCCTCTTGTGCATGAGTGGTGCCAGTTTGCCTATATGAGCACTGATGCTCACAGCCTGAACATTTGAAATAGCTGGAATGATGTGTAAAACTATGTCACTTAAGTGGCTGAATTCCTTATAATTGTGTTTCACTGTAACAAATAAACCCAGATGGTGAATGCGCCATCTGGAACCAAAGCAAAGAGAACTTCATTTCTTAAGCTGAACATACTGTAATTGGTTTTCTATTAAGAATCTACCTTCAAAGGCGAGTGCATCATGGTTCCTGTCCTCCAGAGCCCTTTCTACAGATTTTCTCAGGTTTCCTCATCACCGGTAGGGATGTATGGACTGTGTAAGATCTGCTCTGTTTGTGTTTCCTGGATTGTCAGGAGCCTTTTGTTCCATCATCTGCGCACAGACAGATGTGAATTATTATTTTTTGTCATGAGAAAAAACACGCAAATAATTACGTAAAATGTTTTGTAAAAGTTTATATAATTTACCTTAGTAAATTATACACATTTACTGTATTGCCCCCCATTCCATTCCACTTTTCCTCAGCAGAAACTTGCATATTTTCCTATGAATAAATATGTGTAACTTTCGGGAAAGTTAAATACATATATATATATATATATATGTATGTATATATATATATTTGAAAGTCCATTGACTCTGTGCAGCATGAGGGGGTCACTCCGCAATGGATTCCACAGGTTGGATTCTTAGAAATCCAAGCTCATTTTAGTCCGTCTCTAATTTTTCCAGCATCCCTGATCACCAGCACAGTCTGCCATCTGTAGTTGTCCAGCTACGTGTTGTGAACAAAATCCCACCATCTGTCAGATAGGGTCACACGAAGTAACCCAGGGAGTAAGTCTGAATAACTGCAGACATCCCCGATGTTCACTACCTGCTGTCAGAGGCTGCTTATGCCTCTTGACAGGTAAAGCCAAATCCATGATTGTATATGCTGTCAATAGCATCTACCCCCCTCTTTTATAGGTCTTCACATGAGGCCAGGCAAGGTGACAAAACTGCATTGCCAAGAGATACTCTAGGCCCAGAGGTTTAGGAACTTTGGCCTCATATGGGAGGAAAGCAGGACTACCATTTGGAGTTCTCTCTGGATAAGAATGCCCCCTGGACTTCAGAGCATCTCTGCCAACCCAATGCAAGTCTGTCATAAATATCTGCAATGTTGTGGACATTGCCCCGTTAAGGCCCCCATTTTCACAGATGGGCAATTTATGGAAAAGAAGGAGCAGCCATATGAGTGGCAAACGGTGTTTGATGAGGGAGGAGACTGCTGCGCGCCACTGCTGAGCACCCTGCAAACTGCCCAGCAGTTCACCCTGTGCCACTCGCTTGGGTTGGGTAAGTGCTGGGGGTTCAGTGAGAGCTGCACGGGGCAGGCACAGGGTGGTCCGTCCAAACCTAGCTACTATGCCTACGGATATCATATAATTTTGAGAAACTGAAAAAGTTACAGCTTTTTTTTTTTTATTACTTCCCATGAAAGTCGATGGGAAATATGAAGCCTCCGATTTCCAAACCTTGACTCAGGCTTGCTACGAAGCCAAGGTGCACAGACTTCAAATAGGGCCAAATCAGGCTATTTTCTGCATTACTGAATCAGGGTCTGAGTTGAAGCTGGAGGTCGGTGTTTCTTTTCGATGATGAGTTCTGTTTTGACAGGCTTAAATCTTGTTTGTTTGTTTGTTTGTTTGCTTTATTTATTACATTTATATCCTGCCTTTTTCCTCTTGCAAGGAACCCAAGGCGGCTTACATTATCCTCCTCCTCTCCATTCTATCTTCACAACAACAACCCTGCGAGGAAGGTTGGGCTGAGAATCTGTGATGGGCCCAAGGTCACCCAGTGAGCTTCCATGGCTGAGTAGGGACTAGAGCCTGGCTCTCCCAGCTCCCAGTCCAACAGTCTCACCACTACACTGCACTGGCTCCCTAAATCTTCCTCCTATGGTCAGCTTTTAGGGTGTCTGACAGTTGCACTGCTGTGCAACGAACTGTTCAATAGTTTTTTGAATTGGGATCATGGCCCAGGCTCTTCTTGTTTGGATGTTTCAAGCATGCAAATAGGGAAGAATGCAGAGGAAAGGGATTGGTTTACTAACAGCTGATGTCAGCAACACCTTTAATGCAGCAAGACAGCCTGGAGGATACATTTCCTTATTGCTGTTCCCAATCCTAGGAGAATGGGGCATTTTAGAGGGCTTTCTTCTAGGTTCTGGAGAACCAGGAATGCTTGAGCTCACGAAGATTTTCCAAACTCCATTTCAAAGCTCGGTTTGCCTCACTCCTCTTTTCATTTGCAGCCTCTTTTTCTTTTCATTCCAGTGGAGAAAAGTGCATTTGAAATGGGAAAAGTGCTCTTTTGTGTACACATTTTTCCAAAATGTGCACTTTCCCCCCATTGACTAAAGCATGATTTATTTTTTTTTTAAGTGCAGTGCAAAGTAAAAAAAAAAAAGTGCACTTTTTTTAAAACATGATTGTTGCGAATATGTGAGATTTGGGAAGTTTGGGAATATGTGAGATTTTTCTGACACCCCCTGCCCTTCATTTCACATTGACATTTGGGATTTGGAATGGGACAAGATTTGATGATTTGCAAACTGAAACATTCTTCCCTACTTTCTCCCAAGTGAAGTGTTCCAGGTTCCCCAAGCATAGCCTTATTACATCCTATTTCCTGTCTGCCAGATAGGTGCCCGCCTCCAAACTCAGAGGCAACTGTCTATCCAATGCAGGGCAGGAGAAGCATGGAGGGGATCGTTCCCTCTGTGCTTCTCCTGCCCTGAATTTTCAGCTAGACAGTCGATTACACTGAGCGATGGAGGAGGCTGCTGTATGACACATTGCATGCATCATACAGGCATTTCCACCCTCCCCATCCTGGAATGCCCCCTGGGAACGCCCTGTTTTGGCCACTCCGCACTCCTCTTGCAAGCATAGAGCATGGGGCTTTTCTGAGCTACCTTGCAGGCAACACAGAAGTGGGGGAGAGTTGGTTCTCTGGGAACCAGCCTCAGAGAGCAGGGTCCAAGGTTGGTTCCTGGAAAACCAGATATCCTACGGCCGTCTAGCCACCGACTAGCGGCCATAGGATTGCTCCCTCCATGTCTCACTTGTACAAATATAAACATTCTTTGCCAGATGTTCTCTTTTCCTCCTCTGCAAACAAGTAATTATGCCTTTCTTTCTTTTTTTCCTCTGTGGGCCCCAGTTTTATTTCATTTCCATGTAAAATATCACTGTCTTGATAATGGGTCAGCTACAATATCATTCCACTTGCATGATCTCCCACAGTTATGCTAATTGCACGATAAGGCCTGTGAATGTTATTAGACTAGGCATTTCATTTTGGTAATGCTGCTCAGTGGGTTGCTAGCGAAAATGTCAGTTAATATTACAGACACAACCCAGTTTCATAAATACAAATGCACTATAATAATGTTAAAATAATTGAAAGGCTGCCCACGTCTTAATAAGCACTTATCAGAATGGTGGTGAGCTGTGCACCAATCGCTCTATTCCTTCCCTGCTGCCTTCCATGAATCTGAAATTGCTTACTAAGCTTGCATCACACCGAGACTGACTTTCACAATCTGTTGTATAAGGGGTGCAGAATATGCAATGCATGTAGGTCCCCCTCTTGGAGCACCCCCAAGCATGGATGGCATGAAAGTTTCCAGTAGGGATGCTCAAGGAAATTGAATTCTGATATGAACTGACCTAATTCACACATCATGAACCAATGTTCAGATCAGAACTTGGTTATCCACCATATGTCACATGTTCTGAATATTTCCAGACATTTTAGACTCAAAAAAGGATTAAAATACAGTTTAAAGAATGTGTGTTTTGAGAAGAAATGCATTACGAAATGTGTATTTTGGGAGGGAATTTGTTCAAAATAAGCATTTTCTTTTCTTTCTTTCTTTCTTTCTTTCTTTCTAAATGCAGATTATGAAGAAGCAGGCCAGAATGAACTTAATGGTCAGGGCAAACATGCATTTATTTATTTGTTTGTTTGTATACCGCCCAATAGCCGAAGCTTTCTATATGAAATGGACATGGGCCATAAATAGATTAGTTTAATTAAATAAAATTAGGGATAAACTACTGGATTTACCTATCCTTTTCCTTTGTTGTTCCATGGGTATTGTTGGCCATACATTCCACTGTTCCTGAATTCTGGCTTAATGAGATTAATCTCTAAAATGAATTCTGGCGTTGCAGAATTGGCAATTTGCTGCAGCCTTCATTTCCTTCAGTTCATTTGCATCTTCCCCCAAATATGCATATATTACACATCAATATACATGGCAAAAAGGCACTTTTAATTAATGCTAGGCCCAAGTTCCCTTTCCACTTTTACAGTACCATTTTCCCCCACAGAAATGGAGAGCAAATTTCTGTCAGTTTCTGTGCGAGTAGGAGACGTTCTAAGAATTGTACATGGTGAAGGTTGAATTACCTTACTTTACAGACAAAAGACAAAAAAAAGACAAAAAAATGTGGCAGACAACTATCTTCAACCATATCATCTGTAAGATAAAGTTATACAAGACCTCCCGCCATATCCCACCCCACCCACACACACATTCTCAGAATGTTCTCCCAGCTTAGCCCGAGATATAGATGGGCAGTTGCTCAAGACCAAGTCTTTTCCGTGGTGTCACTAAGATTTGGAATAGCCTCCCTTTGGAGTTCCCCTGGGCCCCTTCCCTTTTGGCTTATGTTCAGAGGTGCAGAACCTCTTTCATTCCAAGGGCCAAATTCCATTTTGCAGAACTTCTCAGGGGCCATATTCCAGTGGTGGGGAGGGTCAACAATAACAGCAACAACAACAACAACAACAACATGTGTTAGCTTAAAGCTCTTATTACTAGTACCTAAGCCTGAGGTGAGGAATTTCATCCTTTTAGAATGGGGAAAACTCTGCATAAAAGTCTGGAAAACATCGCATGATTGGTAGCTGGAGGAAGGAAGGTGGGGCCAAGGGAAGGGGTGGGGCCTTCTAAGGCCCCTCAGAGGGCCAGATTTTGTCCCTGGATCTGAGGAAATGCACCCCTGTGTTAGGTAGTTGCTTTCCCCCCCAGTATTTAATTTTAGTCTCCCAGTTACTGTTCCCTCTTTTCAATTTTAATTCTGGTTTTTAAAGAAACAATCAGCTTGTATGGCTGATTTATGATTGCTTTGTGTTATGCATTTTCTTTTGATTTTGATTTTTTTTCAGTAATAGAAATTACATATAACAAGTATCCATAATGCCAGAAAAACAGAAACAAAAAGGAAGAAAAAGAAAGAGAGGAAGGAAGGAAGCAAGCAAGCAAGCAAATGAAAACAAATCTACCCCCCCAAACACTCCCCCAAATAACTCCTCAATCCACAACCTTAACGTATATACAAGATACTTCTCTCTATCTGTTACAACATTAAATAATGGGTTACATGAGGCATCATTGCCGTTTAGGCTATATAAAAGAAATATCAGATCTTAAAATCTATTAATGTTGTGTTTAAGAACAGAAGAACAGAAGGTCATAGGAAGAGTCATGCTGGATTAGACCACAGGTCCATCTAGTCCAGCATTCTTTCCACACAGTGGCCAACCAGTTGTCAACCAGGAACCCACAAGCAGGGCATGCATGCAACAGCACCCTCCAACCCATGTTCCCCAGCAATGGGTGTACATAAGCTCACTGCCTCTGGTACTGGAGGTAGCACATAGCCATCAGGACTAGTAGCCATTGATAGCCTTTTCCTCCAGGAATTTGTCTAACCCCCTTTTAAAGCCATCCAAGTTGGTGGCCATCACTAGGGATGTCAGAGAATTCTGCCACAGATCTCAGTGAAGCTGAATGCCAGTGCATTCGGCCCCCCGAAATCCATGGTGGAACGAAGCCCCCTGCCCCACCACCCCGCGAAAGGTGCACAAAAAGCACTTACCTGGTGCCGCTCATGCTGCTTTGTGAATGGCGGCCATGTCTGCAGCCGCCATTCGCTTCCCCATTTAGGCCGTGATAGGCTACGTAAATACTTACATAGCCTATCATGGCAAAAAAGGGGAACACAAATGGCAGCCGCCGTAGCCACTGCCATTTGCGTCCGCAGGCTCCAGACACCTGCAAATGCACCCGGCCGGCGGCTCCACAGAGTTGCCACGGAGCGGAGCTGGCCAGGTTAGGATTTCAGGAGGAGGTGCGGAGTGCTTCCTCCCCACCGCGAATCACCCCTGAGAAAAGGTAAGTGACTTTCGTACATCGCTAGCCATCAATACTTCCTGTGGTAGCGCATTCCATAGTTTAACTATGCACTGTGTGAAGAAGCACTTCCTTTTATCTGTCCTGAATCTCCCACCAATCAGCTTCACAGGATGACCCCAGGTTCTAGTATTTTGAGAGAGGGGGAAAATGTCTCCCTATCCACATTCTCCACATCATGCATAATTTTGTAGATCTCTATCATGTCTCCCCTTACCCTCCTTTTTCCAAGCTAAACCATCACAGCTGTTGTAACCTTCTCTCATAGGGGAGATGCTCCAGCCCCTTGATAATTTGTGTTGCCCTTTCAGCACCTTTTACAGCTCTACAATATCTTTTTTTTAAGGTATGGTGACCAGAACTGTACACAGTATTCCAATTTGGTTGCACCACAGATTTGTATAGAGGCAGTATGATGTTGGCAGCACCAGATGTTTGCTTTGTGGTCCCTCCGATTACTGAGCTCTTCTCTGGATCTCCCTGTGTTTGGACCTTGGACTGTCTTTGTCAAAGTCTTTGTCTTTGGTACTGACCCTGGAAGCTCTGTCTCTGCATCCCTGAAATCAGGACAAGAGCAAAAAATTTTCAATATGACTTGTTTCATGTATATTTGATTCTTTCTTTCTTTCTTTCCTTCTTTCTTTGAGCTGTATAGTAATTTCTGTCCAAACAGAAAAGTGGGATAATAAATATATCAAAATAAATAAATTAATGAAATAAAGGATGGTTGCTAAATGAAATGATGGAACCAATTTGCGCTCATCTAGCTGTATACTGCTGTATAAAATCTGACACTTCTTCAGATGATGTAACACATTACCCTTCTCTCAAATGGCATCTGTTTTAAACTTTTCCTAACATTTTTCATCTGCCTTTGAAATTATTTTTGTCACTTCATACTTCAGGGGCAAGAATGATGGAGTTACATTCCTGTAGCCCACAACCCTCTGATTTCAATTGCATTACTAATCTCTCACACATTTATACATTAATCATGAGCAACTGAGGCTTAACTCATTTCTCTGGTACGCTAGCGTAAGTCATTGAATCAATCTTTTTGTATTATTATTTTGGACTGACTCCAGACACAGTTAAAGGCAATGGGGAAACAGAATATTATCTTGCAATTATAGGTGCGAATAAAGTGTCATGCCTTTACATACAGAAAAAAAAGTGTTTTGTGTTGGGGGGACAGCAAAGCATTTCTGTGGGGGTTAATATTGCTGGTTGGTAGCAGTAGATTTTTTTTGTGTGGGGTGGCTATCACTTTTTCCCCAGAATGTACTGGAACAACACTATGTTAAAGGCACTTTGATCAGGCTGTGCCCTAACATTAGGCAGAGTGAGATGGTCGCTTCAGGTAGTAGGTAATAGGAAGTGGCAGCAAGGCCTAGGAAGAAAAAGCTGTATGCCCAGTAGGGATGTACAAAAGTCACTTACCTTTTCACAGCTTGCCTTCACGGTGGGGGGAGGCGCTTCACTTTCCCCCCCAAAGTTCAGGCGAGGGGGGGAGGCGTCCCGCCTCGCCCGGCTGAAATTCAGGCCGGGGAGAAGCGCCCCGTCTCCCCGGCCGCGAAACAAAAAGTAAAAAAAAAAAAAGACCCCATGATAGGCTACGTGACGATTTATGTAGCCTATCATGGCTAGATTTCCAAAGTCAGCCGTGATAGGCTACATAAATCATCACGTAGCCTATCACAGGTGACTTTAGAAAAAAAAAAGCACATACGCAAATGGCGGTGCCCATGGGGCGCCGCCATTTGCGTTCCTTATTTTGGCACGTCTAGTCTACGTAAAGATTTATGTAGACTACAGCAAAAATAAGGGCAACACAAATAGCGCTTCTTTTTTTTTTCAAAGTCACCCATGATAGGCTACGTGACGATTTACGTAGTCTATCACGGCTGACTTTGGAAATCTAGCCATGATAGGCTACGTAAATTGTTACGTAGCCTATCACGGGTGTGTTTTTTTTTTTACTTTAGTTTTTTTTTTTGCAATGGTGGTGGCAGCAGCTGGTCGGGAGACCGGCCGCCGCCCCTGCCCGTGACGAACTGCCGCCGAACCGCCGCCGGGACCCGCCGCCGAGAGGGACATTCACAGGAGGTAAGTCCTATCCCGGGGGGGGGCAGGGGGCCGGCGGAGAATTTCCCAACCAACTTCGGGGGGCCGAATGTGTCAGCGCTTGGCCCCCCGAAGATTCGGGGAGAAATTCTCCGCCATTCCTACTGCCAAGAAGCCTGCTCTGTGTGCCCCCTAAGCTAGATTGCTGCCTTCTGGTGTAGTGGAAGATGCTGTCCCACCACCAGTATTAGGGATGTACGAAAATCACTTACCTGTTCGTGGATTATGCTGATGGTGGGGGTGAGGCGTTCCATCCCTCCCCCCGGAATTCTGGATGGGGGGGAGGTGCTCCGTTCCTCCCCCCCGGAATCCTCCTTGGCCGGCTGTGCTCCACGGCAGCTCCGCGGAGCAGCCGGCCAGGCCCAGCCAGGCCAGAGCCGTCCGCCGCCAGATTTCCGGCCACAGAGGGCTCTGGGGGAAAAAAAAAACGCGTATGCAAATGGCAGCAGCCATAGACTAAGACTAATATTTACATAGACTAAGATGGCAAAAATAAGGGGAATGCAAATAGCATAGTGGACGCTATTTGCGTTCCCCTTATTTTCGCCATCTTAGTCTATGTAATTATTTACGTAGACTGAGACGGCCCAAAATAAGGAACGCTATGGCGGCCATAGCCACCGCCATTTGCGTACACTTTTTTTTTTTACCCAGATGTTTTAGGCTACATAAAAACTTACGTAGCCTATCACGTCAGTGTAAAAAAAAAACAACAACTTGCAAATGGTGGCGGTGGCAGCCGGTTGGAAGACCAGCTGCCGCAGCTACCACTGCCGAAAGCACTGCCGAAGCTGCTGCCGGAGCCGCTGCCGCCCAGAAGATCTGCCCCTGGTAAGTCTCATCCCGGGGGGATCCGCGAGGGGGCAGGGGGGGCAGGCCGTTCTACCACAGATTTCGGGGGGCTGAATGCACTAGCATTCGGCCTCCCCGAGATCCGTGGCGGAATTCTCCGCCATCCCTAACCAGTATTAAAGAAACAGTGCAGTTGTCTCTTATACATGGAAAGGGAGGGGGTGCCATCTTGTTTTTCACCTTAGGCAGTTAATGTCTTTAGCTGGCCCTCAAGAATAGGGAGGACTCTTGAGAATAGGGCTGTGCACGGACCCCCTGATCTGCTTCGGATGCCACTTTGGATCATCCAAAGCAATCCCGATCCACCTCGGACTGATTCAGATCCTTTCCAATCTGACTCGGATCCAAATGTGAAGTGAGATTTGGACATCCGGATCACCCGTTTTGGGCATTTTAACTTGCATGGGAAAACACAAACGCTCATAACATTTTTTAGTCTTCATGATACAGGCATGAAATCTGGGGACCTCTCCACACTCCTGGAGAGGGAGCCACCTGCACACATGTATGTGACACCTTGGCCTCTCCCAGTCCCCCTCCAGGGCATTGCACCTCCAAAATCCCAGGCGGTTTGGCTCACTGGCTTGTGTGCTAGGTGCTGGTGAAATTTGAGTTTTTCCAGGAAAACTCCCAAAGCCAATAGCTGTAACTTCTCCCTCTTTCCACTGATGTGTGTGAAACCTGGGCCCCTCCCAGCCCTCCTCAAGGGCATCCCACTTGCCAAATTCCAGACACTTTGGCCCACTGGCTTGCATGGAAGGTGCAGCTGAAATTTGTTTTTTTCCAGGAAAACTCCTAAAGTAAAGAGCTGCAACTTCTCCCCACCTCTGCCCCTGCCAGCACCCCGAGGATGCCTCATACTAGGGATGTGCGGATTCCCCATCATCCATTCTGGTGGGAAATCCATGGGGGGAGGAGGCGATACGTTCCTCTCCCCAGAATCCACACAGAGCAGTTCCGCTCCGCAAGGATTCTGCAGAGCCGAGGGCTGCCCTGTTCCGCCATCCGCATGGGGATGCCAGAGAATTCCACCACGAATCTTGGTGAGGCCCAATGCCAGTGCATTTGGCCCCCTGAAATCCGTGGTGGAATGAAGCCTCTCCAGCCCCCCACCCCACAAAAGGCACGTGAAACGGGACACCTACCTGCTGCCATTCACGCTGACTTGGGAATGGTGGCTGCGTCCGCAGCCACGATTCACTTTATCACTATAGCTGTGATAGGTTACGTAAATACTTATGTAGCCTATCACGGCTAATACAGGGACGCCACTTGCATCCCTGCAGAAGCTGTGATAGGCTGCGTAAGTATTTACGTAGACTATCATGGCAAAACAAACAAAAAAACAACAACAGCAAACACAAATGGTGGTGGCTACTGTCAAGGGCTCCTTGGAGGCCTCTCTCAGTCTAATCCAGTAGCCAAGTCCAGACACAGACAAAGGGATTCCTTTCAAAGCTTTATTCTTCTTTTACAACTTAACAACTATACCGTTTGCAACTAGATCTGAGCAGCACAGTACCTATGCCCTAAGTTGGAACAGTTGGTCTCCGTTTGAAAGGGAATTACTGGCAGACCCCTGAACTTAAGGATTAGGGAGAGTCCCTCCCCTTTTTCCTTGGAGCCTCTGGGCACAGCCGTTGTTTGCGTGCCAACCTGGCACTTCGCCTCCTTTCCACGCCCTTCATCTGGCGCCGCTCTCTGCGTCTGCATCGCGCATCTACCAAGTCTGCTATCTGTGCTTGGTCACTCCCTGGACTGCTAACTAAACTAGGAATGCTGGTGGGAGGAATCTCTGTCAACTGTGGGCCCTGGGAAAGAGGAGCACGTTCCTCTCCCAGGAGTGACTGCTCTTCCTCAGAATTAGAACTACTCTGGGATTCTATGGGCTCAGTGTCCACCCTGACAGCTATGGCGGCCGCCATTTGCGTTCCCTTTTTTTTGGCTGTGATAGCCTACATAAATATTTGCGTAGGCTATCATGGCAAAAAAAGGGGGAACGCAAATGGCGGCCGCCATAGCCGCCGCCATTTGCGTTCGCTGTTTTTTTTTTTTTTTTTGCCGTGATAGGCTACGTAAATATTTACGTAGCCTATTACGGCAAAATACAGGGATGCAAATGGTGGCGGCTATGGCTACTGCCATTTGTGTCCCTGCAGGCTGCCCAGCAGCCAGATGTCTGGCTGTGGGCAGCCCCGGCTGGCGGCTACGTAGAATCTCTGTGGAGCAGAGCCAGCCGGAAAGAATTTTGGGGGGAGGGATGGAGCACCTCCCCCACACCGGAAATGTCAACCTTCAGAAAGATAAATGACTTTCGTACATCCCTACATGGTCTGCATGGCCTGGATTCCCCCATTTCTTTTCCGGCTCCCGGAACTTACATAAATAATTCCGTAAGTACAACCAAAAAATCCTTTCCACGTGCCCACCGTCGGTCTCTGTACACCTCTAGGGATGTCAGAGAATTCCGCCACGGATCTCAGTGAGGCCGAATGCCAGTGCATTCGGGGCCCAAAATCCTTGGCGGAATGGCCTGCCCCCCCTGCCCCCCGCGGATCCCCCCGGGATGAGACTTATCTGGGGCAGATGTTCTGGGCGGCGGTGGCTGCAGCGGCGGCTGGTCTTCTGACCAGCTGCTGCCACCGCCATTTGCAGTCTTGTCTTTTTATTTTTACAGAGACGTGATAGGCTACATATGTTTTTACGTAGCCTAAAACGTCTGGGTAAAAAAAAAAAAAAGGCGTACACAAATGGTGGCTACAGCAGCCGCCATTTGCGTTCCTTATTTTTCTTTGTCTTAGTCTATGTAAATATTTACGTAGATTAAGATGAAGAAAAATAAGGAACACAAATGGCGATGGCCGTAGCCAGCTGCAGAGCCCTCTGCAGCTGGAAATCCTGCTGCGGACGGCCCTGGCCTGGGCCTGGCCAGCTGCTCCACAGAGCCGCCGCAGAGCACAGCCAGCTTTCGAGGATTCCGGGGGGAGGGACGGAGAGCCTCCCCCCCCCCAGAGGAATCTGGCAGAGCCAGGTAAGTGGGGTTTCATACACCCCTATCTCAGGTCCTGGGGAAAATGCTTATTTATTTTCCTAAAAAGAGTAAAGCCCTTCGCAGGGATTCCCCACATACCTTCTGGTCACCTGACCTCACCTGACCTCTCCGAACCTGTCCTGATGTCACCTGACCTGACCTCACCTCCGCAGACAATAAACAGAAAAGATGGAGGATTTCCATGGACTTCGCGACTCAGCGCCAATGAAAGAAAGCCTCAGGTCACAGCAAAAATGCCTCATAAAAAGGGTAAAGCCGTTCACGTTCTTCTTCCTCCATTTCCGATTTACGGATTTCTTTTTGTAACTATTTTCGTAAAATCCACCATTCAGCAGACCAAAAAAAGGGCCCGCGTGAGCTCTGGTCTGGGACAACTGGGCTGCCCCATTCCAAGGAGGATTCCGCAGACTGGATTTGTCAGAATTTGATCCTATTTAAAATTTGTGCAGAATTCTCTGACATCCCTACCTCATACTGTGCTGAATTGCTTTGCCACACAGTGAACTGTTATTGGAGTAACAAAGTAATTAATATAAATACTATGTGTCTCCTGCTTTTTCAACACTGCCTTGAAATTTGGATGTGTAGTTTTGGTGGAACTACAACCTAGCAAGCACGCACACATGGACACAGAGACACACAAGAGCTAAAGGAAAGCAGAACTACCTAAGCAAATGATGGGTGTCTTTAATTTATTGTTTTATATTTCATATTCTTTGTAGAACGCAGGATAACTTCAAGAAATACAGGGTGTTAGTGCAGGCGATTAGATAACAGCCTAATCAAACCCTAATTTTTAAAAAGCCCTTCTTTAATTTCTGTTTTGGAACTATCAACACAGAGAAGACAGAGACAGTTCACTTCAGCATGGGGGCAGGGGAGCAAACACTACACACATAGGCTGCTATAATATGTCTTTTTTAAGGATTTAGAAAGAAAGAAAGAAAGAAAGAAAGAAAGAAAGAAAGAAAGAAAGAAACTGAATGCTGACTTAAATATGACTTAAAAAGGGAGGGGGGGAGGAACATGCCCAGAAGTCAATGTTTGTTTTTAAAATTCTAAATAAGAGTCGGTTTGTAAAAATTTAACAGAGACACAGTTGACTGACAAAAACGACAAGAAAATAGAACAGAGAAGACAGAAGTAAAGCTCAACATTACACAACAAACACAGCCTTTTCTGGAGTCCAAAATCGAGATCAACAAACAAACACAGGAATGGTGGGGGAGGGGGAGCATGGCAGCAATTTGCAAGAAAAAGCTAGGTTAGTTTTAAAAAAATATGGAAAGGAGAGATAGAATCTAATCAAATACAAATAACAAATGAGTTGGAGGTACAAAGATATAGGAGAAAGTGGCTGGAAGAGGTGCTGCAAAAGACACTGTCCCAATGGGGATGGGCAATCAAGGAGCGTGGGAAGGGAACGCTCCCAGTACAACCAAGCTATTTCCTTTTCCTTTCCATTTAAATTCTGAGGAAAGCGTAATGGCAATCAAAATTAGGGATGGCAGAGAATTCCTCCACGGATTCCTGGGAGGCCAGATTGTTTAGAATCTGGCCCCTGGAATCTGTGGCGGAATGGCTTCCTGTCCCCCGCCCCCCCCCCCCAGTGGAATCCCCAGGGATGGAACTTACCTGGGGCGGATGCGGCGGATTCAGCGGCAGCGGCGGTTCCGGCGGCAGATTCAACGGCGGCAGCGGCAGCTGGTCTCCTGGCTGGCCGCCATTGCTGTACTTCCAGCTGTGATAGGCTATGTAAGAATTTACGTAGCCTATCACAGCTAACCCCCCAAAAAAAGTCATATGCAAATGGCGGCTGCTACTGCAGCCGCCATTTGCGTTCCCTATTTTTCGTCGTTCTAGCCTACATAAATATTTACGTAGGCAATTATGGCAAAAAAAAAGGGAACCACAAATAGAGCCCACTATGCTATTTGCGGTTCCCTTTTTTTCCGCCGTAATTGCCTACGTAAATAGTTACGTAGGCTAGAATGGCGAAAAATAGGGAACGCAAATGGCGGTCACTGTAGCCGCCACCATTTGCGTATGCCATTTTGGGGGGGCATGCCGTAATAGGCTATGTAAATTCCTATCATGGCAGCCTGGAAGGACGCAAATGGCGGCCCCTACAGCGGCCGCCATTTGCATCCGCAGCAGCCCGTCTGTGGCCGGAAGTCCGGCTGTGGACGGCCCTGGCCGGCTGCTCCGCAGAGCTGCCGCAGAGCAGAGCCAGCCGGGTAGGATTCCGGGGGAGGGAGGATGGAGCGCCTCCCCTCTCCAGAGGATGTCCCGACCAGAACCGGTAAGGATCCCTAATCAAAATTGAATAATGGAGGAACAACTCCTAGGAATGCATGTTCTCACACATGCACAAACCATCATGTACCCACACCAGCCCTCTCTCCAAAAGACACAGCTAGCGCAATGTCTGAGTGCAGCCTTTTGCCGAAATATATACCCCCTTCCTCCAAAGCTCTCTGTGATTGGAGACTGCTAGTGTTGGTTCTGGCTGAGGGTTCCTATTTGCCAAAGCACACTCCCTCCTCTTCCTCCTCTCACCTTCCTGCCTCCTTGCGTCTGCTCGCCTTTCCCCTCCCTCCTCCTCCTCCTCCTCCGCTCACCTTCCTGCCTCCTTGCGTCTGCTCGGCTTTCCCCTCCCTCCCTCCCTCCTCCTCCTCCTCCGCATGCCCCTCCACATGAGCGTTGAGGAGTTGATACGTTTTGGAGACAGCCTGTCTGGGCTGCTGAGGCATTCAGTAGAGCTCTGAATACATGAGGCGGAGGAGGAACTTCGTGGGGGGTGCACTTCTCCCCAAGGCACCTCAGTACTGCCCTGAATCGCCACGTATCACGAGGCTTTTGCTCCAAAGCAGCTTGCTTCGCCTCGTTGTTTGGACAGCATAATGATGAGGTGGTGCACAGCTCTACTTGAGAACATTTGGCTCAGTAGTACTTGAAAATAAATTAACTCCAGATCTTCGCACACAGTGCAAATGGCATCCGTTGACATATATGTATTTATTTATTACATTTATATTCCACCCTTTTTCCTCCTAAGGAATCCAAGGCGGCATACATGATCCTCCTCTCCGTTTTATCCTCACAACAGCCTTGTGAGGCAGGTTGGGCTGAGAGTCTGTGACTGGCCCAAAGTTACCCAGGGAGCTTCCATGGCTGAGTGGGGAGTAGAACCTGGATCTCCTGGCTCCCAGTCCAACACTCTTGCCACTATACCACACTAGGGATGGACGAAAGTCCCTTACCTGGTCCCGCAGCTGTTTTCGGTGGGGGGGAGGTGCTCCGTTTCTCACCCTGAAATTCTTGGCAGGTGGGGAGGTGCCCCACCCCTCCCCACCAAAATTCTGGCCAGGGGGGAGGTGCCCCATCCCTCCCCGCCGAAGTTCTGGCTGGGGGGGAGCGCCCCGCCTCTCCAGCAGCGAAAGAAAAAAGTTCTGTAAAAAAAAAAAAACGTGATAGGCTACGTAACGATTTACGTAGCCTATCATGGCTAGATTTTCGAAGTCAGCCGTGATAGGCTACGTAAATCTTTATGTAGCCTATCACGGCTGACTTTGGAAAAAAAAAAAAAAAGCGCGTACGCAAATGGCGGCGCCCATATTTTGCCCTTATTTTCACCGTAGTCTACGTAAATCTTTACGTAGATTACCCGTGCCCAAATAAGGAACCCAAATTTGGGTACGCGCTTTTTTTTTTTTTTCAGAATCTGGATCTGGCTTATTACTATCCCAGCACCTACAAACCTTACCAGCCCTTGGCCAGGGCATTAGGGGTGGACGAAAGGCACCTACCTTTCGTCGAAGCTTGTTCACGGTGGGGGGGAGGCGCTTCGCGGCTCCCCCCGCGAAGTTCAGGCCGGAGGGGAGGCTTCCTGCCTCGCCCTGGCCGAAATTCAGGCCGGGGAAGAGGCTTCCCGCCTCGCCCGGCCGCGAACTCCATTGTTTTTTTTTTAAAAAAAAACACCCCCAATGTAGGCTACGTGATGATTAACGTAGCCTATCACAGCTAGATCTGCAAAGTCAGCCATGATAGGATATGTTAATCGTCACGTAGCCTATCACGGGTGACTTAAAAAAAAAAAAAAAAAGCGTGTTCGCTAATGGCAGCCCCCATAGGGAGTCACCATTCGCGTTCCTTATTTGGTCGCTGTAGTCTACGTAAACTACATCCTTACGTAGACTACAGCGACCAAATAAGGAACGGGAATGGCGGCTCCCTATGGGGGCTGCCATTATCCGTACGGGCTTTTTTTTTTAAAGTCACCCGTGATAGGCTACGTGACGATTTACGTAGCCTATCACGGCTGACTTTGCAAATCTAGCCGTGATAGGCTACGTTAATCATCACGTAGCCTATCACGGGGGCGTTTTTTTTTCTTTTATTGGAATGGCGGCGTCGGCAGCCGGTCGAAAGACTGGCTGCCGCTCCCGCCCCGCACGAACACCCACCGAACCGCCGGCCGGACCCGCCGCCGGGAGGGACATTTGGCAAAGGTAAGTCCCGTCCCAGGGGGGTGTGCGGGGTTTAGGGGGGTGCAGAGGATTTCTCCCCGAAACTTGTTCGGGGGGCCGAACACGTTGGCGCTTGGCCCCCCGAAGTTTCAGGGAGAAATTCTCCGCCATCCCTACTACTGATAACAGCCATCTTTACAACAGCCCTCCTTAGCCTTCCTTATGCAGGCTGGGATGATTTTACCTCCTCCCCTTAGAGGGATGTAGCTCAGAAAGAAAAAGAAAAAGAAAAAAAGGCTGAGTCAGCTGCTCTGGTTGTGCAGTCCAATCAAGAAAGAGCAGGCATGGCTGTGTCTGTTTAAGCCATAAGCTATGCTGTGCAGGGCCACCCAAGACAGACAGGTCATGGTGGAGAGTTCTGACAAAATGTGGTCCACTTGAGAAGGAAATGGCAACCCACTCCATTATTCTTGCCAAGAAAACCCCATGGAACGTTTCACAGGTAGGGATGGACGAAAGTCCCTTAACTGGTCCCGCAGCTTGCTTCGTGGTGGGGGGGAGGCGCTCCGTTCCTCCCCCCGAAATTCTGGCTGGGGGGGAGGCACCCCATCCTTCTGGCTGCGAATCCTCTTCTCCTGCTGGGTCGCAAATGGCGGTGGCCATAGTCGCTGCGGTTTGCATCCCTGCAGTCAGCCGAGATAGGCTATGTAAATGTTTACATAGCCTATCACGGCTGAATTTGGGGGGGAGGAAAGTGCGTATGCAAATGGCGGCGCCCATGGGCGCCACCATTTGCGTTCCTTATTTGGGCACGTGTAGTCTACGTAGACATTTACGTAGACCATGGCGAAAATAAGGGCAATGCAAATAGCTGGCTGCGGGCATCCCTCCGTCCCTCCCCCCCCAGCAGAACCCGGCGGAGCCAGGTAAGTGGGTTTTTGTACACTCCTATGAGGAACTATGGACAGAGGTCTGTGACATTGTCCAGGAGGCAGCAACTAAATCCATCCCCCAAAAAAAGAAATGCAAGAAAGCAAAGTGGCTGTCTGATGAGGCTTTACAAGTAGGGATGGGGGAGAATTTCTCCCCAAAACTTTGGGGAGAAAAAACAACGTATTTGGCCCCCCGAAGTAGTTTTGGGGAGAAATTCTCCACCCCCCCACCCCCCGTCCCCCCCCAGGATGAGGCTTACCTTTCCCAAATGTCCCCCCCGGCGGCGGGTCCCGGCAGCGGTTCGGCAGGTCTTTGTCGGGGCAGGGGCGGCAGCCGGTCTTTCGACCGGCTGCCGCCACCGCTATTACAAGAAAAGTAAAAACAAAAAAAAATGCCCCCATGATAGGCTACGTGACGATTAATGTAGCCTATCATGGCTAGATTTGCAAAGTCAGCCGTGATAGGCTACGTAAATTGTCACGTAGCCTATCAAGGGGTGCACGAAAGCCACTTACCTGGTCTCGCAGCTTGCTTCGCGGTGGGGGGGAGGCGCTTCGCTGCTCCCCCCAAAGTTCAGGCCGGGGGGGGGAGGCTTCCCTCCTCGCCCAGCCGAAATTCAGGCCGGGGGGGAGGCTTCCCGCCTCGCCCGGCCGAAATTCAGGCCGGGGAGGAGGCGCTTCGCCTTGCCCGGCCGCGAAATAAAAAGTTAAAAAAAAAACACCCCCGTGATAGGCTACGTGACGATTTACTACGTGACGATAGGCTATGTGACGAATACGACCAAATAAGGAACGCGAATGGCGGCTCCCTATGGGGGCCGCCATTTGCGTACGCGCTTTTTTTTTTTCCTTTAAAGTCACCTGTGATAGGCTACGTGACGATTAACATACCTATCACGGCTGACTTTGCAGATCTAGCCATGATAGGCTACGTAAATCGTCACGTAGCCTTTACGGGGGCGTTTTTTTTTTTTTATTTTTATTTCGTGGCCGGGCAAGGCGAGGCGCCTCCTCCCCGGCCTGAATTTCGGCCGGGCGATGCGGGAAGCCTCCCCCCCTGGCCTGAACTTTGGGGGGAGCAGCGAAGCACCTCCCCCCCACCGTGAAGCAAGCTGCGAGACCAGGTAAGTGACTTTCATGCACCCCTATTTACAAGTAGCTGAGGAAGGAAGGGAAGTGAAAAGCAAAGGAGAAAGGGGAAGATATATCAAACTGAATGCAGAGTTCCAGAGAATAGCAAGGAGAGACAAGAAGGCCTTCTTAAATGAACAATGCAAAGAAATCAAGGAAAACAATGGAATGGGAAAGACTAGAGATCTCTTCAAGAAAATCAGAGATATCAAGGGAATGTTTTGTGCAAAGACAAGCATGATAAAGGACAAAGAAGGCAGGGACCTAACAGAAGCAGATGAGATTAAGAAGAGGTGGAAAGAATATGCAGAAGAACTATACAGGAAAGAACTTAATGTCCCTGATAGCCATGATAGTGCGGTCACTGAACTTGAGCTGGACATCCTAGAGAGTGAAAGTGGGCCTTAGGAAGCATTGCTAAAAACAAAGCTAGCGGAGATGACAGTATTCCTGCTGAGCTATTTAAAATCCTAAAAGATGATGCTGTTAAAGTGCTGCACTCAATATGCCAACACATTTGGAACACTCCACAGTGGCCACAAGACTGGAAAAGGTCCGTTTACATTCCAATTCCAAAGAAGGGCAACGCCAAAGAGTGTTCAAACTACTGCACAATTGCGCTCATTTCACATGCCAGCAAGGTTATGCTCAAAATCCTACAAGCTAGGCTTCAGCAGCATGTGAACCGAGAACTACTGGAAGTGCAAGCGGGGTTTCAAAGAGGCAGAGGAACTCGAGATCAAATCGCCAACATTCGCTGGATAATGGAGAAAGCAAGAGAATTCCAGAAAAATGTCTATTTCTGCTTCATTGATTACACTAATGCCTCTGATTGTGTGGATCACAACAAACTGTGGCAAATTCTTAAAGAGATGGGAGTCCCAGACCACCTTACTTGTCTCCTGAGAAACCTGTACGAGGGTCAAGAAACAACAGTAAGAACTGGACATGGAACAACTGATTGGTTCAAAATTGGGAAAGGAGTATGACAAGGCTGCATATTGTCACCCTGCTTATTTAACTTATATGCAGAGTACATCATGAGAAACGCCGGGTTGGATGAATCACAGGTCAGAATTAAGATTGCTGGGAGAATTATCAACAACCTCAGATACGCAGACGATACCACCCTAATGGCAAAAAGCGAAGAGGATCTAAAGAGCCTCTTGTTGAGGGTGAAAGTGGAGAGTGCAAAAGCTGGTTTGAAACTCAACATTAAAAAACTAAGATCGTGGCATCTGGCCCCATTATTTCCTGGCATATAGAAGGGGAAGAAATGGAAGCAGTGACTGATTTTATTTTCTTGGGCTCCAAGATCACCACAGATGGTGACTGTAGCCATGAAATTAAAAGACACTTGCTCCTTGGGAGGAAAGCTATGGCAAACCTAGAAAGCATAGTAAGAAGCAGAGACATCACCTTGCCAACAAATGTCCGTATAATCAAAGATATGCTTTTGCCAGTAGTAACGTATGGCTGTGAGAGCTGAAGTATAAGGAAGGCTGAGCGCTGAAGAATTGATGCTTTCGAACTGTGGTGCTAGAGAAGACTTTTACGAGTCCCCTGGACTGCAAAGAGGTCAAATCAGTCAATCCTAAAGAAAATCAACCCTGACTGCTCTAAGGATGGCAGAGAATTCCACCATGGATTCCAGTGATTCCACCCCCGGAATCCGTAGTGGAATGGCCTCCTGCCCTCCCACCCCCCATGGAATCCCCCAGGATGGAACTTAATTGGGGCGGCGGCAGCGGCAGATTCGGCGGTGGCGGCCGTTCTGGTGGCTCTGGCTCTGGCGGCGGCAGCTGCTCTCCTGGCCGGCCATGGCCAGGCTGCTGCTGCCACCATTGCCATCCTTGCAGCTGAGCGATAGGCTATGTAAGAATTTACATAGCCTATCACGGGTAACCCCCCCCCCCACAAAAAAACAGCATACGCAAATGGCAGCAGCTACGGTGGCCGCCATTTGCATTCCCTATTTTTCGCCGTTCTAGCCTATGTAAATATTTACGTAGGCAATTATGGCAAAAAAAAAAGGGAACCACAAATAGCGTACTGGGCGCTATTTGCATTCCTTTTTTTTCGCCATTTTATCCTACGTAAATATTTACGTAGGCTAAAACGGCGAATAAAAAAGGAATGCAAATAACGCCCACTACGCTATTTGCGTTCTCCTTTTTTTTCGCCATAATAGTAGGGATGTATGAAAGTTCTGCCATGGATCTTGGGGAGGCCGAATGCCAGTGCATTTGGCCCCCCGAAATCGGTGGCAGAACGGCCCCCCGTCCCCTACCCCCCAGGACAGGACTTACCTTAGGCGAATCTTCCTGGAGGCGGCAGCTCCGGCAGTGGCTCTGGCAGCAATTCGGCGGCGGCGGTGGCCGGTCTTCTGACCTGCTGCCGCCACTGCCATTTCCAGGTAAACAAAAAACAAAAACGTGATAGGCTACGTAAAGATTTACATAGCCTATCACGTCTAGATTTTTAAAAAACACTGTGATAGGCTACGTAAATCTTTACGTAGCCTATCATGGCTGACTGCAGGGACGCAAATGGCGGTTGTTATGGCCTCCGCCATTTGCGTCCCTACTAGCCAGTGGCTGGATGGCCGGCTGCTGGCGGAGCCGGCCGGTGGCTCCGCAGAATCGCTGCAGAGCGGAGCCGGCCAGCCAGGATTCCGGGGGGGAGGAATGGAGCGCCTCCCCCCCCGGCCAGGATTTCAGGGGGAGGGACGGAACACCTCCTCCCCAGCATCAGCATAATCTGCAGAAAGGTAAGTACCTTTCGTACATCCCTACGTAACAGCCTACAAAAATATTTACATAGGCTAAAACTGTGAAAAATAGGGAACACAAATGGCGGCCGCCATAGCCGCCGCCATTTGCATATGCGCTTTTTTGTGTTTTTTTTTTCCCCCAGCCATGATAGGCTATGTAAAGAATTATGTAGCCTATCACAGCTGCCTGGTTGGATGCAAATGGCGGCCACTATGGTGGCCGCCATTTGCGTCCCCACCAGCCAGTCTGTGGCCAGAATCCGGCTGCGGACAGCCCTGGCCGGCTGCTCCACGGAGCTGCTGTGGAGCACAATCGGCCAGACAGGATTCCAGGGTGGGGAGGACCGGATCTCCTCCCCCTCCCATTGAGGTTTCCGAGGGGAGGGACGGAGCGCCTCCCCCCACCACGAACACAATCCGCGAAAAGGTAAGTGACTTTCGTACATCCCTTTACTGCTCATTGGAAGGACAGATACTGTAGCTGAAGCTCAAGTATTTTGGCCACCAAATGCGAAGAGAAAAGTCACTGGAAAAGTCACTGATGCTGGGAAAGATTGAAGGCAAAAGGTGAAGGGGACAGCAGAGGATGAGATGGCTAGATAGCATGACCGATGCAATGAATATGAACTTGAGCACACTCCGGGAGAGAGCGCAGGACAGGAAGGCCTGGTGTGCTATGGTCCATGGGGTCACGAAGAGTCGGACATGACTTAACGACTGAACAATTCAGTTTGCAGAATGGCCCTGATGGATTCTGTCCAAACTGTTCAGTGAAGATGTGAGGGGGTTTTGAATAGGGATGTAAAGATTGTCTAAGATCCACACCAGCTTTATTTCGCAAATAGTCAGGCAGCCTTTGTTGTTTCGTCTGCTCATGAAAGGATGCGGGGGGGAGGTTGTCATGTGGAAAAATACGCAAATAATTGTGTAAGAGATTTTGTAACAATTTACATAATTTTACATTAGTACGTAACATTTCGTGTATTCCCCCCCATTTCATTAAACTTTTCCTCAGCAGAAACGTGCGTATTTTCCTACAAATAAATATGCGTACACTTGCGGAAAGTAAAATATAACAACAACAACAACAATCCAGAAGTCCATGGATTCCGTGTGGCCTGAGGGGTTTGCTCCACAGCAGATTCTGCAGGTCAGATTCTTCTAGTCCTTTTCGAATTTCTCCAGCATCCCTATATATATATGAACACTCCTGTTGTTCCATATTCAGGCAGGCAGTGTTCCGCTCCTCCTTGTGTCTCAGAATAGGGGAGGTGCAATCAAACTTTTTGTTCTCCAACTACATGAACCCCACCCGTAAGAGGGATTTTTTTTAATACTTAAACTGAGAGGGGGGTGTTACTATGTAATAAGAACATCAGCTAAGTGGATGTGAACTCTGTTTTTAATTTATCCAGTTGCTTTACCTATTCTCTGGAATGGGTTTTTTTTTTGGGGGGGGGTGTCTGTACACATGGCAAGAGTTTCCGTTGATACATTTACACCAGTCCTGTAGCTGACATTTTGCTTTGTGTAACCACGGTGACTGAGCAGGTCTTTCAACTCCTTAATTTGTATGTTAGGCTTGACACAAGTTCTAAAGAACAACCAGAACCCCCTTGGTTGGGATAAATGGAGTTGCTGTTGTTTTCTTTCAGCTGCTGCTGCTGTCAAGATATCCTAATTGCTGCAATCAGTTGCCTTTTTATAGACTGCTGTCTCCTCCCATAAATGCAATGCTTCTGTGAAGGCTTAGCCAGCTGAATTGAGATCAGATCCACACATGTGAAGCAAGACAGTGGAAACATACTCATTAAACACAATTGCCTGGGGAAAAATGCTGGAGTTGAATTTGGTTATTTGCAGTACAATACTCCCCCCTCCCCTGCCCCACAAAAGGATAAACATAGTGTTTGAAATGGTACATCAATTATTGTAGGTCAAGTTAGGGGCAATGAGGCACAACCTATTCAACATGTACAGAGACAACTGCAGAATTAGTATGAAAATAACAGTAGGCTATGCTATGTGGAAGAATTGGAACAAGGCAAAATTAAGCCGAGTGAATTCACTATAGGCAGGGAGCCTCATGAAAAAGTCATTTTCATCAGAGATGCCAATAGTATTCTTTCCATTCCTTGCACCTTTGTGATGAAGATGTCATATTGACATACATGCATCATGTACAAACATTGATCTTTTCCATGCTTTTACAATGATGACATCTTCTATGAGAACATAGTTTTACTAGTGATGCTAGTTTTATGGTAATAAAAATAGATGTTAAATAATATTCACATTTTGCATTTATATTCTTCTTTGGAATGCTCAAAGCACTTCAAATAAGTTACCTCCATAATCCTCACAACATTCCTGTAAGGTAGATTTGTATTGCTATTGCTATTATTAATTCCCAGATTGCTGGTGGAAAGCAGGCGATGAAGAATAATGGCTTGAAACTAGTTAGATTGTACCGCAACTAGGGATGTCGGAGAAATCCTCCACGGACCCCAATGAGTCCAGGTTCTATTGAATCCACCCCCCCAAGGCCCATGGAGGATCAGATCTCTTACTTCTGCCTCCCCGTGAAGTCCTCGCAGGCTGGATCCTGCCTGCTGCTGGTTCTGAAACCCCAGCAATACTGCCGCCATTGCCATATCACTGGCTGGACTGACGGACTGCAGATGCAAATGGCATCTGCTACGCCATTTGCATCCCTGTTCCTTTGAGTGATAGGCTACATACTTTATGTAGCCTATCATGTCAAAGAGCAGGGATGCAAATAACTTCGACTATGCCAGATGCCATTTGCGTCCTCAGTACATTAGTCCAGCCAGTGATATGGCAATGGCGGCCATATTGCTGGGGCTTCGGAGCAAGCCAGTGGCTCCATGGAATCACCGTGGAGTGAAGCCAGCTGGTGAGGATTCCGGGGGGAGGGACGGATTGCCTCCCCCCCTGCGGACCCCACCCCCTGCCGAAACGGCAGGTAAGTAATTCGTACATCCCTAGCTGCAACAAAGTTTTAAACTGGGGTCTCTGTAGCTTAGCCACTACCACTTAACTAGAAGAAGTTAGTTTGAAGAATGGTGATGTGTGACCTTGTGATTCACGAGAAGCAGTAATGTCCAACAATTCATTTAGACAAATTATGTACCCATATTTCTAGATATTATTGCTTGAACTAGAGAAGTCTGTTTTATCTCTTACATGCTACCGCAATGTTATGCGCACATTTTCTAAAAGTTTATAAACTGTTAGGACCAAACTACACATAATGTTAAACATATGCTTTAACATCCCTTGTATGCTTCATCATTGTAAATAGCAACTGAAGGGCCTCCCCCAATCAGGTTCAGGAATGCAGTATGTATGCAGGAAAAGAGATATAATTCTTTCCCTGCTGCTGCAGTCCAAACACAAATCCTCCCTGAAGCTGCTATTTGGCATGGGAGCAAAGCAGCTGGTGGGGGTAGGATTTTTGTCAGGACTGAGGCAAGGGGGAACCCCCCACCCACAAGCCATTATCCTGGTCATGATCTCTCTCTTTCACACACTCCATGACTGCTGTTTACGGTGGAAAATACATACATGCAATGTACGTACTTTCTGTTCCATCTGTTTTTTCATAGATTGCCAGGAGTCTTTCATTCCATCATCCAGTCCTTAGATATAGATCAGAAATTCATTTCAGTTCATTTTTTATCAGAATTTTACCCAGTTTGCACTTTCCAGACTGAACACAGACGCAAACACAATTTATAGCCAAAATCTGTACATTTCTGAGCTTGTAATTAGGGATGTCAGAGAATTCCCAGCGCATTCAGCCCCCCGAAATTGGTGGCGAAACGGTCTGCCCCCCCCGGGACGGGACTTACCTTAGGTGAATCCTCCTGACGGCAACGGCTCCGGTGGCGGTTTGGTGGCGGTTCGGTGGCAGCGGTTCGGTGGCCGGTCTTCCGACCGGCTGCCTCTGCCGCCATTTCCAAGTTTTTAAAAAAACAACAACAAAAAAATGAGATAGGCTAAGGCTACATAAAGATTTGCGTAGCCTATCATGGCTAAATTTTAAAAAACACCGTGATAGGCTACGTAAATGTTTACGTAGCCTATCATGGCTGAGTAAAAAAAAAAGAGCGCATACGCAAATGGCAGCGCCCATGGGCACCGCCATTTGTGTTCCTTATTTTGGCATGTCTTAGTCTACGTAAACATTTACGTAGACTACGGCGAAAATAAGGGGAACGCAAATAGCATAGACACTACGCTATTTGCATTCCCCTTATTTTTGCCGTAGTCTACGTAAATGTTTATGTAGACTAAGACATGCCAAAATAAGGAACACAAATGGCGGTGCCCATGGGCGCCACCATTTGCGTACGTACTTTTTTTTTTTTTTTACTCAGCCGTGATAGGCTATGTAAACATTTACGTAGCCTATCAAGGCTGATTGCAGGGACGCAAATTGCGGCGGCTACGGCCGCCGCCATTTGCGGGCCTGGCTGGACAGGATTCAGGGGGGAGGGACGGAGCGCCTCCCCCCTGCCAGAATTTCGGGGGGAGGGACGGAGTGCATCCCCCCCACCGCGAATCAATTTTGTCAAAAGGTAAGTGACTTTCGTACATCCCTACGTGTAATATAATTCACAGATGAAAGAGAGAAAAGAAAAAAAAAGAGTTCAACATCAGGCGTACATTTCAATAATACTCATGAAAGAATGTGTACTTCTGAAAAATGTGCACAAATGCTCTTTAATCAATTGGAGAAGAATGTATACATTTCAAATATCTGCACAACTGGTGTGTACATTTGGGAAAAGTGCACAAAAATACACATGGCTTTTCACACAAAATGAAAAAAATAAAGCTCAAGATCTGATACAGACTCAAGTTGAAACAAACTTCAAGATGGAATTTGGAGAATGTCAGTGAGCTCAAGTTTTGCTGATCACACATCCCTCCTGCTCACTGACAGAACTGGATTTTTTTTTTAGGGAGGTGTGAGAATTTTGTTCCTGTTTGCATGTGTGCAAATCCGCACTTGTGCTAGTATGCATTAACACAAATGCACATTTGCACAAATCCCTTCAAAAAATCAAAAACTGGTCCACACGTCTGTCGAATCTGTGAGACTGAGAAAAAGCTTGTCCGCCATGGAATCTCCAAGTTGGATTCATAGAAATCCCATCTCATTTCATTTCAAATGAAATCATTGATTTCATTTCTCTGACACCCCTAGTTAAACCACATGTTGAATCATGTTACATCTAGCTTGGCCCTTAGATAAATAGAATTGTTAGTGACCTGGGTAAAAGCATCCAATGATGTAGCAGTTGATGGGTCACTGGAGAAAAAACAGGCTAATACCTCATCTATAAATTCCTGTAGTGGAGGCTGTAGAACTTGCTTGGAGTGGGGCCAGAGATAAAACTTCCAGCTTCCTTAGATTATTGACTGAATCTTTGGCATATGCTCCCTCATTTACTGACTTCAGAACTGTCAGAGTGCAGAATACAGCCTTCCCAATGCCTACCTTGTGGAGCTCATTCCCCTGAGAGATGCCTATGCCCTCAAGGAGGTATGGTTTCTGCTACTAGGTTAAAATGTTTTATTTAAGAAAGGTTTTGAGTAAGGAAATGAGGGGAAGTCTGAGCTGTTTTTTATTGGATGTTTCCTGATATGGTCTTCGTACATTGTCAGTCGTTCTTAATTTACAGAAGTGGGGACTAAGGAAGAAATTTTGGTTGGGGGAGGGAGCAGAGAGAAGAAGGACATTTTGTGCTTCTCTTCTCTGCACATTGACACATGAATAGTACCCCTTTTTACTCTCTATGTCTGCATTCAGAGGCAAGGCTAAACTATGCTTTGCTGTTAAGGGAACAAGGCCATGTGCTCCCTCCTCTGCAAGGAGGGGGTTGTGAGGAGTCTGGAAGCATTGCTTCCATTTTCAATTCACTGCAATTTCCATCCAAACCCTAAACTGTGGTTGATCGTAACTAAGGTGTATGGAAAGAAGGAAACTTCATAAACAATGGTTTGAAATTGGCTTGTTTGGTAGATGCACATACATGTAGGGATGGCGGAGAATTTCTCCACGAATCTCCGGGAGGCCGAATGCCAATGCATTCGGTCCCCTGAAATTGGTGGTGAAATTCTCCGCCGGCCCCCCAACCCCCCCAGGATGGGACTTACCTCGTGCGAATGTCCCTCTCGACGGCTGGTCCCGGCGGTGTTTTGGCGGCGTTTCAGCAGGGGCAGCGGCGGCGGCCGGTCTTCTGACCGGCTGCTGCCACTGCCATTGCAAAATAAAAAGTAAAGTAAAAACAAACAAACACACACCCATGATAGGCTACGTAATGATTTACGTAGCCTATCACGGCTAGATTTCCAAAGTCAGCCATGATAGGCTACGTAAATCGTCACGTAGCCTATGACGGGTGACTTTGAAAAAAAAAAGCATGTACGCAAATGGCGGCTGCCCATGGGCACTGCCATTTGCGTTCCTTAGTTTGGCACATCTAGTCTACATAAAGATTTACGTAGACTACGGCGAAAATAAGGGCAACGCAAATAGCGTTCCCTTATTTTCGCCGTAGTCTACGTAAATCTTTACGTAGACTAGACGTGCCAAACTAAGGAACACAAATGGCGGCGCCCATGGGCACTGCCATTTGCGTACACGCTTTTTTTTTTCAGAGTCACCCGTGATAGGCTACATGACGATTTACATAGCCTATCATGGCTGACTTTGGAAATCTAGCCATGATAGGCTACATAAATCGTTACGTCGCCTATCACGGGTGTGTTGTTGTTGTTTTTACTTTACTTTTTTTTCGCAGCTGGGTAGACGGGGCGCTCCTCCCCGGCCTGAATTTCGGCAGTGAGGGATGGGGCACCTCCCCCCCGGCCTGAATTTTGGCCGGGCAAGGTGAGGCGCCTCCCCCTCCTTGCCTGAACTTCAGGGGGAGAACCGAGACACCTCCCCCTCACTGCGAAGCAAGCTGCGGGACCAGTTAAGTCCCTTTCATCCATCCCTACATACATGCCGGAAATAGATGGAAACTACAATCCTATATTCACTTACTTTGAAATAAGACCCATTGAATTCAGTATGGCTTATTTCTAGGGCCATGCATGGACCCCCCCGAATCCCGCTCCCCCCTGCTCCTGTGCAAACCCCAAGCTCCTTACCTGGGCCACCCCCACTGCCATCACTGCCATCAGCTCCTGACCCCTGCATGATCACTGGCTCTTGTTGCAGGGAGTAGCCATTTTTAAAATGGCAACTTCCTGGAGGCAGCAGCAATGGAGGTGGCGGTGGTGATGGCAGCAACGATGGCAGTGATGGGTGGCTCAGGTAAGGAGATGGAGGTGCTGGCGCAGCTGTTCTGGGGTGCCGAAGCTCCGAAGAGCACCACTTTGGAGATTCCTGGACCCACTTCACGTCACTTTGTGCCCCCTCTGCTTCACCTCAGAAGGGGCCCAAAGTGGCCCGAAGCAGCCTGCTTCAACTCATGCTTCGGGCCTCCGGCCAAAGTGGTGCGCAGCCCTACTTATTTCTGAATGGGCCTGTATGAAATTGCTTTATCCATCCCTACTCTCCTCACCTGGAAAATTCCCGGGGAAGCAACAGAGGAAAGGAAGAAAAATGGGGGGGGGTCCCCATAGGAAAATATGCATTGAATTCAGTTATATGTACTAAGTTTCAGTTAGGGATCCTCAAGGATTTTGTTCAATCTACATTTTTAATAGGGCTATGCACCACCACCTCGGTATGAACGAAGCTCAAATAATGAGGCAAAGCAGGCTGATTCAGAGGTGCCTCATCATGATACAAAGCAGATGAGACCAGCACCGAGGCACTCCAAAGTGAAGCGGCTCCTTCATGAATTGCCTTGTTTGCCTCATATATTCAGAGCTCTTCTTACGCATTCTGAACAGTCTAGACAGGCTGTCTCCAAAATGTATCAACTTCTGTAAGAGCACCCAGAGGGGGGGAGGAGGAGGGGTGGTGGCAAGAGGACATGGAGGTGTCAAATGTATCAATATGAGAGAGATCCAGCCACCCGGAGAGGTGGGGAAGGGGAGACGAGAGGAGAGGGAAGAGGAGGAGGAGGAGGAGGGAGTGAACTTTGCTGTGAGTCAGCCTCCGTTTGCTCACTGTGAGAGAGGTGGAGAGGAGAGGACTGTCTCAACATTATTTGGCTAAAGCAGTGGTCTCCAAAGTGAGGCGCACAAGCCCGGGGGGGGGCACAAGACAATCCATTGGGGGGGGCGAACTGCCTGATAATTGAGCAGCCTTCTGCTGCCCTGACAAGCTGCCATTGTGTGCAATGATGGCGGCAGTGGTGGCAGCAGCAGCAGGAGAGGACAGGAGTTGAGAGGGAAGCTCAATGGCATTTCTCTCTCCACTCCAGTCTTCGCCGCTGGGAGCAACTGCCCCAATCTCTGCCAGGCACGGCAGAAGAAGCCTTAACCCTTCCCACTCTCCTTTGGCAGAACGAAGCCGAGAAGGAAACCCGTGCTCTGGGGACTGGGTAAAATGAGGATCCATCAAATCAAAAAGGGATCCTCATGATTTCATATGATTTTTGCAGAGCAAATCCCCCAAACAAATCCCCATATCACAGAGCACATCTGCCTCAATGGACTGAACCAGAAAAATCACAGATCCGCACTCGTGGGCACAGCCATGGCACAGAAACAGGGAAAAATGCCTCCCCTTCCCTGGAACAAGATGGCTGCCGGAGCACATCCAGAGCTGGTGGCGGCAGTGGCGGCAGCGGCAGCAGTTCACCCTCATTAGCAGGAGTCGCCCTCCAACTGGGCACCCTCCCCTCCTTCCAAGGAAAGGAGAGACCACAGTTCGAGGGCGACTCCTGCCCCGGGTAGCGCCCTCTTCAGTAGGACTGGCAGTGGCTACCCAGCAGTACCAGCAGATGTGGCAGCATTGGCTTGCCTGGTGGGGGCACCCCCCCCACACACACGAACAAGGGTCCAGTTAAGGAGCTGGGGGCTGGTCAGCGTGTATGTGTGGGGGGGAGCAAAGAGGGATTTGGATGTCTAAATCCCACTTTGGCGTCATAGGCCAAGGCAAGTGGGGGGCCCCCAAATCAGCCTGAGCTGAATCAGGCCCACCTCAGAAGCCCCAAAGCGGCTTCTGAGTCAGATCGGGGGTCCATGCACAGCCCTAATTTTTAGCCAAACTGCCCTGATTCACACTTCTCAGATTAACACACAGATTGGAATGCAATTATCCTTCATTTTTCAGGCTTCCCTGAATTGTTCAGTGCATTTCTGGGCTCCAAAGGAGCCAAAATGCATATAAAATGCTTATTCTGGTTAAACTGTGTAAAACAAAAATGCAGATTGTAGAGTAGAATGTGTACAAAGATGTATAATTCGTGAAAACATACATTAATGTGCATTTTCATTCTTCTTTTAAAAATTCCAGATCGATGTGGAGGCAGCAGGAAATTGACTTATTAATGACTACATACAAAACTGACATATATGAGAAACAGACTGATCTATCTACCGCTGGTTTCAGTAAAGGATGAGGACTAAGTAGTTATCTAGGCACTTCATAACAATGTCATTATTAACCATTTTAATATGGCATGCTACTTTACATGGTTTCAGGGAATTATGCACATAAAGCAGGGATTTTAACTTTCTTTTCTTTCTTTTTTAAGCCGGTGCTGTCTCCCCTCCCCACCCCCCAAATCATAGCCAAGTCCCACTGGTTTCATGCAACAGAAGAAGGCAAGCTAGTACAAAACCCTCCAGATCAAAATATATTTTCCACTTGGTATAAATTAGACTACTTCTAGATATAGAGAATATGCTTACGTTATCATTTTTGCTGTTCTTTAAAAAATGGCAGGCTTGCTGAGAAATTAGCTGAGCATGTGTCCCCTGGACTACTGAGGCCAGCTAAAACCGCGTGCCATTTCCCAGAGGCCAGGCTGACTAGAATAATTCATTTGCACATAAAGCCTTTCTCCCCTCTCTCCTTCTTCAGTTCCCTTAGCTGTCTCTCATTAGCTACACATTCTATTTACAGCAATTGTTTCCTTCTCTCTTCATCTCAAACTTTTTCTTTTAACAGATCATTGAAATCCAGCCCAACAGTGTGTAACAGTTTGGACTAGCCATTTGTCTTGCTATTGTGGAGTCAGCAGGCATAAAAGATGATCACTAACACTCAAATACTGTCCAAATATTTCCTTCTCACTAACTGCCCCCACCCAGCCCTGCCACATTTTACAGAAAGAAAGAAAAAACCTGAAAAAGCAATTCCATGAGTCAGAAAAAAATATTTTGAAGTAAACATTAAAAAAACAAACAAAAAAAACAAATCAACAACCCTGGGGGAAGAAAACTCTTCTTTTGCTCATATTTTAGCCCCTTTTTAAAAAATGTACACACTGTGCATGTGGGCTTATATAAATGCCTTTGGCAAAGTTTCTGCTGATTTGCTTCTAGAAATGTTCACCTCTCATTAGTCTCTAACTCTCAAGCCTGGGAAACAAAGTGCAGACACTTTGCATTCATGGATTCTGGCTCCATCTCTGCCACGTCAGCTATGGAGCTTTTTCCTGCTCTCATTTGAATGGTACTGTGTTGTCATTGTGATACAGTAAGGGGTTAAGGTTCTCAAGTTGCCACCTCCCCCAACATACACACACCCCACATTTGCTGGCTAGCTAAACAAGAAGCAGACTTAAAAAGCTTTAAGTATGGGTTGTAGTTAACTATAAACAGCTGTTGCCAGATAACAGCCTTCTCATTGGTAAATTGAGTCCATTTTCCCCTTTTCTACAATGAGACCATTCTTGAAAGTTGCATTCAGAAAGGGGTGGTAGTGGTTTGGTCTGGCAATAATAAGAATGTAGAGCCAGAGGGTTTATGTAGGGTGGGTGTGGGGAGAGATCAGGACTGAGTTGTTGGCTCTCCCAGTTCAAGCTGACATTTATATAGCAATTCTGGTTTGGCTACTGGAAGCCAAAATATACAAATACCCTTTATCCAGACTGCTAAAGAAAGGAAAAGAACTCATTTTCTTCCATCTGCCTTTTCAGCATCAAGGCGGTTCTTCCATCTTAAAGCTGTGGTTTTATTCTTTTATTATTATTTTTTTAAGGAGGTGGAACAATAATTCTAGCAGAACTCTTCTGAAACTAAGTATCATCCTGTTTCAATTAAAGCAAATAACTTTCTGAAGTTAAAATATACTATCTGTTGTACCTGCTCCTTGTTCAAAAGCCCCTCCAAACAGCCCTATCTTGTGTGAAGACCTTATTGGTTAGTAGAATTGATATGCTGATCAATTAGAAAAGAAATATCAATTGGACCAGAGGTGAGTAGATTTCACCCTGTTCCATTATTTTTATTGTTCCGTAGGTTTTCTGCTTTCTGTTCCTTGAGTTCATTTGCATCTTTCCCCCTCTGAGTTAAATGGTAGACTTGAATTAATTGATAACAAAAATGCAAAGAAAGCAATGTGATTTTACTATTGACTCCATCAAGATTCTTTTTGTGGATTGTTTTACTGATGTGCATTGGTAAAGCACTACACAGAAAGAATCTTGATACATACCAGTCCTGTTTTTACCACTTCTGCAAGTGGTCAGAAGTTCCATAGGTGCAGTGCTGCTTACTTGGGTTTGGTTCGCTTTGAAAGGAGGTCACTTGAGGCTTATTGGCATTTTGAAATAATGAGAGGGGAAGCTGGGCTATTCCACCAGCCTTTCTGACACAGCCTTTTTAATTGTTTCTTCTTCCTTCCTCCACATTGTCCCCCCACCCACTTTTGTGTCATGTCTTTTTAGATTGTAAGCCTGTCAGCAGGGACTGTTCATACAACACACTAACCCACACTCAGCAGTTGAGTGTGGATTGTTGTTGAACCGTGGGTTTGTGTGTTGTTGTCTGAACTCAGGGCATTTTCCACAAGGTGGCTTGTTAACCACCCTGAACAACCCAACAACAAGCCATGAGTTCTCAGGGTGGCTTGCTTGAGAAAAATAAGCCACACTGCATGGTCAACAAGCAGAAACTATCCTGGGTTCAGACAACACACTAACCTACTTATTTTTAAGTGCAATAATGGAGGATTTTTAATGCATTGATTCCAATCTGTAATTTGTAGCTGCAAACTCTAGGGAGAAATTCAAGTGAGGAGGATTTTTTAAGCATCTCTAGCTCTGATGAGATCAAAAGACATTTTATGAGACCTTCTACAATCAAATTTAGATGATAGAGGGGCGGGGGGAGACTGATCTATATGTGTGTGTGTGTGTGTGTTTTCAGATACATGAACTTTTGCTACAGGGCTGACCCCCTAACTGCCTCCCAGGATACAAGGAGGAAGAGAGACCTCTACCCTGTGATAAAATGCAAAGAGTTACTCAAGAGTCTTCACATGACTCATGTAGAGTGTTATGTCTACTGTGCCATATGTGGCTGAAACAAAAAAAAAAAAAACCCAGATGGTTTTACTAGCTCTGTCTGAGGTCTTTAGACAAGAAGAGGGCTGGTCATTTTCTTAACTGTTGCTCAATGTGAAACATCTCAGTGGAGAGAGAAATGTTGGTCCTAAGGTGGAACAAGAAACAAGAGCACAAGACCAGAGAGGAACAGGTTGTGGTGGAGGAACAATGGCAATGATTGGTGGAGTCAGTGAGGTAGGTGATGAAGACCACACATTGCCTCCATGAAACAGAAGGAGGTGAGTGGTACCCAGAGCTGTGCCATGTAGCCTCATATAGATAGCTCTTCCTCCCCCCCACACACACAAAAAGGCTTTTCAAGAGGGTAGAGCGTGTTTTATGTGAGCCACAATTTAGCTTTCCTTTTTCCTAGGAATGTGAGCAGATGTTGCAGTTGCTGAAACTCTGCCTCTGTGGTGAATATCCCACCCCTTCTCATTAGTGAATGAGACGGGTCCCACAGCAGTCTACCTCTCAAGAGCAGATGCTGGGGCCAAATAAAATGAAAGGCTGCCACCTTCAAGCCTTGACTGTGTGCTTCTCAGAGGCACCTTGCTGGCCAGAGTTAGAAGTAAAATGCTGGTAAGAGGAGAAGAGAAACCTTTTTTTTTAACCTGATTCAATGGGGCTCTCATTATGTCCTGAATATTTAGCAGTTATTTCACTGGGAAGGTCAGTCAGGGAGATTACCAAGAGCCACAGTGAGATTGCACCACTTGCCTGCCTGCCCGAAGGAATATCATGGCAATACCAGTCTGGCCCTATCCAACAGCCAGAGAAGGAGCTACTGCAGAGACCGTCATTCAGTCCTTTGTACCAGAAAGGACACTTGGCTCCAACTGCCAGTTGCTCTGGGACTGCAGAGCAGAGGGGACGCGCACTCCAGCCTCTGCCTGCTGGGTCATAGAATCATAGAATAGTAGGGTTGGAAGGGACCTATAAGACGATACAGTCCAACCCCCTGCTGAATGCAGGAATCTAAGTCAAAGCATCCCTGACAGATGGCTGTCCAGCTTCATCTTGAATGCCTCCAGTGTGGGAGAGCCCACTACCTCCCTAGGTAATGGGTTCCATTGTCATATTGCTCTAACAGTCAGGAAGTTTTTTCTGATGTTGAGCTGGAATCTGGCTTCCTGTAACTTGAGCCCATTATTCCGTGTCCTGTGCTCTGGGATGATCGAGAAGAGATCCTGGCCTTCCTCTCTGTGACAACCTTTCAAGTACTTGAAGAGTGCTATCGTAATCTCCCCTCAGTCTTCTCTTCTCAAGGCTAAACATGCCCAGTTCTTTCAGTCTCTCCTCATAGGGCTTTGTTTCCAGTCTGTTCAGTTATGATCTATGGAAAGACCTGTACCTAGGTGCATACAGACAGGGTTAGGTAGTTTTCTTACCTTCTGACTGCGGTATTGTTTCCAAAGGTACTCTGGTTCTTGTATGCCTTTTATTCCTCCCCTGCCCCTGCCCTATTGTAGGGGAAGGGTCTGCCCTTAGGAAAACTTTGGAGTGTGTGCATGGGAGCAGGAGGGAATCCCAGAACCCAGTGCCCCAAAGTTTTGAGCAGGGATGGGGCCATTGTATTGCACATGCAACAGGAGCGTCAAAAGTAGCTGTAGAAAATGCATCCAACACACACAGATCTCCAACCATCTGGAGCGTGCTTTATTCCCAACACATTTTGGTATCTAATCTATTTCAATGGGGATAAATTCTTATATTCACTCCTAGACATGCAGCTATGGAGGATTTTTTTAAAGTATTACCATGTTTTCCCCTTAGAATCGTAGAGTTGGAAGGGCCCTACAAGACCATCGAGTCCAACCCCCTGCTCCAGGCAGGAATCCAAGTCAAAGCATCCCTGACAAGTATCTGTCCAGCCTCGTCTTGAACGCCTCCAGTGTGGGAGAGCCCACCACCTCCCTAGGTAATTGGTTCCATTGTCATATTGCTCCAACAGCAGGAAGTTTTTCCTGATGTTCAGCTGGAATCTGGCTTCCTGTAACTTGAGCCCATTATCCAGGGTCAGCTGAACCATCTGTGTCTAAGCAAGACCACCACCAAAGGAAGATCAGCCTGGCCCCAAATGGATATAAATGCCTGTTCATGACTCATCACTTTGTCCCGGCATTGTCAAATGAATCTCCCTACTCTATCTTTTCCCTCCACTCCCCTTCTCCCCTATGTGTCTTTGCCTTTTTCATTTGTAAACCTGAGGGGGCCCCTTTTCTCTTTAAGGGCACAATTCTGTTGGATCCACCCTTGATACTTGTAAGCCTCTGAACTCGCAGGCATACAAGTATCCAGTGCAGAGCAGAAGGTGTGGCAGAAGCTATCCTGTATTTGCAGTAGACAGGATTTTTTGCCCATCTAGCTCAGGCATTGGGGGCGGGGGGGGGCTGGGGAGGCCTGGGGATATGGCATGTCATCCCCTCCCCACCCACTGGCACAGTCCCTTTCCTCTGAGGATGCCTTTGTGACCTCAGAGAGGCAGCCAGCGCAGTCCGTTCCATACCTGGCGTGGGGGGCTCCTGGGTTCCAGGTTGGACCAACCTTGGATCCAGGAATCCAAAATATCCTATGATCTCCCAGATGCTATCTAGGGACCATAGAATTCCTCCCTAAATTGATGTGTGCCACTTTGGGAGACAATCTTTGTTTGAAAAGCAGGATAAAAGTAAAACAGTGCAATACAATACAATATAATATAAACAAAATTAACTGGCTAGTATTTTTACTTACCTCCTCTCCATGTTGCTGGATGCCATGGGATAGGGATATCTGCCCTCTAGGAGGTAAGAGCTGCTGAGCTTAACAGCGGGCTATAACAGAGTGCATCACAGGGATTCCCTTTTCAGCAGCAGTCCTATGGCGAACACAGTGTCTGATCTTGCTTGGAGCTAGTACTCATGTTTGCTGTATTTTCAGTTCATGAGAATTAATGCAGTCCCACCTTAGGTGCCTTTATATTAGTGCAGAATTGGCATTCAGCTCTATTATATCCCATCAAGTGGCCTCTTCAGCAAAATGTTGCAGTGTATCATTTCCTCCTAATAGAAGTGCTGCTGTTCCAGGTTCCAGCCAGCCATGCCTTCCTCTAAGATGAGCTGTTTGGGGCATCCCTGCTTTTTTTTTTTTAATTGACACTCAGCATTGCATGTCTACTGAACTCATTAGATTATGGATTCATTAGGCTCTTAATTTGGAGGAGTTTGCCCCTTAGGTCTTTTGTGTACGTTATTTGTACCTCTGCAAACCTCATGCTTCCCTCAAGCAAGCCAATATTTCCCTCTTGTTCTTCAGGTGTCTCATTTTAGCTCCAAACCTGTTGGCACACAACCAGCAGTGTATGCTGTTAGAAGGAATGCTTCCAACTAATATTCTGAATGGAGGAACAGCCATTTTAGGGTGTGTGGGGGGTAACAGTGAATCTGTATCTGGTATCCATCCCTGCCCCCTTTGAATTATATGCTTGGCTGTGATGCAACTCTGCATCTGGGCATCTTAAACCAGTGACCTTTCTTCTGCATAAATTAGTCATTTTTTGAAAGCCAAGCTGGGCAGATTTCCTCAACTTCTATGGCCCAGAAGGCCGTACATATTTTGAGCTGGATCAAAACCAGATTTTTGGTATTTTGAACACAACATAATTAATCCTTTATATTAAAAAACTGTGGTGGGTTGTTATTTACTTGAGATTTATTGTGGCTTTGGAGAACTAAGAGACTCTATGATATTATTATTCTTATTGCTAAAAACAACACAAAGTGGCTGAAACTATTCTATCCCCTCACCCCCTTCATCTCTTTTTTCTTTGGCTAACCCTCATTGGCCATTCTCTCATATTTGTTTGAGGTTTCTGCAGAATTTGCGACAAGACTTCTTAAATTAGTACCAGCTGAAATAACACTGCTCTTTTTGCAGGGCTGGGTGAAATCTGAAGGAAAGGAAACAAGTCAGACAAAAGAGAACTTTTTAAGAAAAAAAGGCTCAGGCGAGCTAGCAGATGTCTCAGATGTTTTACTTACTTGACTTCTTAGAGTTTAATGCTTTCTGCGGGGGTATGGGAGGCAGGTTTCATTGATTCCTATGTGGAAAACATACCCCAGGATTATTAAAAGCTGCAGAATGGACTTCTTTTCTTACAATATATATCTCCAGTATGGATTTAAAGTTACAGTTAATCATAAAATTATACTTGCTTTACTCTCAGATGAGCTTTCAAAAATGTATATTTCCCCTTTCCATTTAAAGATTTGACGATTTGGCCATCAGCTGTATATTATTCTTTTGTCCTCAGGGATTGTCTCATGTGAGTGATGTACTGATTTTGAAGGTTTCTCTGAGGAATGTGAAAGCACTTCAGATCTTGTACACTTTGCATTCTATTGTGTGAAATAAAAAGAGGTATAGCCTGAGAAATGCTGTCTGCAATTATGAATGGGTATGTCAGGAGAAATACCATCTGTATCTAATATAGCTGTAAGCTTTAGGGCACAATTCTATGCATGTTTAGATGCAGGGGGGGGGAGTCCTACAACAATACTACAAACAAGAAGGATCTTAGAATTGTTGTCGATCACAAGCTGAATATGAGCCAACAATGTGATGTGGTTGCAGAAAAGGCAAATGCTATTTTGGGCTGCATTAATAGAAGTATAGATTCCATATCCTGGGAAGTACTAATTCCCCTCAACTCAGCACTGGTTAGGCCTCACCTGGAGTAGTGTATCCAGTTCTGGGCACCACACTTTAAGAAGCACACAGACAAACTGGAGAGGGTTCAGAGGAGGGCAATGAAGATGATCAGGGGACTGGAAACAAAGCCTTATGAGGAGAGACTGAAAGAACTGGGCATGTTTAGGTTTGAGAAGAGAAGACTGAGGGGAGATATGATAGTGCTGTTCAAGTACTTGAAAGGTTGTCACAGAGAGGAAGGCCAGGATCTCTTCTTGATTATCCCAGAGTGCAGGACATGAAATAATGGGCTCAAGTTACAGGAAGCCAGATCCCGGCTGAACATCAGGAAAGACTTTCTGACTGTTAGAGCAATACAACAATGGAATTGAATACCTATGGAGGTAGTGGGCTCTCCCACACTGGAGGCATTCAAGATGAAGCTGGACCTTCATTTTTTGTCCCCACACACCTGCCCTGGGGCAACAATGTAGGTCTAAATAGCTCTCAATTTCAGTGGCTAAATAGGCATTTTTGGTGCATCCTGATCAGCTGTGGAGCACATCTTCATCTAATGCGCATGGTTTTGCTACCAGGGATGCTTATTGTTTGGGCTCATTGGCTTAATTTAGTTCCTCTAAGTTGGTAGGGCAGGGACCCAGCAAAGTAAATAGGCTACCCTGGTAAATACCCTGAGACACCAGACTGGTGATGAAGGTCACTGATCATCCTACCCCCTATTGTTGAGAGGATGGCAGGAAGGGAGCACCCCTTGGGGCACTAAACCATCAGATGCTGACCAGCAGGAATGGGCTGAAGTGACCAGGACCCCCCACAGCCTGCCTTCATGGTAGACAGGCAATGAAAAGCCCAGATCAGTCCCATGCTGATTTGTTCCTTAGACCTAGGGGCTGTCTCCATGACAATGGAAGGAGACAGAAAGAGAAGCCAATCATGGCTTACCTGGATTTTTTTTCAAGGAGCTGGCTTTGCTCTGTGCAGGGCTCCATGAGTGAGTGTATTGCACCAGTAGAAGTCACTTCATAAAACATACTTCCAGATGCGGTGGTGGTAGAGTAAATGCCACCTGATTGGCAGGGGCTGCTCAACCAGTAAAAGAGGCTCCCGGCTCCCCCTTTATCCTTTGAGAATAAGAGAGGCTCCACCACATTCAGGGAACAAGCCTCATTGACCACAAGGGAAGTTACTTCTGAGTAGACACATACATTTGTGCTGTGAAAGAGGGAGGGGAAGCAAAGGGAGGGGAAATCAGCTTCTGAGGACAATAAACCAAACAACGGAGAATCACAGCTTGGGGAAGTTGCTTTACAGCCTTTAGGGAAGGCGCTTTACAGACTTTAGGAATTAGTACTTTAAAATGTGTTATTTCAATTGAGGGGGATTTGTGGTGTAGTCATTCAGGGGGAAAACCTCATTGACCACAATGGGAGTTACTTCTGAGTAGACACTAATTGGTTTGTGCTGGGAAACACAGGGACTGGAAAAACCCTTTGACTGGGGTGAAAGGCACACCTCTGGGCAGGACTAGTATACCCAAGGTAAATGTGGAGGTGTATTGCCCCGGCCATGGGCTTCGACCTCTTAATTTAGAGGTGCCAAGGTAGTGATAAATCAGACCCAGGTTTACTTACAAGGAGTACTTTATTGAGTAACTTACAGCACACAGGCATACCCGATGGTTGGATCAGACAGCTTCTCTGAACCAACCATTGGGTACGCCTGTGTGCTGTAAGTTACTCAATAAAGTATTCCTTGTAAGTAAACTTGGGTCTGATTTATCACTATCTTGGCACCTCTAAATTAAGAGGTCAAAGCCCATGGCCGGGGCAATACAGGAGGTTGGGGCACACAACACCTATACTGTGGAGAACCCAACTTAGGAAAAGACTTGAACTTTAAGCAGTTTCAGGAAATCTGTTGTTGTTGTTTTTTTCCTGATAAGCTCCAGGGTGGTTGCTGGATAGCCACAACATCATGTATCCCTAGCAACCTCCAAATGCAGCCAGCTTGGAGTAAATCGCTCATGGAGACACCCCCCTTGTGTGGGAATACCTATTCTCACACCAGGGGACATAATCAGAGGTCTCCTTGTGCTTGCCCATGACATTAGGGACGGATGAACCATGCTGTGCCCGCCCCGTGCACAGCTCACTGAACTGGCACTGCCACTAACCTGCCCCTGTTTGGCTCCCTGGATGAGCTGCTGGGTGGCCCATGGGCACCCGACTCCTCAGTAAGCCACCATTTTAGGTAGGTTTTCCGTAAAATATGTCTTATGCAAATGAAAGCCATGAAGCACCCATGTATGCAAGATTACAGGCATGAATGGTCCACCATTTGTATAAGACATCTTTTAAAGAAAGCAACAAGCCACCATGTCAATGCAAAATGGTGATTTGCTCAGGAGTCAGGCCCCCAGGCTCCCTCATCAGATGCCCGCAGCAGCTCATCCAGGGAACTGAACAAGGTGGCTAAGTGGCAGCGGTCTGCGGATGGGGGTCCATCAGACTCCACCCCCCTCTCATACTCCTGTGATATCTCTACATGACATTCTTGTGGCAAGAAACCATAGTTTGTCATTACATCTGAATCAAACCAAAGAGTTCTTCCAGAAGTCCAGAGAAGTTGCATTGCTTCCAAAGTTTATTATAGCTTTTCTGGAATAAGCCAGGAGGCCTCGAGAAATCTGCATTTTCTCTTTGCTAGGGATGTCAGAGAATTCCACCATGGACTCCAGTGAGGCTGGATTCTTTAGAATCCTGCCCCCTGGAATCTGTGGCGGAATGGTCTCCCCCACCCCATACCCCGCGGAATCCCCCCAGGATGGAACGTACCTGGTGGCAGATCCTGTGGCTCCGGCGGCTCCAGCAGCAGCTGCTGCCGGGCTGCTGCGGCCGCAAATGGCGGCTGTCATAGCAGCCGCCATTTGCGTCCTTACAGTAAGCTGTGATAGGCTACGTAAATACTTACATAGCCTATCACAGCAAAGAGAAGGGGCGCAAATGGCAGCCGCTACGCCATTTGCGTGGCTGCCTTTTGCCATGATAGGCTACGTAAATACTTACATAGCCTATCACAGCTTACTGAAAGGATGCAAATGGCGGCCGCTACGACGGCTGCCATTTGCGGCTGCAGCAGCCTGGCAGCAGCCGGAACTCCGGCTTCAGCCAGCCCTGGCTAGCGGCTCTGCGGAGCTGCCGTGGAGCAGAACTGGCTGGGGAGGATTCGGCGGGGAGGGACGGAGTGCTTTCCCCCCACTGCTGATTGACTGGCATGGAGCCAGGTAGGGATTTCGTACATCCCTAACAAGAACCACTGTGTTTTTGCAGAAGACCTCAAGATTCTTTATATACGACTTGAAACATAGAGCTTTATATACGACTTGAAACATAGAGCTGTCCCTTTTGTTGTATTAATGTCTCACCCCTTTTTTTTTTCTTTTCTTTTCAGACAGCTACCTCCAGTCTGGCCTTTTCAGTCATACCTCACCTCTCCAGTCATTCAGAAGGCTTCTTTTAAATCCCATTTAACTCTGCTGGCATCCTTATCAGGGCTAGGTAGGGATGTTGAGCCAATATGCGGATTCTGCTTGTTGTTGTTGTTGTTGAAATAGTGGCAATTTTTGCATCTTTTCCCCCTCTGGGTTCCATCATGTACACAAATTGTGATTTGTGCAACTTGTGATTTGAGCAAGGGGGGGCGGGTGGCAAGTCAGGAAAAGGGGACAAGATTGCCCACTTAGCAAGCTGATCCTCAGGGTTTTGCGTGTTGAACAGACATTTGGGCCTCCTCTGCTTCCAGTCCACACTTTCTCAAGTCTCAAGAAAGTACTTTTAACACAGATCTTGCCTCCTCCCCCCTTTTTTTTTTTTTGCTGCTCCCATTTCACGGTTCTCTATAAGGGGTTGAAGCTAGATCTGTGTTAAAAGCACTTGATGGAGAGCTTGTACACCCTTGCAGTCTATGCCATTTGCAACAGCTATGAATTCACATTCCACTGATTTAAACCAGGGGTAGGCAACTTGGAGCCCTCTAGATATGTTGGCTTACAACTCCCATTAGCCCTAATGCGCATAGCCCATAGAATAGATCCAGTAAAATCAATGGGATTTAAGTTAGTCATGACATACTTAAATCCCATTGATTTCAATGTGTCTACTCTAAAGTCTTCATCCAACAGAGAGTGGCTCCATATCATTCAAGAAGTAAAAGGGCTGATTTATCTTGTTGTTTAGGGGCACAAGCCTGTGCATGTTTAGACAGAGAAAAGGCCTACAACTCCCAGCATTCCCCAGCCAGCATAGCTGGCTGGGGAATGCTGGGAGTTGTAGGCCTTTTCTCTGCCCAAACATGCATAGGATTGCGCCCAAAATCAAGTTTCCATATTTCTGATTTATAGATCTCCTGAGCAAGCATGTATACAAACTGGTTGCTATAACTGTGAAAACACACTCATTTCTAACTAAATAGAACCATTATACTAGCCGGGAGCACAGTCTAAAGTTTGGGTCATGCAGCTCAGGTGCCTTTTGCACTACCAAATTTATATTTGCTGAGAGAGAGAGACTAAGCATGATTACTGCCCCAGACATTTCAGAAACGAAGTTGGTGGTAGTGAGCAAAACAATGTTTCTCCGTGACATAGTGCCCTGCTGTTTGGTTGACAGAATCTAGATATTCATAATGCATAAAGGAATAAATATATGACCTATTGTTTCATAACAGTTCACTCCAAAGGTTCTGTATTTTAGTCCCTGATTCATAATTTTACATAGAAAAGCTTTAACTCGATGCATTTAATGGAGAGTTATGTGGATTCAGTTTTAAAGAGATTATGAGTATAGACTTTACTGTTTGTTTGTATTACATTCTGATATTTTAAACTGAATTATTTTAAAGGACACTTAAAAAGGCAGTTTTTTTTTTAAAAAATTGTTAATTAAAATATCTGATTTAAATCAAAATTCTTTTTTCCCTTTAAATCTTCAAGTTTTATACCTTCATGTTATAATAGTATTAAAATCGTTGACTTTTAGGTGGCAATCCTATAAACATTTACATAAGAATAAGTTCATTGAACTCAATGGGACCTACCTCTCAATAGACATCCAAAAGACTGTACTGTAAATGAATGTACAGCAAATACATTGCTAAAAGTACCCTGTGGCTTGTAACCTTTGAATTATGCAAGGTTTTAATTTGCAACACCTTTACAAGCCAAGCCATTTTGTCCTTGGTGTGCACTATAAAATATACCGGTTCAAGCCACGAGCAGGTTATTGTTCAGTCGTTAAGTCGTGTCCGACTCTTCGTGACCCCATGGACCATAGCACGCCAGGCCTTCCTGTCCTCTGCTCTCTTCCGGAGTGCGCTCAAGACAAGTTCATATTCATTGCATCGGTGATGCTATCTAGCCATCTCATCCTCTGCCGTCCCCTTCCCCGTTTGCCTTCAATCTTTCCCAGCATCAGGGTCTGTTCCAGGGAGTTTTCTCTTCACATTAGGTGGCCAAAATATTTGAGCTTCAGCTTCAGTATCTGTCCTTCCAATGAGCACTCAGGGTTGATTTCCTTTAGGATTGACTGATTGGACCTCCTTGCAGTCCAGGGGACTCGTAAGAGTCTTCTCCAGCACCACAGTTCGAAAGCATCAATTCTTCGGCGCTCAGCCTTCCTTATAGTCCAGCTCTCACAGCCATACGTTGCTACTGGGAAAACCATAGCTTTGATTATGCGGACCTTTGTCGTCAAGGTGATGTCTCTGCTTCTTACTATGCTTGTCTAGGTTTGCCATAGCTTTCCCCAAGGAGCAAGCGTCATTTAATTTCATGGCTACAGTCACCGTCGGCGGTGATCTTGGAGCCCAAGAAAATAAAATCTGTCACTTCTTACATTTCTTCCCCTTCTATATGCCAGGAAGTGATGGGGCCACATGCCATGAACAAAATGGGCCGATTTCTTCATTCAGCACCAGGGCTTTAAGTGCTTTTCTCTTGTCACAATCTGGATTTGAATCCTCATGTATTCATCCCCTCCACCCCCAGCAACAATGTATTGTCCCCTGTTTTAATGCAAAGTACATTTGGGGTGTCTTGGCTTTGAATGGCAATTAAGACCCATTCACTTTACAAAAGACCTACTCCATTTGGGAGATGAAAACTGCTAGAACTGGTTTGTAAATATGGATCAACACAGCTACCTGCATTTTTTAACTCTCCTTCGGGGCGTGGCTATGTGAACTATCATGACAAGTGCCTGCACTTCAACATTTACCACTACCACTAACAAGTGGGACCTTCAACACACTACATTAATGTGTAGTGTGGAGTGATTCTGTTCAGGGTACCCCCCCAACACACAAGTCATGACCTCCATTCCTCTCCTTTTTCTCCTGTTTCCCCCCTCCTCCAACAGCCAGCCAGCTTTCAGTCCCCCCTGAGCATACTCTGTCCCCATTGGGAGTTTTGGGGTTCTCCCCCTTAGGGTCTTACCCCTCAAGGTTTCTTTCTTTCTTTCTGCAAACTTGAGGTTCTCCCAAGACTGTTCATCTTTCTCTCTTGTGTGTGGGTGGAGTTGTTTTGGTTACATAAGGACAGGCACGTGAAGAACTGAGTTTGCTATTATTAGTACATATATGATAGTTATGATAGCCACTGATAGACCCATCCTCCATCAATTTGACAAATTCCCCCTTATGGCCCTCTATTATTTTTTTAAAAGTATTTAAAATATTTTTATACCACCTTCAAGGCCTCGTCTACATCCAGTAGCCAACATCACACCTTCCAGGAGTAACTTTGATAAGTGAGTTATGCATTATGTGAAGAAATATTTTCCTTGGTCTACCTCAAATCTACTACCAGTCCATTTCATTAGACCACACTGAGTATTGTATTATGAGAATGTATGAGAATGAATATGAGCCAACAATGCAATGTGGCTGCAAAAAAGGCAAATGCTATTTTGGGCTACATTAATAGACGTATAGCTTCCAAATCACGTGAAGTACTAGTTCCCCTCTACTCCGCACTGGTTAGGCCTCATCTGGAGTACTGAGTCCAGTTCTGGGCACCACACTTTAAGAAGGATGCAGACAAACTGGAGAGGGTTCAGAGAAGGGCAACAAAGATGATCAGGGAACTGGAAAAAAAGCCCTATGAGGAGAAACTGAAAGAACTGGGCATAGTTAGCCTTGAGAAGAGAAGACTGAGGGGAGATATGATAGTGCTCTTCAAGTACTTGAAAGGTTGTCACAGAGAGGAAGGCCAGCATCTCTTCTGATCATCCCAGAGTGCAGGACACGGAATGATGGACTCAAGTTAAATGAAGCCAGATCCCGGTTGAACATCAGAAACTTCCTCACTGTTAGAATAATACGACAATGGAACCAACTACCTAGGGAGGTGGTGGGCTCTCCCACACTGGAGGCATTCAAGATGAAGCTGGACATCCATCTGTCAGGGATGCTTTGCTTTAGATTCCTGCATTGAACAGGGGGTTGGACTCGATGGTCTTATAGGCCCCTTCCAACCCTACTATTCTATGATTCTATTTACTGATGGAAATGTCTTTATGAAACAGATGGTTACCAAACTTGAGTGAAAAATGCGGAATTTTCTGACTTGTAAATCACACAGTACATAAATTTAAATAGGAACACAGCTCAGGCTGTAATGATGGTTGAACTGCTCTCCAGACAAATATATATCTATATGACTTTCTGTGCCATGCTTTCCCCCCAATCAATAAAATGATGGAGCCTCATTAATTTCATAAACAAACCCAAGGAATTATTATTAATAAGCATTCTATGAAAGTGCCTTGGCCATAAAAACTAGTTATGTATCTAATTATTTTTCAGATGTTAGGTGTGTTAGGATGCATTTGGGCCATTTCTAAATGAAAAATGTGATGAAAATATCTTCATGAAAGAAAACTATTAAGTCTCCACAGCCGTACATTCTTATCTTCATTAGTACATGGCAGGTCCAATTTTGGTTTCCTTGGTTTATGTGGGAAAGCACAAAGATACCACAGGAGACGAATATATACCACAGAGCACAGAAAAACAAATAGAAATGGGCTTGGGGAAAAATAAAATAAAATAAAATAAAAGGCTGAAGAATTGAAAACATACAAGCAAAAATGCAGCCTGCCTAAACCAAAACTTTGTGACTGAAAGGCAACTTTTCCAAGACTTAGTATACCAAAAAGCTATTGTGAAATATTATGAAGATTCAGGAATAAAAATATTGAACTGCTTTTAAATTTAATAATTAAATAACAAATAAATAACAAAATTTAATAATTCAAGAGCTGCCTGAAGCTCATGTGTTATAACAATTGCTTTCTCTACAATCATCATACTCACATAGGGATGTACAGACTGTGTAAAATCCGCTCCGTCTGTGTTTCGTGGATTGTCAGGAGCCTTTTGTTCCATTGTCCACCCACAGATAGAGATGGCTGAGAAATCCACCACAGACTCCAATGAGGCTGGATTCTAAAGAAGTCCATGGCGGAATGGACTACTCCCCCCCCCCCACCAAAGTTGTTACTGCCTGGCTGTAACAATGGATGAATAATATGCCTTTTTATAGTTTATGTCACTTTCACGTGTTATTACCCATACATCCATGCTGTCCTGTTTCCAAATTCATCTGTATTTTACAAAGACCGCTCAACGTGCACATTTAAATTTACATTTTCTCTCGAAATATGCATTTTCATTTGTGTTTTCTTTCAAAAAGGAGTTCTTTAATGATAACAATATTGTCTAGGGGTGGGCGGATCACTTACCTGGTTCTGTTCCGGGGTATCCACTGGGGGGGGGAAGGCAATCTGTCCCTCCCCCCGGAATCCTCCCTGGCCTGCTCCCCTCCATGGGGAGTCTGTGGAGCCACCAGCCAGCTCCAGCCGCTGCCGGAGTTCCGGCCACTGCTGGTCTGGGGACACAAATGGCGTCCGGTGTAGAGGACACCATTTGCATCCCTGCTGTTCTCCATGATTGGCTAAGTAAATATTTATGTAGCCTATCTTGGCCAAGAGCAGGGACACAGATGGCATCTACTATGCCAGATGCCATTTTGTTCTGCAGCCCGGCAGCGGATGAAGACAGCGACCTGGACCAGCCACCACCAGGTAGGCTCCATCCCAGGGGGGCGGGGTAGGGATGTACGAAACCACTTACCTGTTTCATAAGTGGCATCCGTGGGGTGGGGAGGCACTCTGTCCCTCGCCCTGGAATCCTCCCTGGCCAGCTCTGCTCCACGGCAAATCCTCAGAGACGCCGGCCGGGTGCATCCGCAGCCAGACATCCACCTGCGGCAGGTCTGCGGATGCAAATGGCAGCTGGCGTAGTGGCCGCCATTTGCATCCCTTCGCTGAGCCGTGATAGGCTATGTAAATATTTATGTAGCCTATCACAGCAAAGAGTGGGGACGCAAATAGGGATGTCGGAGAATTCCGCCATGGATTTCAGTGAGGCTGAATGCATTGGCATTCGGCCCCCTGAAACCCATGGCGGAATGGCCTCTCACCCCCCGCCACCCTGCGGGATCCCCTTGGGACAAAGCTTACCTGGGGTGGAGGCGGAGGTGGCGGTGGCTCCGGCGGCGGCTCCGGTGGTGGCGGCTGGTCTCTTGTCCAGCTGCTGCGGCCACAAATGGCTATGCCATTTGTGCCCCTGCTCTTTCCGTGATAGGCTACGTAAGTATTAACGTAGCCTATCTCGGTAAAGGCAGCCACACAAATGGCAACCACTATGCCATTTGTGTGGCTGCCTTTACTGTGATAGGCTACGTAAATACTTATGTAGCCTATCACGGCAGCCTGGCAGGAGGACACAAATGGCGGCCTCTATGATCGCTGCCATTTGCGGCCACAGCAGCCCAGCCGTGGCTGGAACTCTGGCTGCGGACGGCTCTGTCTTGCGCCTCCGCGGAGCTGCCATGGAGCGGAGCTGGCCAGGGAAGATTCCGGGGGGAGGGATGGAGCACCTCCCCCCCCACTGTGGATGCCCCTGTGCGGAGCCAGGTAAGGGATTCGTACATCCCTAGACGCAAATGGCGTAGCGGATGCCATTTGCATCCCCGCTCTTTGCTGTGATAGGTTATGTAAATATTTACACAGCCTATCATGGTTCACTGAAGGGACGCAAGTGGTGGCTGGTGTAGCGGCCTCCATTTGCAGCCACAGCCCAGCAGCGACCGGAGCTGCCTCCGCCAGAGCAGCCGCAGCCCGAGCCGCAGCCAGGTAGGCTCCGTTTCACGGGGCTTTCATGGGGTGGTGGGGCGGGTTGCTCCGTTCCGCCACAGATTCCAGGGGCCCGAATTCACTGGAATTTGGCCTCCCTGGGATCCATGGCGGAATTCTCTGACATCCCTGGGGGGGGGGATTTCAGGGGGTGGCGGGGGGGTGTTAATCCATTCCTCCACAGACTCCGGAGGGCCAGATTCCAAAGAATCCAGCCTCATTGGAGTCCATGGCGGATTTCTCCGCCATCCCTAGTATTGTCCCAAACCATCAACTGTTGTAATTTGGTAATCTGATCTGACACCTTGCCCAGCTGACATAAAACTTAACCATCTCATCCAACCATCTCTTGTTTCCCTTTTCGCTTCTGACTTATCTCGAACAAGTACTGAATTATCTGTAATTCCACATGGGCTGTAACAACAGGGATGTAATTTAATCATGAGCTACCCATTTTGGGGATAAGGGTCAGCCCTTTGGATAGCTTCTTTAGAGTTCTGGCTCGTTCTGGCTAAAACCCAGAATGGAATTATAGCCCCACCAACATTGGAGCTGCCAGCCTCCACTGTATTTAATTATTAGAAGCCTAAATTACTGTTCTTGTTGTTGATGTTGTTGTTAAATTATGATGTGATTATTAGAAGCCTCTGTTTTGTTCCCCAAAGTTTTGTACCACATGACATATGTGTTTTTCATTTGGTGGTGGTTCGTTTGTAACCCTTCTCATTCATGTCCATTATTGTTCATTCTTATAAAATCTTAATAATTACTGATAATTTTTAAAGTAAGATTTTCACAACAGAGTTTGTACATGCTCAGGGGCATGTCCAGACAGCAGTCTATGAGGCTCCCAGTCATACACCCAGTCAGGCACGGTAGTAAATAGCTGGGAGAGCATGAAGCTCCTGGAGCAATGTGTAGAACCACCTTTAGAAGTTTTGCTACTTGTATTGAAACTCCTCTGACAAATTCCATCAAAATTCCTCAGTTGTTTTGCCTGAGGAGGAACACACACATTCCCTTAGAATATCATATTTGGTGTCATTTCAAAGCCACTTCTAATCTGGTGAACAACAGGCTCTACGGGATGGCAGCCCTGCTCATGCTTGCAGGAAGTCCCCAGAAAAGAAATAGGGATGTCAGAGTATTCCGCCATGGACTCCAGTGAGGCCGGAATCTTTAGAATCTGTCCCCTCAGAATCTGTGGCGGAACAGCCTCCTGCCTCCTGCCACCCAGTGGAATCCCCGCAGGACAGAGCTTACCTGGGGCAGATGTGGCTCTGGCAGCGGTGGCAGCTCCGGCAGCGGCTCCAGCTGGTCTCCCGGCTAGCCACTGCTGGGCTGCTGCAGCTGCAAATGGCGGCTGTCGTAGCTAGAGATGTCAGAGAATTCCACCTCAGACTGAAATGGGATCAAATTCCCTTCAGTCTGTGCCACGGATCCTCTGCGGAATGGCACCATGAGATCCTGCGGAGCCAGCAGTCATGCGGCTTTCTTTTTGTCATCCACAGAGTGTCGCTAAATTTTCGTAAATAAAAATGCAAGGTAGTATATTTCGATAATAAATACGTAAGTTTTTTTTTAATGGATTGTGCTCACTGCCTTGTTTGTGAGTGTTCTTTTTTAATTGAAATCCTCCATCTCCGTTTACTTTCAGCCAAAACACTTCCTCCTCCTCGGGGCTTCCCAAAACAAGGCTGCCCTAGGTGTGCCTGAGTGATGCACTCTTTGTTTAAAGCAACGCTGTTGAAAGAAAGAAAGAAAGAAAGAAAGAAAGAAAGAAAGAAAGAAAGAAAGAAAGAACCTTTTAAAATGACCATGCCGGTCTGGAGCCCTGCACGATCAGACCACAAAGTCTGATCCCTGCTAGGCTTTCTATTTCCACATCCAGCCTTGTTGGTGACATTGTGAGGCTAAAATGGAGAGGAGAACCAACTCTGTGCATGTCTACTCAGAAGTAAGTCTTACTGAGTTCAATGCGACTTACTCCTACACATGTCAACACCCCACTTGCCCCCAGCTCAGCTTTGTATTTCTACATCCAGCTCATTAGCAAACCTCCTGTTAGTTATCTCACTGGGTGACTTTGGGCTGGACTCTAACCACTACACCATACTTCTGTTATGAAACTCATGAAGAAAAAGAGACAGTATAATGGAATATGAATAATAATAATAATAATAATAATAATATGAATATGAATATGAATATGAATAATATGAAGAACTACATTCTTCCATTATGTGTGCGTGTGGGGAATCTTCCTCAATCCAGCTGTTCCCTGGAAACCCCCCCCCCCATTCACCCAAGGGTCTTCTGAGATAACTAACAGGAGGTTTGATAATGAACTGGATGTGGAAATACAAAGCTGAGCAGAGAGGAGAACCAACTCTGTGCATGTCTACTCAGAAGTAAGTCTTACTGAGTTCAATGCGACTTACTTCTACACATGTCAGCACCCCAATTGCCCCCAGCTCAGCTTTGTATTTCCACATCCAGCTCATTATCAAACCTCCTGTTAGTTATCTCAGAAGACCCTTGGGTGAATGGTTTTTTTTTTTCCCCCAGGGAACAGCTGGATGGAGGGAGATTCCACACATACACACATAATGGAAGAATATAGTTCTTCATATTCCCTGGTATGTTTATTCCTCATTTTGTCCATTCCCTGAGTATGTGCAGAGTGTGCTTTTTATTCAAACAAAGAGAAGGTTGCTGATCTTTCCCTTCATGCTGCATTTGTACAAGTGTGACTGCTTCAGAAAGAACTTTCCATTATGCTGTCTCTTTTTCTTCAAGGTTTTCATATAATAGAAGTATGATGTAGTGGTTAGAGTCCAACCCAAAGTCACCCAGTGAGATAACTAACAGGGTTGCTAATGAGCTGGATGTGGAAATACAAAGCTGAGCTGGGGGCAAGTGGGGTGCTGACATGTGTAGGAGTAAGTCGCATTGAACTCAATAAGACTTACTTCTGAGTAGACATGCAGAGAGTTGGTTCTCCTCTCCATTTTAGCCTCAGCAGCCAGGTGGTATCACTGGTATGGCAGCATTATCTGATCCTCAAATGTACATATATGCCTTAGAATTAAAGCCCTTGTATTCATGAAACACATGACTTCATGGTGGCGGGGGGATGCTACACTTATTGAGGCAGACAGATAACATTTTAAATATCAAGCGGTGCATTAATATGCAAGAGAAATCAGGAGTATATCTCAGGGAGGCGTTATTAAATCCATTTGATATAGGCCTGATAAGGCATTTAAAATTAAGGCGCTTAATGCTTGCATGCATCAAAACTGACACTATGCAATAGATCTATTGAGTTATTTTCTTTTGAATCACCATAAAAAACTTGAAGAATTACCAGGGGGAAAAAAATGCTGTTTCCTGTCTCAGACAATTCTGTTTTATCTTATTGTGACATCAATCACTCAAATAGCTCTTGTTCTTTTTGACGCCTTGCAGGAGCTGCCATTTTGTAATCCCTTTGCTCATGACATCTATTAACCAAGTTGGGATCTTTAGTTTTACCTTAAAATGGAGCGAATTTTAACAGGTGTTCATATCCTAAACAGAAACTCAGTCAGGCCTGGACTTCATCTGCAGAAGAATGAGATGACAGAATCCTGAGGTTATAGAGAGAACTGTACCACTTCAAGCAGTTGTGTGTGATCTTTGACTGCTCATCCATGTAACAGACAATGCCCCCCCCCAACTCACTGCATGTAAATAAACTAGCACATAGGTGAGAAAGTTTCTCATGTAGCCCTCCCCAGACAGGCACTGCCTGGTCTGCCTCCGACTTACACTTCAATAACCCAGGGACAGACTGCAAGGAAGAGGTTTCCTTTGTGGTCTGATCCAGCTGTGCTCAATGATCATGCCCATTGTCCAGGAGCACATTGACTGAGGGATGTGGCAATACTGCACGATGAGGAAAGGACCTGCTGCTCCTGCCATCCAGTCATGTGGCCCATGCTGATGCTGAGCCCCTTGTTACCCATCCCAACATGGGACAGAAAAGGAAGCCATGTGGAACTTCTGCCTGTTTTGTTATGTACGTTTTTATATTGTTAAATTTAACCCAGGTAAGGTAAAGTTAATAGTATGCCAGAGAGTGAGTGAAAGGTGAGAGGGGCCTGAGTGTGCATGAGGATTGTGAGGTGATATAAAGGGAGAACTGACAGTCGGAAGTCAGATAGAGTTTAGAGATTGAAGAAGCAACATCTAAGTAGTGGGGTTTGTCTTTTGGATTTTAGGAGGGCCGACCAAGGGCAAGGTGGAGTGGACGGATGATATTCTGGAGGTGACGGACTCAACCTTGGGGGAGCTGGGGGTGGCGACGGCCGACAGGAAGCTCTGGCGTGGGCTGGTCCATGAAGTCACAAAGAGTCGGAAGCGACTGACCGAATAAACAACAAACAACAAGAGTAGGTAGGGAATTTAGGAACACATGTTGATTATTAATAATAACATAACTTTTCATGTTTTAAATAAATCATCATCATCATTATTATTTAAATACAAATTCCTATGTGTTGATAGATCTTATACTACCTTTATTATATTTATTTCCTTGTTCCATCTCCTATAGTGGAGAACTAATTAGTCATATTGGATCTCTCTGGAACCCGGACAGAGTAAAAAGGTTGAAGCTTGTGGGGCAGTGGATACAGCTGTCCCAAAGTGAAAACAGGCATTCCTGAGGGGTTTGGTTCTCAGTTTCTGAGGAGGAGGCTGGAGAAAGGTGGAAGCTCAGGCAGGAACTGGTGTACATAGGCTCACTGCCTCTGGTACTGGTGGTAGAACATAGCCATCAGGACTAATAGCCATTGATAGCCTTTCTCCTCCAGGAATGTGTCTAACCCCCTTTTAGAGCCATCCAAACTGGTGGCCATCACTACTTCCTGTGTTAGTGAATTCCATAGTTTAACTATGTGCTGATCGAAAGATAGTTTTCCAAATAAAGGCATCTCTGGAGATAGTCAGAATGCACTGCATGGAGACAATCCTAAGGCTCAGTTCACACATCACCTTATGTGGCATGGATGCCATCTTCTCTGTGGTTCATGTCACACTTCTCCAAATTGTTAAGTTGGATTGCATTACTGTGTACTATGCTGCAGATAGATACACTATATGGAGAGAAGCTATGTATGTTACTGGAGCACCAACCAAGTCACTCTAGGTAACATATAAACTAGGCCTCAATGTCAGGTCAGGGCCAGTCTTTGATGGCAGAGATGAGATGTGGCCCTGTTCTTCCCAGTCCAATGACAATTGGACCATGATTTTGATATCCATATAAACTATTATTCACAATACTTTCCCAGCCTTTGCAATGTGTTACTTTGTGACATAATAGTCTTCAGCACCCCTTCACAGATCACTGCCTTGTTGTGGCGAAGGGGCTTGCGTAACTCAGTGAAGCCATAAGCTATGCCGTGCAGGGCCACCCAAGACAGGTCATGGCAGAGAGTTCTGACAAAATGTGGACCACTGGAGATGGAAATGGCAAACCACTCCAGTATTCTTGCCAAGAAAACCCCATGGAACGTATCACAAGGCTAAAAGAGATGACACCGGAAGATGAGACCCTCAGGTCGGAAGGTGTCCAACATACCACTGGGGAAGAGCAGAGGGTATTTCCAAGTAGCGCCAGAAAGAGTGAAGCGGCTGGGCCAAAGCCGAAAGGACACTCAGCTGTGGATGTGTCTGGTGGTGAAAAGAAAATCCGATGCTGTAAAGAACAATATTGTTTAGGAACCTGGAATGTCAGATCAATGAATTAAGGTAAGCTGGAGGTTGTCAAACATGAGATGGCAAGATTGAACAGCGACATCTTGGGAATCAGCGAACTAAAATGCACAGGCATGGGCAAATTTAATTCAGGTGACCATCATATCTACTATTGTGGGCAAGAATCCCTGAGAAGAAATGGAGTAGCACTCATAGTCAACAAAAGGGTGGGAAAAGCAGTACTGGGGTACAATCTTAAAAATGATAGAATGATCTCAGTACGAATCCAAGGCAAACCATTCAACATCACAGTAATTCAAGTCTATGCCCCAACCACTGATGTCGAAGAAGCTGAGGTTGATCAGTTCTGTGAAGACCTACAACACCTTCTAGAACTAACACCAAAAAAAGATGTCCTCTTCATCATAGGGGATTGGAATGCTAAAGTAGGAAGTCAAGAAATCACCAGGATAACAGGCAGGCATGGCCTTGGTGTACAAAATGAAGCAGGACAAAAGCTAATAGAGCTTTGCCAAGAGAACACGCTGATCATAGCAAACACTCTTTTCCAACAGCACAAGAGATGACTCTACACATGGACATCACCAGACGGTCAATATCAAAATCAGATTTATTATGTCTTTTGCAGTCAAAGATGGAGAAGCTCTATACAGTCAGTAAAAACAAGACCTGGAGCTGACTGTGGCTCAGATCATGAGCTGCTTCTTGCAAAATTTTGGCTGAAATTGAAGAACGTAGGGAAAACCACTAAACCATTCAGGTATGACCTAAATCATATCCCTTATGAATATACAGTGGAGGTGAGGAATAGATTTAAGGGATTAGACCTGATAGACAGAGTGCCTGAGGAACTATGGATGGAGGTCCGTAACATTGTTCAGGAGGCAGCAATGAAATCCATCCGAAACAAAAAGAAATGCAAGAAAGCCAAGTGGCTGTCTGATGAGGCTTTACAAATAGCTGAGGAAAGAAGGGAAGTGAAAAGCAAGGGAGAAAGGGGAAGATATATCCAACTGAATGCAGAGTTCCAGAGAATAGCAAGGAGAGACAAGAAGGCCTTCTTAAATGAACAATGCAAAGAAATTGAGGAAAACAACAGAATGGGAAAGACTAGAGATCTCTTCAAGAAAATTGGAGATCTCAAGGGAACGTTTTGTGCCAAGATGGGCATGATAAAGGACAAAGAAGGCAGGGACCTAACAGAAGCAGATGAGATTAAGAAGAGGTGGAAAGAATACACAGAAGAACTATACAGGAAAGATCTTAATGTCCCTGATAGCCATGATAGTGCGGTCACTGAACTTGAGCCGGACATCCTCGAGAGTGAAGTCCAGTGGGCCTTAGGAAGCATTAGTAACAATAAAGCCAGCGGAGATGACAGTATTCCAGCTGAGCTATTTAAAATCCTAAAAGATGATGCTGTTAAAGTGCTGCATTCAATATGCCAACAAATTTGGAACACTCAACAATGGCCGCAAGACTGGAAAAGGTCTGTTTACATTCCAATTCCAAAGAAGGGCAACGCCAAAGAGTGTTCCAACTACCGCACAATTGCGCTCATTTCACATCCCAGCAAGGTGATGCTCAAAATCCTACAAGCTAGGCTTCAGCAGTATGTGAACCGAGAACTACCAGAAGTACAAGCGGGGTTTCGAAGAGGCAGAGGAACTAGAGATCAAATCGGCAACATTCGCTGGATCATGGAGAAAGCAAGAGAATTCCAGAAAAAAATGTCTATTTCTGCTTCATTGACTACGCTAAAGCCTTTGATTGTGTGGATCACAACAAATGTGGCAAATCCTTAAAGTGATGGGAGTACCAGACCACCTTACCTGTCTCCTGAGAAACTTGTACAAGGGTCAAGAAGCAACAGTAAGAACCAGACATGGAACAACCGAGTGGTTCAAAATTGGGAAAGAAGTACAACAAGGCTGCATATTGTTGCCCTGCTTATTTAACTTACATACAGAGTACATCATGAGAAATGCCGGGTTGGATGAATCACAAGTCGGAATTAAGATTGCTGGGAGAATTATCAACAACCTCAGATATGCAGATGATACCACCCTAATGGCAGAAAGCAAAGAGGATCTAAAGAGCCTCTTGTTGAGGGTGAAAGAGGAGAGTGCAAAAGCTGGTTTGAAACTCAACATTAAAAAAATGAAGATCATGGCATCTGGCCCCATCACTTCCTGGCATATAGAAGGGGAAGAAATGGAAGCAGTGACAGATTTTACTTTCTTGGGCTCCAAGATCACTGCAGACGGTGACTGTAGTCATGAAATTAAAAGATGCTTGCTCCTTGGGAGGAAAGCTATGGCAAACCTAGACAGCATAGTAAGAAGCAGAGACATCACCTTGCCGACAAAGGTCCGTCTAATCAAAGCTATGGTTTTCCCAGTAGCAACATATGGCTGTGAGAGCTGGACTCTAAGGAAGGCTGAGCACCGAATAATTGATGTTTTCGAACTGTGGTGCTGGAGAAGACTCTTATGAGTCCCCTGGACTGCAAAGAGGTCAAATCAGTCCATCCTAAAGGAAATCAACCCTGAGTGCTCATTGGAAGGACAGATACTGAAGCTGAAGCTCAAATATTTTGGCCACCTAATGCGAAGAGAAAACTCTCTGGAAAAGACCCTGATGCTGGGAAAGATTGAAGGCAAAAGGAGAAGGGGATGACAGAGGATGAGATGGTTAGATAGCATGACCGATGCAATGAATATGAACTTGAGCACACTCCGGGAGAGAGCGCAGGACAGGAAGGCCTGGCGTGCTATGGTCCATGGGGTCATGAAGAGTCGGACACGACTGAATGACTGAACAACAAGAAGTCTTCAGCAAGGCAGCGAAAAATCATATTACAATGTTCCTAAGGTGGTATGATGACCTTCAAGATTAGGTGGAACCACCAAGTCCTTTTTTCTAGAGAAAAAGGTACCAGAACTCTTGGATTAGTACATGGCGATTAAATTGTAATGAAGAGCATTTGAAGAGTGGACAACCACTGTGTGTGTGTGTGTGTGTGTACACACACACACACACACACACACTAGAAGAAAATGTGTTGGAATTCAGTTCTAGTGAGTTCCACCAGAAATAAAAAATCACTGGGCCCACCAGACAACATAGCAACCAGATGAGAAAAACAGATATTCCATCAAAAGCCCTGAAGACTTATGAGTAATGCTCTATTGAAACTGCATTAAATTGGTGGGTTTATGCCAAGAGACCACTTTTGATCAAAATAGTTGAATACTGTATTGCTATCTTTGAAGAATTTGGTATTAAATGATGTCAACACATACAGCACCATTTTATGGTATGACATATGGGGGATTCAGATGAACCTTTTCATATGTTAAATGTATACCCTGCTCCCCCAGCAACAATGCACCCATGGGGTACACCCTCTGTCTGTACACTTGGCAACTGTGAGAAGGGGTCCAATGTGCATACCAATCTGTACATCTAGAACTTTTCCACATAGGGGTGGAGGTGTCCTGTGTAAATCAGAATCCCCCCCCATACACACACACATGGAAGATCTGAATGCATACATATCTTCTCATGGTTCCTGAATGAAAATGTGGAAGGTAAGCATAGACACATCTACCAATTTTGATTTCTCTCCATTTCTCTCTCTCTCCATTTCTCTCTCCCTCTCTCTCTCTTTTTTCAACCCTAAATTCATTCCATTCCATTTTCACTTAAGTTTGCTTCTTCTTTTTTAAGTTCACACAACAAATATGCAACATTTTGTGTGCATTTTCCCTAATATATATGTATGCATTTTTGCCTAATATGCTTGCCTTACTATATTTGAACATAACAACATATGAAGAGCCCTGCTGGATCAGACCAAGGGTCCATCTAGTCTAGCATTCTGTTCACACAGTGGCCAACCAGCTGTCAATCAGGAAACCACAAACAGGACATGAGTGCAACAATACCCTCCTGCCCATGTTCCCCAGCAACTTCTGTACATAGGCATACCACCTCTGGTACTGGAGGTAGCCTTATGTATGCCATCCCAATTGCTTTTGGCTATTGGCCAACTCATAAATTAAATGAATAATAACAACAACAACTACAACAACAACAATTTCTCCAAATATAATGTGGTCTTGTACATTATTTTCAGTAGTTAAGCCTTTTTGCACACTTTCCCTTAATACACATATTTTTGTTTGCATGTTTTTATTGGAATACAGTATCGCAAAATGTAGAAAAGTGTGAATACTGAAGTATAACTGCATTTCATTTCATGTATTGCTTCAAGTAGTGGAAATTAGCTAGTTTCACAGGGAAATGCAAACTGAATAAATTTATTTCTAATCTGTACTGAGTGGGTGGGGGCATGGCCACTGGATTTGGCAGGGGCAGGGGGTGAACATTTTTTTATTCCACGTGGCCCCACAATCTCCTCATGCATATCTATTAATGCATGAAGGGGATCTGTGCCATCCTCCCTCTAGCACTAAACTAGAAGGCTTTGAAGAATGACCCACTGACAGAGTAGAAGGTAGCAATGCACACATGATGCAACAGAAACGCAGCTATCAGTACAACCATATAAGTGAGAACATATCAGTAGAAGATTAAAAAACAAAACAAAGAACATAGCATGATGTGAACTGTAGCTTTAGCAGTGAAGCTTCTGCAAAACGGCCACTTATCAGTTTTGATAGATGATGAGAATTCCATAAGTCAGAGCTGTGGAGTCATAAGAAAATAAGAGCCCTGCTGGATCAGACCATCTAGTCCAGTTTTCTGTTCACACAGTGGCAAGTCACTGCCCACGGGAAACCCACAAGCAGGACATGAGTGCAACAGCACTCTCCTGACCATGTTTGTTTATGTATGTATGTATGTATGTATGTATGTATGTATTTACAATATTTACATACTGCTCCTCATCAGAAGATTTCAGAGCAGTGAACAACATGATAGAAGAAGAAAACAATGGTTAAAAGAGTTGAAACATTTTTTAAATGTTCTGCAGCAACTGGTGTATATTGGCATACTATGCCTGATACCGGAGGTAGCAGAAGCATCCGGGACTAGTAGCCATCAATAGCCTTCTACTCCGTGAATTTGTCCAATCCCCTTTTAAAGCCATCCCAATTGGTGGCCATCATTGCATCTTGTGGAAGTGTATTCCATAGTTTAACTATCTGTTGTGTGGAACAGTCCTTCCTTTTATCTGTCCTGAATCTCCCACCAATCAGCTTCATGGGATGACCCGGGGCTCTAGTATTAGGATGTGGCTCCACGTCTGTTCTTGGTATCCATCTACAATCAGCCCCATCTGATGTAGCCAATAGTCAGAGGTGATGTGTAGTTCAACAGCATCTAGCCACACATTCCCCAGCCCTTCCATAAACATGCTAGGTATTCCAGTCAGTGCGTGATCCACTTTGATCCAATGCAATTTGACTGGAATTGTAAACTTAATATACATAGACATTAGCAACAAACTGATGTACGAAGGGCAAACAGTTCCTCACTGCTCAAAACTGGGTTTTGTGACCCTGCCACATTCCTGTGCATACTTGTCCATATTCTGAAGTACAGAAGGTCTTGGATGTTAGTGCACAGAGGTTTGGTGAATTTATTTATCTGGTTGGTGCACCTGCTTTCCCTGCTCCTAACTTTCATGCATTCAGCTGAAGGTCTGAAAACAGCCTATTACATGTACAAGATGTACCTGCATATGCTCCCTCTCTGTGTGATTAGCTGAAGGAAGAATACTTGATTTCGCATCCAGAATCTATGCACAAACAACAATATCAACTCATAGGCTCTGTTACAAACTTCAGCTGTAGGTGTGAAGGACAGAAGTTGGAAATGCTAGTAAAATCTCAGTTGCCTCCGCCACATGCATTTATGGAATCTCTGATCAGGGCTCATGCATCTAATACATGATTTTTAATTGAAACAATAACAACAACAACTGGATGCCAGTCCTGAGCTGATATTAGAGCTGTGAGCAAATGGCCTCTCAAATTCTCTAGCCTATTTGTGGCCAAAGGAAGGAGGGGGCAATTATACCAAATATATCCTAGGGGAGAAGAAAATTCTCCAACAGGTTCTCACAGACAGGGATCACTATAGGCAGGGCATGTCACACAGGTTCTTTCATTTTTCCTAAGGGTTTGCACTGCTCCTGCAAGTGGCAATAGCCATCAACTATGTTGAGGCTTCCGCTTTTCTGAGGCAGAATTTTGAATTTCTTTTGGTTTGAGCTTACCTAATCACTGTGAGGTGGCTGAAGGTCCCGTGTGTGTTTTCTCTCTCTGTTACACATCTTTCCATTGCTCTGCAGCCTCCCAGGCCACCTGCACTTGCTGAACTGAAAAAAACCCCATGGGAGGATTTGCCTCATGATGACTTTAACTGAAGTTTGGGAAGCAGAGGAGGTGATAGGCTGCCACTGAGATTATTACATAATGACAGACAGGACACTCATGCATACTCCTCAGCCACCTCCAATGTAAGGTAAGCCCAAGAACCCCAACCTCAACCCATGAGAATTTCTCAGAAATTTCTTCTCCTTTGAATTTATTTTCAAAAGCAATTCCTTTTCTATCAGATTGAATGAGAATGGCTGAAAAAAAAATGTGGGAGAAATTTTCGACACAGCACTAGCTGATATATGTAGCACACATATTCCTCCAACCCATAAAACTCCAAGGTATATTTACAAGAAAAGCTATTCAAAGGCAGATCAGATCTTGTTGTATTTGGCAAATCCTGTGGTGTTTCTACAGTGCATATCTGTTCTCTGCCTGTGGCACATCAAATTTGCTTATGGCACATTGTACCTATGCATCTTAATCAGATCTTTCTGTACTTTTGGTTCGGCTCTAGAAGAGACAAACTGAAAGTGAGCTGGCATTTCCTTAGACTAAAACTGGGGGGTAGGGGGATATCGTATACAATCTCCCCACTAAGGATAGGTCCCAAAATTGCCATCACAATTGCATAAGCAGCCCCAAAGTTTTAAATTGGCTCAGAATGTTGGTTATCGTGTCATACCATGAGCTATGAAAATTCTTTGGTGCAAAGGTGTTTTCAAGGTCACTTCAGGTGACAGACATTTTGAACTTCTGCAGCTGTAAGGAGCCTCATTAATAAACAACACAGCTTCACCCCACTGGATAAACTTCAAATGGCAATGTCCATTGATGAGGTGCCAAATAAGTTTTAGATTTATGAAGCAGAGCTGCATAAATCAGATTAGTAGCAACAAATGATTGCACTATTTATACCTCAGCAAAAGAGCTAAGGACTCACATTGGTAACTGCCAGCATATCCCAATGTCTGAAGGAATTCAACCAGTTTAAAAACCAAAACCAAAACTCCCCCCCCCCCCCCGCCCACACACACAAAACCATCCCATCCTCATTTATGCTTAAGGCTTCTTTGCATAAATCTGGCAGTGTACTGGGGCCTTAAACTGAGTTTAAGGTCACATTGCAATGACCGAATGATACATATTAGCCTATTTTAAATGAGATGTTGATCCTTTACAAATCGATTTTAGGCTACGGTGATTTTAAATGAGGCATTAGCAACAAACCAATGTACAAGGGGAAAATCACATCTTCACTGCTCAAAATTGGGTTTGGTGACCCTGCCACATTCCTGTGCACACTTGCAGCGGCAGGCAGGACTGAACTTGTTGCACTGGTGCAGGTATCCTGCACTTGATTTAGGGATTCTTCTCCAAGTTCTCCTCCAGATCATTCATAATGTTCCAGATTGACTGGCCCTTTCCCCCCAAAGTGGAGCCAATGCATTAGGAATCTTCTGAAGGGAAGGTGGATAGCTAAGATCTGAATATTAAGCTATGCCTCTATCTGTGATAACCATACATGGCTGATGAATATCAGGAGTTGGGAGCAGGTGGCTGTGTTATGCCAGAAGGCTGTCCTAAGGTCTTTCCTGAAGAAGGTTTCAGAAGCAGACGTCCAAGGCCCTCCTCCAGGTGCATCCTCCAAGGGAGGCTCAGAGGGTGACAAGGGAGAGGGCCTTCTTGGTGGTAGCCCCCCATTTATGGAATAGTCTTCCCCATGAGGCCCACCTGGCGTGAACATTGTCATCTTTTCAGGACCAGGTTAAAACTGCCCTCTTCTCTCAGGCATTTGGCAGCATATAACAAGTCTTTTTGATCAGGTCCTGGATTGCCTCTGGCTGATTGTTTTAAATTGTTTTAGATATATGTTGTTGTTGTTGTGTCTGTTTTCTGTCCTTACATGAATGATTTTTATATTTTATGATGTAAGTGAATGGTTTTTAATTTTTGTGAACCACCCAGGGAGCTTTGGCTATGGGGCAGTATATGAACACACACACCCCAAACACGCACACACACACACACACACACACACACACACAGATAAACTGTCCAAGAAGCCAGTAGTACAACAGGAGGAGCTTTGGTGTCAGAGGGAGACTGTGCCGAAGAGCTGAATCTCATTATGAGTGGTGGAGGTTTAGGGAATTTGGCCTGAGACAAAAGACCCTCTATGGTTTGTATTAGCAACAGTGTCTCTTGAGTCCTTAAGAAGTGTCAGAAGTGTCTTTTCAACTCCCCCAAATAAATATTAGTATCCCCTTATGTATACAATATTTCTTTAATAAACCAGCTTGTTTAATAGTTCCAGCTGTCTATTGTAGCTGTGCCCATCTCACACCTAAGCCTTTTATACCAAGCTACTCAGAGGTTTTCAAGTATTCTAGGATAGCTGGTGGAAGCAGAAAATGGTCTACTTTGAGTTATAGTGGCAATTGATTACTAATGCCTGGAAATATAAGCATTTGATAGGTAAAAAAAATAGAGGAAATCCCATAGGTGGAGTTGCCCAGTGAAGCAGCAGTTCCCCCATACAGGGGCATGCCCAGCAGGGGCTTGTATGTGCAAGACTTCACCTTCAAGTCTGTGTATTAGAACTTCAGCCTAAGCATGCTGTGCATGTTCGGCTGCTTAACCCCCATTGATTTTAATGGGATTTCAGCAGGGTTGCCATCCCTTGTACTCCTGTTTCTATGTCTGAAATAGCAGCCTGATGTAATGGACATTAGCAGATGAAGGGTGGTGGTGGTGGAGATAAAATGAAGGTTGACTGGTTCACTTTTTTCCATTTGAAATGTACACTTTTTCTGTTCGGGGGGGGCTTGATTGCAAATGCAAACATAAGCAAGCTGAACTGAGCTTTGAAGTACAGTTCAGATAATTTCTGCAAGCTGGAACATCTCCAGTTCTCTCCACCCTATTGCTAGGTATTACACTAGGCTAATAAACAACCATGGACCATTGGGCTCCTGTTAAACATCAAGGAGCCTGTACTTTCTTTGTGATAAATTCCCCCCTCAAAAAAATAGGCTTTTATCACTTCAAGAGGATATAACCTATTGACAGAAGTGGGTATTTTTGCAGGACAAAAGTGAGGGGATTATATTTAGCCAGGTCAGTCTCATTGTTTAACAACAACCACAGCAGGAACACTTTTATTTATGATGTCCAGAAGAGGAGGGAAAATACATATCTGCATGTGGTTAGTAAAAGAAGGAAACTCCAAGCCTAACTATGTAAGTTGAGGGACCTAAACCTATTAGTACATAATGACTTTTCAGTCACCAGCCATCCAGTCCTAGATTCAATCTCCAAATGCTCCAACTGCCTCCTAACAGCTACCTTCAGTAGATTCTGGATGCTACTATGCTTGTTGTTGTTGTTTTATGGTGCCATGGAATCTGGCTCTGTTCTTTCACGCCCTCCAGCAGACATACACAGGAACATGTCTGTAAGACCTCTGTCTTCATAATCAGGACCGCTACCTACAACTTCTTTGAACCTCTTTCAGCCCAAGGGCCAAATTCCACTTCAGAGGAGTCCTCAGGGGCCACATTCCATTGGTGCATAGGTCAAAGCCAAAAGGGGTGGGGTCAAAGGCAATGGGGTGGAGTCAAGGGCAAAAGGGCGCAGGGTCAAAGGCAAAAGGGGCAAGGTAAAAATTGCCAGCTTAAAGCTTTTACTGGTAGTAATTAAGCCTTAGGAGAGGCATTTCAGCCTTTGAGAGAAGGGGAAAAAAACCTACAGAATAGCTGAGAAACCACAAAACACTCATTGGTTGGGGGAAAGTGGGATTGGCCCTCTGAGGAATTCTAGAGGACTGGGTTGGTACCACAGGAGGTCAGAATTTGGCCCCTGTGCCTGAGGTTCTGCACTCCTGGTCTAAGATGACCCCCATCCATTGTTACCATTGCTGAAGGCTTACCTTTGCCTGCTGTATTCATTTTCTCTGCAACAGCCCTGTCCTCACCTGATTTAAACATCAAGACAGCATGTGTCCTTTCGGTTAAAGATAAAGGTTTGGATCTGAAATGTCCTTTCTGTGAGCTGAGGGGCTTTCAGTGCAGGAGTAATCTCTGCTAGTGGAAGGGAAGGGAATTTTTTTTCTCCACTCTTTCTCCCCCTTGCATCCACCCCCTGATCTTCCAGAGGGGCTCCCAAACTGCTGGAGCAAATTTCTACAGGGCACAGGGGGCTGCTTGCAAAGAGGGGAATTGCTGAAAATCACCCTCCCTGTTTCTGCTGGCAGGAGTGCCCCATGGGTGGAGCTCTTCTTATAAGAGCTTAGGATCCAAGCCAGAATAGATAAATCTAATTGCCTTTCAATATTGTTATCAATAGCACCTGCAGCATTTGAAAGAGCAGGCTCTGCACTGTGTGGTGCCTTAATGTTCATGCACAATGCATCTCTGTACATGTGCACTAGTGTTCTTGACTAGGGCTGAATCTACACATATGTAGCAGTTATACTGTTATCATACTGTAATTGTAACTACTGGTACACATGACACCAATGGGAACCAATAGTTATGATAACAGTATAACTGCTATGTGTGGATTCAGCCTAGGGAGAAAGCTGAGCCCTGAAAAATGAAAGTGCTAGCATCGTACTGTGTGTGTGTGTGTATTTAAAAGACATCTCCCAAAGGATCAGTGATTTACCACAAAGTAGGGTCAGTGATTTATCATTTACCACAGACAAGTACAAGGATACAGGAACTATCCCAGCTTATAGGGACAGGTTTTGCATATGGAATCCTATTACTAATTTTGTTTTTGCAGCATAAGAGACAAACCTCTACTGAAAGGATCAACTGGCAATTTGAAATACATGTAATTACATATGCACGTCTGTCATTCTTTATGTTCTTTTTTTTTTGGTTTAATGTAGGCCTCAAATACTGTTGGGTGTGCATAGACACATCGCCGCATGGCAAAATAGACACATTGCCACACGGCACAAGCACTTGCTTTTCCACACATGAATTTTGCAAACAAGGTTTCACTATTAATTGGTTTTGTGGCATGTGGGACTCTTACACACAAGAGCGGGGGCAGTAAAGAAGGACCTGAAAAGACATGAACAGTCTGTTGAGGACTATTAATGGGTGAACTTACCTCAACAGAAATGGTCATTTGCTTATCACATTACAAATTCCTCTGTTGAACCTCGGATGAAAATTATCCATGATTCTGAGATCGAATAGTGTATATATGAATTGCTGCTGAAGCCTAGATCTCCTCCTTGGTCCTCGTGACCTCTCCTTACTTGAAATGCTACACACTCTTACTGCTGCATGGGTATCTCCTCAGATATAGCCTTTCTGTCCAGCAGTACTTCCTGGAATGCCCATGTCACCATACGACATCATCCGGTCACATGGGCATTCCAGGAAGTACTGCTGGACTGAAAGTTTATCTGTGAACAGACCCATGTAGCTGTGAGTGAGCATGCACACAGCATTTTCAAAGTCTAATAATAACAACCACAACAACGTAAAAGATGCAGACCACGCAGTTGCTCCTAATCTCAATTTATATGTTAGAAAGCTGTCCAAGCTTGGTACACACCTGGGCATTATGAACACAGAAAATTTGACTAATGAACTTCCTAATTTTGAGTTTCAGAAGCATCACTATTGAAGACCTCAACCTATGTTCCATGTCCCAGCCTCTGTTTGTCAGCTTATTTTCAGAAACGCTAACAAAACCATTGCAAAATGGCTATTCCCTGTGGGTCGGTGTTCTGAAATGACACATTGCTGCCTGCAAGGCTGAATTACATTTTCAGATGGGAATGAAGCAGAAAGCAAAACTATTTCTTTTCTTCATCTTTTTCTTTTTCCATCCCTGATCCTTCAGAACAAAGGTGTATATCTTTGGCATTCTTATGAATATAAATGTGTTGCCCAATCCGAGGTATCCTTACATGAAAGTAAATTCCACTGAAGTTGCATTAGGCTGCAACCCTATGCACAGAATTAGGAGTAAGCCCACTGAATTAAGCAAGATTTACTTCTCTGTAAAGATACATGGTACATTGGCCTGTAAGCCCTATACCTACAGGACTAAGCTGATCAATAGAGTTATAGTGAATACTGCTCCCAAGTTCCAATGGCACACTAAGTTCTTTAGTTTATAAATATGGGTAATTCACACATCAGTTTTCCCACCAAAAAGTACTGGTGGGTTCTAATGTCATTCTTTGATCCAAACCAGTATTTTAGAATACCCCAATTTCCTAACAGGCTGGTCCAATCCAGGACGCTTACTAGAGTGAATGGATAAAGTAGTATGAATTTGTTGTTCCTGTCGGTTATTATACAGTATTCTACAGTAAGCAATTGCACTGTCCGGTTTTCAGACCATGCACAGCCCTCCCCCCCCCCAATCCTTATATGTTTTCTCGGTAAGAAATTGTCTGTATTTACCACATTCAAGCTGTGAGTGCTCTATCCTTATGTAGTCAAAATGACACTGCACAGATACACGCAAGCGGGAGGGATCAACAAGTTTGGGGAAACTCCAATGTTGGCAGATGTACAACCTCCCCCTTAAATTATTCCTAAGGGGGGAAAGGTTCTGTGCCCCCCCATAGCCAAATGAGATCTGAGCATGCTCAGTGGACACTGATTGTCTGACTGTGGAATAATAACAATAACAATAACAATAGCAATAGCAATAATGGGAATCTGGGAGCAGGGAGTGGGAATGGATTGGAGTGTCTAGCATACTGAGCAGAAGCACTCCATCTTGCTGGTTTTGTTGAAAGTCCTGCTTGTCTTCCTTAAAAGACAACTGGCCCACCACTACTGAACTTCCCTTGTTATGTGCAGTGGCAAGAAAGGATTGGGTGCAGCCAGACAGGTTTGGCCAGTGCCCTGCATCATGAACTGTGCATCCCCTGAAGATTTCCCTGTATCTTCTGCAGTAAGCTGGGACTTCTGTTCTCTGGCAGCATTCTGGGGTTTCATGACAGACAAATCAATGTGGAAAACGTTTCTTGAAGTGAACTAGGAAAATACTGTAGGCATCCAACTACCATAGAACAGTGAGTGTAACCATCAGATTTCCAAGCTGTTCAGAAACTGTTTCATTTTAACTTTATTGGTTTCCTGTTCTGGTACAACATTGAAGCAAGGGTACCCCACCCCCACCCCCTTTTGGAACAGTATTCAAATAAGTTTTTAATGAGCTCCTTAATTAAAGGCTAATTGAGGTGAATTCATTAAAGATTTCAAATCATTCTTATCAGGACGGTTCTGTGCTTAAGGTAAGCTTTAAATATTTGTTTCACCAAGCCTTGTTTGATCATAAAATATGCCATGTTAAAATCTAATTGGAATTGGTATGTGCTTTTTTTTCCCCTTAGAGCCCTTTTGGGGCAGTTAACGTATGTAAATTTAATATGGACCTAATATTGGTCTTCCAAGATAAAGAAGCAATGAAATAGCTTCTATGGGATATTATTTTGAGTGTGCTAGACATTTTTTTTTTTAATCAAGGGTCTGTGGGGAAATGGTAATTATACAGAACCATTGTTAATCTCACAGTTCTGTTGCTGGTTCGAAAATCATAACTTTTGTCTGGGGCTTCTTTCTTCTAATTGTAGTGTCCATACTAAACAGCAGGGCCATTTCAGCTAGGGAATATCACTACATGAAGACAGTGCATGCAGCCCAAACCTGTCATTGTCGGAACACTCAGACAGTTAATGAATGAGTGCATTAATTAATTAGCTGAATGTCTTTGTCAAGGACTATTTCTCTCATTAACGCTATTCTTTTACAAGATCAAAACAGAGTTGTTTGTTGTTATTTTTTTAACTTCACAGTGCTTGAATGACTATGTAATAGACCATGGTATCCTCCTGAAAGGGGCTCCATGGGTTGGGTATTGGAGGCACCATGTTACAGTGGTTCTGGTCCTACCCACAAGGTCCATTTCAGAAAGTAAGACTGGATGACCACTCTTTGACCCCTTGGCAACTGAGCTACAGGGTTCTGCAGGGTACCATCTTGTCCCCAGTATTGTTTAACATCTATATGAAGCCACTACGAATGAGGATTTGGAGCAAAGTCCCATCATATGCTGATGGCACATAGCTCAATCTCCCCATGACCCCTGAATCAAATAAGGTTGTGCAAGTCCTGAATCAGTGCCTAAACTCAGTGATGGGATGGGTGACGGCCACTAAACTCAGGCTGAATCTTGACAAGATGGAGGCCCTGTGGGTGAGTGGTTATTGAGTTCAGGAGATAGGCTCATTGCTGTTCTGGATAGGGTTACACTCCCTCTGAAAAATCAGATTTATAGTTTGGGGGTACTCCTGCATCCATCTCTGTTATTGGAGGCCCAAGTGGCCACAACAGCTCAGAGTGCCTTCTAACAGGTATGCCAGCTACAGCCAGCTATGGCTACAGTGGTACAGGCATTAGTAACCTCAAGACTGGATTATTGCAATGCACTCTAGGTGAGGCTACCCTTACAGCTGCTCAGGAAACTGGAGCTAGTGCAGAATGTGGCAGCTCAACTGTTGCTGGGACCTGCCCCTTTTCAGCATGCAACACCTTTGCTGAGGGAACTGCACTGGCTGCCTATTCGCTACCAGGCAAGGTTTAAGGAGTTATTATTGCTGTATAAAGCCTTAAACAACTGGGTACCAGGATATTTTAGAGAGCATCTTCTAAAGGGGGTTGGACATGATGGTCTTGTAGCCCCCTTACAACCCTGCTATTCTGTGATTCTATGATTCTCCCTTGCCAGCCTGGCTAGTCACTGAGGTCATCATTCGAGACATTCCTGGTGGTTCCACATGGGCATGCAGTCAGAGTAGAGCATACTGCCTCCTTTACTGTAGAATTCCCTGGCTGTTGATGTCAGGCAGGCATGTGTTTTGGTGCCTGGTGAAGACATTTTTATTTAAACAAGCCTTCCTTGACTGACCAGCCACAGTTTTATTGCTCTAATACCATTTTAAAGATTTTAATTCTGTATTTTGATTCTTTTTCACCCTTTCCTTCTTATTGCACATCACTAGGGAACTGTGTTAGATGGAGAGTGGTACATCGATCTTGTGAATAAATGAATGAATGAATTTTAAAATCTATGTATTTGTGTTTTTATTCATACACATGTATCCATCCCAAATTTTGCTGGAGTGGATGCTGATGGTGGCTACTAGGTGTATGCTTTGGATTCTGCCAAATCCTGAATCCCAAACCAAATCAGGCTGATTTGAACAGATTTGGGAGATAGCCAAAGCAAATTGGGGTTTCTTCAAAGTGAACCTGAATTGGAATTCTCCTGCAGATTTGTTAGCAATTCAAATTGGGAGGGACACAGAGACACAGGCATTGTGTCTGCCAAAATTTTATTATTTCTCTCCATAGAAGGAAAACTCCCAGGTGGGAAGAGAGGGAAGGCAGGGAGGGGATATGACTGACAGCTCTAGCTTTTAATCACAGTGTATGGTTTCACCAGGCTTCTCCAATCCTAATGATTTGGGGGCAGGGATGTTGAAGTAATATATCGTATCGCAGGACTATTCCAGTGTTCAGTTATTTGGGGGGATCTCTGTGATGTTTTGAGAACAGGAACTGAAAAAAAAAAAAGGTTGGTGGGATCTGTGGGATCTGGGAGGGTGTAGCATTGGTGCTTGTTTGGAAAATGGAGCATATTCACGTCCTTCTGTCTTTGCCAGTGTATGCTTGACATCTACCCCTGTCTTATTGCACTTTCTGTGGAATATGTGAATAAGCAAAACGTGGTGAAAGTTCTCCAAATTCCATCTCAATGCTCATTCCAACTCTAGTCTGTATCAGATTGCAAGCTTCCCCCCCACATGAAAATCTGTGCATATTTTCATGCATATTTTTCCAAATGTACTCATGAAGTGTGTGCATCTTTGAAATGTATGCATTCTTCTCCCATTGATTAAAGCATTTTTGTGTGCATTTTTCAAAAGTACACATTTTTCCAAATATATGCATGCTGTTGAACACATTTTGTGGGGTCCATGAATCATATTGCAAGCTCAGACTTCGACAGCAGATTGTGTCCAACTCCATGTTTGGTCTGGAAGGTGTGAAGTGGGTACATCCTGATAAAAAATAAACTGAAACAAATTTCTCATACATCCCTAGCCATCAGGCAAAATATTAACTGGATACATAACATTGGCAAAAAGCGTGTTGCTCTAATTCTCACAACATATGAAGGCACTTGTATGAAAAGTCCTAGTATTAAAACTAAAACAAGATACAACCAAAAAACAGACTCTCCCCCTGGACACACATACAGATAGACTCATAAAATTACTAAGAGTTCAGCAGCCCCTCCCCAGAAAATAAATCACAAAAACAGCCTGGACTCAGTGGCAGTGAAGATGACTTACTTTTCATTTAAAAACCTTCTTTACCTGAGCAGGAAATCGGAAGATATGTTGGCTTCAGCCTTCACTGTCACAGGTCACTTTCCAACTATAGTGCTGTTGCAGTGAATTCTGAATTCTGCCCACCTCTCAATAGTTGCCATAATGATCTTGCTTTATTTGTATGATCACATATTGTGATATGAAGCAGATGTAACTCCTGATTATTCATCAGCTCTTTGCTTTGCTTTGCTTTCAGCTTGCTTCATCCTCAACTCCTTGACAAGATCAGATCATCAAGTGATTTGAAGAGATTGTTTCTCATGAGAGTTTTGTCATAGTGAGTCCTTGAATCGAGACACATTTCTAGAACATTCCAGGGCTTCATGTCAATCGGTTGGCCTACTGGAATAATTGATGGGATCACATCACATATGTCTTGATATCACATTAAAAACATGCTCTGGCCCACATCACGTATGAGTGAGTCCCTTTTCATTTATTTTTTCCATCACATTTCTCTTCCCCCTTTCCACATTGTTGAGACTGAGAGCAACAAATGCTGACAGCGCAGCCATCCTTTCCTTTCATTTGATGTGCTTGAGACTGAGCCATACTTCATTAAAATAGGAGGCATCCCTGCAGCTGATATAAGGGGAGGAGATTTTCACTGTGGCACTGGCAGTAGAAGCCCAACAGAGTGAAATATTATTGGTAACAGATCCATCAATTCCATCCTGCATTGGACTTGTCTCAAGACAGATAGCTCTGCATTGTGGCCTTCCTTGATCTCATTTCAGAGATTTCCAAGGTACGATTCTGCTACTGATCAGCACTATTAGAAATTGGCATCTTGATCAACAGGGTGGATCAGAAATAGCTGATAAGGTCAACTGATTGGGGTAGTAGTAACAGTCGTTTTATGAAAGTTGTGGCATTGCTGGGTACTTGCTGAGAGACCCACAGTCCAGTAAGAGGGGGACACTGGTGACTTTGAGAGCTTCCTGCTCTGCTCCTCATCCTCCTTGCTTTTGTGATATGTCCAGCTACCCTCTGTGATCATGCAAGCAGTGACACGGGTGAGGAGACGGAGCAGGATCCCTCAGATACTAATGAGGACGAATGTCATAGAAATCTGCAATGGGATCCAATGCATTTGGATTTCTATGAAGTTGACCCACAGATCCTGCAGCAGACTGGCTTTTCCCAAGTCACACGAATTCTGCAGACTGGTGGACTGTTTATTATTTTTATTTTTATATTATTATTATTAGTAGTAGTAGTAGTATTCTCCTCCTCCTCTTCCTCCTCCTCCTCCTCTTCTCTGGAATTTTACACAAATGCAGTCATAGAAAAATATGTAAACCAAACCAAACAAACAAAGACCAGCCAAAAATGGATATTACCCCATAGGCTAAAACATGAAAATGCACATGAGGGGCAGGATTTGTGCCATGTGTGTGCATGCACATTTTTGCAAGTGCAAATCTGTTCAAGGGCAAATTTGTGCAAATTTTGGAAAGGGGGGGGCGCTAATTCCATCAATAAGTGGACGAGGGAACAAAGGCCATCTGACAGTCTGTGAAATGCAGATGGAACTGTTTTTACAAAATCCATACATCCCTACTAAGGGGAGGGCCTTTTCAGTGGTAGCACCCCAGCTGGGGAATGCTTTTCCCAGAGAGGCTCTCTTGGTGCCTATGTCATGGTCTTTTCAGTATCAAGTGAATATCTATTTTCCCAGGAGTTTTAGTCTTTTCATTAAAAGAAAGAAAGAAAAGCGGTTAGTGAATTTTAAGATCCTGCACTGCTGCTGGCTTTTACTTTGTTTTTGTTTTTTATTCTAGTTTTGTTCTGCTTTAAACGTTTAAATGTTTTTGGATGATATTTTATTGTTCTATTATAATTGTTCTGTTATATTGTTCTGGGAACCGCCCAGGGAGATTTGGCTAGTGAGTGGTATAGAGGTGAAATGAAATGGAATGGAATGAATGAATGAATAATAAAATAAATTCAACTTGCATTCTGCTCTCTCACTGGTGGTTGTGCAGATTGGGCCCAGAGGGAGAGGACAAGCCATGGTGACAATGGCAAATAGGTGGTGGGATCACTCAGAGAGGAGGGGACACTGAAGGCATATTGCCAAAGCCCCCCCCCCAACTGAAGGCAGCACTGTGTAGTAGTCACATTTATCATTACTGGCTTTCTTTTTCAAGAAAATTTAAAATGACTGACACCTGGCCATTAAAACAACCATAGAAAAATATAACACGTTGCAAAAAAAGAAAAAGAAAAAAAAGAGAGGAAATTATGGAGAAGTAACAATCACAGTACTACGGTTCAACAGAACACATTCATAAGCAGCTCTCTGTTTTAAACCATCACTGAAAGGCTTCCCCGGCCCCCAAAAAAGAAGAAGAAAAAAGAAGACACCAAACAACAGAAAGTGAGCAGTGACGGGGGTCTGGCCAGCTTTCCTAAGTAGGACATTCCCCAACGAAGGTGTGGCAACAGATAAGGTCCTATCTCTTGTACTCAGCCACTGAACCTTAGACAGCAAGAGGACACAGAACAGGACCTCTGGTGTTGATCTGAATTCATAGGAGAGTATATGCAGGAGGAGGTTGTCCTTCAAGTGCTCTGCTCCAAGCCAATTAGGAACATGGCATGTTTTCAAAAGCTGGTTGCACTGGATTAGTAAAAATGGGGAGGGGGAGGGGAACCCCACACTGGGGTAAATAAGGGGGGGTGTTATGTATTGTAGTCCCGTGAGTTTCAGACCCAGCTGGTCCTTTGTCAGGTAAAACCAGGAAGAGGAAAATGTCAGAGTTGGAGATGGTGACTCATTAAGTTTCTATGCATAGGAGGTTAAATAGTTAGCATCTCCAAATATGCATTTTTTTCTTCTTTCTGAAATGTTCGAATGAAGGACCAGTAGGGCCCAAATACTACAATAAATACATATCTTTCTCCTGTCATTTACCCAAATTTTCCACATTTTTGTTTGCCTCTTTTGGGATTCCCTAATTGTTGTTGTTGTCTGTTTGTTTGTTTGTTTGCTTGTTTCTTATGCACTGGATTTGCCTGTGTTCTCAAGAGATACTGGCAGGCTCAGAAGTATAGTTACTGAAGGGAAGATCAGCACTTCTGTATTGATATATTAAGGCTTATACTTACATCTCTATTGTCATGTGGAAGCCTTCACACATACATCCACACATGCAAAAACTCCCCCTGGGCAGATGTTTGCACTATATGAGTGGATACCAGGAGTGGGGCTAATCAGCACAGGCAGCTTTGTGAACATGGTTTCTTGCCACGGCCCCACTCTTTGCTCATGCATGGGAGAGGTATGCTTTCCATATACAGTGTGACAAGATCACAATGCTTGCCATGTGGAGTTTATATTAATGTGTATATGTGTTTGCTGTGTTAAATAGAACCCAGGTAAGTTAGGGTTAATGCTTTGGTAGAAAGTGAGTGAAAGGTGGGAGGGGTTTGTGTGTGAGAGAGAGGGGGGGCAGGAGGGAGAGGGAGAGATGAGACTGAGTTTATAAAAGGAAGGAGCTGACAGTTATTTCATAGAATCATAGAATAGTAGGGTTGGAAGGGACCTACAAGGCCATCGAGTCCAATCCCCTGCTCAATGCAGGAATCCAAGTCAGAGCATCCCTGACAGATGGCTGTCCAGCCTCGTCTTGAATGCCTCCAGTGTGGGAGAGCCCACTACCTCCCTAGGTAATTGGTTCCATTGCCGTATTGCTCTAACAGTCAGGAAGTTTTTCCTGATGTTCAGCTGGAATCTGGCTTCCTGTCACTTGAGCCCATTATTCCGTGTCCTGCACTCTGGGATGATCAAGAAGAGATCCTGGCCTTCCTCTCTGTGACAACCTTTCAAGTACTTGAAGAGCGCTATCATATCTCCCCTCAGTCTTCTCTTCTCAAGGCTAAACATGCCCAGTTCTTTCAGTCTCTCTTCATAGGGCCTTGTTTCCAGTCCCCTGATCATCTTTGTTGCCCTCCTCTGAACCCTCTCCAGTTTGTCTGCATCCTTCTTAAAGTGTGGTGCCCAGAACTGGACACAGTACTCCAGATGAGGCCTAAGCAGTGCTGAGTAGAGGGAAACTAGTACTTCCCGGGATTTGGAAGCTATGCTTCTATGAATGTAGGGATGTCGGAGAATTTCTCCACGAATCTCTGGGAGGCCGAATGCCAACGCATTCGGCCCCCCAAAATTGGTGGAGAAATGGTCCGCCCCCCCCCCCCAGGATGGGACTTACCTTTGTCAAATATCCCTGCTGGCGGCGGCTCCAGGCGGCGGTTCGACAGCGGTGGCGGCGGCCGGTCTTCCGACCGGCTGCCGCCGCTGCCATTTCCAAGTAAAATAACAACAACAAACGTGATAGGCTACGTAAAGATTTACATAGACTATCACGGCTAGATTTTCAAAAAACACCGTGATAGGCTACGTCAATGTTTATGTAGCCTATCACGGCTGACTTTGGGGGGGGGGAAGCGTGTATGCAAATGGCGGCGCCCATGGGCGCCGCCATTTGAGTTCCTTATTTGGGCACATGTAGTCTATGTAAACATGTAGTCTATGTAAACGTTGCCCTTATTTTTGCCGTAGTCTACGTAAATGTTTACGTAGACTACATGTGCCTAAATAAGGAACATAAATGGCGGCGCCCATGGGCGCCGCCATTTGCGTATGCTTTTTTTTCCCCCCAAAGTCAGCCGTGATAGGCTATGTAAACATTTACGTAGCCTATCACGGCTGACTGCAGGGACACAAATGGCGGCGGCTATGGCCGTCGCCATTTACGTCCCGGCAGGAGACGAGATTCATGGCCGGAGGGACGGGGCACCTCCCCCCCTCCAGAATTTCGGCTGGAGGGACGGGGCGCCTCCCCCCTGGCCAGAATTTTGGCGGGGAAGGATGGGGCACCTCCCCCCGCCCAGAATTTCAGGGGGAGGGATGGAGCACGTCCCCCCCACCGCCAAGCAAGCTGCGGGACCAGGTAAGGGACTTACGTCCATCCCTATTAATGCAGCCCAAAATAGCATTTGCCTTTTTTGCAGCCACATCACATTGTTGGCTCATATTCAGCTTGTGATAGACAACAATTCCAAGATCCTTCTCACTTGTAGTGTTGTTGAGCCACATATCCCCCATCTTGTAACTGTGCATTTGGTTTCTTTTTCCTAGGTGCAGAACTTGGCATTTATCCCTATTAAATGTCATTCTGTTGTTTTCTAATCTCCATTTGGTTAGATGGAGATAGGGTTTGGAGATAGGGTTTGATGAAGTTACATCTAGATAGTGTGGTTGTGACAGTCAGACTTAGAAGGGGTATTGTAGGCAGGGAAAGACCAAGAATGGAGTGATTAATTATACGATATAACATCTCTTGTATGAAATAAACTTTAATTTGTTTGTTTTAAAATGATAAAATCCCACGTCTTGTTAATCTTTCTGTGCTACCAAGAGGATTCATATTTCCTGGATACTTCTCCTGGTTGGGTAAAGAGAACTAATTAGGCATATTATTGAGTATCTCTTTTAACCTGGTGAATCTAGGGGCTGAAGCTTGTGGGATAGTGAGGACAGCTGTGCTGTCCCAAAATGGAAGCAGACAGACTGGAGGGAGGGTTACGTCACATACAGCTAGTGATTTCTAGGGATGTTCCAAGTATGTAAGATTGTCTCTAATTTTTGATCTGTGAAATGCTGTATGGTAGGGTGCCTCAACTGTCAGTTACTCAGGATAGTCCTTCTTTTCTGGTCCCTCCCCGTATTAAACCATTGTTCCTGCTTTGTATTTTTGAGAGATTTTTGAGATTTCTTTTAAAATTGTATGTATATATGTATATGTATTTATTCTCCTTTATACCACTTAATACACTAAAATCTCTAAGCAGTTCACAATACATATATAACGAAGTATAAAACCAATGCAGAAACAATATAGAACAATATTAATTAATTAATTAATTAATTAATTAAAAATAGATTTTCTTAGTGGACTTTCCAAAGCTACCATTCTTTGGAGTTTGCAAAGCTCCCTGCCTCCTGCCCTCTCTGCTCCAAATCCCACTCCCTACATTATTTTCTGCTGGAAAAGCAGCCATTGGGGTTTTTCATTTCACCAACAAGTAGTACTATTTTATTGACTATTTGGATTTTGTACTTTACGTTTATATCCTTTTTATAATGCTAGATTTAAATTACATAAGACCAGATGCAGTGACTGCTAAGTAGTGTCTGAGCTACTAAAATAAAAAGAAGATAATTATTTTTAGTAAAGGTTGTGACTATTATATTCTTAAATGCACAGGGGGATAGGTGGAACTCTCTTGCTTACACACCAATTATTTTCAACTCTTTCAAGATAACAAAGGTAAAAATGCCATTGTGAAATTCTACAGACCTTGAGGAAAACACATAATGCTATCACCAAAACATGGTGAAATATTTCCATTGATGCTTTACAAATCATCTGAAATCAGTAGACTTATTTTTAATTGCTATTTGCCCCCCACACACTTTTATTTGTTTCTCCTTCTGTAAGACTCCATCATTTTAACAAGGCCCAAAGATAATGAAGAGCTATTGTCAATGTATTTGGCTGGATGTTAGCCCAATCCAAAAGGACGCAGGTGTACAACAATGCCTTTAAAACATAGCTCTCCAACAGTCCACTTCTCCCTATTTATCAGGGACAGTCCCTATTTTCTTGTCCTTGACCTTAAATCTTAAATCACTATCTCTCCTTTGTCCCTCTCTCCTCTGCCCCCCTTTGCAGAATATCTTGTCAAGTTTTTATAAGGGATGATGTAAAAGCCAGAATGAACAGGCCCAAATGGCACCTTTATTTATTTTTTTTGAAAAATGACAAAAACAATGGCATGTGTTAGAGACCCTTGGAAACAATATTTTGGGACTGGAACCCTTGCAATATTATATTATTATTAACCCCATAATGCCCCTATTATTAACCCATCCAGAACAGAATGGAATAGCCTGGAATCCCATCTTCCAAGTGAACCAAACCAATTCAACAGTCGTGCATGACTAGATGGGACATGGGAGTGATGCAGTATGCCATAAACAAACATTCTTAGAATGAAAAGTCATCTTTAATGTCAATTACAATAATATAACAGGATCAATACAGCCCAAAACATTACAATAATGTGCCTTTAACTCTTAGCCCTACCTAGTAACATTTGACATCATCAAATGAAATATGTCAATTACTAAACTTACCATAGTTATATTTGGCTAATTTGCCACTGAAAATAATTTGAGCATGTAGCCCTTATCTTTCCCTATGTAAGTTTTACATTGTACACTTGTTATTTCAGGAAGCCTTCCTTGAGTGACATTGACTGCCCAGTCACTGAGGTCATCAGAGGGCATGGTCCTGGTGGTTCCTCATGGCCTGAATAGAGTCCAGCAGGAGAAGAGCCTTCAGGGTGGTGGTCCCCTTCCTTTGGAATTCTCTGCCTTTGGAGGGAAAACGTTGTGTTGCTTCCGGTGCATCCTGAAAACATTGTTATTTCAGGAAGCCTTCCTTGAGTGACTGGCCATGGTATTTATCAGAACTTGGTTTTCTCAGAACTCTCTTTTCCAGCGCCCTTATTCGCTGCACATTCCCAATGTAGCATATGATTGGTTCAGCTCACTGCCACTGTCATGGTTGCAAAAAAATACTGTGATTTAAAATGGTGCATGGCTAGAGCTTGGACTGGCCAAAGCAAGGTTTCCCTTTACTGCATGTTAAATTATTAATCCTTGCCCTGCTACTATTGTTGCCTGTTTGGGGGTCATTTGGTGCCAACACCACAACAACAACCAACACCTGCTTCTATGAATGATAAGGGGGCAGAAGAGAAGAAATGGGGAGGGAGGGAGAAGACTGAGGAAGAGGGAAACAAATGTTAGATAACAGGAACAACTCTGCATGCTTCCAGACAATAGGGGGAGACAGAGAACATAGCTTGTTCATCCTCCTTATTGTCCTGTAACTTGATCAGTTCCCTTTTCCTGCTCCCTCCCCTTCCTCTTCCTTCTTCCTCCTTTTCCTCTGCCTCTGTATCAAGCACTATATGGCTCTCCCCAAGGAGGAAGCCAGTGACCACACCTCATGCCTTCACTCACTTACACTCACACACACAGCTCCAAGGGGTGCTTGTAATTAAACAATGTTAGATAGCCTTCTCTGACAATGTGTATTAAAGCACTAATAAAGTAAGTTGATCTGAACTTCTTTTAAACTGGCTCTAGCCTGTGCTTATTAATGTGTGTTGCCACATTTTCTCTACATAAAGTAACTCTGCTGTAAGTCACACCAGACTTCCCAACAACAGATGGCTCCCTTTTCCTAACCCTTTTCCCCAGACTTTGTACAGTGGTGCTTTGTACATTGGTGCTTTCACTACAGTTTTACTTCAACTTCAACTGTAAAATTATATATACTCTGTGTGTGTGTGTGTGTGTGTGCACGCGCGCGTATATGGGACCTGTTTATTCCCTTCTTGTTGTTGCCTGGTAAGGGTGTGGGAAACAAGCAAGGCGCGGCGGGGGGATAACAGGGAAACAAAGTAGCCAGGATGGTACCCCCCAAAGAGATCTTGCCCAGGGGCTCCCCCAGTCCTGACAGGACCACTGTCTACATAGATAAATGGTCTGATTTAGCTTTATACAACCATTTGGAATTTGGCCTAAGTAGAGAGAGTCACACTCTCAGGAATTCTTAGCAGTATCATATACATTCACGTTATAACTATTACTCTCTTGCTACATTGTTACTAGCCAAGTGCCTGGCACTGACAGGAATTCTAGCAGTGTAAAATGGGAACATTCTAAAAAAAAGAAGTAAACTGCATACTTTACAGATGTTGAAGGGGTGTTTCGATCTCCGTTAAAGCCTATTCTCTAGCGATTACTGTTATGATGTACTCCATTACTGGCTTTTAAAATTATTATTATTATTATTATTAATGGAGCAGTCATCATATTCCCTTTATTTTCTCATGGAAATATAGAGCGGAAACCACCAAGGGATTTTGCAGAAATCATCTTTCAGTCCCCCCAACCCCCATCAGTTACTCACCTGCTAGTGAACCAATCTACAAGAATTTGGAGAATTCAGGAGAGTGTGGGATATTTTTGTTGTGGGATATTTTCCCTCGGGAGGCAGAGCGATGTTCACAGAGCACAAGGCAAGATGATCAATACCATTATCTGTACGTTTTTGACTGTGTTTCACCGCTTACCATCTATGGTGTTTCTGGAAAGGGGCTGGGAATTGAGCAAGCAACATGCTAGCGATTTTCTATCACTCTACCTCTTGGGAGATATTTTTAAAAACTCTCTGAGAATAGAGGTGAGAGACAGCAGAGTAAAAACACAATACTGGAGCTAGTTTTTGGTTTTGACCTGCAAGAAGGTGGGCAACTCAGGCACAATCCTATGGGGATAGTCTGCCGCCTCTGAACTTGTATGCAACTGACTATACAATGCAGGGTGGGTAGATTGTGGGGATCTACTTGACACTCCAACCACCCTGCATTTGCAGCTAGATGGTTGATCTCAGCTGTCTAGCCAGGGCGCCTTGGAGCAGTGGGGGGGAGGCTGGACGGTGCATAGGAAGTATCATAATGGCAGTTCTACTGTCCCCTCCCTTCCCTGCCCCCAGGGATGTCCCCTTTTCCCCTGCTCCACACTGCTCTTATGAATGCGGAGCTGGGGACAAACCATGCCAGTGGCGGGGGAGGGGTGAGGAGTCAGTTTTTTGGGAACCAACCTCAGAGCGCTGTCTCTGAGCTCAGTTCCCAGAAAATGATAAATCCCATGGCCATCTAGCCACTGTATAGTGACCATAATATTATGCTGTCAGTCTCAGTGGATAAACTTTTCCTTCTGGATCTGACACATCATTCTGTTTTTGTATGGGATGCAAATGACCTTTGTGTGAGACCATTACACATACTGCACATATACTTGAATGGGCAGATGAAAGCGGACACAGGAGGCTGCTTTATACTGGGTCAGACCATGATCCACCTGGCTCAGTATCGTCTGCTCTCTCTGGAAGCTGCTCTCTTGGGGTTCAGACAGGGGGCTTTGCCACGCCTGTTCTGGAAATGCCAGGGATCCCTCTCTTAAGACAACAGTGTTGTTTTTCACCTGAATATTTCATGCCATTTACGATGATGGTGCTGGTGATGGGGACAATGGATATCAATGTGATGATTTAGGTCTTTTTGCCTACTTCACACTGTAAGTGAGGTTGGCAGTTGATTTCAGGTTGTTCTGGTCTGATTTAAATACTTTGGTGATTTGGTCACCTTTGCTATAGGGGTGGACGAAAGTCACTTACCTTTTCTCGCAGCTTGTTCGCGGTGGGGGGGAGCGCTTCGCTGCTCCCCCTGCGAAGTTCAGGCCGGGGGGGAGGCTTCCCACCTCGCCCGGCTGAAATTCAGGCTGGGGAGGAGGCTTGCCGCCTCGCCCGGCCGCAAACGCGAAAGTAAAAAAAACAAAAAAAAAACGCCTCCTGATAGGCTACGTGACGATTCACGTAGCCTATCACGGCTAGATCTGCAAAGTCAGCCGTGATAGGCTATGTGAATTGTCAAGTAGCCTATCACGAGTGACTGTAAAAAAAAAAAAAAAGCGCGTACGCGAATGGCGGCCCCCATAGGGAGCCGCCATTCGCGTTCCTTATTTAGTTGCTGTAGTCTATGTAAATGTTTACGTAGACTACAGCGACCAAATAAGGAACGGGAATGGTGGCTCCCTATGGGGGCCGCCATTATCCGTACACACTTTTTTTTTTTTTAAGTCACCCGTGATAGGCTACGTGACGATTCACGTAGCCTATCACGGCTGACTTTGCAAATCTAGCCGTGATAGGCTACGTGAATCGTCACGTAGCCTATCAGGGGACTTTTTTTTTTTTTCCTTTTATTGCAATGGCGGCGGCGGCAGCCGGTCGAAAGACTGGCTGCCGCTCCCGCCCCGCTCGAACACCCGACGAACTGCCAGCCGGACCCGCCGCCGGGAGGGACATTCAGGGAAGGTAAGTCCCGTCCCGGGGGGGTGCGCGGGGTGCGGGGGGGTGCGGAGGATTTCTCCCCAAAACTTGTTCGGGGGGCCGAACACGTTGGCGCTCGGCCCCCCGAAGTTTCGGGGAGAAATTCTCCGCCATCCCTACTTTGCTAACTAGGCAGGTATGCGTGTGCACCTTTGGTGGGGAATGGGGTTGGTGAGCATTCGGAGGCACTGTTTCTGGTGACTGGTAAGGCCTGAGGCTTCCAGCTCAGTGCTTGCACCCCCCGTTGGAAGATAAGGATTACCTTTGAGGCCAAGTCACCTCACCCACTTGATGTTTTGCAGCCCAGGTTGGGGGGGCAGTGCCAAGGGAAGGCCTCCTGTTCCAAAATTGGCAGACCGGAGGGGTGGTGATCAACGATGCTACTCTACAAGCATCAGATGTCTTTCCCGATACAATGCCAGGTCAGCTGCTGGCTTAGCGAAGTTGCCCACTTAGGTTTCCCTTTGCAGATCTGATCAATTTTAAGAACTGTGGCCCAAATTTTATACCAATTACTTGTGTCTTTTCTCTTTATTCCCCCCCTGTCCTTTCACCTGCAAATGGATATAATGTATATAAGAAATTCATTTCAGTTCATTTTTGATCAGGATTTGACCCAGTTCACACATTCCAGACTGAACACAGACTTGGATGCTTTTCTGAGCTTGCAGTGTGATTTGCAGGCCCACCCACCCCTATTAGTTTGACAGCATGCTCACATTTCAAAATGAGTAGATTTCAGAAATATGCATAAATACACCTTAATCATAGCAGAAGAATGCATGCATATGAAAAATGAGTACATTCCCAAAGTGTGTACATTTAAAAAATGTATACAATTGATCCATACATTTGTGGGAAATATGCACAGAAACACGCATGGATTTTCATGTGGAAAAACAACAGCAGCAACAGCAGCAACAACAACAACAACAAAGTTCTCAATCAGAGACAGACTTGAGTCAGAACGAGCTTTGAGATGGAATTCAGAGAACTTCCATGAGCTCAAGTTTAGCTGATTGATTCACACACCCCTACTTATCAGACACAATAAAAGAAGAAATACCCAAAAAAGGACAAAAGAGGACACCAATTTGTATAAAATGTGCGTATCCTAATTTATATTTGTATATACAAATGTAGGGGGAATTATTATAGTTTAAATAGAAATATATACAACACATTTTACCATTATGTGGAACACTGCAGCCAGATGACTTTTGTGCCTTACTCAATCTGGTGTCCAGGTTATCTTAAGAACATAAGAAGAGCCATACTGGATCAGACCAAGGGTCCATCTAGTCCAGCATTCTGTTCACACAACAGCTAACCAGCTGTCAACCAGAAACCTACAAGCAGGGCATGAGCACAACAGCACCCTCCCACCCATGTTCCCCAGCAAGTGGTGTATGCACACTGCCTCTGGCACTGGAGGTAGCACATAGCCATCTAGACTAGTAGCCACTGATAGCCTTTTCCTCCATGAATTTGTCCAACCTCCTTTTAAAGCCACCCAAGTTGGTGGCCGTGGTAGTGAGTTTCATAGTTCGACTGTATGCTGTGTGAAGAAATATTTCCTTTTATCTGTCCTGAATCTCCCACCAATCAGCTTCATTGGTGCATTCCTGCATTGAGCAGGGGGTTGGACTTGATGGCCTTGTAGGCCCCTTCCAACCCTACTATTCTATGATTCTATGATTCATAGGATGACCCGGGGTTCTAGTATTTTGAGAGAGGGAGAAAAATATCTTCCTATCTATATTCTCCATACCATGCACAGTTTTATACACCTCTTGATGGACAGCTTCAAGCAAGGCCTAGGCCTTCCTTCTGATGGTTCTTCATCTTTAAATTGGACTTGGCCCTTCAAACAGAGGACACCTTCAAAATAGAGGACAGTCCCCTGGCAGCCCTTCAAATAGAGGACTGCCCTCTGCAAAAGAGGACACATGGCCACCCTAAGTATAATTGACAGAGTACAAAAGGGAAATGGGATGGGTGGGAAGAAGAAAATACAATAAGCAAATTCAGATATCAGTGGAATGGCCCATGACGAGGACTCACACAACAGTTGGTCCAACCAAGCCAACAGAGAGGGCCATGGTGTCTCACATTTTCCTTTCATGTAGCCAGGTGGATAGGCTGCTGATAGTTCTGGGAGTGGATGAGACAAATAAGCAAGGAAGAACTAATGATCATATACTGTATGCATACTTGTATCTTAAAAACAACAACACCCACCCTTATTTCATAGCACCTTTTTGAGATTGAGCTCCTTGTTAAGCCACACATCCATACCAGATCAGAAACCCAAGAAAATAGGGGAGTGGTTAAATTGTCCATACCACTTGGTCCCATGATGACCAAACTATCCCAGAATGAGATAGTAGGGTGGATTGGCCATCATCTTCATGGCCTCAGATCACCCGGTTGCTGAGAGATGCCTTCCATGAGCACCATGATAAGTTAATTGTCATCTCTGTTCTTCAGCTTAAGGATTCCTTCATATATCATATATCTCACATATATGCAGTGACCCAGGAGCTACTTTTCCATGGCTTCATCTCATGCCACTGTTGTAACATTTGGAAGTCAGAAGAACTTGGGTGAGGTACATGATGATGCAGGTTTTCCCTTCTGATCGTCCCTGGAAGCGATGACAGTTGAGTGGGAGCACTGGTATAATTAGCCACACACCATGTGGTTCTCTGACTCCCAAACCTTACTGTAGTGGTCTGGTACAAAGCCACTCCTAAGCCACTGTGGAACCACATGGGGATGGTGCAATGAGGTAATTTTAGACCGTGGACATAATAGTCTTATGGGGCTCCCCCTTTCAATGGCCAGGTGTATTATGTCAGTTGTGAAGCACAGAACCATCATTTCTCCTCATTCCCAACCATCATCCCATGCTTTACAACTTGTTTTACTTTCCTGATACGTGAGAACAACAATAACAACAGAACTGTTTGCCAACATCATCATCATATCATCATATCTGACCATGTGCAGTTTTGCATTTTGTTGTTCAGTCATTCAGTCGTGTCCGACTCTTCGTGACCCCATGGACCATAGCACGCCAGGCCTTTCTGTCCTCCGCTCTCTCCCGGAGTGTGCTCAAGTTCATATTCATTGCATCGGTGATGCTATCCAGCCATCTCATCCTCTGCCGTCCCCTTCTCCTTTTGCCTTCAGTCTTTCCCAGCATCAGGGTCTTTTCCAGGGAGTTTTCTCTTCGCATTAGGTGGCCAAAATATTTGAGCTTCAGCTTCAGTATCTGTCCTTCCAATGAGCAGTCAGGGTTGATTTCCTTTAGGACTGACTGATTTGACCTTGTTGCAGTCCAGGGGATTCGTAAGAGCTCACTTAAATCATAGCACCACAGGAATAAAATATGGTTACTTCTCCTGTCTTGAGACCCTTGTCAACTGCCACTCTCTGTGTGGTCATTTGGTGGTGAGGGGGAAGGGGTAGGGATGCACGAAAGTCACTTACCTGGTCTCGCAGCTTGCTTCGCGGTGGGGGGGAGGCACTTCGCTGCTCCCCCCGAAGTTCAGGCCGGGGGGGGGAGGCTTCCCTCTTCGCCCGGCCGAAATTCAGGCCGGGGGGGAGGCTTCCCGCCTCGCCTGGCCGAAATTCAGGCTGGGGAGAAGCGCCCCGTCTCCCCGGCCATGAACTTCAAAAGAAAAAAAAAACGCCCCCGTGATAGGCTACGTGACAATTAACGTAGCCTATCATGGCTAGATCTGCAAAGTCAGCTGTGATAGGCTACATTAATCGTCAAATAGCCTATCACGGGTGACTTTGGAAAAAAAAAAAAAAGCGCATACGCAAATGGTGGCCCCCATAGGGAGCCGCCATTCGCGTTCCTTATTTGGTCCCTGTAGTCTACATAAAGATTTTCGTAGACTACGGTGAAAATAAGGACAACGCTATTTGCGTTGTCCTTATTTTCACCTTAGTCTACGTAAATCTTTACGTAGACTACAGGGACCACCAAATAAGGAACGCGAATGGCGGCTCCCTATGGGGGCCACCTTTTGCGTACGCGCTTTTTTTTTTTTTTCAAAGTCACCCGTGATAGGCTACTTGACGATTAACGTAGCCTATCACGGCTGACTTTGCAGATCTAGCCATGATAGGCTACGTTAATCGTTACGTAGCCTATCACAGGGGCGTTTTGTTTTTTTTTACTTTTCTTGTAATGGCAGCGGCGGCAGCCGGCCAAAAGACCGGCTGCCACCCCCGCCCCTGACGAAGACCTGCTGAACCGCCGCTGGGACCCGCCGCCGGGAGGGACATTCGTGAAACATAAGTCCCATCCCGGGGGGGGCGGGGGGCGGGGGGGCGGAGAATTTCTCCCCAAACAACCTCCGGAGGACCGAATGTGTTGGCACTCGGCCCCCCGAAGTTTCGGGGAGAAATTCTCCCCCATCCCTAGGAAGGGGGTTATACTGTGGTGCCCTGGACTTTGGCCCCAAGTTCCAGCCCTAGCTGCACCATTGGTGGTAAGTAAACCCAGGAATCCTACATATATTTGCAGTGGAGACTGGTGGCTCTGAAGTTGGTGGGGCTGTAAATCCATTCTGAGTTTTAGTCAGAACCAGACAGAACTCTAAAGGAGCTATCCAAGGTGCTGAACCCTATCCCCAAACTGGGTTCAGCACCTTTGGTAGCTCTTTTAGTGTTCTGCCTGGTTCTGATTGGAACACAGAATGGAATTACAGCCCCACCAAAATCAGAGTCACCGGCTTCTATTGCATATTTGAAATTGGTGCTTAAAATTTCTTGTCAACAAGCTCGAGTTCCAGATGCTCTCTTTTTCCAATTTACCACAGGGTAAAATATCCCTGCAATGCTGGCACATTGCTAATTTCCATGTAATAATGATGGTCTATCAGTTGGTATATTTCTGCCTAAGCTTGTATTTGCTGCTGCACCAAATCTTAGGGAAAGACTTATGAGCTAAAATTTCCCACTATTATGTACAGCACACCTGGGCTTGTCTCCCCCACCCCTTGGTTAGACCTCATTGATGCCATTCCTCCTGCTGCCTTGAACACAGCAAAAACTTTAATATAAAGAGAGATACTAAACTTGGAGGTCAAATTATTAGTTTGCTTCTCTTTCTTGTCAGGACTGATTACTACCAAGGTATGTCATGACTTTAAAGAACCAAGTAACAAGTCACATATGTGTGGCCATTAAGCAGAGGACAGGAAAGCAATCAATAGAAGTACTGCAATCAAAAGGATGACATTCACCCTAGGTGACCAGATGAGGGAATAATAACAAAACACAGAAATAACTAAGCTCTGCTGAATTCCAAGATGTATTGATTGACTCATAATGACTGTAACGGATTAGAGAAAGAGAAAACTGATGTTTCCCTTTTGTTTCAGTTATTTCTTGAAGCCCTTGATTTGCAATAATATCAGTGTGGGCTTTGTAGCACACCTTACCCAACATCACTGGGTCTATCTGCAAGAGTAATGAATGCTGATCAAGAACATATGCTTTATACAGTCAGGTTATTGGTCTATCCAGGAACATAGATGTTGCCTCCTGCTAAGCCAGACCCCTGTTCCATCTAGCCCAATATTGTCGACACTGACTGGCAGAGGCGCTCCAGGGTTTCAAGCAGGAGTTTTTCCAGCCCTGCCCGGAGATGCCAGGGACCAAACAAAATGAGGAATTTGAAGAATATTTGAAGAACCAGGGAATATGAAGAACTATATTCTTCTATTATGTGTGTGTGTGTGTATGTGTGGAATCTCCCTCAATCCAGCTGTTCCCTGGAACCCCCCCCCCCATTCCCCCAGCGGTCTTCTGAGATAACTAACAGGAGGTTTGATCATGAGCTGGATGTGGAAATACAAAGCTGAGGGGAGAGGAGAAACAACTCTGTGCATGTCTACTCAGAAGTAAGTCTTACTGAGTTCAATGCGACTTACTCCTACACATTTCCTTGGTGTCTCACTTCTCCCTGTGCTTTATTAAGGATGGACGAAAGTCCCTTACCTGGTCCCGCAGCTGTTTTCGGTGGTGGGGGAGGCGCTCCGGTTCTCCCCCCCAAATTCTGGGTGGGGGGGAGGTGCCCCGCCCCTCCCCGCTGAAATTCTGGCCGAGGGGGAGCGCCCCATCTCCCCGGCCGTGAAATAAAAAAGTAAATTGTAAAAAACAAAAAACAAAAACGTGATAGGCTACGTAATGATTTACGTAGCCTATCTCGGCTAGATTTTCAAAGTCAGCCGTGATAGGCTACGTAAATCTTTACGTAGCCTATCACGGCTGACTTTGGAAAAAAAAAAAGCGCGTACGCAAATGGCGGTGCCCATGGGCACCGCCATTTGCGTTCCTTATTTGGGCACGGGTAGTCTACGTAAAGATTTACGTAGGCTACGGAGAAAATAAGGGCAATGCTGCGTTGCCCTTATTTTCACCGTAGTCTACATAAATCTTTACGTAGACTACCCATGCCCAAATAAGGAACGCAAATGGCAGCACCCATGGGCGCCGCCATTTGCGTATGCGCTTTTTTTTTTTCAAAGTCAGCCGTGATAGGCTACGTAAAGATTTATGTAGCCTATCACGGCTGACTTTGAAAATCTAGCCGTGATAGGCTACGTAAATCGTTATGTAGCCTATCACGTTGTTGTTTTTTTTTAACTTTACTGGGGAATGGCGGCGGCGGCGGCAGCCGGTCGGAAGACCGACCGCCGCCCCCGCTGAAACGCCGCCGAAACGCTGCCGGGACCCACCGCCGAGAGGGACATTCGCACGAGGTTAGTCCCATCCCGGGGGGGGGGGGTGGCGGAGAATTTCCCCACCAATTTTGGGGGGCCGAATGCATTGGCATTCGGCCTCCCAGAGATTCGTGGAGAAATTCTCCGCCATCCCTATTTATCCAGATGGAACGTTATGGCTAGAAACTGTTCTGGGAGGGACAAGCCAAAGAGTGAGCCTGCATGGAAGTGTAGCCTTTGTCCCTTCTCAGCTTCTTCTTGGGAGGCAAGGACATTTGGGAAGGGTTTTCAGTTAGCAGGTCACTCAAAGCATACAGCTGTTGCTTTCTTTTCCCTCTCAGGTTTCAGATGGTACCACTCAGACTGACCAGATCACAGAGATTAATAGTTTATTAGCATATGAACACTGCCAGAGTCCACCACCTCAGATTTTTTTTCTGAATTATGATACAAACTGACCTGACTGTACCTCCTGGACTAATCTGAGGATTAGAACTTAGTTATCCACCAGGCTTTGCATTTCCCAGCTGTTCTCGGGAGAAAACATATCAAAATGCATATATTTTAAATATATATGTGGATGAAAATATACATTTAGGGTGCAATCCTATGCATATTTAGACAGAAAAAAAGCCCTACAACCCCAGCATTCCCCAGCCAGCTAGGATTATGTCCTTAAAAATTGATATTTTGAAATATAAGATGCTTAGAACTATAACTTGAAATACCATTTTTTTTCATGCAGCTGGTTTTAAATTTCAGGTTCCTGCAGAACAGACATATGGATGAATATATACAGAAGTGATACTGATCAACCAGAAACAGACTGATTTGCCCATCCCTATTTTCAGAAACCAGGTCTGAAGGAGCCCTGGGTAAAGTTAGGGATGTTAATAGGGGTGTACGGATTCCGCACCGTCTGTTCCGGTGGGGAATCCATGGGGGGGGGGAGGCGATCTGTTCCACCACCCCCCCCGGAATCCTCCAGAGCGGTTCCGCTCCACTCGGATTCCGGGGGGAGGGGACTGGCTTGGGGGCACTTACCTTCCCTCCTGCCAGGCAGAGCTGTTCACCTCCTCCCTGTCCCTGCCAATTGCCTTTAAAAAAAGGTCTTAAAAAAAAGGCGATCAGGAGGATGTGCCCATAGACTTATACACAAATAGAGTCATGAATCTTGGGTATAAGTCTATGTGTCCATAGGCTTATATGCAAGATTCACCGCTCTATTTTGCATATAAGTCTGTGGGCACATCCTGCTGATCGCATGTGCCCATAGACTTATAAGCAAAATAGAGCGGTGAATCTTGCATATAAGCCTATGGACACATAGACTTATATGCAAGATTCATGACTCTAAATGTGCATAAATCTTTGGGCACATCCTCCTGATTACCTTTTTTTTAAGACTTTTTTTTAAAAGGCAATTGGCAGGGACAGGGAGGAGGCAAACAGCTCTGTCTGGAAGAAGCAGCTGAGTGCCATTCCACCTCCAGTCCTCCTGGAGCAGAGGTAAGTGGTCCTGATCCGCTGAGGATTCCTGAGGCCGGATTCCAAAGAAGCTGGCCTCATTTGAATCCACAGTGGATTTCTCTGACATCCCTAGGGATGTGTATGGATTGTGTAAAATCCCTTCCCTCTGTGTTTCTCAGATTGTCAGGCACCTTTCATAGAGTGCCAGGCACCTTTCATAGAGCATTTTTTCTATGATGAAATCTGTGAAAGTTAGAAAACTGGTTTGCAGGTCTGTGGAATCCACCCAACAAGGGCAAAGCCAGTCTGCTGCAGAATCTGCAAATCAGATTCATGAAAATCCAAACTCATTTGGTCCCATTGCATATTAGCATCAGGCAACTGGATTTACCTAGGGATGTATAAGAAATTTGTTTCAGTTCATTTTTGATCAGAATTTACCCAGTTTGCATCTTCTGGATCAAACACTAGGGATAGGGATGGCGGAGAATTTCTCCCCGAAACTTCGGGGGGCCGAGCGCCAACGTGTTCAGTCCCCAGAACAAGTTTCGGGGAGAAATCGTCCGCACCCCCCCGCACCCCCCCAGGACGGGACTTACCTTCACCGAATGTCCCTCCCGGTGGCTGGTCCGGCCGGCGGTTCGGCGGGTGTTCGAGCGAGGCGGGAGCGGCAGCCGGTCTTTTGACCGGCTGCCGCCGCCGCCATTACAATGAAAGAAAAAAAACAAACGCCCCCTGATAGGCTACGTGACGATTCACGTAGCCTATCACGGCTAGATTTGCAAAGTCAGCCATGGTAGGCTACGTCAATCGTCACGTAGCCTATCACGGGTGACTTTAAAATAAAAAAAAAAGTGTGTATGGCTAATGGCGGCCCCCATAGGGAGCCACCATTCCCCTTCCTTATTTGGTCGCTGTAGTCTACGTAAAGATTTACGTAGACTATGGCAAAAATAAGGGCAACGCTATTTGCGTTGCCCTTATTTTCACCGTAGTCTACGTAAACATTTACGTAGACTACAGCGACTAAATAAGGAAAGCGAATGGCGGCTCCCTATGGGGGCCGCCATTAGCGTACGCGCTTTTTTTTTTTAAAGTCAGCCGTGATAGGCTACGTGACGATTGACGTAGCCTATCATGGCTGACTTTGCAGATCTAACCGTGATAGGCTACATGAATCGTCACGTAGCCTATCAGGGGGCGTTTTTTTGTTTTTTTTTTAACTTTCGCGTTCGCGGCCGGGCGAGGCGAGGCGCCTCCTCCCCGGCCTGAATTTCGGCCGGGCGAGGTGGGAAGCCTCCCCCCCGGCCTGAATTTCGGCAGGGGCGAGGCGGGAAGCCTCCCCCCCCGGACGGAACTTCGCGGGGAGACCAGTGAAGTGCCTCCCCCCCACCGCGAAGTCCTTCGAGGACAGGTAAGTGACTTTCGTCCACCCCTAACTAGGGATGGCGGGGGTGCCTGTTTCGGTCCGCAAATCCATAGGACTGCCTGCACACTCCGAACTTCACCCACCAAGACCTCCCCCCAGCTCAAGATCCTCCCACTCTCAGTGAGCAGCCCACAACTCACCCAGACCTGTCCATCTCTGTGGTGATTGCCATGTTTTTAAAACACATGGTGATCGGAAGTCTGTGTCCATAGACTTATACCCAAAAAGTGCTGTGAGTCTTGCATATATGGGCAATTCACAATGCTTTTTGCATATAAGTCTATGTGCACACATAGACTTATATGCAAAAAGTACCATGAATTGCCCATACACACAAGGCTCACAGCACTTTTTGTGTATAAGTGTATGGACACATACTTCCAATCACCATGTCTTTTAAAAACATGGCAATCATGATGGGGGCAGATGGGTCTGGTAAGTTGCAGGCTGCTCACTGAGCATGAGAGGGGCTCAAGCGTAGTCCAGGGACTGACAAGGAGGGGCAAGGGCTGGGTGGCACCTGGAACACCTGGACGGGTGGGGGGCACCTATCCATCCCTATCAAACACAGACTTGGGCACAATCTACTGTCGAAGTCTGTACATTTCTGAGCTTGCAACGTGATTTGCAGACCCCCCAAAATGCTTTCAACAGTATGTGTACATCTGAAAAATGTGTGTGAAAAAATGCGTGCTTTTGAAAAATGCACAGAAACATCTTTAATCAACAGAAGAAGAATGCATGCATTTCAAATATACACACAATTGACAAATACATTTGGAACAATACACACAAAAATATGCATGGATTTTCATGTGGAACTTAAAAACAAAAAACAAAACAAAACAAAAAACACAATCTGATACAGACTTGAGTTTAGGGTTGTACAAAACTCACTTACCAGTTCGCGGATGTGATTCACGGTGTAGGGGGGGAGGTGCTCCGTCCTTCCCCCCAGAATCCTGCCCGGTTGGCTCCACTCTGTGGTGGCTCCGCAGAGCAGCCAGCCACGGCCATCTGCAGCCGGATTTCCAGCCGTGGATGGGCTGCTGCGGATGCTAATGGTGGCCCCCGTAGCAGCTGCCATTTGCATCCAGCCAGGCTGCCATGATAGGCTACGTAAATATTTACGTAGCCTATCACGGCTAGCCTCCCCCACCAAAAAAGCAGCATACGCAAATGGCAGTGGCTATGGCAGCCGCCATTTGCGTTCCCTATTTTTCGCCGTTCTAACATACGTAAACATTTACGTAGGCTATTACGGTGAAAAAAGGGGAACGCAAATAGCATAGTGGGCACTATTTGCATTCATTTTTTTCCCATCAGAATACCCTATGTAAATATTTATGTAGGCTAGAACGGCGAAAAAAAAGGAACACAAATAGCGCCCACTACGCTATTTGCGTTCCCCTATTTTTCGCCGTAATAGCCTACGTAACTATTTACGTAGGCTAGAACAGCGAAAAATAGGGAACGCGAATGGCGGCTTCTGTAGCCACCACCATTTGCATGCACCGGGTTTTTTTGGTGGGGTTAGCCGTGATAGGCTACGTAAATACTTTTACGTAGCCTATCACAGCTGCAAGGAGGACACCAATGGTGGCCGCAGCAGCCTGGCCGCGGCTGGCCAGGAGACCAGCTGCCGGAGCCGCCTGAATCCGCCACATCCGCCCCAGGTAAGTGCCGTCCTGGGGGATTCTGCAGGGGGGCGGGGGGGGGGGCAGGAGGCCGTTCCACTCACTGGAATCTGTGGCAGAATTCTCTGCCATCCCTACTTGAGTTAGAATAAGCTTGGAGGTGAAATATGAAGAACTTTGGTGAGCTTGAGTTTTGCTGATTCACATATCCCTAGTTTAGCCATCATTCGAACTTCTACCAGTGACTGGAGTGACATTGGAGGGGGCATGATGGGAAATTTAAAAGTTAGGCTAGATTCAACTGCCTTAACTGTGGCTGTTCAGAGCACCTGGTTGAATTAAAAAAATGGGGGGCAGGATAGGCATCAATACTGAGCCCTGGTAGCTATCCATGGATACCAATTACTTATTTCAGCAGTGCTCAATTCTGAAACTTGATGGGACAACAAGATACATCTCTGTCTGCTTCTGCACCTTTTCTTGTTCCCTAATTTGTATTCCTCTATGTTCCTACAGCAGACAGCAGTACAAACTCTGACCCATATTCTGATTTCTTCTATTATAGCTTTTCCTGCAGCCAATAAGGATGAGAATGAAATTACACATTGTATGAATATTACAGTTAGGATTACAGATTATCACCTCATAGCCTATATTCCATGCCCCAAACCATCTAGCCATAACTTTGTTGATATCTCATCATAAATGGACAAAAATGATAAAGTGAGTGAATTCAACTGTATCCTTTCTTATAGCAGGCATTGGTTGCTGAAGGCAGCAAAACATCAATTTGACTTCCAGGTCTAACAGAAATGATGGCACATTCTCCTGGTTTGGGTCCCCAAGCTGCCCAACTACAGCCTGTAGTTCTCTTTCCTTAAGAAATGGGGGGAGGGGGGTAGTTCTTACATAAGTGGAAAAACAGGGGTCTAGTTTGTACCACTGCAGATGACAGGCAGGGACTTGTATGACTTGAATGCTCCTCTTTGCAAAATAAATAAATAAAAGAAAAGCCATGCTCATACAAAAGTAGGTACATTCTAACTTAGCCTTCCCAGAGACATGATATTTTGCTATGTATAAAGACTTGTGAGGTTATACCTCAGGCTTAATCAAGGTGATTCATTGTTGAAAATGACAATTAATACTTTTCCAGGTTTATAGTCTGGTCTGGAGTACACAAGTCAGAGTTCAGTTTAGATGTTAAAAATACATCCATGTGTTCACTGCAAACAAATAATTGACTCCATGAGCAATGATAACAGATACTCTTGACTGATTAGCATGTTGGGGCAAGAAAGATACACCTTCCATGTTGACCAAATTATGGTTTGGTTCAGTGTAGGGTTGGCGGAGAATTTTGCCATCCCTACAGGGCATACATTGTCATAGTCAGACCATTTCCTGGTGAGATTTGAATTCATGCTGCTGCTTCCTCACCTGCAGGGCTGAGGGACCCATTCAGAGATGATCCACTCTAAGACAATGATGGAATCCAATACTTAGGGAATTTTCCAGTGGAGGAAGTAGCTGATTCAACTGAGGTCCTAGTCTTGCTATGGGACATTGAGGCAGGTCATCAACTCATTCATGCCTGAGTGCCCTCTCTAGCAGTATAGAGCCTGCTATGCTCCTTGGTATACTGGGGAGCTATGGACAGTGAAACAGGCCAGATGTCAGATAGAGTGCAAATGGCAGAAGTCTCGAAGTGAAGATGACCGAACATGCTCTTGGACACATAATCGTGCCTACTGCATGGTGGTGCAAGTAGTAAAGAGGGCTAATTTTGCTGCCTACATTGCATCCTCAAGTGGCTGTCCAGTGGAGCTTTTGCAGCTGGTTCAGAGGTTGTTAACATCCTCTCCAATGAATGGACCCCTGGGCCCCTCAAGGACCTGTGACCTATTTGCATCGCACTTTGAGGACAAAATCACTAGTTTACATGGCAAACTTGATGTGGTTTCTGATGGCATCATCTGCCAGATTTTGTGGGATCAATGTAGGGATGGACAAAAGTCCCTTACCTGTCCTCAAAGTTTGCTTCGCGGTGGGGGGGAGGCGCTTCGCTTCTCCCCCCGAAGTTCATGTGAGGGGGGGAGGCGCCCCGCCTCGCCTGGCCGAAATTCAGGCCGGGCGGGAGGTGCCATCCCTCGCAGGCGAAATTCAGGCCAGGTAGAAGTGCCCCGTCTACCCGCCTGCGAAAAAAAAAAAACCACCCCCATGATAGGCTACGTAACGATTTACGTAGCCTATCACGGCTAGATTTCCAAAGTCAGCCGTGATAGGCTATGTAAATCGTCACGTAGCCTATCACTGGTGACTTTGGGAAAAAAAAAAAGCGCGTATGCAAATGGCAGCCCCCATAGGGAGCAGCCATTTGTGTTCCTTATTTGGTCCCTGTAGTCTATGTAAAAGCTATTTGCGTTGCCCTTATTTTCGCCGTAGTCTACGTAAATCTTTACGTAGACTACAGGGACCAAATAAGGAACGCAAATGGCGGCTCCCTATGGGGGCCGCCATTTGCGTATGTGCTTTTTTTTTTTTCCAAAGTCACCCGTGATAGGCTACGTGATGATTAACGTAGCCTATCATGGCTGACTTTGGAGATCTAGCCGTGATAGGCTACGTTAATCGTTACGTAGCCTATCACGTTTTTTTTTTTTACTTTCCTTGTAATGGCGACGGTGGCAGCTGGTCGAAAGACCGGCTGCCACCCCCTCCCCTGACGAAGACCCGACGAACCGCCTCCGGGACACGCCGCCGGAACACGCCTCCGGGAGGGACATTCGTGAAAGGTAAGTCCCATCCCGGGGGCTGGTGGGGGGGGTGGCAGAGAATTTCACCGCCGATTTCAGGGGGCCGAATCCGTTGGCACTCGGCCCCCCCAAGTTTTGGGGAGAAATTCTCCCCCATCCCTAGATCAATGTCAGTTGTTGCTTCCTGATGATGTGGACAAGGTGCTTACAGCAGTGCAGCTGACCACATGCCCTCTAGATAGGGATGGCACAGGCACCTGATTCAGTCAGGGAATCTGGCGGAACTGCCCCTGCCTGCACTACCGAGCTCTGTTGGCTGAGCCCCTGCCCCTGGCAAATGACCTGGACTCACCCTGGTGGCCTTGTCGAGCTTTGCAGTCACCATTTTTGAGAAATATAATGTCAATCACAAATATGCACATATTTGCGTGCGCACAAAAATGCACATTTTTGCGATTGCTCATATTTGCGTATGCGTGAAATGCGCATTTTTCTAAAATGTGGATTTCGCACACACACAAATGTGTACCTTCACAAAAATGCACATTTTTGTGCGTACAAAAACATGCACATTTTTGTGTTAAAAAAATGGCCACCGCACAGCTCGATGAGGCTGCTGGGGTGAGTGCGGGCTACTTGCTGAGTGTGGGAGGGGCTCGAGCGCTGTCTGTGGACTGGCAAGCAGAGGCAGGGGCTGTGCGGGTGTCCAGAGAACCCCGATGGGGGTGAGTTCACACATTCCTGCCTCTAGATCCTTGCTCTTCCTGGCTAATAAGCTGGGGGTGGGGGTGTTATGACTGGGAGAGAGAGAGTAACGCTACCCCTTGACCCCCTGGCAATTGAGCTATGGAAGGGTACCAGCTATGGAGGGCACCACCTTGTCTCCAATGCTATTTAAGATCTGTATGAAGCTACTGAGAGCTGGTATTAGGGGATTTGGAGCAAAGTGCCATCAGTATGCTGATGATACACAGCTCCCTCTGACATCTGAAATCAGGTGAGGCTGTGTAAGTCCTGGATCAGTGCCTAGACTCAGTGATGGGCTAGATGATGGCCAATACACTGAGACTGTATCCTTTAGGTGAGTGGTTCCCAAGTCCAGTAGATCAGCATATTGCCTGTTCTGGATGGGGTTGCACTTCCATTGAAAGATGGGGTTCATAATCTAGGAGTACTCCTGTATCCATCTCTGCCACTGGAGTCCCAAGTGGCCATGGCTGCTTGGAGTCCCTTCTACCAGCTAGAGCTGGTATGTCAGCTAGGGATGTGCAGATTTTATTTAATCTGTTCCATCTGTGTTTTGTGAATTCAATTGCCAGGCATCTTTTGATCCATCAACCGCTCATTGATAGAATCAGGTTTCCGCCCCTTCAGAAAAGTATGCAAAATAATTCCGCTGCAATTTACATAACTTCTTCTGCTGGCACAAGCCAAGCACACACAAAAAGAGTGCTACACAGTGGAAGCTGAAGAGAGATAGGAGATGCATAAAATGTTGTGTATGTGTGTGTGTGTTTTCAATGACATGTATGTGATAGGATTTTCCAGTAAATTTCATAGGACTACATGTGCATGCAATTCTGGAAAGTTAGAAAATGGTCAACAAGTCTGTGGAATCCACACAACTCAGAAGATGCTGGTCCCTTGTGGAATCCACAAGGGATTTATAGAAATCCAAAGTTATTTGAATCTGTTTCTGATTTCTCCAACATCCGTAGGTATGGCCTCTCCTGGACAGGGATAGTTTGGCCAGAGTGGTACAGGTGCTAGTAACCTCAAGACTGGATTACTGCAACATGCTTTATGTGGTGCTGCCCTTAAAATTGTCTGGAAGTTGCAGCTAGTGAAGAATGCAGCAGCTTGGCAGTTGTCAGGAGCTGCTGCTTTTCAGCATGCAACTCTTTTGCTGGGGGTACTGCACTGGGGGTACTAAACAACTTCGGTCAGGATATTTGAGAGAGAGCGGCTTCTCCCTTACCAGCCTGCCTGGTTACTGAGGTCATTGGATGAGGCCCTCCTGGTGGTCCTGCATGGAACTGCAGTCCATTTGGAGTCTCCTCCGAGTAGAGCCTTCAGTGCATTGGCTCCCTCTCTGTGGAACTCCCTGCCTGTCCATGTCAGGCACGAACTGGCTTGATTTTAGTGCCGGCTCAAGAATTATCATCATTATTATTATTTACAACAAGCCTTCTCTGACTGACTAGCCACAGTTTTATTGGCATAATTTATCAGTACAAATTTTAAGTCTGTATTTTGATTCCCCTCCCCTGCACACACATTTTTATTGTTGACTCTTATTGGATGTGGAGCAGTGTATAAGTCCAATAAACAAAAACAACTGGAGGATGAGATGGGATGTGGAGGAGTGTATAAATCCAATAAATAAATAAAAAAAAATAAAATGGAGGATGAGACAAGAGGACGAAGTGGAGGTAGAAAAAAGTGGGATGGCCCCAGGGATAATGATTGGGATTGCTGAAGGAAGTCCACATCTATGGATGGAGGGGTCAAGAGAGTACTTAAGGACCTTACCCCAAGTTGAAGCAGGCACGGCTCTAGGACAATCCTTGGTGGAAGAAATACAAGGACACATTGCCCATTGTCTGTGGAGAAGCTGATACTCAGCACCATGAACATAGAGCAGAAGTTAATCCTCAGCCCAGGCCCACAGCTGTCTGGTAGCAAAAAGGCTTCGGTTTGTTGCAACCAGCTTAGACTGCCACTATGTTCATAGGAAGTTTATGGGGAAAATGGAACCCTATCATGTTGAGTTGCCTCCAGATAACCCCATGGTGACTTACCTAAACAGGAAATGTTCTATCCACTTCCAGAGGTTTGGGCCATAACTGGCCCACCACCACCACCACTCAAGAATAAAGTTCCACAACTATTATGTAGAAGTCCTACCCTTTGAGAAGATGTCTTGTGGCATAAGACAAAGGCCCACTCTGCAGAGCTAAAGAAAAGCAAAGGCTTTTATATATAGAGAGATACTCCTTTGGGTGGTATAAGGCTGTATAATTGTATAATTCAAAGGTTGTATAATTCAAAAACACTACCTTGAACTGGGGTCAGAGGCCAATTGACAGCTATTATAATGCATATACAATTGGCATTACATAATCTCAGTTACCTGCCTCAATTGTGAATTGGCCTTGGAAGAACACCCAGCAGTAAATAGCTGCTCAGAACAGCTTCCTTCCTTCCTTCCTTCCTTCCTTCCTTCCTTCCTTCCTTCCTTCTTATAATGTATGAACAGTTTTTGTTTGTTTGTTTGTTTTATAAAAGGCAGTTTATAGCAGTTTTTTTTCAAGTCAGATGAACAGCATAAATTTATGTTATTTATTTATTTTATACAATTCTACAAAATCACACTGAAAATAGTATCACATATGAAGAACAAAACATAGTTCAAAACAAAAAGAATCAGGTCACTACATATACAACCACAAAGTTCATTATAATAGCCTTGCATGAGTCTGGTAGATCTCCTTTGGGAGGGTCTCCATTCATTCATTTTAATTTATTCATTACATTTCTATACTGGCCAATAACTGAAGCTTTCTGGATGGTTTACGATCATCTTTGTCATCTGGGACTATGGAAGGGATATCTTGGAGAATTATACTAAGTTTACCAACACTATCCATCCATCCATCCATCCATCAATAAAGTTCACCAGCAGCACCACAAATGAAAACCCAAAATTACCCTTCCTGGATATGCGTTTAATCACTGAAAATCATCAAATTGTCTGTCACAGACTTAGATTGTAAACCTACAGATTCCACCTGTGCCTGAAACTACAAGTCATGGCATCTGAACCATCTAAGTCAGAGCGATAAGAGTTTGGCTCATAGGATAAAACACATTTGCAATCATCATCATCATCAAAAAGTTGTAATGAACTTAAAAAACATCTCCAACAATGTGGATACACTATTCACAGCAGTGACTACAATATAAGTCAAGCATCAGTAATATGTAGGAATACCTTTCTATATGAGGCAAAGGCTAACTCTTTGAAAAAAAATTGAATTCCATTCCATTTGCTGTGGACTACCATCCTGCTGCCCCTAACTGCCATCAGATTATGAAAGATAGTTACCTTATTATATCCTATTGTGCTAGTTTAATGGAAGCCATTAATTCTCCGCCACACATCATGTTCAGAAAACCACCCTATTTACATACATTAATGTAAAGCAGCACTTAAACAAGATAGTTGCAACTTGCAACCCTGGATATCAGCAATGTAAATCAGCCCATTGCATTACTGTAGTGACTTTCAAGAAACCACTTCTTTTAAGAGCACAGTTACTAACAAAACTTATGTCATTAGACAATCAATAACATCCACTTCCACGAATGCAATTTGATTGAATGAAAAAAATAAACAATAAACAATGAATGTTGTATATAGGAAAAATGACAATGGAAGAACAAGATTTCATAACAACAAATCTGCAATTCTTACTAAAAAACAAACGAATAAACAAAAACCTAGAGCAGCCTATTGTAAGACATTATAACTAGAGCTGTGTGCAAAGGGCCTCTCAAAATTCTCCAGCCTATTTGTGGGCAGAGAAATTGAGGAGACAATTTCACCAGGAGAATTCTCCAACAGTTTCTAGGGGTGTATGGAACCCCACTTACCTGGCTTCTCTGGGTTCCACGGGGGGGGGAGGGCGATCCGGTCATCCCCCCGGAATCCTTGATGGGGGGAGGCAATCCATTCCTCCCCCCCCCAGAATCCTGCCTGGCAGGCTCTGCTCTGCAGCCAATCCGCGGAACTGCTGGCCGGGCCGATCTGCAGCAGGACCCCCGTCTGCTGGTGGGCTGCTGTGGACGCAAATGGTGTCTTGCGTGAGGGACGCCATTTGCATCCCTATGCTAGGTAGTGATAGGCTACGTAGATATTTATGTAGCCTATCAGGTCAAAAGCAGGGATGCAAATGGCGGCCGCCATTATGGCCACCATTTGCGGCCGCAGCAGCCTGGAAGATGGCCCGGAGCCACCGCTGGAGCCGCCACTGCCGCCCCATCCGCCACCAGGTAGGTACGTTCTGGGGGGATTGCGGGGGGTGGTGGGGGGACAAGGCCGTTCCGCCACGGATTCCAGGGGCGAGATTCTTTAGAATCTGGCCTCACTGGAGTCCATGGTGGAATTCTCCAACATCCCTAACAGTTTCTCAGAGAGAGGGCTCACTATTAGCAGGGGTTATAGCACAGCTTCTTTCTTTTTATCCTAAGGGTTTGGGGGTTATTGCATTGCTTCTATAGGTGGCAACAGCATCAGCTGTGTTGAGGCTTCAACTCTTCTGAAGCAGAATTTTGAATTTCTTTCGGTGGTATTTTTGAGCTTACCTAATCACTTCAAGGTGGCTGAGGGCGCAGTGTGTGTTTTCTCTCTCTCTCTATTGCACATCTTTTCATTGATCTGCAGCCTCCCAGGCCACCTGCACTTCCTGAACTGAGAAAGCCCCATAGGAGGAATTGCCTCATGATGTCTTCCTCATGATGGCTTTAACTGAAGTGTGAGAAGCTAAGGAGGCTTCAGGCTGCCACAGAGATTACTGTACACTAACAGACAGGACACTCACAGACTCTCCTCAGCCACTTCATAAGTAAGGTAAGCACAAGAACCCCACAACCAACCCATGAGCATTTCTCCGAAATTTTTTCCCCTTGGAATTTTTTTTCAAAAGCAAATTTTCAAATTGATTGAGAATGGTACCAAAAAAAAAGGGGGAGAAATTTTTGGCACAACACTAATTTTAATTCACCTGCACATAGGGATGCTGGAGAAATTTGAGACAGACTAAAATAAGCTTGGATTTCTAAGAATCTGACCTGTGGAATCCTCTGCAGAGTGACCCCTTCAGGTCATGTGGAGTCCGGAGGACGTTCACAGTTGTTGTTGTTTTTTTAACTTTCTCGAAATGTATGCATATTTATTCATAGGAAAATACATACGTTTCTGCTGGGGAAACATTGAATTGAATGGGGAACAATATGATAAATGTTACGTACTAAGATAAATTATGTAAATTGTTACGAAATATCTTACGTAATTATTTGTGTACTTTTCTTCACAACAGCAACAACAAAAAATCACATCTGTCTGCCAGCAGTCGACGGAACAAAAGGCACTTGACAATCTGTGAAACAAAGACGGAGCAGATTTTACACAGTCTGTACATCCCTACCTACACTAGGGATGTCAGAGAATTTCTCCACGAATCTCCGGGAGGCCGAATGCCAATGCATTTGGCCCCCCAAAATTGGTGGGGAAATTCTCCGCCACCCCCGCCACACCCCCAGGATGGGACTTACCTCGTGCGAATGTCCCTCTCAGCGGCGGGTCCCAGCGGCAGTTCGGCGGCGGTTCGGCGGCAGCGGTGGCGGCCGGTCTTCTGACCAGCTGCCGCCGCCGCCATTACTAAGTTAAAAAAAAAAAGTGATAGGCTACGTAAAGATTTACGTAGCCTATCACAGCTAGATTTTCAAAGTCAGCCTGATAGGCTACGTAAATCTTTACGTAGCCTATCACAGCTGACTTAAAAAAAAAAAGCGCATACGCAAATGGCGGCGCCCATGGAGGCCGCCATTTGCGTTCCTTATTTGGGCACGGGTAGCCTACGTAAAGATTTACGTAGACTACAACAAAAATAAGGGCAACGCTATTTGCGGTGCCCTTATTTTCGCCGTAGTTTACGTAAATCTTTATGTAGACTACCCGTGCCCAAAGTAGGGTTGGCGGAGAATTTCTCCCTGAAACTTCGGGGGGCTGAGCGCCAACATGTTCGGCCCCCCAAAGAAGTTTTGGAGAGAAATTCTCCGCACCCCCCCACACCCGCACCACTGCCTGGGATGGGACTTACCTTTCCCGAATGTCCCTCCCAGTGGCGGGTCCCGGCAGCGGCTCGTCGGGTCTTCATCAGGGGCGGGGGCGGCAGCTGATCTATCGACCAGCTGCCGCTGCCGCCATTCCAATAAAAGTAAAAAAAAAACCACACCCCCGTGATAGGCTACATGACGATTAACGTAGCCTATCATGGCTAGATTTGCAAAGTCAGCCGTGATAGGCTACGTAAATCGTCACGTAGCCTATCACGGGTGACTTTAAAAAAAAAAAAAAGGGTGTACAGCTAAAGGCGGCCCCCATAGGGAGCCGCCATTCACGTTCCTTATTTGGTCGCTGTAGTCTACATAAACATTACATAGACTATGGCGAAAATAAGGGCAACGCTATTTGTGTTGCCCTTATTTTTGCCGTAGTCTACGTAAAGATTTACGTAGACTACAGCGACCAAATAAGGAACGCAAATGGCGGCTCCCTATGGGGGCCGCCATTTGCGTACGTGCTTTTTTTTTTTTTAAGTCACCCATGATAGGCTACGTGACGATTTACGTAGCCTATCATGGCTGACTTTGCAGACCTAGCCGTGATAGGCTACGTTAATCATCACGTAGCCTATCACGGGGGTGTTTTTTTTTTAAAAAAAACTTTTTATTTCACAGCCGGGCGAGGTGAGGCACCTCCTCCCCAGCCTGAATTTCGGCCGGGCGAGGCAGGAAGCCTCCCCCCCGACCTGAATTTCGGCCAGGCGGGGCGGGAAGCCTCCCCCCCGGCCTGAACTTCGGGGGGAGAGCAGCGAAGCGCCTCCCCCCCACTGCGAAAAGCTGCGAGACCAGGTAAGTGGCTTTCGTGCACTCCTACAAATAAGGAACTCAAATGGCAGCGCCCATGGGCGCCGCCATTTGTGTACGCACTTCTTTTTTTTTCAAAGTCAGCTGTGATAGGCTACGTAAAGATTTACGTAGCCTATCACGGCTGACTTTGAAAATCTAGCCATGATAGGCTATGTAAATCTTTATGTAGCCTATCACTTTTTTTTTTTTTTTTACTTTACTTTTTTCTTTCACGGCCGGAGAGGCAGGGCGCTCCTCTCCGGCCAGAATTTCAGCAGGGAGGGATGGGGCGCCTCCCCCCAGCCAGAATTTCACTGGGGAGGGACAGGGCACCTCCCCACCCACCAAGAATTTCGGGGGGAGAAACGGAGCGCCTCCCCCCCACCAAAAAAAGCTGTGGGACCAGGTAAGGGACTTTCGTCCATCCCTAAGTCCTGCACATAGTCTCTCAGACTTAGACACTGACATGCTTGACAGAAAGGAACACTCCTGGATCTACAGACTCAGAACTCTTAGTCTGAATGGCCTTAACTTGGAGGACAATTCATAAGTTTTATACCACTCTCTTGTTGTTGTTGTTGTTTTCCCCTTCTTCTTAGGAATTTTCATCTCCCAGGGTTCCAAACTGCCAGTCTTGATATCCATTTAAAATTGCAGCTACTGATCTGGGCAGAAGCCACACACACACATACACACACACACACACACACACACACACAGAGAGAGAGAGAGAGAGAGAGGCGGGGGGATCTAATTGGAGCTGATTCTACTGTCTGATTATTATTATTTTTTCTGACTTGTCATTATACTGTGCTGGATTCTGCCTGGGGAAAAGGCTTGAAATCATTTTAGAAAATCAACAGGCAGATTGGACAACAGTGTATGTGGGTGGCTGCTTTCTTTGGTTTGCATCGGTGGGATTATTTTAAGATTTTGTCGTCTCTTACGAAGCAATGTCTTGAGCATCACTTAGCTGTTAATACAGCTGCTGACACAATTGTTTCTTGACATCTCCCTGTTCTAATGGCATTTTGCCATCTGTTAACAGAAATGACATTATTAACAACAGAAGATGAGAAAAATGTAGTGCATAATTCTGTTGTATTACAAAGCTTCTGCCTATTGTGCTGTGCCATTCATATTCCATACATTATCTGCTGAAGTCTTCCTAGATGTCTCGTTTGACTGGCTGTTGCTGTACTGTGTTTTCTGTTTTTTTAAAAAAAATAAAATAAAATAATGTTCTGTTGTTCAGACAGCAGGAAAGCCTGTGTGTGGCCTTAATTTAATTACTAGTCATCTGTTCATTAACAGTAATATCCCCTCCGTTATCTGATATCCAATGTCGGTGTGGATTGTTTAAAAACAAAAATGAAGAGCAATTTGTCTATAGAATCTGCTTTTATTTGGTGTTTCACCTCATTTCCTATCACTCATCTGTGACAGTGCACAAATATGCACACAACCTACCAGAACTCAGATCTCAGTTGAGAAACATAGGGTAGCAGCCAATGTTAGTCCTACTTAGATTAGACCCACTGAAATGAATAAGACTTCAGTCACTGGATACTATCCACAGAACTCCACAGCAACTGCTCAAAGGAGCACGGGATAAGCCCCATCCTTTGTCACAATGTAGCGAGGATTTCCTAGACTGTCTCCAGGTGCTGACCCAAGACATTTTGCTTCCTGAAGCAGAGAACCAAATTTATCCTCCCATCCCCATCCTCCCATGCTAGGGGTTCAGCACTTAGCAAAATGTTGCTGCCCCATTCAGACATCAGTTCCTGCCTTAATCTATTTTCCTGCCTCACAGATTATACTGCTGGAAGCATCCTGCTTTAATTTGGTCCAAAGTCAAGCCAGTTTTGACAGTCTCTACACTAGTAGCAACTGTACTTGTGTAGGGTTTGTACACATAGTTAGAAGTCCAGTGGATGCTGTTTGCCTTAAAACAAACAAAAACAAGCGAACAAAAAATGGGCATGATAAATGCCAATATGCATTTAATGTCATCTCTAGTTTGGCTCTATGGAGGGCTTCTAAGAGGGAATGTTGTTGTTGTTGTTGTTGTTCAGTCGTTCAGTCATGTCTGTCTCTTCGTGACCCCATGGACCATAGCACGCCAGGCCTTCCTGTCCTCTGCCCTCTCCCGGAGCATGCTCAAGTCCATATTCATTGCATCAGTGATGCTATCTAGCCATCTCATCCTCTGCCGTCCCCTTCTCCTTTTGCCTTCAGTCTTTCCCAGCATCAGGGTCTTTTCCAGAGAGTTTTCTCTTCGCATTAGGTGGCCAAAATATTTGAGCTTCAGCTTCAGTATCTGTCCTTCCAAGGAGCACTCAGGGTTGATTTCCTTTAGGATTGACTGATTTGACCTTTTTGCAGTCCAGGGGACTCGTAAGAGTCTTCTCCAGCACCACAGTTCGAAGAGGGAATGTACACTTATACAATTCCCTATTCTTGACACTAGGGACATATGAACCCACCCCCATCCAGGTTCTCCGGGCCCCTGCCCAGCCCCTGCCCCTGCTCGCCAGTCCCCAGAACATGGTCAACCCCTCCTGTGCTCGGTGAACAGCCCACACTCACCCTGACAGCCTTGTCAAGCTCTGTGGTTGCCATTTTTAGAAAAAACAAAACAAAACAGGGATCGCAAAATGTGCATATTTGTGCATGTGCGAAAATGTGCATTTTTGTGATTGCCATTTTATTTCTCAAGAAATGGCAACCACAAAGCTCGACAAGGCCACTGGGGTGAGTGCAGGCCATTTGCCAAGTGTGGGCAGGGGGCAAGCAGGGGCAGGGGCTTGGCGAGCGGGGCTCAGAGGTACAGGCAGGGGTTGTTCTGCAGATTCCCAGATGGAATTGGGCACTGGTGCCATCCCTAACTGACACCCGCCCTGATCTGCAGGTAGGCCTGGCCCTAGCATTAGGCAGGGTGAGGCAGCCACCTCAAGCAGCAGATCTTGGGTGGTGGGGAGCTGCAGCAAGATGTTGAAAGACAGAGCTCTGTGTGCCATGTGACTGTACCCCCTGAGCCAGCCTGATGTCGCCAAGTGCAATTGGGAACAGTGTTATGTCACTAGGATCGAAGTAAGATTCAACTGCCAGTCTGGTCAGCTTTGGTACATGGAACGGGGGCGGTTGGCGGGGATGCCATCTCGGCCTTGGCCTCTGGGCTGGCAGGAAAATGTCTTGGGCTGGCTCTGCTTAGGTGAGCTAGTGCATAGCAGAACAAGATAAAGTAGAGGAAACATAGTATCCGCTGCCTGCATGAGCTAAGGTTCAATTTTGACAAAAAGGGAAGCTACCTTCTACTGAGTTAGACCCTCAGTCCATCTAGTCCAGTATTGTCAACACTGACTGGAAGCATCTCTCCAGGGTTTTAGGCAGGAATTTCTCCAACCCAACCTGGAGATTCCAGGGATCAAACCTGGGATCTTTTGCATGCAAAGCATGTGCTCTGCCACTGAGCACAGCCTACAGCCCCTCCTAAGTGGAAAACAAGGAGTGGAAGAAGAGTGCAGATGCTCCTTAGGCAGAGAATGTCTTCTTAACTGACAAATAAAAGGGTGTGTGTGTAGAGATGCCTCCACTTCCCAGTCCTGGTAATATATACATAACACAGTGTGGAGAAACCTGTAAGTTCTGTTATGACCTCAAGCTGAATGCAGCTACCATGAGTTATGTCTGGCGAGATCTTCCAATCATAGCGCCCTTATTTTGCTGTCTCCCTGGGACTGAAACATTGAATCCAAATTTGGAAGGTCACAATGTGTGGCCGATGGGACCTTTGTTGAACTTGGTGGATCACCCACTGTGCAGGCCAAGGCTAGGAAAAAAAAAACAAAACCCTTTGGTTGTGTAGCAGGAGCAGTTTATAAATAGTTCATATAGAATGAAGAACACATTCCTATAGGAAGAACAAATTTCTCTCTTAATAGCAACTATTTCCTCTGCAAACTATATGGTGTCCTCTGAAACAAAAGAGACTGCTTTGTACGATGCAACATGAGCCCATTTAAACAATACCAACAAAGCAAGGCAAAACAAATCACCACACTGCGCACGCAATTCCCTCTCCACGGCAAGCATAGAAAAGAAAGTGAATCGTACATGGCAGATACTTGTCTCATCACTCCATGCTCCAGTGATGCTCAGAAGCTCCAATGAGGAGTGATCTACAAAAAGCTGTATTGTTTGGCTCTGCATTTCCTCACTCAAGCCACGGGAAATTCACTAGGGCCTTCCTAGGGACAGATCTTGTTAGATCAGTGAGCACAGGAAGGGGCCATAGCTCAGTGGTAAGAGTATGTGTTTTGCATGAGAAAAATCCCAGGTCCAATGCCTGTCATCTCCTGGTGTGGCAGGGAAACACCAGACCGCTGCCTGAAACATTGCACTTCTGCTGCCACTCAGTGTTAGGGATGTACAAAACTGACTCACCTTTTCGTCCGGGGTCATTCACGGTGGGGAGGAGGTGCTCCGTTCCTCCCCCAAAAATTCTCCCCAGCTGGCTCCGCTCCGTGACGATGCCCACAACGGGACATCTGGCTGCTGGGCTGTGCAGGGACGCAAATGGCGGCTGCTGTAGCAGCTGCCATTTGCACCCCTGTCTTTTGCCATGATAGGCTACATATATAGGTAGACTATCATGGCAAAAGACAGGGACACAAATGGCGGCAGCTACAGTGGCCGCCATTTGCGTTCCTGCCTATTGCTGTGATAGGCATGTATATATTTACGTATCCTATCATGGCCTCCGCAGGGACGCAAATGGCGTCCCTGCATTAGCAGTGATAGGCTACATAAATACTTATGTAGTCTATCATGGCCATTCGAAAGGAGATGAAAGGTGGCCACAGACGCAGATGCCATTCGAGGAGCACCAGAACGGCCGACAAAGGTAGGCTCTGTTCTGGGCCCATTTCAAGGGGTGGTGGGGCTGGTGGCTTCGTTCCACCATGGATTCCAGGGGGCCTAATGCGCTGGCATTTGGCCTCCCTGGAATCCGTGGCGAAATTCTCCGACATCCCTACTCAGTGTAGACAATACTCAGCTAGATGAATCAGTGGTCAGATTCAGTGTAGGGCAGCTGTCAGTGTTCAGATTTGATATTTTATGCATGTGTAAACTAGGGATGTCAGAGAAATCTGCAATGAAACCCAATGAGTTTGGATTTTTATGGATCCAACCTGCAGATTCTACGGTGGACCCACTTTTCTTCTGTCTGGTGGATTCTGCAGACTTGCAGTAGGGGTGGATGAAAGTCACTTACCTGTCCTCGAAGATTTCCCGCGGTGGGGGGGAGGCGCTTCGTTGCTTCCCCCGCGACGTTCAGGCCGGGGGGGGGACGCTTCCCGCCTCGCCCGGCCGAAATTCAGGCCGGGGGGGAGGCTTCCTGCCTTGCCCGGCCGAAATTCAGGCCGGGGAGGAGGCGCCTCGCCTCACCCGGCAGCGAACTAAACAGTTAAAAAAAAAAACGCCCCCGTGATAAGCTACATGATGATTAACGTAGCCTATCACGGCTAGATCTGCAAAGTCAGCCGTGATAGGCTACGTAAATCGCCACGTAGCCTATCATGGGTGACTTTAAAAAAAAAAATAAAAAGCGCGTACGCAAATGGCAGCCCCCATAGGGAGCCGCCATTCCCGTTCCTTATTTGGTCACTGTAGTCTACGTAAAGGTTTACGTAGACTACGGAGAAAATAAGGGCATTGCAAATAGCGTTGCCCTTATTTTCGCCGTAGTCTACGTAAACATTTACGTAGACTACAGTGGCCAAATAAGGAACGGGAATGGCGGCTCCCTATGGGGGCCGCCATTATCCGTACGCGCTTTTTTTTTTTTAGTCACCCGTGATAAGCTACGTGACGATTTACGTAGCCTATCACGGCTGACTTTTCAAATCTAGCCGTGATAGGCTACGTTAATCGTCACGTAGCCTATCACGGGTGCGTTTTTTTTCTTTTATTGCAATGGCGGCAGCGGCAGCTGGTCGAAAGATCGTCGCCGCCCCCGCCCCTGACGAACACCCGCCGAAACGCCGGCCGGACCCGCCGCCAGGAGGGACATTCGGCAAAGGTAAGTCCCGTCCCAGGGGGGGTGCGGGGGGCGGGGGGGGCGGAGAATTTCTTCCCGAAACTTGTTCAGGGGGCCGAACACATTGGCGCTCGGCCCCCCGAAGTTTCGGGGAGAAATTCTCCACCATCCCTAACTTGCAGGCCTTTTTTGTAAACTTTGGGAATTTTGCACAAATTTTCTCATAGAAAAATATGCAAAGAAATTTAAAAAATGACCAAAAATGTGCATTTCCTCCATAGGCTATAGCGTGAAAATGCACATGTGTGGGGAATTTGCAAATTTTTGCACATGTGAATTTGTGCAAATTCACACCTGCACACATTCAGAAACTAAAAAGAAAAATCCAATTTGGTTGATGGTGTGGATGACAGAACAAAAGGTCTTGACAAGCTGTGAAACACAGACAGAACAGACTTTACACAATCTGTACATCCCTAGTATGAACTTCTGTTTTGGGAGTGAGGATGGATGAAGCTGTCAATGTCAGATTATCTTCATCATTTCTCATTTTCCTAGGGATGGATGAAAGTCCCTTACCTGATCCCAAAGCTTGCTTCACGGTGGGGGGGGGAGGCGCCCCATCCCTCCATGCTGAAATTCTGGCCGGGGGGGAGGCGCCCCGTCCCTCCGGCCGTGAAACCTTGTCTCCTGCCGGGACGCAAATGCATCCCTCCAGTCAGCCGTGATAGGCTACGTAAATGTTTACGTAGCCTATCACGGCTGACTTAAAAAAAAAAGCACATATGCAAATGGAGGCGCCCATGGGCGCTGCCATTTGCGTTCCTTATTTTGGCACGTGTAGTCTACGTAAACATTTACATAGATTACGGCGAAAATAAGGGCAACGCTATTTGCGTTCCCCTTATTTTCACCGTAGTCTATGTAAATGTTTATGTAGACTACACATGCCAAAATAAGGAACGCAAATGGCGGTGCCCATGTGCACCGCCATTTGCATACACGCTTTTTTTTTTCAAAGTCAGCCATGATAGGCTACGTAAACATTTACGTAGCCTATCACGGTGTTTTTTTAAAATCTAGTCATGATAGGATTTAAATCTTTATGTAGCCTATCACATTTGTTTTTTGTTTTTGCTTTTTACTCGGAAATTGCGGCAGCGGCAGCCGGTCGGAAGAGCGGTGGCGGCCGCCGCCGAACCGCCTTCATAGCCGCTGCCGCCAGGGACATTCAAGCAAGGTAAGTCCCATCCCATGGGGGCAGAGGGGTGGCAGACCGTTTCTCCACCAATTTCGGGGGGCCGAATGCACTGGCATTCGGCCTCCCCGAGATTCGTGGAGAAATTCTCTGACAGCCCTACATTTTCCTCATCTTCCATTTATTTATTTATTTATTTATTTATTCTCTTTTTAACCCGCCCAGTGACCCATGTTGGATTGCAGTGGGTGGATTACAAACAGTTAGCAGACTAAAATGCCATACAAACAGTTAAAAATATCAAATGCGATACACATGTTTAAAATTATAAAACATAGTACAACATTTATGCCTACCATGTTGTGTAAATGGGTGCTTCACAGCCACCATTTGCATAATTGGCCCTTTCCAAAATAGCCTTAGCTGCCTTTTTATGCAAAATGGTGGCTCAGTGTGGGAGCAGGGGGCCGCATGCTGCTCGCCAGGCCCCTGCGGGCCACCTAGCAGCTCACCACACACAGAGAGCAGGGTTGCAAGGCCATTGGGGGTCTGGCAAGTGATGCGTGTATGAGCTATTCTGAATTCACTCATTCCTAAGGGACAGTGGATCCAGAGGCAACCCCGAGCTACATGCCTGGTCTTGCAGGGAGAGTGCAACCCCATCCAGGACAGGTTGAACATGACTCAACCAGGCAGCCGAACCATCCGTTAACAGTAGGGATGCGCGAATCTCACTCACCAATCAGTTCCGGGGCATCGGTGGTGGTGGGGAGGCACTCCCCTCGCCCTGGAATCCTCCCCGGCCGACTCCATTCCACGGCGACTTCGCAGAGCCACCGGCTGGAATTCTGGCCATGGCCAGGCTGCTGCAGCTACAAATGGTGGCTGCTACGCTGGCCGCCATTTGTGTGGCTGTCAAGCCATGATAGGCTATGCAAGTATTTATGTAGCCTATCACGGCAAAAGGCAGCCACACAAATGGCAGCCACTATGCCATTTGCGTGGCTTCCTTTTGCTGTGATAGGCTACATAAATACTTACATAGCCTATTACAGCAAAGAGCAGGGGCGCAAATGGCATAGCGGCTGCCATTTGCGCCCCTGCTCTTTGCCGTGATAGGCTACATAAGTATTTACATAGCCTATCATGGCAAAAGGAAGCCACACAAATGGTGGCCGCTACAACGGCTGGCATTTGTGGCCGCAGCAACCCAGCAGCAGCCAGGAGACCAGCCGGAGCCGCCCCTGCCGCCGGAGCCGCCGCCAGGTAAGCTCCATCCTGGGGAGATTCCGTGGGGTGGCGGGGGGCAGGGTAGGCCGTTCCGCCACGGATTCTGGGGGCTGGATTCTAAGGAATCTGGCCTCACTGGAGTCCATGGCGGAATTCCCTGACAGCCCTACTTAACAGTGCCATTTTGCCAGTTCATTCCATACTGTTTCCATATTGGTTTGCAGTTCTACAATATTTTCATGCACATCTCTCCTGAGATTCGCACATCTACTAATATTCCCCCACGTGTTTAGAACCACATGTATATTTTATGCAGTTTTGCCTAATCTATGCATTTTACTATTGCATGAGGTAAATATGGCAATTATTACCTATGCAACAGTGTGGGGTGGGGTGGGGTGGGGGGAAATGCCTGATGGGGGCACTAGTTGAATAAGAATTCAGGGGGAGTGGAACACAGGGTGGGTAAATCAGAGAAGCAATGGAGGCATCTGTAATCTAGTGTTTATGCAGCACAACATGAATAAGCTTAGGTGTATGCAAAAGTCTCACCTGACAAAATACAGGTGGTTCTCACACTTTTCCCCTACATGGTAGTGCTGAGAAGCATTTAAAAGTGAGAAGAGTGTTTGCCTTTTGACTCCACTGGCTTCTTCCCTGAGGTTGCCAACAAGGTTGCTGCTAATTCACACAAATTATGGTGACAGTGTATAAGTTTTCTAAGTGCTACCATGCTGCTAATTAGATATGGGTCACTGAAGAGGTATCAAATAGTGGCAAATCTAGGTAGATCCTCCCAAGAGATTTTACTGAATAAAAAGCTTGTTTTTTTTTTCTTTTATCCCCCTGCTTTTTGTTTTTTTTTCTGTCAATGCTCAGTTCAGAACAGTGCTAAAAATACAATGGGAAACAAAATGGTAATTAATTCATCCATTTTTATTTCCAGCTTTATTTCACAAGGGGTTTAGGGTGGACACTAAGATGGGCTAGAATGGATCTTCTCAGTGCACCATCCCATTCATGGGTGACAAATTTTGGGTGCCTGTTTCCATTTTGGTTTTGGGGTCATGACTTGACTTCCGGCATGACCTTTACAGATGATTTGTGCGGAAGGGGGCTTACAATTTTGGCAGAGGGAATTCTTACCTCCCCCAATCCTTTATTTTCTTCTCTTTTATTTTTTTCTTTTGTTTTGTTCCCCCCACCATTTTTTGGTCTCTTTTTAATAAAAAAAAAATCTGAAGTTACTAGCTTTGTCGCATGGCAGTAGGATGGGTGAATCTGCACTTGATGGAAAAGTCAGTAAGTCTGATTAAATTCATTTAATTGTTTGTTTTATTTCTACATTATTTATTTATTATATTTCTGAAACCAGGCACAGTGGCTTACCAAAAAAATAAATCAGAACAGAAAAAACATAATCAAATAAAAATATGGTAAAACAACCTTAAAAAGCCATAATAAACATAACAACCATTTAAAAAGCCAACTGAAAAAGATGTGTCTTGACTCCCTTCCAAGACAGAGACAGCGAATACCAGTCATAATTCCAAAGAGCATGCCTTCCAGAGTTTCACCTACATTCAAACTCACATTGTTTTCTATCACGGTTATTTCTTTTTGTTATTGTTCAGTTGGTCAGTTGTGTCCGACTCTTTGTGATGCCATGGATCATAGCACGCCAGGCCATCCTGTCCTCCGCTCTCTCCTGGAGTGTGCTCAAATTCATATTCATTACATCAGTGATGCTATCTAGCCATCTCATCCTCTGCCTTCTCCTGTTGCCTTCAATCTTTCCCAGCATCAGGGTCTTTTCCAGGGAGTTTTCTCTTCGCATTAGGTGGCCAAAATATTTGAGCTTCAGCTTCAGTATCTGTCCTTCTAATGAGTAGTCAGGGTCGATTTCCTTTAGGACTGACTGATTTGACCTCCTTGCAGTCCAGGGGACTCGTAAGAGTCTTCTCCAGCACCACACCTCGAAAGCATCAATTCTTCGGTGCTCAGCCTTCCTTATAGTCCAGCTCTCACAGCCATACGTTACTACTGGGAACATCATAGCTTTGATTATGCGGACCTTTGTTGACAAGGTGATGTCTCTGCTTCTTACTATGCTGTCTAGGTTTGCCATAGCTTTCCTCCCAAGGAGCAAGTGTCTTTTAATTTCATGGCTACAGACACCATCTGTGGTGATCTTGGAGCCCAAGAAAATAAAATCTGTCACTGCTTCCATTTCTTCCCCTTCTATATGCCAGGAAGTGATGAGGCCAGATGCCATGATCTTTGTTTTTTCATGTTGAGTTTCAAACCAGCTTATGCACTCTCCACTTTCACCCTCAGCAAGAGGCTCTTTAGATCCTTTTCACTTTCTGCCATTAGAGTTGTATCGTCTGCATATCTGAGGTTGTTGATAATTCTCCCAGCAGTCTTAATTCCGACCTGTGATTCATCCAACCCAGCATTTCTCATGATGTACTCTGCATATAAGTTAAATAAGCAGGGCAACAATATGCAGCCTTGTCGTACTCCTTTCCCAATTTTGAACCAATTGGTTGTTCCATGTCCGGTTCTTACTGTTGCTTCTTGACCCTCGTACAGGTTTCTCAGGAGACGGGTAAGGTGGGCACATGAGTGCACTGGGCACATGATTACTGTGTGTATGATCCACTACCCTGAAAAATGCAGGGTAATAGAGCTTTTCTACACAAGGCATTTATCATCATCCCCTACTCATGGTTGTTTACAGGTTCTTTAGACAACCTTGCAACCTTCCAATTTTACTTCTTTTTTAAAGAACACTTCCTTGGTTTGGGTTTTGTTTTCAGAGTAGAGAAAATGGGGTATTATTTCTGAAAGAGAAAGAGAATGTGTGTGTTTTTCCTACTTGTGTAATTGTGTTATTCCACTTAGGGATGTGCGAACTCACCCCAGTCCGGGTTCTCTGTACTCCTGGCCAGCCCCTGCCCCCTCTTGCCAGTTCCCGGACTGTGCTCGAACCCCTCCAACTCTCAGCAAGCAGTCTGCGCTCACCCCAGCAGCCTTGTCGAGCTCCATAGTCACCATTTCTAAAAAAAAAAAAATGGCGATCACAAAAATGTGCATTTTTGTATGCATGGAAATGCACATTTTTGTGAATGCTCATAATCTCATGTGTGAAATGCACATTTTTGCAAAGGCACACATCAGTGTGTGTACTGAAATGTGCATTTTCTAGGGATGGCAGAGAATTCCAAACTCCATGGTGGAACGGCCTGCCACCCCCCGCCACCCCCCCGGATCCCCCCTGGGACGAGACTTATCTGGGGCGGATCTTCCAGGTGGTGTCGGCTCCGGTGGTGGCTTCAGTGGCAGCGGCAGCTGGTCTTGTGACCGGCTGCTGCTGCCGCCATTTGCAGTCTTGTATTAAAAAAAAAAAAAAAACACGACGTGATAGGCTACGTAAAGATTTATGTAGCCTATCATGGCTGGTTTTTTTAAAAAAACAACACAATGTGATAGGTTACATAAAAATTTACGTAGCCTATCATGGCTGGGTTAAAAAAAAAACACCCGCGTACGCAAATGGCGGCGGCTACGGCCGCCGCCATTTGCGTTCCTTATTTTTGGCCGTCTTAGTCTACATAAATATTTACATTGACAATGACGGCGAAAATAAAGGGGAACACAAATAGCATAGCGGGCACTATTTGCGTCCCTTTTTGATTCGCCGTTTTAGCCTACGTAAATAATTACGTAAAAATAAGGAACGCAAAAATAAGGCCAAAAATAAGGAACGCAAATGGCGGCGGCCGTAGCCACCGCCATTTGCATACGCGGGTTTTGTTTTGTTTTTTCCCAGAGCTCTCCGCAGCCAGAAATCCGGCTGCAGATGGCTCTGGCCTGGCTGGGCCTGGCCGGCTGCTCCGCAGAGCTGCCGCGGAGCACAGCTGGCCGTGGAGGATTCCAAGGGGGAGGAACGGATCGCCTCCCCCCCCTTCGAGGATTCTGGGGGGAGGGACGGAATGCCTCCCCCCCACCATCAACATAATCTGCGGAGAGATAAGTGACTTTCGTACATCCCTAGCATTTTCACATGTACACAACTTTGCGCATTTTTGTGATTGCCATTTTATTTCTCAGAAAATGGCGATTGCGAAGCTCGACAAGGCTGCTGGGGTGAGTGCAGGCCATTTGCCGAGTGCAGATGGGGAGGAGCAGAGGCAAGGGTTCAGTGAACAGGGCTTCGGGGTGCAGGCAGGATGAGTTCCACTGGATTCCCAAACTGAATTAGGGCGCCCACCCCTAATTCCACTATGGCATAGCACCGCCTACAGGTTATGTGCATATTCTGTGGGAAAACAGGGAAGGAAAAGCTCTTTGTGTAGAGCTTGGATCTCAATTCTGCAATGAAACCAATAGTAGATTCAGAGAATTAAGAGCCTCATGTAGAAAAGCTCCTGGACTCCACATTCAACTTGCATGCATATATAGTTGTATGTATTATTGAATGAATCCATGTGCAGATGTCCCAGCACTGATTCTTGTATCCCTATTCAGAATGTTTGAATAGGGCTTTGATAAAGTTGGCTCCAGCAGTTCTGCTATTCCTGCCTTGTATCACACATGCCTTGTATCATATTCCTTTAACTCTTCAGGATTAAAACAGAGCAAGAATGCATTATTCTATCTCATGTGCCTGCAAACTGAACAATGTCAATTTATGAACTTCCCCACGGTCCATACAGCAAGGATACTATAACTCAGAATTATGCAGAAGACATTCCCTATCTAATGTAATTGATTACATAGTGTAATGTGAACAGAGCCAACTTTGTACTAATGAATCCGGTGCATAATGCAGCAAGGCATTTAACAGTATGGAGACCACAAAATTCTGATCCAGATGTCACTTTAACAGGAATGACCATTTCTCCAGATGCCTGTTCCTCCTCCTCCTCTCTTTCTCTTTTTGTCCCCTTTGTATTTAACGTTGAGAGTCTGATCTGAACTTCAGTATGCATTAGTTCCATGCTACAATATGACATGTGTCACATCGTACCCTCTCCGGTTAGATCCTTTGTTTAACTGTTGGGGAATGCTTGCCTGCCCTGGCAAATTTTGATAAATACAATGTCAGATTAGAAAGAATGTAACTACATAAGGAGATGATGATGATCAGAAATGACACTGAGATCTCTCTCAGGTGCTTCTGCAGGAGGAGTTGCAAAACCAAGCCAAACATCTTTTAATTACATCTATATGGATATATAGCCCCGCCATCACACAGAACACATAAGGGAGTTTTTCCCATCCAACACCCTTGGGGCTGTTGCACACGTGTTAGAAAATAGAATGCTAGATAGACCACTGGTCTGCCACTTAGCTCCCTATGTTCCTATTAGCATGCACTGACCACCTGTGGATCTTGAGTACAGTGCATCAGGCACATCAAGTAGTAACCTTACTGAAGTTAAGCAGGACTAGATCAGATCAGTGCCTGCATTGGGGTGGGGAGAGCATCTGGGAACCCTCTCTATGCCTCTGTGAGTTCAGAGACTGTGGTTCACTAATAGCAGGGACAACTTCCTGTTTCTTCAGTTTTTTGTCCCTTTATTGCTAATGTGTGTGTGCACATCAATAAAACATGCCACACCAGCATGCAAAAAACACTACAAAACAACAACCTCCTTAAACATATTCTTTTTGTTTGGTGATTTAACAATGTGCAAGAGTCTATGTGTGCACATCAGTAAAATACAGCCCAGCATACCCAAAAGGAATCTTTATGTAATTGTACATAGAATCCAATATGATAACTTTTTCCCCCAGCTTTCTAGCAATGCACACAGAGGAGAGAAAAGATGCAGATGATCTGAAGGAATGGGCAATTGTGGGAAACCACGCATGCCCTGTTTCTGGAATTAATTGTAGACCATTTTGTTTATGGTTCTGCTGCTTTGAAATGTCTTTACTGGAAAGGCTCATAGGACTCAATCACCGGCCTTCTAGTTCTTGATGAAGATCTGGTGCTTTAAAATGAACTTTGGAGGAAGCTGAACTGGTGATGTTCACCTGCACTGTTTGTTGATCCTATTACTGTAGTATTTTTTTTTATCATATTGTTTAATATTGCCTTGATTATTTGCTTCTCTGTGCCATTAGCCACTTTGAGTTCTCCAAGTAAAGGAGAGCAGGATAGAAATTTCTTATATCAGCCAAAAGTATCAATCAAATAAGTAGCAGTCAAATCAGATTTTAGGTGAAGAATGCGAATTAGAATGTGGGGGAAACTCTCATTCACCTATAAAATACCCATTCACCTTGCTTGATGTTTCTCACTTAACTGACATCTGGCAACCACATCTCTCCATTAGGGATGTCGGAGAAATCCTCAATGGAATCAAATGAGTTTGGATTTCAATGAATCCAACCAACAGATTCCTCAGTGGACTGGCTTATCGCAAGTTGCATGGATTCTGCAGACTTGTAGGCTAGGGTTTTTTGTCTGTTTGTTAGTTTTGTTTTTACTTTATGGAATTTTATACAAATTCAGTAGGAGGAAGATGCATAAAATACAATTAAAAAAGCTGAAAATGTGTATTTTCCCCATAAGCTAAAACATGAAAATGTTCATTTGCATGGAGGGGGGTTTGCACATGGGGAGGGGTGTGTGAATTTTTGCAAGTGCAAATTTGCACAAATTTGGGAAATCTGAAAAAAAAAAATCCTATTCCGCCAGTGAGCAGACATGAGCAGAATGGGATGAAAAGCACCTGACAATCTCTGAAATGCAGATGTAATGGATTTTACAAAATCATCCCTATATATATCCCTAGTCTCCATGAGAGAAAACACACACACACACACTGTGTAAAACTAGAGCTGTGGGCTTCTTGAAATTCTCCACCCTATTCATGGGAAGAGAAGTATGTGTGTGTGTGTGCGTGTGTATTTTCTGCACATTTCTCTTGGGGCAGAATATAATCATAGAATCATAGAATAGTAAGGTTGGAAGGGGCCTACAAGGCCATCGAGTCCAACCCCCCTATTTATCCTAACTGCTAGGATAAATGCTCTAGCAGTTTCTCAGGGCTGGGTCTCACGATTAGCAGTGGCAATAGCAGGCCTTCTTTCTTTTCCCCTATGTTTGCTCCAAATGAGAGAAGTAGCAACTGTGTTGGTGGATTAGGGATGGCAGAGAAATTCATTCCGTTTTTACTTTAATACAAATTTGCCTAATTTTGCACTTTCAAACAAAACACAGTTATCCTTCAACATTCAAACCTGCCCCAATTTTGCAGTGGGCTTCTCCAATCAAAAATGCGTGTGTGTAAATATATATATATATATATATATATATATGGGAAAAGAACACTAACAATTAAGAAAATTCCTGGCAAAGGGGGCATACTAAATGCATACTAAACTGCATGTATTAGGGGAAATGTGCACAAAAATGGTTATGAATTTTCATGCAAACTTGTTAAATGATTATTGAAGTTTGGGATGTACTGAACTTAAAACTGGGAAAACAGAGAAACAAGGAGAAACTGAAATTGATAGCTTTGTCCATCTGTATGGTAGACTGCCATTTTAAATCCTCCTCAATCCCTGGAGCTGGCATTATTTGAGGCCATTTGGGCAAGGGGGGCACAGGGGGAAGAGGAAATAGTGGCTAGCCCCCCCCCCAATGGTGGAGAATATTCAGACAAAATTCTGCAAAGTGACCTTTCTTTTGTAGGGAACTGAGCCAGACACTTTCTCAGAACAATGTCTTCTGAGAAATTTTGGTGCAGCTCTCTAGTACATAGGAACTAGGCATGGCGGAGAATTCCGCCATGGATCTTGGTGAGGCTGAACACCAGCGCATTTGGCCCCCCAAAATCCGTGGCAGAACTAAGCACCCCCCTGTGAAATGGGCCCGGAACGGAGCCTACCTTTGTCGGCCGTTCCGGTACTTCTCGAATGGCGGCCGCATTTGCAGCCGCCATTCATGTCTTTCGAATGGCCATGATAGGCTAAGTAAATACTTACGTAGCCTATCACAGCTAACGCAGGGACGCCATTTGCCATCTGTGGAGGCTGTGATAGGCTACGTAAATATTTATGTAGCCTATCACGGCAAAAAAAGCCTATCATGGCAAAAAAAGGGAACGCGAATGGCGGCGGCTATGGCGGCCGCCATTTGCGTTCCCTTTTTCACTGGCCGCAGAGCAGAGCCAGGCAGGTAGGATTCCACAGGGACGAACGGATCGCCTCACTCCCCGTCGAGGATTCTGGGGGGAGGAAAGGATCACCTCCCCCCACCTGAGGAACCCGGCGAAGCCAGGTAAGTGGGGTTTTGTACAACCCTAATAGGAACATAGGAAGCTGCCTGAGTCTATGTCGCTCAGTATTGTCAACACTGACTGGCAGCGGCTCCCCAGGGATTCAAGCAGGAGTTTTTCCAGCCCTACCTAGAGACACCAGGGATTGAACTGGGACCTTCTGCATGCCAGGCATGTCCTGTACTTATGGCCCTTCTGGTCAAAGAACCAGTTTCAAACAGACTGCACACCCAAATGAGCAGCTATGTTTGACGTTGTGCAAATATTCTTGATGGCAACATTTGTTCTGAGCCACTGTATGAATCCTGCTGTTGTCATAATTCCACTTTAACTTTTAGTTCACACACTTTTACTTTTTTGTGTATGTTTGCATTCCCCCCACCCATGCAATCGAGAGAACTGAATGCAGGGTAATTGTTTGCAGAGTACATTTCTAGGGAGACAAAGGTCATGATAATTTTAGGGGTGTACGAAAGTGACTTACCTTTTCACGGATACTGTTCATGGTGGGGGGGAGGCGTTCCATCCCTCCCCCAGGAATCCTCAATGGGGGGGAGGTGATCCAGTCCCCCCCAGAATCCTCGATGGCTGGCTCTGCTCCATGGTGGCTCCGTGGAGCAGCCGGCCAGGCCAGGGCTGTCCGCAGCCGGATTTCTGGCCACGGTGGCTGCTGGGTAAAAAAAAAAATGGTGTACGCAAATGGCAATGGCTATGGCTGCCGCCATTTGCATTCCTTATTTTTCGCCATCTTAGTCTACGTAAATATTTACGTAGACTATTACGGTGAAAATAAAGGGGAACGCAAATAACGTAGTGGGCGCTATTTGCATCCCTTTTTGATTTGCCGTAATAGTCTACGTAAATATTTATGTAGACTAAGACGGCAAAAAGTAAGGAACACAAATGGTGGCAGCCATAGCCACCACCATTTGCATATGCCCTTTTATTTTTTTAACCGGGATGTGATAGGCTACGTAAGTCTTTACGTAGCCTATCACGTCTCTGTAAAAAAAAAAAAACAAAAACCCAAACAACCAGTCTACAAATGGCAGCGGCGGCAGCTGGTCCGAAGACCAGCCACCAAAGCTGCCACCACCGAAGCCACCGCCGGAGCCACCGCCGCCCGGAACATCCGTCCCAGGTAGGGATGGCGGAGAATTTCTCCACGAATCTCGGGGAGGCCGAATGCCAAGGCATTCGGCCCCCCGAAATTGTTGGTGAAATTCTCTGCCCCCCCACCCCCCCGGGATGGGACTTACCTCCCTCGAATGTCCCTCTCGGCGGCAGGTCCCGGCGGGAGTTCGGCGGCGTTTCGGCGGGGGCGGGGGCAGCGGCCAGTCTTCCGACCGGCTGCCGCCACCGCCATTACAAAATAAAGTAAAAAAACCTCACAGCCGTGATAGGCTATGTAACGATTAACGTAGCCTATCATGGCTGACTTTGGCAATCTAGCCATGATAGGCTACGTTAATCATTACGTAGCCTATCATGGGTGTGTGTTTTTGTTTTTTGTTTTTTACTTTTGTATTTTGTGGCTGGGGAGACGGGGCGCTTCTCCCCGGCCTGAATTTCGGCCAGGCGAGGAGGGGTGCCTCCCCCCCCGGCCTGAATTTTGGCCAGGCGAGGCGGGGCGCCTCCCCCCCTGGCCTGAACTTCTGGGGGAGAACCGAAGCGCCTCCCTCCCACCGTGAAGCAAGCTGCAGGATCAGGTAACTCCCTTTTGTACATCCCTAGTCCCAGGTAAGTCTTGTCCCGGGGGGGATCCGCGGGGGGCGGGGGGGCAGGCTGTTCCGCCACAGATTTCAGGGGGCCGAATGCACTGGCATTCGGCCTCACTGAAATCCATGGCGGAATTCTCTTATATCCCTAGATAATTTTAATTCAGCACCATACATTTTCCAAAAAGACAATCTTTCTGTCCTTCACCCATGATCTCTGATGGGCTACAGTTTACATTGAGGTCTAGGGGTGTACAGATTCCCCACCGTCTGTTCCGGTGGGGAATCCATGGGGGGGGAGGCGATCTGTTCCTCCCCCTCCCAGAATCCTCCAGAGTGGCTCCACTCCATGAGGATTCTGGTGGGGGGGGGGACTGGCTTGGTGGCCGCTTACCTTCCCTCCTGCCAGCCAGAGCCATTTGCCTCCTCCCTGTCCCTGCCGATTGCCATGTCTTTTAAAAAAAAGTGGCAATTGGCAGGATGTGCCCATAGACTTAGACACAAAATAGAGCCATGAATCTTGCGTATGAGCCTATGGACACATAGACTTAGATGCAAGATTCATGACTCTATTCATCCTGCCTATCACCATTTTTTTTTTTTTTTAAGACATGGCAGTCAGCAGGGACAGGGAGGAGGTGAACGGCTCTGGCTGGCAAGAAGCAGCTGTGTGCTGTTCCGCCTCCAGTCCTCCTGGAGTGGAGGTAAGTGGTCCTGATCCGCTGTGGATCCCTGAGGCCAGATTCCAAAGAATCTGGCCACATTTGAATCTGCGCCAGATTTCTCTGACATCCCTACTGAGGTCAGCTAAGAAAACCTTGCCCTCATACTGGACTTTGACGTTTAGTTCTCACATGTTTAAAGACTCCAGGGTTTCTCATTACCATCTAAGAAGCACAACTTCTCCAGTTTCAGCATTTTCCATCTCCTGCTGATGCCAAGGTTCCAATTCAAGCCTTTTTCTTCTCTGGGACTGATGCCTGCAATTCTCTTTTTTCCTTCTTTACCCACAACTGTTGGAAATTGACTTCCAGTGGTGTGGAGATACTTGCCAGTCAATACATTGTTCCCATGTTTCCTATGCTACACTGGGTTCCGGTTAAATGTTATATTGATTTGAAGCTTTTGTTACACACCAAGTTTAGCACCAGTTTTAACCAGTTTAGCACCTGGATACCCTGGCAGCTTCTTGAACCTGAAGGTCACCTCTAAGTCCTTTGGGATGATCTAAAAAAAGAAGGCCTTTCTATTAATGGTAACATCTGATACCATTAATCAGGTGCTAAACTGGTTAAACACTTGGCATGTAACAAAAGCTTCAAATCAGTATAACATTTAACCGGAACCCAGTGTAGCATAGGAAACACGGTAACTATGTATTGACTGGCAAGCATCACTTTAAGAAGGATGCAGACAAGCTGGAGAGGGTTCAGAGGAGGGCAACAAAGATGATCAGGGGACTGGAAACAAGGCCCTATGAAGAGAGACTGAAAGAACTGGGCATGTTTAGCCTTGAGAAGAGAAGACTGAGGAGAGATAGGATAGCGCTCTTCAAGTACTTGAAAGGTTGTCACAGAGAGGAAGGCCAGGATCTCTTCTCCATCATCCCAGAGTGCAGGACATGGAATAATGGGCTCAAGTTACAGGAAGCCAGATTCCAGCTGAACATCAAGAAAAACGTCCTGACTGTTAGAGCAATATGACAATGGAACCAGTTACCTGGGGAGGTGGTGGGCTCTCCCACACTGGAGGCGTTCAAGACAAGGCTGGACAGCCATCTGTCAGGGATGCTCTGACTTGGATTCCTGCATTGAGCGGGGGGTTGACTCGATGGCCTTGTGGGCCCCTTCCAACCCTACTATTCTATGATTCTATGATGGCTGCCACTGTTTATTTCAGTATGCAGCTCCTAATGCAAATCTTTGTGTCAATGCACATTTATTTATTTAATAACAAAGTATACCTTGATTCTCCAAAAAACACATTTGAGGTGAATATTTTGAAGATATCACCCCATTGTGATGTTGTGAGGGTGTTGCTGTGTAGCCTATGAGATGCAACCATGATTTACACAAATTGTGGCTGGAATTTCTGCAAATTGTGGCCATAATTTGCATAGTTTGTGCAAATTGTGGTTGTGATATACTTACTTTTGCACAAATCACACCTGCAAGTTGTGCAAATTAAGCATTTTATGGCCACAGTTTGAGCAAATTATGGCCACAATTTGCATACATTAGCAAAGCTCAGCAAACATCACCCCTTGGATGGATACCTACCCAGATATGGGAACATGTGATATGGATACTCTGCTATAATCATGCATGTGATGATTATATGGCAATATGGGAAGTTTGTGGACCTCTATAAGGCCCTGCTGCCCCTTCCACTTCCTATTTCCATATATGCAATGTGTCATCCACCCATTCCTGGGTAGCAGTCTGGGATTAGCCAGGCACCCTTGTGGAGTTCAGTAGGAATTTGGAGGGTGTTTCTAGGGATGTACAGATTCCCTGCCATCCGTTCTGGTGGGGAATCTACCTGGTGGGGGGGGGGATCTGTTCCTCCACAGGATTTCTGTTCTCGAAATCCTCCAGCGTGGCTCCGCTCTGTGAGGATACCGTGGAGCTGCCTGACTTGAGGGCTGCGTACTTGCTGAACCCATCCCATTCTCCTCCATGCCAATCACCTTTTTTTAAAAAAAAAAAAAAAAATGGTGATCAGCAGGATGTGCCCATAGACTTATACACAAACTAGAGCTGTGAATCTTGTGTATAAGTCTATGGACTTCTAAAAAATGCGATTGGCGCGGAGGTGAATGGGACGGGTCCAGGAGCAAGAAGCTGGAGCTGTTCTGTGTGGAATCCTCCTGGAGTGGAGGTAAGTGGGGCAGATCTGCCATGGATTCTGGAGGCCAGATTCCAAAGAATCCGGCCTCATTTGAATTTGCGGCGGATTTCTCTAACATCCCTAGGTGTTTCCCTAGACTGGCCATTGGTTGAATCATTTTTTTAATCTTCTCCATATTGCTTAGGTCAATCAGGTTCTGGGTTTATTAATGCTTTCCTGGGTCACAACTGTCAAGAAGTGTAAATAGGGAGGAAAATAAGAGAGGATCCCCTGGTGCCTCTCTGGTACCCCTCATCCTGAGGCACCAGGAGGGTACCCAGCCTAGTTCTCATTATCAGCCAGCTCTGCCTATGGACCCTGGAGGTTTTGGCCCACCAATCACTGGACAGGGGCAGTAGGAATGAGCAGCAAGGATGAGCAGGCTATGATGGGTATGAGGAAGTCTCTCAGAATTGTCTGCTTGAGTTGTGTGCCCATACTGTGGTTAGGAATGTTATGAACTAGGGATGGCATGGGTGCCTGATTCAGTCTGGGAATCTGACGGGCCTACTCCTGCCCACACCCCTGAACCCTGCTCACCTGCACATGCTTGATCCTGCCTGTGCTCAGAGAATGGCATGCACTCAACCCTGAGCTTTGTTGAGCTTTGTGGTCACCATTTTCTGAGAAATAAAATGGCAATTGCAAAAATGCACAAATTTGTGCACACATGAACATGCACATTTTTGCGAATGCTCATATTCACATTTGTGCAAATTTGCACATTTTGCAAATGCTCATACTTGTGTGTGCATGAAAATGCATATTTTATGGAAAATGTACATTTTCGTGCACACACTAATGTGTGCCTTCCCCAAAATGTGTATTTCACAATGAGATTATGCACATTTGCAAAAATGTGCATTTTCGTGCATACAAAAACATGCACATTTTTCTGATCACCATTTTATTTGTTTTAGAAATGGCAACTGCAGAGCTCTACAAGGCTGCTGGGGCAAGTGTGGGCTGGTCGCCAAGAGTGGAAGGGGCTTGAGCACATTCGGGGACCGGCGAATAGGGGCAGGGGCTGGGCAAGTGTCCAGAGAACTTGGATGGGGGTCAGTTCGCACAACCTATTAGGAACTTGTTGCTCATTACAGATCCTTCTTAGTAATAAAATTGTGGCCCTTAAACTCTGTGTACTATCTTGTGTTTTCATTCTGGTGTGTGTGTGGAGGGGGGGGGAGATGACATTGCTCTTCCAGAGATTTTTCAACTAACTTGAAGAGTTACCCTGAGAAAGCCTAGTGTATGACTTCATGTCGATTCCCTGTCAGGACAGTTCAGAAGTGTACTGCTAATCCAGTAAGAGAGCCAACCCTGAGCCACCTGAAGATTTCCTTTCCCCAAAAATTACTCTGCCCTTTCTCCCTTGTCGCTCCTCATGTTTAGATCAGATCCTGAGAACATATTCATGACGATGCTTTTCTCTCTTCCTTCAAAGGCGGTCTTTCAATGGTCAAACTATGGGGGGCAGGGGTGAAGCCTTTCAATGAAAAACATACATCCCACCTCAACTCCCAGGAAATCTGGCTAAATCAGGCCCCTGTAGCCTTCTAAAATCAATCACTGAGATGGCCATCACAAAGCATAAGAGGGTTTGACTCATTCTGCCCCATTGCCTTTCCCTCCCCTTAAAAGTAGGGATATCAGAGAATTCTGCCCAAATTTCAGATGGGATTGAATTCTGACAAATCCGATCCACAGAATCCTCCTCGGAATGGGGTGGCCCGGTCAACCCGGACCAGAGCTCACACAGACCCTTTTTCTTCATCCGCCAAATGGTGGATTTTATGAAAATAATTACATAAATGTGAAATGATGGAAGAAGAACGCGAATGGCTTTACCCTTTTTATGAGGCATTTTCCTTGTGACCCGAGGCTTTCTTTCACTGGGGCTGAGTCTTGAAGTCCACAAAAATCCTCCATCTTTTCTCTTTATTGTCTGTGGAGGTGAGGTCAGGGTCAGGTCAGGTGAGGTGAGGTTAGGTCAGGTGAGGTCCGGTGAGATCAGGTGAGGTGAGGTGAGGTCAGGACAGGTTTGGTGAGGTCAGGTCAGGTGAGGTCAGGTGACTGGAAGTTACATGGGGAATCACTGCAAAGGGCTTTACCCTTTTAAAGAAAATAAATAGGCTTATGGAGACTGACGGCGGGTGGAGAGAAAAGGATTTTTTGGCAGTACTTATGGAATTATTTACATAAGTTCGGGGAGCCCCCCCCAAAAAATGGGGAATCTGGGGCATGAGGACGGTGGAACGGGGTGGCCCTTGGCTCTGCAGAATCCTCATGGATGGTAAGGAATCCGTACATCCCTACTTGAAAGCTTTTAATCTATCCTGTTAGTTCCCTTCATACCATGCTGAAACTGTGCCCAAGATTGATCTGATCTGAACTGGATGGATTTTGAGTCTCTATGTAGCTTCCCCCATGTGTTGAACCACTGAATTGCAGCATCTTAAGCATCTTTCCATCCTCAGACTGAGCCTATTAATCCAGGGTGGTCATTGGATCCCCCTGGACAAGAAGTCCTATAAGAGGGCTTCCTGTTCTAGTTAAGCTTTGCTTCAGCAACAAGATCTTACTGAGCTTTGGTGTGTTCTTGTATACTTTTCTTGTTCTTTGGTCCCAACTTGCTCTTTGGCCCTGTTTTATTGCTGGCTCCTTGCTCCATCCTCCTGGTTTGTCCTTTGGTCCTGACTTGCTCTTAGGTCCTGATTACTGTTTCATGGGTCCTGGGTCCTGGCTCTGGACTCATATCAAACAATTGCCCATGGCCCAGCCTGGACATGTCTGTCTGTCTGTCTGTCTCATTTTCAAACAGAACTTCCCCTGTTTATCCTCATTTCCTTTTCCCTGTACTTGCTTTGCTGCCTGCCTTTGCTGTAAGTTCTTCTTTAGGCAGGAACTCTAGTTTACTCTGTAATACATCATGTACACTGATCACACCCCAAGCTATAGCATAGCCTCTCAGGTGAACCTCATGCGGTCTATTCTTCAACAACTTTTAAATAGTGATGATGCTGAATTTCAAAATTAGTCAGCTCGTTGGCCAAAACTCATCCATTCTTAATGCTCACCTTTGTAGAGAGTCTGGATTAATGTATTACAAATTCCCTGTAAAGTTCAGAATTTACGGTGAAGTCTGAAACACGTTCAGTAAAGTAGTACACACAGATTCTCAGTCATCCTGCCAGTTTTGAGATTGTTCTGTTTCTCCAAGAACCATCCTACTGTGTTTTAATGACCCATCTTATGGTTTTATCTGGTGTTTGCTCATGTGTTTTATATGGAAGTGTTCTACTCTTGTTGAGCTGTTTTAGATAGGGATGGCGGAGAATTCCACCACGCATTCCAGTGAGGGAACGCAAATGGCAGCTGCTGCAGCTGCCGCCATTTGCGTACGCTGCGTTTTTGTTTGTTTTTTTGCCCAGCCGTGATAGGCTACGTAAATTCTTACATAGCCTATCACAGCTGCAAGGATAGCAATGGCGGTGGAAGCAGCCCTGCCGCGGCCGGCCAGGAGACCAGCTGCCAGAGCCACTGCTGCCGCCGCATCTGCCACATCTGCCCCAGGTAAGTGCTGTCCCGGGGGGATTCCATGGGGGGACAGGGGGGCAGGAGGCCATTCCCCTGGAATCCATGGCGGAATGGCCTCCTGCTCCCCACCCCCCCATGGAATCCTCCCGGGACGGCACTTACCTGGGGCGGATGTGGCGGATTCGGCGGCTCTGGAGGTGGCTCTGGCGGCTGGTCTCCTGGCCAGCCACGGCAGAGCTGCTGCCATTGCTGTCCTTGCAGCTGTGATAGGATACGTAAGAATTTACGTAGCCTATCACGGCAGGGCAAAAAAAAAAAAAAATGCAGCATACGCAAATGGTGGTGGCTACAGCGGCCACCATTTGCGTATCCTATTTTTCGCCAATTTATCTTATGTAAATATTTACGTAAGATAAAACAGAGGAAAAAAAGGGGGAACACAAATAGCATAGTGGGAGCTATTTGCATTCCTTTATCTTTCACTGTTCTAGCCTACGTAAATATTTACGTAGGCTAGAACGGCAAAAAATAAAGGAACGCAAATAGCACCCACTACGCTATTTGCGTTCCCCTTTTTCCCACCATTTTATCTTATGTAAATATTTACATAAGATAAATTGGCGAAAAATAGGGAACGCAAACGGCGGCCGCTGTAGCCGCTGCCATTTACGTCCGCTGCGTGTTTGGTTTTTTTGGTTAGCCGTGATAGGCTATGTAAATTCTTACGTAGCCTATCACGGCTGCCTGGCTGGATGCAAATGGCAGCTGCTACAGTGGCCGCCATTTGCGTCCATGCCAGCCTGTCCACGGCTGGAAATCCAGCTGCGGAAGGCCCTGGCTGGCTGCTCTGCAGCCCGGCCATGGAGCGGAGCCGGCCATCAAGGATTCCGGGGGGGGGAGGACCGGATCGCCTCCCCCCCATCGAGGATTCTGGGGGGAGGGACAGAGTGCCTCCCCCCCACCACAAAAGATTCCATGAAAAGGTAAGTGAGTTTCGTGCATCCCTAGTTTTAGATCTTATTAGATATATTCTGTGATACAAATTATACATTTTTGCATAATACCTTGAGAATGCTTTGGTATAGAAAGGCAGGTTACAAATAATGCAATAAATAGATAATTAATCAATACTACAACTACTAACAACAACAACAACAATAATGCCAATGATAAGAGATTCCAAATTTGCAGTCTTGCACTGAATAATGCAACCGGATGTATGGACTAAGCTCCATACTAACAGGAATCAATATGATCAGTATAGGGCTCATCAGAGGTTGTGCTATTGCCCAGTAAATTCAGTGGGACCCTTTCCCCACTAGCTTTAATTGTGCAAACTGTCAGGCACTAAGAACTGTGAATCAAGTGATAGCACTCTAACAGCAATTGAGCATTGCTGAGACACCTTTCTCCCATCAGAGGGTGACCTACTAGAAAAATCCATTACATGAGGCAGGTGTTGAAGTATCATGAGAATCCTGTAACCCTTATGCATGTGCTAAGATGAGATTGTGAACTAAAGACCCTGCTATTGGAGGTCAGTGTAGATGAGACTGGTATGGAATAAGAAGCGTTGTGTTTTTCCCTCTTCCCATCTTCCTCTGTGGCTGAAAATCTGCTCCTTTAATTTTGTTTCTCGTTCACTCTTCTGTTCCACTTTCACCCTTTTCCTTATGGTCACTTACAACCTCCTGTATATCAGTCTGCCATTTAAGAGCTTCCCCATCAGTGGATGCACCAAAACGAGAAGAAAATCACCAAGTATTGTAAAGAATTGGTACTACTAGCATCATAAGTGTGTGTAAGCGACAGTGCTACCATCACTGTTTTTGCACCAGGGTTGGTCTGCCCCTCACACTAATCCTTCTAGTCCATGTGAACTATTGGCCAACAGCCCTGGCAATCAGCAGAATTCCTATGTGGAGTGCGGGTGCATGATTCTATGTGATTAGGTGCATACAGACATAGAATAAGAAAGAGGGAGGGGGGCAGAACTGTCTTACCCTCATAACAGGGAGCCCTTTACAGTGATGAACAGTTTTAGTTGGTCAGTGAATAGAGATGAGCCATTACTATTTATTTGTTTTAAAAATAAGATCCTGCCCATGTGTTTGGGTCATCATCAGGGATACTGCTCATCTGCTGCCTGGTCAGAACAGGCAGATCATTTCATCAAAAGATGGAATATAAATCTTATAAACCAGTGATCTTTGAACTTGCCAAAATTCACTTCAAAGCTCATTTCAGCCCATTTTATTTTTATATCTGGTGTGTGTGTGGGGGATGTATTTTGTTGGCTCATTCGAATGGGGAAAGTGTATATTTCTGTGCATGTATGTGTGTGTGTGTGTGTGTGTATGTATGTGTGTGTGTATGTATGTGTGTGTGTGTGTGTGTGTGTGTGTGTGTGTGTATATATATATATATATATATAGTGTGTGTGCACTTTTCCCTCATTGACTAAAGAGTAAAAATGCACATTTGGGGGGGGGGGATCACATCTCAAAGTGTGCATTCAACAACTACAGCAACATTCTGTTTAACACAACTGTAAATTCGGGAACTTGCAAACATTTCCTGAAAAAAACTGTGTTCCTGCTCATGTGTGCATTGAGAGTTGTGAATGCGATAGGTTCACATGATTTGTAAACAGAAACAAAAGTCTTGTATTCTGAACAAACAAATAAACCAGGATGGGAAACTTGTGGCTCTTCAGGTGTTTGGGCCTTCATCCCCCATGATCCCGCACCATAGGGCTGATGGGACTTGTTGGCCAAAACATCTGAAGCCAGAGGTTGCCCATCCTTGAAATCAACAAACAGCCCTGGTTGCCTCTAATGTGTTGCCTCTAATGTGTGGTGAATGTCATGACCTGATCTCTGCCTCAGATGTTCAATCAAGCCGGAGAAGAACCCCTACTCCCCCACCTCCCACCTACTCACCTGATGAGGTGGCAACGGCAAGGAGGGAAGTGATGTGTAGTAATAAATTTTGAAATGCAGATGGTCATCATGACAGTCCTCATAGCCACACCCCCAAGGAGAATCCAAAATTGCAGGCAGCTTAGTTGATTGGCATCAACAAACCAGTTCTAGACCTGCTCATCTCCACCAGAAGAAGGTCTTTTGTAAAGGTAATGAGTCTTAATTGCTCATTCAAGACCCCATGCCCCCCCCAGACTTTACAGCATGGAGCAATATATTATTTGTTGGGAAAATTCATTTCTCCCAGCTACTGTGAGGACTGCAGCTAAGGTCAGAGGGAACAGGGAATTCTGGGGGAGGTGGCAGGTGATATCAGCTAATAAAACAAAAATGCTGGTGCTGCATCCCTGAGAGCCCTGGCTCCACTACACCAGAGGACAGGAAGGCCTGGCGTGCTGTGGTCCATGGGGTCACAAAGAGTCAGACACGACTTAACGACTGAACAACAACAATCCCTTACCTCTTTGACGCCTAGAACATGACTCCAGCAGGTGGGTGGAGATCCACACGCACATTGAAGTCTTGGAAATATCCATCTGAGATCCTTCCCCCCACACTGCTGCCGCTGCTCATGGCTGCTCTGAAGCAAAGAAAAAGACAACCATAGCTCTCCATGTCACTCTGGAAACTGGGCCTTAATACTTAAGGCTTGTATTGAATAAAGCTTATATTTTAACAATAGGGATTTCTGGGTGATATAAAAGGCATACATTTTGTAAAAGACACAAAGAACTAGTTCAAGCAGCAAATTGAATTGCTTTACCATTCATCACAAAAGCAGTCTTTTATTTGGATAGCGTGTGTGCGCAAAACCAGAGAGACACCTACAAACCTAACAGACTTCCAAGTTTTTAAAATAGAGACATTTATATCATATGGATCCCATGTGGCTTGCACTGAGTGGGGGGATATTGGTGTGGAAGGAAACCATCTGGGATTGCTTCTTTGACATCCCAGCTGGGCCCCATCTGTTTTAGGTGTGTATATCACAGCTCATGATGTAGAGCTTTACAATATTGTGCTTTCGAAATAGTGATAACTGATCACTTATATGGATGTCTGGGAGAAAACCTACACATTATGTTACTGTGTAGCTATGTCCTTTATTTTTGTTTTATTGAATTTCAGTCACTGGGAGCTGTAATGCCTACCTTAAAAGTAGTGCATGGTGAGAGGACAGTTAACACTTCCTGATCATGAGCAGAATGGAAAGCAGCCTTGCTGTACAACTAGCAGCTTCAGAATAAAAACTTCCCCTTCGAGTCATGGTAGGGAAAAGCTACGGACACATTCCAAATACTGGGTCCCACAACCAAAAGGGCTTAAGAACATAAGAGCATCCAGCCATGCTGGATCAGACCAAGGGTCCATCTAGTCCAGCATTCTGTTCACACAGCCAACCAGCTGCCCATGGGAAGCTCACAAGCAGGACATGAGTGCAACAGCACCCTCCCGCCCATGTTCCCCAGCAACTGGTGTACATAGGCATATTGCCTCTGATACTGGAGGTAGCATATAGCCATCAGGACTAGTAGCCACTGATAGCCTTCACCTCCATGAATTTTCCTGGTTACCTACATGCCTTTTCACTGATAGCAACAGGGTCTGAAGGAAGAACTCTGACTTTGAACAAAGGTCCTGGGACCCCTTATATTTGGGGGTGGGGGGATTGGGTTCCTGAGCTAGCCTTAGTGCTGTGCTGAAAATTTATTCTACATTTTTTCAACTATTCTCATTCAATTTAATGGATAAGAAATTGCTTTTGGAACATTTTTTTAAAGGAGAAGAAAATACCAGTGACATTCTCTTGGGTGGGTGCATGGTGGGTTTGTGCTTACCTTAGTTATGAGTCCTTCATTGTACAGCTAGCTTTCCAGTGATCTGCTGCCAGTCTGGTTTCCTGTCCTTCCATTAAAGGCCATTAGAAGACTCCTAAAGCAACTCCTCCCATGAAATATTTTCAGATCAAGAAATGCAGAGCAACACGCACGCACGCATGCGCACGCATGCGCACGCACACACACACACATACACCACCCCTAGCCACCTCCCAACAATAACATAAGCTCAGAAACACCAGCAAAAAGAATTCAATAGAAATTCTAAAGTGCCCTGAGAATGAGGCAGAAAAACAGAAGCCGCTTTAGTGGGAGAAGGAAACTTTGAGGGAAACTGGAAGACAGGTTTCAGCACAATACTAATTCTGTTCTCAAACTGTTTGCAATTTTAAAGGTCAAAGCTAGCACCTAACTGAGTTCAGATGCAAACCAGTGAAGCCAATGGAGGATCAGTGCAATATAATAGGAGTAGCCCATCAGAACCTTCACAGCTGCATTTGAGACTAATTGAAGCTTCTGGGCAGTCTTCAAGGGCAACCCCATATAAAGTACATTCACATAATCTAACCAGGAGTTGACAAGCATTCCTAAGTTCAGTGGCAGGACAGGGAAATTATGAGAACAGGGAAGGAGATAGTGGTGGTCAAAATCTGAAGAGAAACAGCTCAACTGGAGAGGGTTATATATGCCGCCCAACAATTTTGAATTCTTTGAAATGTCACCAGACCCAACAGAAGTTGAAGATCCCTGCAATATGACAGAAGCGTTTATTGATTGAGCTTTTATTAGCTCTTTCAAACTGGCTAAGGTTTCTGTTCCAGATGAATGGTCCTCCAGATTGTCTCGTGGGGAGCCAGCTTAACAACAAGCACTTCAAATGATATTAAATCTAAATACTGCTGTGCCTAGATCAGGGGTGGGGAGCCTTTTCATCCCCCTTCAGTGGACTGTTGATCCATAGGAAAGATCCATCAGGGGCCACAACCAATGATGGGTGGACCCAAAGCCTAAGGTAGGGGACAGGTTCCAATGGTGGGCAGACCCAGAATCAAAAGTAGGTGGAGTTCTTTCATTCTCTGTCCCTACGGCTTCTCTCCCTGTTATGGAAATAGGGAAAATTTACCCACAGCCACTCAGTTGATCAGGCTGAGGGGGGGGGGAATTTAATGAGATGTTCTTCTCCCCCTCATAAGATCCCAAACCATCTCAACCTGATCAACTGAGTGTTCCTGGGTAAACTGAAATCCATATTTCGCAGTACACACACACCAAGTGGAAGAGGAAGCAATTCATGGTGGCCCAGAGAACAAGAGCGGTCCCACAGCATCCAGAGAACTAGATGATTTTGAGGGACATATGAAATTAGGACTGTGGGGAATAGGTTCCCCACCACAGACCTAGACAGCCAAAGTGATAGCCAATATAATAGATGTCTGAATGCCTTGTGTCCTTGAACTACTCCTTCAGAATGCAAACTTTAGAAAGGACAATTATGAATTCTTGGTGATGTTGTGAATCTCGGCACCTACCACAATAAATTTGGTTGTCATATTCCATGGGTTAAATGACTAATGATGGGAGTGTGTTCTTATTCATGAAAGCGGCTGCTAGGAAGTGTGTTGTCCTAAGATATACCTTCCTGTCGGTGGAACTGACAGCCATGAAATGATGGAATCAGGTTCCTGTCCTTCAGTGTTGCTTACAGTTAAAGCTGTCACACACTTTTTAAAACAGGCTGTCAAAGAAAGAGCCCTCGTTCTGACACAATGTGGAGAACAAGTACTTGGAAATGTCTTAAGACTGTCGGCAGTGTTAAATGCTGCTGCAGTTGGGTGCATTTTTTTTATACTGATTTCCAGTTTTATTTCCCAACCTTTCTAGATTTTTTTTTTTCAAAGCTTGTTGGACATTTTATGAGTCCCAGTATTGAGGAAAAGGCGGGATATAAATAAATATAACAACAACAACAACAACAACAACATAATAATAATAATAATAATAATAATAATAATAATAATAATAATTTTATATCACCGCCACTCCCAGGATCAATAGGCTAAGACATTATAGGAATTAGCTGAATATTAGGGCTGTGCACTGCTTTGGCCTGAGGCCTGAACCCCGAGTCGAAGCAGGCTGCTTCAGGTCACTTTGAACTCCTTCCAAGGCAAAGCATAGGGGGCACAAAGAGGCCTGGAGTGGGTTGGGGGCTCTAAGAAGCGCTCGGTGCACTTCAGAGCTTCGGCACCCCTGGTCCAGCCCCCCCCCGCCCCCCCATGCCAGTGCCTCCAGGTCCTTACCTGAGCCGGCTTCTCCGCCACAGCCTTCTCTTCACTACTACCACCGCCTTCACCACCTTCTCTGCACTGCCATTGCCACTGCACTGCCACCACCACTGCTGCCTTCTCCTCACTGCCTGCCACCACCGCTGCCAGCTCCTGAGGCCTGGATGTGCAGCAACTCTTCTTGCAGGGAGTAAGATGGCAACTTTTTAAAATGGCAACCTCCTGAAAGTTCCTGGAAGTTGCCATTTTCAAAATGGTGACTCCCTGCAAGAAGAATCACCATGCATCCAAGCCTCAAGAGCTGGTGGCAATGGTGAGCGGTGATGGAGAAGGTGGTGGCAAAGGCATCGAAGGCAGCAGCAGCAAAGGTGGTGAAGGCAGCAGCGTCGACAGAGAAGGCGGCAGCGGCAGGAAGGAGAATGCAGTGGCGGTAGTGGAGAAGGTGGTGAAGGTGGTGGCAGTGCAGTGGTGACAGAGAAGGTGGCAACAGAGAACACAGTGGTGGTGGCAGAGAAGGTCGGAGAAGATGGCGGCAGCAGTGAAGAATGCGGAGGTGGTGGAGAACAGCAGAGGAAGTGGTGGTGGAGGAGGAGGCAGCAGTGGCCCAGGTAAGGAGCTGGGGGTTTGTGCAGAGGTGTCAGGGTGGGATCAGAAGCAGGGTTTGGTATCCGAATCCCTCTTCAGGTTCGGGGCCAAGTCAGGTCAGGGGCCCTCTGAATCAGCCTGAGCTGAATTGGGCCCACAGTTAATTCGCCCAGTCAGCGATACAGCAATGGTGGCCATATTGCTGGCACTCTGGATCTGGCCAGCAGGGAGGATCTGGCCGGCGAGGATTTCTCCAGGAGGCAGAGGTAAGTCTTCTTCTGGGGTCTGTGGAGGATTTCTCTCCCATCTCTAGTTGTATAGTGTTAAAGTTGAACATAATATGTGCTGTGATTGCTTACTGTACTCTGATTGGCTCCGGTATTCTTTTAATCCTGCCTCTTCATATTAGTCATCTTTGATGACATTTTGTTTAACTCTGCAGTTCTGTAGAGATTCCCCCAAATGTTTTTTTGGCCTGTCTGGGCACACTAACCTTATTAAGCAAGAATTTTCTCTTAACGTTTTCTTTTTCCTAGGTCAAGCTGCCTACCAGTAATAGGCCAAAGCAAACTTTTGTTCAGACAGCCATTTTAGCTATGTTTCTTGATATGGCTGATATGACCATTGCCTTTAAATTGTCTACATGGTCATACTTAGAGCAGATCCATTGAAATCAGTGGAACTTCAGTTAGTCAGGACTAACTTATGTCTCATTTATTTCAATAGATCTGCTCTAAGTATGACTAAAACTGAATCCAATCCATTGTGTCTTAGGCTATATGAAACATCTGTGTTATCATTCCTTTTATTTCTGATGTTAAGGCTGCGAGTAGGGATATATGAGAATTTCATTGATATGCGAAAAATGGTCAAAAATTTCCTGCTCACAACCCTGAATGCAAAAATGAATGCAATTGCAATTTTTGGAAAAAGCTCACATATTCTCGAGTTTCCAGTCATGTTCACAAAATGCATCCCTTTGGAGAAATGAGCACTTTACAATGCACATTTTTCAAAAAGGATGCATTTTCACACTCCAATCACCAGGGGGAAGCACTAGGGATGGCTGAACTCACTCCAGTCTGTGCCACTCACTGAACACTCGCTGGCCATCTGGCCCTGTTCACAAGTGCCTGGCAAGAGATGTGCGGCTGCCCAATCCCTTGCAGAGAAGCCATTTTGTGTAAAAATGGTGGCTTGGTCTTTTTTGTAAATGCCCGTTTATGCAAATGTAAGCCATAAAGAGGCTATTTCTGCAAGATTGCAGGCTTAAATGATCCATTTACACTGTAATCTTGCTTAAATTGCCCCTTTACAACTGCCATTTGCGCAAATAGGCATTTACGGAAAAGGCCAAGCCACCATTGGGTGGCTCGGCAGATGAGCAAAATGGTGGGTTGGCAGACCAGCATGGCCCTCTGCTGACTGAAGTCCAGGAGGCTGAGTAGAGGGATGTCCGCTGGACTCCACCTTCTTCCGGGACTCCTGTGACATCCCTAGAAAGCATGCATTTGGATGTGCCCTTGGAAAAGTGTGCACAGTTTTCCTGTTTGAAACAAACACATACACACACACTCACATTCATGAGCAAGAACGAGGCAAAATGAGCATCAAAGGGGGAAAAGAGGAGCCTTGGCAAGCTTGAAAGTTGCTTGTTCACCCATCCCTACCTGTGAGTGCTGAAAAACTGTACCACCTATGCACCAGAGGTAAGTAACATAAACTTGGTGTAACCCCAAGGTTTTCAAAAGTACCCCCTAAAAGAAACTTTAAGAGGGAGTAACCTAAGCAGGGAAACAGTTCCAGAACAGGCCAAGAACTGACCATTCTCAGTGGCCACTGAATGCTAAATTACTGTTGATGGCTGAGAATGGAAAAATCATGGGGTTGCGTATTGCATTGCAGGTCCCATTTGTTCCATCTGTAATGCTGACATACATATTTAACATACCACTTTATGATGCAGTCTTTAAAGGTTGACCACACATGTGTATTCCATTGTTGTTGTTGTTCACAAGAGACAAGCCTGATGATGTGGACAAGACACTTGAATCAGTCTGTCCCACCACATGTAAGCTTGACTCTTGCCCATCTTGGCTAATATGATCTAGCAGGGGTGGATTGGCTGGATGGGTCCAGGGGGTGGTAAATGCTTCCCCTTACCAGGGTGTGGTGCCTGCTGCCTTGAAATAGGTTGTAGTGTACCCTCTCCTAAAGAGGACCTCTCTGGACCCAGAGGTATGTGAGAAGTATTGCCTCATTGCTAATATTCCCTTTTGGGGCAAGGTGTTTGAGCATGTGGTGGTTGGGCAGCTTGAGACATTCTTGGAGGAAACGGATTATCTGGACCCATTTCAGTCTGGTTTCAGGCCAGGGTATGGCACTGAAACAGCCTTGGTTGCTCTGACTGACAATGTACTCCAGGTGAAAGACAGGGGGAGTGCTACCCTGTTGATCTTCCTGGATCTCTCAGTAGCTTTTGATACCATTGATCATGGTGTCTTACTGGATCGGCTCTGTGGGATGGGAGTTGGGGACACTGTGTTATAGTAGTTCTGCTCCTACCTTCAGGGCTGATTCCAGAGAGTAATATTGGGGGATTCCTGTTCCAGCCCAAGGCTATTAAGCTGTGAGATGCCACAGGCTTCTATTCTATCCTCCATGCTGTTCAACATCTATATGAAGCCAATCAAGCCATTGGGTCAGGTCATAAGGAGTTTTGGGATGGGGTGGCACCAAGTACACTGATGATACTCAGCTCTATTTCTCCTTGTTGGAGCCGGCTGAGGCAGTGAAGGTGCTGGACCAGTGCCTGGATTCTGTAATGGGCTGGATGAGGGCCAATAAACTGAAGCTAAATCCTGACAAGATCAAGATGGAAGTTCTGTGGACTGGTGGTGCCCAAGTCTGGAAACTGGGTAAGCGACCTGTCCTGGATGGGGTTGCACTCACCCTGAAGTGCATAGCTTGGAAGCCAGTGTGGTGTAGTGGTGAGAGTGTTGGGAGCCAGGAGATTCAGATTCTAGTCCCTGCTAGGCCATGGAAGCTCACTGGGTGACTCTGGGCCAGTCACAGACTCTCAGCCCAACCTGCCTGACAGAGTTGTTGTGAGGATAAAATGGATAAGAAGAGGATAATGTAAGCTGCCTTAGGTTCCTTGCAACAGGAAAAAAAAGGCAGGATATAAATGCAATTAATAATACTCCTAGATCTATCCTTGTCACTGAAGCCCCAAGTAGACTCCTTGGCCAGGAATACTTGGGGAAAGCTTCAGCTGATCTGCTAGCTACAGCCTTTCCTGGACAGGGATAACCTAACCACAGTAGTACATGTGCTGGTAACTTTCTAATTAGACTACTGCAATGCACTTTACATGGGGCTGCCCTTGAAGACAACTCAGAAGTTGCAGCTAGTGCAAAATGCAGCAACTAGACTGCTGACTGGAACATCTTATAAAAATCATATAACATCAGTTTTAAAGGGATTGCACTGGCTGCCAATATGCTCTCGGTAAGAATTCAAGATTTTGGTGATGACATTTAAAGCCCTAAAAAGCTTGGGACCTCAATATTTGAGGGAGCGCCTCTCCCTGTATATGCTTGCCCAAGGACTGAGATCTGTTGGAGGGGCCCTCCTCTGTGTCCCACCAGTGAGACACATACACCATGGTGGGATGTGGGAGAGGGCCTTCTCTGCTGTGGCACCCTGGTTGTGGAATGCCCTCCCCTTGGAGGCCCAATCAGTGCAGACATTGGTCTCGTTTTGGCGTCAAGTAAAAACATGGCTTTTTACCAAAGCTTTTATTTATCTTATTTTATTTTATTACATCTATATCCCACCTTTCTTCCATCATGAAACTCAAGGTGGCTACATGTGGTTCCCCTCCAAGCACTGACCAGACCCCAACCTGCTTAGCTTCAGCAAGATGGCTGCCTCATGTGCCTTCAGACCATGCCCTGGGATCAAATGCATTCCCTAAAGTAGCACACTGTTTCAAACGTTTCATTGTTTTAGATTTTCATTGCTATTAGTTTGTTTAATATTTAATATGTTTTTAGCTTCTTAAATTATTTGTTGTTTTATAGTGTTTAAATTTATTTTATGTGTACATTGCCTCGAGATCTTAATGATATAGGGTGGGATTTTTTTAAAAACTAAATAAAATAAAATAAAATAAAACATACATACATACAAAAGGAAAAAAATAATGGGGAAGGAAGAGGAAAGCAAGCTTTGGAGCAGCAGCTCTGATGGATGGATGGATGGATGGATGGATGGATGGATGGATGGATGGAGCTAGGTTGGTCTCCCCATTGCTTGATGCTCTTCCTCAGAGGCATCCCAGTGGTCCTCAGTCTCATGACAGATGGACGAGGCCAAAATGAGCTAGGCTGCAGTCCTTCAGTCCCAGTACATTTTCTGAAATTATCACACTGAACAAAAATACAGCATGTGAACTTGCTCAAACCAACTTCTGAGTACAGCTGAGAAGCTTTAGGCTTTTCTGATTTACTGGTAGAATTTGAGGAGTCATTTCACAGGCACCTTAAAATATCCCTGATTGGTCCTGAATTAGAATCAGCCTTAAATGTCAGATTTAATACTGTGACACATTACATTTGACAGCTTTGGCAGAGATCCAAGAATTCAATTATTTGGCCCAAATCCAGTGACCACTAAATAATGCAGAGCTTTCCTTGTCCCATAGAAGTTGTTTCCCATTCACTACAGTTGAGGGGCTGGCTGTATGTAAGCAAATAGAATTACTTCTGCCATTAAAGTGAATGGGGAACACCAGCAAGACATGGTCTGAAGGCACATGAAGGCAGCCACCACGCTGAAGCTAACCAGGTCTTGGTCTGGTCAGTGCTTCGAGGGGAGACCACCTGGGAACTGCATGCAGCCACCTTCAGTTCCACAAGGGAAGAAAGGTGGGATATAAATGTAATAAAAAATAAAAAAATAAAAAGTACTACAGCAAACCCAGGACCCTGGATCATCAGAGGAGAAAGGGGATTGGCTGGCCTGGTTTGTCTCCCTCTTTCTCAGCTTTTCTCCTCTGTCTATAAAGAAAGCAGGACTTTATGCTTTTCTGGAGCTTCAGGTCATGTTTGAATGCATTTAGCTGGTGTTGTGGTCAATTCATGGTTCAGCATTATCACACCAGTAATTGATAACAACATAAGAGGAGCCCTGCTGGATCAGACAAAGGGTCCAACTAGTCCAGCATTCTGTTCACACAGTGGCCAAACAGCTGCCCATGGGAAACCCACAAGCAGGACATGAGTGCAACAGCACCCTCCTGCCCATATGCCCCAGCAATTGGTGTACATAAGGAAACTGCCTTGAATACAGGAGGTAGTGTACAGCCATCAGGACTAGTAGCCATCGATAGCCTTCTCCTCCATGCATTTGTCCAGTCCCCTTTTTAAAGCCATACAAAGTGGTGGCCATCAGTATCTCTCATGGAAGGGAATTCCATTGTTTAACTATGTGTTGTGCAAAGAAGCTCTTCCTTATATCTGTCCCGAATCTCCCACCAATCAGCTTCATGGGATCACCCCAAGTTCTAATATTGTGAGAGAGGGAGAAATATGTCTCCCTATCCATGTTCTCCACACCATGCATGATTTGGTACACCTCTATCATGCCCCCATCACTCATCTTGTTTCTAAGCTAAATGATCCCAGCTTTTGCAACCTTCACTCACAGGGGAGTTGCTCCAGCCCCTTGATCATTTTAGTTTCTCTTTTCTGCACTTCCCCCCACCCCCAACTCTATCCAGAGGGCTTTCTCATGCCCTCTGTAGAGTGCAAATTGGTTCTTGGTTCTTAGCAGGGGCTATTGTTGCTGCATTAGTCCCATGAGCCCATCCAGGGTTACTACTGTGAGTAGCTGAGTAGGAGAGACTGAATTCCCTCCGAGAGGAGTTTGCCATTGTTCTCACTGTTGTCTTGGTCAGAAGCTGCAGGAGTTAGAAGGGGGGGGTGTCTGTGTGAGGCTGCCCCATGTGGCCAGCCATCATTACTGCCGCTTAGAACATTTCTCTGGCAGCAAAGTATTCCCAGACTACTTCCGGGAATATTCCCAGGCTCCAGACTGACCCAGGCTGGCCGTTGGACCCTCATGGACAGGAAAGACTATACAAGACTTCTTGATGGAGCTGACACCTTGCCTAAGCAACAAGGTCTTCAGGAATCTGTTATGTCCCTTGGCTTTATCTCCTGGTTCTCAGCCCAGATTCAACTCGGACAGTTGCCTATGGCTCAGTCTTGCCAGTTGTTAAGTTAGGGAAGAAGAGACAGGGAGTTGCTAGTTGTTAAGTTAGGGAAGAAGAGACAGGGAGAAGATAATCTTGACTTCTTCTTGGACTCCTTTTCTGTGCTAGTTTGCTGTGTTCAGCTTCTCATCCTCAATGCATGAACTACATATGTCTTCCTTTTCAACTTGTAAAATTTACTATTGCTTGTGCTATTCTTGCCAGATCTCTCCAAGAGCCACTGGGAGGAAGGCAGACAATAACCACTCAAACAAATATTCACTATTTTTCAACCCAATTATATGGGATGTGCTGTGCTTAATTTATAAGAAAAGAGATGCTGGAACTTGAGCCACATTGAAATCAATGGAGGATTCACAGCAGTCACACTTGGAAGAACTTGTGCTCTAGACAGTAGAATGAAACACACACATGTGCGCGCACACACACACAGGTCATTTAAAGGTTTAATTGCAGAACATTTACAGGTAAAACCTGGTCCAGATGTATTTGCCCTAATGCATATTCCTAATAAATCGCAGTTATACATAATTAATTAAGTCTTATATGCATCTGGGTATTTAAATAGCTTCAGTGGTAGTAGAAATTAGATTGCTCAATTGATTGGATTACTTAACAAATATTGATTAGCTTTTCTTTAGTATTTAACATTAAATACATTTTATATATTATTATTGTAATTTCAATTAACTGTTTAAACATATTCAAGAGCTTCTAAGAACAGAATTATATTATTGCTCTGCCATTCTGAGTTAATTGCGAACCATTCGTATAGACTTGATAAACTGTGCAATGCATCCCCTGAACAATCAATTCACATAACATTACCTTCAATTAGATTTTTTATTAAAATCACATTATAATCTCACTAGAGGCACAATAAACATTGCACAGAAAACCTTGCCATTCAGCCATGATTTTATTCCTGAAGTGCATATTGATTGCAGATGGCTAACCAGGCAATTAGAAGTGTTCAAAGGTAACATCGTGGTGAGATTCAAATATATTGCTGTGGTGGTGCAAAATAAGGAAGTGACCTTTCCTAAGATGTTTCAAATAGATAATACGCCAAGATGATATGCTTGCTCAATTAAGTACTACTGATCTTGGATGACTAGTGGAGAGTAGCTACTGTAGGCCCTACTGCTCAGATGATGTACATGTGTGCACACACGTGTGTGTGTGTGTGAGAGAAACAGATTTGCCATTTTGAAAGTAGTCAACAAAGGACAAACAAGTATGGGTTTTGTAACTCTGTCAGAAGTCCCCTCTGGTCTCCCTCAAATCAGTTTCAGGTGCTGAAACTTCAGCTCCTGAAATGGCACTGAAATGGCTTCCCCCAATCAGCCCACCTCCGGTTGGAGCCTTGTGCAGATGTTCAATGCATGCATATAGCTTGGAGGGGGCGGGTAGTCTTCATGGAATGCATGGAAGAGAGGTGCGTCAGTGTCTGAAAAGGGCTACTGCTCAGCCAGGCTGCCAGTTAATTTCTGGACATAATTCAACAGATGTGACAAAGTTTTGTCTTTTCACCATGTGGGACAATGATACCTTCATTTTTTATTTTTATTTTTTGTATTCATGTCATTTATATACTGCATCCCAACAAACCTTTGCAGGTGTTTTACAGAATAAAACTGTCAAGATATGCAATGTCAGCAACAACAGCAGCAACAACAGACCCCTCTAAAACAATTTAAAATGTAAAAACTAAACCTTCAGAGTGATCTTTTTCAAGTTATCAGGTGTGAGGTGGCTTCAAGGAATGGTAGTTGACCACTTGCTATAACACAGTGGTCAAGAAGCTCAGGTTTATTCTTTCCTTAAGAAGTCTTCACAGAGTCTTGGATGTTTTGAGTTTTTTGCTGCATCCATTGGGCAACTGTTCTTGATTGGTTCTTATTCATTTCTAGTCTAGGACCCAGGGCCTTCTTTTTCCAGGTAGAAAAACAGTGCTAACCTCCATTTAACTTAACTCATGCCTGTGCAACTCCAATTAATAAATTAGTTTAACCCTGTAGGGGCAGAAGAGTGAGAAGGAGAGAAATTTAACTCATTCTTCTGGAAAAGGGAATAATATTTTGTGTTCTTATCACGTTGTAGAAGGTAAATTGAATTGATATACTGTACATGCATGGTTAATTGACAAGGGGATATCAGCCAACTAGCAAGGACAAGTGTGTCTGGTTTAAACAAGCCCAATTGGCCTTTCTCCCTGAAACCAAGCTCTCTATGTTGCATGTGGCCACATGCTATATTGATGTGCTTGCCTCACCCTGTGTCGGCTCCAGGGGGTAGGTTATCCACAAATGCTGCCTTGCCTGGTAAGCACTACCCATGCTGGTGGGGCTGTAAGTGGGCTTATTCCAGCTTCACTGGCTGCTGGTCAGTTTCCAAGCTTAAACCAAAGACCTGGTGATCATTACCATTAAAGCTTGGAGGGAGCAATCCCATGGCCACTAGATGCTATCTAGAAGGCCATAGGATTTTTTTAATTATTATTATTTGGTTTCTGGGAACCAAGGTTGGAGCCAGGGCTCTGACTAGAGTTCCCAGAAACTGCACTCCCCACCCCAGCCCCTGCCCCCTGGTTGCTGGTGCAGTTCTCTCTGCTCAGGCTGCACTCAGAAATGGAGCATGGAGATGGGCAAAAGCGGGTGATCCCCGGGGCGGTATAAGGCAGACAGCAGAAGCTGCTTTATGCAGCTTCCTATCAGGTCTCCAGGCCCCTTCCCTCCCACTCCCAAATACTGCACCTGGACATGCAAAATCGCCCATCTAGGCAAAAATGCAGGGAGGCTGGAGCATGGAGGCGAGGATCACCTCCATGTTCTGGCCACACTGCATTGGATATTCATCAGCCTCTGAGTTTAGAAGTTGATGACTGTCTCCATAGGATTGCACCCTAAATGGTTTAGGACCAGGATATTAAAACGACCATCTCCTCCTGTGCAAACCAGTCCATATATTGAGCTCCACTAGAAAGACCCTTCTGTGTGCCCCCCCCCATCTGAAGTACAGTTGTCAGGAAGATATGAATGCCTTCACTATGGCATACGGGCTGTGGAATTCACTGGTCTGGTTGATCCGTCTGGTTGATCCATCTTCTTGTCATACTGGTATCATTTCAATAAGAGTGTGTGTGTGTGTGTGTGTGTGTGTGTGTGTGTGTTTTGTTTTTGTCCCAGTAGGCTATCCATCTGCCTGGAGTTTTATTCTGCCTGGCTATCTCATTGCTGGAATTTAAAAAAACCCCTACTTCTCCTGTCTTATTCTTGCTTTGTTAATTGTTCTTGTTTTGCTGTTTTAAAAATGTACAAATTATTTTATGGTAGCAATCATGGGTATTTTATTAAAACTAAAAAATGGGATAAATGCATACATATATATATATATATATATATGTATGTATATGTATATCTATATATATATGTGTGTGTGTGTGTGTGTGTGTGTGTAATGGTGGGTCTTCAACTAATGCTGTTTTGTGGCCCAGTGTGATGATATTTTTTAAATACAAGTAGGTATTATGTTTCTTTCATAATATTTTATTATGACAAATACAAAAATACAGTAAAACACATATACTTAATTTATAAAATGGAAAGAGAATACAGGGTTATAAAGTATCTTGAAAAATATTATTCAAAAATATAGTAAAGGCCATTTAAGGACATTTTTCAACAAACATAATAGTTTGATTCCTAATCAATTTCTTGAAAAAATAAGTTAACATGTTTAAAAAAAAAAAAAGCAGTTGCCCAACTCTTGTGGTATTTTCCAGTCAGTTGCTATGCAGATTTTAGCTGCTACTGGAATGCTCGGTGTGAAACAACTGAGTAAAAGCAAAACTAAAAGAGTATGCAGGAATCAGGATAACCAAAAGGAGAGCCAAGGAAGCTACAGGAGCACTCTATCAAGTATTAATGATAAAGACATTATAACTTAAGTAAGTAGACCAAAATTGGTCCCTATAGAGGTGTATCACTTCAGTCATTAAGATGAAAATGACTATACTCTTTTCTTAGAATAATGAAAGTTGATATTGATTGTCATTATAGTAAGCAACAGGAAAATGATAGTAGGAGGCAGCTTGAGAATGCAATGCTAATGCAATGTTTTTTTAATCAAATAATTTTGAATAGATTGCCTGGGGCAATGGAACCAAACTTGCTAATATGGCAACATGCATTTTATACCTGTCCCCAAGGACAGATATTAGTTATGTCTAATTCATGTGTCTGATTATTGTTGTTTTTCTTGGTATGCAAAATTTTGCAAATATACCGTTAGAATCATCATTATGCTAAACATACACAAGTACAATCAGTTCAAATTAACACATGTACAGTAATATTAAATTGGCTATTGCAGTAAGGATTATGTCATATTTAACATGTTTGGAATAATCATGATGGTAGGACCTTTATCTATTACACACTTCCATTTCCCCCAAAAAAATTCTGTTCCTGGAACTTATTGTTTCTAATGACCTAGAAACATGTAAATGTAACACGCACAAGCTAAAATGTTTGTGGTGCAGGACTGTAGCTGGGCAGAGAGATTGCAGAACTAGAATTGCCAGAAAGCAACTGCAGGTAGCCTAATAGGTTTAAAGTGATCAAATTGCATTACACAGAGTTGGCCCAAGACCTTTTACCACCTGCGATAAAGCACAAGTTGTTTCACCTGGGCAACAGGGTCAATGAGGGAAGTGCAGTAAAATCTATAGCTGCCTCATCTCCTTCCACACCAGGAAATTGAAAGGCATATGACTGACCTTGTAGGCCCCTTCCAATCCTACTATTCTACTATTCTATGATTCTATGACTTTGACAAAACCCATTACCCACCCGTCAGCTGTTGAACAACCCTCTTGCCAGTTTTGAAGTCTCAAGTAGGAATGGAAGAACCAAGGATGTTTGAACTCACTGGAATTCTATTAACTTAGCTTCAAAGTTTGGTTCAACTAGCTCCCATTTTTGTTTGTGACCTGATTCTTTTTTCCCAGTTTGTTTGAATGGGAAAGGTGCACATTTCAAACAGGAAAAGTGCATATTTCTGTGTGCATATTTCAAGAAGTGAGCCATTTTCCTCCATTTACTAAAGCGCGAAAATGTTATTTTTTTAAGTGTGCACTTTTAAAAATACACTCCAAAGTATGCATTTTTGAAGTACTTTTTTTAATAGGTGCAAACAGTGCACATGTTTTAAAGTGTATATTTTTCAAATGCAAAGGCAAGTTCATGAGTTTGCAAACATTTTCAGCAGACGTGTGCTCCTGTTTGTGTTTGGTGCTGCGAATGGGGCATTTTCAAGTGATTTGCAAACCGAATCGCAATTCTGGAACATCCCTAGTCTTAAGCAGCCACCCAAAAGTGGTGGTTTATTAACTTCCCAGCACACATGAACAGGGCATCTGCCACACAAGGAGAGTAGTCTGTGTTTGGCAAGGTGAGTCAACTCAATTGAAACTCCATTCAGGCCCGGTATACTGTTTATATGACTGTTTAGAACAATTTTTGGGGAGAGGTGACAGCTCAGCGTGACAGAGCACATGCTTTGCATGCAAAAGGTCCCAGGTTTGATCCCCAGCTTCTCTAGGTAGGGCAAGGAAAGAATCCTGCCTGAAACCCTGGAGAGCTGCTGTCAGTCAGTGTCGACAATACTGGGTTAGATGGACCAATGGTCTGCCACAGTATAAAGCAGCTTTCTATACTCCAATGTCTTTAAATTTTCAGGGAAGAAAGGAAGAGGCATATGGCCACCAAACTCTCTCTGTCTCTGAAAGAATAGTTTTGCATACTTTTTGGAGGTGGAAAGTATTGGAATTATTATTATATATAAGGAACTAGTCTCTGCTGTGTAACAAGCCTAGATCAGGTTCTTAAAAAAAAAAAAAATCTTATTTTTTACCAGAGTGCAAGATTGGATGCTAAAACACTGATGCCTTCCATTAAATTGGGGCTTTTTATTATTGTCATCATCCTCATTATTAGTCAGGAGCAATAGCTTTTGTCTCCTTCGCCATCTGAACAAAGTGTGCGAGAATAAAATAAAACTAATTTCAATATGTACCGAGAAAGCATTTCTCCTTTTTGCTGATCGCTGCCACCTCTTTTCAGCAGGAACAGCTGGTCTGTAAATGGCTTCCTCAGCTAAAACAATGCCTGCCTCGCTTTAAAATTTCAGCAGGAAGCTGCTGTTTCATCATTTAGTCATGTCACATATTTATAGGGTTGTGTTTGCCACAGAGTTTGACTAACTAAAAAGCAACAACACACGCACCCAAAAAAATCCAAGAACAAAATATGAAAAGGGATACTGATGCTCCACATCGCCAGGAAGTGTAAAGTCGGGGTTCATCATAAAACTTTGTGAATAATAGATTCTTAGCTGTTCTTTCTGAAACTGTAGGAAAAACCACCATGACAACAACAATAACAGAACATAAGAATTCTGGCTTTGAACCAGGTAATAAGGGAAACTTCACAGCTTTGCATTTTTAAGTGTACATCTGAATGGTGGAAGATTCAGCATAGATGAAAGGAAATACTTCTTCATGCAGCACATAGTTTATGGAACTTGCTACCACAAGGTGAGGTCCTGGTCCCTGATGTAGGGTCAAACTACATGCTATGCTTACTGCGTAGCATGCAGCTTCACCTTCTGGTTTTATTTAATTTCTACATCTGTGGTGGCTGGGACCATTTTGGGGGCAGGGGGACAGGGAAATACTGGCAAAAATATGTTTGGTACCTGCAGAGCTCTCCCTTTTGGGTTCTTTGAACCATGTATCTGTAGGGTTGTCTGTTTGTGCATTTTAATATCCATTTTAATATCCATAATATTTAATTTAATATCCATATCCAGATATGTTGGATTACAGTTTGCACCAACCCCAGCCCATATGACCACAATGGCTGGGGATGACAGGAGCTGTAATCCAATACATCCGGAGGGCATCAGCTGGAGAAACCTATTCGGATTTATACATGGCCAGATGCTTTATAGGACAGACTAAAATATATATTGATTGGGGGGAGGTAGAAGGAGCCTGGGGGACTAAAACCTAGTGTGAAATGTGACAAATGGAAGTCAGCTCTGCCTCTCCTCCAATATATTACAGATGGAAATATCACATATAAGAAAACAAAAGAGCCAGTGTGGTGTAGTGGTTTGAGTATTGGACTGGGAGTCAGGAGATCTGGGTTCTAGTCCCCACTTGGCCATGAAGCTCACTGGGTGACTTTGGGGCAGTCACTGACCCTCAGCTTAACCTACCTCACAGGTTGTTGTGAGGATAAAATGAAGAGGGGCATCATGTAACCTACCACTGGCTACTTAGCTGATGGGATAGAAATGTAGTAGTAAACAAAATCAATCGACACAATTGTTAACTTTGGTCCTCATTCTCAAACTATAGAGTACTATGGGAGCCACTGAGACAAGATCTATCTTCCAAGCAGAGATATAACTTCTAGAGCAGGAGTGGGCAACACACCTCCTACGGGCCATGTGCAGGCCCCTGGCCTTTAGTGTGCTCTGCCCTTCTGAATTTGCTGCGGCAACATTCTGCAAACCACATTTGCAAAAAACTAAATTTGGCCATTTTCGGCCACCATAGTGGTTTGCCACCAAAAATGCTGCTGCTACCACCAAAATTTGGTGGTATGAAATGGCAGCGAGGCTGTGGCCCCCCAAAAGTCTGAAGTTGCCCTTGCCTCTTCTAGAGATTAGGGTCTAGAATTATGTTTGCATGTGTTCATTCATAAATCCATTTCACCCTGTTTCTGCATGGATCCATGATTTAAAAAAAATACACAAACATTTGCATATTTTAATGTATTTTTCACAAAGTACACATTTTTGTATGTGTGGTATCCTAAAATATGCATGTTGTAAGCATTTTACCCTTAATTCTGCATTCTTCTGGGGATTTGGTATGTATTTTGAGCCAAGAACTGTACAGCAACATTTGGAAACAAGCATGAAATCTGAAGGAAAACTTGGATTCTGACCTGGGTATTAATCAAGGAAGTATGAATCAGATTGGTTCATATAAAAATGTGGACTGCAGAGAAATCCCTTCTAAACCCTCTGAGTATGAAGCTAAACTGTGAAGAAGGACAACTCTGGGAAGTCAGATTAACACAGTTTTCGCAAGGTATTCCCAAAAGACAAAAGAAAAATAATTTAAAAAGACAGTGATTTAATTGGGGAGGTAATGCAAAATACAAAGTGTCCATAATAAATAGGGGCCATTGGAGTGCAGTCATCTGGCACACAAAAGCAATGAAATGAGCAACTGGGCATAATGAAGCGCATGCCAAGGGAACAACGTGAGTCAAAACAGAACATTATCCCATTTGCAGGCTGACCATACTGTTAGCCTTAGGTAGTGTCACCTAATTGCTTGGACTTTCAGTGCCATTGTGTTTATATCCCATAGAAGTCCATATTAATATTTAATGAAAGTCAGCACCATGCTTTTGAAATGGAAAACACTGAAATAAGCGTATTAATCTGCATTGAACAAAAACGACAGCCCCCCACCCCTCCCCAAGATAAGGCATTGGGGGAGATGGAATAGAGATCCAATTCAATTTGAACTCAAAATTTCTTTTCCCATAAGCCTTTAAATTGTAAGACTATATTATGAAGGTAGAGCCCATAATTAGCATGGGTAATTAATGCCCATTTGCCTGAAATACTGTTTCCAAGGAGGCAAAGCAAATGTATCTGTACATCTGGAATGACATGGTTGTAGTGGGGCAATCAGATGCTTCAAAACAGCTTAGTATACCTCATTTTCCACCAACCACAATTCTTGATAGGGATATATTAGAAACTCTTTCAGTTTGGTTCTGAACAGGATTTATCCAATTCACACCTTCTAGACTGAACACAGATTCAGATGTTTGAGGTCAAATTCAATTTGAGGTCAAAGTCCGTACATTTCTGAGCTTGAGGTGCAGATCAAAAGAAGAAGAAAAGTGTTCAACAGCATGTGTGTGCATGAAAAAAATGTACTTTTGAAAAAATGCACACAAATATGCTTTAATAAATGGGAAAAGAGTGTGTACATTTCAGAGATGTACACAATAGATGTGTACATTTGGAACACACAGAAGAAAATATGCATGGATTCTCATTAGTGTTGTGCTGAATCCTGCCCCGTATTTTCAGAAACGTTTTCTCTCCCTGCAAAAAAGACATTTTTTATACCCCTTTTGCAGGGAGGGTGAGAATTTTGGGATAATTTTCTCCTTGGGGAAAGGAACAGGAATTCCACATACTTTTTTTAAGTGTAGGCAATTCTTGAAGGGTCTTCTTTCTATTTTTTTTAAACACTCCCTGTCACATGGATTCCTGAGAGTTCAGAAAGAACTGCAGGTCTGGAGAAGAGTCCTGGGCTCCTGCAAGTGCAGGGACTGTTTAAAAAAAATGAAAAAAGAAAGAAAGACTCCTCAGGAATTGTCTACAGTTAAAAAAGTATGTGGAAATTCTGTCCCCCTCCCCAAGGATAAAATTATCCAAAATTCTCACCTCTCCCAGCCTCTTTTGCCAAAGTTTTGACTGTCCCCCCATTCCCCCAAATGCCAAAAATGGAAGAATCAATTTTTTATTTTTATTTTTGGCACAGCACTAATGTTCATGTGAAAAGAAAAGAAAAATAAAGCTAGCAATATGACACAGACTTGAGTCAAAACAAATTTCAAGTGGAATTCAGAGAATTTTGGTGAATGCTGTCACGTTGCCTTGGCCCCCACCTTCCTCATGCACACACACAAGAAGAGAGGCTTCAGTCTCATGCCTTTAATCCACTATCAACAGGTTCATTACAGATGCAAATCCCAAAAGACTCCCAGGCTACAAAGGAATAACAGCAGGAAATCCAAATGGGAGCTAAGATGTTGCTAGCAGTTTGAACAGGGACTTGATGGCTAGAATAACTTAGGAAGGGAAACCCCTCCAATTCCAGTGATGCTCCCCTATATCGACCCTCAGACATCGCCAACCAGGTTAACTGTCTGAGCTCTACCTCTGGCTTTTCCTGCTTTGCTCTGTGCCGCAATCTAGCATCCATGAGGTCACGCCTAGGGGTGAACGAAAGTCACTTACCTTTTCTCGCAGCTTTTTCGCGGTGGGGGGGAGCGCTTCGCTGCTCCCCCTGCGAAGTTCAGGCCGGGGGGGGAGGCTTCCCGCCTCGCCCGGCCGAAATTCAGGCCGGGGGGGGAGGCTTCCCGCCTCGCCTGGCCGAAATTCAGGCCGGGGAGGAGGCTTCCCGCCTCGCCCGGCCGTGAACACGAAAGTAAAAAAAAAAAAAAAAGTCCCCTGATAGGCTACGTGACGATTCACGTAGCCTATCACGGCTAGATCTGGAAAGTCAGCCATGATAGGCTAAGTGAATCGTCACGTAGCCTATCACGGGTGACTTTAAAAAAAAAAAGCGCATACGCGAATGGCGGCCCCCATAGGGAGCCGCCATTCGCGTTCCTTATTTTGTTGCTGTAGTCTACGTCAATGTTTACGTAGACTACGGAGAAAATAAGGGCAACGCAAATAGCGTTGCCCTTATTTTCGCCGTAGTCTATGTAAACATTGACGTAGACTACAGCGACCAAATAAGGAACGCGAATGGCGGCTCCCTATGGGGGCCGCCATTATCCGTACACACTTTTTTTTTTTTTTTTTTTAAGTCACCCGTGATAGGCTACGTGACGATTCACGTAGCCTATCATGGCTGACTTTGCAAATCTTGCCGTGATAGGCTACGTGAATCGTCACGTAGCCTATCAGGGGACGTTTTTTTTTTTTTCTTTCATTGCAATGGCGGGGGCGGCAGCTGGTCGAAAGACCGGCTGCCGCTCCCGCCCCGCTCGAACACTGGACGAACCGCCAGCCGGACCAGCCGCCGGGAGGGACATTCAGGGAAGGTAAGTCCCGTCCCGGGGGGGGGGCAGGGGGCGGGGGGGCGGAGGATTTCTCCCCGAAACTTGTTCGGGGGGCCGAACACGTTGGCGCTCGGCCCCCCGAAGTTTCGGGGAGAAATTCTCCGCCATCCCTAGTCACGCCCCATGCTCCCCTCCTCCTCCTCCTGGATTCTCATGGAGGAGGGAGAGGGAGGAGCTTCAGGCCTAGCCTTCTGGGTGCTAACATCTTAAGAAGCACGCCTAGCCATATCTGAACTAGCTGGAGAAAATGCCTCCCCCAGTTCTTGCTGTTCCCCTTCTGAATCTGAACTGCTAACTATGTCCATATGCTCAGAATCAATCCTAACAAACTCTCGAGTTTTACTGATTCATACATCCCTAGTTCTTGTCAGATAATTCTGTTTCATCATTGCCAGGGATGGTTATGCACTATATAGCACTATTTAGAAATGATTGATAATCATCTATATGCTTGACAATTTTATTGATACTAATGGTGTCCAAAAATTTACCCAGAACAGACATCAAGCTAATTGGCTTGTAATTTCCCAGATTTCCCCTGGATCCCTTTTTTAAAAAAAATGTTGTTACATTGACCACTCTCCAGTCCTCTGGTACAGAACCTGATCTTAGGGGCCTGTTACACATTCCCTGTTAGAAGATCAGCAATTTCATGGATGCCATTCTGGACCCAGTGATTTGTTAGATTTAAATTTGTTGATAAGGTCTAGAACTTTAGCTCTTATCACCACTGTTTGTCTCAGTTCCTCAGGATCTCTTCCTGAAAATGTCAGTTCAGGCACAGGTATTGCCCTACATCTTCTACTGTGAAGACAGGCAAGAAGAATCTATCCACCTTCTCCGCAATGTGCTTATCCTCCTTTGGTGCTCCTTTAGCTCTGTTGTCATTCACCAGTTCAACTGCCTTCCTAGCTGGCTTCCTGGTTTGGATGTAGTTAAATAATTCTTCATTGTTGCCCTTGAAGTTATTACTGATATGCTCCTCAAAATGCTTTTTTTTTTTTTTTGGCATCCCTTATTGTCTGCTTCAATTTACCTTGGGGTGGATCAGATACTCAAATATAGTCCATAGACAGAGCCAAAATCTGTGTGTTCAAAGGAAGAGAAATCCTATGCATGCCTACATTCTATTCTGAAGTAAACTCCACTGATCTTACTTGGGCTGACTCCGAGGTAAGTATGTATCGCATGGACACTTAAGATCGGACATAGCCATGTTTTCCCCCAAACGCTAAATGCCAGTCACTGCAACTCTATCAGCCAAGGCCCAAGCATAGAGGGAGGGAAAAGAAATACTGAGGTATTACTGGGGTTGGGGTGGGGAGCATTGGAGCAATGTGAGGTGGGACAGGAAAAAAAAAGTGATGCTATTGCTTCAGGATGCTTATTCAAATTTAGCTCACTCTATCTAAATGGGATGAGCAGATCTTGTATGATCTCATCAGATTTGCTGGTGCCATTCAAAAGCTGTGTTAGAACTTGGGATGTCAGAGAAATCTTCAACATAACCAAATGAGTCCAGGTTTTTATGAATCTGTCTCCCACTGATTCTGCAGCTGACCAGCTTTTCCCCTGTCAGGAGGAGTCTGTGGGCTCCCAGACTGTTTCTAACCTTTGGGAATTTAGCAGAAATTTCATCCTAGAAAAATACACATGAAGAAGGAGAAGGAGAAGGAGAAGCTGAACATGTGCATTTCCCCCATAGGCTAAAGCATGGAAATGCACATTTGGGGGGGATGTGTGCATTTTGCAGGAATTTGTGCATTTTTGCACATGCAAATTTGTGCAAATTCAGAAACTAAACTCCCCCAAACAATTCTAATTCCATCAGTGGCAAGCAATGGAATGAAAGGCACCTGGCAATGTGCAAAACACTGACAGAAGGGATTTTACACAATCCGTACATCCCTAGTTAGAACAAAACAAGGAACATTCTGAACACTGAGCTATAAGCCTAGGCCCAACTCTAGATGGGTCAGGGAGAGAGAGAAGAAATTCCTAGAATCATAGAATAGTAGGGTTGGAAGGGGCTTATAAGACCATAGAGTCCAACCCCCTGCTCAATTTAGGACCTTTAGATTAAGAGATGTCTCTCCTATACAATATGCACTCTACTAGAGCTGACCATGAATGGCCTTTCAAAATTCTACACCCTATTTGTAGGCAGATAAATGAGGGAGAACATTTCACCAAATTTCTCTAGGAGGAGTGGGGCTCACCATTACCAGTAGCACAACCTCTTCCTTCTTTCCTAAGTTTGTTGTTGCCACCATGCATCTTCTACAATACTCCAGACCTTGTGTCATTCCTGGGAATTCTTCAAAATAATGGAGAATATTGGGAGAAAATTATCTGAAGTGGCCTCCATGTTCTAGGAAAAGAAAAAGAAAGAAAGAAAGAAAGAAAGAAAGAAAGAAAAAGAAAGAAAGAAAGGAATTTAGGCTCAGTCCCAGAGTTCCTTTTCTTGTTTCCATTTCCTATGCCTAGGGATGTGCAGAACCATCCCCATCTGGGTTCTCCAGGAGCCTGCCCAGACCCTTCCCCTGTTCGCCAGTGTCCGGACAGCACTTGAGCCCCTCCCAGGATTGGTGAGCTGCCCACACTCACCCTGGCTGCCTTGTCGATCTGCATGATTGCAATTTTTGGAAAAACACAATAGTGATCTCAAAAATGTGCATGTTTGTGTAAGTGCAGAAATGCACATCTTGAGAATGTGCACATTTGTGTATGTGCAAAAATGCTCATTTTCACAAAAATGTGACCACAGAGCTCGATGAGGCTGCTGGGGTGAGTGCGGGCCACTCTCCAAGTGCAGGCAGGGGGCGAGCGGAAACAGGGGTTTGGCGGGCCGGTCCCAGGGTGGGGATTCCACTAGATTCCTGGACAGAATCAGGTGCCCGTACCATCCCTACCTATGCACAGCACAGGCAACCACAGCCAATGGAGTGTGGCAACTGACTCGCCAAAGGAGGTGGGGATGTGCACCATTAGGGATGTCTAGATATAGTGAGATCTGTGCTGTGTGTGTTTATGGTTTGCGTGGTGTTCTTCATTCTGTTAATCAGTTCACCGATGGATTCATCCCACCCAGCCACCCACCCAGTATGTGGAAAAATGCACAAATAATTCCATAAGAGGGTTCACAACAATTTACTTAATTTATGTTAGTATGTAACATTGAGAGCATGGTCCCCCATTTCATTCAACTTTTCCCTGCATATATTTTCCAGCATGGCATATGTCTCAGAAATTTGAGTATTTTCTTACTAATAAATTTGTGCAAATTTCAGGATCGTTTAAAGGAAAAAGAAAATCTGAAAGTCCACAGACTCTCTGTACAGTCCACAGAGGCCAGTCCACAGTAGATTGCACAGGTTGGATTCTTACCAATCCGAACTCATTTACTCTGTCTCGAATTTCTCCAGTGTCACTATGCACCAGGGAAGGTCAGGGTTCCAAATTGTGTGGGGAACCAACATGAGAAGAGCAGGCTCCCCAGTGCAGGCAGTTAACCTCCAGTTCATGGAGGGTATCAAGGATGGTGACAGAGTGGTCAAAGGGAAATTAATGCCTGAATAGGGCTTCTGTCCCCATAAGAAATGTTTTTGGTAGAACTGGGGGGAGGGGAAGGGAGGTATTTAAAGCTGCATTACAACTTACTGACTTCCAAAGTAAATTGTAAGAAAGAAAGAAAGTTCATTGGCAAGGCACACTGCAAGCCATTTGCATCCCTATATTACTGGAAAAGGGATATTGGCCAGAAACCTGAGAGGCAGGAAGTGGCTTTTCATCCCTGTTTTGGAATGAAAAAGAAAATGGAATCTCATAAAGATTCAGAGCAAATTAAAGATATGGTTCCAATTTCAGCAAAGAAAAAAAAGAAGAAATGTGTTGTTGATGATAACGTTTGCATCCTTCATGTGATTTTAATCATATAAAATAAAGCGAGGGAAGGCAAAGAGGATTGCATTCAAAATGTCATACAGGACCTGGTCCTAAATCCTATACAAGAAAAAACGGAGGATGGAAGAGAGGTTTGGTTATTTTACTACTCTGTAAACCTCTGTGTTGAGTCTTCTAAAGCTCATTGAGAGAGATGGAATCACAAGAAGACTGAAATAAAGACAGTTGGCAGGACCTAAGATCTGGGAGCATGGATATTCCTATCACTGATACTCAGCCTGCCCAGGTCAACATTGAGGTAGATCATGGAGCAGCTTATGGCAAACAAACAAACAAACAAACAAACAAACAGACAAACACCTTTGTAGTGTCTATCTGAAACCCTGGAGAGCTGCTGCCAGTCAGTGCAGACAAATTCAAGTGTGCCTTTTTAAAAAATGGCATTCTTCTCTCATTTATATTCACATAGATAAAACATAATGTGTGTTATGTGTAAATACTGCCATTCTTGTGCATACATGAATAAGTCTTCATTAAGAGCATGGAAGCTACATTTTCTTTCCTTTCTCCTCCTTTCTAAATACAAAAACAATTAAATGGATATTTAAATATTTTAACATTTGAAATGGCAAAATACCAGCCACCAGTAGGTAGCTGTATAAAACATAACTCAACATACAGCCATGCGAGTTCAATATCTATGTTCATAATAGTGATGATGAATAAAATATGGCTTTTTTAAAGCTTTAAAATATTTAGTAGGAAAGTAATAGGCTAGGATAATTTTAACAGTAGTGCTCATGTGAATGTTGCCTGGTTTAAAATAAAAACAAAAACAAAAACAAAAACAAACCACCATTATGACATTATGCTGACACTTTAAAAAGGACGTTCTCTCCTTGCTTTAAAATCCAAGGCTCTCTAAGGCCTATGTGTACTTACCTGGGAGTAAGTCCCACTGAACACAATGAGACTTATTTCTGAATAGGCATGTATAGGATTCTACTGTGAATTAAATTAAGAGCCATGGTCTAATTTCATCTTTATTTCATCACCCTTAGACATGGACAAATCTGTCTTCCACTTAACAGTCACTGATTCTATATCATTTACATTTTTCTTTGTTTTTTGTTTTTTCCAAGCAAAAATGCATTCTGTCCTGTTTCTGCATCATTTGTATGCAGTTTTTGTGCACGTAACAATCTGTATATGTTTTTGTACAGTTTTCCAAAGATATGCATTTTTCAAGCACTTTCCTTTAATATATGTACTTTGTGTGCTATTTTCTCAAATGTACACTTTTTTGTATGCAGTTTTCTCCAGTATGATAGCAGTACCCTACTTTTGCTGCACTTAAAAAAGAAAAATCAGACTGTCTACATCATGAAATTTGAAGAAGTGTGAAAACCGAAGAATAATTGTGTTCTGGTGTGCACATTCACTCGGCAAGTGTGAATTAGGTTGGTTTGTATTTAAATGCAAACTAATTTCAACCCATCCCTAACTCCTACACATTGAGAATTCCCAATCTGATTAATATATGAACTTGCCCTGTAAAAGAACCAAATATGAGCTAGTAATGTAAACTGTGTCATGGTAATCATCTCAGCTGTAATTGCACACTTTGGTTGAACATGTGAGTTGGCTCTGAGACTGAACAAATATAGTGAAGGATGAAACAGTTACAGATTATGGCCATGTGAACAACAATTGTTTTAACATCCTTTAAACAGTGCCCTTATTTATTTACTAATATTCTATACCACCTTTCTGCCAATGCACTCAAGGTAGTCTGTATGTCCAAAAATGGCTCATTATGGTTTTATAGACAGGAGGAGGATGTAGTGAGAACATAAGAAGAGCCATGATGGATCAGACCAAGGGTCCATCTAGTCCAGCATTCTGTTCACACAGTGGCCAACCAGCTGTCAACCAGGAACCCACAAGCAGGGCATGAGCATCGTAGTACCCTCCCACCCATGTTCCCCAGCAACTGGTGTACATAGGCTTACTGCCTCTGGCACTGGAAGTAGCACATAGCCATCAAGACCAGTAGCCATTGATAGCCTTTTCTTCCAGGAATTTGTCTAATCCCTTTTAAAGCCATCCAAATTGGTGCCCATCACTACATCCTGAGGTATCAAATTCCATAGTTTAACTATGCACTGTGTGAAGAAGTCCTTCCTTTTATCTGTCCTGAATCTCCCACCAGTCAGCTTCATGGGATGAGCCCATTGGGTACTAGTATTTTGGGAGAGGGAGAAAAAGGTCTCCCTATCCACATTCTCCACACCGGTATAATTTTGTATACCTCTACCATGTCTCCACTTACCCTCCTTTTTTATAGTTAAACAATCCCAGCTGCTGGGACCTTTCCTCACAGGGGAGTTGCTCCAGCCCCTTGATCATTTTTGTTGCCCCTGGTGCCCCTGCTGGTGCCCCAGCCCCTGCTGGCACTTTTTCCAACTCTACAATATCTTTTTTTAGGTGTGGTGACCAGAACAGGACACAGTATTCCAAGTGTGGCCACACCATAGATTTGTACAAAGACAGTATGATTTTGGCATTTTTATTCTCAATTCCTTTTCTAATTATGCCTAACATGGAGTTCACCTTTTTTACAGTGGCTGCACACTGGGTGGCCATCTTCATTGAGCTATGAGGAAAGAGGAAAATAAGCAAACTGTAGTATCACGGCCACTGCATGAAATAGTTGTGTGAGGGCAGAAGAGTCAAATGGTCCCCAGCAGGTTGATGTCAGGATCCTTGCTGTCTCACTTCTCCCACTGATACTTGGAATGTACAAGAATTCTGTTTGCAGATCATATGAATATGTCCTCTTTGCAATCATCAATGCAAGCAGCACTATTTTTTTTTTAATGTTAACAAATTCCCAAACTTGTGATTGTGTTTTGAAAATGCATCTTTTTATAAAAATGCACACTTTGAAAAGTGCATTGTTGTTGTTGTGTTGTTGGTGTTTGTTTTTTTTTTTTTAAAAAATGCATTGTCATGCTTTAGTCAATGAGAGGGGGAGTGCACACTTTTGAAAAATATGCCCAGAAATGCACACTTTTTTCTCTTCCTTTCTTTCTGTCTCTCTCCCCCCACCCCATTTGAAATGAAATGTTCCTGTTTGCACGAGCTGAAGAACAGGTCAAAAATGAAAATAAGCTAGAATGAGATTACAAGTGATTTTTAGAGAATTTAGGCAAGCTTGAAAATTGCTGGTTGCATACCTAAATAATGCAAGTGATAAATTATTTGAGGCTTCTTTGATCATGTAAGCAAACTTCAAATTAGTCATATTCAAGACTTCCTTTTAGTTCAGGGGTGGGCAACATGATACCCATGGACCACATACAGCTCTCCAAGGCTGACCCCTGCCCACTCCTCAATCACCATCACCGTAGCTGCCACAGTGATTCTGCTAGGGAAAAATCTGCTTGGTGGGCTGTCAGGAGTGCAATTCTTCTGGGAGAGAAGGCATACCTCTACATGTGCCTTATTTTTCAGCAGAATCACTGTTTCTGCAGGGAAACAGGGTGCATCGCTTTGTGGGAGGCTGTAGGGAGCCTACTCTTGGGATTCTGGCACCATGGCCACTTCCACTGGTGGGGGGGTTGCAGACTCTGGAGTGTTCCAAGGAGGCCAATGTGTCCTCACAACTCTCCGAAGTTTCCCACCCATGCTTTAACGATATATAAAACGTTAAACCACTCCTGTCTTCAGGGAAGGTCTTGTTGTCCATGCCATATCCTTCAAAGTCCCTTCTAGCAGCAATAGGGATGTCCCAAGAAGACCGGGAAGGGAGTGGAGTCTGTCAGCCTCGCTCCCCCCCGCTCTGGACTCCAGTCCACAGACTGCCACACTGGCCCAGTTCAGTGCATACCTTGTCAGGCAAATGTGGCAGTCTCTGCTGGTTTGCCAAGCCTCCATTTTGCAAAAAAAAAAAAGGCTGCTCTGTTTTTTTCTTAAATGTAATGTTGTGTAAATGGCGGCTGTAAAGGGGCCATTTATGAAATATTACAGGCTTGGTGAGGGAGTGGGCAGCTGCGCACTACTGTGCGGGTGCCTGTGGGTCGTGCAGCAGCTCAAGCAGTGAACGGCCGTGGCCGGCCGGTGGGGTTCGGTGAGTGGCACGCAGTGCAGATGGAGGTGAGTTCATCCATCCCTAGGCAGCAACATAGCAATGGGCCTTTTCTGTGGTGGCACCTTCTGGAATGATCTCCCCTCTGCACCAGGCACCAATGATCATGTGCTTTCAATGATTATTAGAAGCTTATTTGTTTACCCTGGCTTTTCACGACCCTTAACTCATCTTAATGTTGTTGAACATTTAGAATAATGTATTGTTTAATAATTTCTTGTAATCTGCTTTGGGAGGTTTTTTTAATTGTTTGTTTTTAATGGGAAGTAGTATATGCAAACTTAAATATATAGACAAATAAGTTTTTATGCTTTCAATGATTATTAGACAGTTCTTTGTTTACCCTGGTTTTTCATGACCATTAATTTGTCTTAATATTGTTGCACATATATAATGCTGCATTATTTAATGATTTCATGTAAACTGCTTTGTAAGTTTTTTTCAAAAGAAATGTGGCATGGTATATAAATACTTTTGAATATATGAATGGATACGTTTTCATCATTTTCTGTATCCAGTAATCATCTTCATCTTGTTCTTGTGTTGGTTAATCAGAAATCAGCTACCTGTTCAGAACACATGTGCGTCACATACATGATTGGAACCAGTATTGACACTGGACTGGATCTTCTGCACCAACAGAAGTCAACTTCCCTGCCCTCTCCTTCCCACAGCAACACCTCCAGTCCCCTGAAAATGCTACAGCAAGAGTCAGAAGAAGAATAACTTGTTGAATAGGGTGAGCTCTGGTGTGGCAGGAAGAGTGGATTCCCCCCAAATTGAGTAGAGGAACCTTCTCCCCATGAAAGGTCACTTCCTTTTGCAGAAGGCAGATCCTGGATTCAACCCTAGATCAGTAGAGGCTGGTGGCCGTCATTTTGGTGGAGCTGTGATTCCTTTCTGGGTTTTAGTCAAAACCAGCCAGAACTCTAAAGGAGCTATCCAAGGTGCTGAATCCTACCCCCAAATCTCCGCCCCACTGCAATCGGAGCCACCAACCTCCACTGCCATAGATGTGGAGAATCACAAATATACATGGCATTTCTAAAGGAAATATAGTCACTTTCTCATGAGTACTACTATCCCTTGGATAAAGCAGGATATATAACTCATGATTGTTGTTCAAAACTTTTTTCTTTTTTTTTTTACATCAGGAAAGCTGTAATGTTTACATTTCTGATATAACTGTTTGTTTTAAATTGTGGGCTCATTTTCCTCCAAGCTCACTGTGCAACCAGATTTCATTGCTAAATATTTTCTAAAGCCACATTTTATTTCTTAAATATAAAGGGTGCTAAGTTGCTCTGTTTGTAACTGGATGTATATAAAAATACAAGTTGAGTGAAATGGATCAGTGGTGGCTGGCGACTCCAGTAGTGGAGGAGCTGTGATTCCATTCAGGGTTTTAGTTACCACAAGCCAAAACTCTAGCAATGCTATCAAAGGTGCTAAAAGGTGCTATCCAAGACACTGAGCCCTAGCTTCAAAATGGGTTCAGCACTTTGTATAGCAGCTTTCAGAACCTTGGATAGCGCTGTTAGAGTTTTGGCTGGTGGTAACTAAAACCCTGAGTGGAATCGCACCCCGTCTGGAACTGGAGTCACCAGCTGCCACTGACATGGATGATCTAAATTCATTTCATGAAAGATTCCACTCAGTACTGTTGCGAAGTGTGCAGTTGCACTGAGAAAGTCAAGAAGCACCTGTCTCCCTAAACCAAGTGGCTAAATGGACAAGAGAAGATGGTTTGTAATTTTAATAGCTACGTAGAAGAAAAGTCTTCAGCAAGTGCATAATTTACTCCCCTTTGCATGATCAACTGCATATGACAACGACCTTTATTTCAGACCAAATGATGAAAGACCTATCCTCTTTAGCATCAGGGAGGGCTACCTTCATGCCATGCTGCTGTGCACTTCCTGGCCATAGTGTGAAACAGGTTGTTGTGAAACAGGTTGAAACAGATTCTTCAGTCTGATCCATCAAGGCTCTTCTTATGATCTCAATACATGAAGACTGGGTGCTGCCTAATACAAGTCAGACCACTGATTCATATAGCTCAGTATTGCCCAGGCCAGGGGTGGGACATCTTTAGCCCAACAGATAATGTTGCATTCCAGCTAACAATGGTCTAAGCCAATAGTCAGGGGTGTTGGGAATTGTAGTCCAGCCATTGAAGAACCTCAGTGTCCCCACCCCATCCCTACTCTGACTGACTGGTAGTGGCTCTCCAGGGATTCAGACAGAGGTCCTTCTCAACTCTACCCAGAGTTGCCCGGGGAAGAACCTGAGACCTTCTGCATGTAAATGATGTGCTCTGTGAGTGAGCCACAGTCCCTGCCCAAAATTAATCCTCAGTTCAGCATTAGCCCATGGTAAGTTCATCCCGTAGATAATTCATACAATGTACACCCTATCCTAGGCTTAATGTATTCTAGCTTTGGCCCTTGATAGGGGAGAAAGGACATTAATGGACGTTTTTGGTGGCCTCACAACTCCAAACTGTTTTGGATGAAACTGATTACCTAGATCCATTCCAATCAGGTTTCAGGCCTGGTTATGGGATGGAAACTTGGTTGCCCTGGCTGATGACTTACTGGACTCTGAGCTAACTGGGGAGGTCCAGGTGGCTGCAGTGTCCAGGAGTGCATTTTACCAGCTTAGGCTGGTTGTTGTTGTTGTTGTTCAGTCGTTCAGTCGTGTCCGACTCTTCGTGACCCCATGGACCATAGCATGCCAGGCCTTCCTGTCCTGCACTCTCTCCCAGAGCGTGCTCAAGTCCATATTCATTGCATCTTACATTCCAGGTTCCTAAACAATATTGTTCTTTACAGCATCAGATTTTCTTTTCACCACCAGACACATCCACAGCTGAGTGTCCTTTCGGCTTTGGCCCAGCCGCTTCACTCTTTCTGGCGCTACTTGGAAATTCCCTCTGCTCTTCCCCAGTAGTATATTGGACACCTTCCGACCTGAGAGGCTCATCTTCCGGCGTCATCTCTTTTAGCCTTGTGATACATTCCATGGGGTTTTCTTGGCAAGAATACTGGAGTGGTTTGCCATTTCCTTCTCCAGTGGACCACATTTTGTCAGATCTTTCCACCATGACCTGTCCGTCTTGGGTGGCCCTGAACGGCATAGCTTATGGCTTCACTGAGTTACGCAAGCCCCTTCGTCACAACAAGGCAGCTGAAGTCCTATCTGGAGAGGATGGACCTTTACCTCAGTTATCCACATACTAGTCATGTCCAGGCTGGACTACTGTAATGCACTTTGCAAAGGGGCTGCCTTTGAAAATTGTTCAGCAACATCGTCTGGAGCAGAATGATGCCACCCAAGTATTGGTGGAGGCAAGGTGATTCGATAACATAATGTTCTGGATAGGGGCGAATGCTCCTTCCTTGTTCTCCTTGACCTCTCAGCGGCTTTTGATACCATTGACCACGGTATTCTCCTGGACCGCCTGGAGGGGTTGGGCATTGGTGACACCATATTATGGTGGTTCCAGTCCTTCCTCTCTGGCAGGTACCAGAGGGTAGCACTGGGAGACGAGGTTTCGGACCCATGGCCACTCACTTGTGGGGTGCCACAGGGTTCCATCCTCTCCCCGATGTTATTTAACATCTATGTGAAGCCGCTGGGGGCTATCATCAGGAGGTTTGGGGTTCGGTGTCATCAGTATGGGGATGACAAGCAGCTCTACCTCTCATTCAAATCTTCACCAAGGTTGGCCATAGAATCCCTGTCCAAATGTCTAGAGATGGTGAGTGGCTGGATGGGGAGGAATAAGCTGAAGCTGAACCCTGACAAGACCGAGGTACCTTTGGTGGGAGACAAGAGGAGGCTGGGGGATGTTGACCTGGTGTTGAATGGGGTATGGTTACCCTTGAAAGACCAGGTCTGCAGCTTGGGGGTCATCTTAGACTCACAGCTGTCCATGGAGGCTCAGGTGTCAGCTGTGAGCCGGACAGCGCTGTACCAACTCCATCTGATACAGCGGCTGCACCCCTACCTTCCCGACCATCTGCTCCCATCAGTAGTAGTACATGCCCTGGTCTCCTCTCGTTTAGACTGCTGTAATGTGCTCTATGTGGGGTTACCCTTGAAGATGGTTCAGAAGCTGCAGCTGGCACAGAACGCGGCGGCTTGCCTGATTAAAGGCAGCTGCCAGCAAGATCACATCACTCCAGTGCTGAAGGAGCTGCACTGGCTACCAGTTGTTTTCTGGGCCAAATTCAAGGTGTTGGTTTTGACCTTTAAAACCCTATGCGGTTCCGGCCCAGCCTATCTCAAGGAGCACCTCCAGCAACACCAGATAGGCCACTCAACAAGATCAGCCTCGGATGGCCTTCTCTCTGTCCCATCAGCCAGGACAGTTAGACTGGTGGGGATGAGGGAGAGGGCCTTTTCTGTGGTGGCCCCCACTCTGTGGAACTCCCTCCCTAGGGAACTCCGCCATGCCCCCTCTTTAATGAGCTTCCACCATGCATTAAAAACATCGTTGTTCAGACAGGCATTTGGGGTGGGCTAGGGAAATTTTAGAAATGTGATGTTTTTAATGTTGAATTTTATTGTATAAACTGTTTTTATTGCTGTACATCGCCCAGAGTGGCTGGGTGACCGGCCAGATGGGCGATTAATAAATTAAATACATACATACATACATGCATAATGCCTATACTGCACCAGCTGCACTGGTTATGGGTGTGTTTCTGGGCCCAATTTAAAGTGATGGGTTTTGACTTTAAATCCTTCCATGGTTTGGGACCAAATTACTTCACCCATATCAGCCTGCCTGCACTTTAAGATCAGAAAGCAGTCAGGTGGGTGACCACACATAAGTGGGCCTTCTCTGCAGTGGTCCCATGCCTTTGGAAGTAAGGATGTACGAAAGTGACTTACCTTTTCGCAGATTCTGTTCATGGTGGGGGGGGAGGCATTCCATCCCTCCCCCCGGAATCCTCTACGGGGGGGGAGGAAATCCGGTCCTCCCTCCCGGAATCCTCGACAGCCGGCTGTACTCCGTGATGGCTCCGTGGAGCAGCCAGCCAGGCCCAAGCAAAGGCCGTCCACAGCCGGATTTCCGGCCGCGGAGGGCTCTGGGTAACAAAGAAAAAACACGTACGCAAATGGCGGCAGCTACAGCCGCCGCCATTTGCGTTCCTTATTTTTTGCCGTCTTAGTCTACGTCAATATTTATGTAGACTAAGACAAAGAAAAGAAAGGGAAACACAAATAGTGTACTGGGTGCTATTTGCGTTCCCCTTTCTTTTCTTTGTCTTAGTCTACGTAAATATTGACATAGACTAAGACGGCGAAAAATAAGGAACGCAAATGGCGGCGGACGTAGCCGCCGCCATTTGCATAAGCATTTTTGGTTTTTTTTAAACCCAGACGTGATAGGCTACGTAAGTCTTTATGTCTTATATGTAGCCTATCACACCTATGGGGGGGGGAAAAAAGACACAGACTGCAAATGGCGCTGGCGGCGGCAGCTGTTCAGAAGACCAGCCACTGGTGCCCCCGCCGAAGCCACCGCTATAGCCACCGCCATCCGGAACATCCGCCCCAGGTAAGTCTTGTCCCGGGGGGGATCCGTGGGGGGCAGGGAGGTGGCAGGCCATTCTGCGATGGATTTCGGGGGGCTGAATGCACTGGCATTCGGCCTCACTGAGATCCGTCGCAGAATTCTCTGACATCCCTATTTGGAAATACAACTTGCCGTTGGAGGTCTACTATGCTCTGTCATTGCATGCTTTTAAAACATTATTTTTTATGCCTTTTTATGCCTTGAAAACATTATTTTACCATGGCCTTCTCATGATATGATTGCTGTTGTTGCTGTTTTTGCTATTGTTGTAGGGGTGCACGAAAGTCCCTTACCTGTCCTTGAAGCTTTTTGCGGTGGGGGGGAGGCGCTTCGCTGCTCCCCCCACGAAGTTCAGGCCGGGGGGGGAGGCTTCCCGCCTCGCCCGGCCGAAATTCAGGCTGGGGAGGAGGCGCCTCGCCTCACCTGGCCGCGAACTAAAAAGTTAAAAACAAAAATAAAAACGCCCCCGTGATAGGCTACGTGACGATTAACGTAGCCTATCACGGCTAGATCTGCAAAGTCAGCCATGATAGGCTACGTAAATCGTCACGTAGCCTATCACGGGTGACTTTAAAAAAAAAAAGCGCGTACGCTAATGGCGGCCCCCATAGGGAGCCGCCATTCGCGTTCCTTATTTGCTCGCTGTAGTCTATGTAAATCTTTACGTAGACTACGGTGAAAATAAGGGCAACGCAAATAGCGTTGCCCTTATTTTCGCCGTAGTCTACGTAATCTTTACGTAGACTACAGCGATCAAATAAGGAACGGGAATGGCGGCTCCCTATGGGGGCCGCCATTATCCGTATGCGCTTTTTTTTTTTTTAAGTCACCTGTAATAGGCTACGTGATGATTTAAGTAGCCTATCATGGCTGACTTTGCAAATCTAGCCGTGATAGGCTACATTAATCATCACATAGCCTATCACGGGGGCGTTTTTTTTTTCTTTTATTGGAATGGTGGTGGCGGCAGCCGGTCAAAAGACTGGCTGCCGCTCCCGCCCCGGACGAAGACCCGCCGAACCGCCAGCCGGACCCGCCGCCGGGAGGGACATTCGCCAAAGGTACGTCCCATCCTGGGGGGGGGTGCGGGGTGCGTGGGGGGTGTGGAGAATTTCTCCCCGAAACTTGTTCGGGGGGCCAAACACTTTGGCGCTTGGCCCCCCGAAGTTTCGGGGAGAAATTCTCCGCCAACCCTATATTGTTGTTGGTTTTATTGTCGACCTTTATTTTATCTCTATTTTATTGTGTTTATGTTTTTATTGCTTTTAATATTTTAACTTTTTATGTATTTTATTGCTGTGAGCTGCCTTGGGAGGGCTTCTGTCCTGAAAGAGAGCCAAGATTTTTTTAAAAAAATAATAATAATAAAAAAGAGTGCCTCTGAATGTTTGGGCATATTTATCTCCTCCCTCTGTCTCTGGAAAGAGAGTCTGGAAAGTCAAGCAGAGATGTGTGATTATAGTAAATTAGCAGCCAAGTAATGCCCTCCCAGTGAGTTGTTTGTGTTTTGGTTTTTTTTCCTCCTTCTGAAAATAACACCAAGTAGAGGATAGAACAAAAATATATCTGGGACATAAACAGAAATCCTCAACTTGTAATGGAAGAAGTAAAGCTCTTCTGAGTAACTGAGAGCTTTGAGAATGTACAGAAATCCCTTCATTTTGGATCCAAGTTACTTGACAGCACAGAGTGTCATATACCCACTATTACCTCAGCTGCAAGCAAGGGATAACTATCTGGTATTACAGCTTTATTTAAAATCAATGGAGTACCCAATATTGCCTTCCAAAAATCTAGGGAGAAGGTAATAACAATGTCTGATGTGATATCCACAGTAATACTTAAATGATCTCCATCCATTCTTTAACCAAGGAACACACTATTTGGTATTGACTATCTTGCAACGGGGTGAATTTGAAACAGGTAGAATGGGTCATCCTCAGGATTAACAAATAGCAACAACTAACATTGCATAAGCATCTTTATAAGCAAGACAGTGTTACACAAATGGTGTATGTGTACTTTACAAAGAACAGAGAGTGAATATTTGAATTCACTTGGTATATATATATTTATGTTTTAGATATTAAAGAAAAGGCTCATTAATTTAGTCCAGTGGGTCTGTATTAAGAACTATTTTAGATCTTGGAGTTTCAGAACAAGTCTATTGAATCCAAAACTTAATTTTATGTTAATATTTAAGACTTAAACTAAATAGATAGAAAAGAGAAGAAAAAACTCACACTGTCAAGTAGTACAAGAAATGTGGGTGTCGTTTGTACAGTATGGTTACCAATCCAGTATCATAAGAACAGGCCCTCCAAGTCAAACACAAAAGTGGGTAAATACTAAGCCAAAAAGAGGTTCTCCTTCATTTAGCACTTGACTTGCCACAATATATGGTGAAGGCCAAAAATATAAATATCATTTAAAATGTGCACTGGAATATGCATACATTTCCATTTGGGGTAGGGGTGGACGAAAGTCACTTACCTGTCCTTGAAGCTTGTTCGTGGTGGGGGGGAAGCGCTTCGCTACTCCCCCTGTGAAGTTCAGGCCGGGGGAGGGAGGCTTCCCGCCTTGCCCGGCCGAACTTCAGGCCGGGGGGGAGGCTTCCCGCCTCGCCCGGCCGAAATTCAGGACAGGGAGGAGGCGTCTCGCCTCGCCCGGCCACGAACTCCAAAGTTTTTTTTTTTAAAAAAAAACGCCCCCGTGATAGGCTACGTGACGATTAATGTAGCCTATCACGGCTAGATCTGCAAAGTCAGCCGTGATAGGCTACGTTAATCATCACGTAGCCTATCACGGGTGACTTAAAAAAAAAAAAAAAGCACGTACAGATAATGGCGGCCCCCATAGGGAGCTGCCATTCCCGTTCCTTATTTGGTCGCTGTAGTCTACGTAGAGATTTACGTAGACTACAGCGAAAATAAGGGCAACGCAAATAGCGTTGCCCTTATTTTTGCCGTAGTTTACGTAAATCTTTATGCAGACTACAGCGACCAAATAAGGAACGGGAATGGCAGCTCCCTATGGGGGCCGCCATTATCCGTACGCGCTTTTTTTTTTAAAGTCACCCGTGATAGGCTACGTGACAATTTACGTAGCCTATCACGGCTGACTTTGCAGATCTAGCCGTGATAGGCTATGTTAGTCATCACGTAGCCTATCACGGGGGCGTTTTTTTTTTCTTTTATTGGAATGGCGGGGGTGGCAGCCGGTCGAAAGACCGGCTGCTGCTCCTGCCCCAGATGAACACCCGCTGAACAGCCGGCCGGACCCGCCGCCGGGAGGGACATTCGGCAAAGGTAAGTCCCGTCCCGGGGGGGGGGTGCGGGGGGCGGGGGGGAGAATTTCTCCCCAAAACATGTTCGGGGGGCCGAACACTTTGGCGCTCAGCCCCCCGAAGTTTCGGGAAGAAATTATCCGCCATCCCTAATTTGGGGAAAAGTTCACAAGCCAATATGGATCCATGCTGGAATGAGCTAAGAGGGGAGAATTGGAAAACCTCAATGAGCTCAAGGTTGGCAGATCCAGATATCCCTGTCCCTGTCCAGGAAAGAGTCTATTTGGCATACCAACTGAAGCTGGGAATGGCTGCTTCTTGCCATAGAAGCCACTTGGGCTTCTAATGACAACAATGAATCCAGGAGCACTCCCAAAATTCATACCTGTTCTTTCTGAGGGAGTGCAACCCACTCTATAACAGGACAATCCCCCAATTCCCATATCCAGAAACTCTCCATCCATAGATCTCCATCTTGTCAGATTTCAGCCTCAATTTGTTGGCCCTCATCCAACCCATCATTTCATGGGTTAAGAACACACATGGCCTCTCCAGATTTAGATGTCACAGAGAAATAGAATTGATGATACCTCACCCCAACTCTCCTAATAAGTGTCTCCAGTGGCTTCATAGAGATATTAAATAACATTAGGACAAGATGGTATCTTGTGACAACCCAGAGCATAGCTGCAAAGGAGCCTGATGCTACTTTCTGGAACTGTCCCAACAAGTACAACTGGAACCAGTGACCCCAGCTTCCAACTTGTGGAGATGAGTCAGAAGAATGCCATGGTCAATAGTATCAACAGCCACTGAGAGATCAAGAAAGATCAAGAAAGTTTCACTCCCTCTGTCTCTTTCCCAAAGGAGGTCATCCATAAGGATGATCAAAACAGATTCTGTCCCCAAACCAGGTTTGAATCCAGACTGAAATGGGTCAAGATAATCAGTATACTCCGAGAACATTTGCAACTGCACAGCTAGCACCCGCTCAAACACTTTGCCCCAAAGAGGGGTATTAGTGACTGATGGTAGTTGGTATAAACTTCTGGATCCAAAGAGGGCTCTTTTAGGAGTGGACACACCACTGCCTTCTTGAACATGGTGGGCACCACTCCATCACACATATGCATTCACCACTCCCTGGTTGCACCCCCTCCCATTCTCACCTAGCTTGAGTAAGTTGGGATTGAGTAAGCAGGGGCAAGAGAGTATGTTGTAGGTGAAACAGCTACAACCATCAGGTCTACATCCTCAGTCCTAGAAACTGGAACTGATCCCATAAAACTGGACCACATGATGCATTGGACACCTCACCAGCTACTGTACTAAAAATAGCATTCAAGTCAGCATGAAGGTAAGTTAGCTTATCCTTGAAGTGCCTTGCAAAATCGTCACAGCAGGCCTCTGAGGGCTCCAACATTAGATTTACTGGGGTACATGACAACAAACCCTGAACTACCCAGAATAGCTGTAGTGGACAGTTATCTGATGATGTGGTAGAGGCATAAAAGCAAACCCTTTTTGCACTATCACCATCATGCAGTAGGCACAATTATACACTTTTAGATAAGAACAGAAGAAGAGCCATGCTGGATCAGACCAAGAGTCCATCTAGTCCAGCATACTGTTCACACAGACAGTGGTCAACCAGCTGTTGACCAGGAACCCACAAGCAGGGCATGAGCACAGCAGCACCCTCCCATGTTCCCCAGCAACTGATGTACATAGGCACACTGTCTCTGGTACTGGAGGTAGCACATAGCCATCAAGACTAGTAGCCACTGATAACCTTTTCCTCCAGGAATTTGTCCAAGCCCCTCTTAAAGCCATCCAAATTGGTGGCCATCACTACAGCCTGTGGCAGCAAATTACATAGTTTAAGTATGCACTTTGATCAGTCCTGAATCTCCTACCAATCAATTTCATTGGATGGTTCTAATATCTTAAGAGATGAAGAAAAAGGTCTCCCTAACCACATTCTCCACACCATGCATAATTTTGTACACCTCTATCATGTCTTCCCTTGCCCGCCTTTTTTTCCAAGTTAAACAATCCCAGCTGTTGTAAACTTCTCTTATAGAGGAGATGCTCCAGCCCCTTGATCATTCTAGTTGCCCTTTTCTGCACTTTTTCCAGCTCTACAATATATATTCAGGTGTGATGACCAGAACTGTACACAGTATTCCAACTGTGGTCACACCATAGATTTGTACAGGGGAAGTATGATATTGACAGTTTTATTCTTAATTCCTTTTCTAATTATGCCTCACATGGAGTTTGCCTTTTTTTATACCAGCCACACACTGGGTTGACATCTTCATTGAGCTGTCCACCACAACCCCAAAAATCTCTTTCCCGGTCAGTCACCACTAGCTCAGGTCCCATCAGGCTATACTTGAAGCTAGGATTGTTTGCCCCAACATGTATCACTTTACATTTGTTTACATTGAACCACATTTGCCATTTAGATGCCCATTCTCCCAGTTTGGAGAGATCCTTTTGGAGCTCTTCAAAATCCCTTTTGGTATTAACCACCTTAAATATTTTGGTGTCATCTGCAGACTTGGATGCTTCACTGCTCACTCTTAATTCCAGATTATTTATGAACAGATTGAAAAGCATTGGTCCTAATACAGATCCCTGTGGGACCCCACTATTTACTGCCCTCCATTGGAAGAATTGATCATTTATTCCTACTCTCTGCTTTCTGTTCTTTAACCAGTTACTGATCCATAAGAGGACCTGTACCCATAATCTATGACTGCTAAGTTTGTTCAGGACTCTTTGTGAGGGACTTTGTCAAAAGCTTTTTGGAAGTCTAAATCAACAATGTCTACCAGATCACCCTATCTACATGTTTATTGACACCCTCAAAGAACTCTAAAAGGTTAGTGAGACAGAACATACCTTTCTGGAAGCCATGCTGATTCTTTTTCAGCAGGGCTTGTCCTTCTATATGCTTACTAATTTTATCTTTAATAATGCCTTCAACCAATTTACCTGGAACAGACGTTAAGCTAACTGGCCTGTAATTTCCCAGATCCCCTCTGGATCCCTTTTTGAAAATTGGTGTTACATTGGCCATCTTCCAGTCCTCTGGTATAGAGGCTGATGTTAGGGACATGTTGCATGAAAATTCATACACATTTCTGTGTGCATATTTGCAGGTGCATATGCATTTTTGTATCCCTTTCACCTAATATGTGCATTTTTACTAACAATGCCCCCTAATATATGTGCCCCCCTTTTATGCAATTTCCTTGAGGTACACATTTTTGTTCAAAATGTTTAATTTGAAACTTCATTGCAAATTCAGAGAAGTGAAAAAACAGAATGACAATTGTCTTCTGCTTTGTGTATTAGTTTGGAAAGTGTGAAACCCCTCCCACTTTGGCTCTGACACTATTCCCGTTGGCTCTGGCCACACCCACTTTTGGCTTCAGCAATGGCCAGTACTGGAAGGCAGACCCAGAAAGGTTTCAGCCAAGGTAATGCTGGCCTCTACAGGGGGGAGAAAAGGTTTCACAATGTTTAAAAATTCTTTACATAGATCATTGCTTGTAAGAATTTGGTTTCAAATGAGACAAACTTCTCCCCCATCCCTAGCTAGAGACTCAGAAATAGATTGAGAGGAAGTGACACCCCAATCACACTTCCTCTTGTATTGGTTCTGTGGGGATGTGTTGAACAGATTTCTAACAGTGCTGGATGTTAGTCCACAGAATGGCCTTTTGTACTTGATCTATATAAAACACATAAAACGAAGCATCCACATGCACATTTTAATTTTAAAGTGGTTTCAGTTTCTTCTCACATTTGATTTTTATCTCACCTTTCAAATGAAATTTATAAGAGAGGCTTGCACATGGTAAAATGAAAAATATGAAAAATATAACAGATTTTTTTTAAAAAAACAGCAGATAAAAGCAACATAATCCCCCCCCCCCAAGCAATCCACTTAGGGTTCAAAGTTCCTAAAAGGGCTGGGGAAATTAAAGATCTTTACCAGGAACTGCAAGAATGACAATACAGGGACCAGGTAAGCTTCCCTGGGGGAAGCATTCCATGGACAGGTTGCCACCACCCTAGGGATGTTGCGGATACCCAACTAGGTCCCAGAATTCATCGGGCTCCCCCTGTCTGTGACCTCCAGACTGTGCCCGCCGAGACGCTGTCCTTGCTCACTTCCTCTCATGCCTGCTTGTGCCTGCAGTGCTCTCACTTTCCAGGACTCACTGCAATCCTGTTCAGTGAGCCCAATATCTGAGATAGAATCCCTCTAATATTGCACTTATTTAGCTTTCCCAGCTCCAAATATTGTGCATATTTAAATATGCAATTTTTTTAACTTCCTGTTTTATGTAGCAATCAAAGGTATGAAAATGGTGGGCGCTCACTGAATGGGATCGCAGTGAGCCTGGGGAACTCACTGAGCTCGTGAGCAGCCTAAGCATGGGTCCAAGAGGGTGTGTGCAGGGGCACTGCTTCGGCAATCGCCTGGAGAAACCAAGTTAGGGTGAGTTCTTACATCCCTACACCACCCTAACACTGGAGGGGAGGGGAAACTTGGAGAAGTTCCGCAAATGACGATCTCAGGAAAAACGTAGGGATGGCGGAGAATTCCACCATGGATTCCAGTGATTCTGTAGAATCCAGGCCCCTGCCCTCCCACCCCCCCGCGGAATCCCCCAGGATGGCACTTACCTGCGGCAGATGTGGCGGCGGCTCTGGCGGCTCTGGTGGTGGGTGCGGCGGGTGCGGCAGGTGCGGCGGGTGCGGCGGCAGGTGCGGCGGCGTCGGTGGCATGGGGGTGCGGCGGCGGGTGTGGCGGCAGCACAGAGGGTGCAGTGGCGGAGGGTGCGGCTGAGGCTGGTCCGTGGCCGGGCGCAGCATACGCAAATGGTGGCAGCTATGGCAGCCGCCATTTGCATTCGCTATTTTTTGCCGCTCTAGCCTACATAAATATTTATGTAGCCTATCACGGTTAAATACAGGGATGCAAACGGCGGCGGCTACAGCCGCCGCCATTTGCATCCCTGCTGCCCAGCGGCCAGATGTCCAGCTGTGGGCAGAGCCAGCCGGTGGCTCCGCGGAATCCCTGCGGAATGGAGCCGGCCAGACAGGACTCTGGGGGGAGGGATGGAGCGCCTCCCCCCCATCGAGGATTCCGGGAGGAGGGACAGAGCGCCTCCCCCCCACCACCGCAAAGCAGATCCGCAAAATGATAAGTGACTTTCGTACATCCCTAGAAATAGGTAGACTGGCATATGTGAAGGTTTGAGGCCTACAGAGGCAAGGAAAAGAAAGATGTCAGGCCTAGAGGCCTGGAGGTTTTTTGTTGGGAGGTAGTATCCCTGAGAGGAGTAGTTTTATTTCCTTGGTTAAGTTCAGTTTCATTTCCCCAGTTAACTTTTATTTCTTCAGGTTTGAAGCAGTTCTTTTAGTTTTCTGAGAGGAGGATATATAAAGAGAGTGAGAGAGCAAGTATGAGCAGAGTTGGAGAGACCAGAGCCTGAAGAGGGAGCAGGAAGAAGCAGGTGGGAGAAGTCTACGTACAGCTTTTGTATCATTCAGCTCTACTCTGTAAATAACTTTAGTGTAATTTGGCTGCTTTAAATTCACCAGTAAACTATTGTGGTCAACATCCAGGTGTCCGATGTGCCAATCACCCCAAGCCTACAACCTAAACCCCACATTATTGGAAAGCGGGAGGTAAAAGAAGGAAGGTGGGACTCTTAATGTGGCAAGAAATCCTTAAGAAGTTGCTCAGGGGGTCCAGGGCATAAGGGGAACCCTGACAGTATAGAAGTAGGCAATGATCATAGTAAGTATTCCTTAAAGCAGGGATGGAGAATATATGGCCTGAGACCACATGTGGGCATCGCCTGCTTTTCAAGACTCACCCACTTTGGCCCTGGCAGTATCCCCTTTGGCTTAGTCTACATCCACTTATGCCTTCAGCCATGGCCAGTACTAGAATACAGACCATGACAGATTTTGACCGAGGTAATGCAGGCCTCTACAAGGAAGAGAGAGAGAGAGAGAGAGAGAGAGAGAGAGAAGAGGGTTCCACACAGTTTAAAAATTCTTGACATATGTAGATCCTTGCTTACAATGCATTATGCCACATCCTTTGAGGGCCTTCATAGATTTCAAGAACATAGACACACATCAACCCTTCCCTCCCCACAAGTAAGGATGTACAGATTGTGTAAAATCCACTCTGTCTATGTTTTGTCTGCTCACAGATGGATGTGGAAATGTTTCTTTTTCGTCATGGAGAAAGATATGCAAGTAATCACGTAAGAATTTATAACAATTACGTAATAACTAATAATTAATAATAATCAATAATTTTAATTATTATGTAAGAATTTGCATAATTTATCTTAGCATGTGACATTTAGCATATTGTCCCCCATTCCATTCAACTTTTCCTCAGCAGAAATATACACATTTTCCATGCGGCATCAGGTGGGCGCTCCTCAGCGGATTCCACAGGTCGGATTCTTAGAAATCTGAGCTCATTTTAGTCCGTCTAGAATTTCTCCAGCATCCCTATCCACAAGTATGTCTGCCCCTCTAAAGTTCAATGAGACATTTTAAATATATGCTCATTAATTCTGGAGAAATCTTTTCATTTTGGCATACTCACGTTTTTCTTTTTTTCTCTTTCCCCGCACAAAAAATAAAACACTTCATACTACAGAGAGAAGGAGCTTAAACACAAACAGAAGCACTGTGTACCAATATGCAAAGACCTTGAGTTTCTTCAGTCCTTATACTATCCTATTAACATTAATGAGTACATTTTTGTCACCAAAATATTTTTTTCCACAGGTCTTCTGAATATGTACTTGTTAAACTTTACTAACTTTCCTTGACTGCAAAACATGTGCTATCACACGGCATATAAAGTACTTAATACAGAGGACAACTTTGTTCATATTGCTTTCAGCCAGGTACAGTAACCAGATGTATGCAAATGTACCTTGACACCTCCAATTATCCATAGGGGAAAAATATTCAACAAAACTCTAATCCATACTCCAAACAAACATTTCATTTGCAAATAAGTATGAATAACATTTTAAAAAGAAAGAAAAGAAAAGCCTGTCCCACACAAAATCACAGTTCCTTTCGGGCGCAAATGGAGAAAACATGAATGCATGGAATTCAGCAATGTATTCTTCTTTATTTGTCATATTTCATCTTGTCCTTTCTTCAAGTAGTACAAACGGGGGACACATGGTGTTAAGTCATTTTATCTGTGCAACAGATTCAACTGAATTCAACTGAGAGAGAGTGGTGAGCCCAAACCAACTCATATGAAATGCCTTTGACCTGGTCTTTCAAAGGGCCTTTGAAAGGCTTTCAGACCAGACCTTTGGTCGGATCCTTCTAGAACAGACCAAAGGCCTCTCCAGTCCAGCATCCTATTTTCCATAGTGGTCAACCAGATGCCTATGAGAAGTCCACAAACAGGACATGAGGGCACTATGTTTCCTTTTTATTATTACATTTTATATCCCACCTTTTTTTCCACTTGCAGCAAGGAACCCAAGGTGGATAAGTGGGCCTCCTTGTCTCCATTATATTATCACAACAACCTTGTCAGTAGGTTAGGCTGAGGGTCAGTGGCTGGCCCAAAGTCACCCAGTGAGCTTCATGGCTGAGTGGGGGCTAGAACCAGGATCTCCTGAGTCTCAGTCCAACACTCTGACTACTACACCACACTGGCTCTCTCATTATTTTTTAAGGAAATAATGTGTGAAGTTGGACTTAAGGTGGGAAGGTCAAAGAGCCCCCTATGTGATCTCTAGAACTCACAGATCTGACATCACACATTAACACAGAAAAAGAAGAAGTAAATGTCACTGTCCTCAATTCCATATATAACATTTATCTGATCATAGATCATGTGCCCTCTGTTCTTCAGTAAACAGCACATTTAGGGATAATATGTAGCAATGCTGGTCTGACACAACCTAAAAGCTTTGCTAGATCAGACTAAAGATCCATCTAGTCCTCTAGCCTGCTCATATGAATGACATTCAGCTCATGTGCTTAAAATAGCTTGGATTAGAGGATGAGGTCCAGGACCAGCCCTTCCATTGGGCAAAGTAAGCCTGCCACCTTAGGCAGAAGATGCGGAGGTGTGGGGAGTGGTGGCAAAGTGTTGGAGGACAGAGCTCTACTTGGCCTAGCCTACATCCCCTAAGCTAGCCTGCTGTCCCCAGGTGCAATTAGAGGATACTGCCCCATCATACTGTCATTTATTAGAGGATGTTGTCAACATGAGATGCAACTGCCAGTCTAGTTGGCTACAGTACATGGAATGGGAGGGGGCACCATCTTGTCCTTCACCTCAGGTAGCGAAGTGTCCTGGGCTAGTCTTGGGAGGGCCAATGATTGCTAAGAGATCCACATCACTGGGGGGGGATCACGTATACAGCAGGCTCCCCTCTACAGCCTTGTCCCCTGAATATGTGGATGGTAGGGGAAGAGGCTCTGACAGGAAGATTGCTGGACCAGCCATGCTCTCCCATTCCATGCGACTGGAATCAGAGGAAGGATAACACCCATATAGGACTCCTGGTACAGTGAATATCATAAATCAGGGATAGCGAATCCTTTGCCCTCCAGACATTTTAGACAACAACTCCCATAATTCCTGACCATTGGCTATGCCGGTTAGTACTTCTGGGAGTTGTTGTCCAAAACATCTAAAGGTCAGCAGGTTGCCACCTCTGACATAAATGAATGATGCGTTGTGTGAAAAGTAGTACCTCTGTCTATCCTGATTCTAAAGCTATTCAATTGCATTTGCATTTGATAACTCCAAGTTCTAACACTATGGGAGAGAAGATGAGAGAGAGAAATTCTCCACCTCTTCCATTCCATGCATAATTCTGTAAACCAATATTAGGTTTCCCCTTTGTTGTCCTTTTCCTATCTAAAAAAGCTTCCATAATTTCACTTTGTAGGAAAGATTCTACAACCCTTTGATCATTTGAGTTACCCTTTCCTGCTTTGTGATGTCCTTTTTGAGATGCAGATTGTGCACAGAGCTATGCACAGTATTCCAGAACTGTACACAGTATTTCAAAGGTAGTTTCTTGCACTTCTAATGTTATTGAATGGTTTGGAAAGCACACTGCATTGGCAGTGAACATTTTTATAGCTGCACATTTTTTTTAAAAAAGTGTGCATTTTTCAAACACAAATCCAAGTTTAGGAAAATGTGATGTTTTCTTGAAAAAAGTGCTCCTGCGCATGTTCGTGATAGCACCCTGATACAATAAATGCATATGATGGCATTCCCCCTGGAAGGACTTTCCCAGGTATGAATACAGTACACCTACATAATACTAACAACTGGAGCTGAGTAAATCCCCCCCATTAAAAGAAAAGCAATGTGTGTAGAATGAGCAATATGTCATTTCTTTTGATGAGACCTTGCCAAATATTGGCATGTACTTATCTTCAGATAAAATGTAACTAACAGTAATTGTGTAAAATGTAACCAAATATAATTAACATCATTCTCAAGGAGAAAAAAAACCCTTTTAAAATAGAGTGTTTTAATTATACATAACAGACACGTTGATGGGAAGATAATTAGGTATGTATGCAAATCACTGTATATTTGGTGCATATACAATGACGCAATGCATAGCTGAAAGGCAGATTCCGCTTAAATAGCAAAATTAAATGTGACACTATGACAGGGGCATGGCTGAAGCAAGAGAATCCAGCACTAACCCAAATCAGCTTAATGCCATGCTACTCTGGAAAGACGGAGAGGGCAAGGAGGTGGGGTTGAAGCTATGTCACTCCAAACTAAGCACACTGCAAAGCATAGTCACAATGCCAAATTATCCACAGCAGTCATAATTAGGATTATTGAGAGAATTTGAACAGGGGGTCACACATATGCAAACACCCCTACTTGAATTCTCCCTTGCCTTGAACGCATCCTGTGCTGCTGCACTGGTGTCAAGGGTAGGCATGGTTGGGCACCAGTTGAGGGCCCACTCCCAAGTAGGGGCCCACTGACAAGAGCTCCCTGGAGTTCCTCCTCTTTCTCCTTCTCACCACTGCAACCTGCTTGTTCACTTGTCTCTCATACCAGCCCAGACAAAGGTGGTGGTGAGAAGGAGGAGCAATATGTCGCACTCCCTACTTTCTGATGGCTCTCTGCCCATCGAGCAAGCAAGTGGTAGCAATGAGGATGAAGAGAAGGAGGAGCAAAAACAGCTGGTGAGAATGATGGGGAGAACATAGGGGCCCATTGAACACATGTTGCCAATGGCCCTCAAAAACCCGGAACTGGCATGCTCTGCTGCCTTCCCACTGAAACAGTGGCTCAAAAATGCACTTTGAGGCAGGTAGGATACACTACAGGTAGCAGTGGAAAGCTTGCTAGCTGAAGGAAGACTCTCCACTGCAGACTGAAAGAACCCACCACCACCACTTCCCCCACTTCCTGCCTGCTTCAAACTTGTTTTTTGGGCCCTTAGGACTGACCATTTTCCAAGTGTTCATTGAACACTCAAGCCCTGAACCACTTCCTGCAATCCAGAGGTTGATCGTCCCAGCCCAGTAACCCTATCTCAGGCAAGTATCTCATTTTTCAGGTACAACTTATAATAACTGCTTTGTTTAGCAACATTGCTATGAACCCTGGCCCAGATTTGGAAGGCCTTATCTTGAGGGGAGACATTTTGATCTGGGAGAGTTTGCATTCCAAACTTCCCCAGTTAGAACGTTGCCTCTCTCATCAAGAGCTGCCAATATCTTATTCAAACACAGGACACAGACAGACCCAAGAAGCAGACAGAAGCACAGACACCTTCATTCACACATATACATGACACAAAAGTAGGATGGCTACTTATGAATCCCCCCAAAAGTGGACAAAAGAGGACACCTATTTGCATTTTAAAAATGGCATAGCTAATTTATATGTATATGTGCAAAATTAGACTTTGTTATTATTATAATTTTAAATGGAAATACAGTACATCCCACCATAGTATGGAAGACTGTGACCAGGCGATCTGTGTGCCTGCCTTGCTCAATCTGTTGTCCGGGTGTTATTGATGGGCAAATTCAAGGGCCAGTTTTTCCTTCTGTTGGTTCTTTAGCTTGATACCAGACTTGGCCAAGACAGTCCTTCAAGACAGGCTGAAGACTGTCCTCTCAAATTAGCACACAGTATATTCCAATAATAAATACATAAGTTTTTTTTTTAAAATGAATTGTGCTCACCGCCTTGTTTGTGGGTGTTCTTTTTAAATTGAAATCGTCTGTCTCCAATTACTTTCAGCCAAAACACTTCCTCTTCCTAGGGGCTTCCCAAAAGAAGGCTGTCTTAAGTGTGCCTGACCAATAAACTCTTCGTTTAAAGCAATGCTGTTTTAAAGAAAGAAAAAAACCTTTTAAAATGACCATGCCGCTCCAGGGCCAGCATGGTCATTTTAAAAGGTTTTTTCTTTCTTTAAAACAGCGTTGCTTTAAACAAAGAGTTTGTCACTCAGGCACACCAAAGACAGCCTTCTTTTGGGAAGCCCCTAGGAAGAGGAAGTGTTTTGGCTGAAAGTAAACGGAGACAGAGGATTTCAATTTTTTTTTAAAAAAAATGTAAATATTTACGAATAGGGGTGAACGAAAGTCACTTACCTTTTCTCGCAGCTTTTTCGCGGTGGGAGGGAGCGATTTGCTGCTCTCCCCGCGAAGTTCAGGCTGGGGGGGGAGGCTTCCCGCCTCGCCCGGCCGAAATTCAGGCCGGGGAGGAGGCTTCCCGCCTCGCCCGGCCGCAAACACGAAAGTAAAAAAAAAACAAAAAAAAGTCCCCTGATAGGCTACGTGACGATTCACGTAGCCTATCACGGCTAGATCTGGAAAGTCAGCCGTGATAGGCTACATGAATCGTCACGTAGCCTATCACGGGTGACTTTAAAAAAAAAAAAAAAAAGCGCGTACGCGAATGGCGGCCCCCATAGGGAGCCGCCATTCGCGTTCCTTATTTAGTTGCTGTAGTCTACGTCAATGTTTACATAGACTACGGCAAAAATAAGGGCAACGCAATTCTTACGGAAGTTATGCAGACTCACGGAGATGGCCAGGCACCGGAATTATGGTTGTCAATATGGATTTATCTTAATAATTTTCAAAGTGGAAAAAAAAGAGGAGAATTCTAGGGGCTTGTGAATGGCGGAACAAAGCACTGGCCGCAAACTGAAGAAGTCAAACACTGAAGGTACACAATTCGTACATCCCTAGGCGTGAGCATCAGGTTGGGGCTCAAAGCCCAGCAAGAAGTTGCTGGTTGCCCCCGTCCCGGATGCCAGTTCACGGACCTTAGCTCTTGCCCCACTCACCACATGCTGAGTTGGGCAAAGGTGCAGGCACCTGGTCCCTCAGCAAGCCAGCCGTAGGGATGTACGAAAGTCACTTACCTTTTCGCAGCTTGGCTTCGCGGTGGGGGGGAGGCGCTTCGTTTCTCCCCCCGAAGTTCAGGTTAGGGGGGGGAGGCTCCCCGCCTCGCCTGGCTGAAATTCAGGCCGGGGGGGAGGCTTCCTGCCTCGCCCGGCCGAAATTCAGGCCGGGGAGAAGCGCCCCGTCTCCCCGGCCGCGAAACAAAAAGTAAAAAAAAAAAAAAGACCCCGTGATAGGCTACCTGATGATTTACGTAGCCTATCACGGCTAGATTTCCAAAGTCAGCCATGATAGGCTACGTAAATCATCACGTAGCCTATCACGGGTGACTTTGGAAAAAAAAAGCGCGTACGCAAATGGCGGCAGCCCATGGGCACCGCCATTTGCGTTCCTTATTTTGGCACGTCTAGTCAACGTAAAGATTTACATAGACTACGGCGAAAATAAGGGAACGCTATTTGCATTGCCCTTATTTTCGCCGTAGTCTACGTAAATCTTTACGTAGACTAGATGTGCCAAAATAAGAAATAAGGAACGCAAATGGCGGTCCCCATGGGAGCCGCCATTTGCGTACGCGCTTTTTTTTTTTCAAAGTCACCCGTGATAGGCTACATGACGATTTACGTATCCTATCACAGCTGACTTTGGAAATCTAGCCATGATAGGCTATGTAAATCATTACGTAGCCTACGCACGGGCGTGTGTGGTTTTTTTTACTTTAGTTTTTTTTTGCAATGGCGGCGGTGGCAGCCAGTCGGGAGACCGGCCGCCGCCCCCGCCCGCGATGAACCGCCGCCAAACCGCAGCCGGGACCCGCCGCCGGGAGGGACATTCGCCAAAGGTAAGTCCCGTCCCAGGGGGGGCGGGGGGCGGAGAATTTCACTGACGATTTTGGGGGCCGAATGCATTGGCGCTCAGCCCCCCGAAGATTCGGGGAGAAATTCTCCACCATCCATAGCCAGCCGCCTGTTGCCGAGAGGGAAGAAGACACTGCCTCTTCTCCTTCCCCCATCCTTGCTAGAGCAGCAGAGGCGCAGGACAGGCTGGTCATTTTCCAGAAGTCGCTTACACTTATGGAAAATGACCAGCTTATCCCTTGCTGTCACTGCTGTAGCAGGTGGGGGTGGAGGGAAAAAGGAGGCACCTATCCTCTTCTCTCTCTCCCCTGACCCCCCTGCTACAGTGACAGCTGCCAGGGCAAGAGGCTGGGGGCTGACTGCCAAGGCCCTTCTTCCCTGTGCCCGCCCTTGACAGCCAGCACAAGGAAGAGGGGTGATGGTGGCAACCCAGGACTCTCACCCCAGCATCCTCTAGAATAGGCCAGGGTGAGAGGCTGGGGGCTGGCCGCGCCAAGGACTTGGCAATGAAGCCCTTGCATGCATAAAACACAAGGTCTTGACTGGAGTCCTTGGCATGGAGAGGAGGGGCGGCTCGTGCAGCTTGCAGGTGGGCAGGGCGATCTGGGAAGCTCGCTGAGCAGGTTTGGGCTAGGGATGGATGAAAGTCACTTACCTGATCCCGAAGCTTGCTTCGCAGTGGGGGGGAGGCGCTCTGTCCCTCCCCCTGAAATTCTGGCGGGGGGGAGGCGCCCCATCCCTCCCCGTTGAAATTCTCGCTGGGGAGAAGGCGCCCCATTCCCTCCCCACTGAAATTCTGGCTGGGGGGGAGGCGCCACATCCCTCCGGCCATGAATCCTCTGGTCCTGCCGGGAGGCAAATGGCAGCATTCGTAGCCGCCACCGTTTGCGTCCCTGCAGTCAGCCGTGATAGGCTACGTAAATGTTTATGTAGCCTATCATGGCTGACTTTGGGGGGGGGAAGCGCGTACGCAAATGGCAGCGCCCATGGACACCGCCATTTGCATTCCTTATTTTGGCATGTGTAGTCTACGTAAACATTTACGTAGACTACGGTGAAAATAAGGGCAATGCAAATAGCGTTGCCCTTATTTTCGCCGTAGTCTATGTAAATGTTTACATAGACTACACGTGCCAAAATAAGGAATGCAAATGGCGGCACCCATGGGCACCGCCATTTGCGTACGCACTTTTTTTTTTCTTTCAAAGTCAGCCGTGATAGGCTACGTAAACATTTACGTAGCCTAACACGGTGTTTTTTAAAAATCTAGCCGTGATTGGCTACGTAAATCTTTACGTAGCCTATCACATTTGCTTGTTGTTGTTGTTGTTTTTACTTGGAAATGGCGGCGACGGCAGCCGGTCAGAAGACCGGCCGCCACCGCCGCCGCACCGCTGTCGAACCGCCGCTGGAGCTGCCACCGCCAGGGACATTCGACCAAGGTAAGTACCGTCCTGGGGGCGGGCGGGGGGGGGTAGACCGTTTCTCCCCCTATTTCGGGGGGCCAAATGCGCTGGCATTCGGCCTCCCTGAGATTCATGGAGAAATTCTCTGACATCCCTAGTTTGGGCTATGTGAGCTGGGGGGAACAGCTCTTCGAGCTCACTCCACCCCGGACAGAGATGGGCTCATCCATCCCTAAACAAGACTGTCCAAAACCAACAGAGATCAACGCCAAGTCCGGAATTTAGACACCAACACACACACAAGTATTGGTTGAGTGAGACCTGGTTTGGCAAGGATTACCATCATCATCATCATCATCATCGTATTTATTTATATCCCACCTTTTCCCCAATACTGGGACTCAGGGCAGCTTTACAACATTAAAAACATATACAGTTAAAACACAGAAATAAAAATATGCAAAAGTTAAAATATAATTAAATCATCAATAATATTAAAATTGTATGAAATATCAAAATTTGAAAAGACAACAACAATATAAACAATAGTACCAATCCATCATATTCTCACAGGTCCAGACTATCTATCCCCAAAGGCCTGCTGGAACAAAAAAAGTTTTTACCTGCCTGCGGAAACCGGAAACATACCAAGGAGGGTTCCAGTCTCGCCTCCCTGGGAAGGGAATTCTGAAGCTTTGGGGTAGCCACTGAGAAGGCCCTCTCCCACTTTCCCACCAGGTGAGCCTGTGATGGTGGCAGGACCACGAGAAGGGCCTTCCCTGAATATCTCAGGGCACGAGCAGGCTCATAGGGGAGAATATGGTCTTTCAGATAAGCTGGACATGAGCTGTATAGGGCTTTATAGGTCATGAACAGCACTTTGAATTGTGCTTGGAATCAGACTGGGAGCCAGTGAAGCTGTTTCAATAGGGGAGTTGTATGCTCCCTGTAGCCAGCCCCAGTCAACTGTCTGGCAGCAGCTCTTTGAACCAGCTAGGGATGTACGAAAGTCACGTACCTTTTCACAGCTTGGATTCGCAGTGGGGGGGAGGCGCTCTGTCCCTCCCCCCGGAATCCTCCCTGGGCTGGCTCTGCTCCACGGCGGCTCCGCAGAGCTGCCGGCCAGAGCCATCCGCAGCTGGAGTTCTGGCCACAGCTGGCTGCTGCGGACACAAATGGCAGCCACCATAGTGGCCGCCATTTGCATCCTGACAGGCTGCCGTGATAGGCTACGAAATTATTTATGTAGTCTATCATGGCAAAGAGCATGGGCGCAAACGGCGGCCGCTACGCCATTTGCGCCGCTGCTCTTTCCATGATAGGCTATGTAAGTATTTACGTAGCCTATCACGGTAAAGGCAGCTACGCAAATGGCATAGTGGCTGCCATTTTCGTGGCTGCCTTTGCCATGATAGGCTACATAAATACTTACATAGCCTATCACGGAAAGAGCAGTGGTGCAAACGGTGTAGCGGCCACCGTTTGCGCCCCTGCTCTTTGCCGTGATAGGGAGGGATGGCAGAAAATTCCTCCATGGTTTCCAGTGGGGCCGGATTCTCTTTGCAGTGATAGACTACGTAAATACTTACGTAGCCTATCACAGCAGCCTGGCAGGATGGAAATGGCGGCCGCTAAGGAATCCGTGGCGGAACGGCCTCATGCCCCCAGACAACTCCAGACAACCTCTCCTAATGGTTTCATGTATATGTTAAATAGCATTGGGGACAAAAAATAACCCTGATGAACTCCACATACCAATGGCTGGGGAGTTGAACCCAGCACCACCTTCTGGGTCCTCCCATCCAAGAATGATTCATAGGGATATACGAAAGTGACTCACCTTTCTGCGGATTATGCTGATGCTGGGGGGGAGGCGTTCTGTCCCTCCCCCCAGAATTCTGGCCAGGGGGGGAGGCACTCCGTTCCTCCCCCCCGTAATCCTGGCTGGCCAGCTCCACTCTACAGCGATTCTGTGGAGCCGCTGGCCGGCTCTGCCAGCGGCTGAACATCTGGCCGCTGGCTGGCAGGGATGCAAATGGCGGCAGCCGTAGCCACCGCCATTTGCATCCCTGCAGTCAGCCATGATAGGCTACGTAAAGATTTATGTAGCCTATCACGGATGATTTAAAAGAAAAAAAATGCGCATATGCAAATGGCAGAGCCCATGTGCACCGCCATTTGCATTCCTTATTTTGGCACGTCTTAGTCTACGTAAACATTTACGTAGACTAAGACGGCGAAAATAAGGGGAATGCAAATAGCGTAGCATCTACACTATTTGCGTTCCCCTTATTTTTGCTGTCTTAGTCTACGTAAATGTTTATGTAGACCAAGACGTGCCAAAACAAGGAACGCAAATGGCGGTGCACATAGGCTCTGCCATTTGCGTACGCGCGTTTTTTTCTTTTAAATCAGCCATGATAGGCTACGTAAACATTTACGTAGCCTATCACGTTGTTTTTTAAAAATCTAGCCATGATAGGCTACGTAAATCTTTACGTAGCCTATCACGTTTTTTTTTTTTTTAACTGGAAATGGCGGTGGCAGCAGCTGGTCGGAAGACCGGCCGCCGCAACCACCGCTGCTGCGCCACCGCCGGAGCCGCCACCGGAGCCGCAAGGAAAATCCACCCAAGGTAAGTCCTGTCCCGGGTGGGGCAGGGGGGCAAACCGTTCCGCCACCGATTTCGGGGGGCCGAATGCACTGACATTTGGTCTCCCCGAGATCTGTGGCGGAATTCTCTGACATTCCTAAGAATGAATGGAGCCATTGTAGGACAGTGCCTCCAAGTCCCATCCCAGCAAGGCGGCCCAGAAGGATACAATGGTTGACGGTATCGAAAGCTGCTGAGAGGTCCAGCAGAACCAACAGAGACACACGCTCCCTGTCTAGTTCCTGGTAGGGATGGCGGAGAATTTCTCCACCACCACCCCCCCCCCCAGGATGGGACTTACCTCCCTCGAATGTCCCTCTTGGCGGCGGGTCCCGGCGGCGGTTCAGCGGCGGTTCGGCAGGGGCAGGGGCAGCGGCCGGTCTTCCGACCGGCTGCTGCCACCGCCATTACAAAATGAATTAAAAAAAAAACACACACAGCCGTGATAGGCTACGTAACGATTTACGTAGCCTATCACAGCTAGATTTCCAAAGTCAGCCATGATAGGCTCCATAAATCATTACGTAGCCTATCATGGGTGACTTTGAAAAGAAAAAACAAAGCGCGTACACAAATGGCAGTGGCCCATGGGCGCCGCCATTTGCATTCCTTATTTGGGCCCGGGTAGTCTACGTAAAGATTTATGTGGACTACGGCGAAAATAAGGGCAACGCTATTTGCATTGCCCTTATTTTCGCCGTAGTCTACGTAAATCTTTACGTAGACTACCCAGGCCCAAATAAGGAACGCAAATGGCGGGCGCCCATGGGTGCTGCCATTTGCATACACACTTTTTTTTTTCAAAGTCACCCGTGATAGGCTACGTAACAATTTACATAGCCTATCACAGCTGACTTTGGAAATCTAGCCATGATAGGCTTCGTAAATCGTTACATAGCCTATCACGGGTGTGGTGTTTTTTTTTAAAAAAATCACTTTTTTATTTCGCGGCCGGGGAGACAGAACGCTTCTCCCCGGCCTGGATTTCCGCCAGGCGAGGCGGGGCACCTCCCCCCCCCAGCCTGAATTGTGGCCGGGTGAGGCGGGGCACCTCCTCCCCCGGCCTGAACTTCTGGGGGAGAACTGAAGCGCCTCCCCCACACCGCGAAGCAAGCTGCGGGACCAGGTAAGTGACTTTCGTACATCCCTAGTTCCTGGCATAGGTCATCCACCAACGCAACCAAAGCTGTTTCTGTCCCATAACTGGGTCTGAAGGCAGACAGAAATGGGTCTAGATAATCTGTTTCATCCAGGAATCCCTGGAGTTGGGAGGCCACCATGTTCTTTAATATCTTGCCCAGAAATGAAATATTGGAGACAGGCTGATAATTATCCAATATGGTGGGGTTCAGGGAGGGCTTTTTTAAAAGAGGTCCCACCACCGCCTCCTTCAGGCAGGTGGGAACTCTGTGTTGACTAAGGGAGGCATTAACCACTCCACTTACCCATTCAGCCAGTCTACCTCTGGCTGCTTTTATGAGCCAGGAAGGCAAGGATCTAGAACACATGTGGTGGTTCTCACCTCTCCAAGGATCCTGTCCACATCCTCAGGCTGTACAAATTGAAAAGTATCCAACAACACTGGACAATCAGGGGTGATAGTTACATCCACTGAGTCTGTATCAACTATAGTGTCCAAGTCAGAGCAGATCCGAGCAATTTTGTCAGCAAAGTACTGAGCAAATTGTTCACAGTGGGCTGCTGAGAGGTTTAAATTATCCTCTTGTGGGCTAGTGTATAGAAGACCTCTGGCCACTCAAAACAGCTCCACTGGATGGCTCTTTGCAGATGCAATAGTGGCAGAAAAAATATTTGTTTTGCTGCCAGTATTGCCACAGAGTAGGCCTTCAAATAGGCTCTACCCTGTGTTTGGTTGGATTCACTCTGAGTTTTCTGCAGGGGTGTATGAAAAATACTCACTGGTCCACTAGGGGCATCCGCAGGGGGGGGAGGCGATCCGTGCATCCCCCCGGAATCCTCCCCGGCCAGCTCCACTCTGCGGCAAGTCCATGGAACCGCTGGCCGAGCCCGTCCACAGCTGGACTTGCGTCCGCTGCAGGGCTGCGGACACAAATGGTGTCCGGCGTAGCCAACACCATTTGCGTCCCTGCGCTTTTCAGTGATAGGCGACGTAAATATTTATGTTGCCTATCACCAAAAAGTGCAGGGACGCAGATGGCGTTGGCTATGCCAGACACCATTTGCATCCGCAGTCCAGGGCAGTGGATGGACGGCAGCAAACGGACCCGCTGGCAGCAGGTAGGGTCCGTCCCGTGGGGATTTCGGGGGGGGGTGTAGTCTGTTCCGCCACAGACTTCTAAAGAATCCAGCCTCACTGGAGTCTGTGGTGGATTTCTCCACCATCCATAGTTTTCTGCCAATGTCGCTCTAGTCATCTTCTCACTTGTTTCATCGCTGCCAGCTCCCTAGAAATCCAGGATGCTGGTGTGGCTCCACTTCAAGAGAGAGGGCACTCAGGAGTGATTGTTTGAAAAATTGTTTCATTTTGTTTATTATCAGGATTTACCCAGTTTGCACCTTCCACACCAAACACAGACTCAGACACAGTCACTAGTTGAAATCTGTACACTTCCGATCTTGCAATGTGATTCATGGACCCCCACCCCCACCCCCAATGCATTTGAAAACATTAGTACATTGAAAAATGCACAGGAAGAAATGCATTCTGTTGAAAATGTGCATAATTTTGCTCTAATCAATAGGAGAAGAATGCACACATTTCAAAGATGTGCACAATCAATGCATATATTTGGAAAAAATACGCATGCCAATACCTATGGATTTTCATGCAAAAACAAAGCTCTCAGCCTGATACAAACTTGAGTCGGAATGAGTTGGAGATAAATATATTGATGAGGAGAGTTTCAGAAACACGCCCCTTCCAGTAGTTTCAAATGGAAGGCCATACCATTCCCTCTTTTTCCAGTGGTCAGGCTGTGAGTGTCATTGCTTGTACACCCAAACATCACCATCCATGCACAGAAGGTACAGTACCAGCAAGCTTGGGGAGATGCCAAGGTTTGCAGAAGTACAAAGAACTGTGGAGAAGACCTCCAAAGTAGTCTAAAGAAACTTGAGCATGTTAAGTTGCCATGGAATGCTAATTGATGGGAGGGGGCAGGAAATGGGGTTGAAGGAAGAATGGAATGGAATGGAATGGCTGTAATACCGAATAGGGAGTATTGCAATGTTTTCTTGCAGGTGCCATGTGTGAGTGTCTAGGGATGTACGAAAGTCACTTACCTTTCTGTGGATTATGTTGATGGTGGGGGGGGAGGTGTTCCGTCCCTCCCCCTAGAATCCTCGATGGGGGGGGAGGCGATCCATTCCTCCCCCCCGTAATCCTCTGTGGACAGCTGTGCTCCACGGCAGCTCTGCGGAGCAGCCGGCCAGGCCCAGGCCAGAGCCGTCCGCAGCTGGATTTCTGGCCGCGGAGGGCTCTGGGTAAAAAACCAACCAAACAAAACACCATGTACGCAAATGGCAGCGGCTACGGCCGCCACCATTTGCGTTCCTTATTTTTGGCCGTCTTAGTCTACGTAAATATTTACGTAAGCTAAAACGGCGAATCAAAAAGGGACGCAAATAGAGCTCGCTATGCTATTTGCATTCCCCTTTATTTTCGCCATCATAGTCTACGTACATATTTACGTAGACTAAGACAGCCAAAAATAAGGAATGAAAATAGCGGCAGTCGTAGCCACCACCACTTGCGTACGCAATTTTGTTTTGTTTTTTCTCAGCCATAATAGGCTATGTAAATCTTTATGTAGCCTATCACATCTTGTAAAAAAAAAAAAACCCAACAAGGCTGCAAATGGCGGCGGCGGCAGCCGGTCGGAAGACCAGCCGCCGCAGCTGCTGCCGCCCGGAACATCCACCCCAGGTAAGTCTCGTCCCGGGGGGGATCTGTGGGGGGGCAGGCCATTCCGCCACAGAGTTGGGGGGGCCAAATGCGCTGGCATTTGGCCTCACCGAGATCCGTGGCAGAATTCTCTGACATCCCTAAGTGTCTCTGTGTGCATACACACACACATAAACAAACACATACTAAACATGTTGCTTAGTGATGTGTACTTTTGTAGCCTATCAAGGCTTACTGCAAGGACACAAATAGCATCCGCTATGCCATTTGCAGCCGCAGTAGCCCGGCAGCGGCCAGGAGACCAGCCGGGGCCGCCGCCGCCACCACATCTGCCGCCGCTGGAGCCGCAGGAACCACAGGATCTGCTGCCAGGTATGTTGCATCCCGGGGGGATTCCGTGGGGTGGCAGGGTGGGGGAGGCCATTCTGCCACGGATTCCGGGCATCTTTAGAATCTGGTCTCACTGGAGTCCATGGCAGAATTCTCTGACATCCCTAAAACCAAGCTCATTTCATTCCATTGCAGATGTCTCAGACATCCCTAGTGATGTGTGACTAGGGGTGTATGGATTCCTCACCATCTGTTGTGGTGGGGAATCTGCCTCGGGATGGGGCGATCCGTTCCTCCCCTCCCCCCCAGAATCCTCCAGAACAGCTCCACTCTGAAAGAATTCTACGGAGCCACCCAGCTTGAGGGCTGCTTACCTGCTGGACCCGTCCCGTTCTCCTCCACGCCGATCACCATTTTTGTTTTAAAAAATGGTGATCGGCAGGATGTGCCCATAGACTTATACACAAGATTTACAGCTCTATTTTGCATATACGTCTATGGGCACATCCTGCCGATTGCCATTTTTGGTGATGTCGTGACACATAGACTTATACATGAGTTTCATGGCTCTAGTTTGCACATAAATCTATGGGCACATCCTGCCAATCACCATTTTTTTTTTTTTAATGGCAATTGGCATGGAAGTGAATGGGATAGGTCCAGGAACAAGCAGCCAGAGCCATTCCACGTGGAATCCTCCTGGATCAGAGGTAAGTGGGGCTGATCCACCGCAGATTCTGGAGGCCGAATTCCAAAAATTCCAGCCTCATTTGAATAGGGATGTCAGAGAATTTCACTACAAATCTCGGGGAGGCTGAATGCAAGTGCATTCGGCCCCCCGAAATTGGTGGCAAAATGGTCTGCCCCCCCACCCCCCCCAGGACGGGACTTACCTTAGGCAAATCTTCCTGGCGGCAGCGGCGGCTCCAGCGGTGGTTCGGTGGCGGTGCGGTGGCAGCGGCTGCGGCAGCCGATCTTCCAACCAGCTGCTGCCATTTCCAGTAAAAAAAAAAAATGTGATAGGCTACGTAAATGTTTACATAGCCTATCACGGCTTATTTAAAAGAAAAAAAACACGCGCGTATGCAAATGGCGGCGCCCATGGGCGCCGCCATTTGCGTTCCTTATTTTGACACGTCTTAGTCTACATAAACATTTATGTAGACTAAGACAGCAAAAATAAGGGGACCGCAAATAGTGTAGATGCTACGCTATTTGCGTTCCCCTTATTTTCACCGTCTTAGTCTACGTAAATGTTTACATAGACTAAGACGTGTCAAAATAGGGAACGCAAATGGCGGCGCCCATGGGCACCGCCATTTGCGTCCGCACATTTTTTTTCTTTTAAATCAGCCATGATAGGCTACGTAAACATTTACGTAGCCTATCATGGCTGACTGCAGGGACGCAAATGGCGGTGGCTACGGCCGCCTCCATTTGCGCACCCGGCCGGCCAGGATTTAGGGGGAGAGGGATGGAGCGCCTCCCCCCCTGGCCAGAATTTTGGGGGGAGGGACGGAGCGCCTCCCCCCCCACCGCGAATCAATTTCATTAAAAAGTAAGTGACTTTCGTACATCCCTACATCTGAATCCGCAGCGGATTTCTCTAATTTCCCTATGTGTGAATCAGCAAAACTTGAGCCTGCCAAAGTTCTCTGAATTCCATCTCAAAGCTCATTCTGATGCAAGTCCACATCAGGTTGCGATCTTTGTTTGTCCATTTGTCCATTTGTTTGTTTGCTTGTTTTCTTTTTGCATGAAAATCTGTGTGGATTTTGTATGTATCTTTCCAAATGTACACATCAGCTGTGTGCATCTTTGAAATCTATGCATTCTTCTTGCATTGATTAAAGCATCTATATCTATGTGCATTTTTCAAAAGTATGCATTTTTATACATATTTTTCAAATGTATGCATGCTGTCAAATGAATTTTTTCACCTGTGAATGACATTGGAAACTCAGAAATGTACAGACCTTGACTGCAGATTGTGTCCAAGTCCATATTAATTCTGGATGGTGCAAACTGGGTAAATACTGATTTTTTAAAAATGAACTGAAACAAATTTCTCCTACATCCCTGATGTTCCTATTAGGAAGCTCTCTGTGAGTTCTCCTATGAAATAACAGTTAAAGCAATAAATGCCAAGTACCATTGGGAAGGCTGTTTGGCTTAACTTTCCACTGGAAATCTACTGAGCATCAGAGGCTTGGATACACATTTATATGATTGTATGCGAATAGATGCACATACCTACCTACATTAAGAAAAGTGCGGTAGATTGATATGATATTTGACTGAGACAGACATTCACATTGCCCAGCTAGCTGTTCAAAGCCTGGATTTTGCTATTCTTTGTCATTGCCCTCTTTTGTCTGATTTTTATTTATCCTCAGCAAATGCACATGGTCATTTTGTGAGGATCAATTTGGGTGTGCATGTACAGTTTTATATGGATGTGTACATTTCTATTTAAATGTAAATAGGAACCTGAATCTTAGGAACAGCTGGAGATTTTCCTAAAGTCATTAGGATCAAGGACTTCTGTTTTAAAACTGAAACTCTTCCCTAAATTATTCCTCATAAGTTTTCTAACATCTTTAAGATAATGAATCTCTTTTCTATTTAGCATTTGGGAGGGGGGCAAATGCAGAACAAAAAACACACCACTGAATAATAGCAATGACTGTCAAGGCAACACAATACACCATCAGTGAGGGATTCCCCAGTGAGGGATTTCCCAGTGAGGGAATACACCATTCAGCTTCCATTGATATATCAATGCATTTGTTTGGAGACCTTTGCTTCCAAAGCAAATACCCTATCACTAGGGATGGCAGAGAATTTCTCCATGAATCTCTGGGAGGCCAAATGCCAATGCATTCGGCCCCCCGAAATTGGTGGTGAAATTCTCCCCCCCCGGGATGGGACTTACCTCCTTCGAATGTCCCTCTCAGCGGCAGGTCCCGGCGGTGTTTTGGCAGCATTTTGGCGGTGGCGGGGGCAGCGGCCGGTCTTCCACCCGGCTGCTGCCGCCGCCATTACAATGTAAAATGAAAAAAAAAAAGTGATAGGCTACGTAACAATTTACGTAGCCTATCACGGCTAGATTTTCAAAGTCAGCTGTGATAGGCCACGTAAATCTTTACATAGCCTATCATGGCTGACTTTGAAAAAAAAAACCCATACGCAAATGGTGGCACCCATTGGCGCCGCAATTTGCATATGCGCTTTTATTTTTCTCCCCCAAAGTCAGCCGTGATAGGCTACGTAAAGATTTACGTAGCCTATCACGGCTGACTTTGAAAATCTAGCCATGATAGGCTACGTAAATCATTACGTAGCCTATCACTTTTTTTTTTTTACTTTACTTTTTTATTTCGCGGCCGGGGAGATGGGGCGCTCCCCCTGGCCTGAATTTCGGTGGCGAGAGATGAGGCACCTCCCCCCAGCCTGAATTTCGGCCAGGAGGGACGGGGTGCCTCCCCCCCCGGGCCTGAATTTCAGGGGGAGAAACGGAGCGCCTCCCCCTGCCACTAAACACAGCTGCAGGACCAGGTAAGGGACTTTCGTCCATCCTTACCTATCACACAAATAAGTAGGGATGGCGGAGAATTTCTCCACGAATCTCCGGGAGGCCGAATGCCAACGCATTCGGCCGCCCAAAATTGGTGGAGAAACGGTCCGCCACCCCCCCCGGGATGGGACTTACCTTTGGCGAATGTCCCTGGCGCTAGTGGCTCCCGGCAGCGGTTCGGCGGCAGTTTGGTGGCGGCGGCGGCCGGTCTTCCAACCGGCTGCCGCCGCCGCCATTTCCAAATAAATAAAAAACAACAACAAACGTGATAGCCTACGAAAAGATTTACGTAGCCTATCATGGCTAGATTTTCAAAGTCAGCCGTGATAGGCTATGTAAGGATTTACGTAGCCTATCACGGCTGACTGCAGGGATGCAAACGGCGGTGGCTACGGCCGCCACCATTTGCGTCCCAGCAGGAGACGAGATTCGCAGCCGGAAGGACGGGGCGCCTCCCCCCCCCGGCCAGAATTTCGGCCGGAGGGACAGGGCGCCTCCCCCCCGGCCAGAATTTCGGCAGGGAGTGATGGGGTGCCTCCCATCCCGCCCAGAACTTTGGGGGGAGGGACAGAGCGCCTCCCCCCCACCGTGAAGCAAGCTGCGGGATAAGGTAAGGGACTTTTGTCCATCCCTACAAATAAGGCACCCTCCGTTCAAGGTATATATTCACGGCTTTGTTATTAAAAATTTGGTTACTATTTTGCAACTACAAATCCTTCAGTTATGATGCTAATTTCCAACAGTGCAAGTAGAAGAAACATTAAATAAAAGTTTCAGTTCATTAGTGCAGCATGCCAAGTAAATACGCATTATCATTCTGGTCGTGATTTGACAGAGCAGTTTCTTGAGATGTAATGAAATTATTACCTTAATTCAGCATTTTATTGTCTTCTCTCTCTTTTTTTTTTTACAAAGCATCTTTTATTTCATTGCCTGAGGTATGATGCATCTGAAACAGAGCAGGCCTGGAGGTGGGGGATTTAGAACTGCAACTTCTTTCAAGGAAAGGTTATAGGGTCATGAAGAGATGTACATAGTTCATGTGGGTCACAACATTTCTAATGACCAGTTCAAAGGATGACAAGGACTGACTCAATTTTCCACAGCTGAGAACAATACATAATCTGGTTGGCAAGTTAGCAACCCAAGTCTACGTAATGCCAAACTGAGTCAAGATCAAGAAATAGCTGGTTGCCTGGTTCTGACTTACAGGGGAGGATGACATGCCTTCATTTTAAGTGCTTCCAGAGAAGGTAGAAAGTTGAGAATTTTCAGAGTTATGGTTTGTTCTCTGATACAGTAATTAGAAAAACACACACACAGCAACAACAACAACAACAACAACCTAAAAGAAAGCCCAGGATACACTAAAGGGATAAAGGGAGCAAATGCTCCTTTGGGAAACATGGAAATATATCTATATCTATATCTATATCTATATCTATATCTATATCTATATCTATATGGCTTTGAAGGGTCCTACAAGACCATCGAGCCCAACCCCCTGCTCAATGCAGGAAGCCTGACTCCCAGGCAGTCTCCGATCCAAGTAGTGTGTGTGTGTGTGTGTGTGTGTGTGTGAATGATAGTTATCCTATTAAATCTTTGTGTCCTCGTTTAACAGAAGCCATTCCATTTTTTTCAAGCACAAGTCCATTCCATCCCATTCCTGCATCAGTTTCTGAATGTTTGTTTAAAGGTCTGCATGAAAATTCACACATATTTTTCCAGCACATTTTCGGATGTGCAAAAAGTGTGTGCATTTCCCCCTAATATATGCATTTTTGTAAGCACCTTTGTATATGTGATTTTTCCTTAATGTGTTTACATAGTCATTAAAAAAACAAACGAACAGAGAACTGCATCACAAAATTCAGAAAAAGGCAAAAATCAAAGGATAATTGTGCTCCACTATCTATATTAGGTTTGAAATAACGTTAGTTCCTATTAAAATGTGAACCAAACTAATTCCGACCCATTCCTAGATGCTGTTGTATTACATGGCTTATTTTCCCTCTCACTTAAAAAGGAATGCCTCTTCTAAGATGATACTTGCCAAGTGCAGTTTTTTTAGGCCTAATTAGTGAGAAGCACATTTTAGTCAATCAAAAGCATTTAATTGATTAATCATCTAAGAGAGCAATCGTATGGTCCCTAGACAGTGTCTGGAAGGCCATAGTGATGTTTGATTTACTGACTCTGAGGTTGGAGACAGTGCTCCGACCAGGAGCCAGTAAACCATGCTCTCTGCCTCCTCTTTCTTCCCCTCATAGCCAGTGTAGAAATAACTGTGCTGGCTACCTCTTCATGCTCAGAAACCTGAGTGAGGAGACAGGGAAAAGCAGGTGGTACTGGGGATGGCAAGGGGAGGATACTGGGAAGTCTACATTATGCAGCTTCCTATGCTCACCCTAGCCTCCTTCCTTCCCACTCCAAATGTCACAGTGAGATTAGGGATGTCAGAGAATTCCGCCACGAATCTTGGGGAGGCTGAATGCCAGAGCATTTGGCCCCCCGAAATCGGTGGTGGAACGGACTGCCCCCCCCAGGACGGGACTTACCTTGGGCGGATCTTTCTGGCGGCGGCGGCTCCAGCAGTGGGGCCGCGGTGGGGTGGCAGCGACCGATCTTCCGACCGGCTGCCACCGCCGCCATTTCCAGTTTTTTTTTTTTTAAAGTGATAGGCTATGTAAAGATTTACGTAGCCTATCACGGCTAGATTTTTAAAAAAACACCGTGACAGGCTACGTAAATGTTTACGTAGCCTATCACGGCTGATTTTTTTAAAAAAAACACTCGCGTATGCAAATGGCAGCGCCCATGGGCGCTGCCATTTGCGTTCCTTATTTTGGCACATCTTAGTCTATGTAAACATTTACGTAGACTAAGATGGTGAAAATAAGGGGAACACAAATAGCGTAGACGCTACGCTATTTGCGTTCCCCTTATTTTCACCGTCTTAGTCTACGTAAATGTTTATATAGACTAGGACGTGCCAAAATAAGGAACGCAAATGGCAGCGCCCATGGGCGCTGCCATTTGCGTATGCATGTTTTTTTTTCTTTTAAATCAGCCGTGATAGGCTACGTAAACATTTACATAGCCTATCATGGCTGACTGCAGGGACGCAGACGGTGGTGGCTATGGCCGCCGCCACTTGCATCCCTGTTAGCCAGTGGCCAGTTGTCCAGCCGCTGGTGGAGCTGGCCGGCAGCTCCACAGAATCCCTGCAGAGCGGAGCCGGCAGGCCAGAATTTCGGGGGGGAGGGACGGAGCGCCTCCCCCCCACCGCGAATCACCCCGTCGAAAAGGTAAGTGAATTTCATACATCCCTAAGTGAGATGGTTAAAATTGCCAGTCTAGCAAAAATGCAGAGCTCTGTCCACCCTGCATTAGGATACTCAGCATCCTAAATGTTCCACTCATCATAATTAGATTTACTTTCATCACACACACACACCATAATGGAGTGGGATATCAGTAAGTAAGGGTGCAATGACATCCATATGTAGGACTTCATTCTGTCTGAACATGCACAGGATTCCATCTTAAGTGATTAAGTATGTCAGTGCTAATTGTGCACTATCAGGATAGTGAGAACTGAACAGGAGCTGACGTCTAGAGACACAGGTTGCAATTTTAAGCAGTTACCATGGTTGAACTGCACAATAGTTAACAGCTAGCTAGGGATGCACAGATCCCCTTACCTTGCATCCACAGGGGGGTCCACCGGGGAGGAGGCAATCCGTTCCTCCCTCTGGAATCCTCAATGGGGGGAGGCGATCCGTTCCTCCCCCCAAGAATCCAAGCTGGCCACTCCACTCTGCGGAGTTGCTGGCCGATTCCATCCCCGCTCCGACAGTGCTCTCCGGACACAAATGGCGCCAGCTACGCCATTTGCATCCCCGTTCCTTCTCATGATAGGCTACGCATCTCTATTTACTAGGGGTGTACAAAACCCCGCTTACCTGGTTTCTGCCGGGTTCCGCAGGTGGGGGTAGGTGATCCATTCCTCCCCCTGGAATCCTCGACGGGGGGGAAACGATTCATTCCTCCCCCCCGGAATCCTGCCCAGCCGGCTCCGCTCCACAGCCAGGCCACGGAGCTGCTGGCCAGGCCAACCCGCAGCGGGGTCTCCAGCCACTGCCAGGCTGGTGCAGACGTAAATGGCGTCCTGCGTAGGGGACTCCATTTGTGTCCCTACGCAAGCCTGTGATAGACTATGCAAATATTTACGTAGCCTATCACGGCTAAAGCAGGAATGCAAATGGCATGGGGGACACCATTTGTGTCCCTGCTTTAGCAATGATAGACTACGTAAATATATACGTAGCCTATCACAGGCCATTTGCAGCCGCAGCAACCCAGCAGGTGCCAGAGCCTCCGCCACTGCCGGAGCCAGAGCCAGAGCCACAGCGAGGTAGGCTCCATTTCATAGGGCTTTCATGGGGTGGTGGGGTGGAGGGCTCCATTCCGCCATGGATTCTGGGGGGCTGAATTCACTGGAATTCAGCCCCCCTAGGATCCGTGGCAGAATTCTCTAACATCCCTACAGTAGTTACATAGATACTTACGTAGCCTACTGCGTGAAAAACCAGGGATGCAAATGGTGTCCACTACGCCATTTCTGCCCCTGTTTTTTCACGTGATAGGCTACATAAATATCTCCGTAAATAGAGATGCGTAGCCTATTGCGAGGAAAAATGGGGACGCAAACGGCTAGCAGACCCCATTTGCATCTGATCACTTACTTCCGGGTTCCGCACAGACGGCAGAACGGAACTGGCTGGGGGTGGATATTCAGTCCGGAGGGGCACAAGTAAGTGCATTCATTCTGCCACGGACTTCGGGGGGCCAAATTTACTGGAATTCAGCCTCATTGGAGTCTGTGGCGGATTCCACGGACATCCCTACAGCTGGCAGCTACATTTTGTAATTTTTTTATGGTTGGGGATCTGGTTTTATTTTACTTTATTTCACTCTATTCGGACCCCTCATGTGGGGATTGGAGGTTTAAACAGTCCTTCCCTAGTCACAATTTAATTGCCCTTGTGTGTCCATGCACTCTCTCACACACTGAACGATGAAGCTTAGAAAAGAAGTCCCCATTAGCAGCAAAGTAACATGTACTTTCATCCGAAGTCCCACCGAATTCTGTTGGACTCAATTCTGACTAAATATGCCTTGGGCTGCATCTCAACTCATCTGAAATGTTCTTTAGGACTAGATCACACATGCATGTACATCCCTTGATTACTTGTAGCTAAACATGTGAATTCACTACACTGAAAAATTAAGGGTTTAGTTTAGATTGGGCTATATAGAAGTTCTGCCTGTCAACTCTTTCACACATGGCCACTTGATGCTTCAGTCATCAAGTAAGCCAACCTGCATGTGTGGACCATCTCTGAGATTAAAAGACTGCTGGGCCTGACAAATGAAGTTATCATTATCATTATTATTCATGGTACACAGGACAGGCCCAAGATATTCTACTGCTTGAGACTGAGCAACAAATTTTGTTCCCCCATTTTCCAAGGCCACCCGAGTTATTTTGGCAGCTGAGGTAGAAAATCTACAAGCCCTGGCTGTAAAAATTAGGGATGTACAGATTTTGTTAAATCCATTACATCTGTTTTTCACGGATTGTCAGGCATCTTTCATTCTGTTGTCCACTCATTGAAGGGATTAGATTTTCCTAGGAGAATTTAATTCTACCTGTGCTAATTCTATTTTGCACTTGCAGATGTTCATGAATGCATTAATGCACATTAGTTAATGCAAATTTTGGCAAATTGCCCCCAAAGTGAGGAAAAAAAAACATGAAAAAATGCCCCAAATCCACATATTCATGCTTTAGTCTAGGGGGAAAGTGTGCATTTGGGGTTGGTTTTTTTTATTATTTTCTTCATATTTTTTAATGACCAATTCCAGAAAGTAAAACATGGTCTGCAATTCTGCAGAATCCATGCAACTCAGGAAAACCCTGTGGAATCCGTGGGTCGGATTCACAGAAATCCACAAACTCATTTGTATCCATTGCAGATTTCTCTGAGATCCCTGGTAAAAATATAAAAATAAGAAGTTATGATTGCAGTCCTATACACATTTATGTGGGAGCTCCTACTGAACACAATAGGATTTACTTATGAGCAGGACCAATGTCAAGGGTAGGCATGGTTGGGTCTCTGCCAAGGGCCTACACACTGGCAGCAGCTCACTAACAAAAGCACCCTAGAACTGCTTCTCCATTTCACCATCCCAACCCTCTTATTTATCAGCCTCTTGCTCTTGCCCAGACAGTGGAGGTCCGAGGTCCTGAGAAGGAGCAGTAGCTGATGCCACTGTCTACTTGCTCATTGGCCTCTCTGGCAACCAAGTGGTAGCAATGTTGAGAAAGAGGATGAGGAGCAATAGCAGATGGTAACAACGGTGGTGAAAATGTAGACTCAGTGAGGGAGGGGACCCACTGAGCCATTGAGAGTTTCGTGCTCATGGACCCACATGAAGCCAACACTGCTTCTGAATAGACATGCATTGGATTGTGCTGCACATAAATAACGATTTACTGCCTTTTCATGACACCCCCAATTGCCTAAGGGCAATGGCTCATTCTGCCTAACAATAGGGCCATCTCTTCTAGACATTTTCCAGGTAAATGCTCTTTATCTTTATTATAGGGATGTCAGAGAATTTCGCCACGAATCTCGGGGAGGCGAAATGCCAGTGCATTCGCCCCCCTGAAATTGGTGGCGAAACGGTCTGCCCCCCCCACCCCCCCAGGACGGGACTTAACTTGGGCAAATCCTCCTGGCGGCGGCGGCTCCGGCGGTGGTTTGGTGGTGGTTTGGCAGCAGAGGCGGCTGCGGCGGCCGGTCTTCCGACCGGCTGCTGCCGCCGCCACCATTTCCAGTAAAAAAAAAACAACAACAAAAAAACGTGATAGGCTACGTAAAGATTTACATAGCCTATTATGGCTAGATTTTAAAAAAAACACCATGATAGGCTACGTAAATGTTTACATAGCCTTTCACGGCTGAGTAAAAAACAACAACAACCGTGCGTACGCAAATGGCGGTGCCCATGGGCGCCACCATTTGCGCTCCTTATTTTGGCACGTCTAGTCTACGTAAACATTTATGTAGACTACGGCGAAAATAAGGGGAACGCAAATAGCATAGACGCTACACTATTTACATTCCCCTTACTTTCGCCGTAGTCTACATAAATGTTTACGTAGATTAGAAGTGCCAAAATAAGGAACGCAAATGGCGGTGCCCATGGGCACCGCCATTTGCGTACGCGCGGTTGTTGTTTTTTTTTACTCAGCTGTGAAAGGCTATGTAAACATTTACGTAGCCTATCATGGCTGACTGCAGGGACGCAAACGGCGGCGGCTACGGCCGCCACCATTCACGTCCCGGCTGGCCAGGATTCGGGGTGGAGGGATGGAGCGCCTTCCCCCCAGTCAGAATTTGGGGGGGGAGGGATGGGGTGCCTCCCCCCACCAGAATTTCAGGGAGGAGGGACGGGGTGCCTCCCCCCCACCAAAATTTCGGGGGGAGGGACAGAGCGCCTCCTCCCCACTGCGAATAAAATTTCTCAAAAGGTAAGTGACTTTCGTACATCCCTACTGATTAGCCCATCATTCTAACGCCATGCTGATGTGGAGCAGTCCCCTTGATCACCATGAATAATCAATGGGTAATCATGATCAACTATGGTATGCTTGAGGTTTAGCATCCGTTCAAACCATCTGTCTATGCCTTTGTGTATCTGGTGTAATGCAAGCAAATGAGATTTATACTGTAAAGAAAACTTCTAAAAAGAAGCAGAAGCAGAGTAGATGACTTGGAAATTACAACTATAAAATTGTCACAAGGCAGTTTAATCAAAATGGAAGCTAGGCAAATCTAAATGCTTTCTGATGGCAAAGGACTATGTCTTATGTATTTTAGTCACACAGTTTTCTATTTTCAGATGATACAAACAATCCCAAGGCTTTCTTGTTGGTGTTCCTTGTGAACTTAGTCAATGTGAAATTGGTTTTGATGTAAGGAAAGCTCACACAAAGGTGAGTTTTTGAGGACCAAACTATGCATTGAATTGCAGCTCTGTATAAGAATAGCCTGAGGGCCCCTTCTCTATTGTGAAAAACAAAACAAAAAACAAAACCCTAGGAAGGGGCATTTTGCAGAAGAGGGAATGATTAACCTTTCCCCTGATTTCTCCCTGAATCTTTCCACTCCCAACTGTTGTCACCCCCCCATCTAGGAATGTACGGATTGTGTAGAATGCATTCCATCTATGCTTCACTTTTCATTCAGCAGTCCATCCATCAACGGAATCATATTTCTTTTTAGTTCCTCAATTTGCACAAATGTGCACTTGCGCAAATGCGCACTTGTGCAAATTCACCCCCCCCATGTCCAAATCCCCCCCTCAAATGTGCATTTTCATGCTTTAGCCTATTGGGAAATGTGCATTTTCTGCAGGGGGGGGTGTTGTATTTTTCCACAGTGGCATTTGTGTAAAATCAGGACAGTTAGAAAACTGGTCCACAAGTTGGCAGAATCCATCTGACAGGGGAAAAGCTGGTCTGCTGTAGTATCTGTTGGTCATGGAACGCAAATGTACCCCTTCCCGCCTCGCCCGGCTGCGAACTCGAAAGTTTTTTTTTTAAAAAAAAAACGCCCCCGTGATAGGCTACGTGACGATTAACGTAGCCTATCACGGCTAGATCTGCAAAGTCAGCTGTGATAGGCTACGTGAATCGTCACGTAGCCTATCACGGGGGTGTTTTTCTTTTCTTTGATTGTAATGGCGGCGGCGGCAGCCGGTTGAAAGACCGGCTGCTGCTCCCGCCCAGGACGAACACCCGCCGAACCGCCGGCCGGACCCGCCGCCGGGAGGGACATTCGGCAAAAGTAAGTCCCGTCCCGGGGGGGGGCGGGGGGCGGGGGGGCGGAGAATTTCTCCCCGAAACTTGTTCGGGGGGCCGAACACGTTGGCACTCGGCCCCCCGAAGTTTCGGGGAGAAATTGTCCACCATCCCTAAGGCTAATCTATCAGCTTTATGGCTGCAAATGGTGCCCACTATGCCATTTGCATCCGGAGACTTACTTAGACAGCAATATGGCACGGCAATGGCTACCGGCTGTATCGACATTCGCCAGTGATGTGGAGCGGGTGGCCAGCTCCGCAGGATGGACACAGAGACGGATCAGACCTGGACAGCTTCCACGGGGAGGCAGAGGTGAGTGCTCCGTTCCACCACGGCCCCCAATGGGGCCGGATTCTTGGAATTCGGCCTCATTAGGGTCCATGGCAGAATTCTCCCCCATCCCTAGTTCTGACTTGTTCTGACTGAAAGCCAGAGCCACCAGCCTCTACTGCTTTGGTTTGTACAATAAATGTGATGATGATGATGATGATGATGATGATGATGATGATGAAATTTAATTCAGAATAGCAGGTTCAGAATGCATTTCATATGAAGCTGCCTTCTGTCAGACCATTAATCAGTCTGTCCCAGTATGACCTTCTCTGACTGGCAGCATCTCTTCAAGGTGAGAGAGGTGGTGGTGGGGTGTCTTTGATTCATCTTAGCTCTCATCCCTCTTGTTCACTCTTTAAGATACCTTGTAAGTTCTGCATTTATCTGGTTTACTATATTTTAAATCTAACTCTTCTGCCTTAGACTTTGCCTGCACTTACACGTTAGTGTTCTTTATTAGGAAACTATGAGATTGTGCATATGTTTTTATGACTATGTCTGGTGGGTGAAAGGGGAACTTGAGCCATGCATTGATATGTAAGTAGAGGGAACAGTGATTAGAGGTTGATAACACAGTGGTTTGTCCCACTTTTACAAAATGACCTGAGATCATTGGCCCATAACCTGTTGGAAGTAGGTATATATGACATTCAAAGCCGTATCCCTTAGAATTAACAGGCAGCTATAATAGAAGACTATCATGATGGCCAAGTTGTTCTATTGGAAACTTTATAAGATTGTAGGCACTGTTTCAAATGTACACATTTTTTTGTACACATGGTTTCAAATGTGTGCATTTTGAGTGTGCATTTTTTAAGGTATACATTTTTATTTTTTTATTTTGCAGACTGCATGGCAGACATTAGAAAAGTACAGATTTTGACACTGAGCTGTGTTCCAGTTCCAGTTCAGATTTGGGAAGTGTGAATTTGGTAAGTTCACATTGAAATACAAACCACATTTCTCACCTGTCCCTACTTCTGAGTGGACATGTGTAGGAATGACCTATGAAATATGTATTTAAATAATATATGTAAATCTGTTTTCTCTCAAAACACACATTTTAAAACATACTTTGGCATGTTCTTGAGATGAGAATTGAATCAGAATATTTGGAAAATGTGAAAGCCAGAGAATAACTAAGTTCTGCTTTGGGAGGTGGAGATCAGATCCATTCATATTAGAATTCACAAAGATGTAGGTTCTCAAGCAACCCATCCTGAATCAGTTGTCTAGATAGTATTTCCCATGTCCTTGGACATTTAATGCCAAATTAAACCATATGTAAGCAGCCCATTTATTTTTGTAGGTATTTCCGAATTTCTCCAGGCTGTGAGGATAAAAGAAGTGGTGCCAGGTGTTGAAATGTAGTATTTTGTGCCTCTGAATCAATTGAAGTGCTTTCTTTTCCTACTCAGCACCAAAAACAATCACTCTAATAAAGTAAATGAAGAGAGATCATGGTCTGTACAATTTTGTACAAGCTGATTTCATTTTAAAACCTCGGGGGTGTTTCCACCATTGATTTACTCCAGGCCGGCTGCACATTGAGGTCATTAGGGATACATGACGTTTTGGGCATCCAGCAGCCACCCTGAAGCTTATCAGGGAAAAACCAGATTTCCTGAGACTGCTTAAAGTCCTGTTCTTTTCCTTAAATTGGGTTCTGCCCGGTATAGTTACTGTGTACCCCAACCCCCACATTTAGCTTAGGTATGCTAACCCTGCCCAGGGGTGTGCCTTTCACCATGACCCCAATCAAGGGGTGTTTCCTCCCATTGTGCTGAATGAGGCTTGCCCTCTGAATGCCCACATAAGAATGTACAGAGATCCCCATGACACGGCACATTTTTAAAGCCAAATTCCTTAAGTGTGATTAAGCATGGTCTCAAGGCTCCAGTCCATTGCTTTAGGAAGTAACTACTTCACAGCTTCTATATAGGGATCCCATGCATTAACATGGGGGCTGGTTTCCCTCTCTTTCCCACAACAAACCCATTAGTGTCTCCTTAGAAGCAACTCCCATTGTGGTCAATGAGGCTTGCCTTTGAATACCCACATCAGAACTTACAGAGATCCCCCTCAATTGAAATGGCGCATTTTAAAGCCCATTTCCTTAAGTGTGACTCAGCACCATCTGGAAGCTCTGATTCATTGCTTTAGGAGGTAACTACTTCACAGCTTCCTTATAGAGAACCTGTGCTTTAAAATGGGGGCTAGTTTCCATCTCTTTCCCACAACAAACCCAGTAGTGTCTCCTCAGAAGTAACTCCCATCGTGGTCAGTGAGGACCTGCAGGTTAAAATGGGGGCTGCTTTCCATCTTTGTGTTCTGCCCCCCTCTTTCCCAGCACAAACATATGCATGTCTACTTGAAAGTAAATCCCATTGTGCTCAATGAGGCTTGTTCCTGAAATGCAGGTGCATCTAGAATTTCAGGGGAAAGGAGAAAGGGGGGAGGGGGAAGCCTCTCTTATGAGTTGAGCAGCCCCTGCCAGTCCAACCCCCACCCCCACCAGAAAGTATGTTCTGTGAAGTGATTTTTACTGGCCAGAGAATCTTCTTGTGGAGGCCTGCTCACAGCAAAGCCAATTCCTTTAAAAAAAATCTGGTACTCCTCCATTAGCTACTTTTTCTGTTGTAATGGAAATATGGCCCTAGGCAGTCGTTGTCACACACACACAGAGAGAGGAAATGGTTATGTTATCGTTCTCTTTCCTTTTTGGAGGATATCTTCACTTCACAAGGGGAACTGCAATAATTACTAAAAAAATATTTCCCTCTTAAGTCATACACACAAAATCCTTTCAGCAAGAACAAATTAGAGGTTAATGCTTAAAATAGTGTAATAATTGGCACAAAGCTTCCTTATGAGATAAGAATGGTCATCATAAATTTTCTGATGAAGCTGAATTCCATTCTTGGCCTACAGCCATATTACCCCAGAGCTCTTCATCTGTCAACTCTCTTAAGCTGCCTATCTCTGGTTATCCTTGGTAAAAGAACAGAGAACATTTTCATCTCTTGAGCTTGGTTTACCATGCAATGGTTTACCCCAAACCACCATGTACTAATTTAACATGGGCCCATCATACCCTGTAACATGACCCAGGAGTTCACATAAACTACCTCAGGGATCTTGAGAAGTAATTTATGGTGCCAGGGCTGATCAGATGTTGTCTTAGAAGCTAGAACCTCCATATACTTGAAGATAAAATAGTTGCTGCTGCTGCTGCTGTTTTAGAAAGAAGGATATGAAATGGGGGGGGGGAAGGTGGCTGATGCTGCCACTACTATGGTAAGCCAAACCCACACACATGTGTAACCCACTGGTACATTTTTCTTTAAGAATTCTGAGAGAATATTCCTGCACATGCTCAGTAAAGGAGTGAGATAGGGAATGGCCACCATTTTAGGCAGTTACTAAAATGCAGAGTGGAAGAGGGTTGCGTTCTCTTCTCTGTTGGACAGTGAACCCTTGAAACAGGTTAGTAGGGAGGTTTCCTTTTGAAAATGTTTTGAAGAGTCATGATTTTATTTTATTTTTTTACAAACACTATGAGTTATTTGTTGTTTATGTTCTTTTATATTATACAAGGTGCTGTTTTACAAAGTGGTTCCTGTGTTGCTGGATCCTAGTTCATTTTGAGAAGATTGAGGTGGAGCTGGAGTGAACTGAGTAGAGACTGTTTTCTTTCTTTGGCCAGCAGAAAAATCAAGCTTCAGAGAGAAGTTTTATTCATCTTTTTGTTGCGGACTCAAGCTGAAAAAAAGACACAACTTTGGGAGGGCTGTGCTCTGTTTTATTGTTCTGGTGATAAGTGTATTGTTATGCATGTAAAATCTTTACATGTGCATTATTGTTTTTAATTAAGAAATTAAAATGATATATGTCACTGTACAAGCCTTTTGCTGTGAGTCCCTTTAGAGCTCCTGAAGAAAAGTGTTATACATGGACCTTCAGACAATTTTCTGCCCTCCTCCCAAATCACCAAAATGCTCCCTCCCATTCACCATTTGTGAATGGGAAAGTGAATTAAAAAATGACACTTTTGCTTAGTTCTAGTTCAAATACTATTTCATCAAGTAACCAACCACTCCCCCAACAAAAAAACAACCCTGCCCATAAACAGCTAGAATTCAAAGATAAGTGTTCTAGCCTAATCTTCTCTTCTGCTAACATGCTGTGTTTGAATGGGAAAGGAGTTTCTGTTTGTTTGCTTTAATGAGGGAACTGTCATATGTCCAACCCCCATGCTGGCAGTCTGAAATAGTCTGGGCTGACCCTACATTTAGGCAGTGTGATGCAGCTGCCTCACGCAGCTGATTTGGGATGTCTTAAAAGGCAGCACAAAATTTTAGCTATTTGATCATATTTTTACTGCCAGGGCTGGGGGGAGAGGCACTTGTGGGATTTTCTGCCTCAGATACCAAAATAACTTGACCAGCGTTGAGTAGTCTGGGCTTGGGGAGGGGGCACTTTTTCCCTATTTTGTCTCAGGCAGCAACATATCTTGGGCCACCCCTGAAAATAGCAAGGTCGGGCAACAGATCTGTCATCGGGTAGTTTTGTGTTGAATCTTTGACTACAGAATTCAGGTTCCACTGGTGTGACGGTAATGTCACAGGTTTATTAGCAGTGTTGTGATGTAACCATCTATGGATAGATGTGGTCCAGTCCTGCTATGGACCCCAAGAAACTTGGAACAGGGACCTTAGATTGCCATTCAGGCAATTCAAAGGTGGATGAGGTGGAAAAAAAGAGTTTCAGGAGAGCATAACATAAAAAGTACAACTTTTTCTGTCCCACATCCTGTCCTTGAGTCCTTCCCCTATTGCACTATATAGATCTAGAGGGCTTAGGTTTGGATCAGTTGAGAACCTGAAACCTGAGCATTTTATAGCTAAGCAAATAGGTGGTGGCTTGTTCTGGAGAATGGAAAAGGGAAAATGAATCGTTCCCCTTCCCCGATCCCCCCCCCCCCGCTTCTTCCTGAAATATCCCTGTATAGGGCAGGAAGATAAGGTGTTCATTTGTAATTGAAACTCATGTATGCAACCTCCCAAACCTATTCTCTCCTCCAGGACACAAAGTATAAGCCATCCACTTTCATTCTCCGCATCTCCAGTTTACTCCCAATGGCCCTCAGCTGACACCTCAACATTATGTATATTCTGAAAGCACACATATCCTTTTTATGCTGGAGGGCAGCAGGCTTAAATTTGTATTTTTCTTTCAGTTTAGAAATGTATAGACTTCAGAGTATCTGGAGAGTCCCCAAAGTATGTTGGCCTTGCTACTTTATTTTGGGTGGAACTGTTTGTCTTCCAAACTGATAGCCACTCTATCAGGGATGGCACTAAGTTTGAGCTGGCCCTGGCCAAGATACCCTCCATGTAACCCCCCAGCACCATACTGATGGTGACCCCCCCAAAAAAACCCAAACCCACCATACTGTTGGTGACCCACCCCCCAAAAAAACCAAACCCACCAAGGGGGGGGGAGTGATGGGTGGTGGTGGTAGTCAGTGATGGAGATAAGCAGGCCTTCTGAAAGGAGCAGCACTGCAGGTTCCAACTCCCTGGTACTCCCTCAGCCCAACACTGAGAAGCACCAGGTCAGGTGGCCAAAGCTGCAACCATCCTCACTTCTTCAGAATGACTCTGGGCTTTGACATAGCATCACAGAGGGAATCTACATGGGGAAGGCAGGGCCTAGAGCCATTGGGGGTTAAAAAATAAATGGTGGTGGCTGGCTATAGCCTCCTGGCTCAGTGTTTCTCTTCTCAGTGCCAGGCTCTTCTCTCTCTCTTGTTTTCACGTGGACACACACACACACACACACAGAGAAAGAGAGAGAGAGAGAGAGAGAAATAAGGAATTCTGGCATCCACCATGGTGATTCCTCCAAGGCTGTGTTGAACTTAAGGAGGCAGTTGCATCAGTGCCTGAATACAACACAGTCATCAGGTGAGACTTCTCATTGCGTGTTTAGTCTCTCTCAGGTGAGCTCGTTTCACAATGGAGGTTTATTTTGCAGTGGAGGTGTGGCAGTCTCACAGGTTTGTTACATCATGATAAGATGAGCTGCATTGTAGGGGACACCTGACTGGTGAGGGGCTTCATTTTGGCAAGGACAAGGCACTCCTGATCCCAGGGGAATGAAAATGGCTTTTCTTCCTCTGGGACAGTTTTACGTTCCGGCCAGAAAGCCAGCTGTGTAGACTCATAGTCTGTGCCAGCTAAGTGGCCTAAGAGGAACCAGCATAGGCTGAAGAATTATGCAGGTCCTGACTGCATGGAATGGGAAGGCAGAAGCAGCATGTCAAAAAGAAACAAAAGCAAGACACACACTTCCAGTTGGAAGTGACTGGAGGTGAATTTGAGCTCACTGATGGCATGTCACTGCTGCTGGTAGTGTTGTTTTTCTCCTCCTGAGATTTTTCTTAGCTGTGCCTCAATAAGGGGAAAACAGAAAAGTGAGAGAAGGAATTTTTTTGCAACCTGCCTGATAAATTGCACAGCCCAAAACAGCTGGCAGCCTTTATCTGCAGAAGGGAAAGATTTCTATGGTTTCTATCTTTGGTGTCACTTCAAAGAGTCTTAGCATGGTTGGTGGTCTTAGTGGTGGAGACAGCCTGACATTGGTGTAAACATCCTATTGGTTAGGCATCCTCTCTGACTGTGATTCACAGGTCAAATATTCCATTTGCATTTGCCAGAAGAAGGGGGAAGAGCACAAATCGTGTGCCGTTTTGCCGTAATGGCAGCTGAACAACTCACAAAAGGACTAACCGTCCATCCTCTCCACATGTCTGTTACTTCTTGTTGATTCTACTGCTGACTGCTTTGTCATTTTCTGCACCACTTATCAATGTTTGCTCTAGATTTAGGTGGTGAGGATGATTTCAGACAACCCTCTGTTGGGGAGACGGAACGGACCCACTTCCTTTCCACTGTCACCACTGCCCTTTAAGTTGCCAGTATTCGTAAAATTAGCCTGATGCAATTTGGCCAGGCTAGGATGCATAGGGTTGATTTTAAGAAATGTGGGAATCCATTTCCCAATGGGAAAAGATGAATGGCTCCAGATACGGGGTAATTCTTTCAATGTCTCAGATTATCTCTGTGTGTGTGTGTGTGTATATATATATATATATATATATATATATATATATATATACTGTATGTATGTATGTATGTGTATATATGTATGTGTATATATGTATGTTTGTGTTTGTGTATATATATATACATACACACATATACATACAGAGAGAGAGAGAGAGAGAGTTTACATTTTTTTGGTGTGGTTGGGTGAGGAAGGAAGTGATGGTGTACCTGAGGTACATCCAGAGTACATCAGGTACTCATACATACCTGAGTAATGGTGTAGACTTAGGCACCAATTCTTAGAGTTAAGGTTTTAACTTTTCATTTCAACAAGTAATAATATAACGAACTGTCAACAACTCATTCGTATACTAAAAATGCTGAAATTAATTATAATAGCGTATCGTCATCTATTGAGATAAACAAAGAGAAATATTCACCCATCCTTGAGCCAACTTAACTAATTTAGCAGTGCAGTATGTCACAAAATAGTCTGCCCAGCCAACAGAAATAATATTCTGTTTAAAGAGGACTTATGTCTAATTCCAGCAGTAAGTGGATCAAAGTACTGGGTCCTCAAATCTAGACACATTGGGCATTCCAGAAGAAAGTGAACCATAGAATAGTAGGGCTGGAAGGGGCCTATAAGACCATCCAGTACAACCCCCTGCTCAAAGCAGGTATCCAAGACAAAGCATCCCTGACAGGTGGCTGTTCAGCCTCATCTTGAATGCCTCCAGTGTGCGAGAGCCCACCACCTCCTTAGGTAATTGGTTCCATTGCCGTATTGCTCTGACAGTCAGGAAGGTTTTCCTGATGTTCAGCCAGAATCTGGCTTCCTGTAACTTGAGCCCATTATTCCATGTCCTGCACTCTGGGATGATCAAAAAGAGATCAGATCCTCTACTTTCTGGCATCCAACTGAGTAATATCTATTTGCCCTATGCTGGTCACTATACTGTCCCTTACCCAGCTTTAACTGCAGGATGTTTAATTAAGAGCCATCTAAAAACATATGGGCAGATAAAAGAGAGAAATAGGAGCAATTTCCCAGGAAGGGCTGTAAAATCTTTATACAGCATGTTAGAACAGCACTTGGTCACTAGTACAGTAGTAGTCTGAAAGAAAGTTAAACAGGAGGAGTTCTTATAATGACCACATGGGATGGAAGCAAGTAAGGGAGAGGAGGAGTCCAGTGAAGCTGCTCTTTCAACAGAGCTGATGGACTGTCTCTACTACCCATCTCCCTCTGCTGCAGCTTAATGTAATTATGGAAAGGCTTCTGCCAGGCATCTGGTGAGAACCAGTGTGGTGTAGTGGTTAGAGTATCAGAGTGGGACTCGAGAGATGCTGGTTCAAGTCCCCAGTTGACTGTGAAGCTCACTGGGTGATTTTGGGCCAGTCACTGACTTTCAGCCTAACCTACCTCACAAGATTGATGTAAGGATAAAATGGAGAGGAGGAGGGTCATGTATGCTGCCTTCAGTTCCTTGGATGAAAAGGCATGCTACAACTCTAACAAATAAATAAATCGTACCAACCTAATGGAACTGGTCTTTCAAAAGAGCTGATGGAGTGGTGCATCTTCCCATCTTCCTCTGCTGCAGCTTGGTGACAGGTGGAATAAGGGTCAGACTGATGGTTCTGTGTTAACTAAACATTCCCACTTTAGCAATCCAAATATTTAGTCATTTGCTAAATTCCTGTACCCAGCTTTACATTGCATGTTATTTACTTTTGCATTTTTGTTGTTAGTCATTATTATACCACCATTTCAGTAAAGCTAGATTTCCATTGGGCTTTGTTAAATTGGATTACATTAGAAATATTTGCAGTTTTAAAAGCCCCCAACTGGATTTCAAGCAATGGAGTTCGGATATAATGCAGATAAAGGTTACATAACATATTGGAATGCTGGGATCAGTTAAAAATTCCACGCTTCTGTCTCCTTTCCTTTGCAAGACACTTTAAATAAATAGGATATCCCTTGAGCACTATTGGGAAGTAGTAATATGAAATAATTGAAGACAGTTATAGCTTTATTGTTATGATTTTCTATTATTATTATTATTATTATTATTATTATTATTATTTTGGTCTTTGAGGAGTATTTGCACCCACGGTAAATAATTGACACATTCATTTTATCCTTGTTTAAGATTCAAGGCATATGAAAACTAGGGCTGGACTAAATATCTCTAGTATAAGAAAAAAGGCTTTAAGGAGATACAAACTGTTCACCAGTTGGAATTGTTTACTTCCCTTCCCAGAAGCTGCTTCGCTCCCATTTAAACAAACAAACAAACAAACAAACAAAAACACCAATGTTCTTTCTGCTGCCTTCATGATCCCAGGCAGGTAGGGACTATGATGATGATATCATGGAGTTACAGAATCAACCAGATTAGATTATGTACTGCTAGGGATGGCGGAGAATTTCTCCACGAATCTCCAGGAGGCCGAATGCCAACGCATTCGGCCTCCCGAAATTGGTGGGGAAATTCTCTGCCACCCCCCCGCCACCCCCCGGGATGGGACTTACCCCTGTCAAATGTCCTTCTCAGCGGCGGGCCCCGGTGGCATTTCAGCGGCGTTTCGGCGGGGGCGGCGGCCGGTCTTCCGACTGGCTGTCGCCACCGCCATTTCCCAGTTAAAAAAAAAAAAAGTGATAGGCTACGTAACGATTTACAGAGCCTATCACGGCTAGATTTTCAAAGTCAGCCGTCATAGGTGACTTTGAAAAGAAAAAGAAAAAAGCGCGTATGCAAATGGTGGCGCCCATGGTCGCCGCCATTTGCATTCCTTATTTGGGCACGGGTAGTCTACGTAAAGATTTACATAGACTACGGTGAAAATAAGGGCAATGCAAATAGCATACGCACTTTTTTTTTTTCAAAGTCACCCGTGATAGGCTACGTAACGATTTACGTAGCCTATCATAGCTGACTTTGAAAATCTAGCCGTGATAGGCTATGTAAATCGTTACGTAGCCTATCACATTTTTTTTTTTACCATTTACTTTTTTATTTCACGGCCGGGGAGACGGGGCGCTCCCCCCTGGCCAGAATTTCGGTGGCAAAGGATGGGGTGCCTCCCCCCAAGCCTGAATTTCAGCCGGGAGGGGCAGGGCGCCTCCCCCCCGCCAAGAATTTTGGGGGGAGAACTGGAGCGCCTCCCCCTCACACCGAAAACAGCTGCGGGACCAGGTAAGGGACTTTTGTCCATCCTTAGCTGCTATCATTGAATGACGCTCCCACCTGGTTTTCACTCTGAACAGAGGAAGGAACAGGAAACTGAGTTAATGGAAGAAGGAGAAGGAAGAGGATTTAAGGTGGAGGTGATTAGGTGTTTGGGAATGTGTTGAGGAAAATGCTCTAACCCCGACGCCAGCTTGTCTGGCTGAAAGGGATGGGCCATTACGGGTGGGTGGGGTGACAAGACGTAGGGGCCTCTGATTGGTGCATCCCAGTAGAACCACCATGCAAGGAGGGGCAGGCTGAGTTGCCTCAAACTCAGCCCCCCTCCCAATCTCAATTCTCTGGCTCGGCGTAGCTAGTGAGGGCGTCAGCTCCACCTGGAAACCAAGAAGAACACCTGCCTGTGGAAGACCTGCTTCGTCGTCTTCCCAGTCACATGAACTCGGCGTGCAATCTGCGCGCCCAAAGCCTCGCTGACGCTCGAGGCGGGGCGCGCGTGCTCCAGCGCGGCTCCATCGTGGCGGGTGCCTCCCCTGCCGGCAGAGGTGCCGGCGTTGGTGACGGAGGGCGTTTGGGCGCTACGCCTATGGGCCTCAGCGGTTGAGGCTGCAGCACGCACGCCCCCACTTCCCCTCACTTTGCTTTTCACCTCCTCCGGTGGTTGCGGCGCGCCTTCGCCGCCACGGCACCGGGGTTGCTGGGGCTCACGGTGGGGGCACGTTTGAGCGGGCGCTGCTCCCTCGGCCGGTGCTTGCCGCACCGGTGGGTGTGCCGGCAGCTGTGCAGGCGCGCGCCTGGGTAAGGCGCCTGTTGTTCGGTCTCCAGGTGGGGACGCTGGCGCTCACGGAGGCCAAGAGCCCGCCCCTCCCTCTTTCACCTCATCCGGCATTTCTGATGCGCCTTTGCTGCCACGCCCCGGGGTTGTCGGAGCTCGCAGCAGGGGCGCGGGTGCATGGGTGCTGCCCCCTCGGCCGGCGCTTGCCGCCCCGGTGGGAGCGCCTGCGGCTGTGCCAGCGTGCATCAGGGTGTGACGCCATCATTCCCTCTCTTGCAGGGGCGCCGGGACTCGCGGAGGCTGTGCGCCCACCCCTCCCTCTCTCCAGTTGCGACGTGCCTGTGCCACTGCAGCCCCAGGGTTGCCGGCCCATGCGGCGGGGCACATGTGTGTGGGCACCGCCCCCTCAACCGGCGCTTGCTGCCCCGGCGGGAGCGCCGGTGGCTGTGCCAGCACGCGCTTGGGTGTGGCGCCGGTTGGCCCGCTCCCCTACGGGGGCGCTGGCAATTGCGGCAGCTGGGTGCCCCCCCTTGCCACAGCCCCGGGTCCCTGGTGCTCTCAGTGGGGCATGCATCTTGTGCGCCGCCCCTCCCGGCTGCAGTTTGCTGGGCCGTTGAGAGTGCCTGCGTCTGTTTGGTGGTGCGAGCGTGCGCGCGGTGCCGGTGACTGCCGGCGCTTTCCGGCCTTGGGGGGTGCCGGCGCTTAGAGCAGCGGCGTGCTCTCTCCACTTCTTTTCTCGCGAGCATTTGTCTGCCCCCCCACCAAAAAAAACACCACACCATGCACCCCCACACAATTAAAAATAAATAAATAAATAAAAATTAAAAATAAATAATAGTAAAAATAAAAAATAAAAAAATGATAAGAAAACACACACAGACACCCCCGGCAGCCGCTGCTCCCCGTTGTTGGCCCACCGTGACTCCTCAGTCACAGGCGCTTTTGGCAAGGGACGCCTGTGCTCAGGCGCAGCTTCCGTGGCCATTGGCCCCGGCCGCGCCTCTTGGGCGCCAGGCTTGCAGCAGGTGGCAACCCTTTAAAGCCACTGTGGCCTAGTGGCTGCAGTGTTGAACCGGGGCTTGAGAGACCCTGGTTCTAGTCTCCTTTCCGGGGGTATAGTTCAGTGCTAGTCCCCTGCTGGACATGCAGAAGGTGCCAGGTCCAGTCTCTGGCATCTCCAGGTAGGGCTAGAAAAACCCCTACCTGAACCCCTGGCAGAGTCATCGGGGTGGCCACAGAGTCTCAACCCCTGCCCTATAAACGAATAAAAGTTAAGGGCTAGACACACGGTGTCTTAAATGTGAACACACAGCCATACAGGAAGAGGATGAATGTTGTGCGCTCACCTAACCACTGCCGGACGCAGAGGGTCCCCCTCCTGTCTAGCGGTAATGGAGGCACTGCTGCCTGTTGTCCTGGGTGCCCTGCGAGTAGCCCACTGGAACCTCCTGCTGGGTGCTCCGACCCCTGCCACTTTTACTTTTAAGGGTGGTGGTTTGAGTGTTGGACTGGGTCCAGGGACCCGGGCCCTTCCTTCTTCTTGCCAATATCGTGCCAACCTTATCTTACTTTCTACAGCATGCCCCCCAAGAATGGCCAAGGTTGAAAGAATGGGAAGGGTAGGGCTCTGCCTCCCCTCCCCAATAGATTGCAGCCTAGGCCTGAGTCCGAGTCTATTGATGAAGCAGACCCAGTAGTGGCATCAATTCTTCTTGTCTAGAAACTGCTGAGCGTTCTCCAGAGATCCTTTGCCCCTCCCCCGGCCAGGCCTAAGAAACCATCGGTGGTCCAGCTTGAGCGAACGCGACAGCCAACCCAACACTTGCTACTTATTTCTATTTCAGCTCGTCTGGATGCTGTTGAAGCCTTCATCTCCTCTTCCTCGGCTTCCGGATGGCTCACCGCCTACGGTTGAGCTCCTCCATTCTTCAGCTTACTCTTCCCCGAGTGCACAAGCAACATCCATTTTCCAGTCGGGGATCAGAGCACGGCCACACTGGATTCAGTCCTGCCTGCTCGGGCATCCACGTAAGTGGCATATCAGATCCCTACGCTAATCTGGCGAGTTGCAAGGCCACTGGGGCTACTCCTTCTTGTAATGGCTTTCACCTGAGGAGGTGTGCAGCTGGCTTATGTCGAGGCCTTCCACAGGAGGGCCGCCATTGACCCTTCTCTGCGCAGGGACCTGATGGACCAGGACTTTTCGCTCCAATTTGACTCCTTCCCGGCCGTGTTTTGGCGACAGATCTGACAGTGGCCACATTCCCCAGGCTGTCTCCCGCACTGGCCCTCGGCCTATGGCAGGTGCACTGCTTCAGCACCGCTGTCTGTACTGGGAATTAGGGGTGGACGAAAGGCACTTACCTTTCATCGAAGCTTGTTTGCGGTGGGGGGGAGGCGCTTCGCTGCTCCCCCTGTGAAGTTCAGGCTTATTTAGGCTGGGGGGGGAGGCTTCCTGCCTCGCCCGGCCGAAATTCAGGCCAGGGAGGAGGCTTCCCGCCTCGCCCGGCCGCGAACTCCATTTAAAAAAAAAAAAAAAAAAAACGCCCCCGTGATAGGCTACGTGACGATTAACGTAGCCTATCACGGCTAGATCTGCAAAGTCAGCCATGATAGGCTACGTACATCGTCACATAGCCTATCACGGGTGACTTTAAAAAAAAAAAAAGTGCGTATGCAACTGGCGGCCCCCATAGGGAGCCGCCATTCCCGTTCCTTATTTAGTCGCTGTAGTCTACGTAAATCTTTACGTAGACTACAGCGACCAAATAAGGAATGGGAATGGCGGCTCCCTATGGGGGCCGCCATTATCCATACGCGCTTTTTTTTTTTTTTTTAAGTCACCAGTGATAGGCTACGTGACGATTAACGTAGCCTATCACGGCTGACTTTGCATATCTAGCCGTGATAGGCTACGTTAATCGTCATGTAGCCTATCACGGGGCGTGTTTTTTTTTCTTTTATTGGAATGGCGGCAGCGGCAGCCGGTCGAAAGACCGGCTGCTGCTCCCGCCCTGCTCAAACACCCGCCGAACCGCCGCCCGGACCCGCCGCCGGGAGGGACATTCGGCGAAGGTAAGTCCCGTCCTGGGGGGGTGCGGGGGGCGGGGGGGGGTCCGGAGGATTTCTCCCCGAAACTTGTTTGGGGGGCCGAACACATTGGCGCTCGGCCCCCCGAAGTTTCGGGGAGAAATTCTCTGCCATCCCTACTGGGAATACAGCCCCACAGGCACATACTCCCAGAACCTGTGCCTTTCTGTCATGAGTGCTGCCTTGTAGCAGTCAGCACTCGTGCACCTCTTGTCCAGTGCCTGGGGACTGTAGGGTTCCCCTTGGAAAGGCCGAGGCAGTAGAAAGCCGGGGGGGCAGGCTACAGCTCCCTCCGGTGGGCCTAGGCCTGGTTAGGTTGGCCCTGCTACTCTGGCTTTAAGATGCTACCCCAACTGGGGGAACACGTTTTAACTTGGAACCCGATTTCATTCTAGGTTCTAGGACCCCTTCTCCTTTTTCTAGGTCGACATAGGCCATCCTTACCTAGTAAGCAACATTTCTCCTCGCCAGGCGTCGACATGTTCATGAGAGGTTTAACAAGGCAGTACTGGCAGAAGGGTTATAGCCCCCCCGTTTTTCCACATCCCGATATCTACGCTAGGGATTTCCCTTCTCCAAATGGTGCCCAGGAAATCCTCTAAGGGGTTTATCCTGATTTGTAACCTATGTTCCCTGAGGGCCAGTCTGTTAAGCACAAGATCCCTGATCATCTGTGCTCAGTGCGATACACCTCGTTGATGTGGCAGTTGTCTTGGTTTGGGATCCTGGCCATGGGTTCCTGTTGGGCATATGCTACATGGAGTCCAAAGATGGTGGTCAATGTTCTGACCTAATGCAAACATTGCTTCCCTTTCCTTTTACCTTGGGGTCCCTTAGCTCACAAAAGGCTGAGGGCCCGTCTCCCACATCAACATTTGGTGAAGCCAATCTGATACCCTTAGGCATTATTCTCGCCTCCCTCAGGACAACTTTCAGGTCTTTTGGGCACAGCTCCAAGCAGTTATACATCTTCCTAGGGTTTCCCGTGGTGGACCATGAAAGATATTGTTGGGCATCTTCTTTTCACAATTAGAGTAGCGGCCCCTGGCCGTGCCTTCTCGCGCCGGCTCAGTTTGGGCAGTGCAGGGACTGCGGCTGCCACATCATTGACCCAGGGTCACTTCTGCTGTGTGCACGTATCTATGGGCATGGATTCAACTTAGTAGGGCTTTAATGGCACCTCCTTCCGGAGGCATGAGCTGCTCCTCAAAGCCGGACTGCAGATTCACGGGTTTCCGCCGCTACCCCGGGGGGGGCTCAGACTCATCGGGCAGGTCCGATCGTGCTGTAGGTATTGGCCTGTAGAGTGGAGGCTGCTGGCGCCAAGCACATTTTGATGTGACCTCATAGCCAAATCAGTACCCCCCCCTTCGGTATGACAACGTGATGACATTATTCATTCCCCGTCCTCCTGAAATCAGAGGGTCATGTCATGTGTCAGTGTGTTCGTGCTCCAGCGTCGGTGTTACAACATCTGGTTCTGGGTCCACCATGTGCTGGGTTAGGCAAACCCAATTGTCGATACTTTGTCACAAAATTAGGTCAACGACTTCTAGGCCTTAGCCCCGCTGGTGCGTCCATTCCCAGATCCCATACTACAGTACTATTGGAGACTGGGATACCGAAGCCAGGCATGCCATCCTGCATTCCATGGCTCTCAGTACACGAGCCGCCTGCGACAGAGCAGGTATGGCGTGCTGCGCAATAGGAAAAGCTTCGGCAACAGGAATCATGGCCCTTACCTATAGATCATTGGCCACAATTTCACGCCTCCTTAAGGAACAACAGAATATATGGGACCGTAAGTCGCAAGATGGCCATTTAGCCTTCCGGCCCACAACGCTGGGAATTACTGACTCCCATGTCAGATTTTAGGGTTCAGAGTGCAATAGAGTTAGGCACAGTTGTCTCCTGTTTTAGTAAATTTAGCCACCCTATCTCCCCGGATACCCCCTTTGGGCTCCGGGGGTAATGGCCCTCCATTTGTGCTTTTCAGTAAGACGTTTCCCTGTTCCACACAGCAACCGTAACGGCCTTCTGCAACCCCCCCCCCTTAGGAATTCAGGGTTGGTCTGGGCTCTCAAGTCCGACTTGTTCCGGAGGGCCTTGAGATACTTCATGGTACAGGTCTGGCCCAATGTAACCCACTTATGTATTTGGTGATCAAACTGATCGGTATGGCAAGAGCACGGCAGGGGCCCACACGACTAAATGCAAGTCAATGGGTTATGCCCTGTTGGGACCTTATGGGTTTATGAATGCTGTGGGTCTGAGGAGGGGCCTCCGTTTTATCACTTCAATGGCTTACTGTTGACATAAGGGCAATTGGGGCAGTTTCTACATTAGCTCTATCCCGCTAGGCCTAGGTAAGTTGCAGTTCAGAACCCACTGTTGTTACATTGAAGCAGTCTGCATGGTAGCCACTGGAGGTTTCTCTCACAGGCACGTTATGGCAGTTTGAAAATGGGGCTTCACAGAGTTCCAGCCTGCGTTCGCGAGTTGTCTGCTTCTTCCTGACACGATTCTTGCTTTGCTTGCCCTAATGTGCTTACTCCTTAGACCAGCAGATTTGTCGTACACCAGAACGGGTGCTCTTACATGGGCACGTTATGATGTATTGAGCTGCACGAAGGGCTTGTAGGTCATCTTCAGACTTCAGCTTCTGTCACTATTAAGATCCAGTGGCTTCACAGACGAGGCATATGGTGGGAGTCCCCTCCTCACCCTGTTCCACCAAAGTTTGTGAGTCTTCCTCCACAGGTCCAGGTGCTGCATGTTGAGAGGAATGACTTTGGTTGTAAGCCAGGCAAGGACCTGATCGAACAGGCCTTGGTTGAGATGCAGGTGGTCCGGCATACCTGGCCGGAAGTAGCCTATTGCAGTCCTCACTGCTCCCACAGATCAATGGGAAGGCATGGAATGACATTGCCAGTGGCAGGGCACATTGGAAAGCGCACAGAGAAATGGCATATGGCCTATGCGAATGTGCCGATGGATGCACCATCTGCCAGGAAATTCTGTGGACATGGAGGGAGCGTTACAGGTAGGACGGTGTCCGCCTGTCTCATGTAGTGAATAACATATTTCTGTCTGATCTGCAAAGGGGCCTGCGGGAAGTTCTTCTGCGCAGGTGGGGGGAGTTTCACAAGCTCTAGGCTTGTGACTCCTGTGGCGACTAGGACGGGCAAAACAGGAAAGTAGGGATGGTGTGCATGCAGAGGCACCTTATGGTGACAGGTGACGCCTGAGGCCCCCCGAACGGGTTGTGCGGCTCGGCGGAGGGATAAGGGTTGCCTGGGAGACCAACCCTCCTCACTCACCCAGGTGTTGTGCGGCACCGGGTTGGGGGTGACACCAGAAGGTCTACCTCCCCCAGAAGGGGCAGTCCGGAGGGATGGCAAGATCACCACCACCCCTCAGGCTGGGTGTGTTTTTGCCCAAGAAGTGCCAGCTAGCTGCTGTCACAGTTAGATGCCTGTCCTAGTTACCCCTTTGCAGCTATTTCAATAAATGTGGCCCAATTTTCAACCCAAGCTTGTTGTCTGTATCTTCTTTAACCCATCTCTGCTCGCAATTACTAGTTCTAATCTCATTTACCCCAGTCTTCGGTATACTTCAAATTTATTTTCATAGTCCTTCAAATAAACACTTGAGTTGCTGTTAAATTTGATTAATTGTTGGTAGAACTCATGCTTAAAAGGTTTGTACACCAACCCTGACATGTACACTTTCACAGTGTTGTAAGCACAGTAAGACTATGCTATATGTATTATTTACATACTAGTACATCACACACACACAGATACACTGATATTTACCTTCTTAGAAGCATTCTAAAAATAAATGGCTGAAACTAAAGCTGAGTTGAAATGTTCCATTACAAAAGTTTTGGCTCCAATGTGGGAGAGACAATGAAATTCAGCCCTCCTTTTTTTGTGAAGATTGTGAGGGTTGGGATGAAATTCTTCAACACACACACACATATACACACATGGGTGAGGGGCACATCATTAGTAGTGGCAACCGCCAGGTTGTCATTCCCCCCACCCCAATGCCCCAGACATAGCAGTATTCTGCAATATGGGGGGGGGGGATAGCAGCTGTGAAAGACGGTGGCAAAATGGGAGGGAGGGATTTCCAATAGTCCTTCCTAGAATCCCCCAGAACTCTACAACTCTGTTGTTAATGCACAATCTAGGATGTTACTGAATCATACCATTTCTCAGCTGTTTCATGCATCTCAAAATTTTGTTTCAGGTAAATTGCAGGGGTGACCCAAACTTCTTCTGGGAAGAAGAGAATAAGAGTACTCACCATTTTCTTTGCCCCAGAAACTCCTGTTCTGAGGTGCTTTTTGAATTTTAGGAAATTCAAAATGGCTGCCACCATAAAATCACTGTCACCTTGCTGCTCACTGGGGCCACCATTAAAATTGACAACAGCAGAATATTTACACCAAAATATACTTTTTCAGAGTAGGTGGATCATTCCTGTAGCACCTCATTTTCTTTAAGAGATGCAACATAAAATACCCCTCTGAAGGAAGAGGTAGAGGCAGATACAGACTTCTTGAAAATACAAAGTTACAGTGTGCCATTCTATGCAATCCTATTTTAAAAACAGAACTATGTGGGGGACTTTAAAAATGTTTATATATATTTTAATTTATAAGGATTACAAAAAATCCAAAGATGTTTTATTCAAACACAGACCCAAATGTTTAAGAGGTATCAGGTGCCTGGGGAGGGGCAGAACCAGAGATTAACAGTGTAATCCCATGCACTGCTAATCAGAAATAAGCCCCATTGAGTTCATTGGAACTTACTCCTGAAGAATCAGTAAATTATCCAGAGAAACCAAGAGCTTTTCTACACATGCCTGTTAATACCCAGTATCTACTTTTGGTTTCATTTCATAAGTAGGATCTGAGCTCTACACAAACAGCTTTTCCTTTCCTGGTTTTCTGCTACATAACCTCTAGGTGGTACCATGCTATACTGGAATAGTGCAAATACACAAGTAGGAAAATATATTTTCTTTTGCCATCAGAAATAATACCCTATTTTCTCCACTCTAAAAAATCCCAGGAAAGCGCCCTTAAAAGAAGTGAAACTGAGGAATCATGACATCATCAGAAAAAAACTCATAAACAACCACCAGTAAGGAATGACAAGTGCATAATAAATGCCTCATGTTGAAATGTTAAGGATGGGCCATTGCATGAAACAATTTATCCTTGAATTACCAGTCAATTTCACAAATTTGGGGTGAAATCACTGTTTTTCTCAGCCCTAGTGCACACTATCAAAATCTGAAGAAGTAATTCCTAGCAGGCAAAATGCTGTTAGTGTTTTTACCAAAGCAATGAAAAAACAGGAACTATCCCTGGTAACAGGAAAACCTGAGTCCAAATTAGACATGCCATTTGTCACCGAGTTTGCCGCTCTGCAGCTATTTTTTGCCAACAAGTAGCTCGTGACCTTGTCCCCACCACAGCTGAATTAGGACAGTGGCTTGAGGCAAAGATTTAAATACTCCCCTGGTCCCAGTATGCCCCGCGTATACTCTGGCTATGAGGGATGCTGGAGGAATTCGAGATGGACTAAAATAAGCTCTGATTTCTAAGAATCTGACCTATGGAATCTGCTGCAGATTGACCGTCTCAGGCCGCATGGAGTCCGTGGACTCTTGGATGATTTTGTTTTACTTTCCCAAAATTTACGCATATAAATTCATAGGAAACTATGTAAGTTTCTGCTGACAAAACATTGAATGGAATGGGGGACAAGATGCTAAATGTTACGTACTAAGTAAATTATGTAAATACTTACATACATACTTATGTAATTATTTGTGTATTTTTCCACATGTTGAACAAATAATAATATAATATTCGCATCTGTATGTGGACAGATGACAGAACAAAAGGCACCTGACAATCCGCAAAACACCGTGATTTTACATAGTCTGTACATCCCTACTGGCTATATGTGAAAAAAGACGAAATGCACCACCAAAATACATGACAAATGTCACATATAGTTTGGGCTGTGGAGTTCATGTTCTCTTTCTGTGTCTCATACCACATAGGTCCTTTTTCCTTGAACACTTTTCTCGGCTTTGTTTTCTTAAAACACACATTTTAACCAATTTCAAAATGACTCTTCAAAATCAACTTCTCTTATAAAGCAACCCCAGAGGAAGATTCCCCCTAGCCTTTCACGTACTCCCCTGCTCTGCTTCCAGCCCTTTCTCTCAAAGCTGTCTTACATAGCTAACCCTGTAGTTTTGGAAAGAAAACAGTTTTACTTTTCCTCAGTGTTTTGTGTGACAGGTCAAATGCCTACACAGAAGTACAGCCCGAGAGTCAGTGTTTGTAGATTTTCTTCGTGGAATTTCCCTCTGTGCACATAAGAATTTCTCTTTCTGAAGCAGAATTTCCCTCCAGACATGTTAGGGTTATCAGAACAGGTTTTATGTAGTACTAAAAGCAGCAAAACAGGTTTTCAATCTGAGGTCAGCAGCAGCCAGTTATGAGAGGTGAAGAATAGCTTTCTATCAAAATACATCTTAGGGCCAAAACCAGACATTACTTTGAAGTCGCTCCATCTTTTTTCTTTTCTTTTTCCATTTTTATTCAAGAGTAGGTGCCGAGGGCTCAGTCTGGATTGGGACCCTAGCAAGGGGGGTAGGAGGGACTTTTAAGATTTGGATTGCCACCCTGCACCTACTCTAGAGTAAAAAATGGGGCCACAGGGAGATGTTGTTGCTATAACAACATATGTGCCTGCCCGGACCTTAAGATCATCATCAGCGGCCCTTCTCCATGAGCCCCTGCCAAAGGAAGTGAGGCGGGTGGCTACTAGGAGGAGGGCTTTTTCTGCTGCGGCACCCCAGCTCTGGAATGAGCTCCCTAGTGAGGTTCGCCTGGCGCCTACATTGTACTCCTTTCGGTGCCAGGTGAAGACCTTTTTATTTTCCCAGGCATTTTAGGATTTTAGCTTTCTAAATTTTTATCTTTGCCGTTTTAAATCTGTATTTTAAACTCCTGCACTGCTGCTAGGTTTTATTGTGGTTGTATTGTTATATTGTGGTTTTAATGTTCTATATATTTTAAATTGTTTTATTGTGTGTTGCTTGGATTTAATTTTTGTGAACCGCCCAAAGAGCTTCGGCTATTGGGCGGTATAGAAATGAAATGAATAAATAAATAAATAATGTCTGTTAAATAATGTCTGTTTTGGCCTTTAGAACCACTGCATAGAGACTGAACTAGGAAGAAGAGCTGTTTTGAAGCAGGCAAAACTAGGCTGGTACTTTCATGTTGCTTCTTTGATACATTTCTCAATTAAAATAATAATAACAACAACAACCCCTTTCCCCTCCTATCAGAAATTGTCTCTTACTTTATGAATGCTGCTGAGAGGAGGGTATGCTAATGATTTTAATAATGCAAGTATTTCATTTCACTTGTTACATTTCTATACTGCCCAACAGCCAAAGCTCTCTGGGTGGTTTACAAAGATTTAAAACCTTAAAAGTACGACATAATGCATAATATAAAAACAGTTTAGCAACAAACATATAAGCAAAGCAGACACAGATACATGCACACATATCTAAAGAATTTCCCATGACCTGATTAAAAAAACCATAAGAGAACCAGTGTGTGTGTGTGTGTGTGTGTGTGTGTATATATATATATATATATATATAGTAGGTGTGTATTTATTTGAAGGATTTATATCCTCTCTTCAGGATGACTTTTTCTAAAAAAAAAATCTCCCAGGATGACTTTTAAAGCTCAATAATAAGATAGTTGAGGGGGTCTTGAGAGAGTCTTCAGCAAGATGGCCTCTGAGCCTCTCTCTCACACACACACACAGCAGGGCATCTCTACAGCAGCCTAAAATCCTGCATTTAAAACGGGGCTTTCTGCTTCAGTTTTAAATGCAGGATCACAATGGACTCCCTTTACATGCTCTTAATTCCCTCCTCCCCTTCCCCCTTCTTCTCCCCGTATCCGAGTCCATTATTATATTTCATTGATCTCACTCCTCTTCCTGCCATTTTAACTATTTTCATGGAGGAAACTGAAGCAAAACACAGTGGGGTAATTTGATAGCTCATTATCTGTGATCTATTTAAAAATGGAACAAAGGGCATTTAGTGCACGAGATGCCTGTGATGATCTCTGAGTTATGTAAAGAGGCTGCAAAATTCCATGCAGGATCAATCTCAGTTGCAGGATAAAAGCCCGGTGTGAAGGAGCCCCCTCACACACACACACACACATTCCTGGGCCCTCCCCCGATTTTGTTTCCTCCAAGCTCTTTCTCTTTCCTCTCCCCCATGCATGCTCCCCACCCCCATCCCCACCGGTCCTTTTTCTCTCTTTCTCTTCTCCCTTCTTGCTGTTCCTCTCTCTATGTACTCTCTCTCTACCCCCACCCCAGTGCTTGCTCTCCTCTCTTCTTCCCAAGCAGCTGCACATTTTCTTTCTTGCTCCCCTGCCAGCAGCACCTCCCCCCACTCTCTCTGGTCTTCCTTTAAAATATTCAGAACATGTTGTGTGTGCTGAGGAGGAAGCTGCAGTCACAACCAGAGATTATTGATTCTGCAGTGGGACTCTCATCCCACACGACCATCTAGAGGCTGTCTAGGGAAATGAAGATGTTGGGTGGGCCTGCAATTTCCTCCACATCATATCCAGCCTGTTCTAAAAGTTTTCATAGAATCATAGAATCGTAGGGTTGGAAGGGTCCTATAAGGCCATCAAGTCCACCCCCCGACTTCAATAAACACATGAAATAATGGGCTCAAGTTACAGGAAGCCAGATTCCGGATGAACATCCGGAAAAACTTCCTGACTGTTAGAGCAATACGCCAATGGAACCAATTACCTAGGGAGGTGGTGGGTTCTCCCACACTGGAGGCATGCAAGATGAGGCTGGACTAGACAACCATCTGTCAGGGATGCTCTGACGTGGATTCCTGCATTGAGCAGGGGGTTGGACTTGATGGTCTGTAGGCCCCTTCCAACCCTACTGTTCTATGATTCTATGTGCACTGAATGAGAGAAGTGGCTTCATAGTGAATAAGAACATTGATTTTTTCTCTGTTTTGTCTACTCTACCTGGCTATAGGTTTTTGGTTCTTTTTTTAAAATCTCAGGAAGAGATTTTTCTCTATCCCGTTACTTGAGGTTATTTAAGTGAAGATGCCAAAGATTGAATCTGGGACCCTCTGCATGCAGAACTAATGCTCTAGCAATGTGTTGTGCCCTAACCCCCCCCCCACCCGAGTAATAGCACTGATTGAAAAAACAACGTATAGGTCTGGGGGAAAAAGAATACAGAAAAGTGCTCATTTCAAACCTAGAGCCAGCCATTTGAATGTATTTAATCCTCCTAGCTTTCACATGTAAATTTCACACAAGGTCAGCTCGAAGTAGACTTAAGAGAGAACTGAGATGCAGTTGGGTGTTCAGGCAGCAAAGGCTGTTTATTGTGTTACATGTGATTTCCTTGTGTTCATTGCATCGTGTAGGAAAACAAAAGCTAATAGAATTGGAATGCTGCCAGGTCATTACTTGGAGATTCTGAGTAGCAGACCCTGGACTACTAAGTAAACATCATGTGTTTTTATTACAGCTGATCAGACAGTTCTGCAATAAAGTATTATCTTGCAGAGTAAAAAATAAATAAATAACTGGGCTGACCGATTTAGTGCTCTATGCTTTTAATTCATAGCTGTCTAGGGGAAATGAGTATTTGATGTGCAACGGTATATGATCAGATCGGATTCCTTTCTTCTTTCTTTTTCTCCTCCCTACAATCTGTACCTTCATTCATTTGCTCTATAAACAAATAGGGATGTCTAACTGAGGTTCACTCCATTCCTCCGTGAACTTGTTCCGACTCATGTTCGTATCCATTTGAGAGCTTTTGCTTTGTGCAAAAAGTAATGCAAATTGCCGCGTGTGTTTTCCCAAATCTACGCATTCATTGTGCACATTTTTGAAACGAACACATTTTTTCCTCCCATTAAAAAAAAAATAAGTTTGCATGCATTTTTCAAAAGTTTGCCTTTTTCTTGCATCCCCCCCCCCAAAAAAAAAGTATGCATTTTTGGATGCATCTTTTTTGCTCTAAGAATTGCACTGGAAGCTCAGAAATGCACAGACTTGGACCACAGATTGCATAGGAATAAACATGTTTGAATAGCGATATGGGGATCCATAAAATGCAAGGCATAACACAATGCTTTAGAGGCTTGATTAGAGCCAATGATATAACAGCAGTAAGATTCCAAACTGGGTTTGACAGATGTTAAATTACAACTAGCCCTATTCAGGCATGTTCCTCACAAATAAGCTCTACATGTGAGGACAGGGAGTGGGAATGAGTGCACTAACTCATCCTTTGCTTCCTTTGCTCCCTTTCTTCCTTTGCACTCTCCTCATCACCGTCTACATTTAAAGGGTGAATGTCTGCAAAGAAAACAAAACACACACACCCTCTATCCATGAAGGATCTCCCTGAGATCTTCAGTCCATGATTTTCCATGAGTATGCCTGAATATGGGCTACTGGATTCAATAGTTGTTGGATTCCAACTGAATTCAACAAATGCTAGATTTGATCTTCTGCTCCAGTCAGGAGAATGGTCTGTGGGTGGAGGTTCTATCTGTCTCCACGTTGTCATGGATGGATCACTGTCTGGTCAAGGGCTGGTATCATGGCTACTACCCACCTCCACAGGGGTGGAGGACCATTTAAGATGTCCGCCCCTGAAGGCTGATGGATCCATTGAGATTCTAAAATGCCAGGGGGGGGTTCTTGGCTGGTGCCGCTGCTGACCCTGTTGAGTCCCTGGTCTCTGGATGGAATGAAGATCTAACCAGGGTTATTGACATCACTCCTAGACATCCTCTCCTACCCGCTTCCAAACAAGCTCCATAGTATTTTTCTACAAATTTATATTCGTAAATTTCGGGAAAGTAAAAAAAAAAAAACACATCCGGAAGTCCACGGACACTGCTTGGCCTTAGGAGGGTCACTCCACAGCAGATTCTGCAGGGCAGATTCTTAGAAATCCAAGCTCATTTTAGTCCATCTCGAATTTCTCCAGCATCCCTAATCCTAGGGTACTCAGGCCCCTGGCAGCTGCCCAGTGGTTCCATACACTGTAGGTTGCCCAAGTGTCTTCTTTTACAGAACACAGTCCTTTATTTTAACTGAATTCAGCAGATGCTAGATCAGACCAAGGAAAGTTATTTCTTCCAGTTGAACAGCTTTGCCACAGTAGGTTGAGTGGTCTTGGACAATCTGTCCACCTTGAACTAGAGACCTATTACATATGTATAGTCCTTCTTTGTCTAGCTAGAGGATACAGTCTTCCATAGTAGGTTGATAACAACATTTATAAAAGGCTTTGGGTTGAGAGGGAAGTGATTTTATACTATAGGGTGAGAGCCTGCTGGTATTGAATTGTGCCCCCCCCCCGGGTGAGAGATGGGGGGCAGTGTTAGGTGTACATTCCAGGTGAGAGATGGGATATTCAGCTTGACTGTTTTATTCTGCTGAATGCTTCTGGGTTTGATGTCTTTTTTGAGACAAAGTCAGCATTATGTGTGTAGGGGAGGCAATAACAGTGGTGGGGAGCATGGGGAGATATGGTGCTGGCAGAGTGAAAATTCACTGGAGAAGGGAAGGCAGGTATTTTACACCTATCCAGCCTTCTGGTTGCCCTGTCAGCCTAGGAACCTTGGGGTAGGGATGTACGAAAGTCACTTATCTTCTTACGAAATTGATTTGCGGTGGAGGGGAGGTGCTCCATCCCTCCCCCCGAAATTCTGGCTGGGGGGGAGGTGCCCCATCCCTCCCCCCCAAAATTCTGGCCGGGGGGGAGGTGCCCCATCTCTCCCCCCCAAAATTCTGGCCAACACATGCAGGGTCACACGCTCGATTTGATGTTCTGCTCCAATTAGGGATGGGCGGATTCCCTACCTGCCGGTCCATGGGGAATCCGCCCACAGGGGGGAGGTGATCCGTTTCTCCCCCCGGAATCCTCTTTGGCCGGCTTTGCTGTGCGGTGATTCTGCGGAGCTGCCAGCTGGCTCCAAAGCACCAGCGATATGGCCCCCATGCTGTATTGCTGGCTGACGGGGCCTGACTGCAGATGCAAATGGCATCCAGGACACCATTTGCAGCCGTAAAGGTCTTAGTTTGAGGTAAATGCAGCCATAAATGGCTGCATTTAGCTTAAACTAAGACCTTTATGGCCGCAAATGGCATCCCAGATACCATTTGCATCCCAGCTTTTCATTCACGCGATAGGCTACACAAATATTTGCGTAACCTATCGCGTGATAAAACAGGGCCACAAATGGCATCCAGGACGCCGTTTGCATCCCTGTTTTATATGATAGGCTATGCAAATATTTGCATAGCCTATTGCGTGAATGAAAAGCTGGGATGCAAATGGGGTCCAGGATGCCAATTGCGGCCATAAAGGTCTTAGTTTAAGCTAAATGCAGCCATTTATGATCCACCCACAGATCATTCTCCTGATTGGAGCTAGGGATGATGGAGAATTCCACCACAGACTACAATGAGGCCGGATTCTAAAGAATCTGGCCCCCCGGAGTCCATGGCAGAATGGAACACTTACCTCCACCTCGCTGTGGAATCCTCTCCTCTGCATTTACCTCAAACTAAGACCTTTGCAGCCGCAAATGGTGTCCTGGATGCCATTTCTGTCTGCAGTCAGTCCCCTTCAGCCAGCGATATGGCATGGTGGCCGTATCGCTGGCAATTCAGAGCCAGAGGATCCGGCCAAAGAGGATTTCACGGGGAGGCGGAGGTAAGTGTTCCATTCTGCCATGGACTCTGGGGGGCCAGATTCTTTAGAATCCGGCCTCATTGTAGTCCATGGTGGAATTCTCCGTCATCCCTAGCTCCAGTCAGGAGAATGATCTGTGGGTGGAGGTTCTACCTGTCTCCACGTTGTCATGGATGGATCACTGTCTGGTCAAGGGGTGGTATCACGGCCACTACCCACCTCTGCAGGGGTGGAGGACCAATTAAGATGGTCTGCCCCGAAGGCTGATCCATTGTGATTCCAAAATGCCTTGGGGGGTTTCTCGGCTGGTGCCGCCGCTGACCCTGTTGAGTCCCTGGTCTCTGGGTGGAATGAAGATCTGACCAGGGTTATTGACAAGGTCGCTCCTAGACATCCTCTCCTACCTCCTTCCAAACAAGTAGCATGGTTTACAGAAGAACTGAGGGAGTTGAAGGGGCAAGGACAATGAGTAGAGCGCCAATGGCGGAAAACTCAACTTGAATCCACATCTAGTAAGACACATCATAGGGATCATGTGAAGACATTTGATGTGGCGATACAGGCAGTGAAGGGAGTTTTCTACTCTGCACATATTGCATCTGCAAACTCACATCCAGCTGAGCTGTTCAGTGTAGTTAGGGAGCTAAGTCAGCCCCCCCCCCCACACACACACTGAATATGATCTTGGAGCCTTCAGTAGCTCACTGCGATGCCTTTAAGGAGGTTTTCATGGATAAAATCTCTTGGATATGAGCCGACTTGGATGCTGTCGTGGGGACATCAACAGTGGGGTGTCCAGCAACTCTGCTTGCATGATTAAACTGGATCATTTTCAGCTTGTGACTCCTGATGATGTGGACAAGCTCCTTGGTTTGGTCAAAAAGACAACTTGTCCTCTTGATCCCTGCCCACCCTGGCTTGTAGCCCAGTGAGGGGAGAGGGAAAAACAATTTTTGCTGAATATTATTAATGCCTCCCTAAGGAAGGTAATTTTCCATCATGCCTAAAATAAGCAATTGTTAGACCACTTCTGAAGAAGCCTTCCCTTGACCCCCTAGACTTCAATAATTATAGGCCAGTAAGTAATCTACCATTTTGGGGCAAGGGAATCAAGAAGGCAGTGTCTATTCAACTCCAAGAAGTCTTGGATGAAACTGATTATCTGGACCCATTTCAAAGTGGGATATGGAATTGAGACTGCCATGGTCACCTTGGTGGATGATCTTCACCTGGGAATCAATAAGGGGAATGCATCTCTGTTTATTCTTTTGGATCTCTCAGTGGCTTTCAATACCATTGACCATGGTATCCTTCTGGATCTCCTGAGGGAGTTGGGGGTTGGGGACATTGCTCTGCAGTGGTATCACTCTTTTTTCTCAGGATGGTTCCAGATGGTGTCACTTGGGGATAGTTGTTTCTTGAAAAAGGAACTATTTTGTGGAGTCCCTCAGGGCTCCATTCTATCCCTGATGCTGTTCAATATCTACATGAAACTGCTGAGAGACCTCATCAGGAGGTTTGGGGCTGAGTGTTATCAGTATGCTGATAACACTCAAATCTATTTCTCCTTAACATCTTTATCCAAGGAAGGTATGACTCCTCTCAATGACTGCCTGACATTGGCAATGGGCTAGATGAGGGCGAACAAGCTGCAATTGAATCCAGGCAAGACAGAGGTACTCATCGTGAAGGGCCCTATTCAAGTACTGAGGTATGTCAACCAGTTCTGGATGGGGTTGCACTCCCCCTGAAGAAGCAAGTTCGTAGCTTGGGGGTGCTTCTTGACCCAACCCTTCTCTTGGCACCCCAGGTGGAGGCAACAGTGAGAAGTGCCTGTTACCAACTTCAGCTGCTATGCCAGCTACGCCCATTCTTGCAACATATGGACCTGATAACAGTGGTGCATGCACTGGTAACCTCTAGCCTTGATTTCTGCAATGTGCTGTACTTGGGGCTGCCTTTATATTTAGTTCAGAAGCTTCAACTGGTACAAAATATGGCAGCCAGGTTGGTCTCTGGAACATCCCGTGGAGAACATATTACAGCAGTTTTACAATCTTTACGCTGGCTGCCAATTTGTTTCCAAGCAAAATATAAAGTGCTGGTTCTTACTAGGGGTGGACGAAAGTCACTTACCTGTCGTCGAAGCTTGTTCACGGTGGGGGGGAGGCACTTCGCTGCTCCCCCCGCGAAGTTCAGGCCGGGGGGGGGAGGCTTCCCACCTCACCCAGCCGAAATTCAGGCCGGGGAGGAGGCTTCCCGCCTCGCCCGGCTGCGAACTCCAAAGTTTTTTTAAAAAAACAAAAACGCCCCCGTGATAGGCTACGTGACGATTAACGTAGCCTATCACGGCTAGATCTGCAAAGTCAGCCGTGATAGGCTACGTTAATCGTCACGTAGCCTATCACGGGTGACTTTAAAAAAAAAAAAAAGTGCGTACGCTAATGGCGGCCCCCATAGGGAGCCGCCATTCGCGTTCCTTATTTGGTCGCTGTAGTCTACGTAAAGATTTACGTAGACTACGGCAAAAATAAGGGCAACACAAATAGCGTTGCCCTTATTTTCACCATAGTCTACGTAAACATTTACGTAGACTACAGCGACCAAATAAGGAACGGGAATGGCGGCTCCCTATGGGGGCCGCCATTACCAGTACGCGCTTTTTTTTTTTTAAAGTCGCTCGTGATAGGCTACGTGTCGATTTACGTAGCCTATCACGGCTGACTTTGCAAATCTAGCCATGATAGGCTACGTTAATCGTCACATAGCCTATCACGGGGGCGTTTTTGTTTTTTTTTCTTTTCTTGGAATGGCGGCGGCGGCAGCCGGTCAAAAGACCGGCTGCCGCTCCCGCCCCGCACGAACACCCGCCGAACCGCCGGCCGGACCCGCCGCCGGGAGGGACATTTGGCAAAGGTAAGTCCCGTCCCGGGGGGGGCGGGGGGCAGGGGTGGTGGAGAATTTCTCCCCGAAACTTGTTCGGGGGGCCGAACACGTTGGCACTCGGCCCCCCGAAGTTTCGGGGAGAAATTCTCCGCCATCCCTACTTCTTACCTTTAAGGCCTTACATGGCCTAGGTCCAAGGTACCTTGGGGAGTGCCTTCTCCCCTACATCCTAGTCTGCCACCTAAGGTCCTCTGAGGGCTCTCTGCTGTGGCTGCCTAATGTGAGACTGACAGCCACATGCAAGAGGACCTTCTCCTTTGTCGCCCCTCAGTTGTGGAATGACCTGCCAGTTGAAATGCTCCTGCTGACCTCATTGAAGGTTTTTAAGCAGGCATTAAAGATGCTGTTATTCCGGCAGGCCTTCCCTTTTTAGAAGTCTTGTTCCTTTTGCTGACTTTTATATATTATTATTAAGCAGTGTTATTTCAAGCTGTCTTTTACTGTTGGATTTTTTAAACAAATTGTTTTTAGTTCTAAGTTGATTTTAGTTATATGTTGTTTGTCTGTATATTTTGTGTAAATGGTTTTTTAAACTTTGTATATTGCATTTAAATGTTTTAATCTTTGTAATCTGCCCAGAGAGCTTCAGCTATTGGGAAGAATAGAAATATTAATGATGAAGATGATGATGAAGATGATGATGATGATAAATGGACTATGAAGCAAACTCTCCAATGAAAGAATAGTTTGGCCTGATCAATCAACTGCCTGTTATTTATGTAAGTTTGTATCATATTGTTCCACCTGGGTGAATCTGGCAAAATGATGCCCAGACAACTCTATGAAATGCATGGAACATATATTGATAGAAAAGAATATTTGAAATCACAACACACACACACACACACACAGCAGATGTAGATAGAAGAAAAAAAGTCCCAGTATGTATACAGAATCAGCTGGGTTCATATACATGAGGCAGTTTCAATATTGGCCACAGGCATTAACATAAAGATCTAGATATTTTACAGTAAGCTAATATGTGGACAAATATTGAGTGCTGGGCTTGGACTGGGGAGATGGGAGCCCTCCCTAAACATGAATCCTCAGCAGGGCCAGGTCTAAGACTCCCTCAGCAATTTACCTGCCCTCCCCCTCCTATATCAGTGGGTATCAGGGACCTACAATTGTGCACATCTTTGAAATGTACGCATTCTTCTCCCATTGATTAAAGCATATTTGTGCACATTTTCCCCCAAAGTACGCATTTTTCATGTACATTTTCCAAATGTACGCATGCAGTCTGCAAATCACATTGTTCATCTCTCTCTCTAAAAAAAAAAATGGCAATCGGCAGCACTTGCCCATAGAGTTATACACAAAATAGCTCTGTAACTAGAGTCTATGGGCGATTCACAGAGCTTTTTGCATGTAAGTCTATGTTCCCACATAGACTTATATGCAAAAAGCGCTGTGAGTTGCCCATAGACTCTAGTTTACAGAGCTATTTTGCGTATAACTCTATGGGCAATTGCTGCCAATCACCATTTGTTTTTAAACATGGAGATTGGCACAGAGACAAACAGGCCTGGGTAAGTTGCAGGTTGCTCATCGAGCACGGAGGGGGTGCTCGACTGCAGCCTGGAAGGCCAGCGACCAGGGGGAAAGCTTGGGGGTGCCCGGAGAACCCGAACTGGGATGTGTTCTCACATCCTTAGTGTTCAGTCCAGAAGGTGTAAACTGGGTAAATCCTGATTAAAAAGAAAGAAAGGGGGGGGGGGAAGAACTGAAATGAATTTCTCATACATTCCTAGATACTAAACCATCAGAAGGAAGAGCTGGGCCTTGAAGTTGGCCATCAACAGCACCTGGACAGCAGACAGGGTAAAGCAGACAGGTCACCTGTTCATAATCTTCCCCATTATGGTGAGATGTACTGCATTTCTATCTAAATTATAATAATTATTAAATTTGCATATATACATGTAAATGAGTATATGCAAATTTTATGCAAATAGCTGTCCTCTTTGGTGGTGATGCATGCCGCCCCCCCTCCTTTTAGCAATTCTCAAGTGGCCATCCCATGGTGATGTCAGGCCTAACCCTCAGAGTAGTTTGGAGCCTGCCATTTTCACTGTATAATTTCCCCAGTTTAGTTGTAAAGAATTAATGTTCCCCCCAAAACAGGATTGTCGTAATTATAACAGTCTTTATGCACAAAAAATGCAACAGAAGTGAAACATTTTTTTCATGAGGATGCATCAGATGACTCAGACTTTGTCTAAAAGTTGAAATTTATTCTTTCCTGCCTAAACCTTTTCAAATGTATGTGACACCAATATGCTTCAAATTCTACAAGTGGGTTTAATGCTTAATTAAATTGGATCTTTCCATTTGTTCTGGAGATTTTGACAAAAGAATACTCAGATTTGATTTGATTTTATGTTATAGGCAGTGCTGTGCAGATGGGAAAGCCGACGCAAGCTGTGTACTGTGATCTAAATCTTTATCAGATGGCCTAATCTAACTAGATAAATTAAAGAGACTTTAAAAGAGAGAGAGAGAGACCCACTTCTTTAGCACATCTAGCATGAAGGGGCAGCTTTCTGATTCAATAAACACTCTGCAAAGCTCACATTTAAAGCTCGTCTCTCCTTTTTGCAGATTAAAACTGTGGCAGCCTCAAAAGCGGCAGAAAGAGTCTGGAGTACAAGGCAGGGGGCGTGAGTGGGGGAAGAGCAAGAGAAAGTTCCAATGTGTGGCAAAGCAGTGGAAAAAGCACAGCTATATCTGTGACTTGGTCATTGAACTTGTTCAATGAATAGCACTGCCGTTTTTCTGCTCCATTGAAATCACAACGGTTTCTGACAAATCCTTTTATATCCTGAACTGAAAAAAAAGGGGGGGAGGGGGATTCGTATGTATGGTTCCTTCAAGGAGGAATTTCAGCACAGCTTTTTAAAATCACATCAAAGCTATAAAATAATTGTAGGGTTTCCTCCCCACCCCTTTCTAATTCAAAATAGTTATTAGTAGACTAAAACTATCCTATCTTTTCCCCTGACAAAATCCTGATGCATTTTAAGGGGGGATATAAACCTACAAATGCATATAGTGGGCATAGAGTGTACTTATTTATTCTTGTGCTTATTAGTATAAATAGGCTTAATAGCTCAAGGCTATTAGAAGTGCATGTACAATAGAATGGATCCATTAATGCAGATAATAATGACCAGAAACAACAACATACGATTTTAAATTAAAATATTCTTCAAAGTTTGGTAGCATTGCACTAAGCGGAAATTCTCAAATTGAGTTGTAGAGCAGGAATTGGCAACCTGTGGCCCTATGGCCAGGAGCAGCCCATGTCCCAATTTCAAAAGTCCATTGCAAGTGATCAGTTCAGACATCTGGCAGTAGCGATCTATCTGTTTCCCAGCAGCCTATGGGCAAAGAGGAGGAGGAAGGAGGAAAGGAGGGAAGGTGGAAGGGGTGTCAGAAAGATAATATTTACTTATTTACATATTTATTACATTTATATCCCACTTTTCTTCCACTGTGGAACTCAAGGTGGCTACAAGCAGTTCCCAGGTGGTCTCCCCACCAAGCACCAACCAGACCCAGACTTGTTTAGCTTCAGCGAGGTGGCTGCCTCATGTGCCTTCAGACCATGCCCTGAAACCAGAATGAACTTGAAGTGAGAGAAAAGGTAGCAGAAAGAGAGAAAACAGGTGAGGCTTTACTGTATTTGGTTCTGGCCTTGGACAGATTACCCTTAAGAAAATGAAGCCCTCAAAAGAAAAAAAGGGGAAAAAAGGAAAGAATTCTCCACCCCAACATTCTCAGACTTCGGCATTTTGGGAGACATTATACATGGCATGCTTCCAGAATGAGATCATTTCCATGACGGCCAAACACACACACACATCAGTATCCACTCACGTATACCAATAGGTGTGAAAACTGTGCAAATATTTATTTTTCTGAGTTTGGTACTCTCGGTGGGCCAAACTAATTGTTCTGCTTGAGTGGCCCAATTCAGATTGAGACCATGGTGATTTGGGAGGGGGGATTTAAGATTTCTGCCCTCCCATCTTCATTCCAAAATTCTACCCCATGGAATCCAATGGGGATGTTGTTGTTCATTTTTCTTTGAAACTTCCACCCACCATAGTTGCTACAGTCCTGATCTGAATCAGAGCCACACATGCTTACACTCAAGTAAGAAGGCCTACTTGCATAGCTCTGTTATGCATGATTACCAGAATGTTTAGTTTGGCTAAACATTGAGCAGTTTCTAATCAGGTTTAATGGCAGCATGCAACATCTGCATGTTTTTGTTATGCATGTTTTTATATTGCTAAATTTAACCCAGGCAAGATAGAGTTATTAGTATGCCAGAGAGTGAGTGAAAGGGGTGTGTGTGTGCAGGGGGTGTATGCATGTGAGGATTCTGAGGTTATATCAGGAATGAAGTGACAGTTAGCATCTGGGGGGAGATAAGATTGTTCTGTTTATGGGCCCTGTGGTCAGAAACAAGGCTCTGACCTTGGAGCCCAGAAACTGTGGTCCCCTCCCCGTCCCCCTCCTCCTCATCACTGGTGTGGTTCTCTCTGCACCAGCTACATATCTGTGCTCATAAACAGAGCACGGAGATGGGAAAAGGGGGTATTGTCAGGATTCCCCTTTTGCCTACTGAATACTCCAATAGCCAAATCAACACTCAGACAAAAGGGCTGCTTTCCAAGGCTTTAATTCCATTTACCCTAATGAGGTATACAGATGATAATTGCTAGAGACTCAGAGAACTACAAAAGAACAGCCATCTAGGGGTTCAAAGGGAAACTACATCAGTTGATCTCTGTTTGGGAAAAGGGCGGCAATTCTCTGAACTTAAGGGGTGGGAGGGGAAGATCTCCCCCTCTCCTGCATTGCTTCTGGGCACAGCTGTTGATGTCGAGCCAATTGGGCTGAGCACCAAAGCTCAGCCCCTGTGATCTCTCGCTTGTGCCTGCATCTGCACCTAGCATCTAAGAGTTCAGGTTGTCCTTCCCTTTCCATGCCTTATTTGCTGTCACTCCCAGGGATGTGAGAAGGGGGGCTCCCCCTCCAGCTGCACCTCTGAAGTCTGGGAAAGTTCCTCCCCCACAAGTTGCCTGTCTTCCTCAGAATCAGAGCTGCTTTGGGACTCTATGGACTCAGATACAACCCTGACAGGTATTCCCAAGGGTGGGGTGAGGAGAGGAGGAGACTGGGGAATCAGCCATATGAGGAATCCTTCCCATCCCCAAAGCCTCTACTAGAAGGGTGACATCAGCTTGTAGGGATGGGCAGATTCCCTACCTGTTGTTCTGGCTGGGAATCTGCCCTAGAGGGGAGGCGATCCGTTCCTCCCCCTGGAATCCTGGCCAGCCAGCTCAGCGGCAATTCCACGGAGCTGCTGGCCAACTCTGAAGTGGTAGCGATACGATCACCATTGCCGTGTCGCTGGCTGACGGGGATTGACTGCGGATGCAAATTTTTTTTTTATTATTATTATTATTAAATTTATTAATCACCCATCTGGCTGGTCACCCAGCCACTCTGGGCGATGTACAAACATATAATAAAACAGTTTAAAACAATAAAATTCTACAATAAAAACATTTTCTAAAATACCCTAACCCATCCCAAATGCCTGCCTGAACAACCATGTTTTTAATGCATGGAAGAAGCTCATTAAAGAGGAGGCATGGTGGAGTTCCCTAGGGAGGGAGTTCCACAGAGTGGGGGCCACCACAGAAAAGGCCCTCTCCCTCGTCCCCACCAGTCTAGCTGTCCGGGCTGATGGGACAGAGAGAAGGCCATCCGAAACTGATCTTGTTAAGTGGCCTCTCTGGTGTTGCTGGAGGCGCTCCTTAAGATGGGCTGGGCCAGAACCATATAGGGTTTTAAAGGTCAAAAACAACACCTTGAATTTGGCCCGGAAAACAACTAGTAGCCAGTGCAGCTCCTTCAGCACTGGAGTGATGTGATCTCGCCAGCGGCTGCCTTTAATCAGGTGAGCTGCCGCGTTCTGTACCAGCTGCAGCTTCCGAACTGTCTTCAAGGGTAACCACACATAGAGCGCATTACAGCAGTCTAAACGAGAGGAGACCAGGGCATGTACTACTGATGGGAGCAGATGGTCGGGAAGGAAGGGGCACAGCTGCTGTATCAGATGGAGTTGATACAGCACTGTCCAGCTCACAGCTGACACCTGAGCCTCCATGGACAGCTGGGAGTCTAAGATGACCCCCAAGCTGGAGACCTGGTCTTTCAAGGGTAGCCGTACCCCATTCAACACCAGGTCAACATCCCCCAGCCTCCTCTTGTCTCCCACCAAAAGTACCTTGGTCTTGTCAGGGTTCAGCTTCAGCTTATTCCTCCCCATCCAGTCACTCACCATCTCCAGACATTTGGACAGGGATTCTACAGCCAACCTTGGTGAAGATTTGAACGAGAGGTAGAGCTGCATGTCATCTGCCTATTGATGACACCGCACCCCAAACTTCTTGATGATAGCCCCCAGCGGCTTCACATAGATGTTAAATAGCATTGGGGAGAGGATGGAACCCTGTGGCACCCCACAAGTGAGCAGCCACAGGTCTGAAACTTCCTCTCCCAGTGCTACCCTCTGGTACCTGCCGGAGAGGAAGGCCCGGAACCACCGCAAGACGGTGTCTCCAATGCCCAACCCCTCCAGGCGGTCCAGGAGGATACCGTGGTCAATGGTATGAAAAGCCGCTGAGAGGTCGAGGAGAACAAGGAAGGAGCATTCACCCCTATCCAGAGCCCACTATGACATTTGCAGCCTTAAAGCTCTTAGTTTAAGGTAAATGCAGCCATTTACGGCTGCATTTACCTTAATCTAAGACCTTTACGGCTGCAAATGTCATATTGTACACCATTTGGGTCCGGAGACAGTCCCCCTCAGCCAGCTATATGGCAATGGTGGCCTTATCACTGGCACTCCGGAGCCAGCCAGTGGCTCCGCAGGATCGCCACAAGCAGGACCTGTCCGAAGAGGATTCTGGAGGGAGGCGGAGGTAAGTGCTCCATTCCACCATGGACTCCAGGGGGGCAGATTCTTTAGAAGGGTGAGGCCGGATTCTAAAGTTCTTTAGAATCCGGCCTCACTGGGATCCATGGCGGAATTCTCTGCCATCCCTATTAACTTGTCCCTGCCGCTCTGCATATGATACTCATATGATACAAACCGCATATGAGTTTGGAAGCTTATGAGTAACCAGGGGAGATCATGTAGGATTGCACCCATAGCAACCTTTACTGACCCCCTTCAGCAAAAGTTCTCCACATACTTCTTCCATTGTGGAAGGGGTGGCAGCTGATTCAGCTATGTATATCTTGTGATTCCCAACTATATGAAGATTTTGGTATGTAGCTCTTAGGCTTAGGAATGTTGGCCACCCCTGTTAAAAAATACAATGCAAAAAAGAACTGAATGTGATCTTATCTGGGAGGATAATCTTAGCATAGCATTTGAGGGCAGTGTGAATCATACATGAGCTATGTGACTTCTACATTTTCTAATTAAATTTCAGCCAGTCTGTTTGCAAAAGTTTCTGTATGGCACTGTTTAAATAACTGCCATGTCTGTTGTCATTTAGGGTTGAGCTTGACATGGGAGCATAGCTTAGAGAGTGCAAGATTTCATGCTACCTGGCTGTGAGTGATTCTGGCTAAGGAAGACAAATTCCAGACATTGGTGACTGTTGTTTTCTGTGACATCTTGTGTTATCAGGTCATCTGCCAGAAAAGAGGCTTTGGCCTCCTAATTATCTTAAGAATGTGTCAGTTAACTGTGAACTCTTTAGGGTGTTGAAGTGCCCAAAATGTCATAATATTAGTTAAGGTGCCCCTAAATAATATAGAGTGATATTTGGACTGTATCTGTAGCATACACATGGACACACAAAATATCCTTACTACTTTTTCCGTCAAGACTCAGAAAAACTGCTGGTTGTCACCAAATTGGGGGGGGGGCTGTCCCTGCCATTAGGCAATAAGATGGGTGCCACACATGCTGCAGTGTGTGATACAGGCATTGTGGCAGCTGTCCAGGTGGCAGCCATTTTCATGACCCCAGCCATTGCCCTCTGTTGGAAGAGAGAGCTTGGTGTACCAAACAGCCAGTCCTGCATTCTCTAAGCTAGTCTACTGCCCTCAGGTGTGCTGGAGGTAGGGTTGTAAAGACTGTATAATATCTGTTGCATTTGCATGTTGCGGATTGTCAGATGCCTTTCATTCTATTGTCTACTCATCAACAGAATTTTATTTTTTTACTTGCGAAACTGCACAAATTCTCACTTGCGCAAATACACACTTGCACAAATTTGTGCTTGCAAAAATTTGCAAATCCCCCCCCACACACACACACACTTTCATACTTTAGTCTATGGGAGAAATGTGCATTTTTCACTGTTTTTTTATTATATTGTGTATTTTTTTATTATTATTACAGTTGCACAAAATTCTGTAAAGTTAGAAAGATAGTCTGCAAGTCCACAGAATCTGCCTGACTGGGAAAAAGCTGGTCTGTTGTGGAATCCATATGCTGGATTCATGAAAATCCAAACTCCTTTGATTCCATTGCAGATTTCTCTGTCATCCCTAGGTGGAAGTCATTGTCCCATTGCCAGTGATGATGTAAGATTCAACTGCCAGACTGATCAGCTTCTATATTCAAGGATAGTCTTGAGTGAAATTCAAATTAAATGTTGAAGATCTTCCTTGAGAAAAACACTTGAAAACTTTTGAGGGAATTCAAAAGAGAAAGCTATCACCTCTTGATACCAGCCCTGGTTCTGCACAACCTGTTACCCATAAAAATGAACACAGGCCATCAGCCATGTATCGTGGCCTGCAAAAGCCTTCACAACCTGTATGCTGCTTTTCCTTATTGTATTAAAAAAAAAAATCTTGACAGACAGCAAAAACAGGAGATTTATCCAGTCCCTGGTGGGGCATCATGCATAGCTATTTGGTTACATTCAGTGACAAATTGTTCAGGCCTTGAATTAGACTATTCAATAAGCTTAAAATAGATCATGTGCTGAAACATTTTGCTGAAACAGGATCGGCAGAACAAAACATTCCTTTGCTGGAATAAGGTAAAATGTATCCAAATCATTCAGCAAAAACACCTAGTTTCTTATCTATAGAATGAGAAAGTAAGAGCGACAGGAGGCTAGATCCAAAACAAAAGAGAAAAGAAACAAGGGATTTGGATAATGGAGATCACAGTATACTTCCATATTGCACTATATTTCTCCTGGGTTATTAAAAACACACACACATAAAAAAAACAGATTACCTTCAAGTAGCTTCTGCCCTTGTTATTTAATTCTCAAGTCTGGTTCCCTGAGCTTGCTCAGGATACATTATATATTATGAGGTTGCAGGAAACCACTTTATCTTTGAGAGGAAGAAAATTAGTGCTAGCAGAGGGATATTTGCCCCCCAAAATCTTCATGGAGTTAAAGGCCCCTTTATGTTCACAATATTTCAGCAAGAAATGTTGCCTACAGAATACTATTAAAATAAGCCAAACGCTATAGATTAGGCAATTGCTTCGGAAGGAAACGTTTAGTAGAAAATGCATGCATAATTTAGGATAATGAAATTAGATTGTGCCAGCCTCTAGGACTCAGCTAGGACTAAGGCATTCTCTAATAACATCCTCTGTCATGAAGACCTAAAATCAACAGGCATGAGATCATTTTATTATCTCTATCAAGCATTATTCTCAGGAGATGGGAATACCCACAAACATAACCAATTTTAAAATAGCAAGGAGGGACTGGGAAGAGGGAATTGCAATTTAACATATGCTAAACAAGTCAATAAGGATGGGATCTTAATGAAACTTAAGGGGCTGATTAACCACCTTGCTGTTGATTCATATTTAGAAATAAATTAGTTTTGCTTGAATGGGTTCCCAGTGGCAAGCACTTTGTTTCAGGAATGAGCTGCAGAGGGATATAAAACTTACCAGCCTGGCCATGTTGGGCTAAAGGACATTTAAGGGCCAGCGGAGCAGATGCGATTTGGAAGATCCACGATTGGTCCTCCAGGTGACTTTTTAAGCTTAAAAACAACTGGGGATTAGATATGGGCGGCAGTACTGAAAGAGGGGATGTTAAATCCATTATCCTTGCCCTGTTTTCCAGATCTACCCTCCCATGTTTGCCCTCACTGGGGGCAGAGATACAAACCCTCCCTGCCAAAATGGGGCTAATAGCATCTTTGGTTGGGGGTGTGTGTGTGGAGGAGTTGTCGGTGCAGTGAAGTCAGAGGCAAGGAATGGAGTTCAGGGCAGGTAAGTATCATGATCCATAAACAGAACTGCAGATCAGAAATACTTGAATCATGGTCCAAGGAAGTAATGTGCATGGCTAAAAGAAGGACTGATGTAGGGCCACCTAGTGAGATCATGACAGATGTAAGCTTCAAACTGGGGACTTCCTGATTTTCAGCTTAGTCTCTTAGCTGTACTTTAAACCAGCTGTTCTATACACACTTCTATACAGACATGACTCATATTTTCCCACCTCCCTACAGGTATGTAATGGACACTGGGCTGGGTCAGAGGAGACAGGAGAAATAACTCCCTGCCCTGCTAAGGAAGGAGTGTAGGGACTGGGATTGCAAACACTTCTGAGTCATCTTTTACTGCCTCCCTTCAGGTATATAACTGGAGCTGGGTGAAGCGAGAGGTGCAAGTCCTTCGTGCAAGCTCAAGGGTAAGAGCTAAAGGTCTCCTACCCTGTGGCTTTGAGCCTAGGACTGTACAAGAGATAGTACAGCTGCCTAGCTGAAGGAACAGCCTACCTCTGGGATTGGAGAATTATAAGAGGCGCTCTCTCTCTCTCTCTCTCTCTCTCACACACACACACACACACACACACACACAAACACACACATACACACACACACACAGCAGCAGCAGATTGTGAAAGAGAACTCTAGGAGAACTGGAGAACATGGGGCATCTGCTAGGGAGAACTTTTGTTATCCAGCTTTCATGAAGTGATAAAATCACTTTTATCCACTATTATCAGGAAGGTAGATTGTGATGAGGCAATTAAGGAAAAGCTTGGCCAGTTTTGATGAATGAGCTTCACTTTGTTCAGCCTGATGATGTGAACAAGTTGCTTGGAGAAATGAAGCCAACCTCCTGTTCCTTTGAGCCATGTCCGTCTTGGCTGATGAGTGCTGCCAGAGGAGGGTTAGCAATTGGGTGGTGGGTGTTGCAAATGCTTCTTTGAGAGAGGGTTATTTTCCAACTCCTCTAAAAGAAGCAGTTGTAAGACCTTTGCTAAAGAAGCCTTCATTGGATCCTACCACCCTAGATAACTATCAGCCAGTTTCTAATCTTCCTTTTTAAAGGAAGATCGAGTGAGTGGTGGCTAGGGATGTACGAAAGTCACTTACCTTTCCACGGATTATGTTCATGGGGGGGGGAGGCATTCTGTCCCTCCCACTGGAATCCTCGATGGGGGGGAGGCAATCCATCCCTCCCCACCGGAATCCTCGACAGCTGGCTGTGCTCCGCGGTGGCTCTGTGGAGCAGCTGGCCAGGCCCAGGCCAGAGCCATCCGCAGCTGGATTTCCGGCCGTGGAGGGCTCTGGATAAAACACACACACCACATACGCAAATGGTGGCGGCTACGGCCGCTGCCATTTGCGTTCCTTTTTGATTTGCCATCTTAGTCTACGTAAACATTTACATAGGCTAAAATGGCGAATCAAAAAGGGATGCAAATAGCGCCCACTACGCTATTTGTGTTCCCCTTTATTTTCTCCATAATAGTCTACATAAATATTTACGTAGACTAAGACAGCGAAAAATAAGGAATGCAAATGGCGGCGGCCGTAGCCGCCACCATTTGCGTATGCATTTTTTTTAACCCAGCAGTGATAGGTTACGTAAATCTTTATGTAGCCTATCATGTCTCTGTAAAAAAAAAAAAAAACACAAACCGACAAGACTGCAAATGGCGGCTGCGGCAGCTGGTCGGAAGACCAGCCGCCGCCACTGCTGCTGGAGCCGCCACCACTCGGAACATCTGCCCCAGGTAAGTCTCGTCCTGGGGGGGATCCGCGGGGGGTGGGGGGTGTCAGGCCATTCTGCCACAGATTTCGGGGGGCCGAATGCACTGGCATTCAGCCTCACCGAGATCCGTGGCGGAATTCTCTGACATCTCTAGTGGTGGCAGCATAACTCCAGTCTTTCTCTGATGGATCTTTTCATCCAAAAAGATTATTTGGATCTTTTCTAATCTGGCTTTAGGCCTGATTTTGGTCTTGCTAGATAATCTGAACTGGGATTGGACCAGGGGAATGTGTCCCTGTTAGTTTTGCTAAACTTCTCAGCATCACTTCATTCTATCGGTCATGGTATCCTTCTTGGAAATTTGGCTGATGTGGGATCTGGGGACACGGTTTTGCTGTGGCCCCTGTTCAGTTTGGCTGAACACTCCTAGAAGTTGTTCCTGAGGGACTGTACTTTGCTCCATCTAACCATTTATTTAGTTAGTGGAAATGTCATGCATAATATGGTGAAAATGTCCTTCGGTTAGAGAGTTTTAGGGAACGTTCTTACAGACATCTTTTGTAATAACTGGGATTAAGTTGAGATTAAGTCCTTTTATGATACTGTTCTAATAAAAAGTCATGGGCAGAGACATTGGGGAGGTGAAAGTCTCCAACCGGGGTGGGATTCACCGTTCCCAGTGTCAGCAGCTGAAACTGTGTTTGTTGTTGTTGTTGTTCAGTCGTTAAGTCGTCTCCGACTCTTCGTGACCCCATGGACCATAGCATGCCAGGCCTTCCTGTCCTCTGCTCTCTCCCAGAATGTGCTAAAGTTCATATTCATTGCATCCGTGATTCTATCTAGCCATCTCATCCTCTGCTGTCCCCTTCTCCTTTTGCCTTCAATCTTTCCCAGCATCAGGGTCTTTTCCAGGGAGTTTTCTCTTCGCATTAGGTGGCCAAAATATTTGAGCTTCAGCTTCAGTATCTGTCCTTCCAGTGAGCGCTCAGGGTTGATTTCCTTTAGGACTGACTGATTTGACCTCCTTGCAGTCCAGGGGATGCGTAAGAGTCTTCTCCAGCACCACAGTTCGAAAGCATCAATTCTTCGGCGCTCAGCCTTCCTTATAGTCCAGCTCTCACAGCCATACATTGCTACTGGGAAAACCATAGCTTTGATTATATGGACCTTCGTCGGCAAGATGATGTCTCTGCTTCTTACTATGCTATCTAGGTTTGCCATAGTTTTCCTCCCAAAGAGCAAGCGTCTTTTAATTTCATGGCTACAGTCACCGTCTGCGGTGATCTTGGAGCCCAAGAAAATAAAATCTGTCACTCACTTCTTCCATTTCTTCCCCTGCCATATGCCAGGAAGTGATGGGGCTAGATGTCATGATCTTAGTTTTCTTAATGTTGAGTTTCAAACCAGCTTTTGCACTCTCCACTTTCACCCTCAACAAGAGGCTCTTTAGATCCTCTTCGTTAGGGATGTACGAAAGTCACTTACCTTTCGCGGATTATGTTGATGGGGGGAGGCGCTCCGTCCCTCCCCCCGGAATCCTGGATGGGGGGGAGGCACTCCGTTCCCCCCCCCCGGAATCCTGGCCGGCCAGCTGTGCTCCACAGGGATTCTGCTGAGCCACTGGCCAGCTCCGCCAGCAGCCAGACATCCGGCCGCTGGCTAGCAGGGACGCAAATGGCGGTGGCCGTAGCTGCCACCGTTTGCATCCCTGCAGTCAGCCGTGATAGGCTACATAAATGTTTACGTAGCCTATCACGTCTGACTTAAAAAAACCCAACAACACACGTACGCAAATGGTGGCGGCCACGGCCGCCGCCATTTGCATTCCTTATTTTGGCACATCGTAGTCTACGTCAAGATTTACGTAGACTAAGACGGTGCAAATAGGGGGAACGCAAATAGCGTAGCGGACGCTACACTATTTGTGTTCCCCTCATTTTCGCCGTCTTAGTCTACGTAAATCTTGACGTAGACTAAGATGTGCCAAAATAAGGAACACAAATGGCGGTGGCCGTGGCCGCCGCCATTTGCGTATGCGCAGGTTTTTTTTTAAAAAAAAGTTAGACGTTATAGGCTACGTCAAGATTTACATAGCCTATCATGTTTAAAAAAAAAACTTAGCCGTGATAGGCTACGTAAATGTTTACGTAGCCTATCACATCTTTTTTTTAAACTGGAAATGGCGGCGGTGGCAGCCGGTCGGAAGACCGGCCGCCGCCGCTGCCGCAGAATTCTCTGACATCCCTAATCTTCGCTAACTGTGTTTGTAGTGTGGTCAAAATTGTGTGCATCCTTCACAATGGATGAACATATACTTCAGAACATAGTATTGTTCTGAGGCATTATCAGGGATGGGGTGGGGAAAGGAGGCAGCCACAAAGAACTGACGTTTTAAGACAGGGGTCCCCAACGCAGCACCCACAGGTGGAACCTACACAGTGCTTTACTCTTTGCCCCCTTAAAAAAAAAAATCATGGAAAAAAGATAGTGTGCCATCCTGTTTCTGAACCTTCCTGATCCTGAACCTCTCACTGATCAGCTGTTCATCCAGGGGGAGGGGGAAGAAAGCAAGGCGAAGGGGGAGAGTGGAGAGGGAGACTAGATGCTAGAAGGAGAAGAAACAGTGACGTAAAGAAGTGGTGGTGGGGAAGAAATAGCAAGGCTAGAGGCTGGGAGTGGAGAGAAACAGCAAGAGAAAGGGGTGAGTGGGAGAGAAAGAAGGCTAGGGGCTAGGAAGGGAAAGAAAGAACTAGGGCAGGGATGGATGGGAAAGGGAGAGAAATAGTGAGGAAAGGGGTTGGGGGAGAGAAATAGTAAGGCTAGAGGCTGGGAGGAAAGCGAGAGAGATAAAGAGGAGCGGAGGGGAAAGGTCTGTGTGGATGGGAAAAGACTGAGCAGACCAGGAACCAACTCTTTTCGTTTCACCCTCCCTCCCAGCCTCTAGCCTTGCTAATCCTCTTCCCCTACCTCTTGACTAGCCACTCCCCCATGGCAGCCATTATGTGAGTAGCCTCATCCTCCATGGGAGTCATTTTATGGTGGCGCCGACAGCAGTTTCTTACATTCCCAAATATGCTCACAGGGCCAAAAAGGCTGGGGACCCCTGTTTTAGGATATAAATTTGCAAAGTAGCCCTCTTTATCAGGGAGGGTGAGGAAAAGAAAAATCTTTGCCATCTTCTCAATATGTCTTCTGAGAAATTTCAGCTTAATAATAGCAACAACAACAAATGCAACATACTAAGCTTAAAAATCAACCAATATTATTAACAGTTGGGGGGGGGGAAATCAGAGTAGTAATCAAGACAGCAAATGCTCTCCTTAATTAAATGCCAGCAACACATTGCCAGATCAGTCCTAACGATGTTTACCTGGAAATAAGTCCCACTGATCTCACCCAAACACACCCAAGGCTTGGCATGCCAAAGTTCAGAATCAACATTACGAGGTCTTGGAAAACTCTCCCACCTCCTCCCTTGCAGCTGTTCTGCTCATGTCTCTACAATCATAAAGCTTATTTGGGGAGTCAAGCAAGAACAAATTTCACTTAACAAGCACTGAATTACAGATGGTTTCATTAGTCAATTATGCAGAAATTCTGAGAACTTCAAGCAACCTGTCTCTGCACAGGTGTCATGCAGAAGGATTGGTGAGAGGAAGATGAAACTGCCTTGTCAAACTAACAGCAGGATTAATGGCAAAAACATATCATCCAGTTTGCTCTTAAGCCCGACAGGGGCCCCATCCAAATTCTAGTGATGCAACTAGGTATTTATTTCCCCAATGGTTTTACATCAGGGTTAAGGTACTTAGCAATGGAACCTGGGCAAAAGCAATCCTAATGTTACACGTATATCCTTGTTTTGTTCATTCGAATTATTATTCTTTAAGTGTCTTTACCATTATGGCCTCCAAGACAGTTCAAAATCATTAGAAAACAAAGAAACAAAACAAAACAAAAAGAATGAAATATAAAGTGTAAAATACAATATGACAATAAAAAAACAAACCCAGAGAACTGCAGATAGATAGATAGATAGATAGATAGATAGATAGATAGACAGACAGACAGACAGACAGACAGACAGATAGATATTCATAGAAACCAGCAGAGAAATAACTCATAGCAAGGGGATCAATGTATACATGTATATCAGCCCAAAAGGGCTTTGTGAAAAATGAAATTCATAGAATCATAGAATAGTAGGGTTGGAAGGGGCCTACAAGGCCATCGAGTCCAATCCCCTGCTCAGTGCAGGAATCCAAGTCAGAGCATCCCTGACAGATGGCTGTCCAGCCTCATCTTGAATGCCTCCAGTGTGGGAGAATCCACCACCTCCCTAGGTCATTGGTTCCATTGTCGTATTGCTTTAACAGTCAGGAAGTTTCTCCTGATGTTCAGCCGGAATCTGGCTTCCTGTAACTTGAGACCATTTTTCCGTGCCCTGCTTTCTGGGATGATCGAGAAGAGATTCTGGCCTTCCTCTCTGTGACAACCTTTCAAGTACTTGAAAAGTGCTATCATATCTCCCCTCAGTCTTCTCTTCTCAAGGCTAAACATGCCCAGTTCTTTCAGACTCTCTTCATTAGGGATGGCAGAGAATTACACCACAGATTTCAGTGAGGCTGAATGCACTGGCATTCGGCCCCCCAAAATCTGTGGCGGAACGGCCTGCCACCCCCCCCCCCCCGCAGATTCCCCCCAGGATGAGGCTTACCTGGGGCGGATGTTTCGGATGGCGGCGAGTCTGGTGGCGGGTCCAGCGGTGGCAGCTGGTCTTTCAACTGGCTGCCACGGCCGCCATTTCCATCCTGGTCTTTGTCATGATAGGCTATGTAAGTATTTACATAGGCTATCACGGCAGGCCAAGCAAAACAAAAAAAAACGGCGTACGCAAATGGCGGCTGCTATGGCGGCCAACATTTGCGTTCCCTATTTTTTGCCATTTTAGCCTACGTAAATGTTTACGTAGGCTACTACTGCAAAAAAAGGGGAACACAAATAGCGTAGTGGGTACATTTTACGTTCCTTTTTTTTTTCACCATTTTAGCCGATGTAAATATTTACGTAAGCTGTTATGGCGGAAAAAAAGGAACATAAATAGCACCCACTATGCTATTTGCGTTCCCCTTTTTTTCGCTGTAATACACTATGTAAATATTTACGTAGGCTAAATCGGTGAAAAATAGGGAATGCAAATGGCGGCTGCCGTAGCCGCCGCCATTTGCGTACGTGGTTTTTTATTTTTTATTTTTTTGCCCAGTCATGATAGGCTATGTAAATACTTATGTAGCCTATCATGGCAGCCTGGCTGGACGCAAATGGCGGCTGCTACAGCGGCCGCCATTTGCGTCCGCAGCAGCCCGTCCGCGTCCGGAACTCCAGCTGCGGACGGGCCTGGCCGGCTGCTCCGCAGAGCTGCCACGGAGCGGAGCCGGTCAGGCAGGATTCTGGAGGGGAGGACTGGATTGCCTCCCCCACGTCGAGGATTCCAGGGGGAGGGACGGAGTGCCTCCCCCCCACCGCGAATCAATTCCGCGAACAGGTAAGTGACTTTCGTACATCCCTACTCTTCATAGGGCTTTGTTTCCAGTCCCCTGATCATCTTTGTTGCCCTCCTGAACCCTCTCCAGTTTGTCTGCATCATTCTTAAAGTGTGGTGGCCAGAACTGGACACAGTACTCCAGATGAGGCCTAACCAGTGCTGAGTAGAGGGGAACTAGTACTTCCCAGGATTTGGAAGCTATGCTTCTGTGAATGCAGCCCAAAATAGCATTTGCCTTCTTTGCAGCCACATCACATTGTTGGCTCATATTCAGCTTGTGATCGACAACAAAGAGGTCTTCCCAGTTTGCTGGAAAATTATTAAGAAAGGGGCCGATCATTCCACATGTGTAGGGCCGGTGTCAGCACTAGGGATGTACAGATCCCCTTACCTGGGGTCTGTGGGGGGGTCAGCAGGCGGGAGGAGGCAATCTGGTCCTCCCCCCAGAATCCTCCCTGGCCAGCTCCACTCCTTGGGAAGTCTGCGGAGCCGCCAGCCGGCTCCGGCCACTTCCATACTTTCGGCCATGGCCGGTCTGCAGACGCAAATGACGTCCAGCATAGGGGACGCCATTTGCACCCCTGCCGTTGGCTGTGATTGGCTACGTAAATATTTACGTAGCTTATCATGGCAAAGAGCAGGGACGCAAATGGAGTCCGCTATGCCAGATGCCATTTTGTTCCGCAACCCAGCAGCGGATGGCTATGGAATGAAGACGGCAACCTGGACCAGCCGCCGCCAAGTAGGTTCCGTCCCGGGGGATTTCAGGGGGTGGCGGGGGGGTAGTCTGTTCTGCCATGGACCCTGGGGGGCCAGATTCCAAAGAATCCAACCTCATTGGAGTCCGTGGTGGATTTCTCCGCCATCCCTCGTCAGCACCTGAAATACTCAAGCATTTGCTGGGGCTCTCATGCCCCAGCAGGTCCCTCCACAACTGGTATATAGCATGTCTGGGTCCCCAGCATCACTACCACTGATTTTTCCCCAGGCATTTCCACCAGCACCATGTCTCATGCCCAGCAGCAATAGACCTGCCAATCATCCCCTCCCAATGGATTCACCAGGGTAGGCATGGCCAGGGACATACTGAGGGCCCTAACCCCAACTTTCCAGTTTCTTATTTCATATATCTCTGACCTTCTGAACATCTACTTTATCACAAGCTGAAATGTTAAAACAGAGGGGGGGGGAAGCCTGAGAAACTTCTCTAATCTTATTGGAAATCTTCTGGAATTCCTCAAAGTCCTGGCAGATGTTTTGTGTGAGGAGGAATGCCCCCATTTGCTTTGAATTGCATTTTAGGCAAAATTGGATAGGAACAGATGAATGTGCAGAACCCTCTGAGAATTTTTGCTAGTCTTATCAAATTTCTCTTTTGAAATTCCTCAGCTATTTTGCCTGAGGAAGATTCAAAATACACTTTTTGAATTCCAATTTTAGGTGGAACTTTGGTAGCAACTCTGTATCTCAGGCAACACAGCTGTATTCAGCTGGACAGATAGCTGGTTTGTGGAAATGGAGAAACAATTTAATCTCCCTATTAGAAATAGTTTAAGACCACCTTTTTTTGTTGTTCAAATGTAGGGATGTACGAAAGTCACTTACCTTTTCGCGGAATCATTCGTGGTGGGGGGGAGGCACTCTGTCCCTCCCCCCGGAATCCTCAATGCGGGGGGAGGCGATCCGGTCCTCCCCCCCGGAATCCTCGACGGCCGGCTCTGGGCCATCCACAGTCGGATTTCCAGCTGCGGACAGGCTGCTGCGGACACAAATGGCGGCCACCATTTGCGTCCAGCCAGGCAGCCGTGATAGGCTACGTAAGAATTATCACGGCTAACCCCCCCAAAAAAAAACCTGAGCATATGCAAATGGCGGCAGCTCCAGCGGCCACCATTTGCATTCCCTATTTTTTGCCAATTTATCTTAAATATTTATGTAAGATAAATCGGCGAAAAATAGGGAACACAAATGGCGGCCACTGTAGCTGCCGCCATTTGCATACGCTCTTTTTTGGGGGGGGGTTAGCTGTGATAGGCTATGTAAATTCTTACATAGCCTATCACAGCTGCAACGACGGCAATGGCAGCGGCAGCAGCCCGGCTGTGGCCAGCCAGGAGACCAGCCACCACCGCTGCTGCCGCCGCCCCCACTGCCGGAGCTGCCACCGCCACCGCTGGAGCCGCTGCCACCAGAACTGCCACCACATCCGCCTCATCCATCCCAGGTAAGTGCCATCCCAGGGGGATTCTGTGGGGGGGGGGGCAGGAGGCCATTCCTCCATGGGTTTCGGGGGGGCGAATGCACTGGCATTCGGCCTCACTGAAATCCGTGGCAGAATTCTCTGCCATCCCTATTCAAATGAAGAAACCACGATTATACTAAAAGCGAAGGAATATGAGACAGCCACAATATTTTTCCTATATTTCTGGAGCAGGAATTGAGGATATGGTCGGTCTCCAATATGACCGCTCCACCTAGGCTGGTTCCATGGCACTGCAGAAGTAATTGTTTGTGCAACTGGGCTTTCCTTCTCCTAAAAATAACCCCAGAAACAAAGAGACACGCAAATTTTTGGATCATGACACGTCAACAGAGCTGCCTTCTGTGAGCTTTGCTGACCTGTCCCATTCTGGAAACAAGCAGTTATACTCATTTTGGGATATTTTGAGAAGCATGAAAGCCCTGTTGTGCAAGTGCATGGTCACAATAGGATACCACCCAAAGTCCCTATGTGTCTTATTATCCATCATAGAATCATAGAGTTGGAAGGAGCCTTGGCAGTTTTCTAGTCCAATCTCCTGGATTTGATCCATCTGTGTATATCCAAAGGATGTACGGATTTTGTTAAATCCATTCTGTGTTTCATGGATTGTCAGGTGTCTTTTGTTCCATCATCTGCTCACTGATGGAATTGTACTTTATGTTCCTGTTTGCCAATGCAGTAATCTGTACTTGTGCAAATGCGCACTTGCGCAAAGGTGCAAAAGCGCAAAGGTGCAAAAGCACTAATGCGCATGTGTGCTAATGTGCAGTTGGGCAAATGCATATTTGCATGCATCTCTCCCCCAAAGTAAATGTGTGACTTCGAAAAAATCAGTCTGCTGCAGAATCTGTATGTTGGATTCATAGAAATTCAAATCATTTGAATCCCTTGCAGATTTCTCCGACATCCCTAATTGTCAGGGTGGACACTGAGCCCATAGAATCCCAGAGTAGTTCTGATTCTGAGGAAGAGCAGTCGCTCCTAGGAGAGGAGCACGCTCCTCTTTCCCAGGGCCAACAGCTGACGGAGATTCCTCCCACCAGCATTCCTAGCGTAGATAGCAGTCCAGGGAGTGACAGAGCGCGGGTAACAGACTTGGTGGACGCGCGACGCCGATGCAGAGAGCAGCGCCAAATGGAGGAATCTCAGAAAACTATGCACAGAAAGGAGGCGTAGTGCCCGGTTGGTGCTCAAACAACGGCTGCACCCAGAGGATCCAAGGGAAAAGGGGAGGGACTCTCCCTAGTCCTTAAGTTCAGAGGTCTGCCAGTAATTCCCTTTCAAACGGGGACCAACTGTTCCAACTTAGGGCATAGGTACTCTGCTGCTCAGATCTAGTTGCTAATGGTAGAGTTGTTAAGTTGTAAAAGAAGAATAAAGCTTTGAAAGGAATCCCTTTGTCTGTGTCTGGACTTGGCTACTGGATTAGACTGAGAGAGGCCTCCAAGGAGCCCTTCACACTAATTAGAGATATCAAGGGGAACTTGCAACAAAACATTGTAGCATATCCTCAGCCTCTAACAGGAGCGTGCCTGTTGAACATGCCAGCCAGACAGCAATGGTCTCCTCCAGGATTGTTTTCTGGTTCATTTTTGTTACTGTTCTTGTGTGTGTGTTTGTTTCAAATTCACTATTCAATATTCTGTAACTCCTAGATGTGACTGAGCATTCTCAGTCCCTATTGGCTTGTTCTTGCTTGTTTTTCTTTTTTTTATTTTAATTGACCAACTTATAGACTTCTGCATACCTAAGAAGCCCCTCAAACACGTGGAGACTAGGGATGGAAGAACTAGTGATTTTTGAGCTCACCAGAATTCTCCAAAATGCAGTTCCAAGCTTCTTTTGCTTCACTCCCATTTTTATTTTCAATCTTTTTTTCTTTTTTTTTGGCTCATTCAAATGGGAAAAGTGCACATTTCTAATGAGAAAAATGCACATTCCTGCACATATTTTTCAAAAGTGTGCACATTTCCTGCATTGACTAAAATGTAAAAATGTGCATTTTGAAAAATGTGCATTTTTATAAGTGATCAAAATTTTCATTAACTTGTGAACATTTCTTGAAAAGAAAAGTCTATTTGTGTTCACATTCAGGATTGCAAACATGACACTTTTGGATGATTTGTGAACATAAACAAGATTCTCTTCCATCCGTTGTAGAATCCTACACCTTCTTTTTGGGTGTCCCTGTTTCACTTCCAACCTTGAACCACCCTAGATCTCCATTAGAAGCTATAATGACCGTGAATGACTTGGTCAATAAAAGCTGCACATCAGATTGGACTGAAGGTGAACCATCATGGAGAGAGGGAAAAAACACAAAAAACTAGTAGTGTGTGTGTGTTTTTTGCATTGACAACTAAATAATGTGTTGCAGATTAAGCGAATATGAGTAGCCCTATATAGGTGTTCAACCTGCTCACGTGAGAGCTAGAAGTGGGGAGAGGACATGAGTGTTCATGTAAGGCTGCCCCCAACATTCCCTTCTCGGCCTGCTCAGTCCCTGACCTTCTTGAGGGGGAAAGGTATGAAGGGATTCTCCTTGCATTTGCATTTTCTTGAACATGAGTAGAAGCCCCTGCATGACTGGTTGAGGGTCCCAGGGCATGGTCTGAAGGCACATGAGGCAGCCACCTTGCTGAAGCTAAGCAGGTTTGGGTCTAGTCAGTGCTTGGAGGGTAGGCTAACTGGAAATCACATGTAGCCACCTTGAGTTCCATGATGGAAGAAAGGTGGGATATAAATGTAACAAATAAAATAAATAAATAATAATACTCACATTCAAGCAAACATATGCAAAAGCCCTTTTCAGAACTTGCCACTCAGTGCCCACCAACAGGGACAGCTAGGGTGGAGCCAGGTTCTACAGGAACATTGGGGCTTGCATGGATATTGTCCTCAACCCCCCACCCTTTTAGCCCTCATATGTGCATGATGAATGTCTGCGTAGGGTTAATGACTCCTGGCATTTGCCACCTCCATCCAACTCTCTCCTCAGAATAATGAATAGACAGAGATTAGCAGATGTTTTGGGTTGTCTGCATTCCAGAAAAAGAAATAGTGAAAGTGGGCGGGGGGGGGGGGAGAATTGTGACAGTACTATGTAGTTAGTTCATTAACAGTAAAGAGCCTAGTTGGACATGACATAAGTGCTTGTCCCATTAGCATGCCTGCCTCTGACACGTAGAACACATATGACCTTAACACTGACAAGAACTAAATGGATGTCTCATTAATCCAGTTTAGGTTAAGGCAGCTTCTCTCACATTACGAATTTTCAGAAAAGAGAGGAAGGATTAGAGAACGTGACCCAACAGTTTTCTTTTATGGAAGATGCTAACATTACATGGAGTCATTCTGATCCTGTGATCTTTCTTAATTAACTTCTCTGGAGCCTGCTCATATTTTAGTCTTGAACTTTCCATGTCAGATTGAAGTAAGTGTCAGTTTTGAATATGTGATACTCTAGCACATGGATTACAAAGCTGGGAGGTTCACTGCACATCTCTCTCTCTCTCTCTCTCTCTCTCATCCTGCTGAGAATAAGGATCTACTTGCAGTACATCCTATATACTAATAACGAACTCTCCACACATGGATCTTATATAGTCAAAACAGAATCACTGGTGCACAAGTTTGGAGGTATCAACAGGCTTGGAGAAGCTCTGTTTACAGAAGTACAATACATATTTTGTGGGGAAAACACACTCATACAAAGCAGCTCAATAGGGTCTCTGAGCATGTTCAGCAAGCATGGAATATTGACTGACTGTTGGGCAGGAATGGGGGGACTGGAAATAATTTGTCTGGAAATGGCAGGGATGTGTGGGAATTAGGGATGACCATCACTGTGAAATCCAGCCCTCTTGGAGCTCGACAGACTCCAAGCTCAACCTGGCACACATTTGCGGGCCGAGCCATGGGGCTTTTCCCAAAATTATGCAAATTATGTCTGCAGTTGGCACAATTTCCACAAATTATGGCCAGAATTTGTGTGAATCATGCAAATTGCACCCCAGAATTTGCACAAATTTCTATTTACGTATATTAAAAAACCTCTGCCATGTGCAAAAAAATCTGCAAGCTTGACTGACTTGGTGCAGACTGAGTCAGGCCAGCTGGCGGGGAAATGAGCCAAAGTCCAGGGGGGCTGATCTGATGAAAGCTCGGGAAAGCTCGGGAAGCTCCACCCCTGGATGGATTCCTCTGACATCCCTAGTGGGAATTCAGCAGGTAAGCGGCTTTGCTGGGCACTCAGAGGCACCTTTATGGTGATTGGAAGTCTAGAGGCCTGCAGCTCAGGGCTATGCAACCCATAACCCAGGATGGGGTTTGCCTTTGAGACCAACCTGCCTCCCCTTCCCAGAGTTGTGAGGCACCAGGTGGAGATGACTCAGGGAAGCCTCCCCTTACACATATTTGTAACCTTCCGGAATGGGCAGGCCATATCCAGCTTCTTGACCAAGACAGAGTGGCTCATCTGACAAAGCGGGCCAGCTACCTGCATGTCAGTTAGTTACATTCCCACACTTGCACATGCAGATCCTGGGAGGGAAGACTTTCCTGGCTCAAATAAAGAGGCCCTATATAATGTATGCATGCTATATTAATGAATGTGTTTTCATTGTAAAATGTTACCCAGGTAAGAAAGGATTAATAATGTGTTAGGAAGTGAGTGAAAAGTGGGAGAGGCTTGTGTGTGTGTGTGTGTGTGAGGATTCTGAGGTTATAAGGAATGAAGTGACAGTTAGATAGGGCCTTAGGGATCATGTTAGCAACATCTAGTGTATAGGACGGTAGAAGGGGGTAGAGTAAGCTGGAAAGTTAGGACCAAGCATTAATGAATATGAATAATAATAACATATAACTCTTCTTGTGTTAAATTAAATTTTGTTTGTTTGTCTTAAATACAGATTCCCATGTGTTGATTGAATTGTTATGCTACCATTACTAAATCTATTTCCTTGCTACTTGTCCTGTAGTGGGTTGAGAGAACCAACTCAGCATATTGAGTTTCTCTGGAAACCAGAGAGAGTAAAAGGGCTGGAAGTTCAGTGTCAGTGGGAACAACTCATCCAGGTGAAAGCAGGCATTTCCTGAAGGGTTTGTTTCTCAGTTTCAGAGGAGGAGGCTGGGGAAAAGGTGGAACCCAGGCAGGTAAGTCACACCTTAGGTCACCCAGACTCTGGTGGCTGTGTCGTCATTCCTGTTTCCTTCTCCAACTGCAAGAAGGCCAAGCAAAGCTGTGAAAGCTACTGGGGTCACATTGTTACTGAGCTGCTTCACCCTAACAAAAAATAACACCGCCCTAGAAGAAGTTGTTATGGTTTATTTGCTTTCGGATTCCTATGCAAGAACACCATGTCTCCCAGTGTAACAGAGGATCAATTCACATCATTTGGGTGGGGCGGGGTGTGTGTTCCAAATTGAAGGGGTGCTGCTTTTAATTCTCTTTTGAGATTTTCAAATTAGTGCACTGTGACCTGTTATGGTAGAATAAGACTCACCCGACACTTTTATCAGAGCTGGCTCTAGGATTTTGTGGTTCTAAAGGGAAAAGGCTGTTTGTAGCCTCTTCCCTCAGTTCTTCTTCAGAGGAAGATGTGCAGCTGACACATTATGCCAGTTTTCTCCGAAATCACTTGACTGTGTTCATAGGTTTGCAGTGTGCATACGACTGCTGGGTAGAACTATCTCTTCCAAACCACTCTGCTTCTGCAGCTGCCACCCATTAGTACTACATAAGAAATTATATTCTCTGGCCTAGTTACTACTGAGGTAGTAAATCTATGTCTAGGCTGCACCACTCCAGCTTGTGGGTGGGGCCTACATGCCCCTCCACATGAAATAAATTGCCTTCCAATAACAAACTAACATGTAAGAGGCAAGCGTCCTAACCTAGCCAGAGAGCTCCAGCAACCCCAACTGAGGCAAGTTGGCTAGAAAGACTGTGATTGACCCAAAGTCACCCCAAGAGATTTATGGCTAAGCAGAGACTTGAGCCTATGGCTTCCCAGCACAACTCAACACTTGACTGACTGTACCATAATGTGCCTATCTGATATACATTTGCATAGAGAAGACATTCAGACTGTACCTGCTTTTCACAGTCTTATGTATCTGCCATCTGAGGCTAACAGTTTAGGCAGGGCCCAAAGTTCAGTGGTAGAGACCATGCATTGTACAGAGAAGGTTTCAGGTTCAATCCCCAATTAAAAGAGCCTCAGATACCAATCCTGGAAAACACCCACCAGTCAGAGTAGACTTAGGGAGCACCTTCTCCCCAATGTCCCAGACTGCCACCTAAGGTCCTCTGAGGGCTCTCTGCTGAGGCTGCCTAATGTGGGATTGGCAGCCACACGCAAGAGGACCCTCTCCTTTGCTGTTCCTCAGTTGTGGAATGACCTGCCGGTTGAAATGCACCTGCTGACCTCGTTGAAGGTTTTTAAGCAGGCATCAAAGATACTATTATTCCAGCAGGCTGTCGCTTTTTAGAACTCTTGTTCCTTTTGCTGACTCTTGTATACTGTTTGGATGCTGTGTTGTTTTTATTGTTGGATTTTTTGTTAAATTGTTTTTAACTTTGTAAGCCACCTAGAGTATTTGTATATAGGTGGGTTATAAACTGAATAAATAATAATAAATAATAACTATACCAGTCTAGATGGACCAAAGGCCTGACCCCAGTATAAAGCAGACTCATATGTTCAACACTTTCTATATCTGCTGGTGTGCTCTAGTCGATGAAACGGTTAGCATGCCATGATACGACTCTCTTTTGTGTTTGACACACTGCTTCTTGTGGGAATATTTGCATATGTCTCATCTGATAACAACTGCCCTTCTCAGGTGAATAACATTGACATACAAATCTCTTTCAGCTGACTTGAGTATATCTGCTTAAGTGGTTTTAACCTCTGGAACCTTTTTGTCTTTTTGGTTAAGGACCCCTCCAGAACCCTGTATCTGTCGATTGTCAGTTGGTATTCAAGCTTGTTCATATTATTACCTATAGTAGTGGTGTGTGTGTGTTTTAGCAGTTCAGTTTTTACCAATTCTTACATGTTTCAAATGCAGCCATATAATTAATTTATGTTTAATTATTTCAGAGTTTTAATTATTGTGTCTTCATGGAAAGCAGTTGAGAGACAGATGGAAGACCTTTGCGCAATAAAGCACTTGAACTCGCTCATAGTAACTAACAGACAAGGGGATGCTCAGGTACCTGAATAAGCTTTGAAAGGTTAATTACCATTAATCATTGCGAGATGCAGGCTTATTATCCATTCATAAATGCAAAACAAATCCCTTTTGCTGACAAGCAAAGTTTTAAAATTGACCTCTTATTGCTGATTAGGTTCTGCAGAATTCAATAGTGGGAAAATGAAGAACAGTTTCAAGAACTATGTGTTTATTACACACATACACCCACAATCTTACATTCAAAATTTAGACTGGTGGCCCAAATTGTGTTGCAATCAATCAGGTTATTACTATGCATGTTTACTTGGAAGAAAGTCCCACTGAGTATAATGCAGCTTACTCTAGAGTAAGTATTACAGTATTGCTGCCACGCAGTACAGTTCCAAACCATGTTTATTCAGAAGTAAGCCTTACTGGAAGCCATAGGACTTTGCGAGTGGAGATGGGTCAAAGAAGAGTCGAACAACAAGGCTTGGGTTGAAAATTGGGCCACATTTATTGAAAATATCTGCAAAGGGGTACCTAGGATGGGCAGCTGACTGTGCTAGTGACTAGCTGGCACTTCTTGGGCAAAAACACACTCAGCCTGAGGGGTGGCATCAATCTCGCCACCCCTCCGGACTGCCCCTTCTGGGGGAGGTAGACATTCCTCTGTCACCCCCTCCTGTTGCTGCCAAACAACTGGACACCGCCCTCCCTGTAGAACTCCCTCCTTGTCCACAGAATTTCCTGGTGGGTGATGGATCCATCATCATGTCCAGATAGCCCCGAGCCATTTCTCTGTTAACTTTCCAACGTGACCTGTCAATGGCAGCATCATTCTGAGCCTTCCAATTGATCCACGGGAGCATCGAGGACCACAGTATGGCTACTTCTGGCCAGCTATGCCAGACCACCTGCAAAACAACCAAGGCCTGCTTGATCAGGTCTTTACCTGGCTTACAGCCCAAGTCGTTCCCCCCAGTGTGCAGCACCAGGACCTGCAGAGGAAAACAGACCAAACCTTGGTGGAACAGGGTGGAGAGGAGGGTCTCCCACCGCATACCCTGTCTGCCAAGCCACTGGATTGAAACATGTTGGGGTAACTGAAGCTGGGATCCGAAGGCTGACGTAGAAGCCCTTCGTGCAGCCCAAAACACCATACTGTGCCCACATATGAGCACCCATACTGGCATATGTCGAGTCCAATGATCTACAGAATAAGAACATTAGGGGAAGCGAAGAGAAAATTTATCATGAAGAGGCAGGCAAATTGCAAACATACGACCAGAAAGCTCTGGAGCACCATCTTCCTACAGCCATCCCATGCCTGTGTGAAAAAACTAGGGATGGCGGAGAATTTCTCCCCGAATCTTCGGGAGGCCGAGCGCCGATGCATTCGGCCCCCCAAAGTTGGTTGGGAAATTCTCCGCCGGCCCCCCGCCCCCCCAGGATGGGACTTACCTCCTGCGAATGTCCCTCTTGGCGGCGGGTCCCAGCGGCGGTTTGGCATCGGTTCGTCGAGGGCAGGGGCGGCGGCCGGTCTTCCGACCGGCTGCCGCCCCCGCTATTGCAAAAAAAAAAAAAAACTAAAGTAAAAAAAACCAAAAACACCCATGATAGGCTACGTAACGATTTACATAGCCTATCAAGGCTAGATTTCCAAAGTCAGCCGTGATAGGCTACATAAATCGTCATGTAGCCTATCACGGGTGACTTTAAAAAAAAAAAAAGTGTGTACGCAAATTTGCATTCCTTATTTTGGCACGTCTAGTCTACGTAAAGATTTACGTAGACTACGGCGAAAATAAGGGCTCGCTATTTGCATTGCCCTTATTTTCGCCGTAATCTACATAAATCTTTATGTAGACTAGACGTGCCAATATAAGGAACGCAAATGGCAGCGCCCCATGGGCGCCACCATTTGCGTACACGCTTTTTTTTTTCTAAAGTCACCCGTGATAGGCTACATGACGATTTACGTAGCCTATCACAGCTGACTTTGGAAATCTAGCCGTGATAGGCTACGTAAATCGTCACGTAGCCTATCATGGGGTCTTTTTTTTTTTTACTTTCGTGTTCGCAGCCGGGCGAGGCGGGAAGCCTCCTCCCCAGCCTGAATTTCGGCCAGGCGAGGCGGGAAGCCTCCCCCCCGGCCTGAATTTCGGCCGGGCGAGGCGGGAAGCCTCCCCCCCGGCCTGAATTTCGGCCGGGCGAGGCGGAAAGCCTCCCCCCCCTGGCCTGAACTTCGCGGGGGGAGCAGCGAAGCGCTCCCCCCCACCGCGAAAAAGCTGCGAGAAAAGGTAAGTGACTTTCGTTCACCCCTAGTTCTGAATCAAAAATGACCAAGACCTAGCATGGATAAAGCTGACTTGGTGACCGTCCAGAATTGAAACCTTTCCAACAGGGAACCATCAGAGTGACAAAAAATGAGAGTATCTCAAGGCCCTCCCAGACAAGTCAGATTTGGAAGCCCAAACCAACTCTGAAATCCTAAGGCGCCGCAAGGCCGTTAAGGCTGCTGCTCAGGACAGGAAAGCCTGATACTGGGAAGCGCAAATGGAGGGCCATAATCTCCAAAGCCTGAGAAGGAAATCTGAAGAAAGAGGGCAGCCAGAATCTGCTATAGTGGGTGACATCCGTGCCCAACCCTGCACTACTTGCCTAACCCTGAAATCTGACAAATAGTCATCAACTCCCTTCATTTTGGCCCAGAAGGCTATTGTGGTAAGCTTGCCATTTATGGTCCAGGCGAATAGCCCATTGTTCTTTAGGTATATGCAGAATTGCAGCAAGTGCTCAATAGGTAAGGGCCATGAATTCTAAAACTGAAGTTCACTTCTGAAGGCATGGAACTGTTTACCTGCTCTGTCATAGGCAGCTCTAGTGCTGGGAGCTATGGATTTCAGCATAGTGTGCTTGGCTTCAGAACGCCAGTTTCCCATAGTCCTGCAGGCATGGGGTCTGGTAATGGATGTGCCCAGTGAATTAATAACGTGCACAGTGGCCATGTTGTCACACCAAAAGAGGGCTACTGAGTTGGCCAGCAGATCAGCCCAAATGTGCACCGCCACGTAAATAGGGAAAAATTCCAGAAAGGTAAGGTCCTGACAGATTCCTGCAGCAGCCCAGACTCTCTGGCCATTTGCCCGAGGCATCACCAATCCTGCCATATGAGACCGGAACCCAGGGCCCCAGCGGCACCTGAATAAATCTGCAGATCGGCTTTGAGGAGCAGCACACATCTCTGGAAGGAGACCCCATTGAAATCCCACAGAAATGGAAGCCATACCCGCAGATCCATGTGCAGAGGGAGTGACCCTGGTCCGATGGTGTGGCAGCTGATAGGCTTTGCACAGCCCCAACAGAGACGGTGCAGGAAGGCCCAGCCAGGAGCGACTATCCTGGATGCAAAATTCAAATGCCATACAACTTCTTGCAGGGCCCTGAGGGAGACCTTACAAAGGAGTAAAATCGCCTGGAGCTTTGCCCGAAGGAGAGGGAGTTCGTCCTGAGGGAGGCGTGAACCTTGCTCAAGGGCATCTAACATCAACCCTAAGAACGTTAAAGTGGCGGCAGGGCCCTCTGTCTTCTTGCGAGCCAAAGGAACACCGAGGTCAATGGAAAGGGATATGAATGGGCACATTAAGTTAGAACATTGACTACAGTCTTTAGGCCCTGCGAACGAGAAATCATCTAAATAATGGACCATGTTCTGTAAGCCCGACCTATCCCTCACAGCCCAGTCCAGAAAGGTGCTGAACTCCTTGAACATGGCTCAAGAGATGGAGCATCCCCCCGGGAGGGCATGATTGGTCTAAAACCTACCCTGAAAACAAACCAATAGATTGAAGTCTGCTAGGCCAATAGGCAAAATGCGAAAGGCGGACTTTATATCACACCTTCCCATCAGTGCCCCGTGGCCAAGATCCCAGATCATGACAACTGCCTCCTCGAAAGAGGCCTATCGCATGGAGCAAAGAAGTTCTGGAATCTCGTCATTAATGGACTGGCCTTTGGGGAAAGAGAGGCTATGAATTAACTCAAACTCCCCAGCGGGTTCCTTGGGCACTATCCCTAGAGGGAAAATCCTAAGGTTGGGAATTGGGGGCAAGAAAAAGGGGTCTATAACCATCCTGCTAGTACTTTCTTGTTGATTTTTCTCATGAACCAAGCGATGCATGGCTAGGATGGATTGCCAAATGCGAGCGAAATATGGCCTGTGCTGACCTTGAAAAGGGATCCTCTAACCTGGCGTGAAGCCGTTTTCCAAGTAGATTGCGTCTTCCCTGTTAGGGTAGTGTCGTAAAAGCTGAATGAGTGGCCCACTCTTAACTGGGCCAGGGCCCTTTAGGAGGGGGCAGTTGTCCGCTACCGGGCTTCCTACAGCCCAGGCCTACCATTGGGGGATCCTGCCATCCCCAGGTCCTTGGGCAAGAAGGGCATGAGTGCTGACTGCTTCAAATGGAGTACTCATGGTGAAAACGGCACAGGTTCCGGGAGCAGGAGCCTTGGGGCTATAGTCCAAGCACAGCTAGCAGGAATGAACCGCTGGACCCACAACAGGCCAGGGGGCCATTGTGAGAGACAGCTTGGCGAGGATGTGGACGCTGTCAGATCTGTTGCCGGAACTCGGGGTCATAAATTGTAGGGATGTACGAAATTGCCCTTACCTGTCTCCGCTGGGTTCTGCTGGGGGGGGAGGAGGCGCTCTGTCCCTCCCCCAGGAATCCTGGCCGGCTGGCTCCGCTCCACGGGGATTCCGCAGAGCTGCCGGCTGGCTAGCAGGGACGCAAATGGCAGCAGCCGTAGCCGATGCCGTTTGTGTCCCTGTAGTCAGCCGTGATAGGCTACGTAAATCTTTACATAGCCTATCACGTCTGACTTTAAAAAAAAACCAACCTGACACACAGGCTGAAGGTGAAGGCCTCAGAGGCCCAGAAGCACTTTAAGGGGCGCTAGCCAAAAAATTGCCCACCCCCAATGACGCCAAACCTGTGGGCCGAGGGCCCAAAGAAAGCCGGCGCAGGCAGAGAAGGCCCCAGATGGAGGATCTGGGGCGTTGGGTCAGGGCAGGCCCAGCTTTCGCCGCATCATGGGTGGCAATGAGCACAGCACGCAACCCGCCAGCAGGTGGCAGCCGCAAGGAGGAGGCACGGGCGCGCACGCGGCCTGGCAAGGCTGCTGGCACCGGACAGGTGCGGCTAGAGCCATCCACCGCCAGTGACGAACCACAGCCCGCCACCACATGAGGGCAAGCAGTGGCACAGGGGGGCAATAAGGGGTGCACGATGACCGCTTGCACCCCTGAGGAAGCACCACATGCCGGTGGCAGCAAGGATGAGCCAGCCGGCACTGGCCACTGCATCTGCCGTGGCCTGAGGGCAGGCGGGAGGCTCAAGAGAAGGCGTGGGATGCGCACGTGGCTTGGCGCAGCCGCCAACGCCCATCCGATGTGGCTACCAGCCGCTGTCAGCGACGGGGATGAGCTGCAGCCCGATGCCACATTCGCCCCTGTGGACAAGTGGAGGGGCGAGAAGGGGTGCAAGATGATCAGTTGCACCCCTGAGGAAACGCCACATGCCAGCAGCAGCAAGGACGGGCCAGTGGGTGGAAGCCGCTGTGCCTGCCGTGTCCCCGAGGCAGGCAGTGGTGCAAAGGAAGCCTAATCGGGCACCACCTGGAGTGGCCCTGAGAAGGCTGCGCATGAAGTAGAGGTGGGCGAGGTCATCTCCTCGTCGAGTCCTCTGCTCTTGACTCTCCCTCACCCAGGGTAGCTGCGAGAGCAAGGGAGTTAGTTCTAGAGGGGCGCAGAACATAAGAGCTCTCTGCCAGCCCCTCCCCTGCCTAGTGCTGCCACTGGGGGATACCCAATGGCACAGAGCCACCCCTTCTCTCCCCACCCACCCACAATGCCTCCCCTTTTGCCAGACAAGCTGGCGCCAGCGTAGGGCATTACTATTAAGTGTAGCTTTGATTCATCCAAGTGGTCAGCAGATCCATCTGGAAGCTTATGAACAATGAGTAGCTATCCCCTTTGGGGTTTTCTCATAGCAGCTGGCATTCCAAGGTATACTGTCCTCATACGCAGAGTTCCATGAAATTAAAATGGCAAATTGTTGCTGATAGACTATTCTTCATGAAAGGTCAGTTGCAGCAACTCTGTCTTTTGGTCTTTTGATTTTTTTAATTTAATGCTGCTGATTATATTGTACAGCTGATTGTTTTAGTTAGAATGTATATTTATATTTTAATTATTTTACAGCACCTGGATATGTTATATACGACAGCTGGTATACTGTATATTTTAAACACATAAGCAAAGAAATTATCTGAGCAAGATCACCATGAAGGAAAGATGAAAATCTCAAAGTTTGCTATGGAAATGAACTTGGGAAAATGTCCATCCTTACTGATGTCCCTCCTCAACTTCTTCCCTCCCTCCTTTGTGTGTCTTGTCATTTTAGTTTGTAAACCTGATGGCAGAGCTGCTCTCTCTCTCTCCCTCTCCCTCCCCCTCCTCCCCCCCCATATAAATGTGAGCTGCTTTGAGGGACAATAGTTGTCTGAAAAGCAGGATAGAAACTGTATGCTTGAAAAGTGGCAACGAGGGAGAGGCCTTCTCAGCGGTGGCCCCCCATCTGTGGAATGAGCTCCCGGATCAGGTCCGTCTTGCACTAACATTGTTATCTTTCTGGTGCCAGGTTAAGACCTATCTCTTTCCCCAGGCATTTGGCAGCACATGGTAAGTTTCAATCAGTCTTGGATGTGACTGTAGTAGTTATGAATGACTGTTCAAAGTTCTTTTTAGTTACATATGTTGTTTGTTGTATATATGGTCTGCGTGCTTTTATGTAAGTTGCTTTTAAACTTTGTATAGTTTATTTTAATGCTTTCTGTAAACTGCCCATTGAGCTCCAGCTATGGGGCCATATAGAAATGTAAATAATAATGATAATCATCATCATAAATGAAACTGCAGGGAAAAACATATCAGAACCATGATCAGCATTAGCAATATTAGATAACCCATTCAAGGTCAAATCATTTCATAGAAAATTGTCAAGGAATCACAGCACATTGAGAAAGGCATAGGCAACTGCAAATGGTCCAAGGATCAATTTCTGATCCCCAGAACCCACCGCCCCCCCCACACACACACACTGCCACTGAAATCGCCACCACTGAATGGCCACCGAAATTCAGTGGCAATGCAGTGGCAGAAAAAAATGCCACATTTTTACTTTCAAACCAAGCACATGCGTGGCTTTGATGCAAATCCATGCCCCTTGAGGGCTTCTAGGAGTGTGATGAGGCATTAAAACAAGGTGCATGCTCCCAGCATACCTTGTTTTAAAGTGAACATGCTGCTTTTTTGCTGCCACTGTCATGCCGCTGGAATTCAGGAGCAATTCAGCAGTCATGGTACTCAGTTGCAGCAAGGGGTACAAAAAAGGCTGTTGGCTCTCCTTCCTTAAGGTCACATCAATCAACACTCTTCAACATTTAATTTACTGGTATGTGTTTGTACATTTCAGTACTTACTGCCAACCCCACCAAGTGTAGCAAATCTTTGCTTCACCCCCACTAATGGTATTTTAATTGTCATTGCTTCATTAATCCAAATTAATTATATTGGTGATTCTCTCCCCCCCCCCATCCTAGGGGAAAAATAATACTTTATAATCATTCTGTGTGCTTGGTTATAAATGAATGTACAGAATAGATTTTCGTAGCTAAGACTGGGATTTGCCCCCCCACCCCGAATCTCTGTAGGTTGTCAAGTAATTGTTCATTTCACATCAGGAAGGACACTTTTCTTCCAGCTTCCCTCCTATCCATCTGAAGTTAGCTCTTCTGAGGTGTCTGTCACTGTGTCTTCCTCTTGTGAGGCTGCCAGGAGCAGTGATAAGATTGATGTGATTACAGTGTCATCCATATGCTCATAATGAGGGAGCCTCCTTTTTCTTCTTTTTTACTTTATTCACTGTCTCAAATGTGAACTATTCAACTAGAGAAGATTTTGCCTTGTTGGTGCACATAGCAGAAAAGAGTTCTCACACCTTTTCAGATTCATGTATTTTATTTATTTTATGGGATTTATAAACTGCTCTGTATCAGAAAGAAAGAAAGAAAGAAAGAAAGAAAGAAAGAAAGAAAGAAAGAAAGAAAGAAAGATTGATTCCTGAGTGGTGAAAAATAGTCAAAATACCTGTACGAGGGTCAAGAAGCAACAGTAAGAACCGGACATGGAACAACCGAGTGGTTCAAAATTAGGAAAGGAGTACGACAAGGCTGCATATTGTCACCCTGCTTATTTAATTTATATGCAGAGTACATCATGAGAAATGCCGGGTTGGATGAATCACAGGTCGGAATTAAGATTGCTGGGAGAATTATCAACAACCTCCGATATGCAGACGATACCACCCTAATGGCAGAAAGTGAAGAGGATCTCAAGAGCCTCTTGTTGAGGGTGAAAGAGGAGAGTGCAAAAGCTGGTTTGAAACTCAACATTAAAAAAACTAAGATCATGGCATCTGGCCCTATCACTTCCTGGCATATAGAAGGGGAAGAAATGGAAGCAGTGACAGATTTTACTTTCTTGGGCTCCAAGATCACCGCAGACGGTGACTGTAGCCATGAAATTAAAAGACGCTTGCTCCTTGGGAGGAAAGCTATGGCAAACGTAGACAGCATAGTAAGAAGCAGAGACATCACCTTGCCAACAAAGGTCCGTCTAATCAAAGCTATGGTTTTCCCAGTAGTAATGTATGGCTGTGAGAGCTGGACTATAAGGAAGGCTGAGCGCCGAAGAATTGATGCTTTTGAACTGTGGTGCTGGAGAAGACTCTTACGAGTGCCCTGGACTGCAAGGAGGTCAAATCAGTCCATCCTAAAGGAAATCAACCCTGAGTGCTCATTGGAAGGACAGATACTGAAGCTGAAGCTCAAATATTTTGGCCACCTAATGAGAAGAGAAAACTCTCTGGAAAAGACCCTGATGCTGGGAAAGACTGAAGGCAAAAGGAGAAGGGGACGGCAGAGGATGAGATGGCTAGATAGCATCACCGATGCAATGAATATGAACCTGAGCACACTCCGGGAGAGTGCGCAGGACAGGAAGGCCTGTCGTGCTATGGTCCATGGGGTCACGAAAAGTCGGACATGACTGAACGACTGAACAACAACAACAAATATACCAATTAAAAATGTGGCTGGTCATTCTGGAAAAAGCTTAATATTTCGATTTCAAACTGTTGATTTTGCTTGTTTGTTTTCTGGTTAGACAGAATGTACCTGAATTCTCTATTCAAAATTCCAGATCTAATTGGAGGCATCACTAAATATATTATGTATACTGATTGTCAGGTTCAAGTACCTCTACTAGACTAGGCATCATCAAAACCTGTTACTCATTGACCACTCTGAAGCTAGGGATGCTAGATCATTTCACTTGATCCACATTTTTAGATGAACTCACCTGCTTCACACTTCCTGCAGTAATATGTATATTGGAATGCAGATATCTTTTCGTTTTTGCACTTCTCTGAATATTGTGAAACAATGTGTGTCTCAAATCAGGCACAGAAATGGACATTGTAGGTTAAAAGACATGCAAAAATGTATATTGTGTGTGTGTGTGTGTGTGTGTGTGTGTGTGGTGGGAATACATTGAAAAGTATGCGAATTTTCATGCAATGTTTTTGTTATTTTCTAAAATGCAACTTGATGCAGAAATGGGGTAGAATGGGTTTAAGAATTCAGTTCAGTTCAGTTTATTGCTTGTTGACTGATCAGGCCATATGCATACAGACACAAAATAAAATAACCCTCTTAAAGAAAAAGTGGCACCAAAAATAATGAAATATTAAGGAGGGGGAATATGACAAAGCTAATTAAAACATTTCATAGGGCACTATTAAACATTTCACAGAGTCTAGGCAATATTTATTGACATAATATAATATATTAGCTAGGGATGTACGAAAGTCACTTACCTTTTCGCGGATTGTGTTCATGGGGGGAGGAGGCACTCTGTCCCTCCCCCTGGAATCCTCGACACGGGGGGAGGCGATCCGGTCCTCCCCCTTGGAATCCTGCCCAGCCAGCTCTCCTCCGCTGCGGCTCTGCTCTGCGGCGCAGTCAGCCAGGGCCATCTGCAGCCAGATTTCTGGCTGCGGACTGGCTGGTGCGGACGCAAATGGCGGCCGCCGTAGTGGCCGCCATTTGAATCCAGCCACGCAGCCATGATAGGCTACGTAAGTCTTTACGTAGCCTATCACGGCTGGACAAAAAACAAACAAACCGGCATACGCAAATGGCAGCGGCTATGTAGGGATGTCAGAGAATTCTGCCACGGATCTCGGTGAGGCCGAATGCCAGTGCATTCGGCCCCCTGAAATCTGTGGCGGAACGGCCTGCCCCCCCGCCCCCCCGTGGATACCCCCCAGGACGAGACTTACTTGGGGTGGATCTTCCGGCGGCAGCAGCTCCGGCAGCGGCTGTGGCGGCGGCTGTGGCGGCGGCAGCCGCCGGTCTTCCGATCGGCTGCCGCCGCCACCACCATTTCCAGGATTGTGAAAAAAAAAAGAAGAAGACATGATAGGCTACATAAAGATTTACTTAGCCTATCATGACTAGGTTTAAAAAAAAAGGAAAAAAAAGATGGGATAGGCTACGTAAATCTTTACGTAACCTATCATGGTTGAGGGTGGGTTTAAAAAAAAATGTACGCAAATGGCGACGGCTATGGCCGCCGCCATTTGCATTCCTTCTTTTTACCATCTTAAAAAAATCTTTTTTACCATCAGTAGACTATGATGGCGAAAATCAAGGGGAATGCAAATAGCGTAGCGGGCGCTATTTGCGTCCCCTTTTGATTCGTCGTTTTAGCCTACGTAAAGATATACGTAGGCTAAAATGGTGAATGAAAAAGGGATGCAAATAGCGCCCGCTATGCTATTTGCGTTCCCTTGATTTTTGCCGTCATAGTCTACATCAATATTTACGTAGATTAAGACAGCCAAAAAGAAGGAACGCAATTGGTGGCGGCCGTAGCCGCCGCCATTTGTGTACGCGGTTGTGTGTTTTTTTTGTGTTTTTTTTTACCCAGAGCCCTCTGCGGCCGGAAATCCAGCTGTGGACGGCTCTGGACTGGCCGGGCTGGGCCTGGCCGGCTACTCCGCAGAGCTGCCACGGAGCACAGCCGGCCATTCGAGGATTCCGGGGTGAGGGACGGAATGCCTCCCCCCCACACCATCAACATAATCCGCAAAAGGTAAGTCACTTTTGTACATCCCTACGGCTATGGCGGCTGCCATTTGCGTTCCTTATTTTTCTCCATTTTAGTCTACGTAAATATTTATGTAGACTATTACGGTGAAAAAAACGGGAATGCAAATAGTGTAGTGGGCGCTATTTGTGTTCCTTTTTTATACGCCGTTTTAGCCTACATAAATATTTATGTAGCGCCCACTACGCTATTTGCATTCCCCTTTTTTTTCGCCGTAATAGTCTACATAAATATTTACATAGACTAAAACGGCAAAAAATAAGGAACGCAAATAGTGACCGCCATAGTCGCCACCATTTGCATATGCCATTGTTGTTGTTGTTTTTGCCCAGCCGTGATAGGCTACGTAAAGACTTACATAGCCTATCATGGCAAAGACCAGGATGTAAATGGCGGCCACTGCAGCCAGTCGAAAGACCAGCCACTGCCAGACCCGCCACCAGACCCGCCACCGGACCCACCGCCATCCGGATCATCCACCCCAGGTAAGCCTCGTCCTGGGGGGAATCTGGGGGGATGCCATTTGTATCCCTGCGGAGGCCGTGATAGGCTACGTAAGTATTTACGTAGCCTATCACGGCAGGGGAGAAAAAAACCAGTGTACGCAAATGGCAGTGGCTACTGCCATTTGTGTACACTGGGTTTTTTTCTCCCTGCCGTGATAGGTTATGTAAATACCTATGTAGCCTATCACAGCTAAATACAGGGATGCAAATGGCGGCTGCTATGACAGCCGCCATTTGCGTCCCTGCAGGGCTGCCCAGCTGCCGGATGTCCAGCTACGGGCGGCTGGAGCTGGCCGGCAGCTCTGTGGCTTGGCTGTGGAGTGGAGCCAGCCAGGCAGGATTCCGGTGGGGAGGACCAGATCGCCTCCCCCCCCGTCAAGGATTTCGGGGGGAAGGACGGAGTGCCTCCCTCCCAGCGGAAACAGAACGGAACGGAAGGTAAGTGTTCCGTCCATCCCTAATCTGGGTTTAGCCATAGTCACTATTTAACAGGTGGCTTTACAGAGCTGCACTGGTTACCAGTTTATTTCTGGACACAATTCCAAGTGCTGGTTCTGACATTTAAAGCTACAAGGGCTCAACCCTATGCTTGCTGAAAGAGCACTCTGATGTCAGAGTGCTCCAAAGATCCAGTGATCTTCTGGCAGATACCTGGCAGAGCAGAAGGAGTGATGGAAGTGATCTTTGCCTCAGTCCTCTGTTCTGTTGGCTTTTTCTCTAGATCAGTGTTGAGCTCATCTATTGGAGTAGCAAGGAAGGAGACAGGGATGGGAGCTGGGAGCCTTCGGGATTCTGAGTATCTTCAGTACTGTTCCTTTCTCATTTATTTATTTATTTATTTATTTATTAAATTTATTTATTTATTAAATTTATTAATCGCCCATCTGGCCAGTCACCCAGCCACTCTGGGAGATTTGCATCTTCACCTGAGGTTGGAGGTCTGACCTTGGGTGAAGAAGCTGCCAGTTCTTTTCTCCCCCCCCCCTGCCTCACAGTGTTGCAAAGGGTAGAGGGAAATGTCCCATTTGGATTTCACCTTCTGAGGTCATAGCAGTGTCTACAGCCTCAGAGGAGGAACTCTGACAAATACTATAGTCACTGGGATGGTCTCCAGGAACCATAGGATTGCATCCTAATGTCTTGGACTCTGCCTATCTGAAGGAATGTTTCCTCCAATATGTACTCCCCAAAGCATAAAGATCATCAGTGAACCCTTATATGGGCTCCCCCCACTGTCCCATGCAAAATGTGCCAAGGATCTAGAAGGTCCATGGTCCTGTTTGTGGAACTCCTTGCCCACAGATGTTCGACTGATTAGCTCAAGTCTCACCTTCAGCTGAATGGTGAAGGATTTTCTTTTTTTCCCAAGAACCTTTGTTCTTCATTCATTACATTGCTGAACAAAATGACCAGATCTTTGGAATGGGTTTTATGGTCTTCTGCTGTACATCGTGTGTGTGTGTATGTGTGTGTACAAGTCTATCAATATCACTTTCTCTGTTTTTCCATTTTCCAGTCAGTTCATCCTGAATTTTGATCATTTTTTTCCAATCTTCAGTTTGCCCCAAACTGTGAGAATCAATTTTCTTTAAGTTTGCATAAAAAATACTTCTCGGTTTTGTATGCAATTTTGCCTAAAATGCACTTTTTTTGCAATCAGTTTCCTAATATCATGCATTTTAATGTTATTTTTCACTAAAATGCACATTTTTTAATGCATCCTTTGGAGAATTCCATACCAAAATTCAGAGAAGTGCAATTTTCAAAGGATAATTGAGTTTCAGTTTTCATATTGATTCAGAAGAATGGAATCAGTTAAGACTGCATTAAAATGTCAGCCAAACTAATTTCTCCTCCTCCTGTCTGAATGTTAATGAATATCTTGATTTACTGTTTTACTGTTTTACCTGCAGCAGTCTCCTGTGGCAGGTTTGGGGAAAGAGGGTAGAAAGCAAATAAATAAATAAATTATGCAGATGTGATGTTATGCTGATTGGGATTTTTACAGGAAGATCACATAGGGCAGCTTTGTCTAATTCTGTGGAAAAGCCTTTAGTTGCTGCCATCTATAGTAAACAGGTAATAGTTTTTATCTGCTCTTAGGAGCTATCTGCAGCAAGGTTGCACAGTAAAAAAGGAAATTATTATAGATTCTCATTATAATGTTACATCTGTGGCTCAACTCTGGATCTGCCTTTACGTTCATGTTATTCAGGCTATAAGTCTAATACCCACAGTATATTTATTTTCCAGTCTCATTATCTTACGTTTCATAGCCTGAACTCCGTGATCTCATTATCTGCTAATAGCTAAGCCTCTCTGGCTCATTCTGAATATATTTGCTGATTGCTCCCTATTTCCTACCCATAATTCTATCAAAGGTTTCTAAATCCTTCAAAAGCTCAACTCTCCTCTCTTTATTTTGACATGGAGAAGTAATCACAGCTGTCAATTTTGTTTGGTAAACATTTCCTCCAAATGCAATCCCACATTTCATGACCTGAATTTCGCTATGGCCTGTGGGTTGCTTTTTGCTTGTTAGTTTCAACTAAGAGCTATTCTCTAGGACAAGGCTTGGAATAAGGTAGCTTGGTAGATCTATGTATTCTGACTCCCAAGTTTATAACAGCAGCAACAAAAAAAAGTGTCCTCTGCCCCCCCCCCCAGCTACTAAATTATGTTGCAGGGTGCGGGGGAGAACTAGAATGGATTTTTGTGTGAAAGGAATGCAAGTTAAGTTCCAATACTGAAAACAAATTCTTGGTCTGTGTCATGTGCTCAGAGGCACCCAGCTCCTTAGTTCGACTCAGGATATGTCTGTCCTGAGCCACTATTTTGTGTCTAACTCCAGCAAGTGGAACTTGAGGTTCTAGTAAAAATCTAAGTAGATTGCAGAAGCCTGAAGTCTGCTCACCCCTAAAAAAAAGAGGATACTTTTAAATAGAGGATTGTGGTCTGACAGCCCTTCAAACAGAGGACTGGCCTCTGTAAAATAGGGCACATGGCCACCCAAGTCCCCACCAAATGCACCTCCAGAGATACTGGCCACAGGGTCAAACTACACATTAAGTTAATTACATAGCTTGTAGTTGACCCCTCCTCTTTTTTTTACTCTAGTGTAAGTGTGCATGGCACTGATTTGGATTGGGACAACAGCACACCAGGAGGGGAGGATTAAATCTTTCCCACCACTACCATTGGTGTCCCCAAATCTCCCCCCCCCCACCATACGTGGGGGGTTATATAAGTCAGAAAGCATCCATTGATTTGTGTGTGGGGGGGAGGCGATTTTGGGTTTAACCCTCCCCTCCTGTTGTGCTGTTGTCTCAATCTGAATCAGCCAGTCACTGCAGCCAACACTGGTCTAGCTGGGTCAGTGGTCAGCATCTATACAAGGCAGATTCAAATGTTCAGCGGTGATGTGTAAATGTTCTTCCAGCTGAACACTGTTGCTAGCCTTATTGAAACTTTTAATTTATCGTACATGTCCTGAGATGTTCTCTGCCCAAGCACCAACCTATAAAGTCCCTTTAGAAAACACCTGGAACCCACACTGATACAATTGGTTCAACCACACATGTTACCTTCCGGTGACTTGATGCATTTGAGAATCAAACATAAAATCTTAGAGTTGGAAGGGGCCATTTAGGCCATCGGGTCCAACCCCCTGCTCAGTGCAGCAATACAGTTTAAGCATCCCTGAGAAATGGCTGTCCAGTCTCTGCTTGCATAGACCTAGCAACAGAGATCCCACCACTTCCCTGTGCAGCTGGTTCCACTGTTCCACTGCTCTGACCAGGTAGGAAGGGGTTCTCCCCCACAATGTTCAACCGAAATCTGCCTTCCTAGAATGTAACCCAGGTTTTTTTTGTCCTACGGTCCTGGATGACAGAGAGGAGCTTGCAGCCCTCTTCTGTGTGACAATCTGTAGGTACCCATTATGTATTAAATATAGAACTTCCTAGGGATGGGGGAGAATTCCTCCATAGACCCCAATGAGGCCAGATTCCAAGAATCCAGCCCCATTGGGGCCCATGGCGGAATGGAGCACTCACCTCCTCCTCCCCCCAGAATCCATCCGGGTTGGATCCCGCTGGCAATATGGCCGGCAGCCATTGCCGTGCTGTATCACCGTGCTAAGTCTCCAGATGCAAATGGTGTAGTGGATGCCATTTGCAGCCGTAAAGCTGGTAGATTCGCCTAAATGCAACCATTTACAGCTGCATTTAGGTTAATCTACCAGCTTTACGGCCGCAAATGGCATCCACTACGCCATTTGCATCCCTTTTTTTTATGTGTTGACTACGCAAATATTTTTAGTCAAATCAAGTCAAACATTGATCTAAAATCAAACGTCAGGCAATCAAGCTAGGACAGAAATGTAGTGATGACTGTGCGTGTATGTGAACTAAGTCTTACTGACACTCCCTCACTACCAGCACCCCAAATAGTTTGATGTGTACTAACATTGCTGTACTAATAAAACAGCATGATTTATAAGGTCTGGAACCATAAAACAGTATATTGACTAGAGTTCCTCTGTCTTTTATTGCACACGATATTGTGCATGCATCTCAAGTACTGCAAATAAAGTACCCTATAGATTCAGCCTCAGTAAATCAACTGAGAGGTGATCATTAAATAGATTAAAATGCATGAAAATTACCTAAATGGAAACCATTACATTAAATGAAGCAGCTACAGTATAATATCCTGACGACTCTTTGAAAACTTTGTTGGATTAGAACTGCCCCAGTGTTGTGCAAATCACATGATTAAAGGGAGAACATTACAAATCCCCCCTCCTCCCCCTTGAAAAAAAAAAGGGGGGCTTGCAATTTAAATTCCTCTCAGGCTTAATAAACTGTTACCTCTATGAAGTCACTCTTATGCATTCAGTGCCAATCTGCATTTTGATGTGGTGAAGCACAAGAAGCTTATCGCAGACTGGCATGTTTGCAGAAATAACAATGTTTAAATAATGCTTGAAATGGAGCATAAAAATCTTTTGTAACTCCAGTGGATACACTGAGGAGACTTAAAGCCTCTGCTCTCATTTCGACTTCAATATTGCTTTTTCTGGGGCTAGCATTGAATGAGGCATACAACTTTACTTTTAGATCACCATGCAAATTGAGTGCTTCCATCATTATCCTTCTGTACCACTCCTATTTTTAGCCATAATTCCTTAACAGATTACACCAACATTCATAATAATGTGTTCCATGCTCTCTTGCTTGGAGGCTGGCTTGGCCACTAACAATGAATGCTCATTTGGAAGAAACAAAGGTCACCTAGGAAGGCAGATCGTAGAGGATGACCATGACACCAGTGTCCCAAAGAAGCCGTCTTTGGTGCAATAAAGAAGAAATGATTTTTGAGTAGGGATGGGAGAACCAAGGATGTTTGAGCTCATCGAAATTATCCAAACTCCATTTTGAAGCTCGGTTCGGCTCACTCTCAGTTTTGTTTGTGACCTGTGTTTTGGTTCATTCGAAAAGTGCACATTTCTGTGTGCATTTTTCCAAAGTGTGCACTTTCTTCCTGTTGACTAAAGTGTGAGAATGTTTTCTTTGAAATTATTTTTTAAGTGTATTTCAAAATGTGTGCGAGTTTTCGAAGGCGATCACAAGTTTGGGAATGTGCAAACCATTTTTTTTTTAATGTGTTGCTGTTTGTGTTTGGGGTTGTGAATGGGGCAGGTTTGGATGTTTTGTGAACTGAAGCAGAATTCTCATGCATCCCTAGTTCTCTTCAGGCCTCCTCCCTGCCCTAGGGATGGCGGAGAATTTCTCCCCGAAACTTCGGGGGGCCAAGCGCCAATGTGTTCGGCCCCCCGAACAAGTTTCAGGGAGAAATTCTCCGCCCCCCTACAGCGCCTCCCCCCCACCGCGCCTCCCCCCCACCACGGGAAATCTTCGAGGACAGGTAAGTGACTTTCGTCCACCCCTACCCTGCCCCCACCTCACCTTGATGAGTATGCTGCCACCCTCTGGTGAACATGATGAGCAACCTTGAAGCTGTGGAGGAGGGCATGGATCATTCCAGCAGTTGCATGGTGATCCTTACCTCCTTTCCAGCTCCATCCATCCAAAGTGCCTCAGCCATGCAGGGCCAAACCAGAGCAGGACAGGGGTTGGGACATCTTTAGCTGGTGCACAGTGGATGCACTTGGTGACTCTGCCAAGCAGTGCAGCAGCCAAAGCCAGCAGGATCCTCACCACTCTTTCCTCCAGGAAAGGGAATCCGTCAATTGCTGTTGTTCTTAGACAGATGGACCCACAGCACATCCGCTGAACATCAGCCAAGCTAGGAGGGGCAGGAAGCTGTAATCCACATTTTTTTGGCTTGGCTTGGCTACCAAGAGATTGAAGACATTTTAACTTTACTTCTGCAAAGTAGAACACATAGTCAACCTATAGGGTGTCCATGTGTCCTCTTTTTCTGAGGGCAGTCTTCTATATGAAGGGCTGTCCAGCCCAGGTCCAGTTTAAAGATTAAGAACCATCAGAAGGAAGAGCAGGGCACCTGGACAGCACAAAATCACCATCCAATCACAGATCACATTTGCATCGATGGACTGAACCAGTAAAATCATGGATCTGCCACTCGTGGGTGCAGCCAAAGCTCAAAACCATGGATCCTTGGCAGGGATCCTCTTGATTTCATATGGTTGTTGCAGAGCAAATCCCCCAAACCAAAAACATATCACAAAGCACAACTGCCTCCAGAGACTGAACCACAAAAATCACAGATCTGCCAGTTGTGGGCACAGCCACTGTGCAAAAACAGGAATCCAAGGAAGGGTTCCTGTTGATTTCATATGATTTTTGGAGACCAAATACCCCAAAACACCATCATATCACAGAGCACATCCACCTCCATGGACTGAACCAGAAAAATCATGGATCTGCCAGTTGTGGGCACAGCCACGGTGCATGAACAGGGAAATAGGGCTCCCCCCATTCTCCAGAACAAGATGGCTGCCGGTGAACATCCAGAGGGCCTAGGAGATGGCAGCAGCAGTGGAGGCAGCCCGCCCTCATTGCAAGCTGCTGCCGCTGGCCACACTCTAGCCTTCACGGTCTCCTTGCAAGCAAGGAACCCATGAAGGCTTGAGCAGAGGCAGGAATTGGCCTCCAACCAGGGACCCTCTCCTCCTCACAAGGAAGGGAGAGAGAGCAGCTGGAGGGCAACTCCTGCCCTTGTGCCTGTCAGTGGTTGGTGGGCTAAGATGTGCAGTGGTTTCCTCAGCAGCATCTTCCCCAAAAGCAACAGCCTTCCTGGTGGCAGCCCCCCCCCCTCCAGGGCCCAGAAAAGTAATTTGGGGCTGGGCGGTATGTTGGGGGGGGCAGCAAAGCAGGATTCGGATGTCCAAATCCCGCTTCAGCTTCGTAGGCCTAGGCAGATTGCCTCCCAATCAGCTGAAACCAAACTGGGCCCACCTCAGAAGCCCCAAAGTGGCTTCTGAGTCAGATCAAGGGGGTCCATGCACATCCCTAAAATTCATAATGTATATTCACAATGGCATACAGAGAGAGAGCAAGGAGGGAGCTTTAAAAATAAATAAATTACAAATTGACATTAAAAGACGAAGCAATGCAATGCGGCTTTTAGCTATGAATCTCATTGTGTGACCTTGGCCAGGTCATCTGTCTGGCTAGCCTAACTCTCAGAGTTCTTGGATGGATAAATGAGGGAATAATGACAAGTGATTCTGTATGTTGAGAAACTGTTATGCAAACTAGAGATGATAATAAAACTAGCAGAATCTGGAACATTATGTGTCCTAGGGGACAAAGGGAACTGGTTTTCTTTGAGTCATAGTTTAAATGGATTAAAGCTTTCTTTTAAAAAATATTTATTTATTTATTTATTCATTCATTCATTCATTCATTCATTTATTCATAATATTTATATACCACTCCACATCAGAAGATTTCGGAGCAGTGAACAACACAGTAAAAGAATAAAACAGCAGGTTAAAAGAGTTAAAACATTTTTTAAAAATACAAATGCCAACCAAGTGGAATTTAACTAGGCGTGCACGAAAGCCACTTACCTGGTCTCGCAGCTTGCTTCGCGGTGGGGGGGAGGTGCTTCGCTGCTCCCCCTGAAGTTCAGGCCGGGGGGGGAGGCTTCCCGCCTCGCCCGGCCAAAATTCAAGCCAGGGAGGAGGCGCCTCGCCTCGCCCGGCCGCGAAATAAAAAGTTTAAAAAAAAACGCCCCCGTGATAGGCTACGTGACGATTAACGTAGCCTATCACGGCTAGATCTGCAAAGTCAGCCATGATAGGCTACGTTAATCGTCACGTAGCCTATCACGGGTGACTTTAAAAAAAAAAAAGCGCGTACGCAAATGGCGGCCCCCATAGGGAGCCGCCATTCGCGTTCCTTATTTGGTCGCTGTAGTCTACGTAAAGATTTACGTAGACTACGGCGAAAATAAGGGCAACGCAAATAGCGTTGCCCTTATTTTCGCCGTAGTCTACGTAATCTTCACGTAGACTACAGCGACCAAATAAGGAGCGGGAATGGCGGCTCCCTATGGGGGCCGCCATTAGCCATACGCGCTTTTTTTTTTTTTAAGTCACCTGTGATAGGCTACGTGACGATTTACATAGCCTATCACGGCTGACTTTGCAAATCTAGCCATGATAGGCTACATTAATCGTCACGTAGCCTATCACGGGGGCGTTTGTTTTTTTTTACTTTTATTGGAATCGCGGTGGCGGCAGCCGGTCGAAAGACCAGCTGCCGCCTCTGCCCCTGTCAAAGACCTGACGAACCGCCACCGGGACCCGCCGCTGGGAGGGACATTCGTGAAAGGTAAGTCCAATCCCGGGGGGGGCGGGGGGCGGGGGGGCAGAGAATTTCTCCCCGAAACTACTTCGGGGGGCCGAATACGTTGGCACTCGGCCCCTCGAAGTTTCAGGGAGAAATTCTCCCCCATCCCTAAATTTAACAAACCGCGGCTGGTCATGCAAGGAAGGCCTCTTGAAATAACGACGTCTTCAGGAGGCACCGGTAGGAACACAATGTTGGTGCCTGCCTGACCTCTAAAGGCAGAGAGTTCCACAGGAATTAATGGTTTATAGGAGTGATCACTTCTTCTTCTTCTTCATTGTTAGTATTCACCAACAGGTTACTTTGTGCAAACATTTGAAAGTAAGTTGAGTAGTGTTGGACAATGGATTGCTTTCACTGCATACTAGTCTCTGGGTTTGCTAATGGCCCAATGATATTATAATTCTCAGTGTGAAAGTTAAACGGGAATTCTAGCTGTTGTGGGGAGGGGTGGTGGCGGTGCCAGGACCTTACAGCAAACCTCAGTGAATGGGGCATGCCACAGGGGCCTGTGAGTTTTATACAAAGCTAGAAACATTGGCACCCTACACTTGAAGGGTGGTGGTGACCTTTACTGAGCTGTTGTTGAGTATTGCACCTGCTTTGTTTAAGTAAGGGAGATGGTTACAAAGGTTCTGGATTGTAGTTTCTTCACTTGTCCCATAGCTCCCAAATGGTTGCCACTACTGCTACTGTGGCTGCTTCCTTCTCCTTCATTTCTCGCCCAGCCTGGAAAAGGAGGGACGTGTTATTCTTGGAGTGTCAGATATTCCACACTTCCTGTAGCCTGCCCCACTAGTTTTAATTCCAGTGTCCTCCTAGGGTAGATATCTGCCCTCTTTTATAGAGGACAATCCTCAATTTGAATAGCCACCAGAGGGCTGTCCTCTATTTTGAATATGGCCTCCATTTGGAGGGCTGTCCAGTCCAAGAGCTTTTCTACATGAGGCATTTATTGTGCACTCATCATTCTCTACTCAGGGTTGTTTATGGGTTCTTTAGATGATGTTTTGGCCCTCCAGTTTTGCTTCTGTTTTTAAACAGCACCCTCAGTGAGGGTTTTTTAGAGCAGGGAAAATGCAGTTTTATTTGTGAAAATGAACTTTTTCCACTTTTGTAATTGCACTATTCTACTATACCACACTGCCACCTAGAGGTTATGTTGTGGAAAAACAGGACAGGAAAAGCTCTTTGTGTAATGCTCAGATTTCAGTCCTATGAGGAAACTGAAGACAGATATAGCAGATTAACAGCCCCATGTAGAAAAAGTCCAAGTCTGCTTTAAAGATAAAGAATCACTAGAAAGAAAAGCTGGGCCTTGAAGTTGCAGCTGGGCAGCAGATTGAGCAAGGCACACAGGTCACCTAGTCACAGTCTTCCACAGTATGGTGAGAAGTACTGTATTTCTATTGAAATGATAATCATAATTTCTAAATTTGAATATATTCATGTAAATTAGCATATGCAAATTTTATGCAAATAGGTGTCATCTTTTTTGTGATGCATGTCCTCTTTTTGGAAATTCACAAGTGGCCACCCTACTTCACATTCCTATGTGGCTGTGTAGGTGTGTAGCTGTTGTGTGCAAGGCTGCCCATCAGCAATAGCAGAGCCTAAATCAAGGCATCTGGGAGGTATTTCCTTGCCTAAATAGGGTGTAGCCAGCTCCCAGGATCCGATATAAGAACATAAGAAGAGCCATTCAGGGTCAGATCAAGGGTCCATCTAGTCCAGCATTCTGTTCACACAGTGGCCAACCAGCTGTCAACAGGAAGCCCACAAGCAGGACATGAGTGTAACAGCACCCTCCCACCCAAGTTCCCCAGCAACTGGTGTACATGGGCATACTGCTTCTGATGCTCTGATGTGGGGCAGCCGGCTATGTTAGTGGGCGGTCTGTGTCTGCAGTACTGGTTGAAGAAGAGTGCCATTGGATGATAATAAGAACAGTTTGAGATTTACCATTAATTGCTCTGCATTTAGGATTCTAACTCAGAGGTGGCCAGACATCAGACCTGCAGGATCTACTTTGATATTCTGTTTGGTTTTTTGGTGTGTGTGTGTTTAACTAGAACTCCAAGTCCACCATCAAGTGTAGCCAGGTGCAAAATAATGGCAGGGGGTTACAGTCAGTTTCAAAATCTTGACTCAGGGGGGAATCAGGCATCTACTGTACCCCATACACCATACAATGAATGGGAAAAGCTTCATATACAAGTACAAAAGGGAGGGCTGGTAGCTCAGTGGTAGAACACCGGCTTTGCATGCAGAAGGTCCCAGGTTCAATCCCCGACTTCTCCAGGTAGGGTGAGGAAAGAATCCTGCCTGAAACCCTGGAGAGCTGCTGCCAGTCAGTGTCGACAATACTGGGCTGGATGGACCAAGGGTCTAACCCAGCTCAAAGCAGCTTCCTATGTTCCTTCCTATGTTCCTAATTAAGGATGGGCAAACAAGTGATTCCCATGATCACCCAGATTCTCCAAAGGCCACCTTGAAGCTCAGATCACCTTGTATCCTGTGTTTGATGACACTCTTTTCTCATTCCATACCAACAGGAAAAATTGTGCATTCTGAACAGGAAAAATGTGCATTTTGAACAGGAAAAATGTGCATTTTTAAAAACATGGACCAAAGTGCTCACTTTCCACCCACCGAGTAAAGTGTGAAAATGCAGATTTTCACAAAAAATGAGCATTTTTAAAGCGCCCATTAAAAAAAATATACACATTTTTCCATAGCAAATGCAAGTTCAGGAATTAGCAAATGTTTTTGGAGAACATGCTCTCCTGCTCACCTTCATGGCTGTGTATGGGACATGTTTGCATGATTTGCAAACATAAACAAAATTGTTGTACACCCCTGTTCTTAAGCTACACCTGAGTCACAATGGATCAACTCCAAAACTGGTTGGCACAGCTTGATAATGGTCTGGTCAAAGGCAACTAATTAATATTCAGATTTGACCAGGGAGGAATACTGCAGCTGACAGATGAGAGATTAGCATAAACAGAGAATTTTGCTTGCTACTGGTAACCCATTAACCCCAATTCTATGTCAAACATCTATGGAAAACAAATGCGTATGAGGAGTGGGTCTTAAACCCAAGCTTCTGGCATGAATAGCAAAACACTAGCTCAGAGGTTGAGGTTTTCTGCTTGGGGAGCTAAGGAGAATTGAGCGGGGGGGGGGGGTGTTTGCAGAAAACCAAGCACATGAAAACAGGTGAACTAGCTTGTTTGCCAGGTACCAAAAGTATTATATTCCTACATGTAGAAGTGATGGCTATTCCCAAGCTCCCTATGAATTTTCTTTCTAGTTATATGTTCCTATTGCACATTGGCACTTAGTTTTAGATGAGAGAATTAATTTGAAAATCCTTCATTCTCACCTTCAGTGGCTAATGGTGCTTTTATATATATTATATATATATATATATATTTAGTGGAGCAAAATGCCTAGTCCAATCTCCATTCAATCAATACAGCACCAGAATCATGCCTGTGTGCCCCCACCCACACATGGTTTCACATCTCTTTCATTTCACAACAGCTCATTTAGAAATAATTTATTTCTCATCTGTGGGGCAATCATGCCTAATAATTTCTAGATTTGTTTACACCTTAGAGTCATATCCATCAGCACTGTGTCAATAAAACAATTATAGTCTAACCTTATTAGAAGCTTATTTATAGTACCATCCTTCATGCCAATCTTTAGCACCAATGTATTCATCACAAAAGGACGATATTCTCCCATGGAACACTATGGAAATACATGAAGAGGTGTGTGTGTGTGTGTGTGTGTGTGTGTGTGTGTACAAACACCCAGCCAACTGAGTGATCTTGTGCTGCCATTTCTAGACTATGCAGAGAAAGTGGGACCAGAGTTCAGTGGTAGAGCACCTGCTTTGCATGCAGAAGGCCTCAGGTTCAAATCCTGGCATCTCCAACTAGAAGGGTAGGGTATTAGGTGGTGTGACAGATTTATGTCACTCAGAGTAGTTAATATTGGACTAGTTACAAATAGACTGTCCTGGTTTAAGGCAGTTTCCTATTTTCCTGTGAAGAGTTGCAGGTGGTCCCAACTGGCTGAAGTCTTCTTAGGTGGGGAAGGAATGCGTGAGAAGTATGAGAAATTTGCTTTGTCGAGGGGCTTGCTTGTTTGTTTATATATAGATTTACTCAGTTTACATCTTCCAGACCTGAATGCAATTTGCGGTTGGAAAGCCGTACATTCCCGAGCTTGCAATGTGTTCCACAAAACAAACAAACAAAAATGCATTCAATAACATGCACACATTTGAAAAATTCACAAAGAAAATGTGTACATTTCCAAAATGTGCAAACACACTTTAGTCAATGGGTGCATGCATCCCAAAATGTGTACGCTTAAAAATATGCACAAAAATGCATACATCAATGTGTACATTAATGTGTACATTACGGAAAAATAACTATATATTTCTGTATAGATTTCTTTTAAAAAGAAAAAAAAATCCATGCATATTTTCCAAATATATGCATTAATTGTGCACATCTTTAAATGTATGCATTCAGAGGTATACTTACTTTGAAACACAGAGCTAATGCAGGGCCAGCCCTATCATTAGACCAAGTGAGTTGGACATAGGGATGTACAGATTGTGTAAAATCTGCTCGGTCTGTGTTTTGCGGATTGTCAGGTGCCTTTTGCTCCATCATCCGCCCACAGATGGATGTGGATTTTTTTTTCATCATGCGGAAAAATACAGAAATAATTACATAAGTATTTACATAATTTACCCCAGTACGTAACATTTAGTGTATTGTCCCCTATTCCATTCTACATTTCCTCAGCAGAAACTTATGTATTTTTCTACGGATAGATATGCGCAAATTTTGGGAAAGTAAAAAAATCATCCGAAAGTCCATGGACTCCACAGGGCCTGTGGGGGTCGCTCCGCAGCAGATTCCACAGGTCGGATTCTTAGAAATCCGAGCTCATTTTAATCCATCTCGAATTTCTCCAGCATCCCTAGTTGGACATCTCAGGCACCTCATTTCAGATGTCACAAAAGGGCAGCAAATCATTTGTTATTTAGGGTGCAATCCTGTGCATTTTTACACATAAAGAATTCCTACAACTCCCAGCATGGCTGCCTGGGGAATGCTGGGAATTGTAGGAGATGATGATGATGATGATGATGACGATGATGACGATGATCCAAACATACATAGCATGGCATCCTACATATATGATTGTTGTATTTTTACTGCCAGGGTCAGGCAAGGTGGTTGTGGGACTTTCTGGCTCAGGTGCTAAAATAACTTGACCAACTTTGGGTACCAATGCCATGCACATTGACTTTGGTAATATGCACGTTGCTGCTCTACCTCAGACAACAAAAATGTCTTGGGATGGCCCTGGCTAAAAGACCTCTCTTGGGCCCCATCTGCATGAGCCTTTTACTCCAGGGTGGCTGCGAGTTGAGGTCCCTCGGGATAGATGACATAGTCACCACTTTGCAGCCATCCATCATTTTCTCCCGGAAAGTGCAGATTTCCCAGGTGGTGTTTTGCTAAAATTTGGGGGGATTGCTGTGGGTTTCCCCGTGGTTGCGGGCCATCTGTCCCTTCCCCGAACCAACTTTGCATTTTGCGGTGGGTGTGTTGTAGGTGTATGTAATGTTTGCGTCGCTCTGTGATGCCCCTTTATCCCCCCATCCTTTCGCAGCTGCGCAGTTACAGAGGGGCAGAGAGGCATTTTCAGTGATTTAATCACACTTTTGCACATTTTTGCAGCTTCGTATCTTCGCAACGGTTGCTTTTGGACCCAGTGCCCAAGGGCCGGGGGGGGGGCATCTTGGGGGAGGACCATCTTCTCTGTGGCCACCATTTTGGAGCAATGGGTAGGCACATAGTGATCATGCTTGTGAGCGAACCATCGTGAGAGTCTTGGGCTGGGGAATGGACAAACAGATGGCATGGAAATTAGGGATGTACGAAAGCCACTTACCTGGTCTCGCAGCTTGCTTCGTGGTGGGGGGGAGGCACTTCGCTTCTCCCCCCGAAGTTCAGGCTGGGCGGGAGGCTTCCTGCCTCACCCGGCCGAAATTCAGGCCGGGGAGAAGCGCCCCGTCTCCCCGGCCGCGAACTTCAAAAGAAAAGTAAAAAAAAAAAAAAAGCCCCGTGATAGGCTACGTAACGATTAACGGAGCCTATCACGGCTAGATCTGCAAAGTCAGCCGTGATAGGCTACGTTAATCGTCATGTAGCCTATCACGGGTGACTTTGAAAAAAAAAAAAAGCGCATACGCAAATGGCGGCCCCCATAGGGAGCCGCCATTCGCGTTCCTTATTTGGTCCCTGTAGTCTATGTAAAGATTTACGTAGACTATGGCGAAAATAAGGGCAACGCTATTTGCGTTGCCCTTATTTTCGCTGTAGTCTACGTAAATCTTTACGTAGACTACAGGGACCAGATAAGGAACGCGAATGGCGGCTCCCTATGGGGGCCGCCATTAGCGTATGTGCTTTTTTTTTTAAAGTCACCCATGATAGGCTACGTGACGATTAACGCAGCCTATCATGGCTGACTTTGCAAATCTAGCCGTGATAGGCTACGTTAATCGTTACATAGCCTATCACAGGGGCGTTGTTGTTTTTTTACTTTTCTTGTAATGGTGGCAGCAGCAGCCGGTCAAAAGACCGGCTGCCGCCCCCACCCCTGACGAAGACCTGCCGAACCACCGCCGGGACCCGCCGCCGGGAGCGACATTCGTGAAAAGTAAGTCCCATCCCGGGGGGGGGGCGGAGAATTTCTCCCCGAACAACCTTCGGAGGACCGAATGCATTGGCACTCGGCCCCCCGAAGTTTCGGGGAGAAATTCTCCTCCATCCCTAAAATGAAGGAGCACAGAACAACCAATTTTTAACTGACAAGGAAGGGAAAGGCACAACAGAACTCCTAAAATACAAAACAGCCAATGAAGTGTTGCGCCTCCATGCTCACGGGAGTGCACAGCTGCACTTTTAAGTATAATCGCCAAAAAAAAAAAGGTCATGGTGAGTCTGTTAGGTAAGCGTGCAGTAAATTGTGAGTGTATCACAGGGGATGCTAGTTCGAAGCCGCATTGCTGCGCAGTTACGACAGGATGGGGGGTGAAAGCAGTGCCATGTAGATGGGGCCTTGTTTGGATTTGATCCATTCATCTTTGTGAATTCTGAAACAAACTGGGCTGACCTATACCTCTGAGATTAGCGTTCAGATCCAAACTGAGTTATCCACCAACATTTAAACTCCCTGAATACTACGACACAGCAGAACGACCCCCCCCCCATCAACACACATTATAAGAATCTACTTTTTGAAAGAAAATACATTGAGACATGCATGTTAAGAGATAAAACATGTTTTTTTAAAAAAAAAAATATGCATTTAAATGCAATGTTCATACAGGCTCCCTTTAAACATCAGATTAATGCAGAAATGGGACAAAGCAGACTTTTGGGTAAAGTATGAAAGTGACTCAGACCAACACTAGATTGATCCATCCGTCTCTAGACAGCACAGAGGGCCCATGGAAGCAAAATCTTGAAACCCCTTGAAGTTTAAAAATGTGTCTATTATATTCTCCTATGTGATTCTGCCACTTGAAGCAGGAGAGACACTTAAGTCAGCATGTTGAATATACAGTTGGTGGTTCTGCTCTCTGCAAAGGGACTGCTGGTTTATTTATCACTTCACCAAGTGCAAAAGGAAGTTCCTCCAGGCAGCCTTTGGTCCTGCTCCACAGAATGAGTTATTCTCTCAGGTTGGCAGCCAGAAGTGACATACTGCGGTGTTCCTCGGATGTTCCTGAGCTGCCAAAGGACTCCTATAATGCTCATCAGAAGAATAACAGCTGTTTCGGAGGTGGTTACATGGCTTTCCAATGCCATTTCTCTTGATGTAGTAGAAAACCTGCCGAGACTAAATGACTTGTGCTCACAACCTGAGCAACAGACACAGTTAACTTTCCCTCTAGGAATTCTTGTTTGTCTTTTTATGAAAGAATGTGTGACTGCTTTATGCCAGGGCATGTTATTCATGACAGCTAAAAGAGCAGTGTGTGTGTGTGTGTGTGTGTGAACTGTATCTGTCTATTTATCATCTATCTATCTATCTATCTATCTATCTATCTATCCATCCATCCATCCATCCATCTTCTATCTATATCTATCCATCCATTATCTACCTATCCATCTATCCATCCGTCCGTCCGTCCGTCCGTCCGTCTGTCTGTCTGTCTGTCTATCTATCTATGGAAGATGTGGGCTGGAAGTTGAAACTCAGACATTAAGCCCAAAAGTTAAGAACTCCCCACCCCCATTTCTTCTCTGCTTCAAAGTTTCCCTCCTTGGGTGCACTTTGCAAAGGAGAGGGGGCCATCAGGGTTTCATGAACAGATAGAGCAGCATCCTCTACCAGCCTTGCTGTTTCCCTCTGAACAGTTGTGTGGGTTGGGCTCAGAGTAGAGGTGTATGAACCCCACTTACCTGGGTCTGTGGGGGGGAGGCAATCCGGTCCTCCCCCTGGAATCCTCCCTGGCCAGCTCTGCTCCATGGTGAGTCTGCGGAGCTGCCAGCTGGGGCCAGCCACTGCCGGGGTTCCAGCCGTGGCTGGTCTGCGTCCGCAAATGGCATCCGGCGTAGTGGACGCCATTTGCGTCCCTGCACTTTGCCGTGATAGGCTATGTAAAGATTTACGTAGCCTATCACATTAGAAAACAGGGATGCAAATGGCATAGCAGACGCCATTTGCATCTGCAGTCCAGCGATATGGCCGTGGCAGCCGTATCACTGGGTCTTCGGAGCTGGCAGCAGGGGGGATCCGCTGGCGAGGACTTCGTGCTGGAAGAAAAGGTAGGAGATCCAATCCTCCATGGACTTTGGGAGGTTGGATTCAATAGAATCCAGCCTCACTGGGGTCAGTGGAAGATTTCTCCAACATCCCTAGCTCAGAGGGAGGGGGTAAGGGAATGGACAGCAGTGACAATGGAGAGGAAGATGTGGGCTCACTCATAGAATGGGGTGCCAGGAGCTGCTGGAATCTGTGAATGTGGTACCAGGAGCTTCTGAAATGTGGCAATTCAAGGTGCCAGCATCTCAGTGAACTACCCCCAGGCCCTGGATTGATTCTGCCTTCCCAGACTGGCCATTGAGTCCTCTTGGACAGGGAGAAGTGTAAGACGGCTTCCTGTGGCAGTTGAACCTTGCTTGATCAACATGGTCTTCTGAGCTCTGGGATATTCATATATCCTTGGTAAATCTTTGGTCCTGATGTCTGTTTTGATCCTGGATCCTGCTCCTATCCATTGCCCCCTGGTTCCTTGTTCATCTCAGACTGTTGGCCATGGACGAGTTTGGATGTGGGGCCCATTAAGAGCAACTTTTCCAACCCCTGCTCCTCAACCCCTAAATCTGCCAGTTATTTCCTCAGCCCATTGCAGGATAGGAGAAACCATGCCCAATCAAGCCTTGCTGAGCTAATATTCTGTACACAATGGCTTCAGATGAACCACTGCAATGTGCCTCAGGGCATTGCCACATGCTGCACCAGACAACTGCACCAGGCTCTTCAGTACAAATTGCAAGAGCCCAAATGTCACTAAGCTTCCATACTGGCAGGAAGAAGTCTGTTCCAACTTGTGTCTTCCCTGTCAGTAAGGAGAAACAATTTGTCTTCATCTGGCATATGAGTTGCCATAGAGAGCTGACAGTACAAAGCGAACTGCAGCTGACAGTGTTAGCTGTACAACTAAAACTGCAGATGATCTTTAACACCAATCTGAACATTTTTTAAAATATATCTAAAAGCCAAGAGCAAGGAAAAAGGTTCTTTCTCTGGAGGAATATATCCTCCTAAATCATTTATCTGAGCAAGCTGCAATTTCCTTATGCACTCTCTCTCTCTCTCTCTCTCTCCCCTCTCTCTCTTGAGAGAGAGAGAGAGAGAGAGAGAGAGAGAGTTTGGTGCAAAGCAGGACAACAGTGATGCAACAAGGTGACTCTGCATCCACTGTGAATGCAGTCAGTCTTAAGTTAAAATGTATAAGAAAGGTGGAAAGACTAACAACAGATAGGTGTGTGTGTGTGTACACACACACACATACATACATACATATATACACATAGCTAAACATTTTGGTTTCCGCCCTCATCAGTATCTATGCTGTTAAATGGTATCTAATTCCCACGTTTGGCTTAAAATATATATTTGTTTAAAGTAATATGTTAGTGTATATATATATATACACACACACACACACATATACATGCACATATATACAGAGAGAGAGAGAGAGAGAGTACTTCCATTTTCTTAAGCTATATTCACTAGGCAAAGACCAAAAGGAAGAACCCAAGGCTGAAAGGAGTAGGAATTTACCATTTGCACTTTCTTTCTGTTTTCCCTTCCCTCTTTTTGAAGAACAGATGTAACCAAGCAAATCCTTCACTGTCCCAGAGTTTGTTTGATACATTAGGACTGGGGGGGGGAGGTTATGGGGGAGCACGTACCTAGAGTTTAAGGATTTAGCATAGAGCCAGTGAATTTAATATCTGTGGCACACTGAACAATTATATGAAGTAGAATTGTTTATGTATCCCTGAAGGGACCCTCTCTTAAAATAATAATAATTAAAGTTTGTTCATATAAGAACCATTAAGTTTCTACTCTGGCATGCTTGAACAGAAATGCTTACAGGCAGGCTAAGTGGAGTGCAGATATGCTCCAACAATCTTCCAAGTAATGGTTTGCCCTAGTCCAGCCAAGTAGGAAGTAAAGAGAAGTATTTTACTCTTGATGGATCCCACATGTCAGTTGTCTGAACAGCAAGCCATTCCTTTCCTCCTGTGTTGTGGTTGTGGTGGGAAGCTGAAAGGTGGATGTGTCTTTCATTCTTCTGTTGAGCCTCTCCATATTCTTCTCTTGCCACGGGGATGCTGATGAAAATGGCATCTCTGTGCTTGGAAGGCTTGAGGAACCTGATCCGTGTGAATTCCCATATTAACTGACCTGATCTGTTCCTCCTAGAAGAATGTGAATGTGTGGATCAGAACTCATGTATTCACCCACTTTTGTACTTCTGGAATGTTCCAATATAGTTCACAGCTTAAAAAAAAAAAAAAAAAAAGTAGCAAAAGACATTTAGGGCACAATCCTATGTGTATCTAGACAGAAAAAAAACTGTCCTACAACACCCAGCATTCCCCAGCCAGCACTGCAGGCTGGGGAATGCTGGGAGTTGTAGGACTTTTTTTCTGCCTGAACATGCATACGGTTGCACTGTTAAAAGTGCCTATCTTCAGAGAGAGAGAGAGAAGCATTTTGATGTGAAGTTCTGTGCAATTTTTTATTCATTTTTTTTTTTACAAAATATTCACAGATCCATGTGGAAATGGAATGGAGCTGGCACATGTAAAAGTGACACAGACCAAAAATAATCTGATTTCTATGTGGTTTCTATGTGAAAGGCAGATGGTTATCTGGTGTGTATCATTGCCTCTATTAACAGCCATTGGAGTCATGAGCTGGCATGGACAAGAAGGGTTTACACAGTCTCAGCCTCCTTGTTCTGTGACTGGGGCTGCCGGTTAAAAGAGAGAATTGGAAGTGGTTCACATCAGGGCCTTAACTCCACAGACCAGAATCCTCCAGGGCCTGTGAATCAGCCAGTCCCATACCATGACTTGCTACCATGCTTCAAGATTTGGTGTCATCCCTTCAGTCCAGACAATGTGTTATTGAGGGAAGTCCTCAAGATGCCCTGTTCTGACCCCTCTGAAACTGGTACTTGATGCTCTCCATACCAGCTGCTCCTCTGTGCTCACAAATGGACCCTGGAGAGGGCAAAAGGGGGGTGGTCCCAGGGTCAGGTAGGGGAGGAGACCACGGAAGCCTCTTTACAAGGCTTCCTATGTGCCATACAGCCTCCACCCCCTTCTGCTCCAACGTCCCCAGCTAGACTCATGAAATCGTGCATCTAGCCAAAAATACCAGGTGGCTGGAGCATGGAGGACAGAATTTCCTCTGTGCTCCAGCCACCCTGCATCGGATAGTCGGCAGCCTCCGAGTTCAGAGGCTGGTGACTCTCTTCATCAGATTGCGTCCTTAAAGAAATAGCCCTTGGAATACCACACGATAACATTGTCTGCCTCGTGAAACAATCCACCATGTGTTTTGCTCCCCCAGTCTTTGCAGAAACAACAACCTGATTCAGATACTGTTGCCAGTTGTCTAGCATCCATGGAGTGGAATGCAATATATCTTTCTTTACAAGAATTGGCTACTCGTTTTTAAAAAAATGATTAAAGTTTTCCGATGTGGAAATGATGTTGGAAGTGTTCTGATATCCTCTGTGCTAAAGGAGTGAATGAATATATTATTCTTGTCAATGGAATGGAATGCTTGTAGGCCATTCAAATCAGTATAAATGTGAGCGGGGGGGTGGAGAAAGAAAGTAATTTCTCTGACAAGCTATGATATATGAACCTCAACCTTTCTTTGTGCTTACTTTATTTATTACGCACTGATAGAAATGTATGTGTCATAGAAATGCAGCAAAGAAATTTTAAGCTAATACATACTTAGTTTTGGCACTGAAAAACAGAAATTCCGAATCAATTTGTACTTTCCATCCAAAAAGACTTGGCAACTGTGGAGATGACGACATTTGCAAATTATTCTATAAACTCGCTGTCAAGGGCTTCCTGCTGCTGGAATAAAAGCAATTGCTGGGCCAGTTCACACCATACATCTTTTTTCACCATATCAGTAGTCAGATTTCCGTGGATATGTGCTTGCATGGAGGGATGCTAATGCATGAGTAGACAGGTTACGGTTATCATTGGCAATGTGACTACAGTGTCAATTTGATCAGTAAGTGCTGCTGTAGGAACTGCTGCTGACTGCATCCGCTATCGACTACACAGAGTCTTGTGGTAGCACCTTAAAGACTAAGGGCAGGATCCAATGGTGGCCCTGTGCCAGCGGCCAGTCCCATGTGCTATTGCTGGTGGCTACTTTGTAGAGCTTCTGGAGGCAAGCCACAAAACAAGCAGAAGTGATCATTTCCAGAAAGGGTGCAGGGCCAGCCACACACATACCAGGACCAGCAGACCTAACACTATGTGTTATTATGTCATAAGCTTTTGTGGACTACAACCCACTTCATCAGATGTGTCAATATGATGAAGTGGACTCCAGTCCATGCATGCTTATACCATCACAAATTTGTGAGCATGGATACAACAGCAAACTACATTGCTCTAACGAACTACATGGCTACCATCCTGGGAAGCATCACTATGGACTGGATCCAGGCTTAGTCATGATTAGAGTAGACCCCATTGAAATAAATGGGACATATTAGTGAGGACTAACTTACATCCTATTGTCTGAACTCCTCTCTACCGTACTCTTGTGTAAGCAGGGATAAATCTGGATCCAACCAATATCTACTAGTTCAGATATTATGATTCTCCACTGAACTCATACTTGGGAAAATTCAGGATTACTGGCGAGGAAGAGAAAAAAATGAATTGTTCATTCCAGCATAAGTATCATTTGGACTGAATAAGGTTTTTGCTAAGGATAGACAAACCATCCCACACCCGCCCCATGTGCCATTTGCTTGACTGCCACCACTTAACCATCCATTTGGCTCCTTGAATGAGCCGCCAGGTGGTCAGTGGGTGAGAGGCAAGTGATGCAAGGTTGCGCAAAAGTAAAGACATGAATGGTCTATTCACACCTGTAATCTTGTGTGAATGGCTGTTTTATGGCTGCCATTTGCATAAAAAGACCTTTTACGAAAAACAACAAGCCTCCATTTTTACACAAAATTGCAGCTTGCTGAGGGGTCGGGTGGCTGCTTGCTGCTCACCCATGGACCACCTGGCAGCTCATCCAGGGAGCCAAACAGGGATGGGTAGGTGGGGGCAGTCTGCGGACTGGAGTTCAGGAGGCCAAGCAGGTGGGGTGGGGGAGTCCACCAGACTTTACCCCCCTCTTGCACTCCCCTGATATCCCTTGTTTTTGCCCATGCACCTGTTGAATGCTAAGTCAACTTGGCCCAAATTATGATTTCATGCATAGTCTGAAGTGCTTGCTTCAACTCAAGAACCAAACCCAAAGCAAAATTCAGAAATCCAAGTTTGGATCTCCCATTGACAATCATGGGAAATCCAAACATGGCTATACCTTCCCCTCCCCCCTCTTTGTCAGAACTGGATGATATTTGCAGGTGTAGTAGCTCCTTTGAAGGTAATTACACCTACAAAATATCAGAAAATATAGGTGCAGGGTTCTTTGTACTAAGTGGCTATGGACTTAGTCCATGATGCAGTTATTGTGCACTCATCATTCCCTACTCACAATTGTATACAAGTTCTTTAGATGATGATGTGACCTTCCAGTTTCATTTCTGTGTCTAACAAGCATTTTCAGTGAGTTTCTTTAGAACAGGGAAAATGTGGCATTTAATAGTGAAAGTGAAAGAAACTGCTTTTTTCACTTGTGGATTTGTACTATTCAGCTATACCCCAGTGCTATCTAGAGATTATGAAACAGAAAAACAAGAAAGGGACCTCTTTTTGCATAGTGCTGGCATCTCAGTTCTGTGACGAAACTGAAAGTAGATACAGCGGATTAACAGCCTTGTATAGAAAACCTCTCGATAGATAGATAGGTAGGTAGGTAGGTAGGTAGGTAGGTAGATAGATAGATAGATAGATAGACAGACAGACAGACAGACAGACAGACAGATATATGAACTGCCCTGTATCTTTTTTAAAGTGTCTCCTGTGTCTCTGAAACACAAGTAGGTAACAAAGCCTTGTTCACTTCCAGCTTAGGTTCTGGTGGCTTCGGAGGGAAGCTCACTTTGCCTCAGGAAGCACCACAGCTAGACTGAAACCACCTAATTCTGCTCATCCTTAGTTATTAATTGCTGCTATGTACTGGATATTAGTATTTTCTGAATTGGATTTGTTTTATTATTATCGCTGGCTTTTATTACTTGTTGATGTTTATTACTGAATCAGAATTTATTGTGCAAGCCATCTTGATAGGGCTTTATCCTTAAAGGTAGACTAAAATATTTAAAAGTAAAAGTAAAATAAGTAAAATATGTCAATGACATATGAGGAAAGTCCATACAAACATGACATATGTCTCATGTATTTTTAGACAAACCTTTTAAAAAATTCTTCCTAGCCACTGTCACTAGTGATGTCAGAGAAATCTGCAGCTGAACCAAATGAATCCAGATTTTCATAAATCCACCTGGTGGATTCTGCAGGGGGCTGGAGTTTCCCCTGTCAGGTGGATTCTGTGAACTTGTAGACTGATTTTCTAACTTTCCTGAATTTTGCACCAATTTCATCATCAAAAACTACACAAAATTAAAAAAAACCACAGACCAATAATGCCCATTTCCACCCATAGGCTAATCAGTGGAAATGCCCATTTGGGGGGAATTTGCACACTTTCACATGCATGATTTTCCTTCACTGCACATTTGCACAAATGTGAATTTGTGCAAAATTCAGGAATACCCCCCAAATCTGATTCTGTCGATGGGTGGACAATGGAACAAAAGGAACGGGTTTTACACAATCCATACATCCCTGTCACCCTAAAATTGTTTGCGTCAAGTGAATAAGAAGTGTAAAATTTGTGAGATCTTACCTTTTAGGCTGCAATCCAATGGACAGGTTCCTGGGAGTAAGCACCATTGATCTCAATGGCACTTACTTCAGAGGAGACCCCTGTATGGCAATGCACTGTCAGTATTGTTAGGCCAGAGTGTCCTCTGATATGTTTGGGAAAATGCTAGCAGTTAACAAATTTAAAGGAATAGGAGAAGCTGAAATTCACCATCACTGTCTCCTCCTGAGAAATTAGAACAGCCTCTTTTGCAGCAAAATGAAGCATCTTGTTGAAGGCCAAACACCTTGCTGGATCCGTATAGACCCTTTGAAACGTCTGGCATCTAGGGAAGACATTGATACAAGCATATTGTGCAATAATTTACAAATAAACTTGGCAGAAATGTACCGGGTTTAAAAAAAATACGATAATGATAAAGGGACTAACATTGCTCCCTTGAACTCTTTGTAACATTCTTCAGAGCGCCCGTAAATCACAAGAGAATGGATTTTCTCATTATGCACCTGTTCCAAGCTCGCTGACTTCTCTAGAAAGAATCCCTTTGTGTCTGGGCTGTGGCTATTCCAGTATTTACAACTATATATTCACAGCCTTCTTGGGAACAGACAATCCCTTTTTAGGCATCACCTGAGTGACTTTTTCCAGCCCCGACAAAAAGGTACAGTTAATCTTTGGGATAAGCACATTTCCTCTGTTCTGTTCCTTTGTTGCTGTGTGAGTTCATTCTGTCTTGCATTCCACTCTTCCTCAATTACAGTTGAATTTGGAGAATTTCTAAAAATCTGTACAGGAACTGGGACATGTGTATAGTTTGCTGCACCTTTTGATCTCTTCACTTCATCTGCATCTCTCTCCATCTCTGCCCCACAGCCCTACATAACCAATATGCATGTGCACCTTGATGAAACATTACCAAACAACAACAACAACAACAGCAACACCCCTGATGTGATTGTATGTAGATGATATTCATTTATTTAAAATATTTTCATCCTGCTCCTTGGCCAAGAAAAAAAAAAAAAAGGCTCCCAGAGTGGCTTAGAATTGATCAGTAAAATAAGACAGTCCCTGCCTGCAGGCTTACAATCTAAAAAGACGCAACGGCAAAGGGATGGGGAGAAAAGGGGGAGGGAATTAAGTCAATTTTCATCAGGGGTGGTGGAATGACCCTGCTTTCCCTCTCCTCTCCAGAAGGGAACAGTTCAACTGGAGCAGGCCTTGATGTTTCCTTTGCCTGCTCCAGTCTCCCTCACTCCTTCAGGGCAGTTGATGCCAGTTGCTATCAGCATTGTTTTTGTACAGTATTTTACTGACGTGCACACAGACACCACTGCACATGGGTAAACCACCACACAGAAAAACATCTTAATGCAACCAAACTAACAATCTCAGCAAGATCGATAAAAAGCTCCAAAAAAAATCAACGTATGTATGCGCATTGGTGACGGAGACAGGGAAGACATTAATGAGCTTAAGGGACACTGCAGCAAACTGTTTAGATGGACATTAAAAAAGCCAAACTATAGAAGATTCGTAATGTATCAGTTCCATTTCAGAAGCAAGCATGGTAAAGGCCCTCTGTTATCCTTCCTTTCATGTGCCTCCCATGTTAGTTAAGCAGTTACGCATCATTGACTAGTTCTGATTATTATTTTTTGCTTTTGCTTTTGTGCTGCTTAAGATTGTATCCGTTGTTCAGTGCTTGTTTCTTTTTTAATCTGATTAATTTATTATATTGATTCTTACTTTCTTTTCTTTCTTTTTAAGGGCATTTTGGGGGCAGAATTTTGGTTGTTCAGGCAGGCATTTGGGGTGGGTTAGGGTATTTTTAAAAAAAAATTATGGTAGAATTTTATTGTTTTAAATTGTTTTATAGTGTGTTGTACATCGCCCAGAGTGGCTGGGTGACCAGCCAGATGGGTGATTAATAAATTTAGTAATAAATAAATAAATAAGAAAAGCAGCCCCTAAATTTTAATTTATTTAATAGGAACATAGGAAGTTCCCCTCTATCAGGCCAGCTATTGTCTCTTCTGACTGGTATTGACTCTTCTGAGTCTTAGGGTGCAATCCATGCTGGGTGGGGAATGCTGTGAGTTGTAGGACTTTTTTAGGGATGTTGGAGAATTTCACCATGGATTCCAGTGAGGCCAAATGCCAGCGCATTCGGCCCCCTGGAATCCATGGCAGAATGAAGCCACCCACCCCACCACCCCACAAAATGGGCCCAGAACAGAGCCTACCTTTGTCAGCCATTCCAGTGCTCCTTGAATAGCGGCCACCATTCACCTCCTTTCGAATGGCCGTGATAGGCTACCTAAGTATTTACGTAGCCTATCACGGCTAATGCAGGGATGCCATTTGCATCCCTGCGGAGGCCGTGATAGGCTACATAAATATATACGTAGCCTATCATGGCAATAGGCAGGAACGCAAATGGCGGCTACCGTAGCCACTGCCATTTTCATCCCTGCCTATTGCCGTGATATGCTACGTATATATTTATGTAGCCTATCAAGGCAAAAGACAGGGGTGCAAATGTCAGCGGCTTCGGCGGCTGTCATTTGCATCCCTGCACAGCCCAGTGGCTGGATGTCCGGCTGCGGGTGGCCCCGGCCGGCGGCTCTGTGTCAGGGTGGAAACTGAGCCCAGAGAGCCTCAGAGCAGTTTGGATTCTGAGGAGGAACAGCTATCCATGGGAGAGGGGCCAGCTCATCCCTCCCAGGCTCAGCACCTGGCAGAGATTCCTCCTGCCAGCATTCCTAAGATAGATAGCGACCCTGGCAGTGAGAGAATGCAGGAGGGGGGCTTCTTAGATGCTCGACGCAGACGCAAAGAGTGACAAGCAATGGAGGGTGCAGAAAGGAGGCGTAGCGCCCGTTTGGCACACAAGCAACAGACGTCTCCCATGGACCCAAGGGAAAGAGGGAGGATCTCTCCCTAGCCCATAAGTTCTGGGTCTTCAAGTGACTCTCTTTCAAACGGGGATCAACTGACTACTTGAAGCTTAGGCCACCCTGCTGTTCCTTGCTTTAGTCGCTGGTGATTAGCATCTGAAAGAGTCATTAAGTTGTAAAAGGATTAAAGCTTTGAAAATAAACCTTTCATCTGTGCCTTGAGTTGGCTATTGGAATCTACTGGGAGAGGCTGCCAGAGAGCTCCTGACACTCTGCTGATTCACTGCGGAGCGGAGCCGGCCAGGGAGAATTTTGGGGGGAGGAACAGAGCGCCTCCCCTCCACTGCGAATGACCCCGGATGAAACAGTGAGACAATTTTGTATATCCCTAGACTTTTTTCCTGTCTAAACATGCATAGGATTGTGTCCTTAGGCACACTGAAGTTTTCTTCATCACCTGCTCTCTGCTCCTTTCAAGTGGAGATGCAGATATCATACTGAGGTCTTTCAGCATGCAAGCGATGTACTCTGCCATCAAACTATGACCAGTCCCCAAATAAATTTGTAATTCTAAATCCTAGAGAAAGAAAAAAATCAAATGAGGAGAACTTCAGAATAAACAGATTTACTAGGGAACTTAACATTAGGGTTGCAATCCCACACACAGTTTTGATTGCTTGAATTCCATTGTTCCTAGCCCTGAGAAAGTTGGGTGTGTTTTACAGTGCAATCCTAAGCATATCTATTCAGAATTAAGTCCCACTAAGTTCAGCGGACTTACTCCCAGGTACCTGTGTATACATGTGTAGCCTCAGTCATGACTCACAGAAATCACACTGGTTTCAAGGAGACATAGCACAAACCTATGCATGTCTACTTGAGTTCAACAGGGCTTACTCCCGAGTAAGTGGATACAGGATTGCAGCCTGAAGTGTAGTTTTCTCTGGTCTGTGGTCATAAATGTCATTGGGACTCCTTAAACAGCACAACTGTACTGGGTTACAGCCTACGACGTTTACATTAGGATTCCTGTTACTTCTTGATTTCAATTGTACAGTTTCTTTAAATACTATGGCATTATATCTACTCGTATTCCTTTTCCCAAATAAAATTTAAATTCACTGAAACCTCAGTTCTTCTGCCACATAACCTCAAGTTATTTGATACACATTTTCATTTTGCAGATGATAAAATGGGAAATTGGGGTATAAAAGCTGAAAGCAGGGAACTGAAGGCAGAAGAGAAAGAAACAGCCTTCGATCACATTATTTTGCTCTGACTTCCATGTACAATAGGATCAGGGATCTCGTGATACAACTGACATGGTCAAGCTAGTAGTACAGACTTTCAAGATGATAACAAGGAGCAATTCTGAAAAAGATGCCAGATATGAAATCAGGAAAAATGCTACCATGGAGGTAGGAATAACTTAACAGTGGGAGAATCAGCACAGTCACTGTTCCTGTAAATTAAGAGCCCAAATGAAATTTATAACAATGAAAGAAAGGGTGGCTGTTGCATTCCCTTCTGTTCAAGCCCTTCTGCCCCTATTCTACAGGGTTGCCACCTAACTATGGCTGCAATATTAACAGTGAAATCGTATGCATGTCTATTTTGAAGTAAATCTATTGAGTTCAATAGCATTTACTCCTATTTCTGCAGTCCTATGGGCTGTTGTTCTCAACACATTTCACAGAGCATAAGCCCCATGGAATAAAGTGGAACTTACTTCTAAATGAACATGTTTGTGTTGTTAGTCAATTAATGTATCAGATTAGTCAGTTAAAAATATTTTGTCTGACTTAAAAAGCACAACACAATTAACCAGGTTCTATCTATCTATCTATCTATCTATCTATCTATCTATCTATCTATGTTCCTGTCATATATAATGGTAAATAACTTTTCATGGAAAGACTTTCTAAACCTGTGGGTTATGGATGCCATCTTGGAAGAGGCATTCCATCTTCTCTCTGTAATGCATGAGGCGATGCCTCTTCTAAGACTGTGTCTACTGGGACACATACTTAAAAAATCTAAATGTTATGAAACAAAGTGTATTTCTTAAGTATTGTTGTTGTTGATAGATGTCCACTGGCAGATGGAGGAGGAGGAGGGGCAAGGATACAAAAGTTTCTCAAATCCCTGTTCAACTAGCACCTCTATTAGACCTACCCACCCACCCCCAATGTTGGAAGTGAGGTGCAAAACTCACTGGAACTCATCGTGCTTCTTAATGTTGGCCACTATTTTGTTTTTTGTTTTTCCCCAGATGGACCCTTGGAACAACATCATGACATATTATCATAGACTCAAACTGGGGGTGGGGAGAGTATTTTGGCCCAGTACTACCATAGAGACATTGTATGGGGATATAGGAAGTGCTTGCAGGCTTCCCTTTCCCTGTAGTGGCCTGAAAGTGCAGAAAACAGGGGTTCCTCAATTTTGTGCCCTCCAGATGTTTGGGACTCTCCTCGACCCAGCCAGCTTGGCCAATGGTCAGGAATGCTGGGATTTGTAGTCCAATACATCTGAAGGGAACCAGGCTGAGGAAGGCTTCCATGGGATCCCTCCATGTGTGGCTGCTGAACATGTAATGACTATATCAACCCCTGGTATTCATGCCAAAGCCACAACACCCTTTGCCTCACAATAAAGAACTGTCTTCCAACATGGGTGTTACGAATAACAGATTACGTTCCATTAAACTAAATGGACTTTACCGCTCAGTAGACATGTGAAGGATTGCACAGTTAATTTTCAGTGTTTCCCAGAGTGAATAATAATAAATAAATAAAATAAATAGAGTGGCCCTTCCCCTCCAAACACTGAAATCATAAATGTGTGTTTATGTGTGTGTGTTTTCCTGGGGAAGAGAGATACAGTTTCATGAGAGATTTTGGCTGCGGTTGCATGCAAGGTCTGGTCCCAGTATCTTTTTTTGTTTGTTTTCTTCTTCTACAGAAGGATTCAGAGCAGGAAGTCTGCTTGACTTTGCACAACAAAGGCTGAAAAAATATTGTGCAATGGCAGAGTTTGAAAATGATGAGGCTGATCTCTGTGATGACAAATGGCAAAAAACCCAACAACACAAAAACCATATGAATGGTTCAGATGATGGATTGTTAACATCGACCAAATTAACTATATAAGGAATAACAAAAGCTGTGGGGGTGTGGGAATGGAAGCCAACTAAATTCAAATGGGATTTCATTCTTTCAGGTGGCAAATCCAGTAAGTGGAAAATACTGTTTAGCATCTAATATAGACAGATGTGAAATAATCAGTGTGTAGGCAATGAACCAAAGTAAAGAGCATATATATAAATGGAACAGCTCAGCAGCATAATGACAAGACAAGGATAGAAAGGCCATTACAGAAAAATCCATGAAGATATTAGCATGATGTGTGCGTGTAGTAGGGGGTATGGACAAAGCACTCATGAAAGTGAAATGCATAAACTTAACAAAATATACAACCCACGACAGTATGTGAATTCTTTCATTAAATTGAATTAGGCCTATCATCAATTAAAGGAGTATGGTTGATGGACTTAAACAACTCTCCCTATTACTAAAACAATGGGTAAAATCCAACATAAGTCCTACTTAGCGTAGACCCATTGAATGAATGGGACTTCAATTAGTCGGTATTATGCAACTTCCTAACTATATAAGAAGTTGCATAATACTAGGTAGATTTGTCCATCCCCCAGCCCAGTATTGACTATATTGACTGACAACAAATCTTCACGGTCTCAGATAGATACTTTGCCATCATCTGCTACCTGATCTCTTTGCTAGAGATGCCAAGGATTGAACCTGGGACTTTTTGTATGCAATGCATGTCCCTTGCCACTGAGCTACAGAACATCCCCTTACCCAGCCAGGATAGAGTTTGAGGCGATGTACATGAAGCACTCACCATATGGATATGGGAGATCATCCTCCTAGCACTGAGAATTACTATGTCGATGCCACATATTTCTGAGACAATTTAATAAACAAAAGCTACTATGATTTGGTCCATGTCAGGTCACTGTCACATCCCTGATCTCCATTTTAAGAGACATTTTTTAATTATTATTCAGGATAATAAAATTAAAGATAATCTTTAATTATCTCAAAAATTACAAGTAATATATGGCATTTGCATGTAGGTTTTCCATGCTGGAAGGAGGGCTGATCCACATGGTGAGTGGCTCTCACACATTAAGGCTGCCAAAAGAAGATGCCATCACAAGGAACATTTCCAGTAGCTTCAATAAAAGAATGTATCTTCTCACATGGAATTGCTCACTGTAACATACAATTCTGCCCTTTAGAAGGCAATTTGGAGAGAAGAATGTTTATGCCCATTTCCCCAATGTGATCAAAGTGTGAAGGGGAAAGGAGCTGGGTCATCCCCCCGCCACACACACACACAAAGAAATAAGCCCAAACTCAATGTTCTCAATTGAAAAAAAGTGTAATGATTTTAGATCCAATGGAAAAGAAGTTGGGTGTCACATCAGCACCACTTTGAGCATTGTTTTTAACCAAAAATAGCCTTTGAGGGCTGTTAGTTTGAGAAGAGGAATAGGAGATGGATGGTAAGGAGCTCCATGCTACCTTTCGTTTGGTCCTTAATCACCCTGTCCTGAGGTTCACTTTGCTTTCCTTACAAACATTCTTTTTCCCTGATTGACAAGTAGAGCAAAACATTACATACTGCATTGTCACCTCAGGCCTCTGAAGGTCTCATTTGTTCGGTGCTGTTACCCATAATTCCCTCAGGGTCCTATGCGTCCTGTGTGTGTTACCCAAGTATCCCTCAGCAATGGCCGAGGAATGCCAAATACGTTTCTGATATTTCTGAAAGCAGAGAGAAGGCAATTTTAGCTAGTGATTTGTGGCTCCAGTGAAGGAACTGCGATCACTTGGGCTTGGAAAGTCCAAACTGAAAATAAATCTATGATTCGCTTTCAAGGCTCTGATGAATATTAGTCCAGTGTCCCCTGCAGAAAAAAATAAGAAAAAAGCCATATACCAACTGCCTTACTTCAGTAACAGCAAGCATAGGGTTACAGGTCAGGATCATACCATATTGTCATAGTTACATGATGAAACTCACTCCCAGGGCCTACCTTCACTGCCTCTGGACAATCCTCATCCTCCTTCAGGAAAGACATGGAAATGAGACCCCAAAAAAGCTTTCAGATTGTCGTCCAGACAAATAGCATATTTCTATCCCCACAGTCTAAACAAACATGACTTTTTTGTCTATTGGTTTCACCTACTTTAGGTAATAAAGTAAAATAAATGGATTTAAAACCAGATGAAGAAAGACTTAAGACACAGTCCTATGCATGTTTAGACAGAGAGCTTCTCTACACCAGCCTAAAATCCTGCATTTAAAATGGGACCTCCTGCTTCCATTTTAAATGCAGGATCACGGCAGACTCCCTTTACATGTGCTTCCTCCCCCACCCTTTTCCCAACCGCTTAATTTAGTTATTAATTCATTAATATTAAATTATTATTTATTTATTTCTATACCACCCAATAGCTGAAGTTCTCTGGGCAGTTCACAAAAATAAAACCAAAAAGTGCAGGATAAAACAGGGTAAAATATCAAAGCTTAAAACCACCATATAACAATACAACTAGAATAAAATCTAGCAGCAATGCAGACATTTAAAATACAGATTTAAAACACCAAAGTTAAAAGACTAGGAAGATAAAACGCTAAAATGCTGGGAGAATAAAAAGGTCTTCACCTGGTGCCAGAAGGAGTACAAAGTACAAGTCCCCCCCCTTTCCCCCGTATCTGAGCCTTCTATATGTTTCATTGGTCTAGCTCCTCTTATTGCGGCTTGTCCTTTTGCACAGAGGAATTCAAGTGGAACTCAAGCATTGTAATTGGATAGCTCATTACCTCTGATCTTTAAAAAAAATGGAATAAAGGTCCTTTAGTGTAGGAGATGCCCTGGAAGTTGATGACATCATCTAAAGGGCCTGCAAACTTCCATGAGTGAGCAATCTCAATAGCAGGATAAAAGCTCCATGTGAATAAGAATAAAGTCCAACAATTCCCAGCATTCCTCAGTAAAAATTCAGTACAGCTAGGAGGTATTATCATCCTCCTCATCACTTTTTTAGAATGAGCAAATTAGAACAAAGCACCGCCGGGAAGCTACACCCCCTGCCTCCCAGGAAGAACATCATGGCAAGGGAGAGACCAGCTTGGCCCTATACATTGCTTCACCTCTCTCTAGCCAAAGGAACACACAACTCTGATAGTTCCCTGGGACTGCAGACTCTGGCCTCATCCATTGGCAAGAGAACCAAGATTCAGAGAACCAACACAGGATAAACATCATGGCAAGGGGGAGACCAACCTAGCCCCATATATCAGACAGAGAAGGGACAGCTGCAGGGAGCTTGTTTCATACTTCCCTTCCAGAAAGAACACTTATAAGAACTTTGAATCTAAGAACTGGTGCCTGAGTTTTTCTTCTTTTCCCTCCTCCCTCCCAATTCCTTTACCTTTTGTGTCATACTTTTTCAATTTCAAACCTGAGTGGGACTGTCCTATCATTATTCTGTGTAAGCCACTCTGGGAGCCTTATTTGGCTGAAAAGCAGAGTAAAAACTGATGTAAATAAATAAATAATAAATAGAATGATAGCTTTGAAGGGTACTTTGGAGATCATCTAGTCAAACCCTCTATTATATGCAAGATCTATCAAGGAAGATGCCACACTCCAGTCCAGCCTCCCTGAGAAAGGCTGGCTCAGTGGGCACTGAATGCTGTGTGAGTGTTGTGGGACAGGGTGGAAAACTGGGAAGGAGGAATGGAATAGAGTGTCCTTGAAGAAGGCATGGCTGGCTGGAGCCCTGGACAGAACTCTACAGTGCAACATTTGTTGGATATAACTTTTTTTACTATAAAGAGAGGCCAGAGAATTTACGAGAGTTGCCCACCATTTGAGTAAGTCCCGTCCCGGAGAGGGGGGCAGACCGTTTCGCCACCAATTTCGGGGGGCTGAATGCCCTGGCATTCGGCCTCCCCGAGATTCGTGGCGAAATTCTCTGACATCCCTACCACGGCCAGCTGCTGCGGCTGCAAATGGGAAGGAGGAATGGAATAGAGTGTCATTGAAGAAGGCATGGCTGGCTGGAGCCCTGGACAGAACTCTACAGTGCAACATTTGTTGGATATAACTTTTTTTACTACAAAGAGAGGCCAGAGTAATGGAAACAAAATCTGTTCAAAAGAATAACATAAACCAGACTGGGTACTGTTGACTCTTTACTGGTAATGAACTGGCAAAAGAAGATGAATACTATGAACTCCTAATGAGGGGCACAATTCCATTCTGTAGTGAGCTTGTCAATAGATGAAAGTGGTAGCACTTTCCCTACTCTTAGAATAGTTATGTTGTGGCTGTATCCTGCAGGATAAGCAAGGAAGGTCAAAAACGAATGGCTTCCTTAGGAGACACAAAGATGCTTTGAAGCTCATCTGACTCAGGTTGTTTATGTTAGGTTATCTATTGTGGTCTGAAAACATTTGTCCAGAAGACCTTCATCTACATCAAAGGGAAGGAACTTTAGCATGTGATTAAAAAGTTGACTGGGGAGGCTCCAGTCTTAACTAACACAGATGGCCAGTTGCCTATCTTGCCTGTGGGAGAGAGCGCAGGACAGGAATGCCTGGCGTGCTATGGTCCATGGGGTCACGAAGAGTCGGACACGACTGAACGACTGAACAACAACAACAACAACGGGAAGGGAAGAAATGTTGGCAGAGTTGATCCAGCGCTGTTTTGGTGACTGTCTTGTCTGCTTCAAGACTGTAACATCTTAACCACTGTAAAGTTTTCTTCACCCCCCAAAAGCATACTCTCCTTAGCTACTTTGGACTGTGTGGGTGTTGTGAGTGAGGGACCGAGACTTATGCAATGGATACAGATGTATTATTGGTCCAATTCTCATTAGTTTAAGAGGATGGAAGCATTTGAATCACACAGGACAATTTCTTAGGGTCATTTTCCCTACATAGGAAAATATGTGTACACGGTCACTTCAGAAGTGCAACGTGAGTGTTTATTTCACTGTAAATCCCAGGGGAAATAGGTGATTGTGTGAAATGAGTTGCTTTGTGCTTCACAAATTATGGGGTACACATGTTTTTTCCTACATAAATATGATCCCTGGGGGTTTGGGGTTTGTGGTGTGTGTGTGTGTGTGTGTGTTTGGATTTTTGGCAGGGGGGATGTTTAAAATAACCTAGTGAAAAACTTTATATGAATCAGGTCAGAAGTGTGGATATTCTTAAAGAAAGAGAAATTGGACCAATAAAGAACATTTCCCTAATTGGTTTTTCAGCTTGATCTTAAACTTGTGTTCTCTGAAGGAAGTCCTAGTGAGTAAAGGTTCTGAGGGTTGCAGCCATAGGCCCAGTTTATACATTAACATGGCAGTATGGCAACCACCTAACAATGCTTCTGTGTGGCTTCATCCCATGGTGGTATTGTATGAGACTCTGATTGTGTGGGGTCACAGTGAGCACATGGGTCATTTTCATGCCAGTTGTACTCATCCACATTTTGCTGCTGATGGTGGCATAGGAGGCAATGACAAGAAGTACTCTCTTGTTTTCTGCAACAAACATGACAATTGTCTGTATCAAAAATCTCTATGAACAATATTGTGTGACACTTAGATAGATTTTTAGGACTTTTAAGAGAAGGTCCAAATTAGCTTCATTCTTCTATCTCTAGTCTTTCTTTCCTGTCTTGGCTGGTACATAATTTCTGAAAGGAATCTTGGATGCCAGCCCTTTTGGGGGTGGAGGGGAAATGTATAACCCTATTTAGGAAGGACAAAAATTCAGTGCAAACACCAGACATGTTGATCCAAATGTTTCTGGGCAATAAATAAATGAAGATAAAAGCTGCAGGAAAGAGTAGGTGACAATAATTAGTTTGTTTTTTAAAATTAAGCAGGTCTCTTGGGCCAGATGTTACTTGTCAGGGTGTGATGCCCCCCTCCTGGGAAATATAATGAAATCTAGATAGCCATGGGCCAAAGTGGTGTTGGCAGGAGGGAACTCTGAATTTAGGGATGGGATTTTTGTTATGATGTTCTTACCTACTACTGCCTGAAACATCTTGTGTGACTGCCACCGGCAGGGGAAAGAAAGCATGCCTGAGTTGCTCGAAGAAATGTCACTCTGACATTTGTATTCGATCATAAATGTGGACATTAGAGCACATCTGCTTCTAATTAGCATAAGGAGGAAGGGGAGAAACCTGTCTCCACCATCACTCAAGCCAGTAGCAGAGACTGAGCTGGTAAGCAAAGACTTAGGCTTGCCCTGAAGTGTGGCCACAAACATCTGGAACCTAGGAAATGCTGACGACAAGGATGTAGAACACAGTCATAGTAGATTATGGCTTCTTTTCTTTACCACTCGCTCTCTGTTCAAATAAAAGACCTAACTTCTGCACTTTTTATGTACATTTGCCCAAAAGGAACATGCTCAGTGAGGATATTCTAGAATGCTCATAGGACTGTAAGAGGAGCCCTGGTGGATCAGACCAAAGCTCCATCTAGTCCAGCATCTTTTTTCCCACAGTAGCCAACCAGCTGCTGCTGGGAAACCCAAAATAGGGGTATTAAGGTAATAGTCCTCACCCACTTTTTATCCCCGGCTACTGGTACTCAGAGGTATCATTTCTCTGAACTTGAAGGTGCCATGGTGTCAAGATCCCCTTAACCCACACTTCACTTCAGTGCCCAAACATACACAGATGAGAGGCTACAGTCTACCACTTTTAATCTATTACTTCACAGGGTCATACAGATGCAAATTTTCAGAGAAACTCTTTGTCTACAAAGGAATGCCTTCAGGGGATCCAAACGGAATTTACAAGAGTTGCCCACCATTTGAAGAGGGAGGCAGTCTCGTTAGCCTAACTTAAGGAGGGGAGAGGTCCCTCTCTTCTCATGAGGCCTCTAAGCACAGCTTCTCATGCAAGGCCAATTGGGTAGACCATCTAAGTTCCGCCCCTGCCTTCTCTTTCTTTGCTCTGCGCCTGCGCCTGGAATCTATTAGGTCAACCTCCTGTTTGCTGTGGGGGGTGGAGAGAAGGGACCCTCAAGCTCAGATATCTGTACATTTGTAGCCTGAGAAGGAGGCCTACTCATATCTGGACTAGCCTGGGAAAACACCTCCCTCATGTCTGATGGTTCTTCTTCAGAATCTGAACTGCTATCCCACTTCCTGCACTCAGAAACACTCCTGACACATAGAGCTATAGGGGCTTATAGCTGTTGATAGATCTGTCCTCCATGAATTTGTCTAATCCCCCTTTAAAGCCCTTTAAGCCAGCGGCCATAATCACAATTTATGGCAGCACATTCTATAACTCATGTGTTGCACTTTCTGTCTTCTCTCTGGTGCTAAAGAGAATGTAATCATGCTCCCTGTGAAGCATGAAAACTCATGGGAAGTGATGGAGAAGATCCTAGTTTGTTTGTTTGTTTGTTTATTCCATTTATTTCATTTCTATACTGCCCAATAGCTGAAGCTGTCTGGGCGGTTCACAAAAATTAAAACCACAAAGTGCAGCAAAAAACAATATAAAATATGACAGCCTAAAAACACAAAATAACAGTACAACCAGAATAAAACCTAGGAGCAATTCAAATATTTAAAATTAGGGATGGCAGAAAATTCTGCCACTGATCTCGGTGAGGCCGAATGCCAGTGCATTCGGCCCCCCGAAATCTGTGGCGGAACGGCCTGCCCCCCCCGCCCCCCCAGATCCCCCCCAGGATGAGACTTACCTGGGGCGGATCTTCCAGGCGGTGGCGGCTCCGGCAGCTGGTCTTCCGACCAGCTGCCGCCACCACCATTTGCAGTGTGGGGGGGGGGTTTACCCAGACGTGATAGGCTACATAAGTTTTTATGTAGCCTAAAATGACTGGGTTAAAAAAAAAAAAAGCATACGCAAATGGCGGCGGCTATGGCCGCCGCCATTTGCATTCCTTATTTTGGGCCATCTTAATCTACGTAAATATTTACATAGACTAAGACGGCAAAAATAAGGGGAACGCAAATAGCGTCCACTATGCTATTTGCGTTCCCCTTATTTTCGTCGTCTTAGTCTACGTAAATATTTATGTAGATTAAGACAGCAAAAATAAGGAATACAAATGGTGGCAGCCGTAGCTGCCGCCATTTGAGTACGTGGTTTTTTTGTTTTTGTTTTTCCCAGAGCCCTCCACGGCCAGAAATCCAGCTGCGGACAGCTCTGGCTTGGCTGGGCCTGGCCGGCTGCTCCGCAGAGCTGCCACGGAGCATAGCCGGTTGCGGAGGATTCTGGGGGGGAGGAACAGAGCGCCTCCCCCCCCGTCGAGGATTCCGGGGGGAGGGACGGAACGCCTCCCCCCCACCATCAACATAATCCGCTAAAGGTAAGTGACTTTTGTACATCCCTATTTAAAATACAGATTTAAAACACTAAATCTACAAGACTAGAAAGCTAAAATGCTAAAATACTGGGAGAATAATAATTACAAAAAGGTCTTCACCTGGCACTGAAAGGAGTACAATGTAGGTGCCAGGCAAACCTCTCTAAGGAGCTCATTCTACCGCCAGGGTGCCACAGGAGAAAAGGCATTCTTCTTGGTAGCCACCTGCCTCACTTCCTTTGTCAGGGGCTCACAGAGAAAGACCGCTGAGGATGACCTTAGGGTCTGCGCAGGCACATATGGGAGGAGGCGATCCTTCAGATAACCTGGCTCCAAGCCATTTAGGGCTTTGAATGTTAATACCAGCACTTTGAATCGGGCTTGGAAATGGACTGGCAGCCAGTGCAGCTGGAAAATTACTGGCATAATGTGATCTCGTGGCCAGTCCCAAACAACAGTAACAATTGCGACAGAAATTGTGGATCTGTGGAAATCTGGGGACGTTGGTGCATCAGCTATCCCACCAATTGGCATCTGCACTGTCCATTCATGAGAATGGGTGTGATCCCATCCCCACTCAGTGCGTGAAGTGGGCAAGGAGCAGATGTTCGCTGTGTGCCGAGTCACACCAAAAACCCTGTAGTAACAACCAGGTATGTTTGTGTTGATCCACCTAGGGGTGAACGAAAGTCACTTACCTTTTCTCGCAGCTTGTTCGCGGTGGGGGGGAGCGCTTCGCTGCTCCCCCCGCAAAGTTCAGGCCGGGGGGGGGAGGCTTCCCGCCTCGCCCGGCCGAAATTCAGGCCGGGGGGGGAGGCTTCCCGCCTCGCCCGGCCGAAATTCAGGCCGGGGAGGAGGCTTCCCGCCTCGCCCGGCCGCGAACACGAAAGTAAAAAAAAAAAAAAAAAAATGTCCCCTGATAGGCTACGTGACGATTCACGTAGCCTATCACGGCTAGATCTGGAAAGTCAGCCGTGATAGGCTACGTGAATCGTCACGTAGCCTATCACGGGTGACTTTAAAAAAAAAAAAAGCGCGTACGCGAATGGCGGCCCCCATAGGGAGCCGCCATTCGCGTTCCTTATTTAGTTGCTGTAGTCTACGTAAATGTTTACGTAGACTACGGCGAAAATAAGGGCAACGCAAATAGCGTTGCCCTTATTTTCGCCGTAGTCTATGTAAACATTGACGTAGACTACAGCGACCAAATAAGGAACGCGAATGGCGGCTCCCTATGGGGGCCGCCATTATCCGTACACACTTTTTTTTTTTTAAAGTCACCCGTGATAGGCTACGTGACGATTCACGTAGCCTATCACGGCTGACTTTGCAAATCTTGCCGTGATAGGCTACGTGAATCGTCACGTAGCCTATCAGGGGACGTTTTTTTTTTTTTCTTTCATTGCAATGGCGGGGGCGGCAGCCGGTCGAAAGACCGTCTGCCGCTCCCGCCCCGCTCGAACACCGGACGAACCGCCAGCCGGACCCGCCGCCGGGAGGGACATTCAGGGAAGGTAAGTCCCGTCCCAGGGGGGGGGCGGGGGGCGGGGGGGCGGAGGATTTCTCCCCGAAACTTGTTCGGGGGGCCGAACACGTTGGCGCTCGGCCCCCCGAAGTTTCGGGGAGAAATTCTCCGCCATCCCTAGATCCACCCCACTAGGGCAGGATCAGGGAACCTCTTTCAGCCCATGGGCCAAATTCCATTTCGGTAAGCTCTCAGGGCCACATTCCAGTGGTGGGTGGGGCTGAAGGCAAAGGGGGAGGGGTAAAAAATGCCAGCATATTTTAGCTTAAAGCTCTTACTGTCAGTCACTAAGCTTTAGGAAAGGCATATCAGCCTCTCTCTTTTTTTAGAATGGGAAACAAACTGACAAAAGCTGAGAAGTTATCAAAGAAACGGTAGTTCGAGGAAAGGGGTGGTGTCTGTGGCCACTGAGAGCACCCTGAAAGGGCAGATTGGGACTCCAAGATGGACTCAGGAACGGGACTCAGGATCAGGACTCAGGATCAGGACTCCAGGAGGGACTCCAGGAGGGGTGGATTTGGCCCCCAGGCCTGAGGTTAGCCACCCCCTGCCCTAGGTCAACACCTGATCTATGCACACACCCCATCACTATATCGTATCATGCATAAGTTTAGAAAAGCTATATTATTATCCCTCCCCCACGCACACTTCTGATGTCTTAAAAATGAATGGGTTAGAGGTGCCAATAAGGTACATATTTTACAAGAAGAGAAGTGCATGCCAGAAACATTGTGCATGTTAACAACCTCCGATTCCTTTTAAATAAAACATCATCCCCATTTATGGAGCTTTGCAGCACGAGCATCATAGCACACTAGGTGGAACAGCTGCTTCCTTTTCATCAAGTGACAGTTTAAGCAGTGCATGTGGAATATATGTCGAGGTTAGAAATCCAGGGGACTGAGGGACAGTTTATGTGTTCCAAAGGATCAAGTGATGCATCTTTTCCAGGGCTGCACTCTTCGACGTTGTGGTTGAGACTGTACATTTGAAGGCTCCCCTGTGGAAAAATAAGATCTATATACATGGAGAAAACTAATAAGCTGGGAGATAGGGATGTTGGAGAATTCCGCCATGGACTCCAGTGAGGCTGGATTCCACCCCCCCCCTCCACCCCCCCAAATCCCCCCTGGAACAGACCTACCTGGCAGCAGCGGCAGGTCCGGCGGCGGCTCCAGGCCGTCTTCCGGCCGCTGCTGGGCTGCTGAGGCCGCAAATGGTGGCCGTCGTGGCGGCTGCCATTTGCATCCCTGCCAAGCCATGATGGGCTACGTAAGTATCTACATAGCCTGACACGGCTTGGTAGGGATGCAAATGGGACTGGCCTGCGAACTCATATTACGCCAGTACTTTTCCAGGTGCACTGGCTGCCAGTCCATTTCCGGGCCCAATTCAAAGTGCTGGTGTTAACATTCAAAGCCCTTAATGGCTTGGGGCCAGGTTACCTGAAGGATCGCCTCCTCCCATATGTGCCTGCCCGGACCTTAAGAACATCGTCAGCGGCCCTTCTCCGTGAGCCCCTGCCAAAGGAAGTGAGGCGGGTGGCTACTAGGAGGAGGGCTTTTTCTGCTGTGGCACCCTGGCTGTGGAATGAGCTCCCTAGTGAGCTTCGCCTGGCACCTACATTGTATTCCTTTCTGCGCCAGGTGAAGACCATTTTATTTTCCCAGGCATTTTAGCATTTTAGCTTTCTAAATTTTTAGCTTTGCTGTTTTAAATCTGTATTTTGAACTCCTGCACTGCTGTTAGGTTTTATTGTGGTTGTATTGTTATATTGTGATTTAAATGTTCTATATATTTTAAATTGTTTTATTGTGTGTTGTTTGGTTTTAATTTTTGTGAACCGCCCAGAGAGCTTCGGCTATTGGGCGGTATAATAAATATATTTTTAAAAAAATGGCGGCTGGCGTAGCTGCCGCCATTTGCGGCCGAAGCCTGGCTGAGGCCAGAAATCCAGCTGCGGCGGGCCCCGGTCTGCGGCTCCGCAGCCTTGCTATGGAGCGGAGCTGGCCAGGGAGGATTCCGGGGGGGAGGGATGGATTGCCTCCCCCCTCCCGTGGACCCCAGCGGATGGAGGTAAGTGGGGTTTCGTACACCCCTACTGGGAGATGGAGGGATTCAGTAAATTGTAGGGATGTACGAAAGTCACTTACTTTTTCGCAGCTTTGATTCATGGGGGGGGAGGCGCTCTGTCCCTCCCCCCAGAATCCTCCCTGGCCAGCTCTGCTCCACAGCGGCTCCATGGAGCCACCGGACAGGGCCGTCCATAGCCGGAGTTATGGCCACGGCTAGGGATGTACGAAAGTGACTTACCTTTAACGAAATTTGATTCGAGGTGGGGGGGAGGTACTCCGACCCTCCCCCCCGAAATTCTGGCAGGGGGGAGGTGCTCCATCCCTCCCCCCCGAAATTCTGGCGGGGGGGAGGTGCTCCGTCCCTCCCCCCCCCGAATCCTGGCCGGCCAGGTGCGCAAATGGCAGCGGCCGTAGCCGCCGCTGTTTGCGTCCCTGCAGTCAGCCGTGATAGGCTACATAAATGTTTACATAGCCTATCACAGCTGATTTAAAAGAAAGAAAAAAAAGGTCCTTATTTTGACACGTCTTAGTCTACGTAAACATTTATGTAGACTACAGCAAAAATAAAGGGAACGCAAATAGTGTAGCGTCTACGCTATTTGCGTTCCCCTTATTTTCGCCGTCTTAGTCTACGTAAATGTTTACGTAGACTAAGATGTGTCAAAATCAGGAACGCAAATGGCGGCGCCCATGTGCGCCGCCATTTGCATACACACATTTTTTTTCCCTTTAAATCAGCCATGATAGGCTACGTAAACATTTACATAGCCTATCACGGTATTTTTTAAAAATCTAGCCGGGATAGTCTACGTAAATCTTTACGTACCCTATCACTTTTTTTTTTTTAAACTGGAAATGGTGGTGGTGGCAGCCGGTTGGCCGAACCGCTGCTGGAGCCGCCGCCGCCGCTGCCAGGAGGATTCGCCCAAGGTAAGTTCCGTCCCGGGGAACGGGGCAGACCGTTTTGCTACCAATTTCAGGGGGCCGAAGGCCCTGGCATTCGGCCTCCCCGAGATTTGTGGCAAAATTCTCTGACATCCCTAGCCACGGCCAGCTGCTGCGGCTGCAAATGGCGGCCGCCATAACGGCCGCCATTTGCGTCCTGCCAGGCTGCCGTGATATGCTACGTAAGTATTTACGTAGCCTATCACAGCAAAGAGCAGGGGCACAAACAGCGGCCACTACGCCATTTGCTCCCCTGCTCTTTGCCGTGATAGGCTACGTAAATACTTATGTAGCCTATCATAGCAGCCTGGCAGGACACAAATGGCAGCCGCTATGGTGGCTGCAATTTGTGGCTGCAGCAGCCGGGTGAGAGACCAGTTGCCGCCACCGCCACCAGAGCCACCACCGGAGCCACTGCCGCCAGAACATCCGCCCCAGGTAAGCTTCGTCCTGGAGGGATTCTGTGGGGTAGCGGGGGGTGGGAGGCCATTCCACCACTGGTTTCGGGGGACCAAATGCCAGTGCATTCGGCCTCACTGAAATCCATGGCGGAATTTTACACCATCCCAAGTAAATTGGTCTCTCTGACATACTCATTTTCTATCTTTAGTACATGGCAAAGCATTCAAGCAAGCAACTTCCCACCCACAGCTTGAGTGGGACAGCCCAATAGATTCTACCCAATGTGCTAGGGATTTTTGTATTTCTGTTGTTTGTTGTTGTTGTTGTTTTACATGGGGAAACATTAAAAATATGCCTCCCGCAATCTGAATACAGTAGACATAGTTCAACCACCTCACCCTGTGTGTTCTGTAGAATGGCTTTTAACCTGGACTCATGCAGGTTTAACCTGCATTAGCTCATAGCAAAGGATGTTTGCAACTTCAGAATGAAACTACTGTGCTTTTGGCTGTGATTGATTAGAAAATCCAAACTATTGATATTGCTATACAGCCGTGGTCATATTCAATTAGTAGAAATAACACAGTTCCCAATTAACCAGTCAACAGTGCCAAAGAAGTGTTGTAGAAGATTGTTTAAGTCTTGAGCATAGCTGGAGGAATCAAACATGGATGCACAGTCAATGAGTCTACCTTACCAGCATTTAGTACACAAATAGTCTATTTTATTTAATTAAGAAGATCAAGCCTTACAGATCTTAATTAAACTTTCAAGCTTATCAGTCAACTGTACAAAATGAAGTGTGTTGTTAAGTCTCTAGTATATATTGAACTTGCTGGGGCTTATTTGGACTGTTCACACCTCTAAACGTATTGCTCCAGCTTCCACATCAAACTAGGGATGTACGAAAGTCACTTATCTTTTCGAAGGGTGACATTTGCGGTGGGGGGAGGCGCTCCGTACCTCCACCCGAAATTCTCTCCAGCCTGCTCCGCTCCATGGAGATTCCGCAGAGCCACCGGCCAGGGCCGCCTGCAGCCGGACATCCAGCTGCTGGGCAGTCTGCAGGGACGCAAATGGCGGCCGCCGTAGCCGCTGCCATTTGCATCCCTGTATTTTGAGAGTGAAGCGGCTGGGCGAAAGCCGAAAGGACACTCAGCTGTGGATGTGTCTGGTGGTGAAAAGAAAATCCGATGCTGTAAAGAACAATATTGTTTAGGAACCTGGAATGTCAGATCAATGAATCAAGGTAAGCTGGAGGTGGTCAAACATGAGATGGCAAGATTGAACATCGACATCTTGGGAATCAGCGAACTAAAATGGACAGGCATGGGCGAATTTAATTCAGGTGACCATCATACCTACTATTGTGGGCAAGAATCCCTTAGAAGAAATGGAGTAGCACTCATAGTCAACAAAAGGGTGGGAAAAGCAGTACTGGGGTACAATCTCAAAAACGATAGAATTATCTCAGTACGAATCCAAGGCAAACTATTCAACATCACAGTAATTCAAGTCTATGCCCCAACCACTGAGGCCGAAGAAGCTGAGGTTGATCGGTTCTATGAAGACCTACAACACCTTCTAGAACTAACACCAAAAAAAGATGTCCTCTTCATCATAGGGGATTGGAATGCTAAAGTAGGAAGTCAAGAAATCACTGGGATACAGGCAGGCATGGCCTTGGTGTACAGAATGAAGCAGGACAAAGGCTAATAGAGTTTTGCCAAGAGAACACGCTGATCATAGCAAACACTCTTTTCCAACAGCACAAGAGACGACTCTACACATGGACATCACCAGATGGTCAATATCGAAATCAGATTGATTATGTCCTTTGCAGCCAAAGATGGAGAAGCTCTATACAGTCAGTCAAAACAAGAGCTGGAGCTGACTGTGGCTCAGATCATGAGCTGCTTGTTGCAAAATTTCAGCTTAAATTGAAGAACGTAGGGAAAACCACTAAACCATATGACCTAAATCATATCCCTGATGAATACACAGTGGAGGTGAGGAATAGATTTCAGGGATTAGACCTGATAGACAGAGTGCCTGAGGAACTATGGATGGAATTCTGTAACATTGTTCAGGAGGCAGCAACGAAATCCATCCCAAAGAAAAAGAAATGCAAGAAAGCCAAGTGGCTGTCTGATGAGGCTTTACAAGTAGTTGAGGAAAGAAGGGAAGCGAAAAGCAAGGGAGAAAGGGGAAGATATATCCAACTGAATAAAGAGTTCCAGATAATAGCAAGGAGAGACACAGGGCCTTCTTAAATGAACAATGCAAAGAAATCAAGGAAAACAACAGAATGGGAAAGACTAGAGATCTCTTCAAGAAAATCGGAGATCTCAAGGGAACGTTTTGTGCAAAGACGGGCATGATAAAGGACAAAGAAGGCAGGGACCTAACAGAAGCAGATGAGATTAAGAAGAGGTGGAAAGAATACACAGAAGAACTATACAGGAAAGATCTGAATGTCCCTGATAGCCATGATAGTGCGGTCACTGAACTTGAGCCGGACATCCTAGAGAGTGAAGTCAAGTGGGCCTTAGGAAGCATTACTAACAACAAAGCTAGTGGAGATGACAGTATTCCAGCTGAGCTATTTAAAATCCTAAAAGATGATGCTGTTAAAGTGCTGCACTCAATATGTCAACAAATTTGGAACACTCAACAATGGCCGCAAGACTGGAAAAGGTCAGTTTACATTCCAATTCCAAAGAAGGGCAACGCCAAAGACTGTTCAAACTACCACACAATTGCTCTCATTTCAGATGCCAGCAAGGTGATGCTCAAAATCCTACAAGCTAGGCTTCAGCAGTATGCGAACCGAGAACTACCGGAAGTACAAGCTGGGTTTCGAAGAGGCAGAGGAACTAGAGATCAAATTGCCAACATTCGCTGCATCATGGAGAAAGCAAGAGAATTCCAGAAAAACGTCTATTTCTGCTTCATTGACTACGCTAAAGCCTTTGATTGTGTGGATCACAACAAACTATGGCAAATTCTGAAAGTGATGGGAGTACCAGACCACCTTACCTGTCTCCTGAGAAACCTGTACGAGGGTCAAGAAGCAACAGTAAGAACCAGACATGGAACAACCGATTGGTTCAAAATTGGGAAAGGAGTACGACAAGGCTGCATATTGTCACCCTGCTTATTTAACTTATATGCAGAGTACATCATGAGAAATGCCGGGTTGGATGAATCAGAGGTCAGAATTAAGATTGCTGGGAGAACTATCAACAACCTCCGATATGCAGACGTTACCACCCTAATGGCAGAAAGTGAAGAGGATCTCAAGAGCCTCTTGTTGAGGGTGAAAGAGGAGAGTGCAAAAGCTGGTTTGAAACTCAACATTAAAAAAACTAAGATCATGGCATCTGGCCCCATCACTTCCTGGCATATAGAAGGGGAAGAAATGGAAGCAGTGACAGATTTTACTTTCTTGGGCTCCAAGATCACCGCAGACGGTGACTGTAGCCATGAAATTAAAAGATGCTTGCTCCTTGGGAGGAAAGCTATGGCAAACCTAGACAGCATAGTAAGAAGCAGAGACATCACCTTGCCGACAAAGGTCCGTCTAATCAAAGCTATGGTTTTCCCAGTAGTAATGTATGACTGTGAGAGCTGGACTATAAGGAAGGCTGAGCGCCGAAGAATTGATGCTTTTGAACTGTGGTGCTGGAGAAGACTCTTACGAGTGCCCTGGACTGCAAGGAGGTCAAATCAGTCCATCCTAAAGGAAATCAACCCTGAGTGCTCATTGGAAGGACAGATACTGAAGCTGAAGCTCCAATATTTTGGCCACCTAATGCGAAGAGAAAACTCACTGGAAAAGACCCTGATGCTGGGAAAGACTGAAGGCAAAAGGAGAAGGGGATGGCAGAGGATGAGATGGCTAGATAGCATCACCGATGCAATGAATATGAACTTGAGCACACTCCAGGAGAGAGCGCAGGACAGGAAGGCCTGGTGTGCTATGGTCCATGGGGTCACGAAGAGTCGGACACGACTAAACGACTGAACAACAACAAATTTTGCTGTGATAGGCTATGTAAATATTTATGTAGCCTATCATGGCCAAGAAAAAAACAGCGAACGCAAATGGCGGTGACTGCGGCGGCCGCCATTTGCGTTCCGGTTTTTTTTGCCGTTTTAGCCTATGTAAATATTTACGTAGGCTATTACAGAAAAAAAGGAATGCAAATGGCGTAGTAGCCGCCATTTGCGTTCCTTTTTTTTTCTTTCCTGTAATAGCCTACGTAAATATTTACATAGGCTAAAACGGCAAAAAAAAACGGAACGCAAATGGTGTCCCTGCGTTAGCCGTGATAGGCTACATAAGTATTTACGTAGCCTATCACGGCTATATGGAAGAAGCAAATGGCGGCCGCAGATGTGACCACCATTTGCAAGTCAGCGCGGATGGCAGCAGGTAAGTGCTCCGTTCTGACCCCATTTCGTGGGGCAGGGGGCTTCGTTCCGCCACGGATTTCGGGGTCTGAATGCACTGGCATTTGGCCTCACCGAGATCCATGGAGGAATTCTCTGACATCCCTACATCAAACTAACTTGATGGAGCACTACTGTAATGCAGGAAAATCTGAATCCTCTCCCTGTGGTATTTGATCTGTGATTGCTCATCTGTTCATGCAGATGATCACTTGATGCTGATGTTTCATCCAGGGCATGACGAAAACATATGTGAACCAACCCTCTGGAGGTTTCTACAAGAGTCACAATGCATTCCCTGTGGATTCCCTCCCTCTGAGTCTCAGATGGAATTGAAATGGTGAGCAGCTCAGAGCCAGCCATAGCTGATTACAGCATTTCTGCTGCCTTCTCCCAGCACTGCCAATAAGCCTACAGAGGAAGATATTATCTCCCCTACCCCCCACTGATATTGAAGGAAGTCCTAGAGGTCTCTTTGCTGGGGCCCCTCAGACATGTAGCCAGCCCTGTACATGTTTCATTTCTTGGTCATGCTAGATGATGACAAATAGACAGGATCCAGCAACTGGCTCATCGATGTATGATGATTTTATCAGATTTCGAGGGAACAGTTCCCCCACCTTCACATACCATTCATCTCCTTGTGAAGGTGGTGGGTGGGGAAATATCTGAAATACTTGGGGGTGGGGACTAAAATCTCTTTGCTTTCTTTTGGGAGGGATTGGCTTCTAATGCATACATTTACAAGGTGACAAGGGATTTTTTTCCCTTTTCTTTTTTTTCCCTTTATTGCTTTTAAGCCAGAGCTACAAGCTGCAACGTGGCTGAAAGATCAGCTGCCCAACCACAGTTGTTTTGAAAATGGAGCATATGGAGATAGAAGGGCGTTCCCCTCCTTCCCCCTTCCTTTCTGTCTGCACATTCAATGTTAGGGATGTACGTACGAATCCCTTACCTTGCTCCACTGAGGGGCATCCTCAATGGGGGGGAGGCGCTCCATCCCTCCCCCCGGAATTCTGCCCAGCCGGCTCCGCTCCGCTTTGCAGCCAAGCTGCGGAGCCGCCAGCCAGCTCCGGCCACCCATAGCCGGACATCCAGCCGCTGCGCAGCCCTGCAGGGACACAAATGGCAGCTGTCGTAGCTGCCGCCATTTGTGTCCCTGTATTGATCTGTGATAGGCTATGTAAATATTTATGTAGCCTATCACGGCAGGGGGAAAAACCCCAGCATAAGCAAATGGCGGTGGCTACCGCCATTTGCGTATGCTGGGTTTTTTCCCCCCCCTGCCGTGATCGGCTATGTAAATACTTATGTAGCCTATCACAGCCTCCACAGGGACGCAAATGGCATCCCTGCGTTAGCCGTGATAGGCTACATAAGTATTTACATAGCCTATCATGGCTTGAAGAGGAGGAAGCGAATTCCATCACGGAATTCTCTGACATCCCTATTCGATTTTCAAAATGGCAGCTGCCGAGATGCCAGTCTCGCAGAGAAGTCACAATCTGGAGCTGCAGTCTGTCTTTTTCAAATCATTAAGAAGAAAAAGAGAGCACCCACTCACTGCCTCATAACGGTAAGTACTAGTGAGCCCTCCACTTCACCTAGATGTCCATCCTACTCCCAGTCTTTTAGAGGGTTTTTGAGCCCCTGCTTGAGACCATCGAATGTTTGGCTGGATCAGCCCTAGGGCTCCATCACACAGGCGGAGAATTCCACATCAATGCTGGTTGTTTCCCCATCAGGTATCATTGCAGGACTGGATTGTTCTCTTTAGATGGCTGTCCTTGTCACATTATTTTTTTGTTTCTTCCCTTCTCACAGGGGTGGTGATGCCACTCAGAGGCATTGCCACCTTTCCACGAAGAAGCATTGCATGTACTAGGGGTGTAGTGATTATTCTTCCCTGGTTCCTGCCTCTTTCCCTCCCCTTGCACGTTCTTGGTGGATGGGGACTGACATGCAGACAGCCCCCCTTGATCTCCCTACCCCCCCTGCCTCCCTGTTCTCCACTGTCCAGAGAGTGTTTTTGACAATCTCTGCTGTTTACCAGACATTTACTCACTGGGAATGCACAGCAGGGCGGCATCCTGGCAGGTCAGAAGACCCACACACCGTCCTGCCACTCTGCTTCTCTGCCAACCTGCCACTCTGCTGACCTGCTGCTTTGCTGACTTGTTCAGAATGCTGCAGGCTGACAATGGCGAGGACCCAAAACGGCATGGGCGCAGGAAGGTGACATGCCCATTGTCACTGCCTTCTCCATCATGACTGCACCCCCAACAACCCAAAACAACTGCTAGGGATGTACGAATTACTTACCTGCCATTCCGGCAGGGGGGAAGTGTCTGCGGGGGGGAGGCGATCCATCCCCCTCTGCGGAATCCTCGCCAGCCAGCTCCACTCCACAGCGATTCCGCGGAGCCGCCGGCTGGCTCCCAAACCCCAGCAATACATACGCCATTGCCGTATCGCTGGCTGGACTAATGTACTGAGGACGCAAATGGCCGAGTATACCATACTTCTGTTATGAAACTCATGAAGAAAAAGAGACAGTATAATGGAAAGTTCTTTCTGAAGCAGTCACACTTCACTTGTACAAATGCAGCATGAAGGGAAAGATCAGCAACCTTCTCTTTGTTTGAATAAAAAGCACACTCTGCACATGCTCAGGGAATGGACAAAATGAGGAATAAACATACCAGGGAATATGAAGAACTATATTCTTCCATTATGTGTGTGTGTGGGGGGGGAATCTCCCTCAATCCAGCTATTCCCTGGGGGCAAGTGGGGTGCAATGTGTAGGAGTAAGCTGGGGGCAAGTGGGGTGCTGACATGTGTAGGAGTAGGTTGCATTGAACTCAATAAGACTTACTTCTGAGTAGACATGCACAGAGTTGGTTCTCCTCTCCACTCAGCTTTGTATTTCCACATCTAGCTCATTATCAAACCTCCTGTTAGTTATCTCAGAAGACCCTTGGGTGAATGGGGGGGGGGGTTTTCCAGGGAACAGCTGGATTGAGGAAGATTCCCCACATGCACACATAATGGAAGAATGTAGTTCTTCATATTCCCTGGTATGCTTATTCCTCATTTTGTCCATTCCCTGAGCATGTGCAGTGTGCTTTTTATTCAAACAAAGAGAAGGTTGCTGATCTTTCCCTTCATGCTGCATTTGTACAAGTGTGACTGCTTCAGAAAGAACTTTCCATTATACTGTCTCTTTTTCTTCATGAGTTTCATAACAGAAGTATGGTGTAGTGGTTAGAGTCCAGCCCAAAGTCACTCAGTGACATAACTAACAGGACGTTGGCTAATGAGCTGGATGTGGAAATAGCTGACCTGGGGGCAAGTGGGGTGCTGACATGTGTAGGAATAAGTCACATTGAACTCAATAAGACTTCCTTCTGAGTAGACATGCACAGAGTTGGTTCTCCTCTCCATTTTAGCCTCACAATGTCAACAACAACGCTGGATGTGGAAATATAAAGCTTAGCAGGGAGCATAATACCTCATGCAGGGCTCCAGACCGGCATGGTAATTTTAAAAGGTTTTTTCTTTCTTTAAAACAGCGTTGTTCTAAACAAAGAGTGCATCGCTCAGGCACACCTAGGACAGCCTTCTTTTGGTAAGCCCCGAGGAGGAGGAAGTGTTTTCACTGAAAGTAAACGGAGACGGAGGATTTCAATTGAAAAAGAACACCCACAAACAAGGCAGTGAGCACAATTTGTTTTTCTTTAAAAAAAACTTACGTATTTATTATCAGAATATACTACCTTGCGTTTTTATTTACGAAAATTTTGCGACTCTGTGCGGATGACAAAAAAAAGCCGCATGACTGCTGGCTCCGCAGGACCTCGTGGTGCTGTCCCACAGAAAATACTTAGTCCATCAGTCCAGCCAGCGATATGGCAATGGCGGCCGTATCGCTGGGGCTTTGGAGCCGGCAGCAGGCAGGATCTGGCCGGTGAGGACTTTGCGGGGAGGCGGAGGTAAGAGATCCAATCCTCCGTGGACTTCGGGGGAGTGGATTCAATAGAATCTGGCCTCATTGGGGTCCATGGAGGATTTCTCCGACATCCCTAACAACCGCCCACAGCCGTCAACACACAGTGGTTCATTCAAACTAGGGGAGAAATACATGGGGAGGTCATGGTGCTCCATTTGCACATAGTTGGAAAAAATAACGCATTTTTTTTCTGTTTGAGGAAAATACAGGATAGGTGGGTGGAAATGGTAGGATAATGACTGGACAATGATGATGTCATGTAATGGACCAGCACAATTCATTGAGAGACCAATCATGAATGTGCAATAAACTGGAGGTGTAGACATTAGGGATGGCAGAGAATTCCGCCATGGATCTCGGAATCCCCTGAAATCTGTGGCAGAATGGCCTGCCCTCCCCACCCCACCCCACAGATCCCCTGGGAATGAGACTTACCTGGGGCGGATCTTCCGGGCAGTGGCGGCGGTGGCTGCGGCGGTGGCGGCTGCGGCAGCTGGTCTTCCAACCAGCTGCTGCTGCCGCCATTTGCAGTTTTGTTTTGTTTTTTTACACACACGAGATAGGCTACATAAGTTTTTACATAGCCTAAAACATCTGGGTAAAAAAAAAAAGGCGTACACAAATGGCGGCAGCTATGGCCACTGCCATTTGCGTTCCTTATTTTGGGCCATCTTAGTCTACATAAATAATTACGTAGACTAAGACAGCGAAAATAAGGGGAACGCAAATAGCGTCTGCTACGCTATTTGTGTTCCCCTTATTTTCAGCATCTTAGTCTACATAAATATTTACTTAGATTAAGACGTCAAAAATAAGGAATGCAAATGGCGGCGGCCGTAGCCACCGCCATTTGCGTACACGGTTTTGGGGGTTTTTTCCCCCAGAGCCCTCCGCGGCCAGAAATCCAGCTGTGGACAGCTCTGGCATGGCTGGGCCTGGCCGGCTGCTCCACGGAGCTGCCACGGAGCACAGCCGGCCACGGAGGATTCTGTGGGGGAGGAACGGAACGCCTCCCCCCCCGTTGAGGATTTCGGGGTGAGAGACAGAACGCCTCCCCCCCACCATAAACATAATCCGCAAACAGGTACATGATTTTCGTACATCCCTAGTAGAGATGCCCCTAGTCTTTATCAGATGTGGCTGCTTTATTTCATCTGCTGTGTTGTTCAGTCCTATAACTTTTCCATTATTGAATGCAGACCTGAGCATTCCATATTTATAACATCCTTTGTATTTGTTTCCAGAAGAAAGGCCTGCCTTGTTATTCTGCTTTAATTTGACCTCTTTGCCCACCCCACTTCCACCTACCAGAACACTTTGCTTGCAGGCTGATGTGTGCCTCCAGTTTTTGTTTTTGTTTTTTAATGTTGACTTTCATTTCCACCCTCCTTTTATTTTTATTTTTATTAAAAAACACACACACACACATTGTGCCTGTCAAAATAATGAACAAAAAGACTGGAAGATATATTCTTTCCACATTAAGAGCAAAAACACATCATAAAATTGATGGGAACATTTTTATATTGTTTTGGTTCTTCTGGTGATATTTAAAGTGCTCTTCTGCCTAGACAAAACCTTTCAATTCCCCACAACCACACCCCCACCAACACAATATAGATTTTGTGTGTTTGGGGTTGTCCATACCCCAATATCTTGATTCTCTTTGGGTACTATGAATAATTTCTAGGAATACTGTATAATTTTGTTCCATCTTCACTGTTAAGCAAAGCAACCCAGTTCTTACTTTCTTCACTTCAGGAGTCAGGACACAGTTATCCTTCGGAGTGTGCACGTCCACAAATTTTGCAATGAAGATTTTGTCTCAAAACCAAAATTCAAACAAAAATTGAATAGGGAAATGCATATAAAAGTACCTTCCCTGCAACGTCATTGGCATTCCCGGGTGGCACCACCAGAGAGGGGAGGGGCTTACCGGCCATTTTAGCCTGAGGGCCCCTCCTTTCTCCCTCTTCGAAGCAGGGCTCCCTCCCTCCTGCCCTCTATCCAGTGTGGGTTACACTGGTCATCCTTTGGGGGGCTGAGGAGGAATTTTGGCTCATAGTCTGATTGGCTTTGCCTCTTTTTGCCTATTTCACACTGTAAGTGAGGTTAGGGAGTTTATTTAGGTTGTTTTGGTTTTATTTAATTACCTAGGCTGATTGGTCACATTGAAATAGGTGGTTATGTGTGGGCACCTTTCATGGGCTATAGGGTTGGTGAGCATTCAGAGGCACCATTTCAGGTGACTGGTAAGGCCTGAGGCTTCCAGCTCACAGTTTTACAGCCCCAGCTGAAAAATAGGAATTACCTTTGAGGTCAACGCTACTCACCCACTTGGAGTTTTGCAGTGTGTGTGTGTGTGTGCGTGTGTGACAGGGAGAGGTCTCCCATCCCAAAATTGGGCAGTCCTGAGGGGTGGCGATCAACGATACCACTCTACAGTCATCAAATGTCTCACTCAATACAATGCCAGGCTACTCTGGCTTAGAGAAGGGGCACATTTAGGTTGACCTTTGCAGATCTGATCAATTTCAATAAATGTGGCCCAAACGTTATACCAACTACTTGTGTCTCCTCTCTTGATTCCCCCCCTCTTTTCACCCAGAAATGTATATTTTAGAGGTAAATGCATACAAGTGTGTGTGTGTGTGTGTGTGTGTGTTTTGGAACACACAAAACAGAAGAGACTTATGACAGAGCACATGTGAAATAAATACAGACTAGAAATACACTGATCCATCCATCCTTTGTGACCCAGGTCCACTCTGAATTTGAGACATCATTCAGCTTCTGATAACCTCATCAGGGTGGCCCCTTGTGAACTTCCAAAGGAGGGGGGATGCATTACCCAAAGCAGAGGAAAAAACAGGACACCAATTTGCATATGAAAATATATATTATAGATGTAAATTTTGAAATAATAATTATAACTGAAATAGAACTATAGCACATCTGACCATAATGTAGAAGAGTGTGGCAAAGTGACCTGTGTGCTTTGCTCAGTCTGCTGTCCAGGTGCTGTCGATGGGCAACTTCAAAGCCCAGCTTTTCCTTCTGATGGTTCTTTATCTTTGAACTGGACATGGACTGGACATTCCCTTCAAACAGAGGATGCCTTCGAAATAGAGGACAGTCCTCTGGCAGGCCTTCGGATAGAGGACGATCCTCCACAAAGGAGAATGCATGGCCAATTTAGACCTCATAGGGATGGTGATACAGCTTGATGACCCCCCCCCCAAGTCCCCAAGCTATTTATTTACAACATTTATATACCACTCCATATCTAAGCAGATTCCAGAGCAGTGAACAATAAGATATACAATAGTATAAGCATAACAAGAATAAACACCATATGAAAATTATTTTATTAAAAACAACAACAGAATGCCAATAAAAACCATGGCAGATTAAGTAAGAAAAGCTTCCTGGAACAGAGCTGTTTTCAGGAGGTGCCAGAAGCAACACAGCGTTGGTGGCGCCTGCCTGATCTCCAGAAGCTATGCTCCTCTTCCATCTTCCTTTCCTCCAAAATTTACCTGGCTGGGGAGGCATCACTGAAGGACCTCCAATTGCTGCCTGGTGCCTAAGACATGTTATTGTCCATGGTGCTTTAGTACTTAGTAAGAATGTGAGGTGCCCTGAAAACTACATGTCCTAGAGTTTCTTAAACAGATAATTAGGGCTATGCACTGCCTCAGTCCGAAGCCCAAACAACAAGTCAAAGCAGGCTGCTTTGGAGGTGCCTCCATGTGATACAAAGCAGAACAGAATAGCAACAAGGCAACCCGGAGTGAAGCAGCTTGTATACAAAGTGCTTCACCCAATTCGGTGATTCGTTCTAAGCAACCCAGAAAGGCTGGGTTGCAGGGGGGGAACAGGGGGAAACCAATGTAAAAATTCAGAGGATCCATATTGAATTGGGTGTCTCATCCATGGCTTTACAACATGGCAGTGCTATGAAGCCTCCGGAATCTCTGTTTTTTGTCACTCGATCCATGAGCATAGATGTGCTCTGTGATATGACAGTGTCTGGGGGTAGGGATGTCAGAAAATTCCGCCATGGATCTCAGTGAGGCCGAATGCCAGTGTATTCGGTCCCCCGAACTCTGTGGCGGAACGGTCTGCCACCCCACCGCCCCACCGCGGATCCCCCCGGGATGAGACTTACCTGGGGCGGATCTTCCGGGTGGCGGCGGCGGCGGCGGCTCCAGCGGCGGCGGCTGGTCTTCTGACCAGCTGCCGCCGCCGCCATTTGAAGTCTTGTTTTGTTTTTGTTTTTTTACAAGACGTAATAGGCTACGTAAAGATTTACGTAGCCTATCATGGCTGGGTAAAAAAAAAAGAAAAGTGTGCAAATGGCGGCGGCTACGGCCACCGCTATTTGCGTTCCTTTATTTTTGGCCATCTTAGTCTACATAAATATTTACATAGACTATGACAGCAAAAATAAAGGGGAACGCAAATAGTGTAGCGGGCGCTATTTGCATCCCTTTTTGATTTGCCTTTTTAGCCTATGTAAATATTTACGTAGGCTAAAATGGTGAATCAAAAAGGGACGCAAATAGCGCTCACTACACTATTTGCGTTCCCCTTTATTTTCGCCATCATAGTCTATGTAAATATTTACGTAGATTAAGATGGCCAAAAATAAGGAACGCAAATGGCGGCGGCCATAGCCGCCATTTGCGTACACGTTTGTTTGTTTTCCCCCAGAGCCCTCCACGGCCAGAAATCTGGCTGCGGACAGCTCTTGCCTGGGCTGGGCCTGGCCGGCTGCTCTGCGGAGTTGCCGCGGAGCACAGCCGGCCATGGAGGATTCCGGGGGGGAGGAACAGATTGCCTCCCCCCTGTCGAGGATTCTGGGGGGAGAGACAGAACGCCTCCTCCCCCACCATCAACATAATCCGCGGAAAGGTAAGTGACTTTTGTACATCCCTATCTGGGGGTATCTTTCTTGTAAAAATCATGAGGATCCCTAAGGATCCCTGCTTGAATCCATTTTTTTTTTTCCCACCATGGCTAGACCCATTAGTGGCAGATCCATGATTTTTCTGGTTCAGTCCGTGGAGGCAGACGAGCTCTGTGATATGAAGCTCTGTAAAAGTCATATGAAATCAAGAGATCCCTGCCAAGGATCCATGTTTTTGAGCCATGGCTGCACCCACAAATGGTGGATCTGTGATTTTTCTGGTTCAGTCCATGGAGGCAGATGGGCTTTGTGATTGGGTGGTGGTTTTGTGGGTCTCCCCTTTAAAAATCGTACAAAATCATTAGGATCCCTTTTTGATTTTATGGATACTCATTTTACCCAGCCCCCTTTGTGTTTACTGCTCTCTTTCCCAGCACAAGCATATGTGTTTCTACTTGGAAGTAACTCCCATTGTGGTCAATGAGGCTTGCTCCTGAAATTTAGGTGCATCTGGACTTTCAGGGGAAAGGGGAAAGGAGAAAGGGAGGAGGGGGGAAGCCTATCTTATTGGTTGAGCAGCCCCTGCCAGTCAGATGGTGTTCACCCCACTCCCACCTTCACCAGGAAGTATGTCCTGTGGAGTGATTAATGCTCTGAAGAACCTGCTTGTGGAGCCCTGCATGGACCACATTGCAGCAAAGCTGATTCCTTAAAAAAAAAAAATCCGGTACTACTCCATTAGCTTCTCCTTCTTTTGTCATGGAAACACAGCCATAGACAGCTGAGCAGGAAGGAGGAGGAGGTAGAGGTGAGGCACTGAAGGGTATAGCTCTTTACTTTGAGAGTTTTTTGTGGGAAAACTCAAATTTCAGCTGCACCTAGCACAAAAAGTACTCGGCTAAACTGTCTGAAATTTGACAGGTGGGATCCCCTCCATGTCAGCAGAGAGGCCCCGAAGTGTCATGTATTTATCATGAAAACTGAAAAAAAAAAGTTATGGCCACTTGTGTTTTCCCATGCAAGTCAATGGGAAAATGCCAACCCGAGTGGTCCGGATATCCGAATCTCACTTTGGATCCCAAACCAAGTTGAAGCGGAGGGGGTCCAAATTGGTCTGACTCAAAGTGGGGCTAATTAGGAGGGTCTGAAGCAGCATCCAAAGCAAAGCAGGGGGTCCGTGCACAGCCCTAATGATAATGGTGTTATTTCCATGTTTTCTGGGTACCAAGGAACAATGGTCACCCCTTAGATGGGCCTTTCCACTGCCAGGGATGTTCTGGAGAAGAAATGGGCTGCCATAGTTCCCTCTGAATAACTGCTTGAGCAGGAAAGCCACAGTATTTTAGCACTCTGTTTGGGCTGGAGATTATATGCATCTTTTTTTCTAATCATTTCAACTATACACAGCAGGAAAAATCCAACAGAAGTCATACTTGGAGTAGACCCGTTGAAATGATTAAGTCCCATTCCTTTCAATGGGCCTACTCCAAGTAGGATTTATGTTGGATTTTACTGAATAATATACACATGACAACTGCTCCCATTTTACAACCCAGGTACTGCGATGGAATGGCCATCACGTGCCCAACATGATCAGGGCAGAGACAAGGTGGTGTACTCTCTGAGAGTCAACTCCTGCTTATCTGATGGACTATAATGGGTAATGGGCAGTTAGAATCCCCAGCACACCTATCATTTCTTTGGTTCAGTCTCTTTTGTTAGTCTTTTCGGCTTAGAAAAACTTTTCCCCTTTAACTGAGCCTTGAACTGTGACCTTGTGCTAAAACTGGATGTAGCTGCTACCTTTAATCTCTAACTTCAGTGTCGCTGACTCGGCCAGGAGAACAGGAACATTATAGCACAGCAGGAAGAGTGGGAGGGGGAGTTATGTCAATGGCTGAAAATGTCACCTCGTTTGGGGGGCTTTGCTTGGCTTGCAGGGTCAGTCCCCATTCTAGAAGGGCTGTTCACAATACAGTGGAGCAAATCCCTCGCCACTCTCCAGACTGATGTCCTTTACTATATCGTGCTGCTTGACACAAGCTGTCAATCATTCTTCTCTGCAGAATAGAGATCTTTCCCAACATTCTGCTGGCCACCGAAACACAGCACACAGCTCCCTTGCCAACCTTAGTGATCTCTCTCTCTCTCTCTCTCTTTATATATATATATATATATATATATATAGAGAGAGAGAGAGAGAGAGAGAGAGAGAGAGAGATCATGCATCTGAACTGTATGGTGTATATGCCAGAATAATAAGGTCCAGACACACATACACTAGCACTGTCTTATTATACAAAGTTATATTGCCAGATCTATGATGAAGGGGAAAAAAACAAAAACAAGCACCTAGGCATAGAATAGAAGAACTTACCGTTCTTCTATTTTATTTCCTTATTACAAGTTTATGAATTACATTTATTCATTACACAGCGAAGCATAGTTTTCACTTGAAAATCCAAGCAATGTTTTTTCTGAAAGATCGGCATTGGCCCAGTTGGCCACCTGAGGTTTCGTTGACCCTCCCCAAGAGCTAGGGGTGTCGTGTCAGAGGAATCCGGTTGGGGGGTGGCACTAGATGAACTTTTGTTGGCTGAGTCCCCTGAATTCTGTTCCATCTTCCACCAGCTGGTGGATTTTCCATAATTTTTTTTTTTTTTTTAAAGCGTAAATAGAAGTTGGCACAAATTGTGGCCTCAGTTTGCATGATCTACAAATTCGGGCCGCAATTTGCACAAATGTCTATTTGTGCAATTAAAAAAAAAAAACACTGAAAAAGTTCTCAGATTTCCAGAGAAAAACCCATGGCAAGGCTCGCAAATGCAAGCTAAGTCAGGGAGCCACGGAAATGTGGCAAGCCCCCAAAGGGCCGAATTTCCCAATAACACAAATCCCTGCCAAAAGCCAGTGCTGTAGTGAGGCCCTGGGCTTGGAGCCAAGGTCCACGCCTAGCTGAGCCACTGCACATGGATCAAAGGGGAGGAGAAAAATAAGGAGGGGGCAGGGCAAAGTTGCAAACGTGGAGGGGGGTGTTTTTTAAAGCCACAATGGCAGCATCTCATCCGAATTGTCTTGCATTAAACAAAAGTTTCCTTGCCACTTTGAGCACTCACTATTGGTGGCCAGGTAGGCCACTATATTCCCCCATAATACTTTGGATGGAGTAACATCACATCATGACATAGCATCATTCCAGAGGCATTGTTCAGGAAAAGATGATATGACACTGGCATTTTTTTGCCCAGTCCTAGAAGTAATAGACACGTGTACAATCATGCCAATTACATATGGGTTTTACACTATTTGTGAGATAACCAGGAATGTTTGAGCACACTAAAATTCTCTTAAATTAATTCACTTCGAAGCTCAGTTCAGCTCACTCTCATTTTCATTTGTGGCAGGTTTGTTCAAATATTTGTAGAAAAACATGCAGTTGAAAGTGTACTCCCCCCCCCGCCCAATAGTAAAACAAACCGCATTTTTCAAAAGTGATCAAAAGTGCAGAAATGTGTGCATGTGCTCCCGTTCACATTCAGGGTGCAAGCGGGACAAGTTTGGATGATTTGCAAACTAAAACAAAATTCTCATACATCCCTAAGTCACAGAATTCCCTACCTCTGTAATGCTTCAAAAGTACTTTGGCAAGTGACCATAGTAGGACACAAACAATGCATATGCATACACCAAGCAATGTTTTATCATGTCTCCTTCAATTATCTGAAAAACTCTCATCCGTATACACAGCGGAAGTGTTTTCTGTACAGGGAATTCATTGTGTGTGTGAAGAAGCCCTGAGAAAACCCAGCACAAGAGGAAAGATTACAATTCAGGACTGAGTCCAACATTCTCACCATTTAACCACCCTGCTTCGGTGAGGCTGTTAGCAAATCTTTAATCAAACCAGACATCAGGCTTTGGGGATTGCAAAATGCTCCTGTGAATGGTAGAAGCCTTGTCACTTGAAGACATTTCAAACCAGTTGTTGAGAAGCATTTGAGAATGGACTCCAGGGACAGGAACAATCCTGCAATGATGGAAAGATGGATGAAATTATGAGCATGTCTTCTGCTATCTTCTTTTTCTAACACTCTGCAATTCAGATTGGCACCTCCTTTTGTAGCGAGGGAACACAGGAAAAAGACCTGTGTCAATAACCCACAGCCATAGCTAATTATTATGAGCAGCCTTCTGAGAAGGAAGACACAGAAGTGCCTTGTGGATTTGAGGTGAGATTTTCACCCTCTGGCATATTCTCACTTTTACCATTGAAATCATTTTGTCTTTCAGGTTACTGTTTTGTGTGATGTCAACATGTTTCTGACACAGATGTTCATAACAGCAGGAAAGCAGGCACCTGCATACCTTTGGTGTTAGCCAGCCAGAACGTTCATTCATACTTCATTGCAAATCCTAATTAAGGAAGGGGACAACATGCAAAATGTAGAAGTCAAGGTGTCCGGAGGCTGGTGGGCATGCAAGCCAATATACTAGTCTTGTGCTCAAGCTGTGCTTGAATCACAAAGTGGTGTGTGAAGGGAGACCAGCCCCTTTACGTTCTACGATGACCCCATTAGCCATATTTTAGAAAGCTTTGTGGGGCATGACTTGGCTAAATTTGATGGAGTCCAGGTAAAGGGGCTTGTGGATTTCATTATGCCCCACCTGTCCTCGCCTCCATGGCCATCATGGCCTCTGCCACTGCTGCCACTATCGTCCTCGCCACCACCCTCACCATCCTCATCGCTGCCACTACCTAGCTACCTAGGTGCTGTGCCTCTGACATTTCATAATTCTCTCGTGAAAATAATTAGCCCCTGCTGGTGAGAAGCCCTTCCATTTTTCCCTAGGTTTTTATTTGTTTTATTTTTTGACAGAATCAGGCAGTTCCAACAACGTTATCCATTGTTATTCCTCACCCTGGCAGAAACTAGGGATGGACGAAAGTCACTTACCTGATCCTGACGCTTGCTTCGCAGTGGGGGGGAGGCGCTCCGTCCCTCCCCCCAAAATTCTGGGCGAGGGGGAGGTGCCCTTTCCCTCCCCGCTGAAATTCTGGCCTGGGGGGAGCGCCCCGCCTCTCTGGCCACAAAAGTTCTTCTGCCGGGAAGAAGTAAAAAAAAAAAAAAATGTGATAGGCTGCGTAAAGATTTACGTAGCCTATCACGGCTAGATTTTCAAAAAAACACCATGATAGGCTACGTAAAAGTTTACGTAGCCTATCACGGCTGACTTTGGGGGAAAAAAAAAGCGCGTACGCAAATGGCGGCTCCCATGGGCGCCACCATTTGCGTTCCTTATTTTGGCACAGGTAGTCTACGTAAATATTTACGTAGACTACGGTGAAAATAAGGGCAATGCAAATAGCGTTGCCCTTATTTTCGCCGTAGTCTACGTAAATATTTATGTAGACTACCCGTGCCAAAATAAGGAATGCAAATGGCGGCGCCCATGGGTGCCGCCATTTGCGTACGCGCTTTTTTTTTCAAAGTCAGCCATGATAGGCTACGTAAACTTTTACATAGCCTATCACGGTGTTTTTTGAAAATCTAGCCGTGATAGGCTACGTAAATCTTTACGTAGCCTATCACGTTTGTTGGTTGTTGTTTTTTTTCACTTGGAAATGGCGGCTGCAGCAGCCAGTCGGAAGACCAGCCGCCGCCGCAATGCTGCCGCAACGCCGCCAGGAGCCGCCACCGCGAGGGACATTCGCCGAAGGTAAGTCCCATCCCGGGGGTGGCGGGGGGGTGGCGGACCGTTTCTCCACCAATTTCGGGGGGCCAAATGCGTTGGCATTCGGCCCCCTGGAGATTCGTGGAGAAATTCTCTGACATCCCTAGCAGAAACTGTCAAAATTTAAAGAAAACCATCTTGAAGTGCAATCCACCAAAGCTAAGGAGAAACCATCTGGACTGGACCCAGCTTGTTGTTGTTGTTCAGTCTTTCAGTCATGTCTAGAAGAGGAATCAAAAAGTTTGGCTGAACCAGGAAATGGCCTGGAGAGATTTGGTTCTGTGTGAAGCTTACCAGTGATGGATAGAGAAGGAAGGGGTGGCGGACAGGTGACATTGGGGTGGAGCTAACTGGCATAGCCCTGGTCCCTGCTCCCATATTCATTTCCAGTAGGGCTGTGCACAAATGGCCTCTTGAAATTCTCCTCCTTATTTGTGGGCAGAGAAATTTGGGGGACAATTTCACCGCATTTCCCCAGGTGGAGGAGAAATTATCAACCATTTCTTGCAGCTAGGGCTCCCCACTGGCAGGCCTTGTAGCACAGCTGCTCTCTTTTTTGTAAGGGTTTTTTTGGGGGGTCTTTGTGCTGCAACAGCATCAGCTGTCTTGGCAGGCTGGGCCCCAGTTTGCCTCCACTCCAGTGCAGGTGGGGGCAGTGTTGTGTCCAGCTCCAGGGATGAGGGGGAGGTAGTGCTCTACCAAAATCTGTCCTCTGATTTCCTGAATGCCCCCCTGCCCCCTAAAGAGGCTTCCATTGTTCTGCCTCATTCAGGATATTTTATAATTTAAGTTTGTTGTGTTTTTGAACGTACCTAATCACAGCTAGCCTCCCAGGTTGCCCGCATGTCCTGATCTGAAAAAGTCCTATGGGAAGAATTACCTCATGGTGCCTTAAACTGGGCTTTAGCTGAAGTGTGGGAAGCTGAGGAGGCTACAGATGGCCAGACATATGATTGTACAATGAAAAACAGGACACTTGTGCTCACTCCTCAGCCACCTACTATGTAAGGTATGCCCAAGAACCCCAAACCCAACCCATGAGAATTTCTCTAAAATGTCTTCACCATTGGATTTATTTTCTAAAGCAAGTTATCTTCTATCAAATTGAAAGAGAATGGCGTATATATGTGTGTGTGTGTGTGTGTGTGCGTGTGCGCATGTCAATGAAAAAGAAAGAGAGAGAATTTTTTGGCACAGCACTAATTTCAAGATGTCAATGAAGAAGTCTGAGACGGGCTTTTCTAGCCATCTGTTTTGCCTCATGTTGATTGCATTGTACCCCCAACCCCTTTTGGATGCCTCACGTGCAAGTCATTATGTATGTTGCACTTTCGCCCATTGTGCTAGCCTGCTAATAGGCTAGCAGAAGGTGTTTAGCCAATCCTGGATGGCAGTTCACTGAATTTGTACTGTGCATTGCAAATTTAAGACTAGCTGAATACATTGGTCTGCAGATATTCAGTCAGTTCAGTGGTCCAGCCTTCCAATATTTACATTCCCCAATGGATTGGAAACACACACGCTACCTTGTTTCTACGAATAATTCAATGCATGTTGATACTACTAGGCAGCTAACCAAAACTAGGGGGATAATCCAAGTGTGGAGGGACAGGAATATTGAACCTGCTGATTTGGCCTTCCATACACAGATTGAGTTGGCTGTGTTGAAGCCCAAATCAGCATGTGGATGGCAGAAGCAGGGTCAGTAGCCGTGACCTTGCTCCTCCCTTCCATGCACTGATTGTCTCCACAGTTTCGGTCATTTGCACAGGGCTAAGCATCCCTCTGTGGGGGACCGCAGTGGCTTAGTGGTTAAGACGCTGAACTGCAGACCGGAAGGTCGGCAGGGCAGCAGTTCAAGACCCGAGTACCGCGTGACGAAGTGAGCTCCCGTCTTCTGTCCCAGCTCCTGCCAACCTAGCAGTTCGAAAGCGAGAAATTGCAAGTAGATAAATAGGTACAGCTTCAGTGGGAAAGGTAACAGCGTTCCATCCACCTCGGTGTTCAGTCATGCCTGCCACATGACCACGGAAGCATCTTTGGACAGCGCTGGCTCTTCACCTTAGAAATGGAGATGAGCACCAACCCCTAGAGTTGGGCACGACTGGCTGGGGACACCTTTACCTTTCAAGCATCCCTCGCTCTGGAACTTGCATTCACTCACCAGGTATATTGGATTACCTTTGACATATAATGCTAATTTGGGCAGCTATGTATCTTACTTTACATAGGGCATTCCTGTATTTGATAGCATCCTCTATTCAAAGGATTGTGCAGCTCAAGAACCATAAGAAGGAAGACCAGGGGCCTTGAACTTGTCCATCAAGAGTGTACCTGGACAGCAGACTGAGTAGGCACACAGGAGATAACCTGGTCACAGTTCCCCATATGGTGAGGTGTATTGTGTTTCTGTCTAAATGATAGGAATTAATTCTAAATCTGTGCTCTACACATAAATGAACATGTGTAAATTTATGTAAATCTTTGTCCTCTTTTCTGGTGATGCATTTTTTCTCTTTTGGGGGGTGGGGATGTGTAAGTGCAAAATTGCTGTTGTAGGATTCAGAAGGTAAGAAGCCACAGGGACAATCTAAACAAGATGTCAGGAGATCTGTGACTAGCTCTCTTGTTGTTGTTAGGGATGTACGAAAGTCACTTACCGTTTCACGGATCTGCTTCGCAGTGGGGGGGGAGGTGCTCCATCCCTCCCCCTGGAATCCTCGATGGGGGGAGGTGCTCTGTCCCTACCCCTGGAGTCCTGCCTTGCTGGCTCCGCTCCATGAGGATTCCGTGGAGCCATCAGCCAGCTCCGCCCGCAGCCGGACATCTGGCCTCTGGGCAGCAGGAACGCAAATGGCGGCTGCTGTAGCCACCGCTGTTTGCATCCCTGTATTTAACCAAGATAGGCTATGTAAATATTTACGTAGCCTATCACAGCAAAGTAAAAAAAAAAATTTGCGTTCCTTATTTTTCACCGTTTCACTCTATGTAAATATTTACGTAGACTATTACGGTGGAAAAAAAGCAGAATGCAAATAGCATAGTGGGAGCTATTTGCGTTCCTTTTTTATTCACCGTTTTAGCCTACATAAATATTTACGTAGACTAAAATGATGAAAAACAAGGAACGCAAATAGCGCCCACTACGCTATTTGCATTCCCCTTTTTTTCGCCGTAATAGTCTATGTAAATATTTACGTAGACTAAAACGGCGAAAAATAAGGAACACAAATGGTGGCCGCCATAGCCGCCGCCATTTGCGTACGCTGTGGTTTTTGTTTTTTGTTTTTTACCCAGACGTGTTAGGCTACATAAGTCTTTACATTGCCTATCACGTCTGGGTAAAAAAAAAAAAAAAGAGTGCAAATGGTGGCTGTGGCAGCCGGTCGGAAGACCAGCTGCCACCGCCGCAGCCACCGCTGGAGCTGCCACCATCCGGAACATCCGCCCCAGGTAAGTCTCGTCCCGGGAGGGATCCGCGGGGGGTCGGGGGAGTGGCAGGCCATTCCACCACGGATTTTGGGGGGACGAATGCCAGCGCATTCGGCCTCACTGAAATCCGTGGTGGAATTGTCCGCCATCTCTACTTGTTGTTCGGTTGTTTGCTTGCTTGCTTCACAGCTAAAAGCAGCTCCAAGGACCCCCTCAGGGCCATTGGCGGGAGGTGGGGGAATGGAAGGAAATGCAATCCTTTCTCCCTGTGCTGTTTTCCCAATAGAAATGGCACCTCTGAAGCTGCTGCTTACCCTGCAGGTCAAACTATATCAGTTCCAAAATTCCCCCCTCCCCACTCTCGCTTTTAGGTGTGAAAATAAATGGTGAGAAATCCAGTCATTCATGCATAAGTTTGACCCACAATCACCTTAACTTGCACAATGCTCAAAGACGTTATGCTCTAAACTCCTCTGAATCTTATATACTAATAAGTCCTATGCACCTGGGGACATCTAGGGTTAAAGTGGGGAGGGGGATGTGGACGCACATATAAGCCCCACCCGCATCACCCCTGCATGCCCGTCTGCTACTTGAAGCACTGAGCACAAAGGTCTGAAGAGGGTTTTGGAAGTTCATTTGGCTGAACACACTTACAAAGCTCCCATGCTCGGGAATCCTACCTTATCAGGATTTCTGGTTGCAGGAGCCTTGTAAGCCCATTCAGCAAAATGCAACCTTCTTCAGACCTTCACTTGAAGATCTTTAAGGCAGTGATTTGGGGGCGGGGTTTGCATGCACACTCTTCCCCCATCCTCACTCTAGGTCTATGCATGTACAGGTGAACTCCTGCCTCATTATCTGAATGTGGATCCTTATATAACAAAATGGCAACTTACAAGAGGGAGGTATCAGTAGGCTCAGGGGAAGTGCAAGGTTAACCTAAGTATTTGTTGTTGTTGTTGTTGTTGTTGTTGTTTATTATGGGAATATAGGAAGCTGCTTTATACCAAGTGAGACCATTAGTCCATCTAGCCTAGTATTATTGTCACTGGTTGGCAGCAGCTGACTGTACAGGCTTTCAGGCAGGAATTTTCACAGCTGTACCCGGAGATGTCAGGGATTGAACCTGGGACCTCTGCATGCAAATAAGGTGCTCTTCCACTGAGCCATGGTCGTTTCCCCTTTTTTGAGGAGGGTTCCCTTTGAAGGAGGGAACCACCTTCAAAAAATGGCCCAGTGATGACTGAACGTTCTCAGTAGCCACAGAATACTGACTGACTGAGAGGGGGGTAGAATGGAAAAGTGGTGTGTGGGGGGCGGGGGGAGGATTTTGTTATGGAAATGAAATTGAGTATCCTGGCAGATGACACGGCTGGCAGGCTGAAACCCTGAACAGGAGTGTTCCATGCTGCAACATTCTTTTGCAGGTCCCGCTTGTCCTTTCCCATTTGTCAATGCTTTTCTTGAATTCTGGTACCCCATACTGAACAGAGTTCACCAAATGGTTGTAACCACAGTGAATTACTCTGGAATTAATGCTTCTCACTTCAAAGCTATGAATGTCTATAGAAATAATTTTCTGAAAGTGGGGGGAAAAACCCACTGTGTATTTGTAGAGTATCCCCAAACTCCCATCATGGAATGGTTCCCATTATCAATAAAAGGCAACAAAGGCCTCTCAGAGTTATATGTGCTGAACTCTTGTAAATTACTTGGAACTCATGGGTAGCTCACAACTTTCATCATGTTCCTAAAATTTACTGGTATTACTGATGGGGAACTCAATCTTCATGCAATATAATGTAACTGGAGTATATTTCCATGATGAAAGATAAAAGGATGTCACGGAAGACAATTTATTGGGAGCTGGGGAGCTTCTCAGTGAATTGTGGTAGATCTGGCAAAGATATTGTTCTCTGACTTGTTTGTACACTAGCCAGCAAGTAATTAGAGTACAGTTTCCATATTCTCAGTTATGTTATTAAATAGGAAGAATCTCCTTAGTTAGTCTGGAGTGCTGAGAACAGTGTATTTTTAGCTACACAAAGGGGGGAAAATAACTAATTATGCAGTTCCAATTCCAGTATTTCAAAAATGAAAAGGGTTTTGTCAAGGTACCAGCTGCATTTGTTAACTCTAAATGAACTCCCCCCACCCTTTCTCTGGAATCATTTCACACAGTGAAAACTAAACCAAGGGAAAGGATATGTAAATAAAAAAAGATGAGGGCTTTTCAGACATTACAGCCATATAGAATGAATTCTGAGGCAGGTACAGTAGATTCCACTCCCGCCCTATGCTCATTCAGCAGAATGCCTAAACAAAGCCCCTGAGTGAACAACTGTGAATTCAGGGGCTCTGTTCGGGAGTTCTAATGAATAGTACAGGTGAGGCAGAGCCTACAACCACATTATCACTGCTTCTGTGCATTTTTTCTATGTGCATATAATGACTGAAAAGGGCTGTGCTGAGGGCCATGTTCTTAGTGCATATGTTGTAAAAATCATATGCCTTTGAGCATGAACAGAATGTCTTTGCCTGGCAACTGAGTGATCATCACTAGCTTACATAGAGGGAGGGAGAGTGGGGGGACCTAATGTGAGCACAATATGCATAGTATCTCAGACCTCTTGCAGCAGCAGACCCAGCTTGATGAGCTAACCGAGCATCCAGTGATGTTGGTGTCATATCCAGGCATGGTTGCACAGTTGAAATCTCAGTCACAATCACTTTTGAGACAGACTTGAGCCCAAGCAGTTAAGCTGCATGAAATAGCAGCTGGGTAGAAATAACTTAGCATGCCACACATGTCACCTTTGGGGTGAGCTGGCTGCCTCAGCCCACAGAGGTGTCAGTTTGACCACAGATTCTGTTTTGTGATGGCACCTGATGAGTAGTAAAAAAAAACCCTTGTCAGGGTTGATCCAGACAAAGAAGCTACCCCAGGACTCTTCTGGTTGTCTGTACAGACTCATTGCATCATCATGCGAAGTAGTAGGGAGATAGTTGACCACATATCAAGTGCAGATATGTGGAGACATGGTTCCCTATATTCTGCCAGATTTTCCTTCCTCACTGCCAGAAAGGTCAGGAAGGAGCAAATGTTGTAATGGATGGCTGCAGAATGAGAAGGGGGGGCATAATTGCCCCTCCCAAGCCCTCTGTGGGCCAGATGTGGCTGCCACCCCCTGGGCCACAAAATGGCCACCCCCTGCCCATTTTTTTTCTCCCTTTCTCCATGCAGAGAGAGGCATGGAGTCCCATACCTTTCTCAGCACAGAGAAAGGGACTTTGCCAGCACTGGCACTGGCTGAGTCCCTAGCTTCACATGGTGTGTGCCATCTCCATGGGGGTGGCCCATAGGGATGCTAAAGAAATTCAAGACAGACTAAAATGACTTTGGAGTTCGTAGACCGGACCTACACCTCGTGCCATATCATTACGATCCCATCATGGTAACGCTATATCCCTCTGATGCATTTGTACCTTGTAGAACACACAATGATATTTGTTTTGGTATTTTGGAAAATGTAGAATAAAAAGCAGGAAATAGCACTACATTAGCGGTATATCCCCCCTTCATGGATCACTGTCTTGTTGTGGCGAAGGGGCTTGCGTAACTCAGTGAAGCCATAAGCTATGCCGTGCAGGGCCACCCAAGACGGACAGGTCATGGTGGAAAGTTCTGACAAAATGTGGTCCACTGGAGAAGGAAATGGCAACCCACTCCAGTATTCTTGCCAAGAAAACCCCATGGAATGTATCACAAGGCTAAAAGATATGATGCCAGAAGATGAGCCCCTCAGGTCAGAAGGTGTCCGATATACTACTGGGGAAGAGCAGAGGGAATTTCCAAGTAGCGCCAGAAAGGGCGAAGCGGCTGAGCCAAAGTCGAAAGGACACTCAGCTGTGGATGTGTCTGGTGGTGAAAAGAAAGTCTGATGCTGTAAAGAACAATATTGCTTAGGAACCTGGAATGTAAGATCAATGAATCAAGGTAAGCTGGAGGTGGTCAAACATGAGATGGCAAGATTGAACATCGACAACTTGGGAATCAGCGAACTAAAATGGACACGCATGGGCGAATTTAATTCAGGTGACCATTATATCTACTACTGTGGGCAAGAATCCCTTAGAAGAAATGGAGTAGCACTCACAGTCAATAAAAGGGTGGGAAAAGCAGTACTGGGGTACAATCTCAAAAATGATAGAATGATCTCAGTACGAATCCAAGGCAAACCATTCAACATCACAGTAATTCAAGTCTATCCCCAGCCACTGATGCCAAAGAAGCTGAGGTTGATCACTTCTATGAAGACCTACAACACCTTCTAGAACTAACACCAAAAAAAGATGTCCTTTTCATCATAGGGGATTGGAAGTAGGATTGCCAAAGTAGGAAGTCAAGAAATAACTGGGAAGCATAGCCTTGGTGTACAAAATGAAGCAGGACAAAGGCTAATAGAGTTTTGCCAAGAGAACACGCTGATCATAGCAAACACTCTTTTTCCAACAGCACAAGAGGCGACTCTGTACATGGACATCACCAGATGGTCAATATCGAAATCAGATTGATTATGTGCTTTGCAGCCAAAGATGGAGAAGCTCTATACAATCAGTCAAAACAAGACCTGGAGCTGACTGTGGCTCAGATCATGAGCTTCTTGTTGCAAAATTTCAGCTTAAATTGAACAACGTAGGGAAAACCACTAAACCATTCAGGTATGACCAAAATCATATCCCTGATACAGTGGAGGTGACAAATAGATTTAAGGGATTCGACCTGATAGACAGAGTGCCTGAGGAACTATGGACGGAGTTCCGTAACATTGTTCAGGAGGCAGCAACTCAATCCATCCCCAAGAAAAAGAAATGCAAGAAAGCAAAGTGGCTGTCTGAGGAAGCTTTACAAATAGCTGAGGAAAGAAGGGAAGCAAAAAGCAAGGGAGAAAGGGGAAAATATACCCAACTGAATGCAGAGTTCCAGAGTATAGCAAGGAGAGACAAGAAGGCCTTCTTAAATGAACAATGCAATGAAATCGAGGAAAACAATAGAATGGGAAAGACTAGAGATCTTTTCAAGAAAATCGGAGATCTCAAGGGAACATTTTGTGCAAAGACGGGCATGATAAGGGACAAAGAAGGCAGGGACCTAACAGAAGCAGAGGAGATTAAGAAGAGGTGGAAAGAATTCACAGAAGAACTATATGGGAAAGATCTTAATGTCCCTGATAGCCATGACAGTGTGGTCACTGAACGTGAGCCGGACATCCTCGAGAATGAAGTCAAGTGGGCCTTAGGAAGCATTACTAACAACAAAGCTAGCGGAGATGACAGTATTCCAGCTGAGCTATTTAAAATCCTAAAAGATGATGCTGTTAAAGTGCTGCACTTAATATGCCAACAAATTTGGAACACTCAACAGCGGCCACAAGATTTGAAATGGTCAGTTTACATTCCAATTCCAAAGAAGGGCAATGCCAAAGAGTGTTCAAACTACTGTACAATTGCGCTCATTTCACATGCCAGCAAGGTTATGCTCAAAATCCTACAAGCTAGGCTTCAACAGTATGTGAACCGAGAACTACCAGAAGTACAAGCTGGGTTCCAAAGAGGCAGAGGAACTAGAGATCAAATCACCAACATTCACTGCATCATGGAGAAAGCAAGAGAATTCCAGAAAAACATCTATTTCTGCTTCATTGATTACACTAAAGCCTTGGATTGTGTGGATCACAACAAACTCTGGCAAATTCTTAAAGAGATGGGACTCCCAGACCACCTTTCCTGTCTCCTGAGAAACCTGTACAAGGGTCAAGAAGCAACAATAAGAACCGGATATGGAACAACCGATTGTTTCAAAATTGGGAAAGGAGTACGACAAGGCTGCATATTGTCAACCTGCTTATTTAACTTATATGCAGAGTACATCATGAGAAACGCCAGGTTGGATGAATCACAGGTCAGAATTAAGATTGCTGGGAGAATTATCAACAACCTCAGATACGCAGATGATACCACCCTAATGGCAGAAAGCGAAGAGGATCTCAAGAGCCTCTTGTTGAGGGTGAAAGTGGAGGGTGCAAAAGCTGGTTTGAAACTCAACATTAAAAAAACTAAGATCATGGCATCTGGCCCCATCACTTCCTGGCATATTGAAGGGGAAGAAATGGAAGCAGTGACAGATTTTATTTTCTTGGGCTCCAGGATCACCACAGATGGTGGCTGTAGCCATGAAATTAAAAGACGCTTGCTCCTTGGGAGGAAAGCCATGGCAAACCTAGACAGCATAGTAAGAAGCAGAGACATCACCTTGCCGTCAAAGGTCCGTATAATCAAATCTATGGTTTTCCCAGTAGTAATGTATGGCTGTGAGAGCTGGACTATAAGGAAGGCTGAGCACTGCCAAAGAATCGATGCTTTTGAACTGTGGTGCTGGAGAAGACTCTTACGAGTCCCTGGACTGCAAGGAGGTCAAATCAATCCTAAAGGAAATCAACCCTGAGTGCTCATTGGAAGGACAGATAATGAAGCTGAAGCTCAAATATTTTGGCCACCTAATGCGAAAACTCTCTGGAAAAGACCCTGATGCTGGGAAAGACTGAAGGCAAAAGGAGAAGGGGACGGCAGAGGATGAGATGGCTAGATAGCATCACCGATGCAATGAATATGAACTTGAGCACACTCCGGGAGGGAGCGCAGGACAGGAAGGCCTGGCGTGCTATGGTCCATGGGGTCACGAAGAGTCTGACACGACTTAATGACTGAACAACAGCAAGTGGTATATCCACTGTGTAATACAGTTATCACTGCATTTCAATACCTCTATAAAGCAGTAGTGTGGATCTAACCTAAGAATCTGACCTGCAGAATCTGCTGCAGACCAACCTCCTCAGGCCATGTGAGTCCATGGACTTTGTGATTTAAAAAAAAAAACTTTCCTGAAATTTACACATATTTTTCATAGCAAAATACACAAGTTGTTGTTGAGACTGATAAATACACACAGGGAAAAGTTGAATGGAATAAGGGACAATATGTTTGTGACATCTTGCTGGTTTCCCTGCCTGTCAATGAAACTGAGTCCACCCTCTGCTGTCTCCTACATATATACTGAGTGCACACTTAGTGATGCACTTCAAGATGCACGCAGGAGTGCACAGCAGAATCCCCCTCCACCTTGGAAGTTGCAGGTGCAACAGCAAAAACAGCAGCAGGAACATCTACTCCTGGGGGGAGGTTCTACCACCTAACCTTCTCCAATGTGTCAATCTGTAATGCAGGATAGTGCCATTGGTTAACCATAACTCAGAATGTGATTTTAATGGGCCTGAAATGTGTTTTCTGGTGGAGGATGTTGGGGCCACTATAGATATAGTGGCCCCTGCACAGGGGGTGTTAGGGTGGTGGGAGGTGATGACATCAGGAGAGGGGAAGGCGACTGAGACACCTTCGTGCTCTATCCCCTTCCAGTCCATCTTCCAATCTCAGTAATTTTGGTGGCTTGCCTGCAGTCCCATCTAGCCTGAAGGTGCTGTTGATTAATTCCAGGCCAGCTACTCAAAAGGTAACATTTCTGAGCTTATAGCTGAAGAACATGCTGACCTGGCTTGAGTTACCAAAACTTCATTGGAGGAACAGGGAGGAGTCAGTCTCTCCCAAATGTGTCCACCAGGATTTCTTGTGCAGCATAGGGTTGGCGGAGAATTTCTCCCTGAAACTTCGGGGGGCCGAGCGCCAACGTGTTCAGCCCCCCGAACAAGTTTCGGGGAGAAATCCTCCGCACCCCCCCACCCCCCGCACCCCCCCGGGACGGGACTTACCTTCGCCGAATGTCCCTCCCGGCAGTGGGTCCGGCCAGCAGTTCGGCGGGTGTTCAAGCGGGGCGGGAGCGGCAGCCGGTCTTTCGACCGGCTGCCGCCACCGCCATTGCAATGAAAGAAAAAAAAATGCCCCCTGATAGGCTACGTGATGATTCACGTAGCCTATCACGGCTAGATTTGCAAAGTCAGCCGTGATAGGCTACGTGAATCGTCACGTAGCCTATCACGGGTGACTTTAAAAAAAAAAAGTGTGTACGGATAATGGCGGCCCCCATAGGGAGCCGCCATTCCCGTTCCTTATTTGGTCGCTGTAGTCTACGTAAAGATTTACTTAGACTACAGCGACTAAATAAGGAACGCGAATGGCAGCTCCCTATGGGGGCCGCCATTAGCGTATGCGCTTTTTTTTTTTTTTAAAGTCACCCGTGATAGGCTACGTGACGATTGACACAACCTATCACGGCTGACTTTGCAGATCTAGCTGTGATAGGCTATGTGAATCGTCACATAGCCTATCAGGGGGCGTTTTTTTTTTTTTTTAAACTTTCACGTTCGCGGGTGGGCGAGGCGGGAAGCCTCCTCCCCGGCCTGAATTTCAGCCAGGGCAAGGCGGGAAGCCTCCTCCCTGGCCTGAATTTCGGCCGGGCCGAGGCGGGAAGCCTCCCCCCCGGCCGGAACTTCGCGGGGGGACCAGCGAAGCACCTCCCCCCCACCGCGAACATCCTTCGAGGACAGGTAAGTGACTTTCGTCCACCCCTAGTGCAGCACCAAGCACGACTAGAGGGGTAGGGAGGTGGTGGGGTAGCCTTGGTCTATAGGGAGTCTATTCCCCTATAGCAGGATCATAGCTCAGTGCCTTGCTATGGCTGAGTCAGACTCTGCATTAGAGCAAATTATGAAGAATCCAAAAGGCAAGGCAACAAAGCAGGCAAATGATCATGCACAAAAGTTCCAGTCCTGTATGGGATCAAGCGAAGGCAGGAGTAGTCAAGACACAAGCAAAGCTCAGAGCACAGTGAAGCAATAAGTTACTATACACAGTCCAAAAGCAGAGTCAAACAGGAGCCCAAGGGTCAGTAGCACAGAAGATCAATCACAAGGCAAGGTCCCAAAAGTAAGTGAACTGAAGGCTTATATAGCTAGAGCTTTCTGAGCCCCACCCAGGACTCAGCTGCTGTATGTTACAGGCCCCCTGGCAAAAGTCCTACCTGCGAGGAGGGCCTTTCTCCTGAGGAGTCCTCCTTTGTAATTGAATACTTCTTCTCAGAGGAGCCCTATTGGCCTGCCTCTTGAGGCAGCTACACTCTCAGGGACTAGGTAGCTGCCCAGCCTCTTTCTCAGAGGTGGAACTCTCCTCCTCCTGCAAGGATGGACTGGCAGTGATCTCCTCTGAGGGCCTGGGCTCCCACTTACCTCCTGTCTCCTTGGCACTGTCTCTGGGAGCTCTAGTTCCTTCTTAGAGGAGGAGGAGTCCAGCAGTGCTAGAGCATAATGAGTACACTGCATCTGGAATGTCCCAGATACAGCTCCTGTCATAACCAGCTTAGCTAACTGGATCAGGTATGAGACCTCCATCAGAGAGCTTGAAGAACTGTTGCCAATCAGAGTAAACAGTGCAAGGTCATCCTATGTAGCTGATTGGTGGGAGATTCAGGACAGATAAAAGGAAGGACTTCTTCACATAGCACATAGTTAAACTATGGAATTCGTTACCACAGGATGTAGTGATGGCCACCAATTTGGATGGCTTTAAAAGGTAGTTGGACAAATTCCTGGAGGAGAAGGCTATCAATGGCTACTAGTCCTGATGGCTACATGCTACTTCAGCATCAGGGGCAGCATGACTATGTACACTAGTTGCTGGGGAACATGGGTGGGAGTGTGCTGTTGCACTCATGTCCTGCTTGTGGGTTCCTGGTCTACAGCTGTTTGGCCACTGCATGAGTGGAATGCTGGACTGGATGGATCCTTGGTAGGGATGTACGAAACTCAAGTACCTGTTTGCGAATTGATTCACGGTGGGGGGGAAGCGCTCCGTCCTTCCCCCCGGAATCCTGGACGGGGGGGGAGGTGATCCAGTCCTCCCCCTGGAATCCTCGACGGGGGGGGGAGGCGATCCAGTCCTCCCCCCGGAATCCTGCCCGGCCAGCTCTGCTCCGCAGCCAGCCAGGCCTCTCTGCAGCCGGATTTCCGGCCACGGACGGGCTGGTGCAGATGCAAATGGCAGCCGCCGTAGCGGCCACCATTTGCGTCCCTGCGTTAGCCATGATAGGCTACGTAAGTATTTACGTAGCCTATCCCATATACCCCCCCCAAAAAAACAGTGTACGCAAATAGTGGCGGCTATGGCCACCGCCATTTGCGTCCCCTATTTTTCGGCGTTCTAGCCTACATAAATATTTACGTAGGCTATTATGGTGAAAAAAAGGGGAATACAAATAGCATAGTGGGTGCTATTTGCGTTCCTTTATTTTTCGCCGTTCTAGCCTACGTAAATATTTGCGTAAGCTGGAATGGCGAAAAATAGGTAACGCAAATGGTGGCCTCTATAGCCGCCACCATTTGCGTATGCCATTGTTGTGGTTGTTGTTTTTGATTGGCTTGCCACGATAGGCTATGTCAATGCTTATGTAGCCTATCACGGCAAAGACCGGGACGACAATAGCGGCCACGGCAGCCGGTCGAAAAACCAGCTGCTGCTGCCGGAGCCGCCACCATCCGGAACATCCGCCCCAGGTAAGCCTCGTCCCAGGGGTAATCTGCAGGGGGGGGGAGGCCATTCTGCCACGGATTTCGGGGGGGCCAAATGCCGGTGCATTCGGCCTCACTGAAATCCATGGCGGAATTCTCCACCATTCCTAATCCTTGGTCTGATCCAGCATGGGTCTTCTTATGATCTTCTTAAGGCCAGATGGACAAATAGTCTGATATGGTATATGGTAGCTTCCTTTCAATACTATTTAGCAGTAACGTGCTTTATTACTTGGAAAATGGTACTTCACACTGTTGCCCCATTATAAGAGAGAAATGCCATGAGTGCTTTTATTCAATGTCGCTGGGTTGAGTTTGAACCATTTTGTGCCAAGTGCCTCAAGTTATTGTCCAGATTGTGTGTGCTTTAAAAAAAAAAAAAAATCACGAACAACAGGAGCTTATTTGAAACTGCAAGAGCTAATTGTATAACTGAAAAAGTAACTTTGACTAATGATGCCCTTTGAGGTAATTTATTCCTCAATTGTCAAGCCACTGAACAGCACTTGGGCTCAGGGGGATAGCCATGGAGTGCTCCAGGGCACAATTTCACAGCCAAGGCCGCACAAAGAACTCCAACACAACTGCAAGTAAAAATAATTGATATTTCAAAGCGCTCCCCTCTCTCAGTCTCAGGCAGCTTTGTCATCAAAATTCTGTTTAGAGTTTTAGCATTAAAATAGAGAGCAGAATGAAAACAGCTCAACTTAAACATTTGGATAATTATTTCCTCTCAGAGTTCTGAAAGAAGTGCAATAGGGCTCCTGCAGGGAAAGGCAGGCATTAAATTCAGAGACAGCACCATTTTACAATCATGCATTTGGATTTAACCCCAGGCCACATAGTTCACATAATCCTCTGCAGTGCAACAGTTTTACCTACCAGGTTCGAGGACTCTGTGTGGGGATATCTCAAAGATTACAATTTGTGCCAACTAGGGATGTCAGAGAATTTCGCCACGAATCTCGGGGAGGCTGAATGCTAGCGCATTCGGCCCCCCGAAATCGGTGGGGGAACGGTCTGCCCCACCCCCACCCTGGGACGGGACTTACCTTAGGCAGATCTTCCTGGCGGCGGCGGCTCCGGTGGTGGTTCGGCAGCAGCGGCTGCGGCGGCCGGTCTTCCGACCGGCTGCCGCCGCTGCCACTTCCACTTAAAAAACAAACAAACAAACAAAAGTGATAGGCTACGTAAAGATTTACGTAGCCTATCATGGCTAGATTTTAAAAAAAAAACCGTGATAGGCTACATAAATGTTTACGTAGCCTATCACGGCTGATTTAAAAGAAAAAAAACAACACGTGCGTATGCAAATGGCGGCGCCCATAGGCACCGCCATTTGCGTTCCTTATTTTGGCACGTCTTAGTCTACGTAAACATTTACATAGACTAAGATGGTGAAAATAAGAAACGCAAATGGCAGTGCCCATGGGTGCCGCCATTTGCGTACACGCATGTGTTTTGTTTTTGTTTTTAAATCAGCCTTGATAGGCTACATAAACATTTACGTAGCCTATCACGGCTGACTGCAGGGACGCAAACGGCGGTGGCTACGGCCGCCGCCATTTGCGTCCCTGCTAGCCAGCAGCCGGCTGGCAGCTCTGCAGAATCCCTTCGGAGCGGAGCCGGCCGGCCAGAATTTCGGGGGGGAGGGACGGAGCGCCTCCCCCCCCAGCCAGAATTCCCCCCCACCCTCGAATCAATTTCTCTAAAAGGTAAGTGACTTTTGTACATCCCTAGTGCCAACTCTTTCCACAGGATACAATTAGCCCACAAATGCATTTGGATAAAGAAAGTAAGCAATCCTTAGTATTGTTGGCCAGAACTTCAGATGTGTGTGATGCTTCTTCCAGTACCTGCTGTGGCATCTTCCAAACAATGCTAGGGATTGTAGTGTCAAGAGAGTGCTGGGGATTTTCTGTAATGCCCTGTTCAGCTGCAACAGAAAGCCATACTTTCCCACTCAGTGAATGACCTAACATACACCAAAGTCTCTTGCTTTTGAGCACCAGGGAGATTGGAAATATCCACTTCTGCTTTTAAACTAGCCACAGTTCTCAGAAATATCTGAACTCTGGGAACTGTTGTTTGTTTAAACTGCGGTTGGTGGAAACAGGCCAGGATCATTTGCCATATTGGATCCTTGCTTGTTCTGAGACCATTACACAAGTGCGGATATCATGGGGAAGTGTGGATTGTTTAAGAATGGAAACAGAAGTTTTCCTTCTCCTCCCTGTGGGCATAAAATAGGCTTCAGATCTATAATCCTATTGTGGGAATACAATTTATAGGACTGGAACTTGTAGGAACAATCATTGTTTGGCAGGGGGCTGTATAATTTCCTGCATTGAACAGGGGGTTGGACTTGATGGCCTTGTAGGCCCCTTCCAACCCTACTATTCTATGATTCTAGTGTATGTAGTGAGCAACCCACTAGAGAGCTTGTATGTAATTGTTTGGTGGCGGGTTGGTTTTTGTTTTTGTTTTGCTTTCCGCTCCATCCTTTGACTGGTTCCCAGGATGGTTTACAAAAAGTTAAAATTACAATAAAACCAATTAAAACAAAACCATTAAAACATGATATTGAAATGTGAAAAATGAAGGTGTTGTTTAAAAGAAGTCAGCAAAAGCCTTGGAGACCTACTGCCAGTGGAAGCTGGTGGCTCCGATTTCAGTGGGGCTGTCAATCCATTCTGGGTTTCAGTCAGAACCAGCCAGAACTCTAAAGGAGCTATCCAAAGTGCTTCACCCTATCCCCAAAATAGGTTCGGCAACTTGGGCAGCTTCTTTCGAGTTCTGGCTGGTTCTGATTGAAACCCAGAATGGATGTATAGTCCCACCGAAATCTGAACCACCAGCCTCCACTCCCCAGTGCCAGTCAGTTGGGACAATGCTGAGTTGGGTAGACTATAAGGCAGCTTCCTGTGGTTTTAACTAACTAGAGTTTAAACAAACCACTGTTCTTCAGGTTTGTATGTATTGGCAAACTGTGGTTTAGTCAAAAGTGGAAGCTTCTACTTTCCTCCTCTCCCATGTGAATGAGGAGGAGATGGAAGGGGGAGCACTAGAGTTGCTGTGGTTCTTTCATGATTATCTAAATCATGGTTTAGAATGGTGATTATCCAAACCATGGTTTAGCATGAATCATCCTCAGCCCATGCAAAGAAGCAAAGCTATACATGGCCAAATGCAACTAGTCAAGTATAGGTGAACTTTTGTTCTTTTCCACCATCACCACCCCACCTACCACACAATTTCTCTGTTTTGCCTTTCAGTTGCTTCAGGCAGGGTTTAAATATTATGGACTAAGAAGGTATATGACACAGAAGCTTTCAAATACATAAAAGCCCCATAAACATTTAATGAGAACATGACTTCAGGGGCTTCCTCCCTGACTAAAACAAGGTATGTTTCTTCAGGGAGACTCTCACTTCTTAACAAAGGAACATTGTGGAAATGAAACTGGGGCCTTTTGGCAATGAGGTAATTTTCTCAATTAATATTGTTATCCTTTAAAAAAAAGTTTTAACAGGCAATTATGCAAACAGCCTTATGAGGAAGGCCTGACAAAGGCCAATCCTTTATTTTCACAGAATTTCATTTTCCACCAATTGGAAACTACCTCAAGAATAACGGCTTGTTTACTCACAGTGGAAAGCTCTATAGCCATCATGCTGTGGCCATTGGAGGGAGAGGAAACAGCATTCAGTCACCCCTCTATCATGTCTGGATTAGGGATGGCGGAGAATTTCTCCCCGAAACTTCGGGGGGCCGAGCGCCAACGTGTTCGGCCCCCCGAACAAGTTTCGGGGAGAAATCCTCCACCCCCCTCGCCCCCCGCCCCCCCCGGGACGGGACTTACCTTCCCTGAATGTCCCTCCCGGCGGCGGGTCCGGCTGGCGGTTCGTCCGGTGTTCGAGCGGGGCGGGAGCGGCAGCCGCTCTTTCGACCGGCTGCCGTCCCCGCCATTGCAATGAAAGAAAAAAAAAAAACCCGTCCCCTGATAGGCTACGTGACGATTCACGTAGCCTATCACGGCTAGATTTGCAAAGTCAGCTGTGATAGGCTACGTGAATCGTCACGTAGCCTATCACGGGTGACTTTAAAAAAAAAAAAAAAGCGCGTACGCTAATGGCGGCCCCCATAGGGAGCTGCCATTCGCGTTCCTTATTTAGTCGCTGTAGTCTAAGTAAATCTTTACGTAGACTACAGCGACCAAATAAGGAACGGGAATGGCGGCTCCCTATGGGGGCCGCCATTATCCGTACACACTTTTTTTTTTTAAAACCAATCTTCTGCTACCAACTCCCACTGCTGGGGCCATCAGAGGAAGAGGAAGCATTAGCCCTTCCATTGTATTTAGATCCAAGGTGCTGAACCTTGCAACTAAGAACATAGTGCCTGAACCTGCATCTTTACCTTCTCCCTCCCAGTTGTCTTTCCTTATGTGCCATGTATTTTAGATTGTAAGGCTGTGGACACAGACTGCCTTATTTCTGATCATTGTAAGCTGCTCTGGAAGCCTTGGCTGAACAGCAGGATAAAAATGCTTTGAATAAATAATTTGAAAATAAATACATGTTCTGCTTAAATGCTGTTGCTGTGCTTACCCTGGAAATAGGGAATTGGCACAACTCAATAGCAGAGCACGCAAGGAGATGGCCCCAGGTTCAATCCCAAGCAGCATCTCTCAGATAGGGATGCATGAAAAATCCATTCCACTTCATTTTTTATCAGCACTTACCCAGTTCGCATGTCTCAGAACTGAACACAGACCTAAATGCAATCTGTGTAGGGATATACGAAAGTCACTTACCTTTTCGAAGGGTGACATTTGCGGTAGGGGGGACGTGCTCCATCCCTCCCCCCAAAATTCTCTCCAGCCGGCTCAGCTCCATGGAGATTCCACAGAGCCGCCAGCCGGGGCTGCCCGCAGCTGGACATCCAGCCACTGGGCAGCCTGCAGGGACGCAAATGGCAGCAGCCATAGCCGCCGCCATTTGCGTTCCTGTATTTTGTTGAATTTGCATAAATACGTAAATATTTACATAGCCTAACACGGCAAAAAAACAAACAAAAACAGTGAACGCAAATGGTGGCGGCTCTGGCAGCCGCCATTTGCATTCCCTTTTTTTTTTGCCATGATAGGTTACGTAAATATTTACGTGGCCTATTACGGAAAAAAAAAAGGAATGCCAATGGTGGCCATTACGCCATTTGCGCCCCTGTCTTTTGCCGTAATAGCCTATGTAAATATTTATGTAGGCTATCACAGCCAAAAAAAAAAAAAGGGAATGCAAATGGCGGCCGCTGTAGGTGCCGCCATTTGTGTTCCCTTTTTTGGCAGTGATAGGCTATGTAAATACTTACGCAGCCTATCACAGCTTCTGCAGGCATGCAAATGGTGTCCCTGCATTAGCCGTGATATGATGTCAGAGAATTTCTCCACGAATCTCAGGGAGGCCGAATGCCAGCGCATTCGGCCCCCCAAAATTGGTGGAGAAATGGTCTGCTACGCCACCCGGGACGGGGCTTACCTTGCTTGAATGTCCCTGGCGGCGGCGGCTCCGGCGGCGGTTCGGCGGCTGCCGCCACTGCCATTTCCAAGTAAAAAAACAAACAAACAAACAAACAAACAAACAAACGTGATAGGCGACGTAAAGACTTACGAAGCCTATCACGGCTAGATTTTAAAAAAACAACATGATAGGCTACGTAAATGTTTACGTAGCCTATTACGGCTGACTGTGAAAAAAAAAGGCACATATGCAAATGGCGGAGCCCATGGGTGCCACCATTTGCGTTCCTTATTTTGGCATGTGTAGTCTACATAAACATTTACGTAGACTACAGCGAAAATAAGGGCAACGCAAATAGCATTGCCCTTATTTTCGCTGTAGTCTACATAAATGTTTACATAGACTAGACGTGCCAAGATAAGGAATGCAAATGGCGGCGCCCATGGGTGCTGCCATTTGCATACACACTTTTTTTTTTTTAAAGTCAGCCGTGATAGGCTACGTAAACATTTACATAGCCTATCATGGCTGACTGCAGGGATGCAAACGGCAGCAGCTACGGCTGCTGGCATTTGCGTCCCAGCAGGAGATGGCAGGAGTTGAGGTTTCGCAGACAGAGGGACGGGGTGCCTCCCCCCCGGCCAGAATTTTGGCAGGGAGGGACGGGGCACCTCCCCCCTCTCCAGAATTTCAGGGGGAGGGATGGAGCGCCTCCCCCCCACTGCAAAACAAGCTTCGGGATCAGGTAAGGGACTTTCGTCCATCCCTACGTGATAGGCCACGTAAGTATTTATAGTGGATACTATAATGAAGGGAATATAGTGATGAAGCGAATGGCCGCGGCCACCATTCTCAAGTAGGGGTGTCAGAGAATTTCGCCATGAATCTCGGGGAGTCCGAATGCCAGTGCATTCGGCCCCCCGAAATCGGTGGCAAAATGGTCTGCCACCCCCCCCCCCAGGACGGGACTTACCTTGGGTGAATCTTCCTGGCGGCGGCAGCTCTGGCGGCGGTTCGGCAAAGGTTTGGTGGCGGCTGCAGCAGCCGGTCTTCCGACCGGCTGCCGCCGCTGCCATTTTCAAGTTTTAAAAAAAGTGATAGGCTACGTAAAGATTTACGCAGCCTATCACGGCTAGATTTTAAAAAAATACAGTGATAGGCTACGTAAATGTTTACATAGCCTATCACGGCTGAGTGAAAAGGAAAAAAAAATGCGCATACGCAAATGGCGGCACCCATGGGCGCCGCCATTTGCGTTCCTTATTATGAAACATCTAGTCTACATAAACATTTACATAGACTACAGCATAAATAAGGGGAACGCAAATAGCGTAGCATCTACGCCATTTACGTTCCCCTTATTTTTGCCATAGTCTACGTAAATGTTTATGTAGACTAGACATGCCAAAATAAGGAATGCAAATGGCGGCGCCCATGGGTGCCGCCATTTGCATGCGCGCAGTTGTTGTTGTTTTTCACTCAGCCGTGATAGGCTACGTAAACTTTTACGTAGCCTATCACGGCTTACTGCAGGGACGCAAACGGTGGTGGCTACGGCAGCCACCATTTGCAGTCCAGGCCGGCCAGGATTCGCGGTGGGAGGGACGGGGTGCCTCCCCCCCACCGCAAATCAAATTTCATCACAGGTAAGTGACTTTTGTACATCTCTATTCTCAAGTCAGCATGAACAGCAGCAGGTAGGTGTCCCATTTTGCGCACCTTTCGTGGGGCGGGGGGGCGGGGGGCTTCGTTCTGCCATGGATTTTGTGGGGCTGAATACACTGGCATTTTGCCTCACCGAGATTCGTGGCGGAATTCTCTGACATCCCTAAATCTGTGATCAAATTTTTGAGCTTGCAGCACAAACTGCAGATCCAAAATGTGTTCAAGAAATGCATACATTTGGAAAAAGTGCAAGGAAAATAGGTGTACTTTTGAAAAAAATGTGTTAACATGCTTTAATTAATGGGATGAAAATGTGTGCATTTCAAAACTGTGCACAAAACTACACACGCATTTTTGTGTGAAAGGAGAACATAACATGCAATCTGTCTTACATTAAGGCAGTTTCATATATCACTTTGCTTGCAAGCCTCAGAATTTTCCTAGGCAGCCGCCTATGCTGTAAAGGCTGGCTAACTGAATTGGGGCAGAGTTATAGCACTTGGTTATTTCTCCTAGCTTGACTTGGAATCTGTAATCCAGCAGTCAGGCGAGACAGTTTTGATATGGGAATTACTCCTTTTTGGATCTCTTGACAAGCCCCAACATCTAACCACATCCAAAGCTTACCTGCTTGATGCATCTCTAGTTCAGCAGACCACCCCCTCCCCCAGTCACCTGTTGCTCTTCTAGATCTGCAACCATGTGACTGCAGCACAATTGGTTTTCCCCAGAGTTACCAATTGAACATCATGTAGGGATTTCAGAGAAATCTGCAATGGAACCAAATGAGCTCAGATTTTGATGAATCTGACCCATGAATTCCACAGGCCTTTCCCCTGTCAGGTGGATTCCACTGACTTGTAGACCATCACTCTAACTTTCCTAATTTTGCACAAAATTCTATGTTAAAAAAAAAATGCAAAACAAAACAAAAACCAGCCTCAAATGTGCATTTCCCTATAGGCCACATTTGGGCGGATTTCACATGTTTTGTGGGGGAATGTGTGCATTTTGGAAGTGAGAATTTGTGCAAATTCAGGAACTAAAGAAGTCCAATTCTGTTAATGGGTGGACTGTGGAATGAAAAGCTTCTGACAATCGGTGAAATGCAGATGGAACAGATTTTACACAATATTTACATCCCTAGCATCACAGCTGCATAGGAATTTGTTTGCAGGTCTTCCCCAGTTCAATTCTACTACACCAGACTTTTTTTTCCCCCCTGTACTAGAATGTGAAGTACTCAGAATTCCTTTTATTGTCCTGTTTGGAATAATCACAGATAGGAGAATGGAGGATTAAATTATAACAACAACAGTAACAGCAGCAGCAACAATGACACTTTCAAAGTATCTGCATTTTTATCTACACAATGTAAGGTTAGATGGCCCAATTTGCCCCAATATATAAAAGTCTGTCACTGCAATGAATTCATTGCATATTAAGATTCTGATCCCATTATACACTTTCAGCATAAGCTTCTTGAAAGTATGGTGACCATTTATAGCTGTTTCTTATGGTTTCTTAAAGTTTGCAATTGTCCCCTTGTTGGGTAGGGTACATTCAGTTTTTATAACATTCAGTCATAGTAGGTGCTGCTTGCTGGCTACCTGCTGTGTGGGTGCCCTGGACAGGTATACTTGGCATGCAGCTATTTGTGATTTGTGCCTCCATTAACAGAACATGTATACAGTGTGTGTGTGTGTGTGTGTGTGTGACATGAACATTAATAATTATGTTAAGAAAGACTGAAGGCAAAAGGAGAAGGGGACGGCAGAGGATGAGATGGCTAGATAGCATCACTGATGCAATGAATATGGACTTGAGCACGCTCCGGGAGAGAGCACAGGACAGGAAGGCCTGGCGTGCTATGGTCCATGGGGTCACGAAGAGTCGGACACGACTGAACGACTGAACAACAACAACAACAAAAATGTATGTGTGTGTGTGTGTGTGTGTGTATGTATATGTGTATATATATATATATATATATATATATATATATATATATATACATATATATATATATATATATATATAATATTTGTCCTTTAGTGATTTATTCATATCCCATAACTCAGCCTTCCCCAACCTGCTGCTCTCCAAATATATTGGACTACAACTCCCAGAATCCCCCAGCCAGTGTTGAAGTCCAACACATCTGGAGAGCAGCAAGTTTGGGAAGGCTGCCATAACTGTTAACACAGCTGGGCACCACTGTTACGAGGCCATAATCCTTTAAAGAGTGATATCAAGAAGGACACACTAGAGCAAATTGTAACCAGCACAGTCATAAGACTAAGGAGAAACAAACAAACACCTCCTTTCTCAGTCCACTGCTGTGGAATGTTAGTCAGCTCTTCCTCTAGGCTCAATGGGACAATCAAAGTCAAACATGATTCACTGTGCTATAGAAATAATTCGGTCTTACATATTTTCCAGTTCACAGTCATAAAAGAAAGACAAGATTCAATTTAAATTTGTATAAAAGAGGAACCAAGTTGATCTGACAACCGTCTGGAAGAGATGTATAAGGAGAGCAGAAAAACTGATGGTAACTGATCTTCCTCTGTATTGGTTGACATGAATTTCAAAGTATAGAAACCAGAAGAACCTGATGGCTAGCTAAGATTACAAAGTGTTTGGGACTAAGGCAAAACTTTCTCACTTTTATAGTTCATTTTGTTGTAAGCACAGGTTTTAGGGGGTCCTCAGCAAAGTGCCCCTCTGCAGGGTCCTCTCCAATGTCACCATGTGCTTAACTGGCAGTGCCACAAAGAGCAGGTGGCAGCAGCAATCTCACAAGCAGCAGACTGCAGTTTCAATTTCCCATAATGCCCCATAATGGCACTATGTTGGAAACACTGGGTAGTATCCTATTGTGCCCATGAACTCATGGGACCCACCACTCATGCAACAAGACTTCAGCACTAATAAGTGGAAAGTAGGGATGTCAGAGGAATGCATTTCAGGGTGGAGCACACTGAGTTTTCACTGGCTTGGCCCCCAGATTTGGATTTGATCATCCACGAGCTGGCCTGACTCAGTGCACAATGAGCTGGACCAACTTGCAGATTTTTCAGGGAGGTGTGCACAAATCACAATTTGCACAAAATGGCAGTGGTAAATAGCACAATTTGTGCAAAATCACTGCCATGAATAACACAATTTTGTGGAAAAAACACACAGCTGTAAAAGGTCGAATCTGCGCAAATTAGACCATTTCTGGCCATCACTTTGTGCAAATGGCACTATTTGTGGCCACCATTTTGTGCAAATCAGCCCGCAATTTTGCACAAAAATGCTCAGTAACATTCAGGTTTCAGGAATTGTCATGCAGCTGGCCTCGCAAATGCAAGCTGAGCCAATTCTGTTGCAGGGATCTGTTGGGCCCCAAATGGGGCCAGATTTCCATGATAAACAACCCTAGGAGAAACACTCATTTCTGGAATGGGGCAGTTCAGTGGAGCTTACAGAGGGAGCTCCACTGATCAGGAAGTCCCAATCAGGAAACGAGTGGAAATGCTAGTTTCCAGGATTATATTTAGATGCATCAATGCCCCATTGCACAAGTGGTGGGTCTCACGAGCACAACAGAACCAGCAGAGGTTGGGCAGTGTAGTGCAGTGCTGCACATTCTGGGGAACTGAAAATGGTAGCTCCAAGACTTAGCTGCCATGCATTGATCAGAGCATGGGGTGGGGCTTAAACGGAGGCCTAGGGCAGGTGTTGAGGCCTTGTCAGGTACTCAAAGGTGCCACGACCTTTCACCAGGCCTGTGTAAAGAGAAAAGTTATGGCACATGACATGAAAATATTCAGCATTTGTGCTCATGTAGGGTTAAGTGAAAGTGTGGCTTCACAGAGCAGGTGTCACAAACTGCGTGGAAACATTACACAATTGCTGGTGGAGAGTAATAGGGGTCAGAGATGTTCCATAAACATATCAGTTATGGCCTAAGAATTATACTGAGTGAATTTGTTTGTCTCTTTAGTGATCTTAATTATTTATTATCCATGTTCTTTTTGTTGCCTTTATTTTGTCAACTTTATTTCAAAATAAACTAAAAATTCATGATTAAACAAAAACATATAGTTAATCAACTCCTTTAATTTTAAATGGGACCAGGGTTATTTCTGCCCAGTATTTCTTCTGCCTGACTTAGAATTCAACCCAGAGCTTAGGACTGTCCCACTGGGCAATGTCACATTTATAGGGCCCCAACAGCACATATGGGGTGTTGTAAACAGCAACTAATAATACATCCAGTTGCATAAATTCTGAACAAACAGCTTTTAGTGAACAATAGGAGGCTGAAATGAAACAGAGGACAAATGATCTAAGTTTAACACACTAGCCATTGTATCGCCTGACATGCGAGGCTATATTTTACCAAAGTCCTGGTAAAACAATAGTTTGAAAGGGCCAGGATGACAGGAAACAAGGCAGATATTAACTCCACAACTACAAAGGCACTTCATGAAAATCAAAAGGATAAAAAAAATCTCAAACAACCCATCCCATCATCCCAAACTTGCTTCATCTTTTTTTTTTTTTGCTTCCATATCTTTATAAGCAAATCTAGATTTTACAAATGCATTACTGTGCACCTGAAGATGTAATTTATGTTTGTCCCCTTCCTTCCTACTTTGCCCAAACCATTTCTAGATAATTGCAAAAGTCTTGGTATTTTTCATATATATATATATATATATATATATATATATATATTCATTCTTCAAAGGCCAAGACCCTGTAAAAAAAGAGAGAGAGAGAGAGAGAAAAGATGGATCAGTAGCTACATTTTATGGTGGCTCAGTTCTGCCTGCAAGGGAACAGATGGGCTGGTTCAAACATACACATGCTCACACATATGGAATAGGCATTACATTATTTATCCATAGCTTGAGCTTCCCAGGGCAGATTCTGTGCTGCTGAATCTCTGTTAAAGCATTAGTGGGATTTTATGGCCTGTGCTAACCAGCAGAGCCATCGTCCTCTTCCTCACCAAAAATTCAAATGTGACAAGTATGTATATTAAAAATAAAATAAAATCTGGTATATTAAGTACTAAAGCACACCAGGAGTTGAGATATTTGTTTATTTTGTTCTCTACGAGAAGTGGTTGGTGTTATTCAGAAATCGGGGTGACAGACAAAAAAGAAAACAGGAAAGGTTTCAAGAAAATGTGTCAAGGAAAGAAAACAGTGGTGCTTCTTTGTGTTATATTTACACACAGAAAGACACTGGTTCAATTAGGCTTCAATCCTATACGCATTTACCTGAGGAGTAAGTCACATATGAACTCTCTGGGCTTTATATTTGAGTAGACTTGTATAAGATTGCCTTGTAAGGGATGTTTAAGCATCTATAGCAACACAGGAAGCTGCCTTGTATCGAACAAGACCATTGGTCCACCTAGCTCAGTATCGTCTGCACTGATTGGCAGTGGCTGTCAGGAGTGCCCTAGCTGCCTCTAACAGTCCCCTCCAATAGCCAACTCAAGACACAGACAAAAAGGATTCTTTCCAAGGCTTTATTCCTTTTACAACTTAATGATTCTTACAGATACTAATCACTAGTGACTAAGCAAGGAACTGCACTGGGGTAGATAGCAGAGTAGCCTAAGCTCCAGGTAAGGCAGTTGGTCCCCATTTGAAGGAGGAGGGCGGGAAGTCTCTGAACTTATGGGCTATGGAGAGGTCCATCCTTGGGTCCTTGGGACACGACTGTTGTTTTAGCACCAAGCGAACAGAGTGCCTCCTCTTGGCGCCCTACATCTGGCGCCACTCCCTGTGTCTGTGCTGAGCATCCAGCAAGGCCCCATCCCCTGCTCTCTCGCTGCCAGGGTCACTATCTCAGGAATGCAGGCAGGAGGAATCTCTCCCTGCCGCTGTGCCTGTGAGTGATGCGCGAGGTCCTCTCCCACGGGTTGTTGCTCTTCCTCAGAATCAGAACTGCTCTGGGGCTCTATGGGCTCAGTTTCCACCCTGACAGTGGCTCCCAAGGCAGAACATGTCAGGCACTGAATCTGGGGCCTTCAGCATGCAAAGGACATGATCTACAACAGAGCTACTGCACTTCTCCCCAGTTTTAACTTGAAAATGATAGGTTTTCCCCAAAACATTTCTATTGTTGCTGCTGCTGTTATTGTTGTCATTATTATTAGTGTTATTATTACATTTCCCACCTTTTTCCCCCTCTTGCATAGAACCCAAAGTGGCTTATGTGGCCCTCTTCCTCTCCATTTTATCCTCACAACAATTGTGTGAGGTTGGTTAGGCTGAGAGTGATTGGCCCAAAATCACCCAGTGAGCTTCATTGCCGAATGGGGACTAGAACCCAGATCTTCCGAGTCCCAGTCCAACACTCTAACCACTACACCACATTAGCTCTTACTTTGCTATAAGAAGCTTGAGGCTTTGGGGAGTGCAAGAAAAAATGCTCACATATACCGAATGTGCCTATTGAAACCAATGAAGACACATATTTCTATTGATTTCTACAGGCAGATCTGCTGCTGAGACACTGGAAGTAGCCCAAGAAAGAAGGAAAGCAAAAGGCAACAGTGATAGCGGGAGATATGCCCAATTAAATGTAAAATTCCAGAGGTTAGCCAGAAGAGATAAGAAATTATTTTTAAACAAGCAATGTGCGGAAGTGGAAGAAGATAATAGAATAGGAAGGACAAGAGACCTCTTCCAGAAAATTAGAAACATCCAGGCAAAAATGGGTATGATCAAAAACAAAGATGGCAAGGACCTAACAGTAGGGATGTACGAAAATCACTTACCTTTTCGAAGGGTGACATTCACGGTGGGGGGGAGGAGCTCCATCCCTCCCCCTGAAATTCTCCCCAGCCAGCTCCGCTCCACAGCGACTCCGCAAAGACACTGGCCGGGGCTGCCCACAGCCAGACATCTGGCCACTGGGCTGCACAGGGATGCAAATGGTGGCCGCCGTAGCTGCCGCCATTTCCGTCCCTGTATTTTGCCATGACAGGCTACATATATATTTACATAGCCTATCAAGGCAAAAAAAAAAGGGAACGCAAATGGCGGCAGCTACAGCAGCTGTGTAGTAGCTGGTGTAGTAGCTGCCATTTGTGCCCCTGTCTTTTGCCGTAATAGGCTACATAAATATTTACGTAGCCTATTGTGGCAAAAAAAAAAAAAAGGGGAAAGCAAATGGCAGTGGCTACAGCAGCCGCCATTTGCTTTCCTTTTTTTTTTCCATGATAGGCTACGTAAACATTTACGTAGCCTATCACGGCCTCTGCAGGGACGCAAATGGCGCCCCTGAGTTAGCTGTGATAGGCTATGTAATTATTTACGTAGCCTATCACGGCAATAATGAAGAAGCGGCAGCCATTCACAAAGCAGCACAAATGGCACCAGGTAGGTGTCCCATTTCACACACATTTTGTGGGGGGGGCGGGGGGCTTCGTTCCGCCAAGGATTTTGGGGGGCCGAATGCACTGGCATTTGGCCTCACCAAGATCCGTGGTGGAATTCTCTGGCATCTGTACAGGAAGGATAATAATATCAGGGATAGATTTGATGGTGTGGTCAGTGAGTTAGAGCCAGACATCCTGAAGAGTGAGGTTGAATGGGCCTTAAGAAGCATTGCTAATAACAAGGCAGCAGGAGACGAGGGTATCCCAGCTGAACTGTTTAAAATCTTGCAAGATGATGCTGTCAAAGTGATGCATGCCATATGACAGCAAATTTAGAAAACACAAGAATGGCCACCAGATTGAAAAAAATCAACTTATATCCCCATACCAAAAAAGGGAAACAATTAAGAATGTTCAAACTATCGAACAGTGGCACTTATTTCTAGGGATCCCCCCGAAATCTGTGGTGGAACGGCCTGCCACCCCCTTGCCCCCCCAAGGATCCCCCCAGGATGAGAATTAACTGGGGCGGATGTTCCGGGCAGCAGCAGCTCCGGCGGCGGCGGCTGCAGCAGCGGCGGCAGCTGCAGCGGCTGATTTTCCGACTGGCTGCCGCTGCTGCCATTTGCAGTCTTGTTGGGGTTTTTTTTTATTACAAGATGTGATAAGCTACATAAAGATTTACATAGCTTATCATGGCTGGGTAAAAAAAAAAAAAAACGCGTACGCAAATGGCGGCGGCTACAGCTGCCACCATTTGCGTTCCTTATTTTTTGCCATCTTAGATGGCCAAAAATAAGGAATGCAAATGGTGGTAGCCATAGCTGCTGCCATTTGGGTATGAAATTGCGTACGAATACGGCAAAAATAAGGGGAATGCAAATAGCGTAGCGGGCACTATTTGCGTCCCTTTTTGATTCGGCGTTTTAGCCTACATAAATATTTATGTAGGCTAAAACGGCGAATCAAAAAGGGACGCAAATAGCGCACGCTACGCTATTTGTGTTCCCCTTTATTTCCGCCGTAATAGTCTACATATATATTTACGTAGACTAAGACGGCCAAAAATAAGGAACGCTAATGGCGGAGGCCGTAGCCACTGCCATTTGCGTACGCGTGTTGTTGTTTTTTTACCCAGAGCTAGGGATGGATGAAAGTCACTTACCTGATCCCGAAGCTTGCTTTGCGGTGGGAGGGAGGCGCTCCGTCCCTCCCTGCCGAAATTCTGGCTGGGGGGGAGGCGCCCCGTCCCTACCCGCCGAAATTCTGGCCGGGGGGGAGCGCCCCACCTCTCCGGCCGCGAAACCTCTTCTCCTGCCGGGACACAAATAGCGGCAGCCGTAGCCGCCACCGTTTGCGTCCCTGGCCTGCAGTCAGCCATGATAGGCTACGTAAATGTTTACGTAGCCTATCATGGCTGACTTTGAAAAAAAAAAGCGCGTACGCAAATAGCGGCACCCATGGGCGCTGCCATTTGCATTCCTTATTTTGGCACGGGTAGCCTATGTAAACATTTACGTAGACTACGGCGAAAATAAGGGCAACGCAAATAGCGTTGCCCTTATTTTTGCCGTAGTCTATGTAAACCTTTACGTAGACTACCCATGCCAAAATAAGGAACACAAATGGCGGCGCCCATGGGCGCTGCCATTTGCGTACACACTTTTTTTTCCCCCCAAAGTCAGCCGTGATAGAACGGATCACCTCCCCCCCATCGAGGATTCCGGGGGGAGGGATGGAACGCCTCCCCCCCCCACCATCAACATAATCTGCAGAAAGATAAGTGACTTTTGTACATCCCTACCACATGCCAGTAAGGTAATGCTCAAGATCTTGCAAGGTAGACTCCAGCAATTCATGAAACGAGAATTGCCAGATGTACAAGCTGGGTTTAAAAAAGGCAGAGGAACTAGAGACTAAATTTCCAATATCCGCTGGATAATGGAGAAAGCCAAAAATCAAAAAAACATCTGTTTCTGTTTTATTGACTATTCTAAAGCCTTTGACTTTGTGGATCATAACACATTGTGGCAGGTTCTTGGTAGTATGGGGATACCAAGTCATCTTGTCTGCCTCCTGAGGAATCTGTATAACGACCAAGTAGCAACGGTAAAAACAGACCATGGAACAAAGGACTGGTTCAAGATTGGTTCAAGCTTCACAACTTCAAATCTTCAAAGATCATGCCTGAATTAGAAAAACAAAAAAAACATCCCGGAGAAGCCCCGATTCTGCAAGGATAACGCCTTAATTTAAAAACAAAAACAAAAACACACACATCTGGAGCAGGGGATAGGAGGGGGTAAAACTTGAAGGGATAGAACAACCCCCTGCTCAGTACAGGAAGCCTGATTCCCAGGAGGTCACCCACCCAACTACTGACCAGGGCTGACCCCTCTAAGCATCCGAGATCAGACAAGCGCGCGCAGGAAAACAGCACAGTGCTCAAGTGTGAACCAAGCTCACGCATTCGATGGAGCACTGCAACAGGGGAAATAGGTGAGTGTGAATAATCATGTTTTAATGTGAGAGCGTTTAACCCAACGGGACACCGAATTCATTGCGATGGCGGGTGCAATGTAGATCGACTCTCTATCCCTGTTGTTGTTGTTCAGTCATTAAGTCATGTCCGACTCTTCATGACCCCATGGACCATAGCACGCCAGGCCTTCCTGTCCTCCGCTCTCTCCCGGAGTGTGCTCAGGTTCATATTCATTGCATCCGTGATGCTATCTAACCATCTCATCCTCTGCCGTCCCCTTCTCCTTTTGCCTTCAATCTTTCCCAGTATCAAGGTCTGTTCCAGGGAGTTTTCTCTTCGCATTAGGTGGCCAAAATATTTGAGTGCCAGCATCAGTCTCTGTCCTTCCAATGAGCAGTCAGGGATGATTTCCTTTAGGATGGACTGATCTGACCTCCTTGCAGTCCAGGGACTCATAAGAGTCTTCTCTAGGGATGGACGAAAGTCCCTTACCTGTTCTCGAAGCTTGCTTCGCGGTGGGGGGGAGGCACTTCAGTTCTCCCCCCAAAGTTCAGGCGAGGGGGGGAGGCGCCCTGCCTCACCCGGCTGAAATTCAGGCCGGGGGGGAGGTGCCCCATCCCTCGCCAGCGAAATTCAGGCTGGGGAGGAGAGCCCCGTCTACCCGTCAGCGAAAAAAAAAGTAAAAAAAACACACACACACCCGTGATAGGCTACGTAACGATTTACGTAGCCTATCACAGCTAGATTTCCAAAGTCAGCTGTGATAGGCTATGTAAATCGTCACGTAGCCTATCACGGGTGACTTTGAAAAAAAAAAAAAAGCACGTACGCAAATGGCGGCTCCCATGGGGACCGCCATTTGCATTCCTTATTTTGAAACGTCTAGTCTACGTAAAGATTTACATAGGCTACGGCGAAAATAAGGGCAATGCAAATAGCGTTCCCTTATTTTCGCCGTAGTCTATGTAAATGTTTACGTAGATTAGACGTGCCAAAATAAGGAACGCAAATTGTGGAGCCCATGGGCTGCTGCCATTTGCATACACACCTTTTTCTTTTTTTTTCAAAGTCACCCGTGATAGACTACATGACGATTTACATAGCCTATCACGGCTGACTTTGGAAATCTAGCCGTGATAGGCTACGTAAATCGTTACGTAGCCTATCACGGGTGGGTTTTTTTTTTTACTTTACTTTTTTTTTTTGCAATGGCGGCGGTGGCAGCCGGTCGGGAGACCGGCCGCCGCCCCCGCCCCCGCAGAACCGCTGCCGGGACCTGCCGCCAAGAGGGACATTCGGCCACCGTAAGTCCCATCCCGGGGGGGGGGCGGCGGAGAATTTCTCCACCAATTTCGGGGGGCCAAATGCGTTGGCATTCGGCCTCCCGAAGATTCGTGGAGAAATTCTCCGCCATCCCTAGTCTTCTCCAGCACCACAGTTCGAAAGCATCAATTCTTCAGTGCTCAGCCTTCCTTATAGTCCAGCTCTCACAGCCATACATTACTACTGGGAAAATCATAGCTTTGATTATATGGACCTTTGTTGGCAAAGTGATGTCTCTGCTTCTTACTATGCTATCTAGGTTTGCCATAGCTTTCCTCCCAAGGAGCAAGTGTCTTTTAATTTCATGGCTACAGTCACCGTCTGTGGTGATCTTGGAGCCCAAGAAAATAAAATCTGTCACTGCTTCGATTTCTTCCCCTTCTATATGCCAGGAAGTGATGGGGACAGATGCCATGATCTTTGTTTTTTTTAATGTTGAGTTTCAAACCAGCTTTTGCACTCTCCACTTTCATCCTCAACAAGAGGCTCTTTAGATCCTCTTCACTTTCTGCCAGTAGGGTGGTATCGTCTGCATATCTGAGGTTGTTGATAATTCTCTAGGGATGGGGCAGAATTTCTCCCCGAAACTTCAGGGGGCCGAGTGCCAACGCATTCGGGCCCCCGAAATCGGTGGTGAAATTCTCCGCCCCCCCGCCCCCCCCCAGGATGGGACTTACCTTTCACGAATGTCCCTCCCGGCGGCGGATCCCAGCGGCGGTTCGTCGGGTATTCGTCATGGGCGGGGGCGGCAGCCGCCGCCATTACAAGGAAAGTTAAAAACAACAACAACACACCGCCGTGATTGGCTACGTAACGATTAACGTGGCCTATCACGGCTAGATTTGCAAAGTCAGCCATGATAGGCTACGTTAATCGTCACATAGCCTATCACGGGGGTCTTTGAAAAAAGAAAAAGTGTGTACGCAAATGGCGGCCCCCATAGGGAGCCGCCATTTGCGTTCCTTATTTGGTCCCTGTAGTCTACGTAAAGATTTACGTAGACTACGGTGAAAATAAGGGCAATGCTATTTGCGTTGCCCTTATTTTCGCCGTAGTCTACGTAAATGTTTACGTAGATTAGACATGCCAAAATAAGGAACGCAAATGGCGGCTCCCTATGGGGGCCGCCATTTGTGTACGCGCTTTTTTTTTTTCAAAGTCACCCGTGATAGGCTACGTGACAATTAACGTAGCCTATCACGGCTGACTTTGCAAATCTAGCCGTGATAGGCTATGTTAATCGTTACGTAGCCTATCACGGGGGTGGTTTTTTGTTTGTTTGTTTTTGCAGCCGGGTAGACGGGGCGCTTCTACCCGGCCTGACTTTCGCCGACGAGGGATGGGGTGCCTCCCGCCCGGCCTGAATTTTGGCCAGGCGAGGCAGGAAGACACCCCCCCCTCACATGAACTTCGGGGGGAGCAGCGAAGCGCCTCCCCCCCACTGCAAAAAAAGCTGCGGGACAAGGTAAGTCCCTTTCGTACATCCCTATAATTCTCCCAGCAATCTTAATTCCGATCTGTGATTCATCCAACCCGGCGTTTCTCATGATGTACTCTGCATATAAGTTAAATAAGCAGGGCGACAATATGCAGCCTTGTCGTACTCCTTTCCCAATTTTGAACCAATCAGTTGTTCCATGTCTGGTTCTTACTGTTGCTTCTTGACCCTCGTACAGGTTTCTCAGGAGATGGGTAAGGTGGTCTGGTACCCGCATCTCTTTCAGAATTTGTCACAGTTTGTTGTGATCTATCCCTAGTCAAGGTCTAATGACATGCTTGCATTTGGAGAAGGCTGTAGCTCAGGGGTAGAGCGCATGCCAAAGGTCCCCGGTTCAATTTCCAGTATCTCTAGGTGGGGCTGGAAAAGACTCCTGTTTGAAACTCTGGAGAGTCACTTCCAGTGAGTTGGATCAGTGCTCTGGCTCAGTATAAGACTTCCTGTGTTCCTGTGTGTGTGTGTGGGGGGGGGGTGAGCAGTGTGCAGAGATAATGGTCACTGAAATTGCCGGTGCACCTATCCTTCCTCTGCCACTCTAGATGTCCATTTATTAGCGACACATTTGAATGTTGCATGCATGCACAAGATCCAAAGTATCTTCAAGTAGGCTTGAAGTGCATGGTGGATATCACAAGGGGGGGGGGGAATCTAGGAACCGACTGAGCAACCTGGCACAATGCACAAAGGACTTTCTGGATGTGTGCCCTATTGCAATGTAACACCTATGCTTTGAAGGTTTCACTACAAGATCCTTTCATGCAGGAATGAGAGGATCTTCTCCTCAGGAGGAGGGGAATATACCCAGCTGCAGACAGTGAGAGAACAGACAACAGTTGTGTGTTGCTAAACCAAGCTGACATCAAGAACCTAAGTCCTCCGTCTTCTTCCAGTTCTTGCTGAATTAACAGCTCCCACTGAGCTCAGGACAACCCTTTACCATGTTGTCAAGCAATTGTTCCCATTGCTGGGAAGTCTTGTTCATGTTTTGCTCAATGGACAGGCTGCCCAACCCTGCCGCGTGTGCAAGGCAAGCCGCTATGCAGCCAGCAGACACCTGGCAAGAGCTTACGGGGTTCTGGATTATTTATTTATTTTCAATGGAGCTGTGATTTACACAATCCATTCAGCATTTCACCAGGCTGCATCACTTGTTCCCACATGGATCAACAGGAGAGGATAATAGTTAGTTGGTTTGATGACCCCTTGCTCAGGATTTTCTGTGGCTACTCATAAGTCAGCTCCATTCAACAAAAGTCCTTTCTAACACTAATTTGAAAGCTTGTTGTTTTTGGGTTCAGAAATCCCATTTTATTGCTTCCCTATTCAGCACAACTGGGGGAATAATGTTGAAGTACTCCTTACTTTGTCAGCCTTTGTTGCCCACTAGGGTGTGCATGTGTGAAAGAATTAAATTAATCATTTTTTCATATAGTTTCTATTTTCTTTCCATTATAGAGAAAAGGGTGTTTGTTTTCTATAACATAAAGAAAATAAAGGAAAATATGGGGGGGGGGAGAGTAATATCCCCACAGAGCAAACCTGGGGTGGGGTGGGGGATACTGCAGGGCAAAAGCTGATTAAATAAGAAGCAATTAAGGGGCAATTCAGCACTAATCCACAGACTTGCTGACCAGGGAAGCATTGCAATAGGAAGTATCTGCAAACAGGAAGCCTTCAGTTCAAAGGAACAATTCTTCTTAAAAATCCTAAAACCATTCTGCTTGTCTACATTGGACAGGTTGTTGCAATTACATTTTATAATATGAAAATCACCACAATCAGACTCTTGAAAATTATAGATGAAGAAGAACTCTGCTAAAATCCATCCTGTTATCTTTATTCTCTAAAGACTCTGTGTCCCTTTCACCATGAGCCAAAATGAAGTTTAAGGCTGTGCTAAATCTCCATGTAATCGAATTAGGTGTGCTTTTGCCAAGCAATTAGTTAGAACAAGGTTATTATGAAAACATGGACCACCAACCTGTCTCATGAGGAGGCAAAATATCTTGTCAGTCTAGCAGTTACTTAAGAATGAATAATAGCCCTTTCTTTTCTTTTCTTTTTGGTAGTAGCCAAACATGAGTTCAAATGCCCTTTTGTTCAAGCTAGCCTGAAATATTACAGTTATTAAGCTTAACTGGTGTGTTCTTGTGGATGTAAAATTCATCTGACAATGTGAACCACTTTAGACGGAATTACATTAAAATGTATTTTAACCTCAGGCAATAATTTGCAGTGTTGTATTCTAAGCTTTAGTACTTTTACAAAGAATGGACTATTTTTTTTTAACAACAACAACAAAACCCAATTCATTTGAATATAATCACCCAACATTGACTTCCTTGAACATTTACTGTGTCTACTTGCTGTTTGCAAAGGGGAACTTTCCAGAAAGTAATGCAGGTTGTCTTTGACCTTGCCCTTTTTATGCATTGGCCATTGTAAGAACTCTGAGTGAAGGAAGAGGCCATTTTGGATGGATGCAACAATAGATTTTGTAGATAGCTGAAGGTGGTTCAAAAGGAGGGTGACTGCTCATTATGTTTGCATACATTCCACATCCACCTCTGGTAAAAATAGGTTTTGCACATTTTTGTATTGTTTCAAAAACAGTACAGAACCTGTTTCACTGCAGGATGCTGGTATAAAAGAAATATAGCTGTACAAAACTCTCTTACCTCTTTTAAAAATGATTGCCTGTTCCACCTTTGGTTCACTCCAGATGGAATACTGATACCATCAGGTAGGCTGCAGTTATACTATATACAGCTGCTGATTGGGATTTTTCCTCTGTAGCCAGTTGACCCTCAGCCACCAACCTCCTCACATCACACCCTGGCTTCTTGCATCTTCTTTCTAGGTTCAAAGTCTGAGTTGAGTTGCCCCAAGCATTTTGCCCCAAGCAGAACCTGAAGGAAGCTAGGAGGTGGTTTTTCACAATTTGAAAATCATCATCATCATCTTCATCATCGGTGGAGCAAAACAAAAATCAAACAAAAAAAAAGGTAACCAAGTCTTTTCATGGAGGGGTGGGGAAGAGCACATTCATCATGACGGTGCAGAAGACCTAGTTTTCCTTCTCCCACAGTTTGGCCAAAAGCAAATAAAAGATATTCAGAGCATCTGCAATTGCATCATTTTGCAATTTTTTAAAAGAAGTCTACATGAATATCCATATGTTTTCAAACCTAGTTCAGCATCAGTTCATGATTTTTTTAAAAAAAAAAATCTGCATGAAAATGTGTGCATATTTCTCCAAGCTTAAGTTCATTTTGTTTTGTTCCTGCATCAGTTTGAGGCTTTTTAAAAGTCGGCATGAATATTTGTACACATTGTCATACACATATTTGTGAGAAATTTTACATAATATAATACAGTTTTGTGCATTGTTTTCCCTAATATATGCAGTTTTGTGAGCATTTTCCCCTAATAGATGCATTTTTGTACATGTTTCCTGATTGGCAAAATACATTGCAAATTTCAGAATGGAGAGAATATTGAAACATAATTGTGCTTCAGTTCACGTAACAGATCAGAAAATGTGAATTAGTTAAGTTCATATTAAAATACAAAGCGAACTAATTTCTCCCCTATCCCTACATCTTGTTCAGTATTTCTACACTGGCAACAAGAAGCTCTCTAGGGTTTCAGGCATGCCCAGGGACCTTCTATATGCAAAGCATGTATTCTGTCACTGAATACGGCTGTTCCCCCAAATGAAAAATAAAAACATTGAAGACACCATTTTATTCAGTAGCTTGTAAGTTATCTCACATTTTCTTCAGCATTTCTCAAATACATCTATACTGAGATTTTAGTCTTATTTAAGTGTATTTAAATTTTGATTAATGAGTTACCTCTGTTAAAAGACAAATGATTAATCAACACAAATGTCTTTGAGCTTCTGACAGCCTGAGAAATAAAACAAGGAACAGACATGGGGAGAGAGGGACAGACTGGAGAAAATATCATTGGGCAAGAAAGCAGCATATCATTTGCATGCAATTAGCAGAACTTGCTTTTTTCATGGCCAACAGAAATGTCAAATGACAGTTGTTCACAAATATTCTTATAGTTACTCTCAAATGCTAGAAGCTTGAGGCTTTCCCATCCCTTGAAAGGTGACTCAATATATGGAAATAAGGAGATCAGAAAAAAAGAATGTGAAAGGCTTGGCTGTTTTTGCCTATATTCCTGTTTCACTGAATGCTGTGAGAAAGTAATTAAAAACACATGTCTCCTAATCTTGCAGGGCTCAATTCAATAACAGTTAGCAGTTATCTAAATCCGGTGATTTTCTGTATCCCATCATTTTAAATGTATTGACTCCTCTTAACATTGTATGGATACTTCTGTCAACGTGAACACCCAGAGCAAAATGCTCCCCATCTAGGCTAGAGGAATGGGCCAATAACCCGCTCCAAATATCTGAAGAATGTAAATGCCAAGAGGAGACATAAACAGTTAAGATTACTACAGAGGAAACACGGCAAGAAGAAATGTTCTTGTTGATACAGAATATTAGGGGTAAATTCCACTCTCCTTTCCCCATGGGACTGCCAGAACATGAGGTGTTCATATGTACAATATCCCGCCCACCCCCAAATACTGCAAAACCTATCCGAAGTCTTTGTCTTTCCTTGAAGTCCCTCAGGTATTTTGTTTAAGGAAGAGCCTACGGAATTGCTAAAAGTTCTGTTTCAGGTAAAATCCTGTGACCAACTACAGTGATGTGAAACCCCACGTTAGAAGAGCCCTGCTGGATCAGGTGATCTGATTCAGGATCCTGCTTCTCACAGTGCCCAACAAGATGCCTGTGGAAGCCTAGAAGCAGTCCATGAAGGCTCCATGAGCCCTCTAGCAGCTGCTTAGAAGTACAGCAGGATTCAGGGGCATAAGGACCCTGAATATGGTGGCTCCACTATTATTATTATTGTTGTTGTTGTTGTTATTATCTACATTTCTATACCGCCCCATAGCCAAAGCTCTCTGGGCAGTTTACAAAAGTTAAAACATTAAAAATGCAATATACAAAGTTTAAAAACCATGTCCATTGTCCATAAGAACATATGGACAATCTATACAAACAACATATAACTAAAAGCAACTTTGAACTAAAAACAATTAAAAAAAACAACCAAAAATAAAACACAGCTTAAAACAACACTGTTTAAAAATAGTATACAAAAGTCAGCAAAAAGAACGAGTTCTAAAAAGGGAAGGCCCGCCGGAATAATAGCATCTTTAATGCCTGCTTAAAAACCTTCAGTGAAGTTAGCGGGCACATTTCAACTGGCAGGTCATTCCACAACTGACGGGCGACAAAGGAGAAGATCTTCCTCTTGCATGTGACTGCCAGTTTCACATTAGGCAGCCACAGCAGAGAGCCCTCAGAGGACTAGGGATGTCTCGGGCACCCGTTTTGGTCTGCAGATTTGATGGACTGCTGGTGCCCATGCCAGCCAAACTGCCTGCTGAACTCCCCCCTGCTCGCTGGCCCTCCAGGCTGTAGTCAAGCGCCCCCCCTCCGTGCTCGATGAGCAGCCCACAACTTACCCGGGCCTGTTCGTCTCTGTGCCGTTTGCCATGTTTTAAAAAAAATGGCAATCAGCAGCACTTGCCCATAGAGTTATACGTAAAATGGCTCTGTAAACTAGAGTCTATGAGTGATTCACAGTGTTTTTGTGTATAAGTCTATATGTGCCCACATAGGCTTATATCCAAAAGGTGCTGTGAATTTCCCATAGACTCTAGTTTACAGAGCCATTTTGTGTATAACTCTATGAGCAAGTGCTGCTGATCCCTTCTTTTTTTTTTTTACATGGTGATTGGCACAGAGACGAACAGGCCCAGGTAAATTTGCAGGCTGCTCATCGAGCATGGGGGGGGGGCACTCGACTGCAGCCCGGAGGGCCAGCGAGCAGGGGGGAAGCTCAGGGGCGCCTGGAGAACCCAAACTGGGAAGTGTTCTCACATCCCCTACAAAGGACCTTCAGTGGCAGACTGAGATGTAGGGGAGAAGGTGCTCCCTAAGGTAACTTGGACCTAGACCATGTAAGGCTTTAAATGTAAGAACCAGAACTTTATATTTTGCTTGGAAACAAATTGGCAGCCAGTGTAAAGATTTTTAAACCGGTGTAATGTGGTCTCCACAGGATGTCCCAGAGACCAACCAGGCTGCCAAATTTTGTACCAGTTGAAGCTTTCTAACTAAATATAAAGGCAGCCTGAAGTTCAGCACATTACAGAAATCAAGCCCAGAGGTTACCAGCATGTGCATCACCGTTACAAGGTCCACATGTTCCAAGAAAGGGCATAGCTAGCATAACAGTGGAAGTTGATAACAGGCACTTCTCACCATTGCCTCCGCCTGGGATGCCAAGAGCAGGGTTGGGTCAAGAAGCACCCCCAAGCAATGAACTTGCTCCTTCAGGCAGAGCGCACACCCTTCCAGAACTGGTTGACATACTTCGATTCTTGAATTAGGACCCTTCATGATGAGCACCTCTGTCTTGCTTGGATTCAGCTTCACCTTGTTCTCCCTTATCCAGCCCATTACCAACTTCAGGCAGGCATTCAGAGGAGTCATACCTTCCTTGGATAAAGGTGCTAAGGAGAAATAGATTTGGGTGTCATCAGCATACTGATGACACTCAACCTCAAACCTCCTGATGATCTCTCCCAGCAGTTTCATGTAGATATTAAGCAGCACTGGGGATAGAATGGAGCCCTGCAAATAGTTCCTTTTTCGAGGAACAACTATCCCCAAGCGACACCATCTGGAACCATCCTGAGAGAAAGGAATGAAACCTCCCTTCCTTAAACACACACACACATGCATGGACTCACACACACCCCATTCACCAAGCTGCACACACTCACTTGGGACTCATCTGTGGGTGCCACAAGCCTGTAATCTTGCATATATGGGCCATTCATGGCACCATTTGGCGTTAAGACTAGATGTGCGCATATTTGCGATTGCCATTTTCTTCCACAAAATAGTGCACACAGATGGGCCCTGGGTGACTGTGGGCGGCTGAGTGGCACAAGTGGGGGAGGGGCACCTCTAATGCAACCACTGAAGTCAAAAGGTAATGAAATGCAAGAAATATATCCTATGACATTCCTATGCAAAGCTCAAATTCAGGGCCAAACTAACTGTTCCTGTATTCACATATAGTGAACACAAGGAGGGTGGGTTTTTGTTTGTTTCTTTGTTTGTTTGTTTTATGTTTACTCCAATGTAAGCATGCATGGGCCCAATTTAGATCAGGTGCTCTGGGAGGGAAGTTAAACCTTCCCCTCACCCATTTTTAACCCCCCCAACACACACACACACACACATTTTCATCCTAAATGTTTTTAAAAAGCCTCCATTGATACCAATGGGGGCTTCCCCCCTTTTTAATCCCCCCCCCTGCTGGGTGTGTAGAATACTGGGATGAAAATGGGTGGGGGAAGTTTTAACCCTCCTTCCCAAAGTGTAATGGCCCCAATCTGAATCAGGGCCTTGAACACTTACACTGGAGTAAAAACAAACAAACAAACAAAGCTTCACTATGCATGATTAGAAGAATGGTTAGTTTGGCCCTTACACAGTAGAAATCAGGCAGTGCAATCATTCCCATGAGGATAGAGATGAATGAGGGAGCCAACGCTGTTGTGAAGAAACACTGTTCCACATATACGAAATATAGGCTGGGAATGAGAACACAGTGTGGCTGACCCAAAGGTTTTGTGGAAGAGGTGAGGTCTGAAGGTAGATTTGAAGGAAGAGAAGGCCCCACTGCATAGGTCACCTGGGACTAGGGATGGGTGAACTCACCACAGCTCACCCCATGCACCACTGACTGGACCCCCACCAGGATACCCTGCTTGCCATGTGTGGCGAGGCACTGGGCAGTCCACGGGCACATGGAGAGCGGCATGTGGCTGTCTGCTCCCTTTCTGGGCATTTTTTGAGTAAAAATGTTGGCTCAGCCTTTTCCATAAATGGTAGCCATAAAGTGGCCATTTCCCCAAATTACCAGCCTAAATGGTCCATTTACACCCATAATGTTGCATAAATGGCCACTTCACAGCCACCATTTACATAAAATCAGCCTTTACTGAAAAGGCCGAGCCACCATTTTGTGCAGAATGGTGGCTTGGCAGAGCACTGGCACTTGCCTGGTGTGGTGCGGGCTGAGTCAGGCAAGCATGGCAGCCTACGGACTGGTATCCAGGAGGCTGAGACAGTGAGAAATTGCCGAGCTCCAAACCCTAACAAGATTCCCACACCATCCCTACCAGTGACTATTTCTAAAAGGGTTCCATGTGAAGAATGAAGAGCAGTAACTTGTAAACATTCTCATAACTGACCTCATTTGCTTTCCTGTCAATAGTTCCACTTCAGGCATCCAACATAGTAGGCTGCAGCTTACACAAGCTTATGAATTTAAGAGAAAGAAAGAAAGAAAGAAAGAAAGAAAGAAAGAAAGAAAGAAAGAAAGAAAGAAACTCTCAAAAGAACATGCCACCAGGGCTCACTTTGCTTCTTGAGATGATATACCTTCTTTCCTCTTTCTGACAGGGCTATTAAGGAAGTTCATCTCTAGCTTCTTGTACAGGAGATGGGATTGTTTCACCTTCCAGATCCAATCTGTCTTCATCAGAAGGGCCCCCCCTCCAACTTTCATAAACATCTTTTAAAGCTCTACTTAAGAACAGAATAGAGTATGTTACCTCCTGTCCATCTTGCCTTGTGCACAGCCGTAATAGTGTGCAGACATTGGCTCGTGCTGATGTAGCTGCTGTAGCTTCCAGTGCAAAACACCTCTGGAATGATGCTTTGTGCCAGTTGCCACCTTTCTGCTAGAACAGAAAACAAGGATTGTGTACTCTGCAAAAATGAATGAACGCACAATAATTCTGTGACACGATAACACCAAATATCTGCAACTTGAATAAATTATGCATCAGTTACTTTAGTTTGCATACACCCTTCTATTTCTTCTAGTTATAGGGCGGGGGAACTATGCAGATCAACACTGCCGTAACACCTGCCCACTGAAATCCTATTGAGCCCCCTCTGGCTTCTGAGCAATTACTAAACAAGTTTATATAATTTCAGGCATGCCTCTGCACCCAGAAAGTTGAGTAGCAATTTCTGATCATGTCCTGAGTATAAGACCCATGTCCATGACAGCAGAGCCAGCATCAAGGGTAGGTATGGCTGGGCACCTGCTGAGGACCCACATCTGAGCAGGGTGACACTGACAAGAGCCATTGGAACTGCTCCTTCTCCTCAGCCTTGCAACCTGCTTGTTCGCCTGCCTCTTGCTCTGGCCCAAACAACGATGATCATGAGAAGGAGGGGCAGTAGATGCCATGGCCTACCTGCTCACTTGCTCTTTGCTTGCCAAATAAGCAAGTGGTAGCAAGGATGAAAAAGAGGATAAGGAGCAATAGCAGCTGGTGACTAGAACGGTGAGAAGGTAGGCTCACTGAACGAGCGGGCCCATTGAGGGCAGGGATGTTGGAGGAATCGGTTTGGAGAGTGAAGCTCAAGGAGCTTTCCTTCCTCCCCCCGCCCCTTCAGTCCACTTTCCACTATGGAGCCCAACTTGATCTGCATTGAATCATCAAGCCAGTTTGCCATTTTTTTTCTGTATTTTTTTTTAAGTTGCACAAATTACGGCTTTCAGTTTTGTTGCACAAATTATGCAAATTGCAGCTGAAATTTGTGCAAATGATGCAAATTGTGGCTGCAATTTGTGCAAATCTCTTTGAGCAAATTGCAGATCTCCACAAAAAACAACAACAAAACAAAACAAAAACCAAGAAGTTCCCAGAGTTTGGGGGAAAGCTATGGCTTGGCCTGCAAAGGCAAACCGTCAGGCACGCCATGGAACTCTGTTGTGCAAAATGAGAAACAACAAAACAACAGACTGCCCAGCAACAGGCATCCCTAATTTAGGGTATCTTGCCCAATGGCCCCCACAAACCTAGAGCTGGGATTCCATGACATTATTATGGGAAGTCCCCATCGTGTGCAGAGGAGCCTTCATGATTGTGAGCAGGTGGGATGGGTCTCAGGACCCATACTAACAGTGTTCTGATGATGACACATTTCTGTGCCATGTAACAACCATGTGCAATCTTTCTGATTTTAGTTAAGGTGATTGCTAGAAGCACAGAAGCATTGGACCACTCTGCGTTTGCAGCACACACAACACACTGGATTGGCTCTTAATGCCTGTACAACAAAAAAAGGCTTAGAGGGTGAGCTGGCAGCATGCCCATCCCCCTCATAGAATCACAGAATCATAGAATAGTAGGGTTGGAAGGGTCCTATGAGACCATCAAGTCCAACCCCCTGCTCAATGCAGGAATCTAAGTCAAAACATCCCCGACAGATGGTTGTCCAGCCTCGTCTTGAATGTCTCCAGTGAGCTCACTACCTCCCTAGGTTGTTGTTGTTGTCATTTTCCCATTGTGGCATTTCTTAGGTGGGATTGTTGGAAGATCTTTACACTTCCACCTCTTTCCAGGGATTGGGCTTCAGAAGCTCAGCTTATTATTTTGCACCACTGCCAGTGAAATGCTGTTCTCTTGCTGGGAAGTCGAACAGAGCCAGATTACAGGCAGTGAAAGGGTGTGGTTCCAATAGGTTCCTAATGCCATTCCAGGCCCTTGACCTTGCTGAATTGGTCTGATGGCTCCTCTTTCATGCAACAGAACAGAAAGAGAGGGCTATTTCACAAAGCAAAAGGTATGATAAACTGTCTACTTTCAGCTGTGCTAGTATCCTTATAATAGAACCTACATGCCTATAAGCACAGCAGTTCATAAGCTTGTGCCATTAGTGTGCCCTTTTATCATTTATTGCTTCTTCAGTGGATTTGGGCAGCAAGCATGTTCTGCCCTGAGAAGAGACCTATACAATATTTTTGTTTTTTCCAGTTAACCAATCCTTTGAGGGTAAACCCATGTTATGTCAGGCTGTTGTCCAATGAGGGCTGTGAACAGCTGGCTGACCACACATCACTTGTTCCATTCTAGCTTGCTTTGAACACTTACATCCATCCACTAAATACCAGGCATTGAAATACACTTTCCACTTTCCCTCCTCCCATTTTACCTTGCTGATGAATTATAGATCACGAAGAGCTGGTCTATTATATGAATAAAGTACTAAGCTTACACCCCTGGGATTGGAATTTCCATTGAATCTGTGGTCCATTCCAGTGTAAAATCTATCCGGTGCTAAGACGTGGCTTTACTGGATTTCTCTACTTTGCAGCAAAGTAAAGTGTATAAAAAATACAGTACTGTGCATTGCAGAGTCTGTTTGAGAAAGGCCAGAGATTATGTTAACACTGAAGCCAATTTGGTTCCCTCTTGTACAGATGAATGCCTCCAGGTCAGTACCTAATAGACTACTACATGGAAATCTGGCTAATGGCTTCTTGCCTGAACTCTCTGTCTAGTGAAGAACTTTGGTGTTACATTCCTGTGCCCTTAGGAGAAATTATTTCTATTGTTATTATTTTACACTGCAGCTCACAGAAGCAAAACACTGCCGGCCTATCTGACTTTATTTATAGCCTGCCTTTATTCCATGATGGAACTCAAAGTGGCATACACATAGTTAGGAAGCTGGTATACTAAGTCCATCTAGGACTGCATTGTTTACTCTGACTGGCAGAAGCACTGCAGAGTTTCAGGCAGAGGTCTTTCACATCACCTAATACCTGGCCTTTCAAACTGGAAATGCCAGAGACCGAACCTGGGACTTTCTGTGTGCAAAGCATGTGCTCTGTTCTTCTGCTATGGCCTCTCCGTGTCACTCCATATTATGATGGTCACTCCAGACTGTGACAGAGTGTTGTGGGAGTACTGTGGACTGTTTAGATATAAAAAGACAGTTCTCAAGGTGTGGTCTGAAGATACTTGATGCAACAACCTTGGGGAAGCTAAGCAGGTCTTGGTCCAGCCAGCGCCCAGATGGGAGATGGTTTGGTTTGGGAGCCTGTGGCTCAGAGGTAGAATGCAGCACCACTGTTGCTCAGGCCAACAAGGTGAGGAGCAAAGCTGTGCTGAACATTTCTCCCACATCTTTTTTGACCGTTCTCATTAAATTTGATAGAAAAGGAAGTGCTTTTGAAAAGAGGAGAAATTCCAGAGAAATCCTCATGGGCTGGGGTTGGGATCCTTGTGCTTACCTTAATTATGAGGTGGCTGAGGAGTGTTCATGACTGTCCTGTCTGCCATCGTACAATAATCTCTGCGGCGGCCTGTAGCCTCCTCGGCTTCCCGCACTTTTGTTAAAGCCACCATGAGGAAGCCATCATGAGACAATTCTGCCCATGGGGCTTTTTCCAGTTCAGCAAGTGCAGGTGGCCTGGGATGCTGCAGAGCAATGGGAAGAAGTATAATAAAGAGAGAAAACAGACACGGCACCCTCGGCCACCTCGCAGTGATTAGGTAAGCTCAAAAATACCACCCAAAAGAAATTCTAAATTGTGCTTCAAAAAAGTGGAAGCCTCAACACATTTGATGCTGTTGCCACCTACAGAAGCAGTGCAACAAACCAAAAACCCTTGGGAAAAAGGAAAGAACCTGTGCTACAAGCCCTGCCAATAGTGAGCCCTGTCTGTGAGAAACTGTTGGAGAATTTCTCCTCCCCTAGGAGAAATTGAATATACAGTGGAGGTGAGGAATAGATTTAAGGGATTAGACCTGATAGACAGAGTGCCTGAGGAACTATGGACGGAGGTCCATAACATTGTTCAGGAGGCAGCAACTAAATTCATCCCCAAAAAAAAGAAATGCAAGAAAGCCAAGTGGCTGTCTGACGAGGCTTTACAAGTAGCTGAGGAAAGAAGGGAAGCGAAGAGCAAAGGAGAAGGGGGAAGATATATCCAACTAAATGCAGAGTTCCAGAGAATAGCAAGAAGAGACAAGAAGGCCTTCTTAAATGAACAATGCAATGAAATCGAGGAAAACAATAGAATGGGAAAGACTAGAGATCTCTTCAAGAAAATCAGAGATCTCAAGGGAACGTTTTGTGCAAAGACAGGCATGATAAAGGACAAAGAAGGCAGAGACCTAACAGAAGCAGATGAGATTAAGAAGAGGTGGAAAGAATACACAGAAGAACTATACAGGAAAGATCTGAATGTCCCTGATACCCATGAAAGTGTGGTCACTGAACTTGAGCCAAACATCCTCAAGAGTGAAGTCAAGTGGGCCTTAGGAAGCATTACTAACAACAAAGCTAGCAGAGATGACAGTCTTCCAGCTAAGCTATTTAAAATCCTAAAAGATGATGCTGTTAAAGTGCTGCACTCAATATGCCAACAAATTTGGAACACTCAACAGTGGCCACAAGACTGGAAAAGGTCAGTTCAGTTTACATTCCAATTCCAAAGAAGGGCAATGCCAAAGAGTGTTCAAACTACCGTACAATTGCTCATTTCACATGCCAGCAAGGTTATGCTCAAAATCCTACAAGCTAGGCTTCAGCAGTATGCGAACCGAGAACTACCAGAAGTACAAGCTGGGTTTTGAAGTGGCAGAGGAACTAGAGATCAAATCGCCAACTTTCGCTGTATCATGGAGAAAGCAAGAGAATTCCAGAAAAACGTCTATTTCTGCTTCATTGACTACGCTAAAGCCTTTGATTGTGTGGATCACAACAAACTCTGGCAAGTTCTGAAAGAGATGGGGGTACCAGACCACCTTACCTGTCTCCTGAGAAACCTGTATGAGGGTCAAGAAGCAACAGTAAGAACCAGACAGGGAACAACCGATTGGTTCAAAATTGGGAAAGGAGTACGACAAGGCTGCATATTGTCACCCTGCTTATTTAACTTATATGCAGAGTACATCATGAAAAACGCCGGGTTGGATGAATCACAGGTCGGAATTAAGATTGCCAGGAGAATTATCAACAACCTCAGATATGCAGATGATACCACCCTAAGGGCAGAAAGCGAAGAGGATCTAAAGAGCCTCTTGTTGAGGGTGAAAGAGGAGAGTGCAAAAGCTGGTTTGAAACTCAACATTAAAAAAACGAAGACCATGGCATCTGGCCCCATCACTTCCTGGCATATGGAAGGGGAAGAAATGGAAGCAGTGACAGATTTTATTTTCTTGGGCTCCAAGATCACCGCAGACGCAGATTTCACTGTAGCCATGAAATTAAAAGACGCTTGCTCCTTGGGAGGAAAGCTATGGCAAACCTAGACAGCATAGTAAGAAGCAGAGACATCACCTTGCTGACAAAGGTCCATCTAATCAAAGCTATGGTTTTCCCAGTAGTAACGTATGGCTGTGAGAGCTGGACTATAAGGAAGGCTGAGCACCGAAGAATTGATGCTTTCGAACTGTGGTGCTGGAGAAGACTCTTACGAGTGCCCTGGACTGCAAGGAGGTCAAACCAGTCCTTACTAAAGGAAATCAACCCTGAGTGCTCATTGGAAGGATAGATACTGAAGTTGAAGCTCAAATATTTTGGCCACCTAATGTGAAGAGAAAACTCCCTGGAAAAGACCCTGATGCTGGGAAAGACTGAAGGCAAAAGGAGAAGGGGACAGCAGAGGATGAGATGGCTAGATAGCATCACTGATGCAATGAACATGGACTTGAGCACGCTCCGGGAGAGAACGCAGGACAGGAAGGCCTGGCATGCTATGGTACATGGGGTCACGAAGAGTCGGACACGACTGAATGACTGAACAACAAAGGAGAAATTTGGTGAAATTGCCCCCCCCCCAATTTATCTGCCCACAAATAGGCTGGAGGATTTTGAGAGGCCATTTGTGCACAGCTCTAGTAAGGAGGGCCTACACTAGTTATGCATTTCTCCACATTATATTCCGCCCCCCACAACCCAATTTGTTGCCTAGGGTAGGGGAGGACAAATCTGTCAAGTCTGATCCCACTCAGTCTCTCATTTTTCCTACATTCAGTTTGTTCCATCCCATTTCAGCTTGCATTAAAATAAAATAAAAACTGCATGAAAATATCTATATATTTTCATGTGCATTTACATAAACGAACGTATTTGATATGCACTTCTTCAAATATATGCATTTTGTACACACTTTTCTAAACATACACATTTTTGCTAGCAGTTTTCAGTTATATAATACAGTTTTTTCTCTGCCCTTTCCCCTAATAGATGAATGGGGGAAGGGGGTTGCACTTTTCCTATTCCATGCATGCTATCTGCATTTGCCCAGATTATAATATTCGTATTCAGTTTTTAATTTTTGAACTGCATCAGTTCAAAATGTCTTTGTATATACTGTCTGTGTGTATTTTTTTATAATTTTAAATGTTGCCTGTTGTATTTTTAATGTTTTAACCTTGGTAAACTGCCCAGAGAGGTTTGGCTATGGGGCGGTATTGAAATGTAATAAATAATAAAGTAATATTTTTTTTAAAAAAAATGGGAAAGTACGAATATCACAATATTATTGCATCCGGTTCGTGCGTCGGTTCAGAACATGAACATTTAGTAAGTTGGTATTAGAATGGGAACCCAACGAGTTTCTCACCCATCCCTATTGTTGACTCATGAGAAATTTTGTCGAAGGGTAGAGTTTTCAAAGTATCATAAGACTATGTTCTGTATGCATGACATCTCCTCCCCTAGAGTCACACAGTCATTATGCTTTGGTGAGTTTTAAAACATGTGGTACTGTTGCTAAATGTGCCCATTCCGCTAAAACTCATTTCAAAACTGAAATGTGTTGAGCTTTCCATCTCGGAAGATTTGAAAACAGCCATTTTGACTCCTCAGTGGACCAGGTTGCCTTAACTGCATGGAAATGGTAATCTTATTGATGCTTTATGGGGGTGTAATGCATCTTCTTTTAAAAGTAAGTAACAAGTCATAGGAGAAGGACTATGTACCTTCCCAGGTGAGGCATTAGGTAAATTAACTCCTGGACTATAAATGTTGGAAATACTCACTCCATGTAAGTAACCTGCCTGTACATTCATACATTTCTACTGAGGATTTGCATGCAGGAGCATAAGTCTAAATTAGAAGCTGGGCAAACATGTTTTGCATATTTTTTAAATTCACAGTAACATAATGGCTTTGAAAGATCGACTCTGCCTCAGATGCTTGCTCTCCCTGGTGAATATTGCACAAAAATCTGACACAATGAAGGAAGGAGAATGAATATACCCTTGGAAGAAAATAGGCTTTTCAAAACAAAGCAAAAACTGGCTGTATCCAAACTAAAGAGAATAAATGGATGGGATGCAGTTGTAATCCAATATCCAGTCTTCTGAAGAGAACTCATTGAATGAGTGTTGTTGCTTTTGCTCTTGGGTCTGAATCTGATTGCCAAATTTAGGGCTATGAAATAATTGATGACCAAGTCAAGTTTGCAGGGCTGACCCAAGACATTTTGCCGCCTGAGGCAAGGAACAAGATGGTGCCCTCTCACATTCCAGGTACAAAAGCTGGCTGGATTGGCAGATGACTCTTTCTTCAACACCAACAGTGGGAGACCATCCTCCACTATGCCTGAAGCTAGTTTAGGGAGCACAGGACAAGGGTGTGTGGCCCACAATTCTCTCCTCAAACACCTTGCTGCCACCTCCCAGCATCTGCCACCTGAGGTGTCTACTTTACTCTACCTAATAATAGGGCTGGCCCTGCAAGTTTGTTAGAGATGCTAGGGCTGTAGTTGTCCTCCCTTTCCAATGCTGTGGCTTGGTTCACTTTTACAAAATTTCTCTATAAGTACAGGGTGTTTTTTTTTGTTTTGGTGAAATGGTCTTTTCAGATACTTACCAAGAAACTTGTCTGTTTCACTTAAAGACAAGGACAGTTCCAAGGACCTGGATATATCATCATCATCATCATCATCATCATCATCTATTACTACATAATTTATCTTCAGAAATCAACCATAGTTCCTTTGTTTCTTCTTCCCAACAGGGAGAGTCCTAGATGTAACCTGAAACCATCACAACACCTGGTAGAGCCCAGTTTGAATGAATGTCTGCAGCTTCCTCCCACATTCTGCCTTCAGACTTTAACCATGGAAGCTTTGTGACTTCAACATCATACAGGGATGTTCAGGAGTGTGAGAGGGGGGTGGAGTCTAGCAGAGTCCTCTGCCCCCACTCAGCCGCCTGGACTCCCGTCTGTGGATCTCTGCCACTTACCTGCCATGTTCCTGGTTGAGCTGGCAGGCAGTCCACAGGCACCTGGCAGGCAGTGCCCAGCTGCCCAACTCCTCAGCGAGCTGCCATTTTATGTAAAAATGGCAGCTTGTTATTCTACGTAAAGGACATTTTATGTAAATAGTGGCTGTAAAGCGGCCATTTACGTAACATTACAGACATGTGCAGACGATTCACGCCTGTAATCTTGCTTAAATGGCTGCTTTATGGCAACCATTTAAGTGACATTGCTTTTATGTAAAACAACAAGCTGTGATTTTTACGCAAACTGGTGGCTTGCTCAGAAGTCGGGCAGCTGTGCATCCCTTGCCAGGCACCTGCGGGCCGCCCACTGGTGTGACCACCACGCTGTATGGGGAGCATAGGAATTATTCTATGCCCCTGTGTTGTCTGGTGGGTGGAAAGGTGTGCTCCCTAAGTTAGATAGAAAAAAATGGATTTTGTTGTTGCTATTGCAAGTCAGAAAAGGTTGTGAATCTCCTGCAAATCACATAGAAATCAACCAGTAGATGCCAATCTGACTTCTGCCCCAGAAATAGAAGATCACTGTGATGAAGAAAAATGCTAGGGACTGGTAAAGGACTTCCTCTTGGGGTGAGGGACCTTTCTTTGGGAATAGAATCTTATTTATTTATATATTTATTTGTATTAACATTTATATACAGCTTACTCACCACTCAGGGCTGCTAACAACAATTAAAACCAACCATAAAATACGGTAACATTTCCAAAATAGAAAAAACAACAACAGCAAAAACATAATAAAAACAGACAGATGCAGCAGATAAAACAGAAATATTGGATAAAACCTATCCATCTGATAAAAATAACCACCTGCCTACACAAAGAAGGTTTTTGCAATATGGGGAAACACTATAAGAAAGGCTGCCAACCAAGCTTCCTGTGGCAAAGAATTCAACCCCATCAGCCAAGCCTCCATCATGGTCAGGAGATAAAGAAGGGCTTTTCCATTGGTTCTTAAGGTCCAGGCAGGCTTGTATGGGAGGAACTGGCCTTTAAGGTATAAAGACCTCCACTAACACTCTGAATTGTGCCTGCAAACAAATTGGAATTGGCTGTTGGCTTAAGTAGAAGGCAACATTTTGCACCTATGGACTAACATGTAAAATGATTCCCACTCATACTATCCAGTAAAACATTTTGTTGAAAAGGAGCATCCATACAACTTGCTTGAAGACAATCCAATAAATCAGACCTGATTTTCATCCAATTTCAGCTTGTAGTATCATCATTGAACAAGTTACATGGGCAATTCATTTTCATGCAATTGTTTCATACGTACAAACCAAAGGCAATTCCCAACTGTCACATTTTCCAAGAAAGTGAGAACTGCAATTATAATGAATGAGGATTCTGAGTAGAATGACTGAGGTGGGCATTGGTGTTGATGAAGATCAAGGTTACTTCTGTAATAAAATGGAATTTCAAAATGTCATCACTGATAGTTAGAAGCCCCAAAAGAAAGCTTTTAAAAGGTCCAGGGTTTAGTGCTTCCAATATTTAGTGTGGCTTCCAAAGGTGGGGGGAGTTTATATGTCAACAGCATGTTGAGATTTTGAAATGAAATGTTTCAACAAAAACATCTGAAGTATGCCACTTATATACAGAAGATGAATGAGCAAAATGTTAAGTGTTCCCACTCAAGTACTCCTTGTTGTAATTGCCAGATTAAGGAGTTCTATATCTCTGTGATGCTTATTCCCAAATCCCTAAGGGTAAATCGAAATGTGCATGGGGGGGGGGGAGAGAGAGAGAGAGAGAGAGAGAGAATTCAAACAGAAGTACAGCTGCATTCCGATTGAACGCTAGACTATAGTTTAATGTTATGAGAAATGAGCCTAGTTTAGCACTGGGTTCTCATGCACCCCCTTCCCCTCTCTTCCTCTGGTATGGTCTTCAGGAGATCGGAAGCTTCTACACTGTTTTAAATTAACTGCAGTTTAGTGTGTCATCTGGAACATAAACTCAGGTTACTCTTAACTATGGATAATGCGAACAAGCCACCACCATAAACAATTGGGCTTGTTTCCAGGAGCTGCAGTTAAGATTAACCACATTTTGTCAGGCTTTAGACAACACAGTAAGCTTTGGTCAATCAAAAATGGAAGAGAAGGCTTCTGAATTTCTCCTGGTGGCTGTGCCAGAAGAAGATGGGGAAAACCCAAGTCTGGGGAGCAGCTATGCTCATTCTATGCTAAACTATGGCTTAGGAGCTTTACATCTAAACCAGCATAAGTGAAAATATAAATGACAGCATCCAAGTGATAGTTCCTTTATAGTCAATTACAATATTTACAAGAAATAGAGACCAGGAAACATTTTAAAGAGGAAATATGAAGTTCAGAATACATTTTTAAAAACCCGTCAGCATAATAATCTCTTTACTGTTTGCTTTTAAGTGGGCTTTACATATCATTTTATTTCATTCCACTGGTTAATGAAATGATGAACTGAATTTTAATGCTATTTCTCTCTGCTTTAAAAAGTAATGTTTTATTGTTTTCTTGAAATTGTTTTATGCTGATGTGTTATTTTTAAACATCAGTTGCAAGCTACCTTGGCAAAAACATTTGTTTTGAAAAGCAGCATATGAATTCTCAAACATATAAATAAATAAACATTTAAGATGTTTTGTAGTCAAGTAATAATGTCATTTATTTGTTTGTTGGTTTAGATTTATATCCCACTTTTTGTTGGATGTTCAAGGCAGGTTGCTAGCACAATGACCATTGCACAAAACAATTGCAACACTTCAGTACAGAATCATGGCAAATTGAAAAAAAAAAAAAAGTCTTATGGAAGAGGAGTTGAGCATTAGAGCTATCCTTACAATCTGGATGCAAATCAGGCGATAGCAATAAGAACAGGAAAAGAGGAGTATGGAAAGGATGGTCACTCTGCTACCCTTCTGAAAGATCTGCCTCATTGGGCTTTGTCTCTCCCTAAACCAGGGATGTACGAAAGTCCCTTACCTGATCCCGAAGCTTGATTTGCGGTGGGGGGGGAGGCGCTCTGTCCCTCCCCCCGAAATTCTGGCTGGGGGGGAGGCGCCCCGTCCCTCCGGCCACGAATCCTCCTGTCCTGCCAGGACGCAAATGGCAGCAGCCATAGCCGCCGCCGTTTGCATCCCTGCAGTCAGACGTGATAGGCTACGTAAATGTTTACGTAGCCTATCACGGCTGAGTGAAAAAAAAAAAACGTGCGTACGCAAATGGCGGCGCCCATGGGCGCCACCATTTGCGTTCCTTATTTTGGCAAGTGTAGTCTACGTATAAACATTTACGTAGACTACGGCGAAAATAAGGGGAACACTATTCCCGTACGCGCTGCGTACGTGCAGTTTTTTTTTTTTCACTCAGCCATGATAGGCTACGTAAACATTTACGTAGCCTATCACAGTGTTTTTAAAAAATCTAGCCATGATAGGCTACATAAATCTTTACGTAGCCTATCACGTTTGTTGTTGTTGTTGTTGTTTTTTAACTTGGAAATGGCGGCGGTGGCAGCCGGTCAGAAGACCGGCAGCCGAAGCCGCCACCGTCGCACCGCCGCTGCACCGCCGCCGGAGCCGCCTCCACCAGGGACATTCGCACAAGGTAAGTCCTGTCCAGGGGCGGGCGGGGGGCAGACCTTTTCTCCACCAATTTCGGGGGCTGAATGCGCTGGCATTCGGCCTCCCCGAGATTCGTGGAGAAATTCTCTTACATCCCTACGGCCTAAACTGTTTCCATTGGTCATTATAAGAAATACTATTTAATGTGAGGAATTGGTGCATGATTTTGCTTCCCCCCGCCCCTTCCCTCACCATCCCTTTTTTCCCTTTTCTATTGTGGCTTTTAGATTGCAAGCATGGAGGCAGAGAGAGTCTTCTTTTATTGATCGTACATAAGCTGCTTTTTAGTGTGAAGAGCGGGGGGAGGGAATTTAAACAAATAAGAAATAAGAGTCCTGACAGATATGACCAAAAGTTTATGTAGACCAGTATCTTGGCCAGCTTTCGGACTCCCATAGCCAGGGCATGAAGGTAACAGACTTCCCCCACTGGCGATGAATCTGGAGATTCTGTGTATCCATTATGGAATAGTAGTACTTCGGAAAGTGAATTGTAATGACTTACTATTGGGAAAAACAAAACAAAACAAAGCACTGCTAATTGTCAAATTTGCAGTGCATGTGTTAACTACAATTTCAGAACAATGTCTTTTCCCTAATCACAGTGGGCTTGATTCAGTTTATGTTAATTGTCTTCAGTTCCCAATGAAATCAACAGGAACTAAATTCAACTAACTTATGTAGGTCTACTCAGAAGTAACTCCCATGGAGTTCAGTGGGGTTTACTCCCAAATACGTGGGTACAAGATTGGAACCTTAGTCTGGATTCAAGCCAGTAAGTTAAAGCCTAGGAAAGGCTGGTGTTATGAGTAGCTAAGTCAATATAGTGTTTGAAATGCAGACAAGTACCTTTTCAACGGGGTGATTCGCGGTGGGGGGGAGGTGCTCCGTCCCTCCCCCCGAAATTCTGGCCAGCCAGCTCCGCTCCGCAGGGATTCTGTGGAGCCGCCGGCCGGCTCCTCCAGCAGCCGGACTTCCGGCCGCTGGCTAGCAGGGACGCAAATGGCGGCAGCCGTAGCCGCTGTCGTTTGCATCCCTGCAGTCAGTCATGATAGGCTACGTAAATGTTTACGTAGCCTATGACAGCTGACTTAAAAAACAACAACAACGCGCGTATGCAAATGGCGGCCGCCATTTGCATTCCTTATTTTGGCACGTCTTAGTCTACGTCAAGATTTACGTAGATTAAGACGGCGAAAATAAGGGGAACGCAAATAGCGTAGCGGATGCTACGCTATTTGCGTTCCCCTTATTTTCGCCATCTTAGTCTACGTAAATGTTTGCGTATGTGCGTTTTTTCGCCGTCTTAGTCTACGTAATGTTCGCCGTCTTAGTCTACGTAAATGTTTGCGTACGTGCATTTTTTTTTCTTTTAAATCAGCCGTGATAGGCTACGTAAACATTTACGTAGCCTATCACGGTGTTTTTTAAAAATCTAGCCACGATAGGCTACGTAAATCTTTACGTAGCCTATCACATTTTTTTGTTTTGTTTTGTTTTTAACTGGAAATGGTGGTGGCGGCAGCTGGTCAGAAGACCGGCCGCCGCCGCCGCACCGCCGCTGAACTGCTGCCGGAGCCGCCACAGCCAGGAAGATCCGCCCAAGGTAAGTCCTGTCCCGGGGGGGCAGGGGGGGGCAGACCGTTCCGCCACCGATTTCGGGGGTCCGAATGCGCTGGCATTCAGCCTCCCCGAGATTCATGGCGGAATTCTCTGACATCCCTAGGTGGGATGTCGGTTGTAAAATGTTACTGAAGAACTCCACTCTTCATGCATTGGGAACCTCTCTGTGGAGTTCACAGTCATATCACAACTTCCATGCAGCCAGATAAACATCTCTGCTATGTGAGCCAAACTGGCCCATTTGGTGCTGCAGGGAGAGGCAATTGACATTAGATAGGTGCCAGCTGCTAGTTTCCAGTCTTCTGCAGAAATGACTTCTTGTTTATCACCATATCTCTGAGGGTGAGAAGTACAGGAAATCTGGCATTTTGTGGTGAATTGACAGAAAGTTCATTAGCATTAGCCAAATACTCTTCCATCCTTAATAATTCCATTAGAATTAATTATAACCCTTATGGACCGACAAGGCTGTCTGAATGCTCCTTCTGTAGCTCTGTAGGTGACAAACATGTCCATTTTAAAGAAGACTAAACCCCCATGCATTGATCAAAAGTTCTGACTGTTTTGTGTGCTGGGGAGGGATTCTTTGGTCTTCCTGCATTCAAACTTAAGAAAGACATTTCTATCATGTGATTGTGCTGGGGGACCTCGATTACAATAAGCCATACTACAATGAATGTCTTATTTTGGCAGATATATTTTACAGAACTAGCTACAACTGTGACACACCGCATATGCAATCCTTGCCAGAAACACATCTTGTAAAAAGTGCTACATTGCTGCATTATCCAGTCATAAAAATCAGTCCATCCAATAGCTGGAAACATCCAACCCTTGGTCTTCATCAGCAGCTTGTATACATCAAATTAAATATCTTTATGTAGGGCACAGCTGGAAGCCTTCTCTGTAAAAACAAAGGAGCAGCCAATTTGGTTCAAACAAAGATCCAAGTAAGAATTAGCAGAGTGGTAACAATACAAGAAGAGCCCTGCTGGATCAGACCAAGGGCCCATCCAGTCCAGCATTCTGTTCACGCAGTGGCCAACCAGCTGCCTGTGGGAAACCCACCAGGAGGACATGAGCACAATAGCACCCTCCCACCCATGTTCCCCAGCAAATGGCATACATAGGCATACTTCCCCTGATACTAGTAGCCATTGATAGCTGTTTCCTCCATTCATTTGTCCAAATTGGTGCCCATCACTACATCTTCTAGAAGTGAATTCCACAGTTTAACAACACCCTGTGTGAAGAAGTTCTTTCTTTTATCTGTCTTGAATCTCCCACCAATCAGCTTCACAGGACAACCCCATTGGGTTCTAGTATTTTGAGAGAGGGAGATGAATGTCTCCCACACCCTATATATATTTATACCCATTTCCTTCGGGAGGAAGGAACCACATCTCTCACATAGCCAAAACAAAACATACATGACACCAATCATATTTGGAAGAAAAAGGTTAGCCCTGGTCAGCACTTCTCTCTGCATCCTCTCCATGTGGGAGAGGATTTCATGCCCTCCAAAATTTTGCAGATGAAGATAGTGGCACACTTGTAACCCCCCTGTTCTCATGCTGAAGATAACTGCCCAAGTCCACCCACCTCCCATTGTACTCAATCTGGTGTATGCTGTATTCCTTTACTTTCCCTGAACTGGTTCAAAACATCTTTAGGTTAAATAAATGCTAGAAGAAGGAGGATTTTTTTTTAACCTACTGTCTCTTCTCAAAGGTTCAAAATGAGCTTTGCCAGCCTGTGAAATGGCAGGCCACATGGAGGGCTAATGGGTAGACCAGGACCAGACCACACCTCATAGTTCCACACTCATCATCCCCATGCCCACGCAGCTCTGCCCCTTGACCACTGTGTTCAGTGAATGTCTGAAGAGGGAACTGACTGTACTCTTCCAAATGATCAGGAGTCCCTTTCACACAGAACTCCCAATCATGGGGAGGAGCTTATGGATTTGCTGTTCCAGTTGGACTCCCCCTCAGAGGGCTAACTGACATCAGCTGCCCTGTGGGAAAGAATAAGGAGCAATGGAGACAGGAGAAGGCCCAGGGAACATCAGGGACTGCTCCAGTTGGACTGCTCACTCTGTAGGAGATGAGATGCAGAGCAGGGCCATTCCATTAGCCCTGCTTATCCCCCCCCCCTTTTCTCTCCCCATCCGCCTTTCTTTGTGTGCTGTGCATTTTTAGATTGTAAGCCTGTGGGCAGGGACTGCCCGTTTTTGCTGATCAATTGTAACCTGCTCTGGGACTTTTTTTTTTTTTTTTTACTCTGGTGCAGAATAGAAATACAACAAATAAATAAATAAATAAATAAAACTAGCTCCTCCTTCAGACATTTTATAAACATATGGTGGTCAGAACGATAGATCTGGGCAGCATCCCTGCTCCTCCCCTTTTATGGATTAATGAATGGAAGATAATATGTGAAGGGAGCTTTAGTGACTGTGCATATGCAATTGCATGATGTATGCTAGAAACAAGATATAACCACCCACCACTTGGAATGCTGGAGAAATCCACTGTGGTCCCAAATGAGGCCAAATGCCCAGGAATCAAACCTCTGGATTCCACAGCAGACTGGCACTCCCTTACCTGGCACACCTGCCGTAGTTCGTGCAGTGGCTCTCCAGTAGGGATGGTAGAGAATTCCACCACTGATCCCAGGGGGGCCAAATTCCAGTGAATTCGGCCCCCCAGAATCCATGGCGGAATGGAGCAACCCGCCCCACCACCCCGCGAAAGCCCTGCGAAACGGAGCCTACCTGGCTGCGGCTTTGGCTCCGATGGTGGCGGTGGCGGTAGCTCCGGCTACTGCCAGGCTGGTGCGGACACAAATGGCGTCCTGAGTAGGGGACGCCATTTGCATCCCTATGGTAGCCCATGATAGGCTACGTAAATATTTACGTAGCCTATGATGGCTAAAGCAGGGACGCAAATGGCATTCCCTACGCCATTTGCATTCCCGTTTTATCCGTGATAGGCTACGTAAAGATTTACGCAGCCTATGATGGCTAAAGCGGTAATGCAAATGGCATAGGGGACGCCATTTGCGTCCCTGCTTTAGCCATGATAGGCTATGTAAATATTTACATAGCCTATCACGGGCTACCATAGGGATGCAAATGGCATCCCCTACTCAGGACGCCATTTGCGTCCTCACCAGCCTGGCAGCGGCTTGAGGCCCCGCTGCGGGTTGGCCTGGTTGGCAGCTCCACAGCCTGGCTGTGTAGCAGAGCCAGCCAGGCAGGATTCCGGGGGGAAGGAATGGATCGCCTCCCACCATCGAGGATTTCGGGGGGAGGGACGGAGCGCCTCCCCCCCACCGCAGATGTCCCTGGATGAAACCAGGTAAGTGTTTCATACATCCCTACTCTCCAGCTGTCTAAAAGGTATGATAGGCTAGTGTCAGCCACCATTAGCCTATCATGGGAAAATTACAGTCTTAAATTGCATAGCTTTCAGCATTTGCGGCAGTAAAGCACTTCCTTCTATGTAAATTGTGGTGTAAAAGGCCACAATTTACTTAGAAGGAAGTGCTTTATGGCTGCAAATGCTGTAAACCATGCTATTTACGGACATAATTTTCCCATGATAGGCTAATGGTGGCTGCCATTAGCCTATTGTGCCTTTTAGACAGCCAAAGAGCTGCCCCACGAACTAGAGTGGATGTGCCAGGGCTCCAGGGAAATTTGCAGGGCCCTAAGCAGCCTGGATTTCCCCCTGGTGGATTCCCCCAGGCTGGACCGGGCATTGGGGGGGGGGGTGTTTGTATTAAACCCTGAGGACAACTCCAGCAATATACATGAATAACTTCTTTTTTTATTTTCTTTTTAAGGCACCACCAAAAGTGGTGCTCATGATTTGCATGCAGAAGGTCCCTGGTTCAGTCCCAGGTATGTCCAAGTAGGACTGGAAAAACTGCCTGAAACCCAGGAGAGCTGCTGCAAATCCCAGCGCATGGTCTGAAGGCATATGAGGCAGCTACCTTGTTGAAGGTAAGCAGGCTTTGGTCTGGTCAGTGCTTGGAGGAGAGACCACCTGGGAACCGCATGTCACCACCTTGAGTTCCATGATGGAAGAAAGGCTGGATATAAATGAAATAAATAAAATAAATAATAAATCAGTGTTGACAATCCTGGATGAGATGGGCCAATGTTCTGACTCAGAATAAAAGCCATTTCCTGTATTCCTGTCTCCCCAGAGATGTGAGCCAGTGACAGTGAGGGATAGGTTCCAGAAAATAGTAGGGGTGGACGAAAGACACTTACCTGTCGTCGAAGGCCGTTCGCGGTGGGGGGGAGGCGCTTCGCTGGTCCCCCTGCGAAGTTCAGGCCGGGGGGGAGGCTTCCCGCCTCGCCCAGCCGAAATTCAGGCCGGGGAGGAGGTGCCTCGCCTCGCCCGGCCGCGAACGCGAAAGTAAAAAACAACAACAAAAAACGCCCCCTGATAGGCTACGTGACGATTCACGTAGCCTATCACGGCTAGATCTGCAAAGTCAGCCGTGATAGGCTACGTGAATCATCACGTAGCCTATCACGGGTGACTTAAAAAAAAAAAAAAGCGCGTACGCGAATGGCGGCCCCCATAGGGAGCCGCCATTCCCCTTCCTTATTTGGTCGCTGTAGTCTACGTAAACATTTATGTAGACTACAGCGACCAAATAAGGAAGGGGAATGGCGGCTCCCTATGGGGGCCGCCATTATCCATACACTCTTCTTTTTTTTTTTTTTAAAGTCACCCGTGATAGGCTACGTGACGATTCACGTAGCCTATCATGGCTGACTTTGCAAATCTAGCCGTGATAGGCTACGTGAATCGTCACGTAGCCTATCAGGGGGCGTTTTTTTTTTTTCCTTTCATTGCAATGGCAGCGGCGGCAGCCGGTCGAAAGATCGGCTGCCGCTCCCGCCTCGCTCGAACACCCGCCGAACCGCTGGCCGGACCAGCCACCGGGAGGGACATTCGGTGAAGGTAAGTCCCGTCCCGGGGGGGGTGCAGGGGGGTGCGGAGGATTTCTCCCCGAAACTTGTTCGGGGGGCCGAACACGTTGGCGCTCGGCCCCCCGAAGTTTCGGGGAGAAATTCTCCGCCATCCCTAGAAAATAGGGACTGTCTCTGATCAATAGGAATGGAGCATATGCGATATGCAACAAGCCTTCTTTGAAGATCCAGCAGGAACACATTTCTCTAGCCACATTGAAAAGGCATTAAGGTAAAGTAGGGGTGCAAAACCTTTTTGGCCATGTGGCCCCCAAATGCAGGTTGTGCAGCCGCCATGCTTCCTGCCACTGCCAAATTCTCCCCTCACTGTTTTCGGGCAACTAATGGCAGCACAGGACCACTGATGGCAGTTGGGGTCACTAGGATGGAAAGGAGCCTAAAGCCTCCTCCTCCTCCCAGTGAACCCACAGCAATTGGTATTGCTGTTCTTTACCTATAATATAAATCCCAGTACATCCTTGACACTGTCAGAATGATCTTCGTCCTATACTACTTTGATGGTGCTTTTCTCTTAGCATTTGGCAGCTATTGAATAGGATATGCTGTTAAAAAAAAAAAGAACAAAACAACATCATTATACTGAAAATGATTGGGATTTGTCTCTTTTTAGCACAGGGCATTTATCATACATTTTGCATTTCTGCTAGAACATTAGAAGTGTTTAAAAGTAACAAAGTATGTCCTGATCACAGGAAAGGGAACTGTTATATCCCTGTTTCCTCTCGGTGTTCAAGTGACAATTAAAAAAAGGAAAGAAAAATGATCACCCTGGCTGTTTCAAGCGCTACCACCAGTTTTTCCCTGGCTACACCTCTGCATTTTTCATTTTCTGGAAAACGGCAGAGAGATTTGCATTTCACAGAAAGGTTCAGCTCTAGTCCAGGGCAATCTCCATAGAAAAAGCCATGTTTATTCAGTATGTTCCATCCTATCATGGTGTGTGTGCATGTTATAAATCAAGCAGCATTATGGATCGTAATTGGATAACTGGACCAACACAAATCAACACCAATTGCTTATGTCATTTGCATTAAGATAACTGGAAAATAAACTGAATATAGGTTCTACTACAGTTGGATGCCTGTGGGCAGGGACTTCTACAGCTATATTTGCAGGTGCATACAAGCACAATGTTTTGAAAAATAAAGATTACACTTGACTCCTCTTACACGTTTCTGAACTCATTTTGTTTTGGTTTTTTGTCTGAGGCAGGAAAGGGATTTTAGTTAAGCCCCTTGACAGATGTTTTGGGGCCCAGGAAAAAAATCAATATGCATGATTTCTTTGTCCTTCAATCCCAACCTGCCTGCATGTCTATTCAGAAGTAAGTCCCCTTCAGTTCTTAATTATTATTAATATTTTATAACTTCATTTATACCCTGCCTTTTTCCCTCTTGCAAGGAACCCAAGGCAGCTTACATAGTACCCCCCCTCTCCATTTTAACCTCATAGCCACCCTATGCAATAGGTTAGGCTGAGAGTCAGTGACTGGCTAAAGTCATCCATTGAGCTTCATGGCCAAGTGGAGACTAGAACCCAGATCTTCCAGTCCAATCCCCTAACCACTACACCACACTGGCTCTTGAATTAGACTTTTCCCCAGATTGCATTCTAAGTAAGCCTTATCTGCATGTACATATACAGGACAGGCTCCAGGTTGGAGGGGCCATTCAGCAAAGTGCCCCCCTTCATTAATAGGTCCCTCTAGCTGTGGGTGTACCTGGGGGCAGTGCTGGGTGGTTACGAGCCACCATTAAAAATTTCCCACAGCTCCCACCCCAACATCACATTGCTCTGAGTAGAATGACCTTTTTTTTGCCCCCAAAGAGGAAATGCATCACCAAAAAGGAGACAAAAGGGGGCACTGATTTGCATAACATTTGCACCTGCATATATTTTAAAATTTATTTTATTTCTATTCTTCCCAATAGCCAAAGCTCTCTGGGCAGTTCACAACAATTCACAAGATAAAATACAGCAAAAAAAATTAAATATACAAACATTTAAAAACAATTTAAACAGCTAAAAATAATTCTAATAAAAAAAATACTAGACCTTTTCCAACAGCTGGCATAAATGCCCCATCATATGCCATTAAATGACTGGGAGTAGAGGACAGTCTTGACTTGGTGCTGAAAAGATGACACTATTGGCACCAGGTAGGCCTTAGTGGGGAGATCATTCCAAAATCAGGAGGCCACCACTGAAAAGGCCCTCTCCCTTGTTGCCACCTTCTGAGCTTTCCTTGGATAGATAGATGCAATTTAGAAATAGTTACTATAAGTTGATTAGAAATACAATGCATCTCACCGTAGCAGGGAAGATTGTGACCTGTGTACATGCTCAATCTGCTCTCCAGGTGCTAAGCATTGATGAACAACTTCAAGGACCCTGATCTCCCTTCCTATTAGGGGTTGTTGTTGTTTTTCCTCATTAAACTGAACTAGGACTGGAAAGCCCTTCAAATAGAGGACACCTCCAAACAGAAGACTGTGCTCTGTAAAGTAGGGCTCATGGCCACTAGTTCTGCACCATATCAGGAAAATGAAAATGGTGGTTCATAGCCAACTGGGATGGGCCCCCCAAAGAAAATGGTGTGGGCCCTGCTGGTATGCCCTGCTGGGGCACTGGGACCATGGCAGCTGCCCAAGGGTGCTGGTTTCTGAAGCCAGGCCTGCATACTTAGGTGTGCTAAATAAACAAAGAGAACCCTGATAACATATTCAACCAGAGTAACCCCAGGCAGGGCTGTAGTCACATGTTCAGGGCCTGTGGAGGGCCTAGAGCCCTCAAGTGTATTCCAGGTCCTATCCCTGAATGTTCCACTTTTATTTTAAGAAAAGTAAGGGCATTTCTGCACTAGCCTAAAATCCTACATTTAAAACGGGGCTTTCTGCTTCCGTTTTAAATGCAGGATCACAACTGACTCCCTTTACATGCGCTCCCTTCCCCCACCTTCTCCCTGTATCTGAGTCTTCCATTATCTGTCACTGAACTCTCTCCTCTTCTTCCCACTTATACTCTTTTCATGGAGGAAACTGAAGAGGAACACAAGCGGGGTAATTTGTTAGCTCATTATCTGCTATCTATTTAAAAATGGAACAAAGGGCATTTAGTGCAGGAGGGTCACGGCAGAGTCACGGCGTCATGTAAAGAGCCCGCAAACTTCCATGAAGGAACAATCTCAATTGCAGGATAAAAGCCCGGTGTGAAGGAGCCCTAAGTCTCAAGCCACTTTACTCATGGAGTTCGAATGAAAAGTGCCAAGAATGGGATAGTAGTAGTGGAAGCTGTGAGGGCTGCTTGGGTAGTTATGTACAAAGCAGCCACCTGGAGGTAAGGATGTACGAAAGTCACTTATCTTTTGCGGATTATGTTTATGGGGGGGGAGGCGTTCTGTCCCTCCCCCCGGAATCTTCGACGGGGGGGGAGGCGCTCCGTTCCTCCCCCCCGGAATCCTCCGTGGCCGGCTGTGCTCCGCGGCAGCTCCACGGAGCAGCTGGCCAGGCCCAGCCAGGCCAGAGCCATCCGCAGCCGGATTTCCGGCCGCGGAGGGCTCTGGGGGAAAAAAAAACAAAAACCACATACGCAAATGGCGGTGGCTACGGCCGCCACCATTTGTGTTCCTTAGTTTGGGCCCTCTTAGTCTACTTAAATATTTATGTAGACTAAGACGGAGAAAATAAGGGGAACGCAAATAGCATAGCTGACGCTATTTGCATTCCCCTTATTTTCGCCCTCTTAGTCTACGTAAATATTTACGTAGACTAAGACGGACCAAACTAAGGAACGCAAATGGCGGCGGCCGTAGCCGCCGCCATTTGCATACGCCTTTTTTTTTTTTTTTTACCCAGACGTTTGAGGCTATGTAAAAGCTTATGTAGCCTATCACGTCTCTGTAAAAAAAACAAAAAACTGCAAACGGCGGCGGTGGCAGCCGGTCGGAAGACCAGCTGCTGCCGCCGAAGCTGCCACCGGAGCCACCACCGGAGCCGCCGCCGCCCGGAAGATCCGCCCCAGGTAAGTCTCGTCCCAGGGGGGTCCGCAGGGGGGCGGGCGGGTGGCAGGCCGTTCCGCCACAGATTTCGGGGGGCTGAATGCACTGGCATTCGGCCTCACCATGATCCGTGGCGGAATTCTCTGCCATCCCTACCTGGAGGTTGATTGTTTTTTGGTCATTTCCCAGCCCTGCAGCTCAAGGCCATGCTCTGCTCTGACTAATTGGGGAAAAATGATAACAGCCAGGTCTGGTGGGAAGATTCAGCCTCCTTGGAGGGTGGAGTGGGATGTCCTGAGACTGGGCTTGGACTGGGTGTTTCAATCAAATGTGCCCTGAGTTGCTAGGGGTGGGCAATAAAAAGAGGGCTAAAGAAGGGCCGGGCATCTCTTCTTGGCCCTGACAGTACTAGGGTGTGTTGCTGGTTGATGGCTTTCCAGAGAGGCCCATACTTTGGTATGTATAGGATAGACTAGGTATCTTTATTGTTTTGCTCTTGGGAGTATGTGCCTTGGTGCTTGGCATTTCTAGCTTTGCTTAGAGTTTTGTACCTTGCTTGTAATTTCCTGTACAACTTCCAGTTGGTGTGGTGTGTTCTGTATAACTTCAGTGCTAAATACAGTGCCTATTGGCCTGGGAAGGGAGCTACTGGGTCAACTTTGGGGGAACTTGTGGCCAAGTTCGTCCTGACCTACCTTGCAGGGCTGTTGGTGTGAAACCAACAATCCTTCACAAAAAGTATATGGTCTGTGTCACTTTCCAAGAAGCAATACAATTAAATACTGTATGTTTAATCATATTAGGCTGCCTGTGTTTATGTTCTGGCTGTTCTGCAGTGATTCCTTGAACCATAGGCTATGGTCCTGAGCAAGCTCCTCCCCTCCCTCTCCCCTCATAGATCACCTTCAGTGTGAACCAGGCTCTCTGCTTGAGTGCCCGGTTGTGCAAAGGCCCAGTACATGATCTTTCCCCTCCATTCAGTGTGCCTGATTCACCATGAAACCTAACTGTGTGTTGGAGGGGCTCACATTCCTTTTCTCTCATGCTATTTCAGTGCTATTCACAAATACACAACTATGAACTAGTGGCAAGGACGCTTTCTACTGCAAACTCAGTTTACCTATAAAACAACAGGGTATGGCCATTAGCAATAGCTGATGTCTACCTTTATCTTCTACTGTTGTAGCATTATTCCCATTTCCCCCCCCCCTCATATCGGTGACATTTTGCTTGACCTGTTTATGACCATAGCATCAGAACACCTGGTGGTGCTAACTTTTTTTTTAATGCAGGAGCTGCCTCTCCGGCTAATGATGGAAGGTTACATCCTTTAATAGCAATTACCTGTAGAAGTGCCTTCTGTGCTGCCTGGAGTGTAACTGTATTCTAAGCAAGCAGCGCAAGAAAGGTCTGCTTGCACAGTGCAGAGTCGATGGGGGCTGGATGAAAGAAAAGGGGCGGGGGAGGAAGAAAGAGGCAGTATCCAACTGTGTCATTCCGCTAGCACAAATGATGTTGCGCTAGTGGAAACTAGGTTCTAAACCATGTGCAAGAGGAGAATCCAACTGAAATTATGTTTGTTCAAGTGCAGTTGTGCAACTGGTTGCACATTATGCTTGTGCAACCAACTGTGAAACTGGTTGCACAATCATAATGCACAACCACTTGCAAAACAAAGATTTGGCAGAACTCCACTACAGCCATTTGAGTTTGTGGAATGACACTGTTGGGTACTACCCAAAGATGCTGGAAGCCTTGCTGTGTTTTAACAGACTTTCCCCTAGCCTGGGTCCGAAGGGATGTGGAGGAAGCTTCTGCATATGGTCTGCAGCTTCTCTCTGAAGAAGCTAATTATACCACCCAGTTAGCTTTGGAGAAACGTTGAGGGTGGTCCACCAAACATTAGCCCAGACATTACTCTGAAAAGACATAATGACCAACTATGACTTAGAGTTCTTTGGTCAACATGTGTTAAGATTTTGTGGATGGGGTGATGTAGTAGATACTGTGCTTTGAGGGGCTTTTGACAAAGTCCCTCACCAAAGGCTCCCCAGTAAATTTAGCAGATATGGGATAACGGGATGGGTCTTCTTACTAGGGATGTGAGAACCTGGGCAGAGTTCTCCGGACTCCTGCCCAGCCCCTGCCCCCGCTCACTGATCCCCAGACTGTGCTCGAGCCCCTCCCACTCTCGGCGAGCAGCCCGCAGTCACGCCAGTGGCTTCATCCAGCTCCGCAGTTGACATTTCTAAAAAAACACAAATTGGCGACTGCAAAAATGGGCATATTTTTGTATGTGCAAAAATGCACATTTTTATGAATGCGCATATTCTCATGTTTGAAATGTACATGTTTACGAAGGCACACATTAGCGTTGTATGAAAATGTGCATTTTTCATAAAATACGCATTTTGCGCATACACAAATATGTCCATTTGCAAAAATGTGAGTAAGTGCAGGCACAAATTTACGCATTTTTGTGATTGCCATTTTATTTCTCAGAAAATGGTGACTGCATAGCTCGACAAGGCTGCTGTAGGGATGGCAGAGAATTCTCCCACGGATCTCGGTGAGGCCGACTGCCAGTGCAAATGGTGGCGGCTACGGCGTTCCTTATTTTTGCTGTCTTAATCTACATAAATATTTACATAGACTAAGACAGCAAAAATAAGGGGAACGCAAATAGCGTAGTGGACGCTATTTGCATTCCCCTTATTTTCGCCGTCTTAGTCTACGTAAATATTTACGTAGACTAAGACGGCCCAAAATAAGGAACGCAAATGGCGGTGGCCATAGCCACCGCCATTTGCGTACGCAGTTTTTTGTTTTTGTTTTCCCCAGAGCCCTCCACGGCCGGAAATCTGGCTGTGGACGGCTCTGGGCTGGCTGGGCCTGGCCGGCTGCTCTGCAGAGCTGCCGCAGAGCACAGCCGGCAGTGGAGGATTCGGGGGGGAGGAACGGAGCACCTCCCCCCCATCCAGGATTCCGGGGGGAGGGACGGAATGCCTCCCCCCCCATCAACAGAATCTGCGAAAGGTAAGTGACTTTCGTACATCCCTAGGCTGCTGGGGTGAGTGCAGGCCATTCGCCAAGTGCAGGCAAGGGCTCAGCAAGCAGGGCTCAGGGGTGCAGGCAGGAGCAGGTCCGCCGGATTCCCGGACTGAATTGGGTGCCCGTGCCATCCCTACTTCGTAAAGGTTGGTAATTGTTTTAAGGACAGGAAGCAGAGAGTAGGGATAAATGGACAGTGCTCACAATGGTGGGATGTAAGCAGTGGAGTTGTCCGAGGAACTATATTGGGACCAGTGATTTTAAAATTGTTTATCAATGATCTAGTTAGGCATGAGAAGAGAGGTAGCCAAGTTTGATGATGACATCAAATTATTCAGGATGGTAAAAACAAAATAAAAAATATGGATTGCAAGAGCTACAAAAGGATCTCTCCAAATTGGTTGAATAGGTAATAAAATGGCAAATGCAGTTCAGTGCATATCACCGTAAAGTGATGCACATCGGCCTGAATTCCTCCCTCCCTCCCTCCCTCCCTCCCTCCCTCCCTCCCTCCCTCCAACTCCACATATACAGTGAATAGGGATGTCAGAGAAATTTGTAATGGAACCAAATGAGTTCAGATCGTTATGAATCTGACCTGTCAGTTCTGCAGAGGACAAGCTTTTCCCCTGTTGGACAGATTCCATGGACTTGCGGACTGTTTTCTAACCTTTGGGAATTTTGTAAAAATTTCATCATAGAAAAACATGCATTTTTTAAAAAGGTCAAAAATGCACATTTCCTCTATAGACTAAAGCATAAAAATGCACTGGGGTGGATTTGTGCATTTTGTGGGAATTTGTGCATTTTTGCACATGCAAATCTGTGCAAATTTTGGAAACTAAAAAGAAAAGAATTCTGTCAATGGGGGGATGACAAAAGATACCTGACAACCTGCAAAACACAGACAGAACAGGTTTTACACCATCCACACATCCTTAAAGGTGACGGATTCTGAGCAGGCAGTTACTGCTCAGGAAAGAAGCCTTGAAGTTGTGGTGAATAACTCCTTGAAAATATCAGTCCACTGTACAGGGGTAATTCCATGTTCAGGATCATTAGGAAAGGGGTTGAAAATAAAACTGCCAATATCATAATGCCTTTATATCCAGGAAGGCAACTTTGGAGGGTTTGGGGAATATTCCCCCTAACACACACACCCCACGTGGGCCACACTCCTGTTGCTACCACCACACATAATTCTGTGGGTTACCAGGAGTCCAATTAACCTTCAGATTGTTGCCAAAATTCAGCAAGAAACCATTATGGGGATGGAAGGGGATCAAATTTAGCTTTGAGATCAAGCTAATTTTGACCTGTTACCTAGGAAGGTAGTGGGCTGTCCCACACTAGAGGCATTCAAGATGCGGCTGAACAGCCATCTGTCAGGGATGCTGTGATTTAGATTACTGCATTGAGCAGGGGGTTGGACTCGATGGTCTGGTAGGACACTTGTTGTTGTTCAGTTGTTCAGTCGTGTCTGACTCTTCGTGACCCCATGGAACATAGCATGCCAGGCCTTCCTGTCCTCCGCTCTCTCCTGGAATGTGTTCAAGTTCATATTCATTGCATCGGTGATGCTATCTAGCCATCTCATCCTCTGCCGTCCCCTTCTCCTTTTGACTTCAATCTTTCCCAGCATCAGTGACTTTTCTAGTGACTTTTCTCTTCGCATTAGGTGGCCAAAATATTTGAGCTTCAGCTTCAGTATCTGTCCTTCCAATGAGCAGTCCGGGTTGGTTCCTTTAGGATTGACTGATCTGACCTCCTTGCAGTCCACGGGACATGTAAGAGTCTTCTCCAGCACCACAGTTCGAAAGCATCAATTCTTTGGTGCTCAGCCTTCCTTATAGTCCAGCTCTCACAGCTATACGTTACTACTGGGAAAACCATAGCTTTGATTAGATGGACCTTTGTCGGCAAGGTGATGTCTCTGCTTCTTACCATGCTGTCTAGGTTTGCCATAGCTTTCCTCCCAAGGAGCAAGTGTCTTTTAATTTCATGGCTGCAGTCACCATCTGTAGTTGGACGTTGGAGCCCAAGAAAATAAAATCTGTCACTGCTTCCATTTCTTCCCCTTCTATATGCCAGGAAGTGATGGGGCCAGATGCCATGATCTTCGGTTTTTTAATGTTGAGTTTCAAACCAGCTTTTGCACTCTCCACTTTCACCCTCAACAAGAGGCTCTTGAGATCCTTTACACTTTCTGCCTCTGGGTGGTATCGTCTGCATATCTCAGATTGTTGATAATTCTCCTGGCAATCTTAATTCCGACCTGTGATTCATCCAACCCGGCATTTCTCATGATGTACTCTGCATATAAGTTAAATAAGCAGGCTGACAATATGCAGCCTTGTCGTACTCCTTTCCCAATTTTGAACCAATCGGTTGTTCCATGTTTGGTTCTTATTTTTGCTTCTTGGCCCTCATACAGGTTTCTCAGGAGACAGGTAAGGTGGTCTGGGACTCCCATCTCTTTCAGAATTTGCCACAGTTTGTTGTGATCCACACAATCAAAGGCTTTAGCATAGTCAATGAAGCAGAAATAGATGTTTTTCTGGAATTCTCTTGCTTTCTCCATGATCCAGCGAATGTTGGTGATTTGATCTCTGGTTCTTCTGCCTCTTTGGAACCCTGCTTGTACTTCCGGTAGTTCTCGGTTCACATACTGCTGAAGCCTAGCTTGTACGATTTTGAGCATAACCTTGCTGGCATGTGAAATGAGCGCAATTGTACGGTACTTTGAACACTCTTTGGCATTGCCCTTCATTGGAATGGGAATGTAAACTGACCTTTTCCAGTCTTGTGGCCACTGTTGAGTGTTCCAAATTTCTTGGCATATTGAGTTCAGCACTTCAACAGCATCATCTTTTAGGATTTTAAACAGCTCAGCTGGAATACCGTAATCTCCGCTAGCTTTGTTGTTACTAATGCTTCCCAAGGCCCACTTGACTTCACTCTTGAGGATGTCTGGCTCAAGTTCAGTGACCACACTATCATGGCTATCAGGAACATTAAGATCTTTCCTGTATAGTTCTCCCATGTATTCTTTCCACCTCTTCTTAATCTCCTCTGCTTCTGTTAGGTCCCTGCCTTCTTTGTCCTTTATCATGCCCATCTTTGCACAAAACGTTCCCTTGAGATCTCCGATTTTCTTGAAAAGATCTCTAGTCTTTCCCATTCTATTGTTTTCCTCGATTTCTTTGCATTGTTCATTTAAGAAGGCCTTCTTGTCTCTCCTTGCTCTTCTCTGGAACTCTGCATGCAGTTGGATATATCTTCCCCTTTCTCCTTTGCTTTTTGCTTCCCTTCTTTCCTCAGCTACTTGTAAAGTCTCATCAGACAGCCACTTTGCTTTCTTGAATTTCTTTTTCTTTGGGATGGATTTCGTTGCTGCCTCCTGAACAATGTTACGGACCTCCGTCCATAGTTCCTCAGGCACTCTGTCTATCAGGTCTAATCCCTTAAATCTATTCATCTCTTCCACTGTATATTCATAAGGGATATGATTTAGGTCATACCTGAATGGTTTAGTGGTTTTCCCTATGTTCTTCAATTTAAGCTGAAATTTTGCAACAAGAAGCTCATGGTCTGAGCCACAGTCAGCTCCAGGTCTTGTTTTTACTGACTGTATAGAGCTTCTCCATCTTTGGCTGCAAAGCACATAATCAATCTGATTTCGATATTGACCATCTGGTGATGTCCATGTACAGAGTCACCTCTTGTGCTGTTGGAAAAGAGTGTTTGCTATGATCAGCATGTTCTCTTGGCAAAACTCTATTAGCCTTTGTCCTGCTTCATTTTGTACACCAAGGCCATGCTTGCCTGTTATCCTGGTGATTTCTTGACTTCCTACTTTAGTATTCCATCCAATGAAAAGGACATCTTTTTTCGGTGTTAGTTCTAGAAGGTGTTGTAGGTCTTCATAGAACCGATCAACCTCAGCTTCTTCGGCATCAGTGGTTGGGGCATAGACTTGAATTACTGTGATGTTGAATGGTTTGCCTTGGATACGTACTGAGATAATTCTATCATTTTTGAGATTGTACCCCAGTACTGCTTTTCCCACCCTTTTATTGACTGTGAGTGCTACTCCATTTCTTCTAAGGGATTCTTGCCCACAATAGTAGATATGATGGTCACCTGAATTAAATTCGCCCATGCCTGTCCATTTTAGTTCGCTGATTCCCAAGATGTCGATGTTCAATCTTGCCATCTCATGTTTGACAACCTCCAGCTTACCTTGATTCATTGATCTGACATTCCAGGTTCCTAAACAATATTGTTCTTTACAGCATCGGATTTTCTTTTCACCACCAGACACATCCACAGCTGAGTGTCCTTTCGGCTTTGGCCCAGCCGCTTCACTCTTTCTGGCGCTACTTGGAAATTCCCTCTGCTCTTCCCCAGTAGTATATTGGACACCTTCCACCCTGAGGGGCTCATCTTCCGGCGTCATATCTTTTAGCCTTCTCATACGTTCCATGGGGTTTTCTTGGCAAGAATACTGGAGTGGGTTGCCATTTCCTTCTCCAGTGGACCACATTTTGTCAGAACTCTCCGCCATGACCTGTCCGTCTTGTGTGGCCCTGCATGGCATAGCTTATGGCTTCACTAAGTTACACAAGCCCCTTCACCACAACAAGGCAGTGATCCATGAAGGGGGGTAGGATCCTTCCAACCCTACTATTCTATTATTCTATTTAACCTCTCTGTAGTGGTAAAGTGATGCTTTTTTTATTGCCATCACAAATTTTGGCAGCGCATCCGTAGTAGCAGGGGTGAGGTGGGTGGGTAGAAAATATATTTATTTACAACAACATTTATCCATGGTCTTCGTTCACTGTGGTTACTGTAATACATAATGATTACAGTGAAAACCATTTCTGATTTCATGTTAAATTCCACATCCAGCAAAGTTTCTCTCTTGCACTCCATAAAAGGGGTGCAATTCTTACAATGCAAGTTCAGTCTAGCAACCTGTCCTTCAAAAATCTTTCCTTCTTTCTAAATCTAAACTTCCACTGACACACACATTCATGCTCACACACACACAATTTGAGGACCAAGTCCATTTATAGAGAAATTTCTGAATTGTTCCTCCTAATTTGCCAAGCACACACAAAATACCTCTTTGTCAAATCAGAGTCAGGTAATTTACTAGCCAGGTGTCTGATCTCGTAACTGCTGGCATGCTGAGAAAAACATTTGCAGATATTCAATTCAAGTTTGTAGATCCTGGACCCTTCTGTATTGCTTTTCCTATCACATTGATTGCTCATCTGACTTCCTGAAGCCTCTTACATCTTAGGCTGAGTGTACAGTTGATGGCTGATTTCAGTTTCTCTCTGTGCTGCTACGTGCTATTGTGTGATGAGTTGTTTCTATGCAGCTGGTAGGGTGGCCAGGTGTACTGTTTACCATAGGACAGTCCTCTATTTGAAGGCATTCTCTATTTGAAGGGCTGACCAGTCCTAGTCCAGTTTAAACATAAAGAACCATAAGAACCGTTGCCCATCAATAGCTAGCACCCGGGCAGCAGGCTGAGAAAACAGGAAGACAACGTGGTTACAGTCTTCCACAGTATGGTGAGATGTACTGCATTTCTGTTTAAAGTAGGGATGGGCAAACTCACCCTAGTCCAGGTTGCGCACTGCTCGTTGGATCCCCCCCACCAGCTCCCTGCCCCTGGTCGCCACATGCAGCGAGCTGCTGGGCAGTCCATGGGCACCCGGCCAAAAATGGAAGCTCGGTGAGGGATTGGGTGGCCATGCACATTCCCGACTCAGTGTGCACTGAGTCAGGCAAGTGCAGGGATCTGCAGACGGGCATCCTGAGGGGCCGAGCCAGTGATTTCTCACTTAGTCTCAAGCCCCAGCTAGATACCTGTGACATCTCTAATTTGAAGTATAATAACTATTTTGAAATGTGCATCTATAATATAAGCATCTGAACATTATACACACACACACGTACACACACACACACACACCAGCATATGAAAATGTTATGCGTATCACTGTCCTCTTTTTTTGGTGATGCGTTTCCTCCTTTTTGGCGAATTTCTAAGCACCATCCTCATCTTCCTCCCTCTCTCTCCTGGAATCCTTCTCATAGATTCCAGGGATGGCCCAGGGAGGGAGATGGAATACAACTAGAGCAAGCCCTGAGGTCCTCTTTGCTTGCCTCTCTCCCTCTCCTGGACTACCTCCCACAAGGCAGTTGATGGTAGATGGTCCTGAGTCTAGCTGGAGCAGACCTGGAAATCATCTTCACCTGCTGCCCTAGGTCTCTCTCCTGGAATCTACTTGAGATCCACAAGATAAAATATTTGAAGAATGAACTCGTCCTGCCTGAACCTACCTGGGTATAAAGATGAACCTCAGATGACGCCTCTCTGGCTCCCACCACCTTTTGGAGACAAGGCCTTATCTATGGTGACACCCCTCCTTTGGAGTTCTGTCCTTAGAGGGCTTTGCCTGTGCCACCTCCCCCTCAGGTGAGAAAATTTACCCAGGCATTTTAATTTCTTATGTTGATATTTTAGTCTGCTCTGCTGTGATCTGTTTTATTTTTGATTTGTGTTATTTGCCTTTTCTTTTTTACAGCACAATCTTAAACATGCATATTCTGAAATAAGGGCAATGTCCATTGGATTTCACCATTTTGATTATATTTGTTTCATTTTGTAAACTGCTCTGTGAGAGTTTTGGCTGAAAAGTAGTAAATAAGAACACTGAACACATGTGAAGCATCCATATATATGTGAAACATCCTTGTTAAGTTACAGGATCCTCCATATGATGGCAATAAACTGCACCCCCACTCCAAAAAACACCCCAAAGCCAAAATGTTTTGAAGTGATATTGCAGCTACAATTTTATCAGGGGTGGGGATGTTGTAAATCCTAGATTCCTAGAGTTGGAAGGAACCTCAAAGATCATCTACTCCACCCCCTTGCCAATGCAGGGAATTGATGCTAGAGCATCCCTGATGCTACATAGCCCATGCAGCTTCTGCTTAAAGCCCTCTAACAAAGGAGAATGCACTCCCTTCTGAGGCAGTCAGTTCCATGTCAAGCAGCTCATACCCTCAGGAAGTTCTTTCTAATGTCAGTTGAAATACCCTTTCTTGTAGTTTGATGCAGCTGATTTGGGTCCTACTCTCTGAAGCAACAATGAACAAAGCAGTGTTTGAAGATGGCTATCATATGGCCTCTTAGAATATTGAACTCAACCCAGGGAGGGGGGGGTTACTTCTGAATAAATGTATAGGGTTGCACTGTAAGGCATAGCCAACATCCTCTGAATTGTTCTCGCTGTGTTTTGGTCTTCCTTCTTCTCCCTCCTTGCAAATGGCCCATGCCACTTCCAAAAGATGTTGTGCATTAGTTCTTCACTTTGATGGATGCCTCTGCCTTGTTTTCTTGAGAAGGGTCTAGTGGCGCAGCAATCTCAAAGTGCAGCACAACCATGGTGCTTGTCAGAGATAGATCCATGACATCACTTTGTGACAGATGTGGTTGCCAAAACCACCTTAAGTCATCCAGTCTGAAAGGGGGAGAGATGGAGGAGACTGTTGCCGCCTGGAACCTTTCATGTTTGCTTAATTGTACCTCTTCCTTGAGGCTGAAACATTACACCACTGGGACTTGTGATTTTGCTTAGATTTCCTTTGCCTCCTTCTCCCCAGATCCACCACCAAACAACACTGCTTTTGTTGGGAAATATCGATACACAGGGTGACAAAGCAGACTGGGAAGCAAAGGGCAGTTTCCTCACCTCAAATGAACATCTCCCAAGCAGTAAAACAGATGAAGGAAATTGCTCCTGACCCTCAACGTTGTCCTTTATCCTTTTCCGCTGTTGGTGTCTTATTCTTTATCTCTATGGCACCTATCACTTAAGTAGCAGCAACTGCCCTAAAAGACATTTAAGATAAAGACTACATGGAATAACATTAACTCCTCACAGCTTCCATTTATTGGAATGTAGCTTAGGTAGTATATAAATTCCTGCATGGGCTAAGGCTGTGATCTTAAACACACTGCACAGTCCTATACATGTCTATTCAGAACTCAGTCCCATTGAGTTCAATATGGCTTACCCCCAGGTAAGGTTACAGCCTTACAAGGGAGTAAGCTCCATTGAATACAATGAGACTTACTTTTAAGTAAACATGTATGTATGCATGCATATATGTATATGTTTTTGTAGATGGAGTATCTTTAACTACTAGATGCTGGAAAGTAGACTGCTGAGTTCTTGAACTGCTTGTAAACCTACAAGAGGCTGCAATTCTTTATCTACTTACCTGGAAGTAAGCCCCATTGAACTCAATAAGCCTTACTTCTGAGTAGACATGTATAGGATTGGGCCATGAGGCTGATCAAGGTTAGGCAGAGTGGATCATGAGCTAGATAAACCAATGCTCTTTAATGAGCTTCCGCCACACATTGAAAACTTGGTTGTTCTTCAGGCAGGCATTTGGGGTGGGTTAGGGTATTTTTAAACAATGTTTTAATGTATATTTCTACTGTTTTAAATTGTACTGTTGAACATCGCCCAGAGTGGCCAGGTGATCAGCCAGATGGTTGATTAAGAAATTTAATAATAAAATGTTCTGTCCCAAAACATATTTATGTCTGTGTCCCACCTTTGTACCAAATATATGCCATCAAGGCATCATGCACCAGAATTACAACAATCCATTGCAGTGAAAATAAAAATAAAACAGAAAATAAAACCAACATCCCATCAGAAAAACAAACTAAAACTAAAACTAAACTGGTTAACAAAAGCTTGGCTATACAGGAAAGCTGGATGAACCAGTCGGTGCCTAAAAGTTAAGAAAGTTAACTTTTGGTGCTCCCAGTCTGGATGCCACCAAAGAGAAGGCACTGCTTCCATAGCTCTTATCTCACCTCCAAAGGTAGGACACCCAGAGCAGGGTTCCATAGAACAGGGGTGGGCAGAAGGTAGATCTCCAGATGTTTGGGACTACAACTCCCAGAAGCCCCTGTCAGCATGGCCATTGATCAGGAATGTGGGAAGTTGAACTCCAAAGCATCTGGCTTTCTGCCCACCCCTGCCATAATTAATCTTAACATACAACGAGGTATGGGAGCAGGCAGTATAGCGGCGAATGTCAGAAAGGATACAGAATGTTATTAAATTGTTAAGGCTAAGCAAGTTTCAGCCCAGTTATTGTTTAATATTAGGCTTTCCAGCATTCTCATGTAAGTTGCTCTCTGAGAGCTGGAGTTGATTGTAATCAATAAAAAGAAGGAAATTCTATGATAAATACTAGCATCAGAAAAAGTGTAATATGGTTTTGGACTCCTTATCTGAGAAAATGAATACTATAAAACTGCTTCATTGTATAATTATATGTTTTCTATCAATAACAAGCAAGTGCAACATATTTTTTCCATTGACAAATCTGCTGAAGTGAACATTTCTTAGCTGGAAGGAAATCAAATGATGCACAAACAAATATTTTGGCTAATATCATGTAACTCGGAGTCCTTGTAGCATAAGCAACACAGCAGAGCGAGTTGTTTAGTGTATTACAGCCAAACATCCCCAGATGAATTTTGTATTCCTTAACTCACAAACTGAAATGTTGCCATGCTGGATCAGAGTATTGGTCCATCTAGCTCTGCTCACATTAATCAACCGCAGGGAGTTTTGCAAGCATGTCAAGAAGTCAATACTGGGTCTGCTTTCCAGCAACAGGCAGTGAAGGATATTCCTTCTAGAAAAAATGGAGGCTGTTCTTAGTCCGTCATCAGTAGTAGCAAGTGATAGATCTCCATGTCAGGGGGCTGGACCAAGACCTTTTGCCGTCTGAGGCAGGGAACAAATGGCACCTGAGGGTGGCTGGCTAGCTTCAGGGGTACAGGCCAGGCCAGGTGGTAAACACAGCTCTTTCTGCTAAGGTGTTGCCGCTGCTCCCTGCCCCTCACCATCTGTTGCCTGAGTCAACTGCCTCTCTCTACTTAATGGTAGGGCCAGCCCTGCGGCACGTCCACAAGTGTGCATTCATCCAACAATTGGGGTTACATGCACTGAAGTTAGCAATAGCGCCAAGGATTGGGGGGAGGGCACAGAGGGCTGAATGCAGCAACCTGTTCCACCCTCACTCCACTCCACCCCCACAAAGAGAAGGTAAGGACTATCAATGATGATCTGATTGGGATGATGATTGTGTAACACCAGCTGCCGGGTTGCACCAGGAACTGCCTATGAAGAACCTGTTTGTACATATGATTCCCCATCCAGCTAGGGATATGTGTGCAGAAACCTGCTTCCAGGTACATAGGCTTCTAACTGGGTCAGAATGATTATATTTATCTAATGTTGTTGTTGTTGTTGTTGTTTTCAAAGCATATTTCTGTTCAATGATGAGGGATACTTGCATTTGCTTTTCTTAATTGTACAGCCTGTCAGTTTCAGTAGATCCCCCCCCTTGGTTTTGCATTTTGGAAAGGGATCACACAGTAGTTGTGGACCACAAAATTTGTGTCCCAGAGCAATCTGTCCTTCTGCAAAAACAAACAAATCAAGAAACCTATAAGAGCAGCAACAGCGAGGATAAAACAGAGGACAGCACCAAAGCTGAACAGGACCAACCAAGTGTGTACAGGCAAAATTCAAGCTTGTTGAAGTTCTCCAGATTTCATCTCAAAGCTCATTCTGTTTCGTTATCAATGTCAGATCATGAGCTTTTTTTTCTTTCTTTTTGCATGAAATTTTTTTCCTATTTTTGTGAGTATTTTTCCAAATGTATGCATCCATTGTGCGCATCTTTGAAATGTATGCATTCTTCTCTCATTGATTAAAGTAGGTTTGCCTGCATTTTTCAGAAATACATATTTTTTCATACACATTGTTCAAATGTATGCATGTTGTTGAATTGATTTTTTTTTTTAATAAATTTAGAAATCACATGGCAGGTTCGGAAATGTATGGACTTTGACTGCAGATTGCAGCCGTGTCCATGCTCAATCCAGAAGGTGTAAACTGGGTAGGGATGCACGAAAGTCACTTACCTGGTCTCGCAGCTTGCTTCGCGGTGGGGGGGAGGCGCTTCGCTGCTCCCCCCGAAGTTCAGGCTGGGGGGGGGAGGCTTCCCGCCTCGCCCAGCCGCGAACTTCAAAGGAAAAAAAAACGCCCCTCTGATAGGCTACATAATGATTAACATAGCCTATCACGGCTAGATATGCAAAGTCAGCTGTGATAGGCTACGTTAATCGTCACATAGCCTATCACGGGTGACTTCGAAAAAAAAAAAAAGCGCGTACGCAAATGGCGGCCCCCATAGGGAGCCGCCATTCGCGTTCCTTATTTGGTCCCTGTAGTCTACGTAAAGATTTACGTAGACTACGGCGAAAATAAGGGCAACGCTATAAGGAACGCGAATGGCGGCTCCCTATGGGGGCCACCATTAGCCGTACGTGCTTTTTTTTTTTAAAGTCACCCGTGATAGGCTACGTGATGATTAACGTAGCCTATAATGGCTGACTTGGCAAATCTAGCCATGATAGGCTACGTTAATCGTTACGTAGACTATCACAGGGGCGTTTTGTTTTGTTTTACTTTTCTTGTAATGGCGGCGGCGGCAGCCGGTCGAGAGATCGGCTGCCGCCCCTGCCCCTGACGAAGACCTGCCGAACCGCCGCCGGGACCCGCCACCGGGAGGGACATTCATGAAAGGTAAGTCCCATCCCGGGGGGGGGCAGGGGGTGGGGGGGCAGAGAATTTCTCCCCGAACAACCTTCGGAGGACTGAATGCGTTGGCACTCGGCCCCCCGAAGTTTCGGGGAGAAATTCTCCCCCATCCCTAAAACTGGGTAAACTCTGACCAAAAATGAACTGAAATTGATTTCTCATACATCCCTACCAGGCTTGAATGCGTTTGAAGGATTTCCCCCCACTCAGGTGTCCGTGGCCTATCATCAAGGCAAACAAAACTGGTAGGATTCTGGAGAATAACTTTACACATTTTTATCCTATCAAGGAATATTGGGACAGTTCAGATGATACTTGGGCTCAGCTGGCCCAACTCCTGGAGAGAACAGAGTGTCTGTAGCTCCCTGCCCATATAAAATACACACAGCTCACTGCCTCTGTCTTTGCCATCCCCACGTGGACAGATGGGGATGGGTCATCCAATTTCCACTTACTCACATACACATTGTTCACAAGGCTGACATTCCTGATTTAATGTTTTCTTTTAAAAAAACTGCTTAATTTAATTTTAAGTTTTTGTAAGCCAACCTAAGGACCTGTTGAAGAACAGGGTATAAATTCATACAATAAGTTAAAAAAGAAAAGGGGGGAAAAAAAGTAATGCTGATTTAACTGGGCGGGGGTCCACAATAACAGAAGGAGAAGTGAATGTAGGAGTACCAGATTTTTTTCAAAAGGAATCAGCTTTGTTGCATTTTGGTTCATGCAAGGATCCTTTATTTCCTGATGTGCTGCAGCATCTTAGGTTTTTGAATGGGATCTCCCATACAGAATGAAGGATTTCTGGTTAATTGAGATGGACTGATAGGGAGAGGCAGTCTGGTCTAGGCTTTATACTTAATAATGTTTGTGACTTTTAAATGGTCAGAGTCTTACCATCTGCCATTTAATGAATAAGATTACTTAACACATTGCACAATGTCAGTAACAGCAGTTTTTTTTTAGGGATTTTGAATGGAGATGGTCTGAAGTAGGAAATTTTAAATTCTAAAATTCAAAAGCTGCCCTCCTTTACTGAGAGGCCAGAAGGCCATCTATAATATTGCTCTGCACCAGTAAAAATTGCTTCACAGAACATACTTCCAGGTGGGGGTGGGGGTTGGAGTGAAGTCATCTGACTGGCAGGGGCTGCTCAACCAATAAGAGACCCCCCCCAGGCTCTCCCCCTTTTTCTCTTTTCCCCTTAAGCTCCAGATGCACCTGCATATCAGGAGCAAGCCTCATTGACCACAGTGGGAGTTACCTCTGAGTAGACATATATATGCTTGTGCTAGGAAAGACAGGGGAGGGGCACAGGGATGGGAAACCAGCCCCTTTCTAACCCAATGCTGCACAGGATTTCTATAATGAAGCTGTGAAGTAGTTACTTCCTAGGGCAATAAACCAAACCACAGAGAAGTGTAGCCTTGAGAAGGCACTTTACAGCCTTGAGGGGATTTGTGCTTTAAATGGTGCCATTTCAATTGAGGAGGATCTCTGTGAATTTTGATCTGGGCATTCAGGGGGCAAGCTTCACTGAGCCCAATGGGAGTTACTTCTGAGTAGACCCTAATCAGTTTGAGCAGGGATGGGAAACAGACAGGAAACACCCCTTGACCCAGGGTCAGGGTGAAAGACACAACCCTGGCAGGCTAGCATACCAGAGATCAGTGCAGGGGTTGGGGCACACAGCAACTATACCATGGAGAACCCGACTAAGGAAAAGAATCAGACTTTAAGCAGTCTCCGGAAATCTGGTTTTTTTAGGGATGGCAGAGAATTCTGCCACGGATTTCAGTGAGGCCGAATGCACTGGAATTTGCCCCCCCCCGAAATCCATGGAGGAACGGCCTGCCCCCCCACCCCCACCCCGCAGATTCCCCCCAGGATGAAGCTTACCTGGGGCAGATGTTCTGGACGGCGGTGGCTCTGGCAGCTCCGGCAGCTCCGGCAGCTCTGGCAGCGGCTGGTCTTTTGACCGGCTGCCGCAGCCGCCATTTGCATCCTGGTCTTTGCTGTGATAGGCTATGTAAGTATTTACATAGCCTATCACGGCAAGCCAAGCAAAAAAAAAAACAGCATACACAAATGGCAGCGGCTACGGCGGCTGCCATTTGCGTTCTCTATTTTTCGCCATTTTAGCCTACGTAAATATTTACGTAGGCTATTATGGCGAAAAAAGGGGGAACGCAAATAGCATAGTGGGCACTATTTGCGTTCCTTTTTTTCCCACCGTTTTAGCCTACGTAAATATTTACGTAAGCTATTACGGAAAAAAAGGAACGCAAATAGTGCCCACTATGCTATTTGCGTTCCCCCTTTTTTTCGCCATAATAGCCTACGTAAATATTTACGTAGGCTAAAATGGCGAAAAATAGGGAACGCAAATGGCAGCCGCCGTAGCCGCCACCATTTGCGTACACTGTTTTGTTTTGTTTTTTGCCCAGCCGTGATAGGCTATGTAAATACTTACGTAGCCTATCACAGCAGCCTGGCTGGACGCAAATGGCTGCTGCTACGGCAGCTGCCATTTGTGTCTGCAGCAGCCCGTCCGCAGCTGGAACTCCAGCCGCAGACGGTCCTGGCCAGCTGCTTCGCGGAGCTTCCACAGAGCAGAGCCAGCTGGGCAGGATTCCGGGGGGGGGAGGACCAGATCACCTCCCCCCCCATCGAGGATTCCGGGGGGAGGGACGGAGCACCCCCCCACTGCAAATCAATTCCACAAAAAGGTAAGTGACTTTCGTACATCCCTAGTTTTGGGGGGTGTTTTCCCCTCTGATAAGCTCCAGGGTGGCTGCTGGATGGCCACCACATCATATATCCCTAACGACCTCCAAACGCAGCCTGCTCAGAGTAAATCACTTATGGAGACAACTCTCAGGGGAATCTCAACCATATGATCCACATGATTTGTAGCATATAGGAGCAAATGGGATGATCTTTTCCCATATGAGGAGGGGGGATGGAGAAGTAATTTAATTCCACCACTCATTAAAAATGTAGTTGTTCAGGCAGGCATTTGGGGTGGCTTAGGGTATTTGTAGAAATATGATGTTTTTAATGTAGAATTTTATTGTTTTCAACTGTTTCTATTATTGTGCATTGCTCAGAGTGGCTGGGTGACCAGCCAGATGGGCGATTAATAAATTTATTTAATTAATTGATTGATTAATTAATTAATAACAGATAACACCATTCTTGGTGGACAAGGTGGAACTGCACACACTCAGTCCCCTCCATGTTTGGGGCCAATCAGTGGGAAAGTTTAGTCAGAACCGATCCTATAAGTTAGTTAAACATTAAGCATAAATGTACAAGTATAAGAACTGATCAGAAGCGGAACTGTTCGTAACCACTTACCTGAAAAGCAGCATATCCTTGATCACGAGTATCTATGATTTAGCCAGCACAGCATTTTCCCCCAAACCACCAAAGTAAGTTTTAGTTTTCTATATAAGCTTCCTATCAAATCAGATTCCATACTGCTTTTCTTTTACGTATTTATTTGAAGAATGTTTATGCTGCTCCTGGGCCAAAAAGGCTCCCAGAGCAGCTTACATATAATCAGTTAAACAAGACAGCCCTAGCCTGCAGGCTTACAATCTAAAAAGATACAACACATGAGGGAAAGGGAATGGGGAGGGAAGAGGGGGGGAAATAATTCTTTCACCAGGGCTGGTTGAATGGCTCTGCTTCCTCTTCTGTTCGCTGTTAGCTCAGCTTGCTGAGCTGAGGGAGGAAGAGTGTAACATATGCCTGTTCTATTAATATATGTGTTGGCAGTGTTAAATGTGATCCCGGTAAGACAGGGTTAATACAGTGTGAAGGAGGGCGGGGGGGCGGGGCTTGTGCATGTGTGAGGATTCTGAGGGTATAAAAGGAATGAACTGATGGTTAGAAGTCAGATAGGGCCTTAGGGATTAAGGAAGCTACATCTAGTGAGTGAGGTTTGGGGAATAGGATTTAGAAGGGGTAGAGCAGATAGGTAGGTTAGGACCAAGCACAGATTGATTAATAACAATAAATGACCCTTCTTGTGTTAAATGCATTTGTATTTATTTGCGTTTAGTACAAATTCCCATGGGTTGGTTCGTCTTATTGTGCTACCATTAGAAAAACATATTTCCTGGTTACTTCTCCCATATTGGGTAGAGGAAACCAATTAAGCATACTGGGTGTCTCTTTAACCCAGGGAGAAAAAGGGGCTGAAGCTGTGTGTGTCAGTGAGGACAACTGCCCCAGAAGAGGCAGACGTCCTAAGGGGGTTTTCTTCTCAGTCTCATCTGACAGAAGCTGGAGCAGGTAGAATCCTGGGGCAGGGATGTCACAAGGAGCCTTCATGGGAGAGGACTTTCAGCAGGGCTGGTGGGATTTTTAATGAAAGCACCACCAGTAACAACTTACTTTTATTGCACTCACTCAGACATTTTGCATGGTGACAAGTGCGTATCTCCTTGGGCTGAAAAACACACACTTGTGCATAAGTACCATAAACTCTCCAGTTAATGCATGACATACTTAATACAGTCTTCCCCATCCTGGCACCTTCCATATGTTTTAGACTATGATTCCCATCACCCTGTCACCAGCTGGGGATGATGGGACTTACAGTCCATCACATCTGGAGGGTGCCAGGTTGGGGAGGCTGACTTAATAATACTTAATACCTGTGTAGCATTTTCAAATGTTCAAAGTGTTTCAGATGTGTTCTCTAGTTGTAATCCTTACAACACCCTTCTCCAATCAGCTGCCCTGCAGATGTATTGGATCAGGGCCAGCCCTACCATGAGTCAGAGTGAGGCAGCCGCCTCAGGCAGGAGATTTAAAAGGGCAACACACTGTTAGCTATCCAGTTTGCTAATACTGTGTTATTACCGCTAGAGAGGAGGAAAGGCACTTGTGGGATATGCTGCCTCATGTGCCTAAATAAGGTGCCTGGCTTTGTGTCCTATGCACTCTGACTTGGGTGGCTGAGGGGCACCATTTGCTGCTTCACCTTAGGCAGCAAAATGTCTTGGGCCAGCCCTGTGTTAGACTACAATTCCGACAGAGGTACATCCCCCAAACAACGTTGACAGAGTTTTACCAAGGAGCTGCTAGCGCAGTATCGAAAACTCCAGCTATTAGAAAAGCAACAACCTTGCGCTTCTCTCTTTTGGCTAAGCAGAATGCATTTATATTCCTGAACAAACTTTTAATATTTTTTATCTGGACTTGATTTGCCATTGTCAGCGAAAAATAAAACAACAGCAGCAGCAACATGCTTACACATGTGGTTGTTTATTTATGGGTGAGTTTTTATCTCTAAACAGATTTGTAACTAAAAACAGGAATATCTTTTTATGGGAGACAGCTGGTTGGGAGATTAAAGAAATGCAGCGAGGGAGAGGAGTTCAAATTAACAAACATTCCTAGACAAGGAATGCCTGGGAGCATTAGCGAGCTTTTAGCTCGCGACCTAAAAACATATCTAATCTCATTCACCGGCATGTACTGATGGCTTTCGCTTTGTTATTTGATGATAGCAATCTTTAAAAAGCCTTGAATTGGAGCCACAACATTGGTGAATCTCTGCATACTCGAAAGAGAGCCTGGAAATAATGTTTTCTGTCTGCTCGGCCTGCTAGCATAGCTGTTGTGGTCGTCCAGAATGAACCTTAAAGAACAGTTAACATTCGGAGCTGTAAAACAGGGATTCAAGTTAGACCTGAAATAGGCGTCCGCTGCCACCTTGACCATTTGCCTGTAGCCACATTGGTAAAACGTATCTGTACAAAGCATATCTGTCACATGAAACTCAGGGCTCATTCACACCAGGCTTTTACCCTGAAATTGGGATTGCTCCTTCATGGAAGTTTGTGGGCTCTTTACATGATGCAGTGACCCTGCTGTGACGCTCCAGGGCATCTCCTGCATGAAACGCCCTTTGTTCTATTTTTAAATAGATCGCTGATAATGAGCTATCAAATTACCCTGGTGTGTTCCTCTTCAGTTTCTTCCATGAAAAGAGTTAAAGCAGCAAGAAGAGAAGCGAGATCAGTGAAAGATAATGGAAGACTCCGATATGGGGGGAAGGAAGCACATGTAAAGGGAGTCAGTGGTGATCCTGCATTTAAAACGGAAGCAGAAAGCCCCATTTTAAATGTGGGATTTTAGGCTGGTGTAGAGATGCCCTCAGATGCTCAGTGATGGATTTATGTCAGGCTGAGGGCACAGCTCGAGGACATGACAGATCTGATTGGATCTCCCACATTTGGTTCTTTTAGAACTAAGTTTTTGACTCAGCTCTTTTCCTCGAAAACCAACCAACCAACCAACTGGGGATGGTGGTGAAGAGAAAGGGAGGGGCTAGTGCTGGCTCCAGGTTTTTGAGGTCCCTTGGGCAAGTCATCCTCAAAGGGCTCCCTTCCTCAGTGAGACTGTCTTCTCACCACCATTGTCACCAGCTGCTCCTGCCCCTCTTCCTCTTCCTCATCATTGCTACCACTTCCTTGCTTGACAGCCAGAGAGCCAGCAGACAAGTAGGCAGCAGCATCTTCTGCTCCTTCTCACCACCACCGTTCTTGCAGCCAAAGCAAGAGGCAGGTGAACAGGAAAGTTGCAATGGTGAAGAGTCCTATTGTCAGTGGGACCCTGCTGGGATGTGGGCCCTTGACAGGTGCCCAGCTATGCCTACCCTTGATGCCAACCCTGGGAGGGGGAAAATCCAGGGGTCTGGAGGAAATCTAAACATTTTCCCCTCAAGGAAGGACATACCATTCTAAGTAATGATGGTGGCATTTCTGTATTGTTCTTTTTCTTTATCTAATTGCTTAGCCATTGCTTATCTGCTGGAGCTGCAAGCCACAGTCCAGTGGATTGCCATATGCCTCTGCAAGGCCTCTGGTAGATCGATGGTACATCAGGAGGCAGCATTATTCTGAATCCAGAAACATTTTTTGGCAAAACAGACCCATGAGGGCCACCATTTTCCTGCCAATAGTGCCTCTGGAATAATGTCCTGATGTAGCATATTTAAAACCCAAGCACTGTAGAGGAGAATGGTAGCCTACTATAGACTTGTTGCAGGCAGCCATGGAGCAACCAGTCAGAGAGAGAACACAACACCCTCCGCCAGAAAACCCACTGCTTCTGCCACAATCGCCACTTATCATGGAACCCCCTGCCAAAGAAGAAGATGGAATTACTCCTGCCCCTAGATTTAAGCTGAAAATCCCACCCCACTTTCATGGCTGACAAAGGGGGCATGAAAGTAGGGTGGCATTTTTTATTTAGAACTTAAATAAAGAATCCACCCTTGAAAGGGAGGGTAATCTGAATCAACACCATGGTGCTGGGGGAATTAAATTTAACCTCCCCATGCAATGTCCCTGCTTGAAGTCACACACCCACCACCATCACCAAAGTCCACAAAGCCAGGAAATAGGAAGCTATTAACAGATGTACCCCATGATCAGTAATGATGTTGTGCAATGTCACAGATTGTGCTTCTTTACAATGTACTCTCCTATCATCCACACTTTTCCTGGGATTTCTCCATTCTCTTCTGTCAGCCTGCTGCATTTCTGTACTCAATGTGTGGGCGGCAAAGTTCCTTCCCATGCATCTGGAATAGAAACGCAGAGCACTAACGATAGGCAACATTGGTTGCTCATTCCCTTCGCCATCAGCCTGCCGTGTTTCTATGCTAGGTGCACAGCTCTGCCTGCTGCACATCAAGCATAGAAACACAGCAGGATGGTGATGGAGGGAAGGAGTTTTCCTACGTTACACCACCAGCCCTTTTAGTTTCTATGCTGGACACGTAGGAAAGAGATTCACCTCCTGTGCATCCCATATAGAAACACAGTGGGTTGCCAGAGAAGAGATTTAATGTACTGGGTGAAATTCTTCATCAACTATGGATGGTGACGAGGCAAGTGGCTAAAAACAAGGCTTGCTTGACTATATAGGGCAGTTTGTAGTTATGCTTGTGCCCTGATGACTTAGGCCCTGTCTCCAGGACAACTGAAGGAGACAGAAGGAGCGGCTTACTCGCTTTTTCCAAGGAGCCGGCTTTGGTCCATGCAGGGCTCCATGGGCACGTGAATCTCACCATTCTAAGTCGCTTTATAGAACGCACTTCCGGGGGCGGGCAGAATTGGAGGGAATGCCATCTGACCAGCAGGGGCTGCTCAACCAATAAGAGAGGCTTCCCCCCATCCAGGCTCTCCCCTGCTTTCTCCTTTGATAAAATCTTCCTCCTGTGTCTTGATAATCTCAGTAACTCCAGGAGTGCACGTTTCAGGAACAATCCTCATTGAGTACAATGGGAGCTACTTCTGAGTAGTCACTAATGGGTTTGTTGAGGGAAAGACAGAAGTAAACACAGGGATGGGGAAAACCAGGCCCCATTGTAACCCAATGCTGCACAGGATCACTGTAGCAGAGGTGTGAATTAGTTGCTTCAGAAGGCAATAAACCCTTGCGGCCGCCATTCGCAAAGCAGCATGAACGGCACCAGGTAAGTGCTCCGTTTCGCGGACCTTTCGCAGGGTGGTGGGGAGGGGGGCTTCGTTCCGCCACGGATTTCGGGGGGGGGCGAATGCACTGGCATTCGGCTTCACTGAGATCCGTGGCGGAATTCTCTGACATCCCTAAGAGAACCTGACTTAAGGAAAAGAATCAGACTTTAAGCAGTCTCAGAAAATCCGGTTTTCCCCTGATAAGCTCCAGGGTGGCTGCTGGATGGCCACGATGTCATGTATCCTTAATGGCCTCAGCATGCAGGCAACTCGGAGTAAATCACTGGTGGAGACACCCATTAAGTGAGTTTAAAACATGGCACTGGACATGCTCAGAGTCTTTTCCTATTTTTCAGGGGTGCCTTCTCCCCACCACCTAACATATCAGGAATGTAGCAGTTGTAATTTTATAAAACACTTGATGCTGATCGTGAGCTTTGCATTTGAATAAGTGAAACAATATGCATTACCACCTAAAATCCTCACCCCATGAGATCATTAAGTCCAGAGTCTAACATTTCCTTACCACATCACTGCCGAAATGGCCATCTGTGTGAGAAGTGTATCCCCCTCCACCAGTCCTTGCTCTGTTTTCACTAACACAGGTCAAGATGATTCTGCTTCAAAGGGGGTTTGATGGTTGTTTTATTGGTTCTACTGCTACTCTGTTTTGTTCTGGTTTTATTTGATTTTTTTCTGCTTCTATATCGGGTTTGTGTACTTCTGCATAATAGATTTATGTATATCACACATAATTTTTGATTTTTTTTTTTAAAACAGTGTAATTGAAAATAAATAAGCAAAATATTAATGGAATCCTTTAATATGCTTTCAACACAGAAAGAGAATTTTAAAAAGACTCTGGTTGCATCTGGACATCATGATAAACTATGGCTTATCACAACAGGAACAAGCTTTGCCTGCCATTGGGTTCTTGCACTTTCCCCTCTCCTCTCCTCCTTTAAGGTGGTGGTTGACACAATGGAAAAGATCAGAAGATTTTTCTTCAGTTTTTGATTAAATACAGTTTGGCATTATATCTAAACTCTGAACTGTGGTTAATCTTAACCAGTGAAGGCTGGTGGCTCTGATATTGGTGGGGATGTACAAATTCTGGGTTTCAGTCAGAGCCAACCAGAACTCTAAAGGGGCTATTGAAAGAGCTGAACCCTATCCGCAAAATGGGGTCAGCATCTTGCATAGCTCTTCTAGAGTTTTGGCTGGTTTTGACTAAAACCCAGAATAGAAGCACAGCCCCATCAAAATCAGAACCACCAGCTTCCTCCACTGATCTTAACTATGGTTTGTTGAAACCATAGCTTCATAAGCCACAGATGACTTGTTTCAAACAATCCATAGTTGAGATAAACCACAGTTTGTCATGTTCAGAAAACACAACAGCAGTGCTCAATCACAACTGAAGAGGAAGAGGGCAGGGGGGAATGCATGAGCTCGGAGGATGGGTTGTGGGGTCCTAGACTCATTCCCGTCATAACCAACTATCTTTTATTGTGACATCCTAATTCAGCCTCCATCTTTAAAAAACAACGGAACAAAAAACCTTAATTCACAACATGATTCATTCCCCGACTAGTGTCCATAAGCAAAACATGATTATCCTTCATTTACACCTAACAACTATTAAGCTCATGAAAGAATGAAAATGTAATTTTGGATAGAAGAAACATGGGAAGATCAAATTTAAAATGAAAGCTTTTATATCCAGAATGGAGGCTCAGATTCTTCATACATTGTTATTAGAGTTCATATTTCTTTCTACCCATCCTCAATAAAATTGTGAAGTATAACGCTGGACAAGTAGAAAAATGAAGTGCTTTCATGTGGTTTAAAGCTTCTCCACTGGTGTCTACATGTCCGATGCATCTGTTTCACTGATTAAGACTGGGCTAACATCGCAGGGGGGAAAAAGGGGGGGAGACTTCAGGAAGATAAATTTCATTTTCCTGAAGCCGATGGTAAGAATTTTAAGCTTTGATGTTGCATTAAGATAGTGATAAAACATGTAGGTTCATGTTTTATTATGATGATGGTTATTTATTTATTTTTCCCAGAAGGCTGAGAAAATCTCATTTCTTTTCTAATTTAATTTGCATTGGTTTTAGTAGTGGACAGCTTACATATAAATAGATAACATATCCAGACAACACCACCGCCACCAGAGTCTTAAAGGCAAAAAGGGTTGTATCCTTTCTGTGTTAAAGATGATATGTGGTTGCAAGCATAAATCTCAGCTTCTGAAAATTTTGACATGCATAATATTAAAAGGAAATTTTTTAAAAGCAACAAAAAGAATGGGGACCTTGGGGAAGACATTCAGGGCCTCACTCAGGAGAATAAGCAGGAAGGGCCCCAAATGCAAAAGGGTGTGATAAAAGGGCGGAGGGTACGATTGTAAGAATATTTGAAATAAGTGAAGTTGTACACATTGTTATCTACAGAGCACCCCCCCCCCTCAAGGGCATAGTCCTATGCATGTTTTGACAGAAAATGGCTGGCTGGGGAATGCTGGGAGTTGTAGGACTTTTTTCTGTCTTAATTTAGAGCCCAGAATGGGTAGATTACAGAACACTGGAAGTGCAAAGGACATATACTTCCTGTTTCTGCAATTCTTTGTAATATTGGAAATTGCTGGCTCTGGGTTTCTGAGGGCCCTTGCGAAAGGCCTCTTCCATGAGCCCCACACTCAGTGAAGCAACCTTCTCGCTGCCATTGTCACCAGCTGCTCTAGCTCCTCCTCATCATCTTTCTCATCATGGGCACCATTTGTTTGTTTGACAGGCAGAGAGCCGCTGAGGAAGTCAGCAGTGACATCTACGGCTCCTTCCCCTCACTGCTATGATTGCCTTGGCCAGCGTGAGTGGCAGGTGAGCAGGGCTGGATATGCCTGATCTCGTCTGATCTCGGAAGCTAAGCAGGGTCAGCCCTGGTTAGTACTTGGATGGGAGACTGCCTGGGAATCAGGTTTCCTTCCTGCACTGATCAGGGGGTTGGGCTCAATGGTCTTGTAGGCCCTTTCCAACCCTATGAATCTGTGAAATCTATGAAGTCTATGAAGTGCTGAGGGCTCCTGTCCCCTGGCAAATGCCCAGCCATGCCTACTCTTGACAACAGCCCTGTCCTCCTGCAATGATACATTTCCTTGTATCAGGAAATTCTGATGGCTCATCTGGCCATATGGGCATATGCAAAGGATTTATTTGAAGCAGTAATTTATGTGTTAGTTTTAATCATTTTATCCTGGTTTTCTCAATCAAAGATGGACCTGAAATGGCTTACCACAGTATAAAACAACTACCAAAATCCATGTACAAAGCATGCAGTACGGAGTCATGGAGGAGCCTTGGGGATAGGAAGAATAAAATCTTTGTGCTTCCTGTTTCTTCACATCTTTTCATGTCCAAAGATAGTTTCATTCCAATGCCTCCAGGAAGGTTACTGTGTATTTTATATGGGTGATCCACAGTGCTTTTTGCATATATATAAGTCTATGTGCCCACATATGGATCACCCTAGTTTCACAGAACTATTTTGCATATAAGTCTATGGGCAAACACTGCCAATCACCATTTTTTTTTAAAAAATATGGCAACCGAGACACAGACGAACAGGTCCCGGTAAGTTGCGGGCTGCTAACCGAGCACGGGGGGTGGGGGCGCACGTCTGCAGCCTGGTGGGCCAGCGAGCAGGGGGAGAGCTCAGCTGGTGCCCAGAGAACCCAAGTTGGGATGGGTTCTCACATCATATATATATATATATATATATATATATATATGATGTACGGAAGTTACTTACTGTTTCGCGGATCTGCTTCACGATGCAGGGGGAGGTGCTCCATCCCTCCTCCTGGAGTCCTGCCCGGCCGGCTCCACCCCGCAGGGATTCCGCGGAGCCGCTGGCCGGCTCCGCCAGCAGCCGGACATCTGGCCACTGGGTGGCAGGGACGCAAATGGCGGTGGCCGTCACCATCGCCGTTTGCGTCCCTGTATTCAACCATGATAGGCTACGTAAAGACTTACGTAGCCTATCACGTCTGGGTTAAGAAAAAAAAATGTGTATGCAAATGGTGGCAGCTACAGCCGCTGCCATTTGTGTTCCTTATTTTTCGCCGTCTTAGTCTACGTAAATATTTACGTAGACTATTACGGCAAAAATAAAGGGGAACGCAAATAGCATAGTGGGCGCTATTTGCGTTCCTTTTTGATTCGCTGTTTTAGCCTACATAAAAGGTTGTGTGTTTTTTAACCCAGACATGATAGGCTACGTAAGTCTTTATGTAGCCTATCACATCTATGTAAAAAACAACAACACACAAATGACCAGACTGCAAATGGCAGCAGCAGCCGGTTGGAAGACCAGCTGCCGCCACTGCTGAAGCCGCTGCTGGAGCCGCCACCGCCCGGAACATCCGCCCCAGGTAAGTCTCGTCCTGGGGGTGATCCGTGGGGGGGGCGGGGGGCAGGCCGTTCCGCCATGGATTTCGGGGGGCCAAATGCACTGGCATTCGGCCTCACCGAGATCCGTGGCAGAATTCTCTGACATCCCTAATATATATACAGTATATGCATGCATGCATGCACGCGCACACACACACACACACACACACACATTCTGATTAGAGCTGTGTGCAGATGGTGTCTCAAAATTCTCCACCTTATTTGTGGGCAGAGACATTTGGGGGATAATTTCACCAAATTTCTCCAGGTTGAGGAGACATTGTCAACAGTTTCTCACAGGTAGGGCTCCCCATTAACAGGACTTGCAGCACAGCTGCTTTCTTTTTTCCTAAGGGTTTTACAGTGTTTTGGTGCTGCAACAGAATCAACTATGTTGGCAGGTTGGGTGCCATTTTACATCCACCACAATGCAGGTCTGGTGGGGAGGGCAGTGTTGAGCAGGGATGAGATAGAGTTAGTGCTCTGCCAACATCTGTCCTCCAATTTCCTGATCATTTTCTCCCCCCATCAAAGAGGCTTCCATTGGTCTGCTTCATTCTCAGGATCATCTATAATTTATGTTGAATTTCTTTTGGTGGTGTTTTTTGAGCTTACCTAATCACAGGCTGTATGCATTTCCTAATCTGAAAAAGCCCTAAGGGAGGAATTAGCTCATGATGCCTTCCACTGGGCTTTAGTTGAAGTGTAGGGATCTGAGAAGGCTGTCGGAGAGATGATTGTACAATGAAAGACAGGACATTTGTACTCTTTCCTCAGCCACCTCCTAAACAAGGTAAGCCCAAGAAACCCAAACCCAACCCATGAGAATTTCTCCAAAATTTCTTCAGTACTGAATTTCATTTCAAAAGCAATTTCTCTTCTATCAAATTGAATGAGAATGGTCAAAAAAAAATGTGGGAGAAATTTTCGGCACAGCACTAATTCTGATACATGATTTTTCTCCTCTGTCTTATGCAGCTCAACCTGGGCAATGCTTCTTAGTGTGGCATGTGAACAGACAGCTTTGGCTATTGGGCGGTATAGAAATGAAATAAATAAAATAAATAAATAAATAAACAACTCATTTACAGGAATGTAGGGCTGGTTTAAACATCTTATTGAGGCCATCATGTAGAGGCTATTTTTAAAAAGTGACTCACGGACAATGGCAGCACATCATGAGATGTTTGTGTGCAGTGACTTACATGTGGATCATGTGATCTTCTTTGCAGAACTACAAATGTCCCAAAATGATATTCTATGGTGATCTGGAGACCAAAAACAAACAAACAGACAAGACCTGGTTTGTGTAGTAAGCTCTGAGCTACTATTTTCAGTAATTTGAAGCACTTCCTTGAACACATAGGGATATACAAAGCTTCACTGAGAAATCTTACAAATCTTATTGACATTATTTTGGCTTCCCTTAAAATACTTTAGATTTTTGTTTGGGGGAGGGCCCCCAAAATTTGCTTTGAAGGATTCAACTAAAAATTGGTTAATTTTTTTTTAACACAGGTGAGCCATTTTCATCTTTGTTGTGATATACATGTGTCTCTGTCTAAATTAGCTCTCTATTGGAGCATTTCTACATGAGCTATTAATCTGCTGTATCTATTTTCAGTTTCGTTCCAGAATTGAGTCCAAGCACTTCATGAAGAGCATTTCCTTTCCTGCATCTCCACTACATAATCTCTAGGTGACACTGTCTTATAGTGGAATACTGCAATTAAACAAGTGGAAGTAGCATTTCCATTCACTTTCACAAATAACACCGCATTTTCTCTGCTCTTAAAAAACAAAAAAACAAAACACCCTCACTCAAAGTGCTGTTTAAAAACAGAAGCAAAACTGGAGGATCATGACATCATCTAAAGAACCCATAAACAACTGTGAGTAGGGAATGGCGAGCACACAAAAATGCCTCATGTAGAAAAGCTCTTTGACTGACTTTCAGAAGTCTGTCCACAACCCCCCTCACTGCCAATTAAGAAGAAATATTCAACACGGATGAAAAATATTGGTGATGCAGGCTGCCATACTGCCTAAGTACATGCAATTGAAACAACAGCATATCACTTCCGTGTTTGAGTCTACCTCACCTTTCTCCTTTCCCAATGTTCTTTCCTTTCTGTCAAGTTTTAGGTTATTTTTTGTGGCAGGGGCCCAGCCCTGTAGCCAGGGTAGGGCAAATGGGTCTGTGTGCACGTGCGCACACACTCACAAGCACAAACACTCCTAGAGTGTGCTTTGCCCTTGCCCTTGCCCTGGGATTTTTTTGGGAAATTGCCTTATTTACTTATTTATTTTTATTACATTTCTATATCCCCCCATAGCCAAAGCTCTCTGGGCAGATTACTAAAGTTAAAACATTAACATACAATATACAAAGTTTAAAAGCCATTTACATACATAAAAGCATATGGACAATATATACAAACAACATACAGCTAAAAACAACTTTGAACTGAAGACAATTTAACAACAGCAACAACAACAACAAAAACCCAGCAGTAAAACAACATAGCTTAAAACCAGTATACAAGAGTCAGCGAGGTACAAGGAACAAATGTCTTTTTGATGTGTGACATGACAGACGACAACAGTCTCCATTTAAAGAATGACAGCTCGTTTTAAGAACAGGATCAATTTAAGAATAGGACCCTTTGAAAAAATTCAGTAAATAAGGCAGGGCAAGTACACAACAAAAGCCTCTTCTGGCAGAGAGACCTCCAAAGTCTGGTGACTCAAGACTTTCCCTGACTGAGGGTAGATTTTTCATGATCACAATCATCCTATATTTACTTAAGTGATCCTGGGGAAACAAAACAAAACAACACCCTGTATAGTAACATGACCCTTGAAGAGTTAAATATTAGAACTTTGTATTATGGGTTAGAGTTGGGTTCCAGCCCTTGGACTTTGCTTTGCTTTGCTTTTCAGTTTCAGTTGTGTTCTCTACCCAGCCAGCAATAAAGAAGTGTGTTTTGTTTGCCTGCTGCAAGAAGTAAGAAGTTTGCTTACTCCGCAGTTGCTACGATGAGTAGGTGGTTTGGGTGGTTATTGCTAAAGGGTGCCACTCAGAGTGAAGGCCTGAGAGTTTCTAGGCAGAAAAATCAACCCAGCAACCAGTTAAAACAATTCCAATTGCTTTCCACAATGTTCTGTTAACTTGACCTTTACATAGAGCTTTACATAAGTTGACACACTCACTGCATGGAGGAGGGATGAGGGGAAAGATGGCTGCCTTCCCTTTCCTCTGGCCTGGCCTTCACAACCTCTCCACCAGTGAAGGAGAGCACTGGATGGTGCTATGCAAATGGGGCAAGTGTGTGTGTGTGTGTGTGTGTGCCTCTTAAAAAGGGGTACACAATAAAGTAAACTTGTAACACTATTAAAAAAAAATGCCCCACCAAAAATGTGTCTGCCCCACCTACCAAGGAGGGTTGGCTACAGGGCTGCAAGCGGTGGAGACTGATGCCTCCGATTTCGGTGGGGCCATGCATCCATTCTGAATTTCAATCAGAACCAGCCAGATCCTTAAAGGAGCTATCCAAGGTGCTGAACCTATTTGGTGGGATTTGTTTCTGCACCTTGGATAGCTTCTGGAGAGTTCTGGCTGGTTCTGACAGAAACCCAGAATGGATTTGCTGCCCCACTGAAATCGGAGCCACCAGCCTCCACTGGCTGCAGGGACCTCTTCTGCTGTGCAAAGTGCCATGCAAACTGACACTAATGATGCTCTCTCTCTCTCTCTCTTAATTGAACAGGCATGTAGCTATTTCCAAAGCATAGTTCTGTAGCAAACATTAAAGCTTCCTCTTTCCCTTCCACTCTTCCCCTATCTTTATTTCTTGGTTCATATGGCCAATCACCCCTCCCCACCACCACCCCCTGCTGTATCATGACACAGATACATTCAACAACAAAAATAAGGATTTTCTAGACAGCTTTATTTAATTTATAAAGGAAATTGCTACATACATGGCTAAAAATAATTGTCTCCTCTTTGTGAGTAGATCTACAAAACACAGTAGATGGCAATATCATAGCTGAAAAACCTATGTATTCATTGCTGGATAATAAAAGTGTCTTACTGACTCCCCCACCCAACCCCTCTTTTTTTTCAAACCGAGTCTGCACTACATTATTCTATGTTAGGGACAGCAATTTTTCAATATACACAAAACTATGCTTAACTTTAAGTAATGTAATATGTTTCTAATGGACTGCAATTGTTCTGGGGCAATGTTATTTTCTCTCTTTTTATTTCATGGTAATTTATTCCTGACATTCTTCAAGCCATTATATTTAACACTTAGTAGAAGTGAGTCACAGGATAAGAAAATCATAAGAACGTAAGAAGAGCCATGCTGGATCAGATTAGTGGTCCATCTTGTCCAGCATTCTGTTTACACAGCAGCCAACCAGCACCTCAAGGGAAACCCACAAGCGGGGCATGAGTGCAACAGCATCCTCCTGCCCATGATCTCCAGCAACTGGTGTACATAGGCATATGGCCTCTGATGCTGGAGGCAGCATACAACCATCAGGACTAGTAGGCTTAACCTTCATGAATTTGTCTAATCCTCTTTTAAAGCCATCTAAAGTAGTGGCCATAGGGATGTGCAAAGGTCACTTACCTTGTCGAAGGGGTGATTTGCGGTGGGGGGGAGGCGCTCCGTACCTCCTCCTGAAATCCTAACCCAGCCAGCTCCGCTCCACAGAGCCGCCGGCCAGGTGCATTAGCAGGCATGCGGAGTCTGCAGACGCAAATGGCGGCGGCTACGGCTGCCACCATTTGTGTTCCTGTTTTTTTGCCGTGATAGGCTACGTAAATATTTACATAGCCTATCACAGCAAAAAAACAGGGGGAGCAAATGGCGGTGGCTATGGCAGCCGCCATTTGTGTTCCCTTTTTTTGCCGTGATAGGCTACGTAAATATTCACGTAGCCTATCACGGCCTCCACAGGGATGCAAATGGCGTTTTGACATTTGTAAGTATTTACGTAGCCTATCAAGGCAAAAATGGGGAAGCGAATGGGGAAGCAAAAATGGGGAAGCGAATTCCGCTCGCAAACATGAGCATGTATAATTCAAATAAATGAGAATGAAGAGGAAGTTTAAGTAAACCGAAAATTGGCAAGCCACTGTTAATTCTATCTACATTTCTATCTACATGTCTATCTACATGATGGCGGCCGCCATTCACAAAGCAGCGCGAACGGCACCAGGTAAGTGCTTCGTTTCGCGTGCCATTCGCGGGGTGGTGGGGCAGGGGTGGTTTGTTCCGCCACGGATTTGGGGGGGAAACACCGCCTCACTGAGATCCGGGGCGGAATCCTCTGACATCCCTAAGTGGCCATCACTGTGTCTTGTGGAAGTGAATTCCATAGTTCAACTGTGCACTGAGTGAAGAATTACTTCCTTTTATCTGTCCTGAATCTCCCACCAATCAGCTTATCTGTCTGAATCTCCCACCAGTCAGCTTCATGGGATGACCCTGGTTTTTAGTATTATGAGAGAGAGAGAGAGAGAGAGAGAGAGGAGGAGGAGGAAGAGGAGGAGGAGAAGGAGAAGAAGAAGAAGGAGAAGAAGAAGAAGAAGAAGGTCTCCCTATCCACATTTCCCCACCATGCATAGTTGTGTACACCTCTGTCATGTCTCCCCTTATTTGCCCTTTCTCTAAGCTAAACAATCCCAGCTGTTGTAACTTTTCTTCACAGGGGGATTGCTCCAGCCCCTTGATCATTTTAGCTGCCTTTTCCTGCACATTTTCCAACTCTATAATATCATTTTTTTAGGGATGTACGAAAGTCACTTACCTTGAACGAAATTTTATTCGCGGTGGGCGGGAGGTGCTCTGTCCCTCCCCCTGAAATTCTGATGGGGGGGAGGTGCTCCGTCCCTCCCCCCCCAAATTCTGGCTTGGGGGGAGGCGCTCCATCCCTCCACCCCCGAATCCTTGCCGGCTGGGATGCAAACGGCGGCGGCCATAGCCGCCGCCGTTTGCATCCCTGCAGTCAGCCGTGATAGGCTACGTAAATGTTTACGTAGCCTATCACGGCTGAGTAAAGCAAAAAACAAAAAAAACGCATGTTCACAAATGGCGGCGCCCATGGGCGCCGCCATTTGCGTTTCGTATTTTGGCACGTCTAGTCTACGTAAACATTTACATAGACTACGGCGAAAATGAGGGGAACACAAATAGCGTAGCGTCTCCTCTATTTGCGTTCCCCTTATTTATGCCGTAGTCTACATAAATGTTTACGTAGACTAGACATGCCAAAATAAGGAACGCAATTGGCGGCGCCCATGGGCACCGCCATTTGCATACGTGCGGGTTTTTTGTTTTTGTTTTACTCAACCGTGATAGGCTATGTAAACATTTACATAGCCTATCACGGTATTTTTTTAAAATCTAGCCGTGATAGGCTACGTAAATCTTTACGTAGCCTATCACATTTTTTTGGTTTTTTGTTTTTTTTTACTGGAAATGCTGGCGGCGGCAGCTGGTCGGAAGACCGGCTGCCGCTGAACCGCTGCTGGAGCTGCCGCCGCTAGGAGGATTCGCCCAAGGTAAGTCCCGTCCCGGGGGGGGGGCGGGGGGGCAGACCGTTTCGCCACCAATTTCGGGGGGCCAAATGTGCTGGCATTCGGCCTCCCTGAGATTCGTGGTGAAATTCTCTGACATCCCTACATTTTTTTAAGTATGGTGACCAGAACTGTACACAACATTCTAAGTGTGGTCGCACCATAGATTTGTATAAAGGGAATGTGATCTTGGCAGTTTTATTTTCAGTCCCTTTGCTATTTATGCCTAACATGGATAATTAAAGATTTAGGCTGAAATCATAAGTACACTTACCTGAAAGTAAATTCCACTGAACTCAATGAGGCTTACTTCTGAGTAGACATGTATAGGATAGCACTGTTAGTGCTAAGCCCATTCAAGTAAATGCAGCTTCACTTATGCAGGATGAGAGACCCAAATCAATCCCCAAAGCTGAGCAACTGAATGATGGATCTTGAGCTGAACCAGTAAATGAAACTGAAATTGATGCCCAGATCTGTTCCTTTAAAAAAAAAAACCCAATTAATAAAATTAATTAGTGCAGGTGCAGTAACAATAACCACTGCAAACAATGAGGTATTCATTCTTAATATGCTGGAAGCATAAACACCATCATGTCTAGGAAGTGAAAGAATCACTGAGGGTAAAACAAAAGGCATGGGGGTGGGGAGGAAGGATTATGCACCAAGCTGTTGACTTAACATATTTAATACTGCCAAGCATCTGAAGGTTAAATGAGAGCAATAGCAAAAAAGCAGAGCTAGAAAGGGGACAAAATAATATACACACATGGGAAGAAGCAGAAATGTAGATAGAATTAACAGTGGTTTGCCAATTTTTGGTTTACTTAAACTTCCTCTTCCTTCTCATTTATTTGAATTATACATGCTCATGTTTGCTAGTGGAAAGGGGGGGGGGAGAAATGATGAGACGACACAAATTGATTTGGGATAAAGCAGGGCCACATTTATTGACAGATTACAATCTGCGAAGAATGCACCGGCGGGCACATCGCCAAAAGACCAACATGTCAGGTAGAGTGAGGCATTCATCGTCTGGGGCGAGGCGTCCATCCTCGCCCACCAGTCGGACATACCCAGTTCTGGGCTGGGAGACCTTCCCCTGTCACCCCCCCCCCCTCAAGCCACAGAACCCAAGTGGGTGAGGAGGTAAGCCGTATCTCCTGACTGGGACCACAAAACCCAGAGCCGGAAGCCTCGGGCCTTACCAGTCACCTGAAACGGTGCCTACGAATGCTCACCTGTCCTCTCCCCCAGCGGAGAGCCCACCCAGAGCCACCATAGGAGGGCAACAAGCCTCTGCTTACTCGCTTTCCCCCCACCTGTGCAGTAAATACTCCCAAATGCCCCTTTGCAGATCGGCCAAAAAGACATCATTGCCTAGTTCGGTGAGGTGAACACCATCCTCCCTGTAGAGCATCCCCCGAGCAGGAGAAATGTCAGGGTGGGTGATGGTCCGGTCACCCTGTTTGATTAGAAAGTTCCCAGTCTCCCTGTTGACCTTCTTACGGGCCCTATCCATGGCGTAAGGATCCAAGCCATCCCTCCAAGCCACTCTGGGTAGCAGGTTGGACCAAGGAATGGTGATTCCCAGCCAGCAACACCGAATTAGCCGCAAGTCCTCCCAGGCTTGAAGAATCAGGGCCTTGCCTTTCAGGAGACCTAGATCATTCTCCCCTAAGTGCAGCACTAGAATCTGTGGGGGGACCTTCACCAGCCCTTGCTGGAATAACGTGGGCAGGAGTAGGGATGTATGAAAGTCACTTAACTTTTCGCAGCTTGGCTTCGCAGTGGGGGGGAGGTGCTTCGCTTCTCCCCCCGAAGTTCAGGCGAGGGGGGGAGGCATCCTGCCTCGCCTGGCCAAAATTCAGGCCGGGGGGGAGGCGCCCCGCCTCGCCCGGCCGAAATTCAGGCTGGGGAGAAGCGCCCCGTCTCCCCGGCCGCGAAACAAAAAGTGAAAAAACAAAACAAAATCCGTGATAGGCTACGTAATGATTAACGTAGCCTATCACGGCTAGATTTCCAAAGTCAGCCATGATAGGCTACGTTAATCGTCACGTAGCCTATCACGGGTGACTTTGGGGGAAAAAAAAGTGCGTACGCAAATGGCGGCGGCCCATGGGCGCTGCCATTTGCGTTCCTTGTTTTGGCACGTCTAGTCTACATAAAGATTTACGTAGACTACGGCGAAAATAAGGGCAACGCAAATAGCGTTCCCTTATTTTCGCCGTAGTCTACGTAAATCTTTACGTAGACTAGATGTGCCAAAATAAGGAACGCAAATGGCAGTGCCCATGGGCCGCCGTCATTTGCGTATGCGCTTTTTTTTTCCCCCCAAAGTCACCCATGATAGGCTATGTGATGATTAACGTAGCCTATCACAGCTGACTTTGGAAATCTAGCCATGATAGGCTACGTTAATCGTTACGTAGCCTATCACGGGGGTGTGTGTTTTTTTTTTACTTTTTCTTTCGCGGCCGGGGAGACAGGGCGCTTCTCCCTGGCCTGAATTTCGGCCGGGCGAGGCGGGGCGCCTCCCCCCCCGGGCTGAATTTCAGCCGGGCAAGGTGGGATGCCTCCCCCCCTTGCCTGAACTTCGGGGGGAGAAGCGAAGCGCCTCCCCCCCACCGCGAATCACCCCTGCGAAAAGGTAAGTGACTTTCGTACATCCCTAGGCAGGAGGCGCTCCCAACACATCCCGCATCTGCCCAACCACTCAATGGTGGCATAGCAGCTGAGCCCTAGCTGGGATCTGCAGCTGGAGGAGGTCCTCTGACCAGCTCAGAAAACCATACTGTGCCCGCAGATGAGCACCTTCAGTGGTTCACTTGCGCTCCAGCCATCTAGAAGAACAAGCAAAAACAATGAATGGAAATGTCCTCCCAGGCTAAAGGCCTAGCAGTGGCCTCACGTATGCCCGATATGCCTTGGAGCGCCACCTGCTGACCTACTGCACTTTGTCTGATGTGAACCCCAGAGACACAGCAGAGGAGGTGGCCCCAATCCAGAAGGAATGTGTGCCAAAGCGAAGAGCACCCAAACCCAACGCCTTTAATGCTCGCTGTGTGACTGCCCAGAATTGCTATTTGGTTAAAGGAGAGGAGTCGCTATGGCAAAAAAGGGGGCCGGGCAGGTTTCCCCAAACCTTCAGAAAGTCCCTCAATGCTGTGACCGGGCAGAGATCTGGCACGGGGGCTGGAAACAGGGACACACTGACGCCCCTCACCGCCTGAACAGTCTTGGACTTCCTAAGCTGAATAAGGGCCCCCTGCTGAGAAACCTGTAAGTCATTAAACTGCAAGGCTCGTCCCGACAGGTCGCCCCTAGCAGACACCACCAACTCCGATATCCTGAATGCCCCAAAGAATGCTGTAAGAGCTGCAGCATGAAACAAAGTGGCTTCATGAGAAGATTTGCACAAGGAAGGCCACAGATCCCGCAAACCCAGCAATATGTCTGGTGACAGAGGGTGTCTAGGGTCAGGAGGCACCGAGGACCCCCTGGACCAGCCCTGAAGCATCCGCTGGACACATAAGTCCACAGTGTTGTCTGCCACACCCCTGATTTTAGACCAGAAGGCAAGCGCAGCAAGCCTCCCCCCGATGGTCTGGGCTGCTAGACCCCACCTGTGGGCATCCATGCAAAACTGCAGTAGGTGATCAACTGGTATTGGCCAGCACTGTGGAAGATGTGCAGCCACCCGGAATGAAAAGAACTCCCTACCTGACCTGGTGTAAGCTGCTCTCGTGCTGGGGGCTAAGGACTGCAGGATGGCCTATTCTGCCTCTTCCAGCCAACTTCCCACAGAGCAGCTGGCATGGTGTCTGGAATAGCACATGCCCAAGGAGCCAGTTCTTGGAAATGTTGCACCTGGTTTCGTGACAATGCATCAGCCAAGGCATTATCCATGCCGGGAATGTGTCATCCACAGAATAAAATATTAAAACGGAGGCACTGCAGAGTGAAAGCCTGAAGCAAGGCCATGACCCTATTATTGCGCAGTGACAAAGAATTAATGACCTGGACAGTGGCTTGGTTGTCGCACCAGAAATGCACAACAGAATTAGCAAGCTGGGCCACCCACAGGTGCGCAGCAACATATATCGGAAAGAGCTCTAAGAAGGTAAGGTCTTTTCCCACACCTAGCGCAAACCACTCCGCTGGCCAACATGCGTGGCACCATCGGTCCTGAAACACAACCCCAAAGCCTACGGCCCCAGATGAATCGGAATGTATCTGTAGTTCTGCTTCCAAAAGTAACTCCTTCCTCCAGAAGGAAACACCATTGAATGTGTTAAGGAAATGCAGCCAAACAAAAAGATCCTCTTTCATGGCTGATGATACCCAAATGCGGTGGTGCAGCAAGCGTAGGCCCCGCATGGCAGTACAAAGGCATCTAAGGAAGGCCCTGCCAGGGGCTACTACCCGACAGGCAAAATTAAGATGCCCAACTACTTCCTGCAATGCCAACAGCGTGACTTTCTTAGAATGAAGTATGTGCAGAATCCTGTCCTTTAGGGCCTGTAGTTTGTCAGCCGGGAGCCTACAGAGCTGATTCACAGAGTCTAATTCTATGCCCCAAAACTTAATAATGGGGGAATGGCCCTTGGTCTTATCCTCCACCAAAGGTACACCCAGCTCATTTGCAAGGGCGTAAAATTCCCACGTTAGCCACGCGCACTGTGGGGTGCCAGGGGAACCCACAAATAGGATGTCGTCAAGGTAGTGCACGACGCTATGGGACCCAGTTTTATAGGGATGGACAAAAGTCCCTTACCTGGTCCCGCAGCTTTTTTTTTGGGGGGAGGCACTCCGTTTCTCCCCCCGAAATTCTTGGCGGGTGGGGAGGCGTCCCGTCCCTCCCTGCCGAAATTCTGGCCGAGGGGGAGGCGCCCCATCCCTCCCCACCAAAATTCTGGCTGGGGGAGAGCGCCCCGCCTCTCTGGCCGCGAAAGAAAAAAGTAAAGTAAAAAAAAACGTGATAGGCTACGTAAAGATTTACATAGCCTATCACGGCTAGATTTTCAAAGTCAGCCGTGATAGGCTACGTAAATCTTTACGTAGCCTATAGGGATGGCGGAGAATTTCTCCCCGAAACTTCGGGGGGCCGAGCGCCAACGTGTTCGGCCCCCCGAACAAGTTTCGGGGAGAAATTCTCTGCACCCCCCCGCCCCCCGCACCCCCCCCGGGACGGGACTTACCTTTGCCGAATGTCCCTCCCGGCGGCGGGTCCGGCCGGCGGTTCGTCGAGTCTTCGTCAGGGGCGGCAGCCGATCTTTCGACTGGCTGCCGCCGCCGCCATTGCAATGAAAGAAAAAAAAACAACCCCCCCCCCGTGATAGGCTACGTGACGATTAACGTAGCCTATCACGGCTAGATTTGCAAAGTCAGCCGTGATAGACTACGTAAATCGTCACGTAGCCTATCACGGGTGACTTAAAAAAAAAAAAAAAACGCGTACGGATAATGGCGGCCCCCATAGGGAGCCGCCATTCCCGTTCCTTATTTGGTCGCTGTAGTCTACGTAAAGATTTACGTAGACTACAGCGACCAAATAAGGAACGGGAATGGCGGCTCCCTATGGGGGCCGCCATTATCCGTACGCGCTTTTTTTATTTTTTTTAAAGTCACCTGTGATAGGCTACGTGACGATTTACGTAGCCTATCATGGCTGACTTTGCCGATCTAGCCATGATAGGCTACGTTAATCATCACGTAGCCTATCACGGGGGCGTTTGTTTTTTTTTTACTTTTTAGTTCGCGGCCGGGCGAGGCGAGGCGCCTCCTCTCCAGCCTGAATTTCGGCCGGGCGAGGCGGGAAGCCTCCCCCCCGGCCTGAACTTCGCGGGGGGAGCAGCAAAGCGCCTCCCTCCAACCGCAAAAAGCTTCGAGGACAGGTAAGGGACTTTCGTGCACCCCTACCAGTGCCCTCCTGGAGGAAAAACATAAAGCAGCTGGTGACCCACTGCGGGTAGCAGCGAATGGACAGCCGATGGGGGTTGGCAAGCCCAGGGGATGGAAAGACTTTCCCTTCCCTCCCTTTACTAAAGGCTACCCGGAAGCGCCAGGAAGCCACACAGAGACCCCACCCGCACAAAACTGGCCCAGCTATGCTGCGGGCAAATGCAGCTCCTAGGGACGCTCAGCACCGGCGAGGTAAAACACCCCTTGGGAGGAAGAAAGTGCAAAAGGGGCAGGCAGGGAACAAAAGACTCCCCCCCCCCCGAAACAGCTGAGGAGGGCTGGAGCCCTGCGTAAACCAGCGAGTCAAGAGAAAGGGCAGGAGGCGAGGGGGAAGCCTTGCACTTGTGCCGCGGGGGAGAGGGGAGCAAACCACACTGCTGAGGACGCTGCTGCTGAGAGGAGGAGCTGCCTCATCCCTTGGATGCCGCTGCTGCTGTGCGCCGCCACCACCGCCACCGAAAGTTGGTCTGGTGAGTAGGTCGAGGACCAAGGATGCCACCGCCGCTGAAGAAGAAGAAGGCATGAATTATTCCAGCTTGAATGGCTGGAATGAAGAGGCGGCTGGGGCAGCACAGCCTAAATAGCACCCAAGACCAGCTCAATGGCCTTCACCCTTGTCCCATCCTCCCCCCCCGCAACAGCACCCCCCCCCCCGCAGCCAAGCAAGCCGGGCGCCGGGTAAGGGCACTTCTGCTAGCTTCAGGAATATCTTTGGGTCACATGCGTGGTCTTGCCTACGATTAACTATCTGGATCAATCTCAACGCACACACCCTTCTTTTCTTTTCAGAAGAAGAAGTGTACCTGAGATGAAGTACACCATTCTCACTAATACAGTGTACTCTGCTTCACCCTTACTAGTTCATCCTCACCTCTGACCTGAGCAAACTAGGGATGTTGGAGAACTCTGCAATGGAATCAAATGAATTTGGATTTCTGTGAATCCGACCCACAGGTCCTGCAGCAGACCTGCTTTTCCCAAGTCGCATGGATTCCATAGCTTTGCGGACTGGTTTTTTAAAAACTTTCTGGAATTTTACGCAAATTTAGTTGTAGAAAAATATGTGAAATAAATAATAATAAAACAAACATTGGCCCCAAATGCACATTTTCCCCATAGGCTAAAGCATGAAAATGTGCAGGGGGGGCAGGCTTTGTGCATTAAGGGGGTTGCATATTTTCACCAGTGTGAATTTGAGCAAGTGCTTATTTGTGCAAATTTGGGCAATTAGAAAAAATCTGATTCCTCCCATGAGCGGACAATGGGATGAAAGGCACCTGACAATCTATAAAACACAGATAGAATGGATTGTACAAAGTCCATTCATCCCTAGCAGACACAGAATCTTTTCTGCACATCATCCACCCTGCATATCCATGACAGCAAGATGATGTCCTGGATGAAACCAGTGTATTCTTATTAAGAACATAAGAAGTGTGATGCTGGATCACACGAAGGGCCCATCTAATCCAGCATTCTTTTCACAAAGCAGCCAACCAGCTGCCCACAGGAAACCTACAAGAAGGACATGAGTGCAGCATCACCCACCCAGCCATGTTCCCCAGCAACTGGTACACATAGGCATACTGCCTCTCGTACTGGAGGTGGAATGTAGCGATCAGGACTAGTAGCCATTAGGGATGGCGGAGAATTCCGACAAGGATTTCAGTGAGGCTGAATGCACTGGCATTCGGCCCCCCAAAACCCGTGGCGGAACGGCCTCCCATCCCCGCCCCCCCCACAGAATCCCTCCAGGTAGGGATGTACGAAAGTCACTTACCTTTCACGGATTATGTTGATGGTGGGGGGAGAGGCGCTCCGTCCTTCACCCTGGAATCATGGATGGGGGGATGGCGCTCCATTCCTCCCCCCCCTGGAATCCTGGCTGGCCGGCTGTGCTCCGCAAGGATTCTGCGGAGCCGCTGGCCAGCTCCGCCAGCAGCCGGACATCTGGCCACTGGGTAGCAGGGATGCAAATGGTGGCAGCCGTAGCTGCCGCCGTTTGCGTCCCTGCAGTCAGCCGTGATAGGCTACGTAAATGTTTACGTAGCCTATCAGGGCTGACTTAAAACAAAAACAACAACAATGCACGTACGCAAATGGCGGCGGTCACAGCCACCACCATTTGCATTCCTTATTTTGGCACGTCTTAGTCTACGTCAAGATTTACGTAGACTAAGACGGCGAAATAAGGGGAATGCAAATAGTGTAGGGGACGCTACGCTATTTGCGTTCCCCTTATTTTCGCCATCTTAGTCTACGTAAATCTTGATGTAGACTAAGACGTGCCAAAATAAGGAACGGAAATGGCAGTGGTCATGGCCGCCGCCATTTGTGTACACGTGTTGTTATTGTTTTTATTTTAAGTCAGCCGTGATAGGCTACGTAAACATTTACGTAGCCTATCACGGGTTTTTTTTTAAACCTAGCCGTGATAGGCTACGTAAATCTTTACGTAGCCTATCACGCCTTTTTTTTTAAAACTGGAAATGGAGGCGGTGGCAGCCGATCGGAAGACCGGCCACCTCCACCGCCGCCTCCGCCGCCTCCAGAAAGATCCGCCCCAGGTAAGTCTTGTCCCGGGGGGGCGGGGGGGGGGAGACCGTTCCGCCACCAATTTCGGGGGGCCGAATGCGCTGGCATTCGGCCTCCCCGAGATCCGTGCTGGAATTCTCTGACATCCCTACCTCCAGGACGAAGCTTACCTGGGGCAGATGTTCCAGCGGCGGCGGCTCTGGCGGCGGCAGCTGGTCTCTCCGACGGCTGGTGAGGACTCAAATGGCAGCTGCCATAGCGACTGCCATTTGCATCTGGCCAGGCTGCTGTGATAGGCTACGTAAGTATTTACGTAGCCTATCACAGCAAAGGCAGCCATGTAAATGGTGGCCACCATGACATTTGCGTAGCTGCCTTTGCAGTGATAGGCTACTTAAATTCTTACGTAGCCTATCACGGAAAGAGCAGCGGTGCTAACAGCTTAGTGGCCGCCATTTATGCCCCTGCCCTTTGCCGTGATAGGCTACGTAAAGACTTACGTAGCCTATCACAGCAGCCTGGCTGGACGAAAATGGTGGCTGCTACGGTGGCCGCCATTTGCATCTGCACCAGCCGGCCGTGGCCGGAACTCCGGCCGCGGAGGGCCCTGGCCGGCAGCTCCGCAGAGCAGCTGTGGAGCAGAGCCGGCCCAGGGAGGATTCTGGGGGGAGGGACGGAGCACCTCTCCCCCCACCACGAATCCAAGCTGCAAAAAGGTAAATGACTTTCGTACATCCCTAGTAGCCATTGATTCTAAGCCATTGGTTCTAAGGGAAGCAAAAGCCGAGTGTACTCAAACGCATACCCTGGATTTTAGGAAAGCTGATTTTAATAAACTCAGAACAATGATCAGTAAGGTCCCATGGCAAACAATGCTAGCGAGAAAAGGAGTCCAAGATGGGTGCGAACTTTTAAAAAAGGAAATTCTCAAGGCACAATCACAAACAATTCCAACAAGAAGAAAAGGTGGAAGACAACAGAAGAAGCCAATGTGGCTTCACAAAAAGCTTAGGGATGACCTGAAAACAAAAAAGGACACATATAGGAAGTGGAAAGAAGGCCAAGTAACAAAGGAAGAGTACAGGCAGGTAGCACAGAATTGCAGGGATGGCGTCAGGAAGGCTAAAGCGGAGAACGAGGTGAGGTTAGCGAGGGATGCTAAAAACAACAAAAAGGCTTTCTTCAGCTACGTGCATAGTAAAAGGCAGAGGAAAGAAATGGTTGTTCAGCTATTAAATAAGGATGGCAAAATGATAACAGATGACAAAGAAAAGGCAGAGGTGCTCAATTCCTACTTTGGCTCAGTCTTCTCCCAAAAGAGGGTCTATGACCCCCCTGGCAAAGGCGAAGTACAGGCTGAAGGGGCAGGATTGCAGCTTGAGATCGACAGGCATATGGTCAAGGAACACCTCATTACTTTGAATGAGTTCAAATCTCCAGGGCCAGATGAACTGCATCCTAGAGTAATAAAGGAACTGGCAGAAGAACTCTCAGAACCGCTGTCTATTCTCTTTGAGAAATCATGGAGGACCGGGGAAGTGCCAGATGACTGGAGGAGGGCTAACGTTGTCCCTATCTTCAAAAAGGGTAAAAAGGAGGAACCTGGGAACTACAGACCAGTCAGTCTGACATCAATCCCTGGGAAAATTCTGGAGCAGATCATAAAGCAATCCATCTGGAAGCACCTTGACAACAATGCCGTGATTACTCGAAGCCAACATGGATTTGTCAAAAACAAGTCCTGCCAGACAAATCTGATCTCATTTTTTGATCAAGTCACCTCCCTTGTAGACCGTGGGAATGCTGTAGACATCATATACCTCGACTTCAGCAAAGCTTTCGACAAAGTGCCCCATGATATCCTGATGAGCAAACTTGCTCGAAGTGGGCTAGATGAAACAATGATCATGTGGATCCACAGTTGGCTACAGAATCGGACTCAAAGAGTGCTTATCAATGGGACCTTCTCAAGCTGGAGAGAGGTAACGAGTGGGGTACCGCAGGGCTCAGTCCTGGGCCCAGTGCTCTTCAACATTTTTATGAATGACTTGGAGGAGGAGGTGCAGGGAATGCTGATCAAATTTGCAGATGACACAAAATTGGGAGGGATAGCTAATACTTTGGAAGACAGAAACAAAATTCAAAGTGATCTGGATAGACTGGAGCGCTGGGCAGAAAACAACAGAATGGCATTTAATAGGGACAAATGCCAAGTTCTGCACCTAGGAAAAAGAAACCAAATGCACAGTTACAAGATGGGGGATACGTGGCTCAACCACACTACGAGCGAGAAGGATCTTGGAATTGTCGTCGATCACAAGCTGAATATGAGCCAACAATGTGATGTGGCTGCAAAAAAGGCAAATGCTATTTTGGGCTGCATTAATAGAAGCATCGCTTCCAAATCCCGGGAAGTACTAGTTCCCCTCTACTCAGCACTGGTTAGGCCTCATCTGGAGTACTGTGTCCAGTTCTGGGCACCACACTTTAAGAAGGATGCAGACAAGCTGGAGAGGGTTCAAAGGAGGGCAACAAAGATGATCAGGGGACTGGAAACAAAGCCCTATGAAGAGAGACTGAAAGAACTGGGCATGTTTAGCCTTGAGAAGAGAAGACTGAGGGGAGATATGATAGCACTCTTCAAGTACTTGAAAGGTTGTCACAGAGAAGAAGGCCAGGATCTCTTCTTGATCATCCCAGAGTGCAGGACACGGAATAATGGGCTCAAGTTACAGGAAGCCAGATTCCGGCTGAACATCAGGAAAAACTTCCTGAGTGTCAGAGCAATACGGCAATGGAACCAATTACCTGGGGAAGTGGTGGGCTCTCCCACACTGGAGGCCTTTAAGACGAGGCTGGACAGCCATTTGTCAGGGATGCTCTGACTTGGATTCCTGCATTGAGCAGGGGGTTGGACTCGATGGCCTTGTAGGCCCCTTCCAACCCTACTATTCTATGATTCTATGATAGCCTCCTCCTCGAAGAATTTATCTAGCCCCTTTTTAAAGCCATCCAAATTGGTGGATGTAACCACTAGAGCTGTCTGCAAAGGGCCTCTCAAAATTCTCCAGCCTTTTTTTTAGGGGCGGACGAAAGTCACTTACCTGTCCTCGAAGCTTGTTCACGGTGGGGGGGAGGCGCTTCGCTGCTCCTCCCGTGAAGTTCAGGCTGGGGGGGAAGGCTTCCCGCCCCGCCCGGCTGAAATTCAGGCCGGAGGGGAGGCTTCCCGCCTCGCCCGGCTGAAATTCAGGCCGGGGAGGAGGGGCCTCGCCTCGCCCGGCTGCGAAATCAATTAAAAAAAAAAAAACGCCCCCGTGATAGGCTACGTGACGATTAACGTAGCCTAGCACAGCTAGATTTGCAAAGTCAGCCGTGATAGGCTACGTAAATCGTCACGTAGCCTATCACGGGTGACTTTAAAAAAAAAAAAGCGCGTACACAAATGGCGGCCCCCATAGGGAGCCGCCATTCGCGTTCCTTATTTGGTCGCTGTAGTCTACGTAAAGATTTACGTAGACTACGGCAAAAATAAGGGCAATGCAAATAGCGTTGCCCTTATTTTCGCCGTAGTCTACGTAAATCTTTATGTAGACTACAGCGACCAAATACGGAACAGGAATGGCGGCTCCCTATGGGGGCCGCCATTATCCGTACGCGTTTTTTTTTTTTTTAAGTCACCCATGATAGGCTACGTGACGATTTACGTAGCCTATCACGGCTGACTTTGCAAATCTAGCTGTGCTAGGCTACGTTAATCGTCACGTAGCCTATCACGGGGGCGTGTTTTTTTTTTTTCTTTTATTGCAATGGCGGCGGCGGCAGCCGGTCGAAAGAGCGGCTGCCACTCCCGCCCTGGACGAAGACCCGCCGAACCGCCGGCCGGACCCGCCGCCAGGAGGGACATTCGACAAAGGTAAGTCCCGTCCCGGGGGGGGTGCGGGGTGCGGGGGGGTGCGGAGAATTTCTCCCCGAAACTTGTTCGGGGGGCCGAACACCTTGGCGCTCGGCCCCCCGAAGTTTCGGGGAGAAATTCTCCGCCATCCCTACTTTTTTTGTGTGCTGAGAAATTGGGGGACAATTTCACCAAATTTCTCCTAGGTGAGGAAACATTCTCCAACAGTTTCTCACAGATAAGGCTCACTATTGGCAGGGGTTGTTGCACAGGTTCTTTCTTTTTTTCCTAAGGGTTTTTTGTTTTGTTTTGTTTATTGCACTGCCCTTGAAACTGGCAACAGCATCAAAGATGTTGAGGCTTCCACTTTTCTGAGGCAGAATTTTGAATTTATTTTGGTGGTATTTTTGAGTAGGGATGTACGAAAGTCACTTACCTGTTTGCGGATTATGTTGACGGTGGGGGGAGAGGCTTTCTGTCCCTCCCCCCAGAATCCTCGCTGGGGGGAGGCACTCCATTCCTCCCCCCCGGAATCCTCCACAGCCGGCTGTGCTCCACGGCAGCTCCACGGAGCAGCCGGCCAGGCCCAGCCAGGCCAGAGCCATCCGCAGCCAGATTTCCAGCCGCGGAGGGCTCTGGGTTAAAAAAAAAAAAAAAACCGCGTACGCAAATGGCGGTGGCTACGGCCACCGCCATTTGCATTCCTTATTTTTGCCCTCTTAATCAACGTAAATATTTACGTAGACTATGACGGCGAAAATCAAGGGGAATGCAAATAGCGTAGGGGGCACTATTTGCGTCCCTTTTTGATTTGCCGTTTTAGCCTACGTAAATATTTACGTAGGCTAAAACGGGGAATCAAAAAGGGACGCAAATAGCGCCCGCTACGCTATTTGCATTCCCCTTGATTTTCGCCATCATAGTCTACATAAATATTTACGTAGATTAAGACGGCAAAAATAAGGAACGCAAATGGCGGCGGCCGTAGCCACCGCCATTTGCGTAAGCGTTTTTTTTTAAAAAAACCCACCCAGCCATGATAGGCTACGTAAAGATTTACGTAGCCTATCACATCTTTCTTTTTCTTTCTTTCTTTTTTTTTTTTACAAGACTGCAAATGGCGGAGGCAGCAGCCGGTTGGAAGACCGGCCGCCACAGCCGCCACCGCCCAGAAGTTCCACCCCAGGTGAATCTCGTCCTGGGGGGGGGATCCGCTGGGGGGCGGGGGGGGCAGGCCATTCCGCCACGGAGTTTGGGATCGAACTCACCATGATCCGTGGCGGAATTCTCTGCCATCCCTATTTTTGAGCTTGCTTAATCACTGCAAGGTGGCCAAGGTTGCTGTATGTGTTTTCTGTACATCTCTCCATTGCTCTGCATCCTCCCAGGCCACCTGCACTTCCTGAACTGAAAAAAGCCCCATGGGAAGAATTGCCTCATGATGCCTTCCTCATGATGGCTTTACCTGAAGTGCAGGAAGCTGAGGAAGCTACAGGTTGCCACAGAGATCATGACAGACAGGACACTCATGCACACTCCTCAACCACCCGATAAGTAATGTAAGCACAACAATCCCAATGCCAACCCATTTCTCTGAAACTTCTCCTCCTTTGAATTTCTTTTCAAAAGCAATTTCTTTTCTATCAAATTGAGAATGGTTGAAAAAAAGTTGGAGAAATTTTTGGCACAGCACTAATCACCACATCTTGTGGTAGCAAATCCCATAGTTTAACTCTGCGCTGTGTGAAGAGGTCCTTCCTTTTATCTGTCCTGAATATCTCACCAATTGGCTTCATGGGATGACCTCAGATTCTAATTTTATGAGAGAGGGAGAAAAATGTCTCCCTATCCACATTCTCCACACCACACATAATTTTGCACACCTCTACCATGTCTTCTATCAGTTCTTGTTGTTGTTGTTGTTGTATGCTGCCTTTTGTAAGGTAGGGTAGAAATAAAAACAAACAAGTAAATAGATATTCACATGAATTAGGCCTGACTTTTTCTGAGGTTGTTGAGTGTCACAGACTCTTCTGTGAGGGAGAAAGGGAAGCAGCAAGCAGGGCCACTGTCTGCTCTGCTGAGAAAGCAGATCCATGAGGCTCCTTCAGCTGTCACTTGGCAGCTGCCATTCCATCAGGTTGCACTGAGGGAGAGACATAAAGCAGAGCCTAACTCCATCCTCTCAGCCATGAGACCAGCAGCCTCTGGCTCCTCTGCTCCTTGAAATGTTTCTATCCTAGCTGATCATTTTAAGAACTTGATAACTAAGAACTGGTGCCTGAGATTATTTCCACCCCCCACCTTTCCTTCCTTAGTCCCAATCCCTTCTCCTTTTGTGTCATGTCTTTTAAATTGTAAGCCTTAGGGCAGGGAATGTCTTATTAGTGGTCTTTGAAAGTTACTCTGGGAGCCCTTTATGATGGAAGAACAGGGCAAAAAATTGCCTCAGATAAAGAAATATATAATTTAGGGATGTCAGAGAATTTCGCCACGGATCTCAGGGAGGCCAAATGCCAGCGCATTCGGCCCCCCATAATCGGTGGTGGAACGGCCTGCCACCCCCCGCCCCCCCGGGATGAGACTTACCTTGGGCGGATCTTCCTGGCGGCGGCGGCTCCGGCAGCGGCTCTGGAGGCGGGGCAGTGGCGGCGGCGGCTGGTCTTCCTACCGTCTGCCACTGCCGCCACCGCCATTTCCAGTTTAAAAAAAAAAAAAGTGATAGGCTACGTAAAGATTTACATAGCCTATCATGGCTAGGTTTTAAAAAAAACACCGTGATAGGCTACGTAAATGTTTATGTAGCCTATCATGGCTGACTTTAAAAAAACAAACAAGCACGCGCATACGCAAATGGCGGCAGCCATGGCCGCCACCATTTGCGTTCCTTATTTTGGCATGTCTTAGTCTACGTAAACATTTACGTAGACTAAGACGTGCCAAAATAAGGAATGCAAATGGCGGCGGCCATGGCCGCAGCCATTTGCGTACGCATGTTGTTGTTGGTTTTTTTGCTCAGCCGTGATAGGCTACATAAACATTTATGTAGCCTATCACAGCTGACTGCAGGGATGCAAACGGCGGCGGCTACAGCTGCTGCCATTTGCAGACCCGGCTGGCCAGGATTCGCTGCGGGAGGGACAGGGCGCCTCCCCCCCCAGCCAGAATTTCGGGGGGGAGGGATGGAGCCCCTCCCCCCCACCGCGAATCAATTTTGTCATAAGGTAAGTGACTTTCATACATCCCTAATATAATTCTGTAAGTCAGTGTTTAGAGAGCAAATACCCTCCAAAAGACCAAGTGGATTAGAATTAATGATCAGCAGAGGAAGCCCTAAATCAAGCAGAGAACTTTGCCACTTCCCATTTATTTTACTTGCTTTTCATTTAAGAAGTTTGACTTGTGTGTTCCTCATTTGAAACATACCAGAAGACTCCCCTTTTGTCTCCGTCTCACTCCAGCTCAGGCCTTTACAATTCAACGCTCTCCTTATGCTCTCCATTGAGAAGGTGAGGGGTCTTGCTGGATCCTCCACTCTAATTTCTTTTGCTCCCTTCTCTATAAATCTTCCTGTCTCCATTTCACATAATGAATGTGTCCTTACATTGACTTTCCCTCTGCTGATGTTCTTCTTCACCCCCTAAGTAATCTCCCTAAGCTATGCCAATCTCCTCTGCTATGATCATCCAAATAACAACAGCAACAACAACAACAATCTGTTGCAGAGTCTAGAAAGAAAGAACACCATAAAATCCCTGCAATTCCTTCTCCTCTAGGACTGGAATGCCCCATTATGGCAACAGGTGGTTGTTGCTGCAAAAGACACCCCCTCTCACCCAAAATGTAAAGCAATACCAGCTCAGTTTGTCTTGCTCTCCTCTGTAATATCAGTCTATCAATTGCTGTATTTGTACAGAGTGGCCCAAAAGTAGGTATACAGTTGTTCAGAATGTTGATGGGAGGGGGAGAGAATGTGTGAGTAGAAGATGTGTGTGTGGAGTCAGAATGACAGTTGGAAAGAGTGAGTGACAGGGAGTGACAGTTAAATCAGTTAAGTGTAGAGAGTGAGGGGAGTGAGGCCCTTAAGTTGTTTAATTTTTTTAGCTAATACAGTTGTTTAGTTGTGTGTTTTTTTAACTGATATAATGAATGACAGCAGCGAACTTGAGTCAAGAACAAAGAAAGTGGATTCTAAAGCAGTACTGGAAGACTGAAAATTCTCTCCCCCTCCCATCAACATTGTGAACAATTGTATACCTACTTTTGGGCCACTCTGTATACCCTTTTCCTGCTCAAAGCGGTTCACAACAAAGCATCATGAAACAAAGCATTATGAAAGCATTATCCTATAATGCTAGTGTATAACTATAGATGTATTGGTAATATATATATATATAGCAGCACTTATCCCTTAATGCAGGGGTGGTCAACTTGTGGCCCTCCAGATGTTTTGGCCTACAAGTTTTGGCCTACACCATCCAAATTGGTGGCCATCGCTACATCTTGTGGAAGTGAATTCTGTAGTTCGGCTATGTGCTGTGTGAAGAAGCCTTAAGGAATAGATATACTGAGCCTTGGTCCACATCGTTGGCTGCCACTCATAGATACATATGAGAATATCCACAGGAGGTTCCCAGAGTGGCTTACATGGATTCAGTAAAAGCAGTAAAGACAGTCCTCGCCCACAGACTTACTATTTAAAAACACAGCACAGAAAAGGGAGAAGTGATAGGGAGGGAAGAGGGGAGGGAAATGCATAAAGGTGCAATCCTATGCCTGTTTAGACAGAAAAATGTTCTACAGCTCCCAGCATTCCCCAGTTGGGGCATGCTGGGAGTTGTGGGACATTTTTCTGTCTAAACAGGCACAGGATTGCACCCTATGTGGACTTTCAGCAGGGCTGGTGGAATGTCCTGCTTCCCACATGTCATCCTCCTCTACTTCAGCCTGCTGCAGACAGTTGACCATGGTGATGTCACAGCGCAGGTGGATATTAAGGACATGGAAAGCTCAATATGGGGATACTGTTTCAAGAAGCTTCCATGTGTCATCTGCATCAGGTAGGTTGTTTTTCTGGCTTAATGTTTGCATGAAAACCATATCGACTTCCTTGGGCTGCACATAGGCTGATTCTAGCTTGTGATCATCAGGAAGAATACAAACACAGCTGTGGAGGCTGGTGGCTCTGATTTTGGTGGGGCTGTGATTCCATTTGGGGTTTTACTCAGAACCAGCCAGAATGCTAAAGGAGCTATCCAAGGTGCTGAACCCTATCTCAAAATGGCTTCAGCACCTTGGATAGCACATTTAGAGTTCTGGCTGGTTCCGATTGAAACCCAGAATGGAATGACAGCCTCACTGAAATCAGAGCCACCAGCCTCCACTGAAATACACTCAGGCTTTCCTGAATGTTACAGTCTAAATTAGTTCTTCTTAAGGAGACGGGGGGTGGATATTTAGTGTGTGTGACTCAGCTCTATATCAAAAACTAGTCTCACATGCCTGTCCTAAAGCCCAGTGCAGTCCTCGATAGCAGCGTCCCCCAATCTGATGTGTTCCAGATGTGTTGGATTACAACTGCCATGGAGGGAATTGTCATCCAGCACATCTGGAGGGCACCAAGTTGGAGGAGGCTGGTGTACATCTTGACTCAGAACTAAGCCCCACTATATTTATTGGGCTTACTCCAAGGATATATTTTTTTGTGAACCACCCAGAGAGCTTCAGCAATTGGGCAGTATAGAAATGAAATAAATAAATAAATATAGGCTGCCATCACAGCGTGACTTATTACGCAAAACAGCATATGATCACACTGTTACTTTCACATCGGTCCTACTGATTTCAATAAAATGTTCTTCCTGGAAAAAGAAGACAGAATCATAGAAGCATGGAGTTGAAAATGACCTTGGAGGTCATCTAGTCTATCCTAAGCTACCCTGCTCAGTACAGGATCTTCAGTGCAGGATGCGACTACGGCATCCCTGACCGATGCCACTCCAGCTTCTGTTTAAATATTGGCAGTGAAGGAGAACCCGACACCTTCCAAGGAAGCCTATTCCATTCAAACAGCTCTTACCATTAGGAACTTTGCTGCCTATCAAGCAAGCAAGCAAGCAGTAGCCATGATAAGAAAGAGAATGAAGAGCAATAGCAGCTGATGAGAAGGTAGACTCACTGAGAGAGGGGGCCCATTTTGGGTGTCTTGCCCAAGGGCCCCCCAAAAGCTGGGATTAGTACTACCTCTGGTGGGCCTCATCCCACACTAGTGGGGCTACTCCTTTGTGGGTGCATCATGAAGGACTTCGCTGCATTGGGTGCTGCGAGCTGCCATTTTAATTTCCCACACTGTCCCGGGGTTGCTCGATGTCAGGGGCTTTGTGGGAAATTAAAGCTGGGCTCCTGGATTCAGATGGCCAGCACTGATCAGAACTCTGGAAAAAGTTCTGTGGCATGAAGCAGCTTCTACACGGCAGTGACAATGGGTGAATCAGGCCATGGGAAGAGAAATAAATACTTAAAAAAAATGCAGCTGTAAAAAAAATATAGAAATCACATGGCAATTAGCACCTTTCATATCATTGCCGCTCTTCTCTGATGCCTTGCAGCTGTAACAGCCAGTTAATGTGCCACAAGAGAGATTTTTCCTTGGTTTCTCTCATCTTCTGGTTAGGCTATGGAATGTTTATGATTTTGTAGGTCACTTCAATGTTATTGTCTGGTTTCTTTCAAGTAATTCACACTTTGAACAAAACAATACCCACACACAGAGAGATGCATTTCTTACTTCCCACATTTCCCCCTCTTCTTTTTATTTCCTTTTATTCCCCAGTCAGACATTTGTGCTTCTCTCAACATTTAATTATTTGGGGATGAGGAGGGACATGATTTAAATCAGAGTATTTTATTCATTTCTTTTGCCATATATACAGGGTGGCAGTGGGTGGGCAGGAACAAGGCAATCATTAACAGTGCAGACCTATAGCTGCCAGCTTAGAAGTAAGTCCCACTGAATTCAGTGGGACTTACTCCCATTTAAAGGTGTAGGTCAATCCTATACACACTTAGCTGGGAGTAAGCCTGATTGAACTCAGTGGGACTTTCTGCTGTTAATTTGAAAAGCATTGGCGTCAGGCTCAATTGCATGTGAAACCATACCTGGTCATTTGATTCCATGGGAGGAAAACCATTGCTGTCACTGTGGTGAGTTCTCCACTCATCATGCCTCACACAGTACACAGTTCAACTATGAAATTTGCTACCACAAGATGTGGTACCACAAGATTTGCTACCACAAGATGGCCACCAATCTGGATGGCTTTAAAAAGGGAGTTAGACATATACATGGAGGAGAAGGCTATCAATGGCCACGAGTCATGATTGCTATATGATACCTCCAGTATCAGAGGCAGTAAGCCTATGTACACCAGTTGCTGGGGACCATGGGAGGGAGGGTGCTGTTGCACTCATGTCTTGCTTGTGGGTTTCCGTGGGCAAGTGGTTGGGCACTGTGTGAACAGAATGCTGGACTAGATGGACCCTTGGTCTGATGCAGCGTGGTTCTCCTTATGTTCTTATATCCTCACAGATACATCATCATTATATTAGTACCATAGGTGCGTGTGGTACTTTACAGAATACAAGAGGACAAGTCTCTTCCCTAACAGGCTTACAATTTAACATTCAGCCTGGGGGAACTGAGAAAGATGGCTTCATGCCACAGCGTACTGGGAGGACTTTCTAAACATACCAGGCAAGAAGGGAGAAAAGGCAGAGACTTTTAAGAAAGTAGGAGACCTCAGAATGAAGAGGGTGGTGGAGCTGGAGGAGTGGTGATCATGGCAAGGGATGAATCATGATTTAAGGGTGAAGAGAGAGGGGGAGGCAAGGCAACAGAGGGCTTTGAAGTCAAGCTTGTTCTGGATTCATCAGCAGACAGGAAGTCAGAATAGGGATTTAAGGATTGATGTCAAGTGATCAGAGTGATGACAGACGTGAAGGGTTTTGGCATCTGTTTTAGGGCTCAGCAATGGAATTCAGAAGAGTTTCTTCTTTGCCCAAAATGAAGGAAGGCCTCCACAGATTGTGACCCACCAGGCCAAACTCTGCCTGGTATGCAAATATGGTAGCTAATGAAGGGCTCAATAAGCCTCCTGTTGTTGCTGTATGCCTGGAATACCGCAAAAAAATGGGGGGGGGGGTTTCAGCATGATCTATTAATTAATTAATCAATCAATCAATCAATTACATTTATCTCCCACCATTTTTTCCTGCAACAAGGAACCCAAGGAGACTTACATGATCCTCCTCCTCTCCACTTTATCCTCACAGCAACCCTGTGAGGTAGGTTAGGCTAAGAATCAGGGACTGGCCCAAAGTCACACAATGAGCTTCATGGCTGAGTGGCAACTAGAACCCAGATCACCCGAATCCCAGTCCAACACTCTAACCACTGTGCCACACTGGTATTACATTTATATCCTACCTTTCTGCCAATGTGGTGCTCACTCAAGGCGTCTAAAGATACAGATAAAAACAACATCATAATTCAAACATTAAGGGTGTGATCCTATGCATGTTTAGACAGAAAAGAAGTCCAACAACTCCCAGCATGCCCCAGCCAGCCATGTCCCTGGAAACAAATAAACTAAGGATACAATTAAAAGCTCAACAATAAAAAGAAATAGACAGCACTCAATCATTTAGAAATAATAATAATAATAATAATAATAATAATAATAATAGCTCCAGCAACAGCTAGCTTACATGCCAAATGCCTGCCTGAATTTTAAAAAATTGCCTGCTGATGGAAGGCCAGAAAAAAAGGAATCAACCTAGGGAGCAATCCTATGGCCGCTAGTCAATGGCTAGATGGCCATAGGATATCTGGTTTTCGGGGAACTGACCCTGGAGCCCACGCTCCAAGGTCGGTTTCCAGAGACCCGATGCCCCCCCTCACAGGCAGTGCGGAACAGCCCCATGCTCCACACTTGCAAGAGGAGTGTGGAGTGGCCAAAACAGGATGTTCTGGGAGGTGTTCCGGGGCGGGGAGGGAGGAAATGCCGGTACGACACGCCCTATGTGTTGTCCTGCAGCATCCTCCCCCGCTCTGCCCTCCCGTGGCTAGACAGCCTAAATCAGCTGTCTAGCTGAAAATACAGGGCAGGAGAAGCGTGGAGGGAATGACCCTGCATTGGATAGGCAGGCGCCTATCGGCATGGGATTACGCCCTTAACCTCCTTTGGCAGGGAGTTCCAGAGCCTAGGAGCAGCCACTGAGAAGGCCCTCTCTCATGTCTCCACCAAATGTGCCTCTGATGATGGTGGGACCAAGAGAAGGACCCAATGATCCCCCAATAATCTTAATACCTAAGCAGGCCTGTATGAAAAATCAGTAATTCAAATAGGCTGATTCCCAGGTGTGCAGGATTTTATAAGTCATAACTATTGATGCTGCCAGATTTCATAATTAGTCAGCTCATTAGTCAAATTCATTCATTCATAATGCTCACTTCTGTAGTGAGCCTAGATCAGTGTATTACGAATTCACTATTAGGTTTGGAATTCATAAGCTTCGAAGCATGTGCAGAAAAGGAGTACACAGATTTTGTCCTTCAATTTTCAGTTGTCCTGCTACCTAGATGCCCCCCTCCCGCTACTTGAAGTGGTTTCTTGAGCTGCTTCCTTCATTGTTGTTGCTTTTGCACCTATGACACCGAGAAGGAGGAGGGCTCTACAGCTCCATCTTCATACCACCAATCCTCAACAGTAAGTAAACATCACATGGCATTATTATGCTGGCAGGTCACATGAAAACAACCACAGGGAGGGCATGACCTCATGCCGCGCCATGCAATTCCACATGACAGCTCCCAAGATGCACTTCGATATTGCATGTGCAAAAACTCATATGCGCAGAATGAGATTTTGTATTAAACGAGAACTCTTGTGCCAGTGCAAGCTCACATGGACGAATTCATTATTTTCTGATAAATAACGAATTCATTTGGGGTAACTTCACCCATCCCTAGTCATAACTTTGAATTATGCCCAGAAATGGACCAGTAGCCAGTGAAGCTCTTGTAACAATGTTGCAGCCACATGCCCTGGTCAACAGTCTGGCTGCAACATTTTGGATGAGCTGAAGTTTCCAAATGCTTTTCAAAGGCAGCTCCATGTGGAGCCCATTGCGGTAGTCGAAACGGGATGCAACTATGGCACATGCCACCCACAAGATCCATAGGCCGAAGTTAAGACCTAGAAATCCTGTTCTCCTCCATAGAGTCACCTTGCCCTATTTTTGCATTTAAAAGTGCAGGGCGTGAGTAGGAGATGCGGTCATATGAACTGCTATCCTCAACAAGAGAGGTGATTGACGTAAAATGAAGCCAAAGGTGCCTGCAGCTGTGAACAGGGTGTTTTTGATTTTTTATAAACCTCCCACAGAGCACCCTGTGACTTCTTTTACCAGAGTTACAAAGCACACCTTGGAGCTATGAGTCACTGGCAGCTGAACGGCTTCCTCTCCCACACTATTAAGTCTGGATGGTTTGGGAGTGGAGTGTTCTTGTTCTATTGGATTCCCTCTGTGCAGCAGGATCAAAGCTGTTGAGCTCAGAACATAGATTGCCCTTGCATTTCATTGCTTATTGCTACCTTGTCTAGGGCAGCCTCTGTGCATTTATTAGCTGAATGGCAGGCAGAAATAAACAGGGACACTCATACACACACACACACACACATATAATGGAGATGCAGAGACAGCTTCACTTGTTGACTTTCTGCCTGTCCCACTCCCCATGTTTGAAAATATCTTCTTCAAAGGCCACAGTTAGGAGGTGGAATTTCTGTGACTTACATCAGGGGTGGGCAGAAGATGGTTTTACTGGTAGAATTCTGGGTGATTTGCAGTTCAGAGACACTCAATAATGTTAACAAGAGCAAGTAAAATTGCAGGTTAAAAGAAAATTTCTGTCATGGTTGTTTTTGTGCTAATCTTTTATTTCTACACAATGGTGTCCCTCAACTGTAAAATGTAAGTATTGTTTGGCTTCCTTTAACCAGGTCTTTATGAATCTTTGCTGCACAGTTCCATGGTTATGTGTTATACACTCTGAGCTGCAGTGACTCAGATGCACTTGTATATGCGTTCATGATGTGTAGGAAGTAACTGGGTCCACCCACTAATCCACCATTTTGTATCTGGCTCCACTCCCTAAACCACCATTTTGTATCTGGCACCACCCCCTGAGCCAGTATTTGCCCCGGCTCTGGTTGGTGGACTTTTGGATTCTAGTACAACCCTGCAAGTCTAACGTCTGAAATAGCACATCCATTCCCGAAATTCACAACCTTTTCAACATGACCTTAGGACTTATTCATGCATACACATGTACAGCACTTGATAACATAACAACTGAGCCTTCTCCAGATGTTCAATTGGTTACACCCATTTTCAAATAGTGGGAGGCGAGGAAGATATGAAATATACTCTAATGTGGTATTTCCCTTGAGGATTGAAGTACCTAAATGAAAGTTGGTGTTCATCCTCAGGATACCATTCCCAGCTGAACATTTCAGATTCAAAAACCAGGTTTGAACTGGTGATGCTTTGATGTTGATGGGAGTTGCAGTCCACCACGTCTGGAAGGCAGCAGATTGGGGAAAGCTGGTGTGGTGATTAAGTGCTAGAGTGCTAGACTAGATCCTGGGGCAACCCTTGAGGATGTCTAGTTTGAAGCTTACTGGGAACTTGGACCAGTCACCAACTCTCAGTCACATCAAACACACAATAATATTTCAAGGATGCAAATGGTGGGATACAAGCAAATAATACTTTTCTCTCTGATGTTTCACCCCAAATATATACATGCATGTGTGTGCGCGCACATGCACACGCACACGCACACACACTTTCAGGGGTAGGAATAAAAGGGCTTATCTACATGATACATTTATTGTCAGCTCATCATTCCTAACTCATGGTTCTTTATCCATTCGACTCTGACATGACATTCCAGTTTCACTGCTGTGTCTAACCACTAACCAGCACTTCAGTGAGCAGTTTGTTTGTTTGTTTGTTTTGTTTTTTAGAGCAGGGAAAATACAACATTAAGGGTGCAATCCTATGCATGTTTAGACAGATAAATGCTTGCTGGGGCATGCTGGGAGTTATTGGTCTTTTCTCTGTTTAAACATGCATAGGATTGTGCCCTTAATTGTGAAAGTGAAAGAAAGCATAATTTCCTTTTGTGTATTTGTGCCATATCTGCTATACCACAGTGCCACCTAGAGGTTATGTAGAGGAAAAGCAGGAAAGGAAATGTAGTGTAATGCTCAGATCTCAGTTTGTGATGAAACCAAAAGTAGATACCAAAAGTAGATACCAAAAGTAGCAGATTAACAGCCAATGAACAGCCTTGTGTAGAAAAGGCAAAACCACAATGCAATGCATTGATCTCAGAATGAAAATTTATATGCATGTTCAGGTTTATTTTGTGTTTCCTAGTGCAATCCACACACTCATTTTCAAGAAAAGAAGCAAATTATGCTGCAATGTCCTATCTAAGGAGAGGCCTCTCAAATACTAGGTTGGATCCAGATTTACAGTGGTAAATCCATTTGGGGGATAGGTTCATCACCTTGGATAGCTCCTTTAGATTTCTGGCTGGTTGTAGCTAAAACCCAGAATGGAATCTCCATCCCGCCAAAAAGTCGAGCCACCAGCCTCCCCTGCTAGATTGTCAACGGTCTAAGATCCAGTCAGTGCCCAAATCTCATTTATGCTTCTTGTGTGCAGAAAAGACTTTCTGACTCAAATTATCCATTCTTCTACATCTCCTAGAATGTACCCATGCATTGAGTCAGAGCATCGGAAAGCCAGTTATTTGAATATTACTTCAGCACCACATAGGTGTGATTTTACAGAATTCAGAGTTAGTGCTAAAAATGCCTCCTGCTTTATTAGAAGGACATTATAAGAAATTACCATTGACACCACATTCTCATGTGTTTTATAAAACTGTTACTGAGGACATTGTCCATTCTGTGACCCAATGTCCTCTTTATAAGGATCCACGTGTGTGTGTGTGTGTGTATGTCTGAGTTTAGGCTCAGGAAGAATGTTGTTATACTTGGTGAATTTTCATGTTTTCTCTGGTTGGATAATGAAAATTATGTTACTTTGCATGTTTCCTTATTTGCACTGATGGCCAGGAAATTAATAGCTAGAGGTGTTGCTCAACTCTGAATGTCCCTTCTTTTTTGTTATGGCTTATAATTTAGCAATAAAAATAATTACTTGCTATTTTCATACATAGTTCACATCTTCAGGGAGGGCCTTTCAGTGTGGGCCTTACTTTCTCTTGTTGCCATCCCCCACTTGCTCACCAGGCAGATAGCTGGTGGATGAGTGCAAGTGAACAGCAAGAGCAGAAAGGAGAGAACTGAGCTATGGCCATTCACTCACTTCTCCCTCTGGGTAGTGGTGGGTAGTGGGCCCAGCCTGCACGCAAAAAAATGAAGTAACTAAGGGTGCAATCCTATGCATGTTTAGACAGAAAAAAATCCTATAATTCCCAGGATGCCCCAGCCAACCATGTTTAGACAGAAAAAAGTCCTGCAACTCCCAGCATGCCCTGGCTGGGGCATGCTGGGAGTTGCAGCAGGACTTTTTTCTGTCTAAACATGCATAGGATTGCACCCAAGTCTTCAAGACAGTGTTTTTGAATTGCTGGAAGATGACACACAACTGGGTTAGGACTCAAGGTCAGCTAGAACATCAAACCATCAGTTACTTTTTTTGTGTATAAGGTTCTTTAAAAGGTGAATGTTTCCAAGATTATATGCAGAATGGGCCACCAAGAGCCAAACTACATGGGATGCTAAATGTATCATTAGGAACCATGTCATGGTTGGTTGGGTTGTTGTTGTTGCTGCTGTTGTTTTAAATTAATAATAGGTCCCCTTTCTCCATTTTCATTGGAACCATAGTGTGCAGGCCACAGTTCTATTGAAAATTCCCCCCCTGGCTTGGGAGAAGCCTCAAAGCCATTCAGGAAAGCTTTTCTGTAAGCCTCATATCTGCAAAGGGAAGCAGACTTTCTTTGGGATCATAACTGGATGGGATGTCTGGTTGTCCTCTTTTACAGAGCACTGTCCTCCATTTGAAAAGCTGCCAGCAGACCATCCTCTATTTGAAGGGTCGTCCAGTTAGGAATCTATGGACTGTGTAAAATCCTCTCTGTGTTTCGCAGATTGTCAAGTGCCTTTTGTTCCACTGTCCACTCACAGATGGATGTGGACTTTTTTTTTTTCTCATTGTGAGGAAAAATGCACAAATAATTACATGAGAGGCTTTGTAACAATTTACATAATTTGCCTTAGTACGTAACATTTAGCGTATTGCCCCCCATTCCGTTAAACTTTTCTTCAGCAGAAACTTGCATAATTCCATATGAATAAATATGTGTACATTTTGGGAAAGTAAAAAAAGACATCTGAAAGTCCACAGACTCCATGTGGCCTGAGGGGATCGCTGCACAGTGGATTATGCAGGTCAGATTCTTAGGAATCTGAGCTCATTTTAGTCTGTCTTAAATTTCTCCAGCATCCCTATATTCAGTCCAAGTTTGGTTTAAAGATAAAGAACCATAAGAACTGTTGCCTACAGATATTTAGCATCTGGACAGCAGGCTGAGCAAGCAGGCACACGGGTCACGAGGTCACCGGGTCACATGGTCTTCTGCAGTATGGTGAGCTGGACTGGATTTCTTCTTCAATTAGAATAATGATTCCTAAATGTGCATCTATATGTATAAATTAGCATCTGCAAATATTATGGAAGTCACTGTCCTCTTTTGGCCTCTTTTTAAAATTATTTATATGTGGCCACCCTACCTCCCTGTGCATTGTAGCTTCGATGAAAATCTCACATCTATTATTAAATAAAGGCAAAATACCGGATGAAGTTTCTAGAGGCGTGTTTAGTGTGATGTGCAGCTCGACTCTGAGCAACAAGGAGATGTCTACAAGAAGCATGAGGGAGCTGCTTTGAAGTTTGCAAAAGTACAACAAAAAAACTTTTAGAAAAAAATACCTTTGGGATGTGCGCTCTCTCTCTCTCCCTCTCTCTCTCAGAACAGCTGCAGATGGCAAACTCCACCTCACAAAAGGCCCACATTCTGTGCATATGAGAGATATGAGGAAATGTCCCTCCTAAGATGATAGCTGCTGCAACACTCATGTTAGATCATTCTTTTTCCTCATATGCAACTTTATGCAGATTTCATTTAATTGATTAATCAGTCACTTTATTGACTAAGATTTCTTGGCATACTATGGAGATGTTAATGCATATGAACTTTCAGGACCTAGGAAAAGCGCTCTGTAAAAACAACACATGGTTGTTATTATTATTATTACTGTAATGTGAATTGGTCCTTAGTGGTCCTATCTCATGGCATCAATTGCATGCTCAGTGGTTGATCATGGAAACAGCAGGAGGGCTGTGAACCCGGCAATCAGTCAATGGAGTCCTGTTGTCCTGATTGCTCAATTAAACTCACTGTAGTCTGTACCTCCTGATGTTCTGCGGGATAATGGTGGTGATTGACAAACCAGCACACATTCCAGTTTCTTTGATATCGCTCCACTGTTACTCAGCATTTGCAATATTGTGATGCACAACAACTCAATTCATTTCTTCTTTCCTGCTCTCAGTTTCCTTCTTCAGTGCATTAGGTCTTACTTTGTTTAATGATAGCACTGTGATGGTTAAGTACTGGGTATCATTATGAGAGAGAGGATCCCCCATATGTTCCCCCATGAATGTGACGACGTCATTGTGTTCTGCCTTGAACAAACATTTCCATGTTTGTTGCATGCATAAGCATGCATAAGCCTCCATCAGGCCTGACTTTAGGTTTGAGGCAGCCCTCAGAAAAATGACCTGTAGTGACCCAAAACTGCAGCAGCAGTGTTCTGATCAACACTGGGCAGCTTCGTCTGGGAGCTGCCACTTCAATTTCACAAAATACCACCAACGTAGCATTGTTTGGGGGCATTGTGAGAAATCAACATGGCGGACTCTGCACTCAGCCATCTGGTGCTGATTTTTAAAAAGAGAAAGAGAAAGAGAGAGAGAGAAGCCCAAGACAAGTGTCCCTATGGCTGTGGGCCCTACCAAACACTTCGTGGCCTCGAAGCTGGCTGAGGATGCCCTCTGCAGATGCCTATCCTGTCCCCTGTCCTTTAATTTGCTTTATGTCATTGCACCGAGATTTCCTTCTTGCTCTTCTTCTCTCTGATTTCCCTTCAGTTATGTCTCTGAGCAGTGAATGCAAATGAAATGTTTGGCACACAAAATGTAGAGTGGTTAGAAAAAGTCACCTCTTAGTTCCTTTGCCACATCAAACAGACAAGTGACAGTTAGGCCTCCGGCTCAGAGCTGTTTTGCACACTAGCAGGAAATGGCAACAGAGGCTCCCTCATCAGTATGGAATTCCCTGGAGACTCATCAAAAACCTAAAAGTAGGCTTTCATGTTACTAAGATGTGATGATTTAGAGGATAAATATATGACTTGTACATCTTGCTCCTTTTTTTTCTGGGTATTGTGTAAATTGTAAAGGGGGAAGCCAGACATATTCACCTTGAGAAGATGCTCTACTCTTGATATGGGTATTATGTTCATGTATCCTTGTGAGGAATATGTACAAGTTTACCTTTTTGGTATGGTACCCAGGAACATGCAAAAGCCCTCAAGACACACTCTGTATCTATACTTCTCAGCAGAGCTGGCTGGCTCCAGAAGCATGGTTAGGCATTTCCCAGGGCCCCAACACTAGCAGAGGGCCCAGTGCCCTAACAGTGCTACCATTTGCCCAAAGCAGCCCCAAGAAGATCTGATAAAGCCTAAGAGAAATCTCAGTTGACATGTCCCACCTCTTCTATATTGGGGAGAGGCAGTGAGAACAGAATACCATGCCCAAGCCCTCCCCAGAAGTCTTGGAGCCAGCACTGCTTCTTAGTATGATGAGATCAGGAAGGCTTTGATGAGTGTCTCAAATCCCAAAGTCGTTAGGGAACGACTGAGAACATGTTGTTGTTTTGTCCTCCTGTCCTGCTGTCAGGACATGTTGCATGTTGGATTAAAAAAAAATCAAGAGTGAATTCTTAGATGATCTAAGGCAGGAATAGGAAACCAGGTGTCCACCGGACGGTTTGGACGACAACTCCCACAATCCCAGAATATTTGTTATGCTGTCTATGCCTGATGGTCATTGTAGTTCAAAACATCTGGAGGGCACCAGGTTGCCCACCCCTGATCTAAGACATTGGTCTTGATAAGTCAGGGCCTACAAGTGCATTGCCCCTCTGGCTTCAGGGGGGATACAGCAATAGCCACCATACTGTTTGTTTTTGTTGGTCAGGATATTTTCAAAAGTAAAAACAAGAGAAAGAAGAAAGGTAGAGAAAGGGGGAAAGAGAGAGGAGAGGAAGAGGTTGAGGGAAGAAGAGAGAGAGGTGTGGGGGAAAACAGACATATGGTGAAAATTAAAAGTGGGCTAAAGGAGGCTCCCAGGTCGTCTGAAACATCTGTAGATGGCCAAAGAGCTGCTATTTCTGCATGCCAAGGGGGACCTTGAGGCTTGTTTTTCTCTTCCAGTGTTGCTAAGCCACAAGGTCAAACCCCATTTGAAACTGAGGGCACTTTCAACAGCAGATTGTAAAATGGCGTGCTTTCCTGTCCAAACAGTGGGGAAGCAGTAAAATAAATAAATACATAAATAAAATAAAAACCTCGTGATGTGCCAGGCTCTTGGGCATACTTTAAACAACTCTTTGAATCCCAGTCTACAGAACTAAGAGATTGCAAAAGGTTATTGGAGGAGACGGTCTGTAACAGGGGTGGACAATTTGTGGCTTGAAGTTGTCGGGCTACAACTCCCATCAGCCCTAGCCAGCACAGCCAATGGTGAGGGAAGATGGGAGTAACAGTCCAAGAATATCTGAAGTTTTCCCACCCCTGGTGTACAAGAAATGGACAGCTCATCAGAAGTTTTAAAAGTCAGAAGATTAAATGTATTTTCTCCCCTACTGTGCTGTTTGGATAATGGCTTTCCCCCTGCCCCATTCTATTCCATGCAAACATGCATTAGACATTTGGATTAAGTGTGTTTCATTTCTGAGGGTATAGTTCATTTAGTATGCAAAGCCTTCAGAACATTTTAATGCTACTTTGTTCCATCGGCATTTTGAATCAGGCAGTGTCCCCCCACCCCCCGACCCCGGCATCTGAGCTATTAAGCATACCCCTCCAAAAGAACCCACTCCCACCCCCCAGTTTACATGCACATGACTTTACAGTATTCTGATTATAACATTTTCTCACAAGGGTAGTTTTGATCTTCTCTACTTCTCATTTAAGAGACACTGTATTTTTCCCCTATTTGCTTTCAAGGACTTTGATTACAGTTACAGTATTTTGATGGTCAATGAGGCTTGCATGGCCTTCCATGCGGAAAATGCATAATGGTGTGGTAACCTTGTTATCTTCAACATCATTCCGCCTCTAATAGAACTCCCCTTAACCATTCCCATCAATCTCCACACGTCATTGGCACCGCACAATGAAGAAGTGAACATTTGTGCTCATATTTGATTGTGCCATTATAAATGTTTGGTTTATGTTTCTGAAGCACTACCTAATGTGAGTTCCACATGTTACTAGGGCTGCTTCCCACATGTCTTAAAAAACAAAATGAAACATGCATCTGTGATGTTCTAAGTGTATACCAAAACACATAAAGCATAAATACAAGCATCATGTGTTTGCAAACATATTTAGTGCTCAATGCACTCAGCAAGGATCCAGGAATGGCTGTGGCTGGATGCTGAGCATCAAACCTGGGTTTGTTGCTGTGGAATGTGTCAAATATCCCCTGGTGTTGGGGCAAGATGACACTGCCATCAACAAAAGCTATATTGAGTTTCCTCTTCTAATCTCCCAAAGAGATCGCCTGCCCTGCTCTGAGTTCCATGATGGAAGAAAGACAGGATATAAAAATATTATATGTAGTGCTGTATATACTGTATATAGCAACAGTATAAGACAGACAGACAGAGGCTGTGCACGGACTCCCTGATCTGCTTTGGATGCCTCTTCGGATCATCTGAAGTGACTCCTATCCTCCTTGGATCAATTCGGACTTCCTCTGTTCCAACTTGGATCCGAATCTGAAGTGAGATTTGGACATACAGATGGCCCGTTTTCGGCGTTTCCCCAAAAACACAAATGGTGGTAACTTTTTTTTAGTTTTTATGACATAGGCATGAAATTTGGGAACTTCCCCACCCCCCTGGAGAGGAGGCCACCTGCCAAATGTCAGACAGTTCAGCCCAGTAGTTTTTCTGCTAGGTGGAATTAAAATCAGATGTTTTCCACAGAAACTCTCAAAACAAAGAGCTGTAACTGCTGCCTGTTTCCATGCGCACACACGACACCTTGGCCTCTCCCACCCACCCCCTTGAGGACATTGAATCCCCCAAAGCCCAGGCAGTTTGGCCCGCTGGCCTGTGTGCTAGGCGCAGGTGAAATTTGAGTTTTTCCAGGAAAACTCCCAAAGCAAAGAGCTGTAGCTTATCCCTGTTTCCATAAACACTTGTGAAACCTGGGCCCCTCCTAGCACCCCTCAAGGGCATCCCACCCACCAAAGTCCAGGCACTTTGGCCCATTGGCTTGTGTGCAAGGCACTGGTGAAATTTGATGTTTTCCACCAAAACTCCCAAAGCAAAGAGCTACAACTAATCCCTGTTTCCTAGCCTGTGTGCTAGGCACAGGTTAAATTTGATACTCCCAGAAACTCAGACCAAACTCAGAAGGGAAAGTGTGTTGAAGCAGAGGTCACCATCCCTAATCTCTGCTGCAGGTTATTTTGAAGTGCAAAACAACCCTTATTCAGAAGCACCGGCCCAGCCTCTTTATGGCTGAATATACACATTACCTGGCAGGTGAGCTGGAAGAGGTTTGTTTGTTTTTAATCTGCTTTTATTTATTTATAGCACACACTAAATGGGTATTTGGAATGTATCTTGAACAAACATGGACAGGATCTAGCCCAGAAGGGCCACTGGTTTTTGAACACTGGAAACCTCCACCCGGTGGACCCATACTTTCCCCACCCCATCTCCTCCATGGTGGCCTGCTAAACCTCTTGAGGGTGAGAGACGGAGAGCGCGGCCGCCATTCGCAAGTCAGCACGGATGGCAGCAGGTAAGTGCTCTGTTTCATGTGCCTTTTGTGGGGTGGGGGGGGCGGGGGCTTCATTCCACCACAGATTTCGGCCTCACCGAGATCCGTGGTGGAATTCTCTGACATCCCTACAACACCCTGAAGATGCCTCATATTGTGCTGGGTTGCTTTGCCACACAGTGGAGTGTTACTGGAATATGTAATATAAGTACTATGTGTCTTGTGCTTTTTCAACACTGCCTTGAAATTGGAACGTATAACGTTGGTGGAACAACAACCTAGCACGCACGTACACACGGACACAGACACACAAGAGATCAAGAAAAGCAGAACTACCTAAGCAAATGATGGGTGTCTTTAATTTATTGTCGTACATTTCATGTTCTTTTATGGAAGGAAGGGTCACTTCAGGAAATACAGGACAGCACAAGTGATAAGATAAGAGCCAAGAGAAATAAAACAATAATTAAAAAAACCCTTCTTTAATTTCTGTTTTGGGAGGATCAACACAGGGAGAAGAAGACACAGATGGTTCACTTCAGCACCAGGAGGCAAAAACACTACACACATAGTGAACCACCCAGAGAGCTTTGGCTATTGGGCGGTATAGAAATGAAATAAAATAAATAAATAAATAAACATAGGCTGCTATAATATGCCTTTCTCTAAGGATTTATAATGCAAGGGGAAAAAAAAACTACATGCTTGAATATGACTTAAAAGGGGGGGGGGGAGGAACATGTCCAGAAATCAACATTTGCTTTTAAAAATAGAAATAAGACTGGGTTTTTAAAGAGCTGAAAGAGACAGAGTTGACTGACAAAAATGACAAGGAAATAGAGTGGAGAAAGCAGAAGGGAGGGTCGACCTTAACAATAAACACAGCCTTTTCCAGAGTCTAGAAGTGAGATAAACAAACACAGGAATGGCGGGGGAGGGGAGGGTGAAGCAGCAACAAGCGAGAAAAAGCTATGTTAGTTCGAAAAAATATGCAAAGGAGAGATGAATCTAATCAAATACAAATAACAAATGAGTTGGAGGTACAAAGAAATATGAGAAGAAGGCAACTGGAAGAGGTGCTGCAAACTGTCCCCAAGGGGAGGGATGATCAAAGAATGAGGGAATGATCCCACTACAACCAAGCTGTTTCCTCTTAATTTAAATTTTGAGGAAAGCCTAATGGCTATCAAAATTTAATAAATTGAAGGAACAACTCCTAGGAATGCACAAGCACGTGTGCACACACACACAAACTATCATCTACCCATACAACAGCCTTCTCCCAAAGACACAGCTAGCACAATAACCAAAAGCAGCTTTTCGCTGAAGTGTATATACCCCCTTCCTCCACCACTCTCTCTGACTGGAGACTGCTGGCGTCGGTTCTGGCTGAGAGATCCTATTCGCCAAAGCTAGCAATGTCAGAGAATTCCACCATGGATCTCAGTGAGGCCGAATGCCAGTGCATTCGCCCCCCCGAAATCCGTGGCGGAACGAAGCCCCCTGCCCCACCCCCCCACAAAAGGCACGTGAAACAGAGCACTTACCTGGTGTTGTTCGCACTGCTTTGTGAATGGCGGCCGCGTCTGCGGCCACCATTTGCTTCCCCATTTAGGCTGTGATAGGCTACGTAAATACTTACGTAGACTATCACGGCTAATGCATAAATACTTAACTAAGTATTTACATAGCCTATCACGGCAAAAAAAAGGGAACGCAAATGGCGGCTGCCATAGCCGCCGCCATTTGCGTTCCTGTTTTTTTGCCATGATAGGCTACGTAAATATTTACGTAGCCTATCACGGTAAAAAAACAGGGGCGCAAATGATGTTTCTTTCTCTGCCTTTCTATATGTTCCATTACACAACCACTAGATGGTTTTGTAGTATAGCAGAATTCTGCAATTATGCCAGAGTCTCATTCTACCAATTCTAAATAATATCACACTTTCCTAAATCTAAAAAAAAAAAAGCTGGCAAAATGGTTGCAAAAAGTGGGAGAGGCCCTGGAGGATGGAGATGTCATGTAAAGGACCAGCAAACTACAGTGAGTGAGCAATCCCAAGCATGCAATAAAAGCTTCATGTAGAAAGGCTCATAGAGCCCTGTGGACTGAAGAACAGGACAAAGTTATCTCACATGATGCTTTACATTTCTATACCACCCATTAGCTGAAGCTCTCTTAGTGGTTTACAATAGGGCCGTGCAGGGACCTCTTTTGAAGTGGGCCCGATCCAGCTCAGGCAGATTAGGGGGGCCCCCAACTCGCCTTGGCCCGAACCTGAACTGGGTTTCCCCCATGATGCTCCCACACAACCCCCCAGCTCCTTACCTGGACTGCCTCCTCCTCTGCTGCCATCACCTTCACCATCACCTTTGCCATCGCCGCCCACTGCTGCTGTCTTTGCAGCCATCTTCGCTGCTGCCACCGCCTCCTCCTGAGGCCTGGATCTGTGGCGACTCTTCTCCCAAGGAGTCACCATTTTTAAAATGGCAATCTCCTGGAAATTTCAGGAGGTTGCCATTTGAAAAATGGTGACTCTCTGGAACAAGAGTCGCCACGTTCAGGCCGCAGGAGGCGGTGGCACAGTGGCAAAGCGCAGGCAGAGGCGGTGGCAGCAAGGAGAAGACAGCTCAGGTAAGGATCTGGAGGTGCCGGGGGGGCTGGGCCAGGGGCCAAGGCACACCAAGCCCCTGACCCATTCCGGGCTGCTTCGTGCCCCCTCTGCTTCGCCTTGGAAGGGGCACAAAGTGGCCCGAAGCAGCCCGCTTCGACTCGGGGTTTGGGCCTCGGGCTGAAGTGGTGCACAGCCCTAGTTTACAAGACAAAGCTTAAAACCATAAATACAATAACATAGTAAAACATAATATAACACCATAAGATTACAACATAATAAAACCAAAGTATTAACCGAGATAAAACCCAGCAGCAGTGCTATCTAAAAATGTACTAACACAATGTTTAAAACTGAAGGGCTTAAAAGCCTGGAGAAATAAGAAGACCTTTACCCAGTACCAAAAAGAACACAGACAGCGGTACCTGAGGAGCTTCTCTGGGGAGATCATTCCACAACCGGGGTGCCACCACTGAAAAGGCTCTTTCCTTAGCAGCCACCTTCCTCACTTCATTTGGCTGGGGCAACCAGACAAGGTCCTTTTTCTATGATCTTAGGTCTGGGTAGGGATATATGGGAAAAATCAGTCCTTCAGGTAATGAGGCCCCAAGCCATTTAGGGCTTTGTAATACCAGCATTTAAAATTTGGCCTGGAAATTGACTGGCAGCCAGTGCAGATCATAAACAACTGGCGTAATATGATCATATCAGCCAGTCCCCAATAACAATCCTGCTGCCCTATTTTGGACCATCTGAAGTTCAAAAATAAATAAGCCAGAGACATCATAGAAATCATAGAACTTTAGAGTTGGAAGGGAACTCAGAAGTAAACTATTCCAACACCTTTCTCTGTGCAAGGATCTTGCAAATATAGTATCCCTAACAGATGGCTGCCTAGTAGACTCTGCTTAAATGCCTCCAGCAAAAAGGAGAACCCACTACCTTCCAAGGCAGTCTGTCCCACTATTGAACAAGTCTTACCATTAGGAACTTTCTTCTAATGTTTAGTCTCATTCTAGACCAGCCATTTGGTTCCCCTCCCCACTACCCACCTCTAGTAATCACCTATAAAATCACTTGGGAATAGCATGGAAATGCCAATTTCTGTTTTCACACTTCACAGTAGAACATGTGCTTAAGTGCTTTGCTGAATAATGACCTAAAAGGCAAACTGCCATAAACCTATCTAATAAGTAAGTGTCAATGAAACATACACACTGAAGAACAAAGCAAAGGTCTCACAAATATATTTTCTGCATTCCTTACCTTTGGAACAGATTACCTTTTATCTCACCAGTGTATTCATTCCATTGCACTCTGATGTCCGCCTGCCAACATCTCAGAGCCCTAAAACAGGTCCTTTTGGCAGCTGCAAATCCTTTTTTTTTTTTTTTACCAACAGCAACAGCACTTGAAATGCATCCAACTCTCCTACAGTTGTAAAATCTTGCAAATTGAAAAACCATGGATCTCAAGGGAAGGCTCTGTTTAAGATCATGTTTAACCTTGTTCTAATATCCTCTTGGTGTCTGAGATCCTGATCTTGCTTATTAATATCCATGGAAACTCAAGAGTAACCAATTCATGTTAGTATGAAATATTCACAAGCCAATTTCTAATTTACATATATATAAGAAAATAAATTTAGAATGATGTAATTGACCTTTTAAATAAGGTGAAAAATGTAAATTAACTTCTTTACTCTGCTTTGTCCAACAAGAATGAATGTGTGCATGGATGCATGCACAATGCATGTAGTGTGTGTCTGTATATATTAATAAAATATATAATATCACAGGAAACTACCTTATACCAGCTCAGGGGTTTTGTTTGTTTGTTTGTTTTGTCCTTCTAGCCCAGTGTTGTCAACTCTGACCAGCAGTTGCTCTCTAGGAGAGGTCTTACGCATCACTTGCTACCTGGTACTTTTAACTAGAGACCCCAGGAGTTGAATGTAGGCCCTTCTGCATGCAAGACATGTGCTCTATTATTTAGCTATGGCCCATTAAATATGTGCGTGGGAATGGCATAATATTAGGAGCAGGCATGGGAAATTATCTTTAAATTACATGTTTATGTTGCTGACTGTTTTGTAAAAGAAAGTAGAAGAAGAAGAAAGAATGAAAGCCTGAAAGCTATTATTGCCTCTATGCATGATTCATGATAGACACTAGCTCCCTTCATGTGTTAATTATGTGCAGGCATGGAAGTGGTGCATAAATACCCAGTAGATGTCATCATTCTTTGGAAGCTGGGTGAGTTTGCACCTTTGACATATTAAAGCAGCAACTTATGTTATGTTATGTTATGTTATTCATTCATTCATTCATTTCTGTACTGCCCAATAGCCAAAGCTCTCTGGGTGGTTCACAAAAATTAAACTTGCTTAAACAAACTAGCTTTTGCAGAGTCAGGGGCAGCATTCTTAAGCAGCTAACGGTGCCCCAGTGCTCTAGTAGGGCCCACTGCTGATGCCTGTTCTGGAGCTCCCTTTAATCCTGCCTGCCTGCCTGCCTGCCTCTGTCTGTCTGGTTGAGCTGCCATTTTATTTCCCACAATACTCTTGAGCACATAGGGGGCTGTCACTAGGACAGCTACAACCTGGCCTGTGAGGGAGACTAGGCCAAATGGAGGGCACCACTCCTGTTGGCCCTTCCCTTCCTGGTATGTCTTATTTACGTGAAGGAGGCATCATGGAAGTAGTGGAGAGAAGGGCCGTGCTCCTGGCACTGCCACTGGCGTTGGCCATACTACCTGATCTTCCTCAATATCCACATGTTAGAATCTTAGATGTTGGGAGATGGAATGGGACCTCCGTAGTGTGCTTGAACATAGGCTTTATCTTTGCAGTCTACCATGCTAACTCGGTGTTGTACACCATAGGAAGCACAGGAAGATGCCCCATACTGTGTCAGACCCTTGGTCCATCTAGCCCAGTATTATTGACAGCGGCTCTCCAGAGTTTCAGGCAGCCCTCCCTGGATGTGCTGTGGATTGAACTTGGGGCCTTCTGCAGGTGCTCTGCCACTGAGCCATGGTCCTTACCAAATACCAGGGGTGAGGACAGAAACATGGTACTAACTCCCCAGTATTCATGTAATATCCCCTTTGTGTGAGTAACATATGAAGGGGGCTTCGGAGGATGAGGCACTGCAGCATAGCGGTGAAAAAGCACATACTATGGACCAGGCATTCCACATTCAAATCAGCTAATTGATTTATTGGAAGTATAGTTAGTGTATATCCTGCCTTTCGACTGCAAGTCTTTTAGACAGCTGAGAACAATTTTTAAAGCAATGTAATCATAAAACAACTGATATTTTAAACCCAGCAAAACATAGCCATAAAAATAGCCTAATAAACCGTTTTTGTTTTTTAAGTACCAACAGTAGCTTCAAAATTAGGTTAACTGAACCTTCTAAATGCCATTTTATAAATGTTGCTATTTTTAATTTGTATTTTGGTTTGTACTTCTGAGCCACTCTGTGAATATTTTATGTTCAAGGGCAGTATGTGTGTGTGTGTGTGTGTGTACACACACACACACACACACACACACTGTATATATACATGGGGGGGATAAATGTCCAGTTAAATAAAACAGTTTTCTTACCTGATACCAACATGGGTAACTCAAATATAGATCAGGAGTGGAAGTTCCACAATAAAGATTAGTTGTCTCTTTTTATGTGAAGCTTTTTTTTTTTTTTACCACCAAAGGCTCCCAGTATGGTTATATTGTGCCAGCAGTGTGTGCAGAACTTTACAAAGTACAAGAGGGCAGGTCTCTGTCCCAAGGAGCTTGCAACCTAAAATCAATACACAGGAGACAACAGAGGAAGAAGAAGGACGGGGAGGACTAAAGAGGAAATCAATATGTGGTTGTTCCAGTTGTATAGTTTACAGGCTGAGTTACATGATAGAATGGGAACTAGGGGTTATGCTAAAGCCTTCAAGGAAATGATTTTGAGGAGAGATTTGAAGAAGAGATTTGGAGATGTGAAGGTGGTGTCACACTGGGGAGGCAGTTCCAAGTGTAGCCCACTGGTGTATTTTTCTTTAGGAATTCTGAGTGGGAATATTCCTGCACATGCTCAGTAAAGGAGTGAGATAAGAAGTGGCCACCATTTTAGGCAGTTACCAAAATGCAGTGTGGAAGAAGCTTGCTTTTTCCTCTCGGTAAGACCCTAAACCCTTGAAACAGGGCTGTTTAACAAGTTGTTCCTGTGTTGCTGAACCTGTGTTCATTTTGAGAAGATTGCTGTGGAGCTGGAGTGAACTGAGTAGAGGCTGTTTCTTTCTTAGGCCAGTAGAAAAATCAAGCTTCAGAGAGTTTTATTTATATTTTTGTTGTGGACTCAAGCTGAAAGACAGAACTTTGGGAGAACTGGGCTCTCTTTTATTGTTTTATTGATAAGTGAATTGTTATGAATGTAAAATTATTACATGTGCATTATTATTGTTTTTAATTCAGAAATTTAAATTATATGCATTCATTGTCCCTGTAAAAGGCCTTTGTTTTGAGTCCCTTTAGAGAACCTGAAGAAAAGTGTTACACAAGCAGAATAGAAAGTAACACAACTGAGATGCAACAACAGAAAAGGCCCTGTCCATGAATTCACAAGTTGGGCTTAAACAAGCCTGCATTTCTTTGGGCCTCTTCCCATCCATAATGTAGATCTGTAAGGATTTCTGAAATAATACATGTGAAGCACTCTGAAAACATTCCCAAGAAGTATTACTATTAGGCAGAAAGGTTGTGAATAAAACTGAAGATATTATTATGTGTGGTTCATGGAATCATGATTTTGGACCTGCATTGACTGTAAACTAGTACACATATTGGTATCATTAATCTAGGATTTTTAATTTTTTTAAAGAATGATCAGTGGGTTAGGGAACATCATGCTCTGAAGAGATGTTATAGCATTTGAAAACGCCTACCAATTTTTCACTACAGAATCCTGACATTGTTTGATGTGTCAACCCAGTCATTATTCTAACTTCTGAATTTGAAAAATGGGAAGACAAAATGGCACCAGTCTCAGCTATCAAATCATTAGCTGAGTTGGTAGCATTCTCTCTTGTTACTTGATATATTTTTTTCCCAGCAGCAACTGATGTCAATCCAACAAAGCAGGCCCAAGAATCACCACTGAAGGAACAGAAGAAGAACTTGGAACTTGTTGTTAAAAGCTTGGGACTTTCTTGGGCAAAGTTCCTGTGCTGTCTGTGTGAAATCAGAGCAGATTTTATTGAGTAATCAAAGGAGAAGATTAATTCAGCAGCTCTCTGAATCATTGTTCTGTTTTTACTTGGAAATTAGATGCCAGCACAACAGTGGCTGAACTGCACAGTCCTTGATGGAAATAACCAAGATCACAAATCCCAAAATATTTCATTTTCCAGTGCTGGCATGAAGGCAGACTTTCCATACTGGCCAATCTCATCAGCGGCTTCTTGGTCACACTCACACACACACACAGTGTCCCTTCCCAACATTAAGTCAACGAGCTTTGCGTCATGGCACATAATCCTCACATGTGACATACAGTGTTATTTCTCTTTCAGAAATCTAACATGTAGGACAAAGCTCACACACACACACACACACACACACACTGAGAAATGAACGTTGCCCCTTCTGTCTCCTCACCCCTGCAATATTTTTGCCTGGTGCAGTCAGTGTCTCAAGTAGTGAGGCTATGGGGATGCCATGTTCAAGAATGTAGCAACTGCTGAGAGAGAAGCGGCTGACAAAGCTCCCTGGTTTATTGCTGAGTAAGAAATCTACTCAACACCACACCCAAATCTCATCAACACCACAACACGCTGGCCATTAGTATTTTCCTGTTCTTAATCATTTGCATAGCCTTCTTAATGTGCACTGCCCTTTCCAGGTGAGGATCCAAAGAGCCAGCAACCAGTTGCATGCATCCACATGAATAACACCATGTCTCGTTTGCCCTCAGTATAATATATATTTTAGAGCTGTGTGCAAAATGACCTCTTGAAATTCTCCACTGTATTTGTTGGAAGAGGAATGGGGGTGGGGGAATTTCACCGAATGTCTCCAATGGGAGGAGAAATTCTCTCACAGGTAGGGCTCGCCATTAGCATTAGCAAGGGTTGTAGCACGGCTTTTCTTTCTGTCTGTCTGTCTCTGACTGTCTGTCTGTCTTACCTCCTTTCTTTCTTTCTTTCTTTCTTTCTTTCTTTTTTTCTTTCTTTCTTGTTAAGGATTTTGGTGGGTTTTTGTACTGCCAGTGCAAGTGGCAACAGCAGCAACTACAATGGCAGCCTGGCCTCCATTTTGCATTCTACACAATACCCCACACCCCACACTTAGCATTGGTCCAGGGCGGCGGATGGGGGGAGTGAAGATAAAACCCACCAAAACTGAGGAAGAAAATTGGGGGAAATTCTGCAAAGTGGCCTTTTATCTCTAGTGGGGTAAGGAAAGAAAATGTTCATGACATTTCTGAGAAAAAAATATCTTCTGAGAAATTTTGGCTCAGCTCTAGTTGTCATTCTTTAGGGTTCAGCAGCTTCCGCAGGAAGCTGCTTCTGCCCCCGCCCACAGGTACTTAAGGCGGGGCTGCCAGAGGCAGCGCCTCGGCATGCGCCTCGGTGTCGCGCCAAGTACTTAGGGTCGCACTTGGAGTCGCGTAGGATCTGAAGATCTACCCACCTGCCTCTCCAGAAACACCAGCAGCCACAATACCAGCAGCAAATAGCAGCAGCAGAGGGCAGCAGCTTTAAAGACAAGGGGAAGGGGCAAACGTGGACTATCTGCTCCTTCTTAGCTGCTGTTCTCTTTTATCTCCTTTATATTCTTTTAAACTGTTGTGCATTTTATATCCTAACATTTTAATATGTGCCTGGGAGGACTATTGGGCAACTCAGGGGGTGGGGGAGGTGACACCATAACTGTGGTCACGGGCAGGGGGAGGTATGGCATTGGGGGATTAACAGGCCAGCTGAGGAGAAGAGGGGCTAGACACCTTACAGCTGTCCCCTCTTCTGGTTCTTCCCCCAACCTGATGGTTCCTGGCAGGCTTACCAGTCTGCCCTCGGGTCTGGTGGTGCTGCTGCTGAATGCCAGGTCGGCCCAAAATAAGACCTCCCTTATCCATGATTTGATTGTGGATGAGGGGGCTGACGTGGCATGTATTACTGAGATCTGGGTGGGGGAACTGGGAGGGGTCACTCTCTCCCAGCTGTGCCGTCCTGGGTACTCGGTGCAGCACCAACACCGACTTGAGGGTCGGGGAGGGGGGGTTGCCATGGTCTATAGGAATTCAATCTCCCTCTCCAGGCTTCCTGCTCATTCGAGTGCAGATCTTGAGTGTTTGTACCTTGTGTTGGGTACCCGGGACAGATTAGGGATTCTGTTGGTGTACCGCCCACCCCGCTGCCCATCAGACTCCCTGCCTGAGCTGACGGAGGTGGTCTCGGACTTGGTGTTGAGGACCACCAGGATGATGGTCCTGGGGGATCTCAACTTCCATGCCGAGGCCGCTGTATCCGGGGCGGCTCAGGACTTCATGGCTGCCATGACAACCAAGCGGCTGTCCCAACATGTCATCGGCCCAACGCATATAAAAGGACACACGCTTGATCTGGTTTTCTCGACTGGGCAGGTGGATGGTGATCTGAAAGTGGAGGAATTAACATCTGTCCCTTTGTCATGGTCAGATCACTTCCTGCTGAGGTTTAGACTTCTGGCGGCCTTTCCCCTCTGCAAGGGCGGGGGACCTATTAAAATGGTCTGCCCCCGGAGATTAATGGATTCCAGAGGGCTCTGGGGGATTTTCCTGCTGGTATGGCTGGTGCTCCTGTCGAAGCCCAGGTCGCTCTGTAGAATGCAGAGATGACTCGGGCGGTTGACACGATCGCGCCCAAGCGCCCTCTCCCTCTGAGCAGAGCCCGGCCAGCTCCTTGGTATACACCTGAGCTGAGGGCAATGAAGCAAGAGGGGAGACGGCTAGAACGCAGGTGGAGGAACACTCGTGCTGAGTCTGACCGAACACAGGTAAGAGCCCACTATCGAGCCTACTCTGTGGCAGTGAGGGTGGCAAAGAGGCAGTTCTTTTCCACCAGCATTGCATCTTCTCACTGTCATCCAGCGGAGCTTTTCCGAGTGGTTCGTGGCCTGTTACATTCTGGGCCAGGGAGAGAGATGGTGGAACCCTCGGTAGCACGCTGTGACAAGTTTGCGCAGCACTTTGAGGATAAAGTCGCTCAGATTCGTCATGAATTGGACACCACCATTAATGCAGTTCCATTGGTAAAGGCGTTCAGAGCACCGTCTGGTCCAGTTTTATTGGATGAGTTTCAGTTACTGAGGCCTGAGGATGCGGACAAGGTGCTTGGCCAAGTCCGATCGACCACTTGTGTGCTTGACCCTTGCCCTTCATGGCTTATTAAATCAAACAAGGAGGGGTTGTCTGGCTGGGTCCAGGAGGTTGTAAATTCCTCCTTGAGAGAGGGAGTGGTGCCTGCTGCTTTAAAAGAGGCAGTAATTAGACCACTCCTGAAAAAGCCTAACCTGGACCCAGAGGATGTTAACAATTATAGGCCAGTGGCCAACATCCCCTTCCTGGGCAAGGTGCTTGAGCGGGTGGTTGTAGGACAGCTCCAGGCACTCTTGAATGAAACGGATTATCTAGATCCATTTCAATCGGGCTTCAGGCCTGGTTTTGGAATGGAAACTGCCTTGGTCGCCCTGTGGGATGACCTCTGCCGGGAGAGGGACAGGGGGAGTTCGACCCTGTTGATTCTCCTGGACCTCTCAGCGGCTTTCGATACCATTGACCATGGTATCCTTCTGGATAGGTTGTCTGGGTTGGGAGTTGGAGGCACTGCACTACAGTGGTTCCGCTCCTACTTGGATGGCCAATTCCAGAAGGTGGTGCTGGGGGATTATTGCTCTGTGCCATGGCAATTGTGCCATGGGGTTCCACAGGGCTCTATTTTATCCCCCATGCTGTTTAACATCTACATGAAACCGCTGGGCGAGGTTATCCGGAGGTGTGGGCTGAGGTCCCATCAATATGCAGATGACACCCAGCTCTACCTCTCTTTCTCATCAAAACCAGGTGAGGCAGTGGCTGTTCTGAACCAGTGCCTGGGCACAGTAATGGACTGGATGAGGGCTAATAAACTGAAACTCAATCCAGACAAGACGGAGGTACTGTTAGTGGGTGGTTTGTCTGCCCGGCTAGGTGATATTCAACCTGTTCTGGAGGGGGTTGCACTCCCCCTAAAGGATCAGGTTTGTAGTTTGGGGGTGCTCTTGGATCCAGAACTGTCACTTGAGGCACAGGTGAACTCAGTGGCACGGAGCACTTTTTATCAGCTTAGGCTGGTATACCAACTACGCCCTTATCTGGACAGAGATAGCCTTGCTACAGTTATCCATGCTCTGATAACTTCTCGTCTGGATTACTGCAATGTGTTATATGTGGGGCTGCCTTTGAAAACAGTCCGGAAACTTCAGCTGGTCCAAAATAGGGCAGCAAGATTGTTAACAGGGACTGGCCTGCGAGCTCATATTACGCCAGTACTTTTCCAGCTGCACTGGCTGCCAGTCCATTTCCGGGCCCGATTCAAAGTGCTGGTGTTAACATTTAAAGCCCTTAACGGCTTGGGGCCAGGTTACCTGAAGGATCGCCTCCTCCCATATGTGCCTGCCCAGACCTTAAGATCATCATCAGCAGCCCTTCTCCGTGAGCCCCTGCCAAAGGAAGTGAGGTGGGTGGCTACTAGGAGGAGGGCTTTTTCTGTTGTGGCACCCCGGCTCTGGAATGAGCTCCCTAGTGAGGTTCGCCTGGCGCCTACATTGTACTCCTTTCGGCGCCAGGTGAAGACCTTTTTATTTTCCCAGGCATTTTAGCATTTTAGCTTTCTAAATTTTTATCTTTGCTGTTTTAAATCTGTATTTTAAACTCCTGTACTGCTGCTAGGTTTTATTGTGGTTGTATTGTTATATTGTGGTTTTAATGTTCTATATATTTTAAATTGTTTTATTGTGTGTTGTTTGGTTTTAATTTTTGTGAACCGCCCAGAGAGCTTCGGCTATTGGGCGGTATAGAAATAAATAAATAAATCTTCTGAATGAATGACATTTCTGAGGGGTGATTATGGATACATCTTGTCTCTAACTCAGACGCAGAGAGATGATTGTACAATGAAAGACAGGACACTCTCACACACACTTCAGCCACCTCATAAGTAAGGCAAGCACAAGAACCCTGACCCAGCCCATGAGAATTTCTCTGAAATGTATTCTCCTTTGAATTTAATTTCGAAAGCCATTTCTTTTCTATCAGATTGAATGAGAATGGTCAAAAAAGATGTGGGAGAAATTTTCAACACAGTGTTAATATATTTATGTGTTATGTGCAGAAGAGTTATAAGAAAAAGACCCATAGCACCATGGTAGAGTACGTTCTTTGCATACAGAATGTCCCAGGTTCAATCCCCAGGCACAATCCTATGTATGCTTGGACAGAAAAAAAGCCTACAACTCCCAGAATGCCCCAGCAGCCATGCTGGCTAGGGCATGCTGGGAGCTGTAGGCCTCTTTTCTCTCTAAACATGCATATGATTGTGCCTTTAAATTCCTCCTTTGGAGAGTAAACAAGATAAATTTAATCACATTTAAAGCTGAAACTCTATACAGACTGACTTGGGAGTAAGTCTCATTGAACAGAGTGGTACTTACATCTAAGTAAGCATGTACAGGATTGGTCTGAACATCCAATTTATTTCAATGGGAGAAATGTATATTTCCAATTTAAATCAATAGGATATAAACGTGAGTAACTTAAGCTGGATCATAACCACAATACAATTCAATGTAGGCCTTGAAAAAAAATTAAAATACCATTCCTCCTATTGAAACTTAATAGAATTTTAACAGTGCATATTTAGTGTATTATTAAATACACTAAATACAATTTCCCCCTTGAAAATTCAAAAGAAAATTCACAGATAAGAGCTTGCCTTTTTATCACCATCTCCCACACCTCACCCCTCCACGGCTTGTATTTTTGCTTTGCAGAGGAGCAGTTCCATTTATAATTATCCAAATAGACGGCTACAATTGGGACAGTGGCTGATCTCTGGGATTGGTGCAAAATGGCCATTTATGCAGCAAGGATAACGGTGTCTCTGATTATGGCCTTGGATGGGTAGATAAGTAGCTATTGACTCATAGTGGTAGCCAGTGGCACAAGGACCTGCACAAAAATCACAAATAATGATAAAAACCAAACCTGAAATGCTTCAGGTGCATGCTGGGCATGATTGACTGTCTCAAGCTGTGGGCATTAAATGAAGAAAGATCTTTGTGCTGGATAAGTGTGACTGCCTGGTGTTCATCAGTACAAAAGGGTTAGCAGCAACATCCTTGCCTCGTAAATCTATTTTGCACGCATTTGGAGCCATTTGCAACCTGAAATCAGATGTAACCGAAAGACAGCACAAAACACGGCTGAAATATATGCTTCTGGGGGAAAGCAGAAGCCGACTTCTTTAAAAGGAAAGCCCACACAGAATGGAGCAAAGTAGAAAGGGGAGGTTTTAAACATCCCTTTGTTATGTGCTTGAATAAGCAAAGCCATTAATTATGCAGCACAGGCTCTACAATAGAAGTGACATTCTGATTAGAGATAAATTAGAACCAGAGTTTCCATAACAGGGGATTCCAGCAACACATTTTCTATTAAAAAGTTATTCTTTGTGCAAAATACCTAGTAGATGTCATAATTTTTTGGAAGCTGGGCGAATTTGCACCTCTAACCTTTTAGCAGCATCTTACTCCCGCATTAGTTTCTGTAGGGTCAACATCATCATGTGGCATCCTTTGGCAGCTACCAGTGCCCTGGCAACCTGGCAGAGCCCACTGCTGATGCCTACTCCTGTTAATATTTTCCCTCCTGGCCTGGGCAGCTAGGTCTAGTTGCCTTTTAAATTTCCTACAATGCCCTTGAGCACATGGGGACATCGTGGGAAATTAAAATGGAGGCAGGTGCTGCTCAGAGCACTCCTGTGCTGCCCAGCACCACCCAGGGCCCACAGATGGCGAAGGGTCCAAACAGTGGGAACATTATCGTGGGCTGAGCTTCTCTACAGAAGGCTTCACCTCTGTTCAAATGACCCCAGGGGATTAAACAAGTGCTCACCCTCTTTACTCTGTCTCTGAGACGATACAACTCATGGCTCTTCCATATTCCTCTGCACTGAGTGTGAGGGGGATAAGGACATTAAAAAAGCCAAGCTGGAACAGTCCATACATACACCTAGTCCAACATCCTATTTCTAACAGTGGCTCACTGAAGGCCTATGAAAAACTCTGTATGCCCAAGGACTAAATTCTATTCCATTCTTCCATTCTTCGGGGCCGCATCCCATACTGAGTGTAGTCGAAGGTGAAGTGGGCAGTGCCAAAGGTGAAAGAGGTGAGGCAAAAATACAAAATAAATAAATACCAGCGTATTTTAGCTTAACACTCTTATTGATGGTCACTACGTTTTAGGTGAGGCATTTCAACTTTTTAAAATGGAGAAAAAGTGCACAAAACCCAGGAAACCACCAAAAGATTGGTGGTTGGGGGAAGAGGGAGTGGACTTCTGGGGAACCCTGGAAGGCTGGATTGGACCCCCCAGAGGGTTAGACTTGTCTCTGGACTTAAGGCCCTGTATCCCTGGCCTAAGGGAAGCTGTGGCAGAACAATGACAAGTTATCCCATTGCTAGCACCAAATATCATGGAACAACCTGTGGATTGTCTCATGTATGTCCCCAAATGTGGAAAAACAAACAAACATGCAGGTTTTCCCACAGCTGTTCCCTTTTAAAAAATGTTGGTACTTGGTACTATGTAACACCCCCCATCAACCCTCTGTTCTTTTTAGAAACCTGGTGGTTCCATGGAATAATCATGGGATTGCCACCACTACTAGAGACAAGATGAGCAAACTAAGATATTTATTAATGGAAATATAGACACAAGGGAATCGAATGGAATAAACAACAGGGAATAAGAACATCAGAAGAGCCATGCTGAATCAGACCAGGCGACCGTGTAGTCCTACTTTCTGTAAACACAGTGGCCAACCAGCTGCCCATGGGAAACTCATAGGCAGGAAATGAGTGGAACAGCACCCTCCCACCCATGTCCCCCAGCTTAGGCATACTGCTTCTGGAGATAGCATATAGTCATCAGGACTAGTAGCCACTGAAAGCCTTATCAGTACAAAACAGGATGGGATTCCTTCAATATTCTTAAATTAAATATCCTTGGTTACCTTTCCTAATAAGTAAGAGAGCCTTCCCTAGGGATGGGCAGAACGCTTACCTGCTGTTCCAGGGGAGGGTCCGCGGGGTGGGGGGAGGCGATTGGTTCCTCCACCCAGAATCCTCTTTGGCCAGCTCCACTCCGCGGCAATTCTGCAGAGCTGCCAGCCGGCTCCCAAGTGCCAGCAATACAGCTGCTATGCTGTATCGCTGGCTGAAGGGGACTACTGACTGCAGACGCAAATGGCATCCAGGATGACATTTGTGGCCTTAAAGGCCTTAGTTTAAGGTAAATGCAGACGTAAATGGCTGCATTTACCTTAAACTAAGGCCTTTACTAGCATCACCGATGCAATGAATATGAACTTGAGCACGCTCTGGGAGAGAGCACAGGACAAGAAGGCCTGGCGTGCTATGGTCCATGGGGTCACGAAGAGTCAGACACGACTGAACAACAACAAAAGTCATTTACGGCCGCAAATGGCTTAGTGGATGCCATTTGCATCTGCAGTCAATCCACCCAGGCAGCGATATGGCAATGGCGGCTGTATCACTGGCACTCCAGAGCTGGCCGGTGGGGAGGATCTGGCTGGCGAGGATTCCTCCTGGAGGTGGAGGTAAGTCTTCCAATACTCCATGGACTCCAGGGGGAGGGATTCTTTTGAATTTGGCCTCACTGGGGCCCGTGGAGGATTTCTCTCCCATCCCTAGTCTTGCCCAGCTAACAAGCTGTTCCCTCAGACCATGATATTTCCCTAAACTCCACCCTGGCAAATCCCTCACAGCCAAGAACAGACTCTGTCTTCCTCTGCCTCAAGCTCCTCCTGTTGCCTGCCTCTGGCTTCCAGGATGATTCTGTTTCAGGGACTTTTTGCTGAAGCTCCTTCCGGTCAGCCCTCTGCCCGAAACTTTCTGGAGCTGGGTCTTGCTGCCTGCTTGAAGCTTCTCTACAATTACACAGCACAGCTTCCCGCTCCCCTTAACCACCAGTTCTGGTATTCAGAGCACCTAGTCAGGTTCCTTCAGACTGGGATTTCTCCTTCCCCAGCTCTGAGCACTCTCCCTTCAGCCAACAACGATGAAGTCTCCAACCACCTTTAACAGACCTCTAACTAACCTTTTTTTTATTTTTCAAATCTCCTGGCCAATCTTGTTGCTCATGGGACTTGTAACTGCCAATCACTTTTGTTGACCCACCCGACCATCCAAAGAAAGGGCAAACTCACTTCTGCCCCCACTGAATTCTCTTCTACCCTGCTGATTGTGTTGCACAAGTGACCCCCGCTGCTTGTGCAATGGTATTTTAGCACTTCCAGGACAACACGAAACAAGTGGAAACGCTCGTTTCTGGAAGGAGGCAGGTCAGCAGAGCTCACATCACTGAGATGCACCAATCTGCCTCTTTCCAGAAATGAGTGTTTTCGCTCGTTTCTGGACTTTCCCTAGGAAGTGTTAAATCTCTCTTGTATAAGCGGTGGGTCCTGCTCGAGCAACACAGTTGGTGGGACCCACTGCTCATGCCACAGAATCAATGCAGTGGAAAAGAATGGGGGGGGAGTAAGGGCCCCACTGTATTCTGCCCAAATGTAGCTTCTCCTGTTAGATGTTTTCAAATCCAGTTTGAAACCTCCCTTCGTAGCAACCATAACCAAGGCAGCCACATTTTTTTAGGCCCAATACAGAGTAGCAAAGCCAAGTTTCTGGGCTACTCAGGTCAGGTGACATTACAACATCTTTCAGAAGTTGCTTGAAAAATATAAATATTACAAACCATTAAAAAAAAAAAAACAGGTAAGAATGCAGTGTTTCTTCACAGAAGCCTAAAGCCGAACAACACAAACAAACATGGGTTCCCCAACTGTATGTTAGCTAAGGGAATGTAGAATTGGACTAGAGACAGGGTGTGTGTGTGACTGTGTGTGGGGAGGGGGGGGTCCATGAGTGATTTACTCTGAGCTGGCTGCGTGTTGAGGCCGTTAGGGATACTTGACGTCATGGCCATCCAGCAGCCACCCCAGAGCTTATGAGGGGAAACTGGATTTCCTGAGACCGCTTAAAGTCTGATTCTTTTCCTTAAGTTGGGTTCTCCATCAGGTTGTGTGCCCCATCCCCCACATATACCTTGGGTATGCTAGCCCTTCCCATGGGTAGGCCTTTCACCGTGACCCCTGTCAAGGGGTGTTTCCTGTCCCTTTGTTTCCCAGCACAAACCAATTAGTGTCTACTCAGAAGTAACTTCCATTGTGGTCAATGAGGTTTGTCCCCTGAATGCGGGGGAGCCTCTCTTGTCCTCAAAGGAGAAAGGGGGGAGCCTGGTGCGGGGGGGAGACTCTCTTATTAGTTGAGCAGCCCCTGCCAGTCAGACAATATTCATTACACCACCAGCACACACACACACACACACCACCGCCACCCAGAAGTATGTGAAGTGACGTTTCCTGGTGTGATACACTCGCTCGTTGAGCCCTGCAAGGAGGAAAACCAGCTCCTTGAAAAATTTGGACAAGCCACGATTGGCTTCTCCTTCCATTGTCGTGGAGACCCCCAGATTCAAATTCCCACTCAGCCATGAAGCTCACTGGGTGATCTTGGGCCAGTCACTAGCTCTCAACCTAACCTACCTCGTAGGGTTATTGTGAGGATGAAATCGGGGGGGGGGGGAACCATGTAAACTGCCTTGAGCACCTTGGAATAAAAGTGTGATTTAAATATAATATATTTAAACAATGGCATAAATAAAACATGCTCCCAGGTAAGCTTGCTAGGGTGCAATCTTATACGTACTTACTTGGGAGTATGTCCCATTGAATTCAGTGGGCCTGAATTTTGAGTAAACACATATAGGATTGCACTGTTAATGGTATGAGAATGGTAATTACTTGTACACTGCTTTGTGCTACATAAATTAATAATAATAATAATAATAATAATAATAATAATAATACTTTTGTTCCAGCTCTAATTCGAATTTGTCTTTGGCTCTGTTTTCATGCTGCTTTTGTTTTACTGTTCATCTCTTTTATTTATTCTTTTTGAAATCTGCCCTGATAACTTATATTATGGGGTTGAATATAAATACTAAATACATAAATCAATACCCAACCATTTAAGCAACACAGAACATTGAGGCTACAACTTGTGTGAGACTCAGTTAAGAAGAAACTTCTCATTGCCCATGAAAATGAAATGCTTTGGTTATTGTGTTTTTTTGTAATATCTATATTTTGAAAAGTGCAGTATCAGGAGCGAATGAACCTCAAGTTTCTAACAGTGAATAATCCCTTATCTAAATAGGAAATCTAGCTTGATGACCCATGTCTCGAAAAGCCCATTATCAAAAGCAGTGATGCATTAAAGTTTATGAGGTCCACAGTACAACATACTACTGCAGGTTTTCTTTTTAATTCTTCAGCAGTTATGTTTTTAAAATAGTAGGCAATCGATATATATATATAAGGATATTGTTGCAGACCAGTCAGGCATTTGAAACTGGCACCTTCATCAAGATTAACATATTTGTTAGGCTATTAACAGGCACTAGCTGAAAAAAAATGTACTTTGGTCTGAGATGGTTCTCCCCCTGTTTTGGGGTTGGGGCAGAATGTGGGTTCCGCCCATAAAGATGGCCTACAATAATGTTAAATAAATAATAATTAATACATAGAATACATCTTGCTGCCTGAGGCAAAGGACAAGATGGTGCCCCATACCCAGGAAGGACTTCTTCACACAGTGCATAGTTAAACTATGGAATTCACTTCCACATGATCTAGTGATGGCCACCAATTTAGATGCCTTAAAAAGGGGGAAGGACAAATTCATGGAGGAGAAGGCTATCGGTGGCTACTAGTCCTGATGACTATGTGCTACCTCCAGAACCAGAGGCAGTAAGCCTATGTACACCAGTTGCTGGGGAACATGGGTGGGAGGGTGCTGTTGTGCTCATGCCCTGCTTATGGGTTCCTGTTGGACAGCTGGTTGGCCACTGTGTGAACAGAATGCTGGACTAGATCGACCCTTGGTCTGATCCAGCAGGGCTCTTCTTATGTTCTTAAATAACAGCATTGTGTGTGTGTGTGTGTGTGATTTTTGCCATGACCATAGCAGAGGGGGAAAGCATTAAGCTCTCCCTCCCCACCCTCTGTGGTCTTGATTTTGCTCAGACTTCCCCACGGCTGCTCCATTGAGTTTAGCTCTAAGCTGCTTGTCCCCTCTGCAACTGCTAGTTACATTTTCTTTTTGAAGATCACATTAAATTGTATTCAGGCAATTAATATTGCATGCAATTTGGCCCTTGGAGATTGTTAACAGTGAATCAGGATTTATTAGTGGTTACTCTGGTATCATTCATCCATTCAAACTGTTATGATCCTAGCTATGGACACTAAGGGTGCAATCCTATGCATGTTTAGACAGACAAAAGTCCTGGAATCCTTAGCATCCCCCAGCCAGCATGGTTGGCTGGCAGGATGCTGGGAGTTGTAGGACTTTTTCCTGTCTAAACATGCATAGGATTGCACCCTATGATTCTTTGTGTAGCTGTTTCTCAGTGCATTTCCTTTCTTTCTCATATTACTTCTTTAAAAAATCTAAACACCCATTTAACTCAAGACAAAGATGGGGGATGTTAGCATGAAAATAAAATGCATACCGTGTGTTGTATCAGAGTGAAGTTATATGTCTGCCTTTTACCCCTAGGCTAGCTTGGGGAAGAGCTAGCACTGTACAGTACATGATATAGATCAGTGACTCATCCCAAACATTTTTCTCCATCTTTGTCAGAAGCAACATGGCCATTGCTCATGCTACTTGATTTGATTTTGGGGTCAAGTGAGCTACAAATGCAAATAACTTTTCAGTAAAATCAGAAGAAGAAGAAAAATGCAACGCTTGGATGATGGAAGTTGTTATTCTAGAAACCTTTTGCTTCACTGCATTATTTTTCTCCATTTAATCTTCCTAAAGAAGGATTTTCTTCCTTTCTTTTTTTTTTCTTTTTCTTTGTCTGTTTCTTCCTTCCCATCCCTATAGATAGTTGTCTGAAACCAAGGTTACATACTGCAGCTTTTATAGCCAAAGAAGAAACCTTATCCTTCCAGACAGAGATTTCCTTTAAAAAAAAATCCATTTGTTTTCATTATTTCATAGCAGCTGGGCCTAATAGTGCTTCTTACCATTAAACACATCCCCCCACCCGCCAGGTCGTTAGCTACAGAGCACATGTAAATGCAAGTTTCAGAGGCATGGGTGTTTTTGTTTTTATAGAGAAAGCTTTCCTGGTCCAAAAGGGCAGAACTCTTGCAATAGGGGAGGCTGTAGGGGCCTGAAGGGTGTCTCTATGCTAAGCAAAAAATCCCGCACACTTACCAGGCTTTTTTTCCTTTTGGAGTCTTTCCACATTCACTACAGGCTCCTTTAGATGGTGACCAATGGTGACCACAAGACTTGCCATTGGAAACTTCCCCTCTTGGCAGTGCTACATAAGGTTCAGTGAAACAGCACCATCTAAAGGGTGTATTATGGCGTAATGCCAACTTCACACATTGGGAATATCCCGCGGTATTCCGTGATGATTTTAAATAGTGCATTATCTCCAAACTTTTTAAAAGCAAGATTACTGGGGGAAGGCACAGGAGACGTCCTGGAGGTTGGTGACGTCGTATGAAGGACCTGCAAATTTCCATGAGTGGCCAATCAGGAGCATGCAATAAATCACTCGGGGGGAGAAGCCCTACATTTCTTCAGCCTTCAAACTGACGGAGTTATAAGTATACAGCTTGAAGTCTATCTTATTGCTTGCTAAGACATAATACATTTAAGGTGCAATCCTATGCATTTTTAGACAGAAGTCCTACAGCTCCCAGCATTCCCCAACCAGCCGTGTTTAGGATTGTGCCCTTAAAAAACTTCAAACATATTGAACAATCTATATTTATCTTCTGGCTATTCTGCAATGATTCCCTAGCACTTCTGCTCTTCACCACAACGCTTCTGGCTATCAATCTGGGGAGGGGGGATTTGGAGTGGAGAAATAATATATGTGCAGGTAGTTTATTTTATTTATTGATTTAGATTTAGGTTCTGCCCTTCCTTGACCTTTCTTCACTTTAAATTGCAACCCTCAGCTGCTTTTCCAAATTTGGCCTAGTACATATTTTGAGCGATGCAGGGTGGGGGGCGGGGAGCAACTTTGAAGAGGGGTGATTTGGAGCAGAAAATCTGTGGTCCTAGGGTGGCCAGGTGTCCTCTTTTATATACATGAAGAGCTGCCAGAGGACCATCCGCTATTGAAAGGCTGTCCTGTCCAATTGCAGTTGAAAGAGAATGAACCCTAAGAACTGTTGCTCATCAACAGCTAGCACGGGAACAGCAGACTGTACAGGCAGTCACACAGGTCACCTTGTCACAGGCTTTCACACTATGGTGAGATTTGCTGCATTTAAATGATAGTAATTATTTCTAAATTTGCATCTTTACTTCGAAATTAGCATATGTATAGATGCAAATTCAGAAATAATTACTATCATTTACATAGAAATACAACACATTTCTATTTAAATAGTGGAGAGCCACTGTGGTGTAGTGGTTTGAGTGTTGGACTGGGATTCGGGAGATCTGGGTTCTAGTCCCACTCCGCCATGAAGGTCCCTGGCTGACTTTGGGCCAGTCATTGACTCTCAGACTAACCTACCTCACAGGGTTGTTGTGATGATAAAGTGGAGAGGAAGAAAGCCATATCAGCTGATTCGGCTTCCTTGCAAGAGGAGAAAAGGAGGGATATAAATGTAATAATAAATAACAAATAAATAACAATATGCAAATGTTATGCAAATCACAGCAAAAATAAGGGGAACGCAAATAGCGTAGCGGACGCTACACTATTTGCATTCCCCTTATTTTCACCGTCTTAGTCTACGTAAATCTTGACGTAGACTAAGACGTGCCAAAATCAGGAACACAAATGGCGGCGGCCGTGGCTGCCGCCATTTGTGTACGCGCATTGTTGTTGTTGTTTTAAGTCAGCCGTGATAGGCTACGTAAACATTTACGTAGCCTATCACGGTTTTTTTTTAAACCTAGTCATGATAGGCTATGTAAATCTTTACGTAGCCTATCACGTCTTTTTTTTCTTTTTTTAAACTGGAAATGGCGGCGGTGGCAGCCTGTCGGAAGACCGGCTGCCGCAGCCGCTGCCGCCGAACCGCAGCCGCCGCCACCGCTGCCACCGCCAGGAAGATCCGCCCCGGTAAGTCTCGTCCTGGGGGGTGGCAGACCATTCCGCCACCGATTTTGGGGGCCGAATGCGCTGGCATTCGGCCTCCCCGAGATCCATGGCAGAATTCTCTGACATCCATATCCAGAAGTCCACGGACTCCATGCTGCCTGAGAGGGTCAGTCTGCAGCGGATTCTGCAGGTCAGATTCGTAGAAATCCAAGCTCAGTTTAGTCTGTCTTGAATTTCTCCAGCATCCCTACTAATGTGGGTGTCTTATCCAAGGGCCCTCCGAAACCTGAAGCCGGTACTAGGTTAACTTCCTTTCACATCTTCTTTTCCCTTGGCCCCTCTACCTTCCTGTTTCCATGCAGTGGCTTCCTCATCTCTGTTTGTGCTTCAAGCCCTGTGTAGCTGCAGCTATGATCACATCATCATTTTCCATGGCTATAATCCCACACACAGCATTTATGTACCACTTCAAAACCCAACAAGAGGAAACTGCTCCTGGAAGGAACTGCAAGGGGAGAAAGACTTATTCTGGCTGCCATAATAGCACTGATAGTAAAGGTCCCATTTAGTCCTCAGAAGGGAAAGTTAATTGGTTCCTACTTTGAGAATGACCTAGTCTGTGGAGGACAGCATGTCTGCAATATCACCCCAGGTAATTGGGGTAACCTGGGTGAGCGGCCAAGACAGTTTGTTGGGATTTCACCATTCCCAGTACGGGGCTGTGTTTTTGTATAGCTAGATTTTAATATCTATGCAGAGGGTTTGGTTTGATTTATTATTAGTAGTAGTATGAATCTTTATTGAGATATTGTGCTTATTGATTATTTTGTTGTGTTGCTTTGATGTTATTGTTTGCTTTGCTTATATACTAAGAGCTTCCATGACCACAGTTTCCTTTGTGGAAAGATGGTATTGAAATTAAAGTGTAATCTAACATTGATAGGTATACAAATCATGAGTTCATTTTCTCTCATGAAATTGAATGTATTTTTTTCCTCTCCACAGAACAATGATTCAACATTTTTGTAAAAAAAAAAAAAAAAAGCACTACATGAGGAGAATTAGCCACCTTGAGGCTTTCAGATGTTGAAATATAGCCAGCTGTTGTTGTTTTCTTTTTCTTTTTATTATTATTTTGTGCTTTTGTTTTTTACATGATAAAACTGTGTTAATTTGGGAAACAAGCAGCAGATCTTTAAAACTATATCCAAATTGTGCAAATGTAAGACCACAGAACAGACAAATCACCTTTCTCTTTAAGGTTTGCAAATCTGTTATCACAGTTGTTCCCATGTAAACTATCTACACATATAAATATATAATACTGAAAGTATTATAAACTTCCCATGTTTATGTCTGCAATTTATGTCACTCCAACAGTGTATGAGATAATGGTGAGTCCGCTGGAAATTAAATTTTAGCAGTTGCTTGATGATCATGTAATTCTTCCTGGACATCTGTGGGCCTCTAGAGTTACACTATCGTAGAGGTAGGCTGCAGCCATTACCCCCAGTAGTTTCTTGGCTTCCTTACCTCTAGGCTATTCCTTTGTTGTCAGAAATGGTGTGATGCAGGAATGGAATACATTTATCAGTGGAGGCTGGTGACTCCTATGTCAGTGAGGCAGTGAATCCACTCTGGGTTTCAGTCAGAACTAATCAAAACTATAAAGGAGCTATCCAATGTGCTGGATCCATTTTGGAGGTTGGGCTTAAGCACTTTGGATAGCTCCTTTTACAGTTCTAAGTGGTTCTGACTAAAATCTAGAGTGGAATCACTGGCCCACTGACATAGGAGTCACCAACCTCCACTGATGTTCATTTTGTTTTACAATGGAGGGACATTCTTTGGATTTTCTAAAATACACACCAGGTATTTATTTATTTATTTGTTTGTTTGTTTGTTTATTTCCTGGGGTGGGGACCATAGCTCGGTGGTAGAGGATTGCCCAGGCCTTGCATGCAGAAGTCCCCACATTCAATCCCTGGCATTTCCAGTTCAAAGGATTTCAAGTAGCAACAGGTGATATGAAAGATATGCACCTGAAATCCAGCAGAACCAGAGCAGATAATACTGGCCAACATGAACAAATAGCCTGACCTTGTATACAGCATCTTCCTATATTACTATTCATTTTATAAATGTATTATTTATAGCTGTGCGCAAATGGCCCCTCAGAATTCTTCACCCTATTTGTGTGAGCAGAAAAACTGTGTGTGTGTGTGTGGGGGGCTGATTTCACCAAATTTCTCCAATGGGAGGAGAAATTCTCTCAACAGTTTCTCACAGGCAGGGCTCAACATTGGCAGGAGTTGACGCACAGCTTCTTTCTTTTGTGTAAGGGTTTTTGTGTTGCCACTGCAATTGTTAACAGGAGCAATTGTGTGGGCAGCCTGGGCCACATTTTGCATCCACTGCAATGCAGGTGTGAGGAGGGCAGAGTTGTGTCCAGCTCCAGGGAAGAGACAGAGCTGGTGCTGAGCCAAAATACGTTCTCCAATTTCCTGAAAGTTTTCTTCCCCCATGAAAGTGGTGCCCATCGTTCTGCCTCATTTTTAGGGTGTTTTATAATTATTTTTGTGGTGTTTTGAGCTTAACTAATCACTGAGAAGCAGCCAAGAGTACTGTACGTATGTTTTCTTTCTATTACGCCTCTCTCCATTGCTCTGCAGCCTCCCAGGATTTCCCAGGATCACTTCCTGATCTGAAAAAGCCCTATGTGAGGAATTACTTCATGATGTGTTTCCCTTGGCTTTAATTGGAGTGTGGGAAGCTGAGGAGGCTACATGCTGCTAGAGAGATGATTGTAGAATGTAGAAAAAAAAGAGGACGCTTACACACACTCCTGAGCCACCTCCTAAGTAAGGTAAGCATAAGAAACCCAAATCAAGCCCATGAGAATTTCTGTCATTTTTCTTTTCTTTTCTTTCTTTATTATTTATTATTAAATTTATTAATCACCCATCTGGCTGGTCACGCAGCCACTCTGGGTGATGTACAACATACAATAAAACAGTTTAAAACAATAAAATTCTACCATAAAAACGTTTTCTAAAATACCCTAACCCACCCCAAATGCCTGCCTGAACAACCACGTTTTTAATGCACGACGGAAGCTCATTAAAGAGGGGGCATGACGGAGTTCCCTAGGGAGGGAGTTCCACAGAGTGGGGGCTACCACAGAAAAGGCCCTCTCCCTCGTCCCCACCAGTCTAGCTGTCCTGGATGATGGGACAGAGAGAAGGCCATCCGAGGCTGATCTTGTTAAGCGGCCTGTCTGGTGTTGCTGGAGGCGCTCCTTAAGATAGGCTGGGCCGGAACCATATAGGGTTTTAAAGGTCAAAACCAACACCTTGAATTTGGCCCAGAAAACAACTGGTAACCAGTGCAACTCCTTCAGCACTGGAGTGATGTGATCTCGCCGGCGGCTGCCTTTAATCAGGTGAGCTGCCACGTTCTGTACCAGCTGCAGTTTCCGAACCGTCTTCAAGGGTAACCCCACATAGAGCGCATTACAGTAGTCTAAACGAGAGGAGACCAGGGCATGTACTACCAATGGGAGCAGATGGTTGGGAAGGAAGGGGCGCAGCCGCCATATCAGATGGAGTTGATACAGTGCTGTCCGGCTCACAACTGACACCTGAGCCTCCATGGACAGCTGGGAATCCAAAATGACCCCCAGGCTCCGGACCTGGTCTTTCAAGGGTAGCTGTACCCCATTCAACACCAGGTCAACATCCCCCAGCCTCCTCTTGTCTCCCACCAACAGTACCTCGGTCTTGTCAGGGTTCAGCTTCAGCTTATTCCTCCCCATCCAGCCACTCATCGTCTCCAGACATTTGGACAGGTATTCTACGGTCAACCTTGGTGAAGATTTGAATGAGAGGTAGAGCTGCATGTCATCCGCATATTGATGACACCGCACCACAAACCTCCTGATGATAGCCCCCAGCGGCTTCACATAGATGTTAAATAGCATCGGGGAGAGGATGGAACCCTGTGGCACCCCACAAGTAAGTGGCCACGGGTCCAAAACCTCCTCTCCCAGTGCTACCCTCTGGTACCTGCCGGAAAGGAAGGACCGGAACCACCGCAATACAGTGTCTCCAATGCCCAACCCCTCCAGGCGGTCCAGGAGGATACCGTGGTCAACGGTATCAAAAGCCGCTGAAAGGTCGAGAACAAGGAAGGAGCATTCACCCCTATCCAGAGCCCTCCTCATATCATCTACCAAGGCGACCAAGGATTTTCTTCACTGTTGATTTTTTTTAATTCTGTCAAACTGAATGAGAATGGCTGAAAAAATGTGGGAGAATTTTTTGGCACAGCACTAGTATTATGGAGGGAGAAACTCAGAGGTAACCACCTATCCAGTGCAGAGATCTCTGCACTCCAACTGCCCTGCATTAGGAGCTAGATGGCCAATTTCAGCTGTCTAGCCACAGGATTTTGGAGTGGGGGGGGAAGGGGGAGGCTGATGACTGATAGGAAGCATTGTACCAGCACTTCCAGGCTCCCCACACCCCTGCCCCCAGAAACGCCCCTTTTGCCCTGCTCCATGCTGCTCTTCTGAGCGAGGACCCCAGGGATGATCTGCACCGTCTACGAGGCAGCGGAGGAGGGGGTGGCGAGGCAGTTTTCCAGAAATCGACCTCAGAGTGCAGGCCTTGAGGTTAGTTCCCCAAACCGAACAATCCTATGGCTAGCCACCTAGCCACTGTCTAGTAGCCATAGGATTGTGCCCTAAATCACTTTTCAGATACAGCTCTCAGACTTACAAATAGAGATGTACGAAAGTCACTTACCTTTTCGAAGGGTGACATTCGCAGTAGGGGGGAGGTGCTCTGTCCCACCCCCCGAAATTCTCTCTGGCCGGCTCCGCTCCACTGCGATTCTGCAGAGCCACCAGCCAGGGCCACCCGCAGCCGGACATCCGGTGGCTGGGCAGCCTGCAGGGACGCAAATGGCGGCGACCGTAGCCGCCACCATTTGCGTCCCTGTATTTTGCCATGATAGGCTACGTAAATATTTACGTAGCCTATCACGGAAAAAAAAAAAACAGCTAACGCAAATGGCGGCAGCTACGGCTGCCGCCATTTGCGTTCCCTTTTTTTTTTGGCCGTGATAAATATTTACGTAGCCTATTACGGCAAAAGAGATGGGCGTAAATGGTGGCCACTACGCCATTTGTGCCCCTCTCTTTTGCCGCCGTAGCCACCGCCATTTGCATTCCTTTCTTTTTGCCGTGATAGGCTACGTAAATACTTACGCAGCCTATCACGGCTTCCACAGGGACACAAATGGCATCCCTGCATTAGCCATGATAGGCTACGTAAGTATTTACGTAGCCTATCACGGCTATAGTAATGAAGCGAATGGTGGCCGCAGCCGCAGCCACCATTCGCAAAGCAGTGTGAAAGGCAGCAGGTAGGTGTCCCATTTCACGCACCTTTTGCGGGGCGGGGGGGCAGGGGGGCTTCATTCCACCATGGATTTCAGGGGGCCGAATGCACTGGCATTCGGCCTCACTGAGATCCGTGGCGGAATTCTCTGATATCCCTACTTACAAACAAGAAAACAGACACTCATCCATTTGTTAACATTTGTGTTAGTTATCATTATTATTCTTCAGCAGCCTCAGAGGGGATGTGTGGCTGCTGAACAATCAGGGAGGCCATGCCCTCCTCACTGGCAGAACTTGGGGAACCACCTGCAGTCCCTTTAGCAGCCTCAGGTGGAGTAGATGGCCGTTAGGTGATCTGAGAATATCTGTCCACCCCCCTCGCTCTTTTGAATGATGGTAGAACTCAGCAAATCTCATCTTCACTAGGGATGGCATAGAATTCCGCCACAGGTCATGGTGAGGCCGAATGCCAGTGCATTCAGCCCGCTGAACTCCGTGGCGGAACGGCCTGCCCCCCCCGCCCCCCCGCGGATCCCCCCCGGGATGAGACTCACCTGGGACGGATCTTCCGGGTGGCTGTGGCGGCGGTGGCAGCGGCTGCGGTGGCTGGTCTTCCGACTGGCTGCCGCCACCACCATTTCTACTCTTGTAAAAAAAAAAAAAAAAAAAGAAAGAAAGAAAGAAAGAAAGAAAGACGTGATAGGCCACATAAAGATTTACGTAGCCTATCATGACTAGGTTTAAAAAAAAAACATGACGTGATAGGCTACATAAATCTTTACATAGCCTATCATGGCTGGGTGGGTTAAAAACAAAACAAAACCACGTACGCAAATGGCGGCGGCTACGACCGCCGCCATTTGCGTTCCTTATTTTTGCCCTCTTAATCTACGTACATATTTACGTAGACTATGATGGCGAAAATAAAGGGGAACACAAATAGCGTAGCAGGCGCTATTTGCATCCCTTTTTGATTCCCTGTTTTAGCCTACGTAAATATTTACGTAGGCTAAAACGAGGAATCAAAAAGGGACGCAAATAGCGCCTGCTATGCTATTTGCATTCCCCTTTATTTTCGCCGTCATAGTCTACGTAAATATTTACGTAGACTAAGATGGGCAAAAATAAGGAACACAAATGGCGGCGGTCGTAGCCGCCCCCATTTGCGTACGCGGGTTTTTTTGTTTTTGTTTTTACCCAGAGCCCTCCGCAGCCGGAAATCCAGCTACGGACGGCTCTGACCTGGCTGGGCCTGGCCGGCTGCTCCGCGGAGCTGCCGCGGAGCACAGCTGGCCGCGGAGGATTCCGGGGGGGAGGAACGGAGCGCCTCCCGCCCGGCGAGGATTCCAGTAGGAGGGACGGAACGCCTTCCCCCCCCCACCATCAACATAATCTGCGAACAGGTAAGTGACTTTCGTACGTCCCTAATCTTCACCCCCTGAGTCCCTTTCCAAACAACGTGTGTGGCTTCTCTCCCATATCCCTGTGCACCAGCAAGCTCTTCTGTGAATCCAGTCCAAATTCAGACTCAGTGCAACCTCTCAAGCAGCCTTTCCCAAACTTGGTTGCCCAGGTGTTGTTCGACTAGAATTTCCATCATCCCTAACCAGCATGGGCAATGGTCAGGGGGTGATGTGGATTGTAGTCCATCAACATCCATAGAGCCAAGGTTCAGGAAGGGTCTTTCTCTTATTCCCACATTTGCAGTTGACTGCAGAAGGAAGTAGGATGAGACTCCATATATAGGAAGAAAACGTGTGACATCTAAATAAGGAACCAGACTTCAGCCTGATTTTCCTTTCTAACATTGTGTTGAATAAAGTTAAACAAGCACAGTCTCTACCCTGTGACTTCTTAGATGGTTAGCATATGTGGCTATACAATATGGAGGAACCACTTTTTCTCCCCATTCCCAGCCACAATCCCAATTGGGAGGCAGCCAGAGCTCAAAAGCAGAGCCCATGCAATCCATGTATAATGTTCTAGGTTCAATCCTTTGCATATTTCAAAAGTATCTCGGCTTACAGAGCTGGGAAGGACTTCTACATAAGATCTCAGAGAGCTGTTGCTGAACAGAGCAGACAATAACGGGCCAGTGGTCAGACTCAAAATAAGGCAGCTTTATATGTTCAGTCCCATGGACCAGCCTCCCCCAACCAGGTACATTCTAGATGTGTTGGACTGCCAATTCCATAATTGGCCATGCTGGCTGGGAATTATGAAAGTTGCAATCCAGCACATCTGGAGGGCACGAGGTTGGTGAAGGCTACCATGGAGTGTGCTTAGAACCTAACACCTTCTCCTTTTCATAGTTATGCACTTTCTTCTAACATTATGTCACAGGAGGCTTTGGCCATTTGAATTTGTAGGTCTTCACCCTTGATGCTGCTGACAGTCTACATCTGCAGGGTTCTGTTCTCTCCCTCTCATCTTCTGCCTGCTGTCACAAGTAGATGTTCTGACTGTGCTCCTTGCTTGCAGCAGACAAGAAACAAAGATGAGTGCCTGGTGATCCAATTGGTCATGTCACAATGTCAAGACACTAAGGTCTTAGCCTGATCTTGATCGCTCATGAAGTTAATTACCAGGGTGCAGTTCATGACAACCCACAATTCCAAAATCAATCCAAAACGGTTTTTTTTTTTCGTCTTCATGGCTTTTGTGGGAAGGCCAATTTTGGCTTCTGTCATATCCACACATTTTCATTTTATTTATTTTTATTTATTTTTTTGGTGGGAGTTAGTGTTTTTCAAGTGCCAAAACTCAAGTCAGTTTGTATTTTAGTTTGTGAATGCTGTTGATTCAGCTGGACATAGACCAAGTGCGCCTTCAAGCTGAGTCTATTGATTTTTAAATGAAATTTTGCTTGAGTATCGTCTCCTGGGTTGTATCCTCAAACTTATAACTTCTTTAGGAAGTGGAGCTGACAAGACAAATGTAATGGGGATGAGCCCTGATTAGTTTTTATCTTTGAGATTCCAGCTCAGAAAGCTGAAGCAAACTCCAACCAGTCACTAACACCAGATCAAATGCTATTGCACTCATTTGTTAACATGCTTCTTGAATGCAGTTTGTGAAACCTTTCATTATAGATCATTAACTGGTCTTTGACTTCAGTGGCACAGGTACCATGGAACTGATTTCTTCCATCACCCACCCCGTCCTCCCAATCTGACTCAAGTTGTGCTTAGTTACGCATAAGCGATTGCATCAAAATCTGGACCGGCATGTGTGTACTCAGATCATGGATATCCATTTGGAAAAAGTGTAATATGGACAGGTGATTTATGGGTTGGGAAGTGTATTTTGAGGCCCATCCAAAGGGTATGCAGATGAAAGGCGGCTCTGTTCTCATTCTTCACCTTGAACTAAATCCATGGGACAAAGTTAATGGCTTGTAATGGGGCACACTTGAAAAGTGACACAACTTGCCCTCAGACTAGACCTTGTATTCACCAGAGACAGGTTTATCCATCACCCAATAGTGTCCCTCAAGTCAGAAGGTCACCCTTTACACATATAACTGATTGGCTGCCGTTTGTGCCTATCGGGCTTCGTGTCATGAAACAATAATGGCATGGAATGGAGAAAATTACTATTACAAGTGGGACCTGCAGCAAAATGCCATGCCCTTTTCCAGGTTTCTCCATTCCATCCCCTCTCCCACACCCCATTTTTCACTCCTTTTCTCTCATCATTCAGTTAGCATTCTGTAGCCACTGAGCATGCATGTCAGGATTGATTCTGAGCATATGGAGAGAGGGAGTTCAGATTCAGATGGGGAACAGCCAGAACTGGGGGAGGCATCTTCCCCAGCGAGTTCAGATATGGAGACTTGTGCTTCTCATAGGGATGTACGAAAATCACTTACCTTTTCGCAGATGTGATTCACAGTGGGGGGGCAGGTGCTCCGTCCCTCCCCCTAGAATCCTCCCTGGCTGGCTCCATGGAGCCAGTAGCCAGGGCCATCCACAGCCGGAGTTCTGGCCACGGCCGGGCTGCTGTGGACACAAATGGCGGCCGCCATAGCGGCCGCCATTTGCATCCTGCCAGGCTGCCGTGATAGGCTACGTAAGTATTTACGTAGCCTATCACAGCAAAGAGCAGGCACGCAAACGGCAGCCGCTACGCCGTTTGCGCCACTGCTCTTTCCATGATAGGCTACGTAAGTATTTGTATGTATCTTTCCTATTTGTGTATTCTTTCCTATCATGGAAAGAGCAGCAACGCAAACGGCGTAGTGGCCGCCGTTTGCATGTCTGCTCTTTGCCATGATAGGCTAGGTAAATACTTACGTAGCCTATCACAGCAGCTTGGCAGGATGCAAATGACGGTCTCATCAGCTGGCTGAAAGACCAGCTGCCACTGCTGCCGCTGCCGCCGCTATCCCAGGTAAGTTTTGTTCCGGGGGGGTTCTGCGAGGTGGCGGGCGGTGGGAGACCATTCCGCCACGGGTTTCGGGGGGCCTCACTGAAATCTGTGGCGGAATTCTCTGCCATCCCTAGCTTCTCAGGAGGCTAGCCTGAAGCCCCCCTCCTTCCTCCGTGAGAATCCAGGAGGAGGAGGAGAGCATGGGGCATGACCTAAGGGAAGCTAGACTGCAGTGCAGAGTGAAGTGGGAAAGGTTAGAGGTGGAGCTCAGATGGTCAACCCAGTTGGCGATGCGTGAGGGTTGACATTGGGGAGCATCACTGGATGGGAGGGGTTTCCTTCCCTAAGTTATTCTAGCCAGAAAATCCCTGTTCAAACTGCTGGCAACATTGTAGCTCCCATTTGGATCCCCTGCTGTTATTCTTTTGCAGCCTGACTGAGAGCCTTCGGGGATTTGCATCTAAACTAAAACTAGGGATGTACGAAAGTCACTTACCTTTTCGCAGCTTGACTTCGCGGTGGGGGGGAGGCGCTTTGCTTCTCCCCCCGAAGTTCAGGCGAGAAGGGGGAGGTGTCCCGCCTCGCCTGGCCAAAATTCAGGCCGCGGGGGGAGGCGCCCCATCTCCCTGGCCGCGAAACAAAAAGTGGAAAAAAAAAAACGTGATAGGCTATGTAACGATTAACGTAGCCTATCACGGCTAGATTTCCAAAGTCAGCCGTGATAGGCTACGTTAATCGTCACGTAGCCTATCACGGGTGACTTTGGGGGAAAAAAAAAAGCGCATACGCAAATGGTGGCGGCCCAGGGGCGCCACCATTTGCGTTCCTTATTTTGGCACGTCTAGTCTACATAAAGATTTACGTAGACTACGGTGAAAATAAGGGCAACGCAAATAGCATTCCCTTATTTTCGCCGTAGTCTACGTAAATCTTTACGGAGACTAGACGTGCCAAAATAAGGAACGCAAATGGCGGCGCCCATGGGCCGCCACCATTTGCGTACGCGCTTCCCCCCCCCAAAGTCACCCGTGATAGGCTACGTGATGATTAACGTAGCCTATCACGGCTGACTTTGGAAATCTAGCCGTGATAGACTACGTTAATCATTACGTAGCTTATCACGGGGGGCGGGTTACTTTATTTCGTAAAGGCGGCGGCGGCAGCCGGTCAGAAGACCTGCCACTGCCCCTGCCCCTGCCGAACCGCTGCTGAACCGCTGCCGGGACCCGCCGCCGAGAGGGACATTCACAGGAGGTAAGTCCCATCCTGGGGGGGGCGGGTGGAGAATTTCACCGCCAATTTCGGGGGGCCGAATGCGTTGGCATTTGGCCTCACTGAGATTCGTGGAGAAATTCTCAGAAATTCTCTGCCATCCCTAAAAGACGTGAGACTGAAGCCTCTCTTCTTGTGTATGTGCATGAGGAAGGTGGGGGCCAAGGGAATGTGACAATGCACAACCTCCAGTATATATATAATATATACAAATATATTTGGGGATCCCAAATATATATATACACACAATATATACAATATATATATACACACACACACACACACACATACACACACACATACATACACGCACACACACTTCTGCAAACACTGGGGTTCTTCTTTACCTGCTGATACCTTCCACTTGTGCATGGGTGGTACTGATTTGGGTTCAGAAGGACCCACTGTTGGAGAATGAGTGGTGCTGGGCAGCTGTTTTTATCCCTGTTTTTAACCTGGTTCTAGGCATCCTTCCTCCTTCCATGCCACAACAGATCATTGGGAACTAGGGTGATGGTCCTTGGAGCCCATGTTTGCTTATCCCTCATTAATTGGAGTACTATGGAGAGCGACTCACTTGCAACAAGCTTAGCTTGCCTATGAGACAACTGACTTTGCTTGGAAAGATGAAGACACATTTCATTATCCCTAAGTATACTATGTGGTTGGGGGCCCAAAGTGCATACTGGACTGGAAATGATTCCTTACTCAAGGCAGGCCCGCTGTTGGTTAAACAGTTTTGTCTGGAAAGAAAAGAAAAGAAAAAAAAACTTGGTGAGTACAGGAAGAGTGGCAGTCGTGCTATATGTTCAAAGACAAAAATGTCTTGCAGAGCCTCTGGATAATACCCTGGCTCTGACTTTAGTGAGCCTCTGGATAATACTCTGCTCTGACGTTAGTGAGCCTCAGGATAATACTCTGGCTCTGACGTTAGTGAGCCTCAGGATAATACTCTGGCTCTGACTTCAGTGAGCCTCTGGGAGAAGGGAATTCCAATTCCATAACTTTGAGGAATCCATTGAGAACACTTCTTTTCATGCCTTGGTGGCAAAAACTTGGCACATGGGTAATACAGCCAAGACAGCACCCTTGGCTGACCTGAAAGACAGCAGTGAGCATCAGGACTGGCCCAAAATATTTTGCTGCCTAAGGTGAAGAACAAGATGGCAGCTCCTCCAATTTCATGTACAAAAGCCAAGTGGACTAGCAGTTGATATTTTTCGACACTGGCAATGGGATAGTATCCCCCACCGGACCTGAAGGCAGTGAGCTAGCTTCAGGGATCCTAGGGCAGACCGCATAGCACACAGCTCTCTCCTCCTAATGGCAGGGCTGGCCCTGGCAAGCATCTATAAAAGGGATATTTCTGTTGCACACAGAACTTTGTTACGTGGTACAGAATCAGGCACCCTGAAGTTCTTGCATTTCACACAGAGTGCACATTTCTAAGTGTCTTGTTGCTGCAGGGGTAGGGGGAAACTTTTAAATATATATATGACTGTGTCTCCTAAAAGCTTTAAAAAATCTATGACAATGCCCCCTCAACAAGAAGAGCTGCCTCAAACATTGTTGGAGAAGCACCACCAGCCAAATGCAGAATCGTTTTCACAGTCACCTAGATAGCATCACCGATGCGGTGAATATGGACTTGAGCATACTCCGGGAGAGAGCGCAGGACAGGAAGGCCTGGCGTGCTATGGTCCATGGGGTCACGAAGAGTAGGACATGACTGAAAGACTGAACAACAACAAAAGTGATGCTCTTTGGGGCAACATTTACAGGGGAACTTGTGCATCGCCCCTGCACAGTGTGAAAAATCATCAATACCCCACTTCAACTTCAAGGTGAAGCTGAAGAGGGGTATTGCTCAATTCTGGGCCATGGTTTGTTTTTTTGACTTATGCACATAGGTTGAGCATTCTTTAGCAAACCCCCTTCATTAGCATGGGTTGCCCACAAATAGGGAAGGGGGGCATCCCACTTTTGACACCACAGGGGGACAGTTGACAGGCCACCCTGTCAACTGTCCCCTGTGGTGTCCGAAGAAGACACCACTTGCCTGTGCATGGGGAGCTTGCACACCCAGCCACAGGGGCGATACGCAAATCCACCTTCGAGCATTACAAGAACCTCCATCTGCCAATATCTGAAATAAGCCCCACACTGGCAGCAACTGAAATCAGTCACTGAAAGAGGATGGGAATATACTGATTTTCTTTGTCTCATTCCCTCTGTCTCAAGTGAGTCCTTTTTCTCACATCTTCTACACTGCTGCGCTCTCCCTTCATCGTTTTACCTCCCACCCCATCTGCACTGTGAGACCAAAATCCTCAAATCAGAAAAAGGCATACTCATGCAAATGTCGTTGATTTGCATAATTTATTCTATCCTCTGACTTTGGTATGTTTATTTCATTTCATTTGGGCACAGGATAAACAGGGACCTTTCCTCTGTGTCCCCGTGTGTGTGTGTGTGTGTGTGTGTGTGTGTGTGTGTGTCTAATCTGGCTTGCACTGAATTTATTGGGAAAACTCATTTGGATTTTAGTGGCAATGCCATCAGACAGAAAGCATCAGACACTGTCTGCTTTCAATAAGGCACAGATATTCAGGCAGCCTTTATATGTGAAAACTTATTTTAGAAACCATCAGAGAGCCCCCTACAAGTATTTTGAAGTTCTAACCAACCAACTCCCTTTAAAATGAGGTTCTTCCCTCTTTCCCAGAAGATAAATGCATTCATAAAACTGCTTTTCAGACACATTCCTTCCTTCCCCAGTGAACTCCCTTAAGCGTTTTCCTCTCATTTAAAGAATAACCATCTGGACCTCCCATATCTGTTTACATCTATATACTCAAGTATGTTCTTCTGTTCCCCTCCCCTAACTCATTATACCCTAATAATACCTTCACAGTCAAAGAAGGCTGTATTCAAGATATCTAAATAACAACTGATGTGTTACATACACAAAATCTGGGAGCTCACTCATAATAATAGAAATCTCTTTTACTTTTACATGGCATTTTTATCTAGCAATGTTTCTAGTCCTCAGGGTAATAGATGAAACTGTGAAAGCATAAGGGAGGTTTCTGCTGAAGTGCAAAATGCTTGGATCATTGGTTTTTCTCCATTCCATTCCTTTATTCTTCTGTGCCCTGTATTCCACTCTTCCTACTGGTTTAACTAAATGAGTGCCTACGTAATCCCAGAAATAAACTGTGTGCAGTTTCATTTAAATTCCATCCTCCCTGCTCTATATTCACAACGATAAAACACTGCAAAAAAAGCAGTTTTGCTGTGATTATCTGTGTGATTGCATCAACATACTGATGCGTGCACACACACAATGTTTTAGTGATGTGCACAGACACTTGTGCACATCAGTAAAGCACTGAATGGAAAGAATCTTGATGCAATCAGAAACATGACTATGCTCCAAATCCCACAGAGAAATTTGGATGAGGAGAATTTTGGAAGTATCCCTAAAAATGCATCACTTGCGGATACCAGTGTTTGAATGGGCATGTTCATTGCACAAATCTACCTCTCTCTCCCTCTGTTCCCTTTTCTTTTATTGTCTGCAGCATTGCTCCAGGGCATTCCAATCTGTATGAGCCTGCCAAGACCCTAATATCATCCTCAGGGGCCCTTCTCCAGGGGCCCCCACCAAAGGAAGTGAAGTAGGTGGCTACCAGGAGGACGGCCTTTTCTGCTGTGGCACCCCAGCTGTGGAATGAGCTCCCCCCTAGCGAGGTTTGCCTGGCACCTACACTGTACTCCTTCCATCACCAGGTGAAGACCTTTTTATTCTCCCAGTATTTTAGCATTTTAGCTCCTTAGTCTTTTAGCTCTGATGTTTTAAGTCTGTATTTTAAATCTCTGCATTGCTGCTAGGTTTTATTCTGGTTGTACTGTTATATTGTGGTTTTAAGCTTTCATATTCTATATTGTTTTATGCTGCACTCTGTGGTTTAAATTTTTATGAACCGCCCAGAGAGTTTCAGCTATTGGGCGGTATAAAAATGAAATAAAGAAATAAAGTATGAAATACCAACACAGAGGATCAGTTTGCACTTATTTGCCGTGTTAAAGCATCTAAGAAATGTAGCTAACTTCTGTGACATTTATCAGCTCAGAATACCTTAGCATCATAGAATTATAGAGTTGGAAGGGATCTTGGAGGTGAGGTAGCCCAGCCATTGCTTAGTGCAGGAGCTGCAATGCAAGGTGCAACTATAGCAGACTTGACAGATGGCTATCCAGCTTCTACTTACATAAATATTCCAGTGAAGGAGAAGCCACTGCCTCCTGTTGAACACTCTTACTGTTGGGAGTTTTTCCTAATGTTTCCCTGAAATCTGTTTCTCTGCAAATTCTACCCATTCGTCCTAGTCCTGCCCTCTGAAGCAAGCAAAACAGAACAAGCGTGCTCCATCTTCTGCTTAACAGCCCTCCAGATATCTGAAGACCACAATCATGGTTCTCCTTAATCTTCTCTTGCCCACAGTAAACATACCCAGCTCTTTCAACCTTTCCTCACAGACTTGGTTTCCACTTCCTCACTACCCCATGGATACGAAACCCACACTAACTGTTAGTCTAGAACAAAGACCACCTTGCTCAGGGCCGGCCCTACTATTAGGCAGAGTGAGGCAGTTGCCTCAGGCAGCACATGCCTGGAGGTGGCAGCAAGGTGCTGGAGGAGAGAGCTGTGGGCCATGCAGTCTGCCCTATGCTCCCTAAGGCAGCCTGCTGCCTTCAGATGTGGTGAAAGATGCTTTCCCATTGCCAATGTTGAAGAATGGTTCAACTGCCAGTCCATTTAACTGTTGTACATGGAATGGGAGGGGGAGGGAGCATCGTCTTGGCCTTTGCCTCCAGCAGCAAAGTGTCATGAGCCATCCCTGAATGTTAGTGTGTATACATGCAAGGCTGCTTAGCATAGTTTTGTGTTTTCAATTTGACAGCCTATCTGCCGTGCCGTGCTTAAATGAGCAGGCAACTGATCATATCTCTGTGAAAAAGATTTGTTTGTGCGTGGTGGGAGATACAAGGAGTTATTTTGGTAGCATCAGTCCCCTGCAAGCCACACTGTACCCTGTGTCCTCCTGCAGGTCAGACAGAGATATCAGAGTGAATATGCAGGTAATATGGTCCCAAACTAAATGATCATGGGTAAAATCCAACATAAGTCCTACTTGGAGCAGACCCATTGAAATGAGTGGGATTTAGTTCATCATTTTAAAAACCAACCAACCAACCAACCAATACTTCATAGCAAATACAAATCTACCATTCCAAGGAAAAAATTGTAGCCTAGGCCAAGGCTTCTTCCCAATAGGCTAGTTTTGATTGTGTAGGGTTTTTTTTTTAATGTTTTACAAAAGGGGGCCCTTCGAACATGATCTCCCCCCCCCCGCCCACAAGGTGAAGTAGTTCAGTTCAGGAAGACATCAGATCACACGAGTCTGTTGCTCATGTGTTTGGTCTCTTTAGTCCTGAACACCATTAAAAGTGGTGTCGGTGTGGGGATGATTCATGACAGGGAAAGCTCCTTCTCCAAAAAGGAAGTCTTATGACAAGGGCCCTGCATCATTGTGACTGCTCCTTCCCTACTTCCATTTCCACCCATGTAAAAATGCAGGGGGTGAGATAACCACTAGGGATCTATAGATTTTGTTAGGTCTGTTCCATCTGTGTTTCACAGATTGTCAGGCATCTTTTGTTCGGTTGTCTGCTCACTGATGGAATGGGGGATTTTGTATGAGAATTTTGTTTGCAAAGGCGCACTCGCAGTAAATAATGCGCATTAGTACTAATGCACGTCAGTGAAAATGAGCATTTGCAAGCAAACAAACTTCCACAAAATCCCCCCCCCCTCCAAGCAAAAAAAGAAGAAAAAAGTACAGAAGTCTATGAAATCTGCATGAGTCAGAAAAAGACAGTCTGCTGTGGAATCCACAGGTCGAATTCACAGAAATCTGAACTCCTTTGAATTTGGACTCATTCACAGATTTCTCCAACATCCCTAGCTGCCACCCTGCTAGCTTTAAATATTGCAGGGGAATGGGTGGATAAGTGTGTGTGTGTGTGGGGGGGAGTTTCAGGAACAACACCATGCCGAATGGTACCTTTAATACTCACATTCATTGTTTTTATGAACATGTGCAAAAATGCAATGCCTTTTATCTCAATTCTGGTGGGGCCTTAATGTCATCTTGTCTTCCCAGGTTCATTTGTTTTGTTTTGTTTTGTTTTGGAAGATAAGAACCCATCCCACCTCCTCCATGCCCAGGAAGCAAGACACTAGGAACATGGGAAGCTTGGTTCATCTAGCTTAGTATTATCGACTCGCAACCCAGCTCCTACTGGCTGGCATTGGCTGGGGGAGTTGGAAGTTATAGTCCAACAGATAGTCCAACACATCTGGAGGGCACTGGGCCAGGGAAAGCTGCTCTACACTGACTGCCTGGCAACAGCTTTCCAGTGGTGCAGATAGAGGTCTTTCCCATCCCAACATGGAAATGTTGGGGATTGAATCTGGGACCTTTGATGTGGAAGCATCTGCTCTACTACCAAACTACGGCCTGGCTGATGCATTTTGGTGGCTATCAGCAGGATGGCTTGCCTCTGAGGATGTGCAGATTGCCTGCGCCTTCCTGAGTGGAGCCACCACCTCCATCCCTCAGACATCTGGGCTTGGAGAATGGTAAAGGGAGACTTCTGAAACCATATGGACTTTTGAGCCCCGGGATCTTATGATAGCAACGCATCAGGCCCAAGACGTCCTGCTCCTCTGACTGCATAGGCTTTGCTGATCTATTTCTTCTCCGTTGCTTCTCCCCATCAGAGAGAGGGTGGCTGGCATTTCCCCAAAGCCAGCACTGGCTCGAAAAAGAAAAGAAAAGAAAGGAGGGAAGGGGGGAGGGAGAGGGAGGGAAGCCCCATGGAAAGGGAAGGGGAGATCTGAGGCCTCCCCACCCCTCTCTGCCAGAAGAAGACAAGCCAGAGCCTCCAGCTTTTCCTCCTGCCTGCCTGCCTGCCTCCTCCTTCCCTCCCTCCTTTCTTCCTCCGTCCTCCCCCCACCCCTTCGCCTCCCTCCTCACTCGGTCTCACTCTCCCTCCTGTTTCTAATTCCTTCCACTAGCTCGAAGCCTCATTCAGCTGCCGTTGCCAGTGGAGTTGGAATAGGCTGGAGAGATGCTGCTGCGCTTCTAGTTGTGAATGGGACTTGTCTGCTCGCCTTCCTCCAGAGGTGACCCGGGGAGAGGCAGCCACCGGGCTCCCAGGTAAGAGCTGGCCAGCCGCCTGGCTCAGATTTTCCCTAGATTTCGCGGGGGGTGGGGTGCTGTTTCTTAATTGGAGGGATGATCTTTGCTGCTTTGGTGAAGGGCTGGCGATGAAGTGAAAGCTGCTGGAAAGGGGTGATCCGGGGCGGGGGGCGAGAAGGATGCTGCTTAGGGGGCTAGAAAGACCTCTCCAGCCCCAAAGCGTATGGGGTTAGGAGAGAGACAGACGAAGCATTAGGAAATCGGGGAGGGGGGGGCGCGAGGGGTTGAAACTGACTTGCATCCAAAACCAAGCGTGGGGATATAAGAGCTAAGGGATACGGGTTGGAAAGGGGCGCGGGGGGTGGTAACGCAATCTATTCATGCACATCAGATCTACCCTCCACGATCTCTGCGGTTTGGGCTCGCTTCCTCTTTACGTGTCTCCCAAAGTGTGTCAGGCTTTATTTCTTGTTGATTTCGCAACCAGAGCCCCAGAGTAACCCAGCTGGCTACTCAAGAGCAAGGCGAGCTCGCTGGCTTGCTGAACATTAATTTGGAAGCAATCAGATCAGGACAAATCGATGCTCGGGATGCATGTGTGCATTGCCCAGCAGACGTCTTTAGGATTCTCAGGGTTGCTCTTTCCCTCCCCCCTCCCTTTCCCTCCGTCTCCCTCCCCAAATCGGAGCAGCATAAAAAGACCACGTCTTTGAGGTTCTCTCTCTATCGTTATTTTGCGTGTGCATCTCTAGCGGCATCTCTGTATTGCGCGCATTGGTGGATGGTCTTCAAATGGGCAGACAGAAAGTGATTAACTCCGGATTGCTGCTCTGTAGCCCTCGGTGGGTTTCTGCGAAACAAAAGCAGTAGAAAATCCCAGGAGTGTCTGAGTAGCGGGGAGCCGGAGGAGGGAGCAGGAAGGAAGACCCTTTCCAAAACACGGTCCCGGAGGTTCCCATAGTTTGATTGTTGTTTGTTAACCGCTCGGATCTTGCAGCAATATTCACAAGGTACCCAGCGGAGAGAAGCGCGTATCTGTGGTGTGGCTGGGAAATCGTTATGCTCTTTGGCTGATCTATAGGTAATCTCAGGGAAGGTGAAATAAATCAAGCTTTAGGGCTGCTAGTCCATCTACATAACGGTCACTTTTCGAATAAAACCTCTTCCTGTGGAATCCTCCCAAGAGCCCATATTACAATCTGACATCACCAGGCAAACAACTTTACCTTTTGGAGAGATGCCCATTTCTCATCAGCGCCTTTAAATATTTATTTGGCCAGCACCAAGTGAAGAAAAGCCAGTTGGCACAGAGAAAAGGCGGGGGGGGGGAGTATCTTCCCCTTTTCTATTCCTTTACCTCCCCCCCCCTTTTCTTTCTTTCGTACCATTGCTTTTAAAAAATAAAATAAAAGGGCATGTCGCAGTGATGTGCTACAGTAGATACTCAACAAGGACAAAGGAATCCCTTCAGCGAAGCAGTTCACTAGTTCAGACCAAACAGCAACCTTTTTAAATTTTGGGGAGGAGAACCGAACATTTTCTCTCTCTCTTCCACATTCCCATGGCTCGTAACTCAGCTGGGGAGGACATGCTTCCTGTTGATTCATTTTGATGACACAATAAGAATTTTCACGGGCCATTGATCTACTGTTAAGAAATCAAATAATTTTAATGGCTTCATAATGAAAACTGTTAAGTAATAAGGGCTGCAATAGACCTACTCAGGTTGTCTGAGCCAGGAATATTATAAGGATTTGCTCTTCCTCTTTTAAAAAAATCTCTCCCCCCCCCCGCCCCTTGTATCCACTTATTCAGTTTTGAAGTACTTTCATTGGCATTTAGAAAGCATGCAGTGTTCATTTGGGGGTTTATCTACCGCCTCAAGCTCTTCCAGACCAGTCAAGATTTGCTGATGAAGTAAGTTCTGGATTAGAGTCCTTTGTAACAATGGATATGAAGTGTGTCTTGATGAAAGCCATCCCGTTGGGATTTCAAGTTATGTTGCTCTTATTATTTTCATTTCCCCAGAATGGAGCCAGAGGAGTGGGGGCGGGTGAGTGCGGAGATTTGCTTGTGTCCCACAATTCCACAGCAGAGCATCTGCACTTTCATGGTGTTCGAACAATAAGCAATAAATGGTTTTGGAAGCAATAATAGAGGAGAGACCTTAATGTAGCCAAGAGCAGTGCACTGTAGTTCCTCTTTTGCTTCAAGAAAACCCCAAGAAACAAGATGGCCTTTTCAGTACATTTTAAGAAGGTGATGAACCCCTTAAAAGAAATGTAACTTTAAGTATAGTTTGCCTTGCTGCTGCCCAAAAACAAATAAAGTTGGAAAAGAGAGGACTTCAGTCCACAAGTTTAACAAACAAACAAAAACCAAGAAAGACCTCACTGCAAGAAAACATAACCCACCACACAGACACACACACAATATGTACCCTGGATGCGTTATTTTATTCTACATTATGGAGTTTTAATTTGAAGTCCCAATCCCAATAATGCAACCAGAGGAATAGGGTGACAGCGCTATACTATTAATAAGCTTCTCATCAGTTCTGCCTTTGTAGAAATGCACAAACTTTGCATATTTGGGCAAGTTCATTAGCACAGGAACTCTTACAAGAAACGACGTCAATAGACAAAGAGAAGAAGTTGCATTTGCAATTGTGATGGGTGTTTTCTCATCTGGGAGGGCAGAAAGGCCAATCCAGATGATGGCCTGACAAAATGAAATGTTTTCTGTCATGTAATTAAATATGGAGGATGGGCTAAATATGAATGCTAAAGGATGATGGTTCTTGGGATTTTTATGTTTTTTGTTGTGTTCTTTTCATATGCTTGGAACAGTGTAATTAACACATCATTTTTCAACCTAATAGAATGGGCTTTCTTCCCACCTACTTAAAGCCTTGTGTTTGGAGTTCAAGCAACTTACAGTCATTCAACTGAAAAGGGGGGGGGAACGTAAATGGAGGAGGATTTTTAAAAAACAAAATATATATCAAGGTTCCATACTTTCTTTAATGCGGATCTTTTAGAGGGAAGATCTATGTAATTCAGCAGCAAGATCTTGTGAAAATGCAAAGAATTTTCAGACTTCTCTTATAAAATAGTGCCCCTATTTTAAACCCTGAAATTCGTTTTATATGGAGCATTTGATTAAATATCTCCCTTGTGAGAAAGTAAAACATATTCATTGAAACTATGTTTGGTCTACATAAATTATCATGGAGCTAACTACAACAAACATTTTTGTGGCAAGTCAGATGTCTCTTTATTGTTATTTCACTCTCACACTCTACGGTGTATACATCACTAAGCTTTAAAAATGCCACTGTTTTCCATTGCTCTATTTTTCATGCTATCACTCAGTTTTTGTAAACGTTTTCTGTTCCTGAGTGGATCAACCATCCCTAGGATTTTTAGTTAGTAATAATGTTATTGATGAGCTGATTGATTCTGGGGTGCCATATCCAAATTAAAACTATCCAGGGCTGGGGGATGTTGCAGCTTCCAGACATAAATCAGGATTGTCCATTCATATCTGAATTTCTAAGATTACAATTGTAAGATTACAACCCTTACTGCAGAGCAAGTCCCACTGAACTCGGTGGGACTTACTTCTGGGTAAACATGCAATGGGATCAGTCTGCAAAGAACTAAGCAGATCTGGAAGTCTGAAATGGTGCCTTAGAGTAACAGAGTCATCTTTATCTCAGTTAGGCTATTGTCCCTTAAAAAGAAGTCTCCAGAAAGAACCGCTAAAACTAGTTAGTTCCATGTAAACCAAGGGTTAAAAAGGATCTTTTTTTTAAAGAGTCTATGGCTTGTACTGTGCCTGCTATGTTTATGAATCCTACTGAAGGTGATTTTAATAAAGGGGCTCATGTTTTTGGAAGGTACTGCTAGACATTTCATGCCTTTAGGCGATATTAGCAGGAAATCTGTAGCCCTGTCTATATTTAGCAACCCTTTCTCTGAGAGCTGAGGTTTGTGTACACTAGAGGGCGCTGATGCTCTTTTCTAAGTCATGGCTCATCGTCCCTGGCCCATCTGCTTTTTAGGCCACTGTGAAAAGCTGTTTTGTTACCACCGGCCTTGCTTGCCCTCTCAAGGGAGTCTGAATTCAATCTCACTGTGGTTCAGGCTAATGCTCAGGCAGTTTGTCAGGATTAACATCTTTCTAGTCAGTCTTTCTAGTGTTACCTTCAGCATCATATTGCCACCTTGGAGTTCTCTGCAAACTTCTGGAATTCTGTAATCCCAGACTGCCTGAGGAAGGAAGAAGCTGGTGTCAGCTCCATTAATATCTTCAGTCCTTTTCTTTCTTCCAGAGAAAGCATCTCCCCAGGAACGGGAGAGCTGTTCTGCCATACACATCTCGTAGCCCCAGTCAGAATCCCTGCCGGGGTGCAATTATCTAGAGCCTGGGTAGGCAAGTTGGTGCCCTCCAGATGTTTTGGACTACAAGTACCATAGGCCCCGGAAAGCATGGCATTATGGGTGTGGTAGCCCAACACATCTGGAAGGCACCAGGTTGCCTGCCCAGGATCTAGAGCACTGACGTGTTTTGTAGGCAGATAGGTCCAAGTTCAGTTCCTGAGAACTCCAGCTAAACAAGTAAGATCAGGTAGCAGGTGGTGGGAGAAGAACATTCTCTGTCTTGATACCTGGAGAGCTGCTGCCCGTCAGAGCATGCAATATTGGGTTAGATCAGGGGTGGGCCACTTATGGCCCTCCAGATATTTTGGCCTTGAATGCCCATGATCCTTACCATTTGCTATGCTAGCTATGGCTGGTGGGAATTGTAGGCCAAAACATCTGGAGGGCTACAGGTTGTCCACCACTGGGCTAGATGGACAAATAGTCTGACCTGGCATAAGGTAGTTTTCTATGTTCATATCTGAAAAGTACTTGGTTTTGGAGAAATCTGTTCATGCCACATCTTCCACTAGCCTTCTTAAAGAAGAAAAAACAACAACCTCACAGCTCAAAACATAGTTTCTTTTTCCTTATCATGTGACAGGTTCACATTGACCATGTCTCCAGATGTGGAGGGCAACCAGCATCATGGTAGCCCGAAAAGCGTGGGGTTCCTTTTGGTCCTTCTATTGAGACATAGATATGGGCCAAACTCTTTTCATTTAATTTATTATATTTCTATACAGCCCATAGCCGACATTCTCTGGGCAGTTCACAGAAATTAAACTCTTGAAAGCTTCCATCTCTCAGATGATATCTGTAGTTCTGAACTTCTGACCCAACAAAATTTATCCCTGGGATGTTTCATTGTAGTGGGAAGGAATTTCTCTTAGCCAAACCTCTCAATGAAATGGGAGGTGCTAAGGGCTCAGTGCACTGACTGATTGATTTAATGATAAATTAATTGAATGTATTTGTAGGTCACCTTTGAGGGCTATGCTTTCACAAAACAGAATACACAAAAATAAAGTTATATAGATAGCTATAAATAAACTGTGCAGCTGGCTTTATTTGAATCTGAATGGCCAGTGTTATTTATTAGAATCTTTATGACAGCGTTCCACAACTTGATGCCTTTCAGATGCTTTTGATTACAGCTCCCAGAATTGTTGTCCATAGGCTATGCTGACTGGGGCTGATGGGACTTGAAATTCAAAGCATCTGGAGATCACCAGGTTGAGGAACGCTGCTGTATGATATTGTTTTCAGGGTGCCTAACTTTGAGTCCCCAGATGTGTTTGGACTACAACTCCCATAATCCCTGTCCATTGGTCATGTTGGCTGGGACCAATGGAAATTGTAGTCAAGAACATCTGGAGGGAGCCAGATTACCTATTCTTTCTCTAGTATATTTATGGATATGCCTGAACATGGTTCTGTTTAAACACACCCCAGTGGTTTTTAAACTTCTTATATACAGAAGCTCTTCTCCACAGTGACTCATCTGCTGAAGAAGTTCTGCACCTCTGCATGGAACTGCTGTGCACTGAGCTGGATTCTGGGACATTTCTGAGGGCACATTTTCAGTTCATATATGTAGGGTCCAGACCAGATCTATTCGGTTTCACAGTTGCCTCTATGTGAACTGGCAACACAACCTAGGATATTCAACAATACTCAACACTCACCTGAAGCTCTGTACTGCAGGAGAAGAACAAAACTTTGGTAGCGGTGAACAAGCTGTATTTCAAATATGCTCACCTGCCATTATAGATCCTCTCATTGAGAAAACTCTGATGGATTCCAAAGGAACCACAGGGTGGGTTGGAGCATAGTTTCCCCAACGCAAATACGTTTTGGTGGCAATAGACCAGGATCACACAACCTTTTCTGACCTGAGGCCCCACACATTTTGCACTCCTGCTATGGACAATGGCACTGAATTGGGTGCCACTGTCTTGGGGCCTATTGTGTGGATACTGCACATGCCCAGATATATACAAGATGGATGCTAGTGAGGAAACTCCCTCCTTCTGTTTCTCTCTCTCACACACATATGCACACTTCTTATTAGGGGATTTAGCACTTGAACTAAGCTGAGTTCTTGAAAGGATTCCTTGAAAAGGATGAGCTAGAAATAAAACATACTATCTGATCATGGCCAGCCTATGATCAGGGTCTGTGCTAGATACCAACATTAAGAATTAGCTCTAAAAATAAAAGGAAGGAAAAAGTGCAGTCTTGAGCAAATGCTGGTTCTGTTGCCTCCCAATGATCAAAACTCCGCTTCCTTCAGGATCTGCAAAAGGCCTGATCAACATTCTTAATTGCATTGGAAAGGATACTCCATTTCAGGAGCAGAAATCGATGTGTATGGATTATAGGAGCAAGTCTTAAGCAACCTGGTGGAAAGTAGAAAACATATATCTTTTTAAAAGCTAGCTATTCTGACAAAATTAATACATTGCTGCTCTAGTAGAAACCTAATAATTACAGGGAGAAAGGGAACTATGCAGAAGGTCCAGTTAAATGTGACTGTGGTTGCTTGAGACTGTGGCCCAATTCTCACGTTGCTTGAGCAGTGTGATTGTTGTTGAGAAAATGAATAATGTGGAGTCCACCATGCAGAAGAGAATCATCTACGTCAGTGGTGAGCAACTTGTGGCCTTCAAGGTGTTTTGGCTTGCAACCCCCATCAGTCCTAGTCAACGTAGCCAATGGTGAGGGATTATAGGAGTTACAGGACAAAACTTAAGAAAGTAATTGCATAAGAAGAGCCATGCTGGATCAGACCAAGGGTCCATGTTGTCCAACATTGTGTTCACACAGTGGCCAACCAGCTGTTGACCAAACCCATAAGCAGGACATGAATGCAAAAGCACCCTCCAGCACATGTTCCCCAACAACTGGTGTACATAAACATACTGCCTCTGATACTGGAGGTAGCATAGAGTCATCAGGGCTCCTGCTTTGCAGTGGTATTGAAGTGCACTGATAACTATTGGGGCATGTTATATGTTCGATTTACTGCTTTTGTAGTGTTGCTTCCTGCTTTTTATTCCACATTATCCAAAATACTGCAACAAATGTCATTGTGTGTCCTACGGTATAAGTGTGCAAGACAGGTATAGCGATACCATGATGGGATCAGATATGATGCAAGGTGTAGATCTGGCCCAGGACTGGTAGCCATTGATAGCCTTATTTGTTTGTTTGTTTGTTTGTTTATTACATTTATATCCCACCTTTTCTCCTCCAAGGAACTCAAGGCAGTGTACATAATCCTCCTCTTCCTCCTCCTCCATTTTATCCTCACAACAACAACCCTGTGAGGTGGGTTGGGCTGAGAGCCTGTGACTGGCCCAAAGTCGCCCAGTGAGCTTCCATGGTTGAGTGGGGACTAGAACCCGGATCTCCTGGCTCCCAGTCCAACACTCTATCCAATACACCATACTGGCACACTTATCCTCCATAAATATGTCCAATCCCCCTTTAAAAAGGTAAAGGTGTCCCCAACCAGTCATGTCTGGCTCTAGGGTGCAGTGCTCATCCCCGTTTCCAAGCCGAAGAGCCAGCGCTGTCCGAAGACGCTTCCGTGGTCATGTGGCCGGCATGACTGAACACTGAGGCGCACAGAACGCTGTTACCTTTCCCACCAAAGTGGTACCTATTTATCTACTTGCAATTTCTTGCTTTCGAACTGCTAGGTTGGCAGGAGCTGGGACTGAAGACGGGATCTCACTCCGTCATTCGGCACTCGGGTCTCGAACTGCTGTCCTGCTGACCTTCCGGTCTGCAGTTCAGCGTCTTAATCACTAAGCCACTGCGGCCCTTGCAATCCCCCTTTAAAGCCATCGTGAATTCCATCGTTTAACTATACTCTGTGTGAAGCAGTCCTTCCTTTTATCTGTCCTGAATCTCCCAGCAATCAGCTTCATGGAATGACCCCCAGGTTCTAGTTTTATGAGAGTGGGAGAAAAATGTTTCTCTATCCACATTCTTCACACCATGCATAATTTTGTACACCACTATCATGTCTCCCCTTACTCGCCTTTTTTTTTCCTAAGCTAAACAATTCCAGCTGTTGTAACCTTTCCTCAACGGAGAGTTGTTTCAGCCCCTTGATCATTTTAGTTGTCCTTTCCTGCATTATGGTCGCATCATAGATATGTATAAGGGGATTATGATCTCAGCAGTTTTATTTTCAATTCCTTTCCTAATTATGCCTAACAAGGAATTTGCCATACAGTGTGGCATGTTAACAACCCTGAACAACCCAACAACAAACCAGGGGTTCTCAAGGTGGCTTATTCAAGAAAAATAAGCCACACTGTATGGTTACAAACCACCCTGTGGAAAATGTCCTGGGTTCAGACAACACACTAACCCACAGTTCAACAAGCAACCCGTGGTTCAACAACCCACACTCAACCACCGAGTGTGGGTTTGCATGTTGTGCAAATAGCCCCAACATCTGCTGTGTGGCAAACACCATAAAATGGATTCATGGTCCATCCAAACCAGTGGTATAGTGGAGGGGAACATGGGGGCATGCACCTCCAAGACTTTTTTTTTTTTCCAGAGCAGAGTGGTAGTATTAACTGCCAGAGCACCAAGGTCATTGGCAAGCCCGCTTTGCTATGGCAAGTGAATGTGGCAACAGTGAGGCTTTCAAATTTTATGATGGTTTGCTGTGGTGTAGTAGTAAATGCAGATGCTAATCATGACAGTCCCCATAGCCACACCCCCAAGGACAATCCAAAACTCCAGGCAGCTGTGTTGATCCATATCAACAAACAAGTTTCCATCTGCATCAGGAGCAGGTCTTTCGTAGAGCTCGTGGATCTTGATTGGTCATTCAAGGCCAGACCACGGGAAAATATTTTGCATTACCACAGGGAAACCGGGAACTATATATTGTTGCTGGGAAAATCTATGTAGCCCAAGCTACTGTGAGAGTTGCAACAAAACTCACAGGGAACAGGGAAACCAGGGTGGTGGTGGTGGTGGTGGTGGTGGCAAATGATGTCAGCATCCCTGCTAGTAAAAAAAAAAAGTGCTGGTGCAGTGTCCCTGTGAGCCCTGGTTCCACTACACCATCAATTGTTTATGACAAGTTAGCACAGAGGAAGTCAGAGAATGGGGAAAATAATCAAGCAGAGGCTGTATACATCTTTCCTTTTCTCTGGTGGGGTTCCTACTTCATGTTAACAGTTTAAACAGTAACACTCCTTTGCAAGATTATTTGCATTGCTAATTGAAAGCTGAAGGCTGCATTTCAGCTGGCTGAAGGTTATTTATTAAAGATCAATTTAATGATTTTATGAGTTGAACCAAAGCAGTCAAGTAAGCACGACTGAGTTCAGTGGCGCTTACTTCCATGTCACCACGTATAGGGTTGCAGTAGTGCTGCTCCTAATAAATTGGGTATTATTCTGTGCACTCCTGCTCTTTGTTGTCTGTGTTCATGTTTTCACACTCACTGTCACGATAAGGCCCTGCACATCAAAATACATCACTACAAGACTGATCCAAACCAGGTGTAAATGAGAGAGAGAGAGAGAGAGAGAGAGAGAGAAAGAAAGAACCTGGCATGTTTAGCCTTGAGAAGAGAAGACTGAGGGGAGATATGATAGTGCTGTTCAAGTCCTTGAAAGGTTGTCATGGAGAGGAAGGCCAGGATCTCTTCTCGATCATCCCAGAGTGCAGGGCACAGAATAAAGGGCTCAAGTTACAGGAAGCCAGATTCCAGCCAAATATCAGGAAAAATGTCCTGACTGTTAGAGCAATACAGCAATGGAACCAATTACCTAGGGAGGTGGTGGGCTCCCCCACACTGGAGATATTCAAGATGAAGCTGGACAGCCACCTGTCAGGGATGCTCTGACTTGGATTCCTGCATTAAGCAGGGGGTTGGACTCGATGGCCTTGTAGGCCCTTTCCAACCCTATGATTCTATAAATATACACACACGTGCACGCGCGCGCACACACACACACACACTTATAATCAGACATTATGCTTCCTACTCCACATCTAGTGCTTCATGTGCATGCACAGTGCTCCTGCACATGTGAGTTTCCTCATTCACTTCTATAGAGGAAGCACCCTCATTAGCACAATTCTTTGGCCATACAAAGCTGCTCCTGAAATGAAATTGGAGATCATTGGAAGTTTGTATTCATTTAAGATAACATGGGGTGGATCCAGATTTAATCATACTTAGAGCAGACCTACTGAAATCAATGGGTTTTAAGTTAGTCATTACTAATTTGTCCTACAGATTTCAGTGGAACTACTAAGTCTGGATCAACTCTTCGATTCTTGTGACACATTGATTTCTTCTGTTACTGGTGCTCCAGAGACAGGTCTTTCAAAGCAAATGCATCAACTGCATTGCATTTCAGGAAACGTTCTTACGTGCTACTTAAGTATGGGAGTATTTTAAAATGTAATCAGTCCCCTGGTAGTCACATTAAATGGATTTAAATGTCAGTGTTCTTCCCCTCTTGCCTGGTGAAATTTTTAAAATTTTAATTTGTTCCATAAAAATGAAGATGCAATATAATTTATGTTGTAGTTTTGAAATGAATTGCCAACATCATCATTTCAAATATGTTTTTAAGTGATTTACAGTGCAATCCTATACATGCCAATATCATACTGCCTTTATTAAACAAACAAGCAAACCTATTTTTCGACCTCACTTGGAATACTGTATACAGTTCTGGTCACCACACCTAAAAAACAGCATTGTAGAGTTGGAAAAAGTGCAGAAAGGGACAACTAAAATTATAAAGCGGCTGGAGGAACTCCCCTGTGAGAACAGGTTACAATATGTAGAATTGTTTACCTTAGAAAAACAAGGCAAATAAGGGGAGATATGATAGAGATTGACAAAGTTATGCATGGTGTGGAGAAAGTGGACAGGGAGACATTTTTCTCCCTTTCTCATAATACTAGAACCTGGAGTCATTCAATGAAGCTGAGTGTTGTAAGATTTGGGATAGATACAAGAAAGGGGAATTTAACCAATTTATGGAGGATAATCCTAGTAGCTATCAATGGCTACTCGTCCTGACAGCTATATGCTACCTCTAGTGTTAGAGACAGAATGCCTATGTACATGAGTTGCTGGGGAACATGAGTAGGAAGGTGGTATTGCACTCATGTCCTGCTTATGGGTTTCCCACAGGCAGCTGGTTGGCCACTGTGTGAACAGAATGCTGGACTAGATGGACTCCTGTTCTGGTCCAGCATGGCTCTTCTTATGACTTTATATTCTTACTCAGAAGTAAGTCCTATTGAGTTGATTGATACTTACTCCTGGGTAGGCATGCCAGAGAAATTTGCAACAGATTCAAAATGGATTTCTTTGAATCCATCCTGCGGATTCCACAGTGACCTGGCTTTTTCTGAGTTGAGTAGATTCTGTGAATGTATGGACCAGCTTTTTACTGGGGTCGGTGGGTGAGATTTTGCACTTATTTGCAAAAGAATGAAATTATCATACAAAAAAAAAATCTAATTCCATCAATGAGTGGAGAACAGAATGAAAGACACCTAACATTCTGCAAAACACAGATGGAATGAATTTAACAAAATCTGTATATACCTGCTCCCCGGTTAAGTGTGCATAGTAATGCAGCCTCCCAGCTTTCTCCTATATATTTCTACTCAGAAGTAAATCCCATTGAGTTCAGTGGGACTTACTGCCAGGTAAGTGGGAACAGGATTGCAGCCTTATTAACCTATTCCACTGGGGTAGCTGAAACCAACAAAAAGTCTTGTGGCACCTTAAAAACTACCACATTTACTGGAGAAGCATTTGCGGCCCAGAGAGCTCACTTTATCAGATACATGCAGAAAAATGAAATGAAAAAGAAAAGAAAAGAAAGACAGGCAATAATTGTGATAATCTTTAAGGCAAGGGTGGGGAACTCTTGGCTCTCCAGATGTTGCTGGACTCCAACTTCCATCAACCTCAGCCAGTTAGTCAATGGTCAGGGATGATAGAACATCTGGAGGGCCATCAGGTTCCCACTCTTCATTTAAGGTGTCACCAGACTTTTAGTGGTTTCTTTTCTGAAGACAGTTTTTTCAAGACATTTTGCTTCCTGAGGCAGGATAGTAAACGCTGCCTTCTCCTCCCCAGGTCAAGGTGCAGTTCAAGGTCTCAGCCACTGGCACAGAAAACCCCACACGCACCCCACTCGAGTTGCAGGAATTTCTTCTGTCTAAGCATGCATAGGATTGCACCCTAAATAATTGACCATTTCCTACCCTTTCATGATGCCAAAACTAGCCGTCTGACTCGGCTGCCACATTCTGTCTAATGGTAGGGCCGAAACCTATTTGTATACTACTTCAACCTAAAATACATTACTAAAGTAACAATCATAGTATTTTCATGGGATATTTCAGGCTTGGCCTAAATCCAGACTTTGGGTAAGTCTTTTCCAGCCCACGCTCCCTGAGATCAGTCCCTGGAGTGGGAGGCTTAAGCAGGTATGTGTAGGGTTTGGGGGAGTGGAGGGGGTGGTAGGGGACAGGCTAGAAGGGACCTGAATACATTAGACAGAAGGAGCCACTTGGATGAGCCAAGCCAAGGCAGAAGGGCAGGCTCCTAGCATTCGTATCAGTGGTCTCCTGGCCAGTCGAGAGGCATTTTACTGCCTACCAGTAACAGGGGCTAATGTTGCATCCCCTCTGTGACTGAAGAAGGCTCTGAGGTTGGAGGGCCAGTTAGCACTCCAGGCGATGTCCCACCCTCAGACCATACGATTTCTGGTTCCATCTCTGAATTCCCTAATTTAAGGGAGCATTGTTACGACCCTCTCTAGCAAAGCAGCCACTTTCACATGCTGATTTCCAGCAAGAAGGGCCATGCATGGAGGCAGCTGATCCGCCCAGCCTCTAGCGCACCAGAACGGCTATTTAAAGGTGCAATCCTATATACAGACTTACCTTGAAGATGTAGTCCAAACACAGGTTGCAGAAGGCTGATTTATGGCTATAGGAGACATATGGCGTTCCTTAGCATTAATTGCATTTTTATGTCTGTCTGTCTATTATCCATCCATCCATTTACCTACCTAGCTACATACCTACCTATTGAACCTATTGGTGCTTACAACATGTATAGGAATGCACTGAAAATACCCCCCCCCAAAAAAAAACCCCAGACACATCCAAAGCTGTCTTATACTGAGACAGACCCTGTCTATCACCCATCCATCCATTTACCTACCTAGCTGCATACTTACCCATTGAACCTATTGGTGCTTACAACGTGTATAGGAATGCACTGAAAATACCCCCCCCCCAAAAAAAAAAAATCCTAGACACATCCAAAGCTGTCTTATACTGAGACAGACCCTTGGTCCATCTATCCCAGTATTGTCGGCACTGACTGACAGCAATGGCTCTCCAGGGTTTCTGGCAGCATTTTTTCTGGCCCTTCCTGGAGATGCCGGGGATTGAATCTGGGACCTTCTGCATGAAAAGCCGGTGCTCTGCCACTGAGCAACAGCCCCTCCCTTACACATAACTTTTCATATTGCCGATGTATACATACCTTTATTGTATTATCTAATGTAACCCTCCCAAAGGCTTAGCAGAAAGACGACAAGCCCTCTTATGGAAATTCACTACATTCCAAAAGAAATTGAAGCGTCACTCTGAAGCATTAAAAAAAAAAAGATAAAAAATTCAGAACCAACAGCTGTGAGAGTAAATATATATAAAATTGCATTCAAATGTATTCAGGGAGAGTGAGGATCTACTCATAGACTATGGTGCTTAGTACTAGGGAGAAGCAGATAGTGGAATTATTTACAAAGTCAGGCTGCTTATATGCTACTGAAGTCAACGTGTCTTTTCAGCACTCTTAAGTATGAGCAGGGCCCTCCTCTGCATCCCACCTGTGCAAGACATACACTATCGTGGGACATGATGGGAGAGGGCCTTCTCTGCTGTGGCACCCCAGTTGTGGAATGCCCTCTCCTTGGAGGCCTGACTGGCGCAGACATTGGTCTCATTTTGGCGCCAAGTAAAAACATGGCTTTTTACCAAAGCCTTTGAGGACTAAATGCATTCCCTAAAGTAGCACACTGTTTTAACTGTTTTATTGTTTTAGATTTTAATTGGTATTAGCTTGTTGAATCCTTTAATATGTTTTAGCTGATTAAATTATTTATTGTTTTATACATTTAAATCAATTTTATCTGTATGCTGCCCTGAGACCTTAATGATATAGGGTGGGATACAAGTGTTTTAGTAAATACATACATACATACATACATAGTGTGGTATTGCAATGTTGACCTGAAGCAGCTTTCCCCAACCTAGGGCCCACCATATATTTCAGAGCACAACTCTCCCCATTTCTGACCATTGGACAGGGAGGCTGGGGCTGGGAGTTGACATCCTAACTGGAAGGTATTAAGTTGGGGAAGGCTGATGAGAACTCATCAATCCACATCCTTCAAGATGTTTTGGCTTGCAATCCCCATCATCCCTGATCACTGCCCATGCTGGCTGGGGCTGATGGGATTTGTAATCCAAACACATCTGGAGGGACCCAAATTGTGGGTGGCTGATTTATGGCTATAGGAGCCATATGACAATATTTAGTGTTAAGCGCATTTTAATATCTATCTATCATCTATCGATCGATCTATCGATCTATCTATCTATCTATCTATCTATCTATCTCCTATCCATCATCTATCCATCTGCCTGCCTGCCTGCCTGCCTTTTCTTATTATTTAACCTACAATGTGATTTGATCCTCAGCAGAAATAATAATTTTCTATTATATGCTCTCCTCCATTCCTCGCAAGATTTCCATTCCAAGATCTCAGTGCTACTGTTTGCTTCAGTGCTCACCATAAAAAATAAAATCCATCATGCTCTACCCTTGCTCAAGAGATTTAACTGTGAGATTTAAGGGCTACCTAGTTTAAAATAGAAGGGGGAAGAAACCCAGAAGATCTCAGGAGAGTCAGAAAATATAGCAAAAGATTTTTATTTTATTTTTTAAAAAATACCAGTTATAAAAATGGTGGAGAGATCAGTTTTCACACAGCTTTTCTACAGAAACAAGTTTAAAAATGTAAAGTTGCTCACTCAGGCTCAGTTTCAAGCACTTTATACATTTTGCGAGTACTTTGTGCCTCCTTGGCAGCTTAATGTATCGTATATACTTGCATGCCTGGAAAGTCCAATTATATAGATATAATAGTTCTCCCTTGCCATTAAGCACAGAAGAAGACAACCTTTAAGAGATGAGGCAATGTATTTCAGGATCAAGGCATTCTGCACAAAATGATACCGGAATATGTCCCTTCCATATTCCAGTCATATTCAGAATTATTCTAGTTAATTTCATCAGAATTATTCTAGTTAATAACATTGCTACCCCTCAAGAATTTCTAGTTAATTTAATATCTGCACCAAGGCAAAGGGGGATCTGATTTGTGATCTGCAAACTGTGTTGAACTCAAATAATATTTCAGCCCTATCTAGCCCCCCTCCACACACACAGACATACACCATATGTAGGCCTAAATTTTGTGCCAAAGCAAACTTTTGAAATATACTGCATTAAGCATGCAATCTGCATACTCGCATATGTGAGAAATTGCCCTAATACAAGTTTAATTTTCCAATCAAATTGGAGCAGAAATGAGCTTGGCTGAAATAATCATCTCGATAGCAAAAATGTCAAAACTGATACTTGCAAAGATGTGACAGATGCCTGTTATCATGACCTTGGTGCTTTAAAAATGGTTGTGCTGAAGTTGGTAAAGGGCAGTGACTGTGGTTATTCTTTCAATAACTACAAACAATGGAATTTGGTAGGCAATCCTGAATTTCCGACAGGTGAAGTGGTTTGGCCCCAATCTAGATCATAAAATAAATACGCAAACAAACAAATACCCAACATAACTTTCTGATCAAGGAAACAAACTCTGGTGATGGAGGCCACTTCACAGACAATAATGCTCAGCATTTAGACTGCACTTTAGATCTTCCAAAGCACATCAAGTGTGCTTTGATGTGCAAATACCCAACATAACTTTCTGATCAAGGAAACAAACACTGGTGATGGAGGCCACTTCACAGACAATAATGCTTAGCATTTAGACTGCACTTTAGATCTTCCAAAGCACGTCAAGTGTGTATCCGCCCAACAACCATGCAGCGTGGTCATCATTATTATCCCCAAGTTGCAGGTGACAAGGGTAAGGCAGGGGCAATAGCCCGATTCAGGTGTTCTAATCCCCCATGCAATTGGAATTGCATAAGGATGAACATCCTTCCCTTTGACACCTTCCCTATACTCAACAAGCTGGAGGGAGAACATCTGTAGTGGGAAGTCTACTATACTTCTGTAGGCTCACTGCATAATTTGGAGCTCATCCTCCTGGGTTCTAGATGAGGTAGAGAGCCTACACTTGGATTCTCTAATGTGGCACCCCTGGGCACCATTGTGCCTGCAAAGACCTCTCTTGATAGCCACTAGGTTCCTGATGTCAGGGTTGGAAATGAGCCCATAGAGCCCCAGAGCAGCTCTGATTCTGAGGAAGAGCTACAGCCAGTGGGAGAGGAGCCCGCTAGTCTCTCAGAGGCGCAGCTGCAGGGAGAGGCCCCCTCTCCTCGCATTCCTGAGAGAGATAGCGACCCTGGCAGCGAAACAGCGGGAGTTTGGTTGTTGCTAGACGCAAGGTGCCAGCGCAGAGAGAGGCGTGAGGTGGAGGGTGCCGAGAGGAGGCGCTCAGCCCGCTTGGCGCTACAGGAACGGCTGCATCCTGATGCCCCATGGGTAAGGGCGGGAGCCTCCCCTCCTAGTCCATAAGTTTCAGGGTTTTCCCACCCTCCTCCAAACGGGGACCAACTGCGTACATGGAGCTTAGGTTACTCTGCTATGATACACTTTGCAGTTCCTTGCTTAGTCGCTGGCAATTAGCATCTGAAAGAGTCATTAGGTTGTAAAGGAATAAAGCCGTGGAAAGAATCCCTTTTGTCTGCATCTTGTTTTGGGTACTGGAGGGGACTTAAGAGGCAGCTAGGGCGCTCCTGACAGCTTGGTCCCTGTGCCTTGTACTTAGGTTCTTGGGTAGTTACTTTTCATTTAGCTCTCTGGTTTGTGACTGGCCATACCCACTATGGCAGCCATTTTGTGAATGGACAAGCCCCCCATGCCAGCCATTTGTGAGAGCACACACAGTATACTCTCAACATTACAAATGTGCCCACCAACCCCCCCAAATTGGGGACCCCTGGCCTACCCCAGTAGAGCTGGCTTCCCACTCCAGATGTTCATGTTCAGACTCAGGTAGGATGATGGGGCCAGTAGCGAGTGCAGCAACAGTGGTGGCAAAGCTAATGCACTCCCCCCAGTCTTCCTCATCCAGTTCTAATTGCAGTGAGTCATCAGAATGCCCAAACGGGGCTAATAGAGCTGGTGTAAGGCCACTTAGCTCATGGCACAGGCCAGATGTGAAGAAGGGGCTTCCTGATGGAATAGCTTAGTCTGTTGTTGTTGTTGTTGTTGTTAACATTTCCATACCGCCAATAGCCAAAGCTCTCTGGGTGGTTGACAAAGATCAAAAACATTACAAATACAGTATACAGAGGTTAAAAGCCATTTACACACACACACACACACTATACACAAGACAACATATATCTAAACAACTTCAAGAAAACAATCTCAAGCCATCAACCATAACCATAAGACAAAACAATGTATTGTTTGCTCAGTTCAAGTGAAAACAATAGGAATGTGCAACCCACCCCACACTTCCACTGCAATATTTCACTAGACTTACCAAAAAAATCTTTTATCACACCCAGATGGTCCACCTCAACCAACACATTCCATCCAATTTCATATACGCTGAAATCTGGATGTTCCTTTGACTATAGGATCTAGGAGTGCCTTTTTTGCAGAAACAGGAAATTTGGGTAGGTTTGTGCTCCCAACTGGAACCCCTGCCTGTTTCTAACAGTTCTTCCCACAGCTACTCATCTTTCCAGAACATAATAGGGGTATTTCAAGCAAGTGGCAGTGTTTGAACTCATAATCAGTTTCAAAGTTGCAAAATGATCTTATTTGTGTTTACTCTGAAGCAAGTTCCACTAGCATGCACAGAAGGGGTGGGCATACTGTGGCTTACAATTGCCATCAAGCCTAGCCAGCATAGCCTGGGGTGAGGGGACTTGTAGGCCAAAACATCTGGTGGGCTACATCTTACCCTCTCCTGATTTGCAGGATTGTTCAGCTTTTACAGGGGCTAGCTTTTAGTCCACACACACACACACACACACACACACACACACACACGATTGCTTTTATCCAGGTAAATCTTACCAAAACTCTCAGGTAACTTGGAAAAGGAAAGATGGACATCAAATGCAACAAATAGACAAAAATAAATGCATAATGTTTATTTTAAACATTTTATATCTTGTCTTGTCACAAAAAGCAGGACATGACAGATTTTAAATAAATAAATAATAATACTTAACAGAGATAGAAAGATCTGCCTGATTTTATTTACAACATTTATATACCACTCTACATCTAAACAAATTCCAGAGCAGTGAACAATGCAGGATAAAAATAAAACTCCATATTAAACATTAATAAAAAAGAATGCCAATAAAAAACAGTAAATAAAAAAATCCTAGTGAGGCGAACACTGATCCCTACCCTCTGAAGTTTTTTTTACCCAGTTTTCCCTCAATTTCCCCCTGTCCTTTTCTACCCCCCTCCCCTTTACTTTTCTGTGGCATTTGGAGTTTGACTCTGGCAAACTTTAGATGCAAGAAAGTCCTTCTTGGAGTAAAGAAAGCCATTGCCTTTTCACCCTTGTCATTTTTCTTCACATCTCTGTGATGGTGTATTTGTTTTCCTCTGATCCATGCCTGCCAAACTCACACGTATAGAAAAGAAAAGAAAAGAAAAGAAAAGAAAAGAAAAGAAGAGGGTCTCCCCCCCCCCCATTGCAGGACACCTGGGGCCTCCTATCCATATATTTCAGCAGGGAATAGAAACTGAAGTTGTGGGAGATATGTCACTAGTCACAGGATATAAATGTTGCAACATGTGGTGAAAAATGCCTTTGGAAATGAAGACAAAGCCATAACATGCACAACATAAATGAAATCATTAGGCTCTTCCCACCTGCTTTCATTTATCTCTAAACAGATACTATTGAGCCAGGTTTTTTATTTCACAAAGGCTTCAGCTAAACTAATAGTGTGTGTGTGTGTGTGTGTGTGTGTGTGTGTGTGTGAGAGAGAGAGAGAGAGAGAGAGAGAGAGAGATATGAAGTGGGGAAGAAGGCAGGGAGAGAGAGAGTTTGCACCATCTCCATACTTTATAAGATTGTTGTTCAAGTGTTTGTGTGGGGAAGAAATAAAGCGTGGGGGGGGGAGTGCTAAAGCATGGGGCAGTGTTTTGTGGGCCCTTGGGCAAGACACCCTCAACGGTCCCCACCCTCAACGGTCCCCTGGTCACCAGCTGCTATTCCTTTTCTGAATCTTCCTCCTCATTGCTCCTCCTTGCTGGCTTGCTTGGTGGACAGAGGTCCAGTGGGGAGGCGGGCAGCACCATCTGCTGCCCCTCCTTCTCACCAGCACCACTGCAACAGGCAAGAGGCAGGTGAACAAGCAGGTGTCGATGGTGAAGGGGAAGGAGCAAGACCGGGGGGTTCTTATCAGGTGGCCCCTTGGTAGGAGCCCAACCGTGCCTACCCATGACACCAGCCCTGCATGGGGGGCTTGAGGCAGTATTCATGGAGAAGGGGAAGCCATCCATGCGGGTGAGATGGGGCTTTGTAAAGTCTGGGCAAGACATAAACAGGGCAAGAAATTAGAGGCCTTTTGACCTGGCACTGGAGTAAGATGCAGAGTGCTGTCAATGTGAAATGCTAAGGTTAATGCAGGTCCCACTTTTGACCTGCAACATACAATTCTAGCATAGAGTGCTCCTGTTCAGGGTTCCAGCCAGCCTCTTCTAAAATACTTCATTCCATTCTCCCTTCCCAAGTCCCATTTTGCCATATTTTCCCCTAAAGACTCAGTCTTCATTCCCTGACCACTGAGCACATTCAGCCCATTGGGCTATTTGTGTGTGTGTGTGTGTGTGGGGGGGTACTCCTTTAGGCCAGTTGTGCAGAACCTCAGCCCCAGGGACCATGTCTTGTCTACCTGGGGTCCCTATCCAGCTCTCCAGGATTCCCGAGAAGACCGGTCATCTTCCCCCTCACCCTACCACCTTTCCCGCAACCACCAATACTTTGCTGGTTTCCCGGCTTCTGTGCAGTTTTCCTCTCCCAGTTCTTAAAGGTTGACTTTTCTCTCCTAAGGCTTAGGGCTTCTTCGCATGGAGCTGTTATCCTGTGCCCAAGATTGCTCACTCACAGAAGTTTGCAGGTTCTTTTCATGATGTCATCAACCTCCAGGGTGTCTCCTGCACTAAAGGACCTTTATTCCATTTTTAAATAGTTTGGAGGTAACGAGCTATCAAATTACCCCATTTGAGTTCCTTCCATGAAAAAGGAAAAGCCACAAGAAGAGGAGCTAGATCAATGAAACATATGGAAGACTCAGATAAGGGGGAGAAGGAGGGGGAAAGGGAAGGGGGAGAAGGAAGCACATGTAAAGGGAGTCCGTTGTGATCCTGCATTTAAAACAGAACCAGAAAGCCCCATTTTAAATGTGGGATTTTAGGCTGGTGTAGAGATGCTCCCAGTTACTGGCAGTAACAGCTTTAAACTTAAATATGCTGGGATTTTTTGGCCCTGCCCCTTTTGCCTTTGGCCCTGCCCACCTCTGGAATGCAGCCCCGCAGAGCTTCTCCAAAATGGAATTTGGCCCTCAGGCAGAAAGAGGTTCTGCACCTCTAGTGTAGGCCTTTTTTTCTAAAACTTTTGTTTGTACTTCTGCAACCCCGGGGTTCCCTTGATCCTGCTGATATACCTCCTTCTTGTGCATGGATGGTGTCATTTTGCTCACGTAAGGATAGCCACTCAGAATGAATCCACTGTTTGCATATGTGTGTAACTAACAGTTCGTACTGAGCTTCCTTATTATATTTAGAATTGCACCCATGCAGCCCAATGCAATGTAGGCTTACTTAAAAGTGAATTTCACTGCGATGAACGAGCCATACCCCAAATTTGGTGTGCATTGGATTGCTCCCTTAAGGAAAGAAAGATGCTCAGACATAAGTAAGCCTACCACCTAATGCTACATGCATTTGCTTCTAAACAGGTTTGATGGGCCTCCTTCTCCCGTGTAAGGGGTACACAGGATTGCAGCCTAAATTAACCCTGCTGAAAATAGATGTGCACTTGAAAACATGGGAGGTTGCAATGCCTCTGCTCAGATGGCATTTCTGGATACTGAACTGATAAACTCAGCTGGCTGTGATATATATTGTGGTTCCATTTGATGAGTGCAGTTCATATGAGCAGAAAGAAGCAAGAGTATTTAGTGCATCCTGCAGACTTGGAATCAGAAGCTGTGCAGAGGTGTGAATGGTTAGCCTGGAGTATGACTGAGTTTCATTACCCAAATGCCATTGCCCATTATCGGAGGAGGAGGAGGAATTGATTAGCAATAATGCACTTCATTAACACTCGACTTTCTCGATCATTGTAATTGTGACTCTCCCCTTAAAAAAGGAAAGACAAATCAAGCAGAAAAGGTTTCATTTCAGCCCAATCAATCTAATGTGTTAACATTTACATAATTTCTCCTTTATTGCATTTATAAAAGCTGCAGGATTCTGTTTTATTAGTACTATTGCATTGTCTGCATAGTCTATAATCAAAGTGTTAATGGTGCAAAGTTTATATTTATTGGGTGTCAAATTTATACTGCACGATGAGACAGACCTTTACATTTCCTTCCTTCCCAACTCACCTTGATCATATTGAATGTAGACATTATCTGTCAGCCTAGTGGTTCAGTCTGATCAACATGTATTGGTGATAAACAGAAGTAAATTCCTAATAAAAAGAAAACATGGAAACAGTGAATGTGCAGAACCTTAACCTCCACCCTGTTGTTTTTTTTTTTTGCAAGAACATAAGAGCCCTCATTAATCAGACTGAAGGCCCATCTGATCCAGCAACCTGATCCCATAGCAGCTAATGAGATGTCTTCAGAAAGCTACGAGTAGGTCAGAAAGGCAACAGCTCTTCCCGCAGCTGCCTTCCTCAGCATCTCTTATTCAGAAGTACACTGCCCCTGAGAATGGTTCTGGGCACAATTCAAAGGGCTGGTTAAGACCTATAAACCCCTCTACCCCTTGGGCCAGGCTACCTGAAAGACCACCACGTCCCATATGAGCCTGCCTGGGTCATATGACAGAAGATAATTGGGAATGGCCCTTCTTTCGAAACTGCCGCCTTCATACAAGGCAATGGCGGCAACACGAAAGAGGGCCTTCTCGGTGGCTCCTCTCTGGCTGTGAAGGTCCTTGCCAAGGGAGGCTAGGTTGGCTCCCTCTTTGCTGTCCCTCCATCAGCAGGCAAAGACCTTTTTGTTCAAGCAGGCCTTTGGTGTGTAACTCCAACTCTTTGGAGTTTGAGGCTGTTTTTATTCTGTTTGTATTCTGTTTTTAATTGTGTTCTAATGCAGTTGTTTGATTATTGTTTCAATCAAGTTTCATATATTTAAGGTAAGCCACCTTGAGTTCCATTTTTTCATGGTAGAAAAGTGGGATATAAATCAAATCAATAAGTCAATACATTTATTTATTAATCTTAGTAGACATGCATAGGATTGCATGGTCAAATGTACATTTTTTTTAGAGAGAATAGTTGCTTTTCTTTATATCTCCACAAGTAAAAAAAATAGAGATTTAGTGTTTTGTTTTTTGTTTTTAATGAAAGCAAGGGGGGGGGGATTTGAAATACTTTAGGGTGCTGGGCTGCTATAGGTCCCCCCCCCCCATAGCCTGTTTTGAATATGTGGTAGTAGAGTTAGGACGCAGTCCTTTCAGGATAGATGGATGCCTCCGAACTTGGAGGTGACCGCCTATCCAATGCAGGGCAGGGGCAGAGTGGAGGGGATTGTCCCCTCTGTGCTTCAGCTGCCCTGCATTCATGGCTAGACAGCCGATTTTAGCTGTCTAGACATGGGAAGTCAGAGCAGGGAAGGGTGGCAGATGCCGGCCAATGCATAGGAAGTGTTGGAATGGCACTAATGCCCTCCCCGCGCTGCCCCCAGGAATTCCCCATTTTTGCTGCTCCACACTTCTCTTATGAGCATGGAGTGCGGGGCCAATCCACGTTGCTTACAAGGCAGTGCAGGAGGGGGCGGAGATTGGTTCTCAGGGAACTGACCTATCCTATGGCCATCTAGCCACTGACTAGCAGCCATAGGATTGCACCCTTAACCTAGTAGTGAAGTTGACTGGATGGATGGGACCTAAACTAGTGATTCTCAAATGATGTATTAGAAGTTTCTTCTTCTTCTTCTTCTTCTTCTTCTTCTTCTTCTTCTTCTTCTTCTTCTTCTTCTTCTTCTCCTCCTCCTCCTCCTCCTCCTCCTCCTCCTCCTCCTCCTCCTCCTTTGCTGCTCACCAGAACTCTAGCTTGGATTATAAATAAAATACTTACTCAGAAGTAAGCCTCACTGAATTCAGTAGGACTTACTCCAAGGTAAGTGTGTATAGGTTTGCAGACCAAATGAATATTCTATTGGTTGTGTGAAACTGCATTGCCTAGTCATATGAAGCAGTTGTAACTAGTAGATCAGGGAACAGGGCTGATACCTCTGTTTTATTATGGTTTCAAGGGGGAAAAATACTTATTTCACCTTTGTTTCCATAGATAAGAGAATAAAATGAAATCGCTACTAATATCCCTCCCCCCCTTATTTTATTTTATTTTTGCTTTGCCCATTAGGGTCAAACTGGTCCTTTTAACAAGAGAACAAATGCTTAACAAGACTTTTGGTAGACTTTTCAGCTACAGTTAAGTAAAATGCAAGATCTTGGTAATATCTGTTGTGGATGAAATGGGTTATCTGTACAGATCAGTGTAATCCATCCATGAGCCTGTGTGCAGATATCACAAATCTAGCAAGAGTCCAAGATTTGCCATTCAGATCTCTGAATTAGAGAATATATATATATATATATATATATATATATATAAACACAGAACTTTAGTTAGCCATCTTTCTCTTTGCTTCTCAAAGCAATGGAGAAAAGGTTCAGAAGAGGGAATTCTTGCACTGTTTTTTTTTTCCTTTCAATTACCAATCATAGAGTAGTATGTCTTGTTCAAAATTGGCATAGGTAAATTCCAGGGGTGTGGCCTTAAGGCCCATGATGCAGCAATCTTTCTTAACCTAAACAAGCCTGGGTGACTACCCAGGAATTCTATGGCCCAGGGCCACCCTGCCAATTTCCTGGCCAAGCAAGGATCTGTATCCAAATCTCCCCAGTTCAATCCAATACCCTATCTATCTAACACAAGACTCAATAGAGAGCTCAACATAGCGGGCTGTGGGGAGGGGTGAGTGTGAGATTTGCAGCTTTCCCATGCTCTCATTGTTTCTCAATGTGGCACTCATAAGATTTGTTCATTTTGCTCAATCAGCCTTCTTTTGGTTGAAATAACTGAAATCTCTTCTGAGCATCTTGCTGTCACAAATGTATGGAGCACTTAGAAGTGGGCATTTATGATTCTTGACAGTGTAATGTTGTATGAAAGGGATGGATGGGAACTGCAGTCAGTTTTTCAAATATAATTGTGTGGATAAGAACAAGATTTGCTTTGTTGTGCATGCGCTATTGCTAGGTGAATGGGTGGGAATTTGTTTGCTTTTTCCCTGTTCAGGGGGGGGGGGCACAAATTACTTTATAAACTTAGCTAGTAGCTGTGCCTTTCTTTTCTTTTCTTTTCTACTCTAAAGCAGCCTTCCCCAAGCTGGTGCCGTCCACATGTATTGGAACACAACCCTCATCATCCTCAGACATCACGGACATGCTGGCTGGGGGTAATGGGTGTTGCAGTCCAACACATCTAGAAGGTCACCAGCTTGCAGAAGGCTGCTCTAGAGTAAATGCCAGGGTCCCAATCCAGATTAGGACACTAGAATGGGACATAGGTGGGCTGTAACCCTCCCCCCCCACACACACACTGTGGTCCCAAACTGTCCCACTCCACATGCTGTGATCCTGATCACTATTACTCACCCGCTCCCCTGGTTTCTATTTTCATTTTTGTTTTACAGTGCAAGGAAACATTTAATATCATGTTTGGCCCTAAGTACCCTCCCTGGGAAACTGCCCTTATGTCCCTATTTGTGCCTTTCAGGAATGCCTTATCAAAATGTTAGCTTGAGTCCTTTGATTTAGCATTCTTCAGAGTTCAGCTCTCCCTGCAGGGCATCTTGAAGTTAAATCTCGAAGGAGCAGGGGCAGATCTGTCTTCTTTCTAGCCCACGTGCATATAAACACGTGAGCACAAACGCATCAGCATTATGCATTCCTGTGCAGAAGAAAGTCTCACTGAGTGCAATGGACTTACTCCTAGGTAAATGCACGTGGGATTGCATGGCCCAGCAGCACACTTCGCATGGCCTGCTATTCCACACCCTGCAGCTGCCAAGCTATATTAAGAAGTGTTGATGACATGTTATAGGGCAATTATGTTCTCCAAGTATATCTTTAACCAAAAGAACAAACAACCGTTGGCTTTTTAAATCGTTGCAGAGTCTCTTGCAGAACAAACAAAGTAAACCTTCCAGCAATGTGTAATGTAGTGTGTGTGTGTGTGCGTGCGCGCGTGTCACAAGTCCCCCAGGCAGTAATCCTTGGAATCAGGATGTTAGAAATATTTGAAATGTTGGAGGGTTCAAAACAGCAGCGCTAGTCTTGATAGTGCATTGCACGTGCACACACCGAGAAATGGTATACCTTTGCAGCTTCTCAAGTTCTCTCATGCCAGCTCACGCTCAGAAAACCCAGTCTGTTCTGGCTGATTCTTGTCTTCTTTTTTGCATGCTGCATAGGTGATTATTCCTCCCCCTTCTTCTCAGGTCTAAAAAAGTCGCAACAACAGTGCTCGCAACATATTCTTGACTGGATCTCATTTTTACTTGTGTCCTGCTTACTTTTTGCATTGTTTGGACCTCACTTTGTAAAACTCAGAAGTGACTGTGTGCACACATACACCCCTCCCTTCTCCTCAGGGCATGCATACCTACCCACTGAGACTAATACTTCATCCTTGGTCTTTCTCTGGCAAGACTGAAAAGGGCAAAACTGCTTCTTTCAGCTGCCACTGGGGCATATGGGTGCAACATAGGGATGTACGAGAATTTCATTTCAGTTTGCAAATCACTCAAATGCCCCATTCACAAATGCGAATGTGGATGGGAGCACTTGTCCTCTGAAAATGTTTTCAAATTCCAGAACTTGCATTCGAGATAGAAACACCTGCATTTTTAAAATGTGCACCTTTTAAAAAGGCACACTTTATGGAATGCACATGTTGAAACATTCATGAAAGGAGGGAAAGTGCGCATTTTTGAAAAGGCCCATTAAAAGGCCCATTCAAAATGCACACTTTTCCTGTTCAAATGAACCGAAAAAGCAAGAATGATTTTTTTTTTTTAATGACATCTGGAGTGAGCTGAACCAAGGTTTGAAGGGAAGCTTGGAGAATTTTGGCTGCTCAAGCATCCCTGGTTCTCCCATTCCTAATGTGACACACATTCCAAGGGCTTGGAGGAACCAATGTCTGCCATAACTCTATTGTCCCACCATGAAGTTCCGTAGATAGGACCATAGTGCATAACCTAAGAGTATCCTTGCATTGTGCTGCTGCATTTGTAGTTGAAAGCCAATGAAAGATTTGTGCTCAGGAAGGTGAAGCAGCATCTTCTGTCTCTGGCCAAATTTTAGTTGCACTCTCCACCAATGGAAGTAGATTGTGTCCCCATTCATCAAAAGATTCCATCTTTGTTTAAGTGGGCCATGCACGTCTCAGATTGCCTAACAATGTTTTCATGCTCTTCCTCACTTGTCCCAGGCAAACCAGTCCTTTTCTGACAAGCTTCAGGGCTGTTTCTGTCAATGCTACAGTTCAGTAATAACATGGCAGGGAGGGATGAAGGGTACAGGGGCTTCGGGGCAGATAACAACTTGTGAATTTTAACTGGGAAGTTTGAGTTTTATAGAGCCTGCATTTCTAAGCAAGCCTAAAAGGTTTTTGCTTGTTTCCAGCTCCTCCAAACTGAGCCCTGAACAAGCTTTATGAACTAAGCCTTAAGGTGAAACTAGTCTACTGAACAGAGCTATCCAAGAGAGTTATGTGCTATGGTGGTTTTCTTTCTACTGTTATTACACCTCATAAATAGACAATGGTGACCCAAGAATTTCCTTTCCCTTGGCCTGAAAATAGCACTATATAGTTGCATATACAGCTGATCCCAAAGCAGAACAAAAAAGGTCTAAACATTTCTAATTAAAATAAAAGTAATAAGAGTACTGAGTCATCTTTGGTATTCCGCAGAGTCTCTGCACACATTCAAAAAGTAGAAAATGGCATTTCTCCACCATCTTTTAAAATATACTTCTTAATCTAGAATTCCTTCTACATTATTGTTTCCATAGATGCTGCTTCATCATCTCATTTGGAGTGTGTGCAATAATTTTTTTTTTGGGGGGGGGTGTTCAAGCATCGAGGATTGATTGGCTGATGTTCCCCAATGTCACAGAGCGGTAAGACAGGCAGGGATCTCTGGTTGTCATTGGCTAAAGGTACACTCCTATGCATGTTTGAAAGGTGAAAGGTGTCCCCAGCCAGTCGTGTCCGACTCTAGGGTGCGGTGCTCATCCCCATTTCTAAGCCGAAGAGCCAGCGCTGTCCGAAGACGCTTCCGTGCTCATGTGGCCGGCATGACTGGACACCTAGGTGCAAGGAACGCTGCTACCTTTCCCACCGAAGCGGTACCTATTTATCTACTTGCAATTTCTTGCTTTCAAACTGCTAGGTTGGCAGAATGCATGTTTAGACAGAACAAAAGTCCCACAACTCCCAGCATTTTCCAGCCAGCATGGCTAGCTGGAGAATGCTGGGAGTTGCAGGACCTTTTTTTTGGTTCCTTTTTAGGAAGCTGCTAAAAATCCTGGAAAGCGGCTGTATACCAGGGCAGACTATTTGGCCACATAGCTGATGAGGCAATAGCAAGCTATACGGATTATACCTGAAAAGCATGTTCTCTGCCACTGAGCTATGGACCATCCTCTATTTCAGGACCAGGCAGTATGGTGCCCATGGACACCAGTGCACCCTGGGACACATTTCTTGGTGTCAGTGGAAACTGATGGCTCTGAAGTTGGTGGAGCTGTGAATCCACTCTGGGTTTCAGTCAGAACTAGTCAGAACTCTGGGAGCTGCACCTTAGATAGCCCCTTTATAGTTCTGACTGGTCTTGACAGAAACCCAGAGTGGATTTGCCACTCCACTGACATCGGAGCCACCAGCCTCCTCTGCTTGGTGTCCCCCAAGTGTCCTACCCCTGCTACATGATGATGATGATGGTGATGATGACGATGACGACAAGATTTCTTTCTGAAAGCTGGGATCGGTTGAAAGCAATGTGAAGGCCTCTAGTTGCTTCCATCTTCTTTTCCCATGAATACCTCTCAGCCCCACATTAGAAAATGGCAGGTGGCTGAAGGCCAGTGCTTTCATCTGCATTGTGTCAATTTTGTGGTGGTGCCCAGGACCATTTTTCAAATTGCCAAATGTGCCCACCGGCCCGCTGAAGGTTGCCTACCTCTGATCTAGGTAAATGCACCCTGGCAGGGACTCTGATTTGGGCTATAGCATGGATAGCATAACAGCTAGCCTGGCCTTGGGGAATTGGGCTATAGCATGGATAGCATAACAGCTAGCCTGCCCTTGGGGAATTGGGCTATAGCATGGATAGCATAACAGCTAGCCTGCCCTTGGGGAATTGAGCTATAGCATGGATAGCATAACAGCTAGCCTGGCCTTGGGGAAGTAGGCTATAGCATGGATAGCATAACAGCTAGCCTGCCCTTGGGGAATTGGGCTATAGCATGGATATAATAACAGATAGCCTGCCCTTGGGGAATTGGGCAATAGCATGGATAGCATGACAGCTAGCCTGCCCTTGGGGAATTGGGCTATAGCATGGATAGCATAACAGCTAGCCTGGCCTTGGGGAAGTAGGCTATAGCATGGATAGCATAACAGCTAGCCTGCCCTTGGGGAATTGGGCTATAGCATGGATAGCGTAACAGCTAGCCTGCCCTTGGGGAAGTAGGCTATAGCATGGATAGCATAACAGCTAGCCTGCCCTTGGGGAATTGGGCTATAGCATGGATAGAATAACAGCTAGCCTGCCCTTGGGGAATTGGGCAATAGCATGGATAGCATGACAGCTAGCCTGGCCTTGGGGAAGTAGGCTATAGCATGGATAGCATAACAGCTAGCCTGGCCTTGGGGAAGTAGGCTATAGCATGGATAGCATAACAGCTAGCCTGCCCTTGGGGAATTGGGCTATAGCATGGATAGCATAACAGCTAGCCTGCCCTTGGGGAAGTAGGCTATAGCATGGATAGCATAACAGCTAGCCTGCCCTTGGGGAATTGGGCTATAGCATGGATAGAATAACAGCTAGCCTGCCCTTGGGGAATTGGGCAATAGCATGGATAGCATGACAGCTAGCCTGCCCTTGGGGAATTGGGCTATAGCATGGATAGCATAACAGCTAGCCTGCCCTTGGGGAATTGGGCTATAGCATGGATAGCATAACAGCTAGCCTGGCCTTGGGGAAGTAGGCTATAGCATGGATAGCATAACAGCTAGCCTGGCCTTGGGGAATTGGGCTATAGCATGGATAGCATAACAGCTAGCCTGCCCTTGGGGAATTGTGCTATAGTGTGGATAGCATAACAGCTAGCCTTCCCTTGGGGAATTGCTTTCTCTGGAGAAGAGAAAAGGATTGAAGGTGTTGATGGACATGGCACCAGCTCCTTTTTAAATTGGAGGCACCTGGGAATGAAGTTGAACCCTTTTACATGCAAATCTTGTGCCTTACCATGGAGCCACAGCTCATTCTTCTCATAGCACATAGTTAAATGATGGAATTCACTTCCACAAGATGTAGTGATGGACACCAATTTGGATGGCTTTAGAAGGTGATTGGACAAATGAATGGAGGAGAAGGCTATCAATGGGTAATAGTCCTGATGGTTTTATGCCACCTCCAGTATTAAAGGAAGTATGCCTATGTACAGCAATTGCTGGGGAACATGGGTGGGAGGGTGCTGTTGCACTCATGTCCTGCTTGTGGGTTTCCTGTGGACAGCTGTTTGGCCACTGTGCGAACAGAATGCTGGACTAGATGGACCCTTGGTCTGATCCAGCAGGGCTCTTCTTAGTTCTTCTGATCCTCCATAGGATTTGAGCAGGTAGAAGGTCCAGGGAAGGACAGAGAGAATCAGGGAGGGTCTAAAAAGCAACAATCTGACAAAAACTACAGTTTAATCTAAGGACATAACTGAGAAGATGGATGACTTAAATGACTTGTCAGCATCCTGACAATCTCGAGAACTAATGCAGGAGCTAGAGAGGATGACCATTTAAATATTTTACAGCTAGAAGGTACAGAAATGGGCTTTTGGATTCCAGCATGCACAATTCTTTTAAGCAAGCACTGTTGACTTAAAGGGATGTTGTCATCTTGAAAATGATTATATCTGAAAATGGTGTACTTACAGTTGCTATTGATTAATATAACTGATGGATGTTAGAAAAATCTATTTTCCACAGGCTGTTTATTCTGTAGCATAGCCACTTGTTATGGCATTACACGGTTAGCCTGGAGGTCCTGTATTTGTTCCTGAAGTATGGATGCTTTCAAACAACCAGGAGCCCCACAGTAGCTGCTCAAAATTTAGCAAGTGACAGCCATATCTCATGGGGAAGTGGTATTCTGCAGTCTCTGCCCACACAGTTAAACCCAACCTTCCCATCCTTTTGCAACAGTGAGAAAACAGCAGGGTACTATGATAATGATGTAGCTAGAAGCTCCACAAGACCAGTTTCCCATGTGGTATCAGCTTCAGGAAAGGAAGAAGCTGTATTACACAGCATCATACCATATAGGTTCATTGAGCTTAATATTCTCTACAACAGCCTTACACAATCTGGTGCTCTTCAGATGTTTTGGACTAAAACTCCCAGCATTCCTTACCATTGCCCATGCTGGCTGGGCTCATGCAAGTCAACATCTGGAGGGCATCAGGTTGGGGAAAGCAGGCAATAACTCTTGAGAACTTCAAACAGGAGTCTTCCCCAGCAATACTTGAAGGCCTGGGAAACTGAACCCGAAACCTTTTGCATGAAAAGCATGTGCTCTACCACTGAGCTACAGCCCTTACTAGGTATCACACAGTAAGCTTCTAAGTGGCTATCAGGTGACTCCCAAGGAGGCTCTCCACTAGTGCCCCTTAGCATACACCCGAATTGATACCACATGGAAACTACAAGACATCACAAGTCATAAAAGTAGTCTGCAGACATCCAGATATAAAGGCAGAAATAGTGTGAGGAGAACAGTTTGAGGAGTGTGTCATGTGCTACATGAGTGAGCCAGGCATTACACTGATAGGGGGAAGATACCTTGTGTAGTTCCACTTTCTGATTACTCCTAAACTCTTGAAGGAGACATCTGAGGAAGTCTCTCTCCATCCTCTAGTTGGTTGCTCACTAACTTTCTTTCTCATTTTTCTTCTTTACTGACACTAAGCCTGCCAGCTGTGACCCATTTATTGAAAGTAAAACTGTATAACTAGATTATCATTTTATTTATTTATTTATTTATTTATTTCTATACTGCCCAATAGCCGAAGCGCTCTACCATCCAATCCACCCCTACCCCTACCCCAAACACACACACACACACACACGCAGGAAAATCTTACTCAGCTTCTGGAAGTGGCCAGCTAGGCTCTTGATGATACTACGTGGATGGTTTGGCAGGCAGGTGCTGAACATTAAAAGTAGTGGAGGAGATGGGATTTCCAGCTTCAGATATCCAGCTAGCTTCCAAAACTTCATTAGGAAGCCCATGTGAGGAGCGTGCAGTTTCCACATTGTCTTATCTCCCACCATGGTAGATGAGACAACATGGAAACTGCACGTTCTTCACATGACCTTCCTAATGTAGTGTCGGAAGATAGCAAAGCTGCCCTACCCCCATGATGTAGGCAGAGAGGAAAGAGTGAAGTTTATGAGAAATATGATGAAAAAAGGGAACCCCCCCCCCGAAAACTGGAAAAACATGATATAGAATCATAGACTCATAGGGATGGAAGGGGCCTACAAGACCACCGAGTCCAACCCCCTGCTCAATGCAGGAAGCCTGATTCCCAGGTGGTGTCCCATCCAAGTACTAACCAGGGCTGACCCGGCTTAGCTTGCGACACCCAAGGGTGTCTGGGCTGAAGCTTTTACACATATGACCTGTGGAGATGAAAGAGGATCCAGCTCCCCAAATGGACAAAGTACAGACATACCCTAGCAAGCTCTGTAGCGCCACATGGACCCCTGTTAACAACAACGACAGCTCCATGTGGAGATTGGGAAGCTTTTTGCCTTTTAAAATCAAGTGCATAGTTCCATGTTTCAGGATGTAATGGCGGAAACTAGTTTTTGTTCTCTTGTTTTTTGAAGAAATGACAGTTTCATTTCTGACAGTTGACAGTTTCCCTTTAGGATTAGCTTTCAATTCAAAAGCAAATGCAGAGGCTAGAAGGCCCAAACAGGCTCCTGATGAAACCACTGATTCTACCTTTATCCTGTTTCAATTCAGGAAGCACACCACTCTTCCACATTTAATAGGTTTTCAGAGAGGTGTTGGTTTTAAATCAGAGGAGGATCAGGAATATGGCTGGGACTACCTACTCTGGAGGAACAAAAATACAATAAAATAATGAAATGTCATGTAACTAAACGAAGCGCTGCAGATCTATGTAAGACAATTCATACACAGTTCCCAGCACAATTAGGTTTCATATAAATGGCTAAGGGTGAACAGGGGATGTCTGTCCTCTCAATCTTGTGGTGCAGTCGGAAGGGTTGTTTTCTGTTCTCAGAACACGCAACGGTGGTGGCAGCAGCTTACAACAGCTTTGGCATTTGGGGCATCTTTTCTATTATTATTTTCACTGCACAGACTCTGGGCCCACAAGATAATTATCTCTCAGTTTTGCTGTGCTTCAGTGAATGCTGGTCATGCAGCAATGTGAAATTTTCACCCAATCTGTTTGTGACAGCAGTTAATTTCAAAAACAAATGGGGCGGGGTGAGTTGGGGGGAGAGAGCAAGAAAATCCTGCTTAATCAATAATACTCAGCTTGGGCAAAGCAATATTACAGCAATACTTGCTATGGTTTGTTTTTGTCAATGTGCCAGGCATTGAGTCTGGGGGCAGCTGATAAGAATGACAAAAATGTAGAATCACGGATCTGGATGCTGCTGCTGCTATTGCTGCTGACGATGATGACGATGATGACGAGATGGAGATGGAGAGTTGAGATAAAACTACATGTAGACCTGGTTCACACATAACGGTAGCAAGTTGTGGGTTAATTAACCCACGATATGACGGGCTTGGTGCCACTGGCATTTTGAATGTGCAACTTCTGATCGGCAGTTATTCAATGATGTTGGAACCCGGACACTATGGGTTAATCATTGGTTAATCAACCCACACTTAACCTAAGAACTAAATGTAGGTTCAATAAGTACAACTATGCCCATCATGGAGAGAACCATGGTATATGTTTCTGCCATAAAGATGATGAGGCTGGGGCATTGTGGGGGATGCAAAGTGGTGGCTAGCCTTTCATCTAGAGCTGCTCTGAACATCCTTTGTTATTTTTTTTTGACACATTCTTTTGTTTGGGGCACCTGGAGAAATTTTGCAGAAAGTGGCCATCAAGACACATTTATTTGTTTCTGCAGTGTTTGACATTCTCAAGTTAGAAGTCTGTTATCTGCATGCAGAGGAGCCTAATAGAAGTATTTAGTTCCCATGAAAACTTTACCATCCACACCTTTTTGGAATCATCTAAGGGCAGCTGAAAAACTCACTTAGCTTGTCATAGAGGCAGGTCTTTGGCTGGAGTAAAAGTAAAAAAAAAAGCCCATCTTTATTCTTATTAAGAGCATGCCTTAGTGTTGTGTGCTCTCTCAGTAAAATCTGCGTTTGTTTTAATGATTCTGTAGCAGTGAAGGCTGTAGTGACTATAGGGTGGGGGGGATAAAGGCACTCTGCACATGCTTATGGCACCTTTTCTTCTTCAACATTACTTTACATTAAGTTCCTATAAACTGTAGGTTGGCAGGCTTTCTTTTTAGAGTGAAGTAGAGCTTTGTTCCTTTATTTTTCTGGGCAGGGCACTTGATGCCAAGAAATCTGTTAGAGGTGCTGGGGCTTGAAGTTTTGCAGGAGCTTTTTTTCTGGATGGCATGGAAGGGCACTCTTCTCATGCTCAGGAACATTCTCTTCTCCAGGCATTAAAAAAACCTGAGCTATTGTGCATTACTGAGAGAGAGTATACTGAACCCATTTAACATATCAATTATGGAAGTCTTTTAAAAAGAAAACAAATATAAGCACCAACAACAAAACTTTAAATAAAAAACAAGAAAGATAAAACATTATGGGAAAAGGAAAAGCCTATTAGTGTAGCTTTTCTGCTAAAATTGCAAGTCCACTGAAATATTTTCTTCAAAATTTATCCAGACCGCCTGGGAATGCGCAGAAAGTCCCCCCCCCCCCACACACACACACACCACACACTTTGTAACCCCAAGTAGGGATGGAGGGACTGTGTAAAATCTACTCTGTCTGTGTTTCATGGATTGTGAGGTGCCTTTTGTTCTGTTGTCTGCCCACAGACGGAAGCGATTTTTTTTTTCATTGTGCAGAAAAATATGCAAAAAATTACGTAAGTATTTACGTAAGTATTTACATCATTTACTTTAGTGCGTAATATTTAGCATATTGTCCCATTCCATTCAACATTTCCTCAGCATAAACATACATATTTTCCTATGAATTTATATGCGTAAACTTCAGAAAAGTAAAAAAAATAATAATCCGGAAGTCCATGGACTCTGTGCGGCCTGAGGGGGTCACTCCACAGTGGATTCTGCAGATGGATTCATAGAAATCTGAGCTCATTTTAGTCTGTCTTGAATTTTTCCAGCACCCCTAACCCCGAGGGGGTGAGAATGTGGGGAAGTGCTCTCTGAATAACCCAATGTAGTGCAAACACAGTTTCTGCTGCTTGTTTCTTGAAAGAGCAGCAACAAAACAAACAAACAAAACCCCCAAAGGAACACCCTTTCGGAATAAAGAAGCTGAGGTACTGCTACATGTCATGAGGAGCTCGATCCTCAAGAAACTGTTGAATATACCTGGAGAGTATTTGGTGTCTGCCTGCAAAGAGGATAGACAATTTTGGGATGCTATTTTGGCTCAATATATGAAACCAGGAACAGCAGTGGACAGGAGAAATTGTTCTAGACACTGGGCAGAATACACATACAATACAATCTCCCAATGCTTGCTTTCATGCTGTGGTGAGTTGCCACTTGGTAAATGGTGGTGCCCCCACTGTCTTCTGCTCCTGAGTGTTCATCTCAATGTGTAACCTGAGCATTACCTCTAAGCAAAAGCCTTGCTTACCTCTGTTGTATATCTAGGTACTCATATATATGCCCCTCAGCTCTTCCATCTGCAAACAGTTCCCCACCCCTACCGCCACTGCAACAAGTTCAGATCAAATGCTCTCATCTTCTGAGGAAGGGAAGCTCTTGCAGCCTCTTGAGGAACTCAGATGTGGCAGCTGCCAGGAAGGTTAATGAAGAAGATTTGAATTATTTATGCAGGAATATTAAAGAGGTATTAAACCCGAGGAGATGTCAGAAGAATGCCTATTGTTGAGCGATCAAGATAAAGCCTTTCCAACATTTTCCATCATATGCTGTGTAATTATGAAAATCTGAGCTGATCCTCAGGCACATTTTTTATATATGCTTGTACACCGGGAAACTCAGGAATCCTCCACTCCAGATAAAGCAAAAGGCTATAATGTATCTTCAAAGTAAATTTGCCAAAGGATGGAAGGAATGGAGATCTTGTATTATGAAGACAACAGGTTTGGTAAGGGACTCTGTGGGTGCATATGGACAGACCTCCTGACAGAGGTAGAACCACTGATTATTTACTACTTAAACCTATGTTAGTGTCTATATATCAACTCTAGAAGAACATTCTATCCAATATTTCTTGAAGGTTAAATATATGACACTGGGGCAGGTACTGTAGAAAGCCCTGATATTTCAACTTGTTCCCCCACCCAGAAATATTCCAAGACAATAATTTCAGTGACTCTGTTGGCAGTTCTAACTATGTCCTTTGGCCTGAATGTGTCATATGATGTTTGAATTGGATATACTTCTTTTAGCTCTTTGCCAATTCTTAAAAGGCAAAGCTTTCCAAGTGTTCCTTGACTTAACTTTGGGAACATCCAAAGAGGTAACTTCTCCAGACGGGCTCAAAGACAACTCCTCTTCAAAAAAACAAAACAAAAAACAGGATTCATAATTGATTTGTCAGCCTTACTCGTTGGAGCCCTACCTTCTTTGAATCTGTCGTTCCCTCTCTCTAAGTCCATGAGAGATATAAATCTTCACTTATGTGTCACTGGGTGATCCTCTAAGGACCTTTTATCAATACTAATATCCACATATATCTGTTTTTTTGTGTTATCCCCTTTAAAACAATACAGTCTGAAGTGGAGCCAGTTAAGTCAACACTATACCCCTGTGCTCCAGAGTTCGAAGAGACACTATTATGGCAACGTTTAGGTGATTGTAATGCCAATCACCCAGAATGTAATGCCAACTCTCCCTTATAACTGGAGGACTGCAAATTGGGTGTTGATGGCGTGCCTCTGTAAGTGTCACACACTTCCTCAGCCAAACTGGCTACCCCTTCATTATGAGGGCCATCAAATATTTTTGAATGCAGTTAAGTCTGGACCACTGACCATCCTCTTGTCAAGTTCAAATCAAAAGATAGAGAGTGCTAGAATTAAAAGAATTTTCTGCATAATACCTTTCCAAGCTGTTCCTCTGGGCAATTTCCACAAATATTTCATCATTCCACTCTAGGGATGGGCAGATCTGTCCGTTTCACTTTCTCTCACATTCAAATGTTTAAATATCTCAACTTCTTTCTTTCCTGAATATGAAGAAATGTGCAAATATTTGCAAATTCTTATTTGAAAAAAACTGACATAAAAATTTTCACCCATGTGCTCCAAATTCAATAGCTATACCTGGAATGGGGAGGACCATGTTGTACATGCCTGCCATGCCACTGTTAAAGATAAGGAAGTTGTCGGGAAGAAAGAAAAAGTGGTGGTAACCCTGACTCATGTGGCGCAGAGTGGTAGGTGGCTGTATAGCAACCAAAGCTCTCCCCACGACCTGAGTTCAATCCCAGCAGAAGCCGGGTCTCGGGTAGCCGGCTCAGGTCAACTCAGCCTTCCATCCTTCCGAGGTCGGTAAAATGAGTACCCAGCTTGCTGGGGGGAAAGGTAGTCATGACTGGGGAAGGCAATGGCAAACCACCCCGCTACAGTCTGCCACAAAAACACTAGCGCAAGCGGCGTCCCTCTAGGGGTCACTAATGACCCGGTGCTTGCACAGGAGGAACCTTTCCTTTAGGGCTGCAGTGACTTAGTGGTTAAGATGCTGAACTGCAGACTGGAAGGTCAGCAGGTCAGCAGTTCAAAACCCAAGTGCCGCGTGAAGGAGTGAGCTCCTGTCTTCAGTCCCAGCTCCTGCCAACCTAGCAGTTCGAAAGCAAGAAATTGCAAGTAGATAAATAGGTACCACCTCGGCAGGAAAGGTAACAGCGTTCCGTGCACCTTGGTGTTCAGTCATGCCGGCCACATGGCCACGGAAGCATCTTTGGACAGCGCTGGCTCTTCGGCTTAGAAATGGGGATGAGCACCACACCCTAGAGTCGGACATGACTGGCTGGGGACTCCTTTACCTTTTTAACCCTGACTCAGCACTAACCTGGTTCAATGCACTCAGATTCAAACCCAGAATTGTAAGGCCAAAGCATTCAAAGCCCTGGACCTGGATAGACAAATCTGTCAGTTTCAGTTTCTCCCACATTCTCTTCTTCTTCTTCTTCTTCTTCTTCTTCTTCTTCTTCTTCTTCTTCTTCTTCTTCCTCTTCCTCTTCCTCTTCCTCTTCCTCGTCCTTGTCCTCGTCCTCTTCTTCTTCCTCTTCTCCTCAAGTTCTTTCACATAGTCTTCTACTGACTATTAAGAAATGTGTGAATTCTGGTAAAGTCTTATCAAAACCAAACTGAAACCAAATTCTTCCCTCTCCCTATCCCATTCTTTCCCCATCCATCTCAAAAGCTCTTCATCCTTTATTAAGCTAGCAATATGTTTAATGTTGAAAATGCATCATATACATAGAAAAGTAGCATGTAAGGGACAGGAGGATTCCATTCCAGCTTTCTGCCTGACTTTCTTTCTTTCTTTCTTTCTTTCTTTCTTTCTTTCTTCCTTCCTTCCTTCCTTCCTTCCTTCCTTTCTTTCTTTCTTTTGCAGAGATTTCTTTACTGTAATGTGAAGTCACTTTCAAATGTGAACACACCCTTAAACACATACCTAAAATCTGAAATGGTATAGGCCATCTGTTCCATGTGAATCTTCTGATCATATAGACTGGATGTTAAAATGTCTGGACCAATTTAAATTATAAATCATTAGCTGTTTATCAGTAGTAGGATGATTTGCTTGTACACTGTCCTAGGAACATTAAGCCAAAGGGCTGTGTCCAATGGCGGCTTTGTATTAGCAGAAAGCACTTCCATTCAGAAAGGTGGAACACCTGATTTTCACCAGTCTCCCCTACCCGCTGCAACACCCACCCAGGGTGCCCCCTGAAAAGCTGCTCTGGATGATTGCTGGACTCTCTGGAACAGTATGAGATGTGGCACAGAAGGCTGTAGTAGGTAGGGGAAGTCAGCAAACCTCAGGTTCCCTGTGTTGTGCAAGTGGAAGAACTTTCCGTACATGCAAAGCCACCACCGGCAATAACACAACGTGTATTTTGAATACCAAGAATCCAATCCCATAAAATACGCAAGTAAATGGTTTCCTATTCTTGCCTTTATTCTTTTAGTCCCACCTTTTTATAGTGAAAATAAGCTCTTCAGAGATAGTGCAAACAGAGGGGAAAACATACTTAAGAACATACAAAGAACCATGCTGGATCAGACCAAAGTCCACCTCACCCAGCTTTCTGTAGCCAAACAGCTGTCAGTGGGAAGCCCAGAAGTAGGACAGGAGTGCAAAAGGGCCTTCCTGTTATGTTCCCCAGGGACTGGTGTACATAGGCATGTTGCACATTTACGCAAATCCCCTCAAAAAGTCAAAACAAAACAAAAAACGGTCCGCAAGTGCATGGAATGCATGCAACTCAGCAAAAGCTAGTCTGCCACTAAATCTGCAAGTTGGATTCAAAGAAAGCCAAGCTCCTTTGAATACATTGCAGATTTCTCCAACATCCGTGCCATCACTACATCCTGTAGTAGCGAATTCCAGAGTTTAACTATGTGCCATGGGAAGAAGTCCTTCCTTTGATCTGTCCTGAATCTCCCACCAGTCAGCTTCATGGGATGAACCCGTTGGGTTCTAGTATTATGAGAATGGGAGAAAAATGTCTCCCTATCCACTTTCTCCATGCCATGAGTGATTTTGTACACCTCTATCATGTCTCTCCTTACTCACCTTTGGGTGTGTTTGTGTGCATGTGCTAAACAGTCCCTGATATTGTAGCCTTTCCTCATAGAGGAGCTGCTCCAGCCTCTTGATCATTTTAGGTGCCCTTTTCTGCCCTTTTCCCAATTCTATAATATCCTTTTTTAGGTGTGGTGACCATACCTGATTATAGCTCCTCTACTCTGCCAATATTAAAGGCACATAGATGAGACATTTCAGGCAATCATTATACCTCAGTCCCTCCTTGCCAACCTCAAACCCAGACATTATAGTAATCCTGGTTCTCCTGCACTTTCCACCATGTCTAAAAGTACTTGATTGATTACAAGTTTATGGTGTTCACTGCCCTTCTTCTGCATGATCTATTGTGCTAGCCAAAAAGAAGGAAGGAACAATTAGCTACAGGAGCGTGGAGAGACTAGTGCTGAAGCAGCAACTTATTGGGAAACAGAGGTGAGTATCCAAAGGGGGCATTGTGCAAATGGAACTTCCCACCAATTCCATTGTGCAAGCAGGACTAACCGCTTGTGCAATGATGATTTAACACTTCCTAAAGGAAGCCCTGAAATGATCAGAAACACTCATCTCTGAATCAGATCAGGTCAGCTGAACGCACTTATGTGAGCTCTGCCGACATGCCCCATTCCATTTCTGCTCATTTCTGGTTGCTCCTGGAAGTATCAAATCTCTGTTGCATAAGCCTGCAGGACAGAATCAGTGGGTCTTGCCTGAAGAATGGAACCGATGAGGGTGCAACATCTTGTTGGAGACCGCTCAGAGTTGCTAAACAGGACTGAAGAAAGCTTCACAAGACCTTCACAAGGTATTTGGGGAAAAATATTTCTATTGCTTCTGAAATTGCTATTTTTACCATGAAAATGGAAACAGGAGAATATTTGGCACAATTAGCTCAACTAAGCCAATACATCTTGCAGCCTTGATAGTAAAATCAATGGAAGTTGTACAATGTATACTTGCTAATATAAATTGACCACAGTTCCAGTGGTGTTCAATTCTCAAGACCAGTCCAGCTGACCTTTAGATAATCCTTGGATCATGCTGGAAGTGGGAAAAATAACCATCTTTTATTAGGACTTAATCTTCCAGTTCTGACATCTGTGGATGAACTGAAATGTGAGGCCTCCTATTTCATTTCAGGAGATTAAAGAAGGTTAATGTGACTTTATCCAGTTAAAGGAGTTCAGAATCAGGAAGTGATCCCCACCCCTTCAGAATAGTATGAAATTGGGGGGGGGGATTAGATGTTGCTTATTGGAGACTTTGGATGAAGCTTGGACTGCTTATTACTTCTGGTCTCTGATTCTGCTGCCATTCCCCATCTTGAAATTCTTGTCTGGAAATAGTCCAGAACAGCTGGAAGACAAGAAGTCCTAAACCCATTTACCAGGGAGCAAGTGCCATCAAACTTAATGGGGTTTACTTCTTAGCAGACATGCATAGGGTTGCTCTGCACATTTGAGGTTTTACCTTTCTCATGTTATTTAACTGAAACATAACACATGCAGATCAATGGAAATATTAGAGTTTAGCATATCACTATAGTATGGTCCAAGGCTGCTGCTTTGTGGATAGGTGTTTAGGTTTTGTGAGTGAATATGGTTAGGGGCACAAGTGAAGGAAATTGACTTGATTGGAGTGGATAATGGCTAGGTTTCCAGTTTACAGAAAATTCTTTGTTGAAAAATTCAAATATTTGGATTATTGGCTTCAATTAAATTAAAACATTGTGTGGGGGGGGCACCATTCCAAAAAAATGTTAGTCACAACTAACTGGTATTGCACCGATTTGAACCTATGTATGTGTAGCTGGACAGCCATAACCAGAAAATTGCTAAACATCTGAAAAGGTTCTATTTTCTTTTTGTTTAGAGTTTCCATTCTTCTGTTCAATGGATGTAGACTGAGGAATGTAGATTGCGTCTCCCTGCAGTTCCACTAGATGGGGGATGTGGTGTTGCAGCTGGCCTCCCAAGGTGGGGTAGACATGGAGGCTCACCATTTAGACCCACACAGCATGAGGATGCTGGCATTAAGGATGGGGCTTGCTGGTTTCTAGACTGGTCCCATCTGGTCCCTGGCACACTTGCTAATCAGTCAGCACCCACCATCCCACCCAGATGTTTGACTCAGTGTGGGCATTTCTAATTGCATTAGGGTTAACAAGGGTTTGCTTGTTTGCTTGCTTGTTGCCTACTCCTAAGCAACCTGGGAGGCAATTGGCAGTTAGCAGGGATTCCATTTTTAAAATAGGTAACAAACCATGGTTTGTTAGTGTGACTGGGTTCACAGATAACAACAACCCAGAATTCAACAACCAATGGGTTAAATAAAACATGGGTTAGCATTATGTGCAAACCAGGTCAGTGACATCCTAGTTCCTGATAACAAACTAGATATTTATGTTTGCATTGTCCTGGCATCATAACCCACAGGCAATGTGGGTAAGACCCTTAGGGATCCAGGGACTGAGGAGCACCCCAAGGTGCCTTTAAGGCAAAAGTTGAATTCCTGGGACCTGCCTTATTGGGTTGTGGGACTCAGGGTAGGGAAGGAAGCCCCTTTGGGGTCTGAATGGGTTGCTCACTTAGAATCTTGGGACATGAGGGGTTGGAACTCAGGAGTCACCCCTCAACACTCTTAGTGTGGATGGAGGGTGGGTCCAGGCAGTCGGTAATCCCCAAACTTGGGACAGCAACAAGGTTGTCCATATTAACAACACAGTGAAACCCAACAACAGACAACCATTTCCAGATCTTTCATTGCTAACTTAATAAAGTTTTGGTCTTCAATTTACCCATCCTTCCATATCCAATCTCATCATTTGAGGGGGCAGGTTGCAACTATAGCTCTTTTTGTAAAATTGTGCCTTTCATTTTCTGGCTTTGAATTAACTGTCTTCAGATGACTGTGAGAACTTCAGTGATTCCTGTGACATGAGTTGTCATCGAACTTTGGGGAAAAAAATGGTAGGATAATGTATATTATTATGCATTGAGCAGGGGGTTGGACTCGATGGCCTTGTAGGCCCCTTCCAACCCTACTATTCTATGATTCTATGATATCAAATTAGAAAAGAAAATCTGATAAGCATGCACTGTGCTTCCTATCAAAGGGATGCCAGTTATCATATGGATTGTTCAAGATTTTTTACATTCATTGCTATTCTTCAAAGAAGTACCACATGAGTGGCGTGTTATGGCTATCGGGAGTATGAGTGAAATCTTGCTCAGAGCATAAGCTTGATCTTCACATTTGTAACAAAATGTGGAAGCGGCTACAATTAAATAATGATATGATAACAATTATCAAAAGAAGAGAACAGAACACCTGTAGTTTTTACAGTTTTGTTATCTTGTAGGAGATCAAAGTGTTCCATTTCAGAACAGTATGAGATAATGAACAACAAGAGAAATGTGCATATTAGGAAGCACCGAGTTAAATGGAAATGATTTTGTTGTGATTGTAAATATGAATCAAACATGGCTATTTTGATTTCAGGTATCTGTACCCTTATCCAGTCTGTATCCTTATATGGTCAGAGTTCATCAACGTTCTTGCCATTTATTTAGTGGATGAACTAGGCACGTAAATCACATTCATTGAAATTAGTGGGATAAAAATAGGCACATGTATTGGGTATATTCAGACTGTGCGTCTTCATTCACAGATTTTTGTGTGTATATAACTGAGCAATTATGATTGTGAATACAGTGTTGGTCTTTGGCTAGAAATACTGAGTATATGTTCCTGCACAGCCATGAAGCTTGCTAGGGGTGACCTTGGGTTGTCTCTCAGCTTAACCTCCCTCACAGAGTTGTTGTGAGTATAGAATGGGAGAAGCCCTTTGCATGCTCTTCTGAAATTCTCAGAAAATAGAGGAGGCACAAATATGATACATAAATAAGAATACATTTTATTAGGGACATACATTTGTGTCAAACTAATCACCAGATTCTCTGTAGTTAAATAAAATGCATTTAAAATGGCAAAATGATGATCATCAAAACAAGACAGGATATTATAATCTTATAATTTTAGTGACTGCCCCCATATGGAGAATAAGGCTATCAATAGGTATTAGTTATGATGGCTTTATATTATCTCTAGAATGCTACTGTATACCAGTGGCTGAGAGCGTGCTATTGCATTCATGTCTTGCTTGTGGGCTACCCATGGCCATCTGGTCAGCCACTGCATGAACAGAATGCTTTACTAGATAAGCCTTTGGTCTAATCCAGCATAGTTTGTTTTATGTTCTTATAGGATGGGTTGTTCATATGGGTATCGGTAGAATTAAATATAACTCTGCAGCAAGCAACACACATTTTTAGTTATGATGCCAGGACAATGCAATCATGAATGCCTAGATTGTTCTCTGGAACTAGGACGTCACTGACCTGGTTTGCACGTAACACTAACCCATGTTTCATTTAACCCATTGGTTGTTGAATTCTGGGTTGTCATGATGCGTGAACCAAGCCACACTAACAAACCATAGCTGGTTAAACACGTACAGTGCAGAAAGAGAGTGCCTGATTTGTTGTTGGGTTGTTTATTTTTGGCTGTTTACCCATGGTTTGACATTACATATGAACCCAGAACTGTGGGTTGTTCATGGGTTGCTTTGCCAGGCTACAGAGGCAGCACCCAAGAGTGGTACTCCACCCTGCTCTACATGCCAGTACTACATCACCACAAAGGCATTTGGGATACAGAGAGGGAGTAGGCAAAGGAGGAGGGAAACAAGCAACCCAGAGATTGAGAAAACCATAGTTCGTGTGAACGGCTGCCAGACAAACCCTGGGTAGGGCAACAAACTATGAGTTAACCATGGGTTAGTGTTACGTACAAATCAGGTTACATCTCTCCCACCCCTTTGGAAGCCATCCTGTAATACATGCTTCTATAAACATTCCTGTAAGCATTCTTGTATTTACCCGTTCATCTCTGTAAAATGTTTTGAGTCATGCTTTTGCATTTCTGGATTCTCATAACTTTCATAACAAAGCAGCATCTTAATGGGAGGATTTCTTTGAAAAACTACTACTTGTAGCTTATTTCCAAATGATTTGTTTGAAATTACACTCTTCTGAATTAGTATCTAAGTAGGGTGGCCTGATCAAATATTTCAGAAAGAAGGGATGGCCCTAAGATACGGTTTATCAAACAAAGAATGCATATTATATTCAAAGGAGCTGACATTCTGAAAACAACAACAATTCTATATGCATTTACCTGGGAGTAAGCCAGATTGAAATCAAAGGGCCTTACTTCTGAGAAGGCATGTATAGGATTGCATTGTAAATCAAATAAAAAATAACAAGTAGATAAATTCAGTGATAACAGGAAAATGCTCATTCCATCCTGGAACAAGAAACATTGTCATAGGTTGCAGCCCCTTTGCCTTGACTGCATTTAATTATTATTCTAATTACCATCCTTCCTAAATAATAAAAAGGTTCGTTCTCTCTCTCTCTCTCTCTCTCTATATATATATATATATATATAGTCTCCCCAACAGTGATAATGGAAGGATCATTGAGTCACAGCTGTAAGCCTTAATCATGGACAATAACCTGGCTTCTTTCTCTCATCTTTCTCCCTGCCCCCACCCCCCCCATTCCACCTTGCCCCTAAGTCATCATTAAAGATAGGCTGTGCAGGCATGCGATTTAGAAATCATGACTTATTAAACTGCCAATTGTTTGCTTTAAAAAGGATCACTGGAGACACCAGCTTTACTGAACTTCACGGGAACTTAAATTAAAATCAATGAGAAGTGTGTGACTAAGATACCCTATGGAATTCTTTGAGAATTTAAGGGTTATTTTTAATTTGCTCATAACCGGACTGCTTTATCCACTTTAGAGAAGAGCCTTATCATCTGCTGACTTCAGGAACTTTATGGCTGTTTTCCCACTGAAGCATCAGCAGCTTCTTTTATTTAGTGTGCATTATTTTTTGCTGCTCTTGCTTGTTTTCCATATCTATCAACTTTAAATTTAGGCGGGATACTGTGCTGGGTTATATTATAACTTTCAACTGTTTGTTTTGAATAATTGGCAATGAATAAATAGCTGCATGCACCTACCAAATATATATTTTTAAAAACCAATTGGGAACATAGGGAGCTGTCTTTCACTGTCAGATAGTGATATACAGATTTTGTAAATTCCATTCTGTCTGCGTTTCACACATTGCCAGGTGGCTTTTGTTCCTTTATCCACTCATTAATGGAATCATCCATGCCATGACAGAAATTTTCAGTTTCCCGAATTTGCATGAATTCATATTTGTGCAAATTCACAATTGTGAAAATGTTCAACTCCCCCACAAATGTGCAACCTTCCAAATGCACAAATCCCTCCACCCCCAGCGTGCATTTTCAAGCTTTAGCCTATGGGGGAAATGCATATTTTCAGCTGTTAAAAAAAAAAAAAAAAACATTTAAAATTCTGGAAAGTAAAAAAAAAAGTTCCACAAGTCTGCAGAATCCATGCAACTTAGGAAAAGCCAGTCTGCTGTGGAAACCACAGGTTGGATTAATAGAAATCCAAATTCATTTGATTCTGTTGTGGATTTCTCAACATCCCTTCTGTCAAACCACAGATCCAGCTAGCCCAGCATTATTGACATTGACTTGCAGCGGCTCTTTAGAGTTTCAGGCAGGATTGTTTTCTAGCCCTACCTGGAGATGCCAGAGATTGAACCTGGGGCCTTGTGTGTGCAAAGCACATTCTCTACCACTGAGCTATAGTTCCTCCCTTGATTTCAGTAGAGTAGTTAAGCATATCTTTAAATCTTTTCCATTGAATTCAGTGGAACTTAAAATGATTAATGTTGGCTGGATCTTGTGCATGCCGTTCTGTTCACTTTCCTGTAATATAAGCATTTTTGTACACCTTTTTAATGGGACAGAATCCCCACTTCACAAAATTCATAGAAGTGTGAATTTCAAAGGATACCTGTGTTTCGGTTCACACATTGCTCCGAAAGTGCAAAACTCAGTATGTTTGTGTTAATGCAAGCTGAATGAATTTCTCCCCCATTCCTAGTAGCAAAAGAGATACCACTTCCGAATGTCCCCTATGTTAAATCCCCTGTATGTAGAAAACTAGAACAGCGAGTCCAGGGCTAGAACTTTTGCTTCCGCTATGTGCTAGTTTTCCATTTTCAGAGACTGAAAACAGGCATATGCGACAGGAATATGCGGGGAAGCTTTCAAAAGGAGGGAAGGAGTTCTGCAGGTGTAGGGACTTGACCCTACCTCAGCATCCTTTCCATTAAGCCATGTAAGGATATAGGTAGGGATGTTGTGGGTTCCCTCCAACCCCCGGACTGCACCCGCCAAGCTGCTGTCCTCACTCACCCCCTGCTTGCACCCGCTCCTGCCCTCCCAGACTTACTGTGAACCTGTCCCGTGAGCGCCCACCATTTTCTCACCTTCGTTTTCTGCGCAAAAAAGGCAGTGTTGAAAGTGCGCATATTTAAATATGCACAGTTTGGGGGCCGGGAAAGCTTAGTAGCTGCAACATTAGAGGCCTTATGCACAAGTGGGCATGAGCAGGGGGGTGCGAGGTGCAAGAGGGTATCGTCTTCAAGGGCAACCCCACATATAGCACATTACAGTAGTCTAGACGAGAGGAGACCAAGGCATGTACTACTGATGGGAGCAGACTGTCATCTTCTGGCCCAGGTGGACAGCACTGGCAGCAAGGGTGAAGAGCATGAGCTGCTTCCTCAGGCTTACTTATCACCACTTCCCCTGCCAAATGGCAATGACAGTGAAGAGGATGAGGCCCATGAAGGGAGGAAAGCCACACCGGGGGCTTGCTTGAGCTACACCCCCCAAATCCCAGGCAGCCATCACTGGCTTTGAGCTTCACTGCTGGGATGACAACTAACCCATGGATCTGGGACTGTACCCTGCCAGCATGTCCATGACAATATAATGAATTAACCATCTTTATAACAACTGAAGGTACCTCCACACTGTGAACAAGCCTTTGGAGTTTTATTTATATAGACACAGTCTGGGGAAATGGGTTTCTAATTTCTCTGCCATGGTACAGATTCTTTTGAAACTCTGTGTTTACTCAGTTCAACCTGGTAAACATGCATAATCTTTTTAGTTTCTCTATTATTTGTCACTTTTGTTTGTTTTCCTTGACACACTGCCATATTATGGATTCATTACAAATGTATCATCAGAAATGATTGTCGTAGAATCAATTTTGGCTTGGGCATATTGTTATCCCAAACCAATTTGGAAATGCTTTCTCTTTTATCCCCCACCCCACCAGGATTAACGAGTATAAATCTTCTTTTCTCTAGGATCCCTGAGAGGCACACTTTAAAGGCAGCCTCAATTCACAATTCTGCAGCATGCTTCAAATCCTATCAAAAATACCCTGAATCCTTAGATTAGCTCTTGATGAGGTATCTACCGTAACTGATTGCTGAGACCAGTTGCTTGCATACTACATCCCTCTGCCTCTTCTGCAAGCCAGGATTTTGTTTCCAAGAATATATCTTTTCTTTTCTTTTCTTTTGCTTTTTTGCATTAGCATTCAAGAAGAGAGAAGCAAAAGTACGGATATCTAGAAGGGCTGCATAGCAGACTCCATTGAACAGATTCTCCCCATTAAACACTTTGCTGTTAATCAAACAAATTGAGTCCTACCTGATACTTTTGTATGAGGGAGTAGAGAGAAGGAAAGGGATTGGATGCCTTGTTTTTTCCACATATATTAAGAGTAACAAACAATACAGCAGAAAGACAGAGACACAATTTGTTTATTTTAACAACCATTTTATGACTCAGGAAGAGTGAGACATAGCTAGTCCGATGAAGCAGGCCTTTGAAAGGTTAACAGGATTCCCATAACAGGCTGACACTAAATGGGAATTTGCCCTGTAGGTGGTTCACTGATCTGTTGTGCTGTGTCCCTCCTTGAAGTCCCCTGGCACATGAGGTTGTGTTTCTGTTTCCTCTTACACAGTTCCTGGGATTAGTACCCTGCAATCTGTATGCCAAGAATAAGATTTCAGTCACTTAGGATAACCAGATGGCTTGGGATTTGCATGTATGAGTCATCTGGACACATGGGGGCTGTGAGAAATGCATAGCCATTTTGACATCCAGCCCTTGGTGAGGTAGGCCTGATTCATACATGTCCATACCACTTGATTTTCCAGCTTTGATTACTGTACACTTGAGAGATGGCCCACAGCTCAATGCTAAAACACCTGTTTTGCATGTACAATGTCCCAGGTTCAATCCCTGGTGCTTCCAGTCAAGAAAGATAGTGGGTCCTCGGAATGGCCTCTGAATCTGGAGAGCTGTTGTCAGTTAAAGTGGACATGACTGAGCTAGACAGGCCAGTGATCTGACTGAGACTAAGGCAGCTTGATAGGTAGATGATAGATAGACAGACAGACAGACAGACAGACAGACATTGGGGAGGGGCAATCACTTGGAAGGTCCCCAGTTCCATCTTGACATCTCCAGTTAAATGAATCAGGAAGTAAGTGATCACCAATGAAGTTCAATGTAAGTAAGTGTAAAGTGATGTTCATTGGGGCAACAAATCCTAAATTCACATTAAGGGTGTTGGAGAAATCTGCAAAGGAATCAAATGAGTTTGGATTTCTATGAGTCGAACCCACAGATTCCACAGCAGACCAGCTCTTCCCAAGATGCACAGATTCCATGGACTTATAAGCCATTTTTTTAAAAAAAATGCAAATTCAGTCATAGAAAAATATGTAACATTCAAAAAACAGCTGAAAATGTGCATTTTCCCCATAGACTAAAAGCATGACTAAAAGCACTAAAAGGTGAGGGATTTCCTCATTTGGGGGGATTTGTGCATTTTCACAAGTGTGAATTTCTGCAAATTCAGGAAATTGGGGGCGGGGAACTGATGCCATCAACGAGCAAACAACAGAATGAAAGGTAACTGACAATCCATGAAACACAGACAGAACAGTTTTTACAAAATCTTCACATCCCAAGTTCACATGTACACTAATATGGTCTGAGCTGGCAGTGACTGACCAGGAAAGGGATCTTAGGATCAAGGTGGAGAAACTCAATAAAAATCTAAGCCCCGTGTGTGGTAGCTGTGAAAAGGGCAAATTCCATAGTTGATTTTCCCCCCTCCTTTTCTCATATTACTAGAATAGCAATAACAGAATAGTAATATGATTCATTGGATGAGGGCCATCCAATGAAACTGAATGGTGGGAGATTCAGGACAGACAGAAAGAAGTACTTCACACTACTCATAGTTAAACTGGAATTTCTTATCACAAGACATGATGTCTGCTGCCATCTCAGATTTCTTTAAAATGGGATTAATAGGAACATCAGAAGCTGCCTTATACCGAGTCAGACCATTTGTCTATCTAGCCCACTGTCGACACTGACTGGCAGTGGCTCTCCAGGGTTTCACGCAGGAGTTTTTCCAGCCCCACCTGGAAATGCCAGGGCTTGAACCTGGGACCTTCTACATGCAAAGCAGGTGCTCTACCACTGGCCCACTTCCATAAGAATTAGGGATGTCAGAGAATTTCGCCACGAATCTCAGGGAGGCCGAATGCCAGCGCATTCGGACCCCGAAATTGGTGGCGAAATGGTCTGCCCCCCGCCCCCACTGGGACGGGACTTACCTTGGGCGAATCCTCCTGGTGGCGGCGGCGGCTCCGGCAGCGGTGCGGTGGCGGTGCAGCAGTGGTGTGGTGGCGGTGCGGCGGCGGCGGCTGCGGCAGCCGGTCTTCCGACCGGCTGCCGCCGCCACCATTTCCAGTAAAAAACCCCCCACACACGTGATAGGCTACGTAAAGATTTACGTAGCCTATCACAGCTAGATTTTTTAAAAAATACCGTGATAGGCTATGCAAATGTTTACGTAACCTATCACGGCTGAGTGAAAAAAAAAACAACAACCGCGTGTACGCAAATGGCAGTGCCCATGGGCGCCACCATTTGCGTTCCTTATTTTGGCACGTCTAGTCTACGTAAACATTTATGTAGACTACGGCGAAAATAAGGGGAACGCAAATAGCATAGACGCTACGCTATTTGCGTTCCCCTTATTTTCTCCGTAGTCTACATAAATGTTTACGTAGACTAGATGTGCCAAAATAAGGAACGCAAATGGCGGCGCCCATGGGTGCCGCCATTTGCGTACGCACGGTTGTTGTTTTTTTTTTACTCAGCCGTGATAGGCTACGTAAACATTTACGTAGCCTATCAGGGCTGACTGCAGGGACGCAAACAGCGGCGGCTACAGCCGCCGCCATTTGCGGCCCGGCCGGCCAGGATTCAGGGGTGGAGGGATGGAGCGCCTCCCCCCCTGACCAGAATTTCGGGGGGGGGGGAGGGACGGAGCGCCTCCCCCCCCCAGCCAGAATTTCGGGGGGAGGGATGGAGCGCCTTCCCCCCACCGTGAATCAAATTTCGATACAGGTAATAGAAAGATTGCCAATGGCTACTAGTCATGATAGCATATGCTACCTCCAGGTTCAGAGGCATCATGCCTCTGAATATCAGCTGCTAGGGTACAACACTGAGAGAGGGCTATTGCCCTCAAGTCCTGTGTTGGGATTCCCCAGAGGCATCTGCTTGGCCTCTGTGGAAAACAGGATGCTGGTCTACATAGGCCTTTTGTCTGATCCTATTGAGCTCTTCTTCATATTTTCTTATGGGAAGCAGGTCTGGTAACCTTGAAAGCTCCTGCCAGTTGGAGTAGGCAATACTGGGCTAAAAGTCTGACCTGGTATAAGGCATATGACTTAGTCTGTCCTGGTATATCAGAATATGTAAACAGACTCCATAGAAAAACATTACAGTCAAGGTGACATGATGTGATAAGAGAGGCTACAGGATCAAATAACAATTAGCAAGCGTGAATAAGATCTACCACCACAGATAGAGCTTTTGTAACACCTCAAATGCAATGCTTGGCAGTGAAGTCAGTTCACACAGTTTACATCTGGCCATCAAGTAAGGCCTAATGTCTGCATGTGTGCCCAACACTGAAGGTGGCTCAGTGACTTTTTTGCCAGTAAAATTATCGGCCTTGTTGAAGTGACCCTTGTGCTGTGCAGCTAAAATGTTTCCATATTTCTTCTCACTGCAAGCTTCATAACGATGACTCAGAAGAAAAGTAAACAAAGGCTTAGGATTCCCTTGAGAACATCCTCTCCGCCTCCTCCTCCTCCCCAGGTTAAGCACAAAACAGCATGAGCGTCACTCCCTTCCCACACAAAAAAGATACACAAAAATAGACCAGCCCAAGACTTTTTACTCCCTGAGAAAGAACAGAAAATAGCCCTTCCCCCACCCGATGTCAAGATACATAGTACCCAAGGCCAGTCAAGTTACTTTGGCATCTGAGACAGAAAATCCAACAAGCATGTCTCCTCCTCCCTGGCAATCATCTGCATCATCATCTAAATAACTTAGAATTTGCTTCCCCTTCATGTCACCCAAAATCAGCTGTCTGAGGTGGCTATCTTAGGGATGGGCGAACTCAGTCATGCCTGCCCTATGCACTGCTTGCTGGACTCCAGTGGGTCACCTGACCCTGTTTCATGTATGGGAAAAGCCGCTGGATGGTCTGTGGGTGCCCAGTGAGAGCTCACAGCTCCTCTTCTACCTGTGAGCAGCCATTTTGAATAAAAATCATGGGCATGCTACTTATGCAAATCACAATTTGTTTAAAACAGTGGCCATAAATAGCCCCGTATACACAAAATTACAGGCGTAAATGTTCTAATTAGACCATTTGTGACTGTAATTTTGTGTAAATGGTGCTTGTGAAGGATTGTTGGTCTCTATCCAACAATACCTGCAAGGTAGAACCTACCCGGCTGGATCTCCGATTTTCCCACATTAACCCAGTAGCTCCCACCCAGGCCTAAAGGCACTGTATTTAGCACTGAAGTTACTCAGACAGGTCACACCAACAGAAAGTTGGGAAAGGTTTATTGGTAAGGAAAGGGGCAAAGAGAAAGGGATAGGGGAAAAGGGGTTGGGTGTTACAAGATTTTACAAGTACACCGACTGAATACAACTCTGCAACCCAATTCAGAGATCACCACTTTCCAAGCGTATACTCCCAAAAGAAAACAATAAAGCTAGCTAGACTATCCTATACAAAGTATGGGCCTCCCAGGATAACCAACGACCAGCAGCATCCCCTGGTATTGTCAGGGCAAGACAAGATGCTCACCTCTTTCTTTGTTCTCCTTTTAAGGTCTGGGCTGGACCTAGCAACTCCAGGCAGATTTTGGCAGCGCCCAATTCCAGCTCAATTCCAGATCACCCCATCCTGCGCATCTAAGGAGGGTACCTCATTCCACCAGGCACCATTGTTATCTCCCCCCCCCCCTTATGCAGAGCAACTTTATGGCCTTGAGCCTGGCTGAATAATGGCCTGGGCCCAATAGTCTCCAGGTATCTGCTGTATATGTGACTATTCCGCTGGTCCTCCAACTCCTTACACTATTAACCCATTCTTGACAGTGCTATTTATGGCTGCCATTTTATGCAAATCATGATTTATGTAAGTAGCAAACCTGCGTTGTTTTGCATAAAATGGCAGTCCTGTGGAAAAAAGGAGCTGGGAAACCACGAGATTGCCTGACTTGGTGCATACTGAGTTGGGCCAGCTTGGGGTTCCATGGACTGGTGTCCGGGGATCAAACTGGAAAGAACAGCCCGAGCTTCACCCCCAAACTGGACTCCGCTGTCATCCCTACGCTATCTCACTCTGCCTAATGGGGTGAGGCTCGTTCTGTTGTGATTGATAGTTAAACTTTCTAAGGGTAAAATCCTATGCATGTTTAGACAGAAAAAAGTCCTACAAGTTCCAGCATGGCTGGCTGGGGAATGCTGGCAGTTGTAAGACTTTTTTTCTGTCTAAACATGCATAGGATTGTACCATAAGATGCCTTTCCATAGGGATGTTAGAGAATTCTGCCACGGATCCCAGGGAGGCTGAATTCCAGTGAATTCGGCCTCCTGGAATCCGTGGCAGAACGGAGCAATCTGCCCCACCACCCCGTGAAAGCCCCATGAAATGGAGCCTACCTGGCGGTGGCTCCAGCAGTGGTGGTGGCTCCAGCGGCGGCGGCAGCTCCGGCGGCTCCAGCCGCTGCCGGGCTGTGGCCGTAAATGGTGGCCGCTACGCCAGCCGCCATTTGCGTCCCTGGCAAGCCGTGATAGGGTACGTAAGTATCTACGTAGCTTATCATGGCTCAGCACAGGGATGCAACTGGCGTAGCTGCCACCATTTGCACCCCTGTCTTTAGCTGTGATAGGCTATGTAAATATATACATAGCCTATCACGGCATTAGGAAGGAATGCAAATGGCGGCCGCTATAGCTGCTGCCATTTGTGTCCGTGTCTTTAGCCATGATAGGCTATGTATATATTTACATAGCCGATCATGGCTAAAGACACGGACGCAAATGGCAGCTGCTACAGCGGCCGCCATTTGCGTCCCTGCACAGCCCAGCAGTGGCCGGATGTTCGGCTGTTCGCTGCGGAGCCGGCTGGAGAGGATTCCGGGGGGAGGGACAGAGCACCTCTCCCCTCCAGTGGACGCTGCCATTGGTACAAAGTAAGGGATTCGTACATCCCTACTTTCCCATCCTAAATAGGCACAGAGTAGATCATGGTTGGCTCAAGGGTTCATGTTGTTTTTTCGCCTCTGATGAGGCAGAAGTTCTGAAATTACTAAGAAGTTTGTCTGTTTGTGCAAAAACCTGTCTCCTGGCTCATATTTTTGGATCTGAAAAGCAAACATTCTTTACCTTATTGAAGGAGTGTTTTAAAAAGGTCAAGAAGTCAGGGAAACACTACAAAAAAGCAACACTGACATTTTTTTTAAAAAAAATTATAGATAAGTATACACAAGGGGAGGTGGGCTATGACACATATTTGGGGACATTGGAGCACCAGTGTGGTGTAGTGGCTAGAGTGTTGGACTGGGAGTCAGGAGATCTGGGTTCTAGTCCCCACTCAGCCATGGAAGCTCACTGGGTGACTGGGCCAGTCACAGACTCTCAGCCCAACCCACCTCACAGGGTTGTTGTTGTGAGGATAAAATGGAGGAGGAGGATTATATACACTGTCTGGGGTTCCTTAAGGAGGAAAAAAGGCAGGATATAAATTAAATATAAAAATAAATAAATAAAGTTTGAAGTAATGTCTGAAGGATCTGGTAAGGGTCATGAAGAGGGCAGAGATTTTCATTCAACTGAAAATTGAATTGAATTGTGGATTCAGAGATGGTCACTACAGAGGTGTTGGACTAGTTCCTTTTTCCTTCATCTCTTAGGAAATAGTATTTATTTCCTTAGGTCTCTGCACTGCTTTGGAGCTCAGACAGTTTTGTGTTGGCTCTGATGGGATCCCAGATGATACATCATTAGGGTGCCCTTAGATGAGCCCTCTGCATTTTATAGCTGAATTAATCTGCTGCAACTCGACAGGATCAGAGTTAAGAACATAGGAGTCCTGCTGGATCAGACCAAGGTCCATCTAAACTAGCATTCTGATTCCCCAAACAACCAAATTGATGTTTCCAGAAGTTTGCAACTGTGGTGCCTTCCCCTATTGCAGAGGTAGGTGATCTTTGGCTTTCTAGTTGGACTATAAATCCCATCACCCTGACCATTTGGATGGACAAAAACATCTGAAGGGCCACTCTGCCCTCCTGTGTGTCACCAAGTCCCCAGAGCTATACTGCCTCTGATCATGGATGTTCAGTTTAGCTATCATTACAAGTAGTTGCTCCTCATCCTCCATTAATTTGTATAGTCCTCTATAGGTCTCTTAATTTTTAGGTCTCCAAATTACCAGTTACTGGGGATCAACAGTGAGAGGGGGCTGTTGCTTTTATGTCCCACTTGTTGGCTTTTCAGCAGCATCTGGTCAGCCAATTTGGGGAAAAGGTTCTGGATTAGATGGGCCATTAGTCTGATCATGTATAACTCCTCTTACCCTTTTGTTTTCTTCTTTAAAGCCCATCGAAGCTACTGTCTAGTTTAATATATTATGATATTTATTTATTTATTTCTATTACACTTTACAAATTAAATGATAATAAAACTATCTATAGTGTTTAATGTGACACTATAGAGCCAGTGTGGTGTAGTGGTGAGAGTGTAGGACTGGGAGCTGGGAGATCCCGGGTTCTAGTCCCCACTTGGCCATGGAAGCTCACTGGGTGACTTTGGGTCAGTCACAGACCCTCAGCCCAGCCTACCTCACAGGGTTGTTGTTGTTGTGAGGATAAAATGGAGAGGAGGAGGAAATGTATGCCGCCTTGGGTTCCTTGCAAGAGGAAAAAAGGTGGGATATGAATGCAATAAATAAATAAATAAATAAATACCAATAGTTAAAGAGCAGGAGACAGATAATTAATATATTGTGGTATTTATTTATATTGTGGTATTTATTTATTTCTATTACACTTTATAAATTAAACAATAATAAAATCATCTATAAGCACAGACACATTAAGCACTAGTAGTTAAAGAGCAGGAGACAGATAATTAAATGAATTATGCATTGTGTGAAGACATACTTTCTGTTTTCTCACAACACACCATTTATTTTTAAAAAGCACCTCCATCGTATTGGCCCAGTGACTGCCTTGGCTGTAGTTGACTCTGTTCTGTTTTGGTCAGGCCAAAATGCATCAGAGCCTCAACTGCGATGCGCTTTTGCCAACCCAGAATCGATGGATGTCATCCTCGACCATCATAATTAGCAGCCTCAGGGAATTTTCATTGCACTCTGGGTCTGTTCAACCCAGCCAAACCCATCTAAAAGTAATTAGTTTGCCACCATCAAGCTTGGAAACAGCCAAATGGTTTTGTGGAGATCTGCCAAACCAAAGCAAGAATAGGGCCTTGAATATCTTATAAATGAAAGAAGCAGAGGGGGAGAAGGGGAAGAAGGAAGTGGAAGTTTTAGTTTAGCAAAACTGGGGATTCTGCAACACAGCAAGTTGTGTCAGATTTTCAAGGATTCATATAAGTTACAAAAATTATCTTTCCGATTCACTGCATCAGCTTTTAAGATGAGTATTCTCATTAAGATTCCAGACCACATCTACATGTTCGCCATAGATATTTTTGAAAGCTATGAACTCTGGGTGTGTTTTTATTATAGGTGATTTTTTTTAATTGTACATTGAAATTATATGAACATTTCCAGGTACTGTGCTAAATAGGATCATCCAGCACATCATCTAAGCTGTTTTGAACTGCTTCTAATTAGTTCATTTTTTAAATGAATCTTCTACATTTATTTATTTATTAAATTTATTAATCGCCCATCTGGCTGGTCACCCAGCCACTCTGGGCAATGTACAGCATATAATAAAACAGTTTAAAACAATAAAATTCTACCATAAAAACATTTTCTAAAATACCCTAACCCACCCCAAATGCCTGCCTGAACAACCACGTTTTTAATGCATGGCGGAAGCTCATTAAAGAGGGGGCATGGTGGAGTTCCCTAGGGAGGGAGTTCCACAGAGTGGGGGCCACCACAGAAAAGGCCGTCTCCCTCATCCCCACCAGTCTAGCTGTCCTGGCTGATGGGACAGAGAGAAGGCCATCTGAGGCTGATCTTGTTAAGCAGCCTGTCTGATGTTGCTGGAGGCACTCCTTACGATAGGCTGGGCCGGAACCATATAGGGTTTTAAAGGTCAAAACGAACACCTTGAATTTGGCCTGGAAAACAACTGGTAACCAGTGCAACTCCTTCAGCACTGGAGTGATGTGATCTCGCCGGCGGCTGCCTTTAATCAGGCAAGCCGCTGCATTCGGTACCGCGTTCTGTAAAAAAAATTATTGTTTTCTCTTTATTAAAAGATCGCTGTTTTTAACTTTAATATTGCTTTATTTTATTTTTTTATTTCTAAATGTATCTAATTTTGTTTTTATTGGATTTTATTTTTGTAACTATTGTGAGCTGTTCTGGAAGCTTGTTAAACTAGAGGGTGGCATACTGTAAATATTTATTTATTTATTTATTTCTATACCGCCCAATGGCAGAAGCTCTCTGGGCGATTCACAAAAATTAAAACCAAACGGCACACAATTTAAAATATATAGAACATTAAAACCACAATATAACAATACAACCACAATAAAACCTAGCAGCAGTGCAGGAATTTAAAATACAGATTTAAAACAGCAAAGCTAAAAGTCTAGAAAGCTAAAATGCTAAAATGCCTGGGAAAATAAAAAGGTCTTCACCTGGCGCCGAAAAGAATACAGTGTAGATGCCAGGAAAACCTACAAAATATTTAAAACAAATTCATTTAATAAGCTGAACTGAACATAGATCAAGTTGAGCATCATTGAGTCATGATGCTAAATATTCATATATTGTTTGGGGGAAATAAATACTCTGACCTTAGGCTGTGTCCCATGAGCAGAAATGATTTCATTGATGGAATATGGGACAAATTATTGTGAGCAACTGACTTGCATGCTTTATATGAGGGATCTGGAACTCAAAGCTTTGTGAGGGCCCTGTTTGTTTGTTAAAGAATGCCCTCCAAATTCATGTTGCTGTATGAGCCTCCTAGTGAAACTTTTTACACAACACTAATTATAACAAATGCATTGAGCATTTGATGAAAGGCAGTTTAAAAGGATTACCTGGTCTCATCTGCACTGGCTGGCTCAGTAAGATGTGCATCAGAGGTCCAACTCCATGGCTGAAACTGTAGCATTGGCAACTGCACTACCAAGTGAGTGAGAAAGTTTCGGTATCCATCTGGTGTGACGTACCTGGCAAGATTCATATGGACATATGAATGGACATATGTTCATATGGACATTTTCAAATGCATATGGATACAACATAGATTAAATATAGATGTTAACAAAAATAAATAAATGAAACAATTGGTATCTATAGACAAAATGAGCATGAAACAAAATCATATATATAGGACAACAAAAATCAGGTGTAAAATTATGGGCCAATGATGAATAAGGCATGCAGTGTAGATTTCAGGGGGCGCTTGAGCAAGATGCTCTCAGTGTGGGCCCACCTCCTCCTCACCACTGTCTTTGCTGCCCAGTCTGCCCAGTGTGTGTGTGTGTAAAGCAAATAGATGATGTTGCAGACAAGGCAGGTGAAGAGGCATCAGGTGCGAGGAAGAGGAGCAGAGTCAGGAGAGTGCAGTAGCCCCCCTGCATTGGTGTGAGTCTCAGCAAGTGCCAATAGGGTGGCCACATGTGAATTGCCAAAAAAAGAGGACACACATCACCCCAAAAGAGGACAACAGAGGACACGGATTAGCATACAATTTACATATGCTAATTTATATGTCTAGATGGACATTTTAAAATAATGCTTATGCTTTAAATAGGAATACAGTACATGTCACTACGGTGTAGAAGACTGTGACCTGCAGACCTGTGTGATTTGCTCAGTCCAGGTGCTGTTGATGGGCAACTTCAAGGCCAAGCTCTTCCTTCTTAGGGTTCTTTACCTTTATACCAGACCTGGACTGGACAGCCCTTCAGATAGAAAGTACCTTCAAAATAGAGGACAGTCCTCCAGCAGTCCTTCAAATAGAGGACTGTCCCCTGTAAAAGAGGACACATGGACATCCTAGTACCTAATAATGCCAGCCCTAAAGGCATGGACAGGGTGAACACTTTGGTTGTGCATCACAGTTGAGAAACATATTTATATTACACAGTCAAACTCAAAGACTCCCCCCCCCCGATCTAAGGAACAATCCACCTTTCAAATCCTCCTCCTTAAACACACATACATATACATCTCCTCAGGAACTGCACTCTCACTCAATTCTAAGCTTGGAGGAATTTAAAATGCAGAGTTTTTCCAGGTTATTGGAAGAGATGAGTGAGTATGCTGTATCAAAAGTGCTTACACCCACCTCATACACATACGCCTATGAATCACTCCCTATAGGTGTGTGAGAACCATGGACTATCTAGTTTTTGTTGTTGTTTTCCTTGAAATCTTAAAGATTTGAAATATTTCCCTTGCATTCTTGGTGCACATGAATCTTAGTGCTCTCCTGATGATAAATGGAGCGTGATATTGCTGAATTAAAGCATATACATCCGGCACATACAGTAAAGATAAATGGATGCCTGAGAAAAAGGAAGGAAAAAGCAAAGGCCTCATATTTTTCATGCTCCTTGTTTTTTATTGGTGCATTCATGCTAGCAAATTTACCACAAAGCTGTGAATATTTATTTAGTTCTCCTCATAATAGTTTTTCTAATAGGGAATTATTTGGGGACAATGAAAGACATTTGTAAATTAAGCAGATAAGCCCTTTGGCAGACAAGGAATGTTTTGTTCAACACAAGAATTCTATTGTCCATTGCTTTAGTTGTCAAGAGCCCAGGGAGCTGAGGATTTATGAGGATGTTACAATGGTCCTTTCACTATGCAGTCTAAGAAGCTGTGAGATTCGGTTCCTCTGCTTTTCAGCCTCTAATCTTTTTATCATGCAGGGACAATGCAGGATTCAGATGGTTCTTGGGACCCAGGACTGTCCATTTAACATCAGGCACTGTGAAGTAATTACCCATGGGGACAATGGGCTTTTTTGGACCACCTCCTTCCCCCCCCCCTTTTTTTCTTTTTTGCATCTAAACTACCAACAGTTTCAAAATTGCTATGGTTGTCACTTCGTATAAACGGTCTCCTTAAGACATGGCTTACTTTCCAAGAGAAAGGGATAATCTTGTTATGAGTTAAGGTAAAAGTACCACTACATCAAATTCAACTGGAGAGCAAGAACTGTTTGGTGGTGATTTATTGAATCCACCCACACCCCAGTGTAATCGGACTTTGAACATTGCAACCTAAAAGTGGACTAAATTGTGTGGGCTGTTGAAAGAAAGAAAGAAAGAAAGAAGCATTCACACTCATTCAAAAATCTGCTACTATGTATTTTCAATCTATTACTTGAAAGACACAATAAACAGCAGTGGATCTTTTTTATAAAATATATGCTAAATCAGAATATAATGTTAAAAACATGGATGACACATCTTGAGAGGGTATCTTGAGGAAGTATCAGCTAGTTGGCATTTCTCCCCCTAGACAAAACACTTCTTAAAAAAATCCCTGGACAACTTCTCCCCACCTTGCTATTAAAAATGAATGAATGAATGAATGAATGAATGAATGAATGTATGCATGTATGTATGTCCCAGAAGAGGAACCAAGATCCATTAATGTTTATCATGCTAAATGCTTGGGTTTCACTTTGCTTTTGGGAAAATACTAATTGATTAGGTTTGATTTATTTTCAGGAATGGTTAGTACTAGTAATAAAGGTCCAAACCAGGATTTAAATAAATCCCAGGCACATCATAGTAGGCATGTCAGAACAAAGAGAAATGGAAAACATAGAGAAATACACATGAAATTCCTTGTTTTCCCCATGTTTTCTGGAAGGGCTAAACAAGTGGGTTGTGGTGAATTAAGGAGAAATCAAACATTTTGAAACTTCTTTCATATGGATCTCACCCCTCCACTGCCAATCAGAGTCAAATAAGCTGTCTTCCAAGCTTTCCTGCTTTTCATCTCACCACCATCAGAAGTGTGGCTGGCAGGAACATGGGACATGGCCTTCTGAAATAGCCAAGGCTATTATATTATGGTGAGCCTTTGATATTTAGAAAAACTGAAATGAAATCTCTCTCTCGCTCTCAACTTTGTATTTAATTCAGAAAGACCTCTCCCTGAGACCTTCTGATGGTAGTGAGATGCAAAGCAGGAGCAAATGACAGCTGCTAGAAGAGAAAGCAGGATGAAATGGACAAGAACATTGAAGCCTGCTTAATAAATAAAGTCTGAAGTAATCCCAGCAGAAATTGCTCCAAAAAGGAGACCCGGGGGTGGGAGGGTAATCTCCCCTTTGAAAACTTCCTTGGGACTCAGGGAAGTGTTGAAAGGAGGAAGGACGTTTCCAAGTGTCAGTTCAAAGCTTAATAGGCAGAGGATGACATTGCCAAGGGGGAGATATTGAGCTCTCCCCCCTTTCACCTCCATGTTACTACTCTGAAATTTGCACACATGCCCCCCATCCCCTGTTACTGCTTTGCCATGTCCTTTGTGAATGTTTAGTGATCCCACTCACTGTTCTGAGAAGGTTCTTTGTGAGTGGGTGTGCTTGTAGCATGCAGCAGCCTTCTTTTAAACAAAAGGTGTTTGCGAGCAAGCCAAGCCCCAAAATGGAAGATGAAATTGACAAGTTCTTTGACAAGTACAGAATATGGCCCTCCTGAGTTTAATGAGGTATGTGGGGCCCAGGGGTATTCTTGGAAATACAGATGGTGTTTGAGGACAGTGCATTGCTTTGCAGCCTGCCAACCTCCCAATTTAAACATCTGAAATACAAATAATAATAATGAAGGACAGGGGGACTGGAGGACAACATTGGAGCCCCATTGGAGGCACATTAGTGTCAGGAGCGCCCTAGCTGCCTCTTGCAGTCCCCTCCAATAGCGAACTCAAGACACAGATGATGAGGATTCTTTCCAAGGCTTTATTCCTTTATTACTTTATGACTCTTACAGATACTAATCACTAGCGACTAAGCAAGGAACAGCACTGGGGAAAGATAGCAGAGTAGCCTAAGCTCCAGGCAAGGCAGTTGGTCCCCGTTTGAAGGAGAACCGCGGGAAGACACTGAACTTACGGGCTATGGAGAGATCCTCCCTCTTTCCCTCGGGTCCTTGGGACGTGACCATTGTTTTAGCGCCAAACGAGCAGAGTGCCTCCTTTCGGTGCCCTCCATCTGTCATTGCTCCCTGCGTCTGCACCGAGCATCCAGCAAGCCCCCCTCCAGCGCTCTCTCACTGCCAGGGTCACTATCTCTCCCAGGAATGCTGGCAGGAGGAATCTCTGCCAGCTGCTGTGCTTGTGAGAGATGAGCGAGCTCCTCTCCCACGGATTGCTGTTCTCCTCAGAATCAGAAGTGCTCTGGGGCTCTATGGGCTCAGTTTCCACCCTGACAATTAGGAACATAGGAAGCTGCTATATATTGGGTCAGACCATTGGTCCATTTAGTCCAGTACTGACACTGGCTGGCAGTGGCTCTAGAGGGTTTCAGGCAGGATTCCTTCCCAGTCCTAGATGGAGATCCTGGGGATATATCCTGGGACCTTCTACATGGAAAACATGAGCTATGGTTCCTGAGTCCTGGCAAGAACTTGGTTTGGACTAGTCCACTCATTGGCAGATGCTTTATCTGGAAGAGAGAAAAGGATTGAAGATGTTAATGGAGATGACACTAACTCAGACGTATTTCTCCTGTTGCCACTCTGACCAAAATGCTGGGAAGGAAACACGTAATGGGTCTTTAAAGCCCTCTGCCAGCTGGCCCTGATTGGCAGCTTTTCCTTTAGGGAAAACCACCTCCTAGTCTTCTTTTCCCCTTCTTTCCCCACTAGGGGTAGTGTTGCCAGGATAAATGGCAATGTTTGGCTTGTGTATTGCAGCCGGTGGCTGGTTCCAGATAGATTGCACAAACCTAAGGTCCGCCCATCCCTGGTCTAGGACAAATTTAGCGCATCTCCCCACCTCCTTATGATGTGCATCAGGGTCAGAGTCAAGGAGTAGGCATGGTTGGGCAGATGCCAAGGGCTTTTCTGGCGAGACTATGGTGGTGGAGAGAAGGGGGAGCAGTAGATGCCACTGCCTACAGGCTGCTTACAGGCTCTTTGCCTGTCAAGCAAACAACTAGTAGCAATGATGAGTAAGAGGATGAGGAGCAATAGCAGCTGGAGGCAATGGCAATGAGAAGGTAGACTCAGTGAGGGAGGGGGCATTGGAGGTGTCTTGCCCAAGGGACCTCCAAAACTTGGAGCTGGTACTGCTGTGCATTTCCACACTTTCACTCTACATCATTGGCTGATGGAGTGAGAAAACTATAACATGGCATAGAGTAAGTTGTACTAGATGCTACACTTGACTGCTATTTTTGCAGCAGCTCTGTGTTTTTTGTAACATTTAGGATCATATTATCACAGAGCTGGAGAAGGCCTTGTAAGCCATCTAGTGCAATCCCTTGGTCAATGCAGGAAACCTAGAGCTAGAATATCCCCATTAGATGGCTGTTCAGCTTCTGCTTGAAGACTTCCAATGAGGGAGATCCCACCACCCCTCTAGGTCATTGGTTCCATTGTCAAACTGCTCTTACCATCAAGACATTTCTGCTAATGTTCATCTACAATCTACCTTCCGGTAACTTCAGCTCATTAGATCTAGCCTGGCTCTCTGAGGCATCAAAGAACAAGTCCTTGCCCTCTTCTGTGTGACAGTCTTCAAGGTATTTGAAGAGTGCTATCAAGTCTCGTCCAGTTGTGTGTTTCAGCCCCAATCTCTATGGTACAAGTTCAGCACTCTAAATACTACACTTCATTAGCTCTTGAGCATCCAGATAAAACTTCAGTCCACGCAAATGAATATACTTGATTTTTCAAATATGCTTAAAATTGCCTGAGCCAGCAGAAACTCCTAATTGGCTGCTGAGTCCCAGTGATGAGATTCTAGCTTTTACTTTTGCTACAGTGTCTCTTGCACATGCTAATACTCCCAGAACACATTTTCTTTCATGAGATTCTGTTTTGTCTTGAAGGTAGTGGGATATTGATGTGGCCTTGATTGCTTTAATTATGGGAACCTTTCCCTGATAATATGCCTGTATTGGTTACTTGTTAATTCTTGCCATGTATAAATCTTGGCATATAGCTGCTCTCCCCTGTCTACATTCTCCCCAGGGTCTGAAGGCAGGATAATGTTAAAGGTTTGCTTCTCTTTATTTCTTCTTTTGTTGCACCTATATCATCATTCTTGATTTCAACTGAATTGCATTGTTGTTTTTCTTTTACAGAAAAGGTTGGGAGATGGGCTACACAGCAGCACAGAACTAAAAGCTTCACTGGTAGTGCTGACTTGCTCAGATGGGTGGAATACGCTTCTTCAATTGGCAACAGGTCTCCAATGGGTGAAGGTACGTTGTCTGATTACAAAATATGTGTGTAGATGTGAAATATTAGTATGTTCATATCCTGCAGGATAACAGCACGGTCATCTCTCCTTTTGATGGTCTTCCTCTCTTTTCATTGTCACCTGAGCTTCTTGCATTTCCAGTTTCTTCCTTAACCTCTTTGATTAACTCATCTCTTTTGATACCATTGGCTGATCACTTGATATGTGCCAGTTCACACATAACAAGAAGCTACCATGAATGAATTTCCCTGCAGGGCTTATCACTGTGGTGCCGACTGCCTTTTTAAAAAATCAAGCCATGGTGGGGGCGTGCTGCAGCTTGCCGTTTCATGCAAACCTGGCCAGGGTGGGCTGTTGGGATGGTTAACAAACCACCCACAACCCTAAAACAGGTCCTGGGTCCTGGGTGGCTTGTAAACCATCCCAACAGCCCACTCTGGCCAGGTTTGCATGTAAGAGGCACACCCCTGCTTTGTCTTGAATTTTCAAAAAAACAGAACAGCAAGCCCCATGAAGGAATTCAACCTATATTTGACAGGTGATAACTGATGGTGCAAATGGGTTTTGCTGGGACTAAAAGAGCAAATAAAGCATTACTGCTGAAACTCCTGAGGCAGTATAGCAGAGATGGTGGTACAGCTAGGTAATTTTAGACCTTAGACTTAATGGTCTTATGGGAGTCCCTTTAGACAGCCATGTGTATTACTTCAGTTGTGAAACACACAACTAATATTATTATTCTTATATTTATTTATAACCCGCCTTTTCCCCAGTACTGGGACACAAGGTGGTTTACAACTAACTTTGTCTTCCCCCCTCCAGAACTCCCTTGCCATGCTTTACAACTGCTTCTAGGTTTATATGTTACAACAATAACAATACTGTTTGGCAACCCTGATTAAGAAATAATAATACTCTGAGCATGTGCAATTTAGCATTTTAAAGTCACTTACATAATTTCACCATCATGTCTACAGGAACAAAATGGAATTTGTGTCTCTGAGACCCTCCTCACCTACAGTTCTCTGTGCGGTCTTTTGCCCCTTCCCTTGGGCTGTGGGGCCCTGGACTTTGGCCCCCAAGTCCAGCCATAGCTGTATCACTGACTGGAGACAGGGTCAGTTAATAGAGCTGGTAGCCACCACACAGTGGCTTTTGGGATGTATGTGGAGCTGCCACTTGGCTTTCAACTTGTTCTTATCAGAGAGAGGACATGTGGCTGCCTGAATTGGTCTGACTGTATGTGAGGTTAAAAAGAAGAAGGAGGGCTTTAGTCATCAGGGCATGGATGGACCATCTTTTTTTCCTTTGAGGGCATTATCCCCTTGTGGGCAATGTGTCAGGAGCTGCCTGTCATCATTGGATGGGGTGTAAGCCAGCTGTGAAGGTTTGAGGCCTACAGAGTCAAGGAAAAAGGTCCTAGAGGCCTGGAGTTTTTTGTTGGGAGCGGAGGAGTAGTTTCATTTCCCCAGTTATGTTTGAGTCTCATTTCCTCAGTTAAGTTTCAGTTCCTCAGGTTTGAAATAGTACTTTCGGTTTTGAGGGAGGAGGTATATGAAGCCAGTAAGAGCAGAGTCGGGGAGACCAGATCCTGAAGAGGGAGAAGGAAGAAGCAGCCTGGAGAAGTCTAAGTACAGCTAGGCTAAAGGAACTTGTGCTTTGCAACTTTTATTTTCTTTTAATGCCTTTTGTATCACTCAACTCTATTGTGTAAATACCTTTACTTGTGATTGGCTTGCTCTAATTTACCAATAAACTGCTGTGGTTAAATCTTGTGTCTAGAATGTCAAATCACCCCACACCTACAGCCTAAACCCCAGGTAACTGAAAAGGGGAAGGTAAAAGAAGGAAGATGGGATTCTTAAGGAGGCAAGAGATCCTTAAGGAGTTGCTCAGGGGTCCAAGTCAATGTGGAACCCTGACACCAGCAATGGGTAGAGCCAGAACCAAAATTGAGATGAGCCATTTTCTCTTTCTGTCACCCCCTTTCTTCTCTCTTCCCCTCTTCTTTTGTGCCCAGCAAGCTGCCAGGGAAGGGACAGAACACTCTTGCCAGAGGTCTGAACTGATCATGTGCAAATACCTACGGAAGTTAGGCTGAGGGCCATGTGAGGTTAGTCCAAGGGGCGCATGTGGCCAAGGGGCTGCAGGACGCTAACCCCTGCATTAGGGGTGTGCAATTGTCATGGCCACTGCAGATCATTACACCCCTGTGGAGAAACTGGTCCATATAAGACTTCCAGTCCTGACAGCTCCAGAGCCTGGAGATCCTTGAACAAGATGCCATCAGTACTAGGCTCACCTCCTTGAGTGGGCCTGACTCTGCTTGCCACCATCACTGCTATATATTCTCTTAGCCTCTCTCCCTCTGAGCCAAATCCATGGCAGCCCAGAGGGAGGGATCTACAAGGCTCCTGGAGGAGGATGCTCCATCCCCACACTTTAATCCCTGCTTGGATGGTCAAAGAGGACAGGTGAACAGGCAGTGATGGCATGGAGGAGGAACAGCAAGGAGAGGAGGCTCCAAGGGTCAGCCACAACTACCGGGATAAGGGCCTCAGCTGATGGCTGACAGTGCTGTTCCCTGATACCAGCTGGCAATACCATTAACCAGCTAATAATCAGGAATCTTTTCAGTCCTATTTAGATAACTGTAGGGTTATTTCAGTACTAGTAGACGAAGCCAGTAGCAGGCAAAACTATTTTAGGAACATCTAAGAGGTAGGGTGGCCATGTGTCCTACTTTACAGAGGACACTTCTCTATTTGAAGGACTATCCAGTCCAAGTCCATTTGCACTGATGATGATGACGATGGCGACGACGACAACAACAGCAATAATACCATCATCTTCATTAGGGAAGAGCCTCTTGTGGCACAGAGTCGTAGGCGGCAGTCTTGCAACCAAAACTCTCCCCAAGACCTGAGTTCGATCCCAGCGAAAGCCGGGTCTCGGGTAGCCGGCTCAGGTCAACTCAGCCCTCCATCCTTCCGAGATCGGTAAAATGAGTACCCAGCTTGCTGGGGGAAAGGTATTCATGACTGGGGAAGGCAATGGCAAACCACCCCGCTATAGTCTGCCATGAAAACGCCAGCGTAAGCGGTGTCCCTCTAGGGGTCAGTAATGACCTGGTGCTTGCACAGGAGGAACCGTTCCTTTCCTTCATTAGGGAGAGCATAAGAACATAAGATGATCCCTGCTGGATCAGGCCAAGGGTCCATCTAGTCCAGCATTCTGTTCATACATACAGTGGCCAACCAGCAGCTGGCCAACCATACAGTGGCCAACCAGGAAACCCACAAGCAGGACATGAGTTCAGGGTCCTTCAAGTTGCCCTTCCACAGTTGGGAAGAAGCCTGAGCAGGCACACAGATCACCTCGTCAGAGTCTTCCCCACCACAATGAGAGGTATTATCTTTCTATTGAAATTATAGTCATTATTTCCAAATTTGTACCTCTACAGATCAAGAAGCGCATGCAAATTCTATACAAATGTGTGCCCCCTTTGGTCCTCTCATTTGGTAATGCATTTCCACTTTGGGGGGTATATGTAAGTAGCCACCCTCATTTGTAAATTGTAACATGTGGGGTGGGGTCTGAAACAAAACATGTGAGAATTTTATGCAGATCTGAGTCCTAGAATCATAGAATCATAGGGTTGGAAGGGGCCTACAAGGCCATCGGGTCCAAACCCCTGCTCAGTGCAGGAAGCCTGATTCCCAAGCAGTCTTCCATTGGCCGGGGCTGACCCTGCTTAGCTTCCAAGATCAGATGAGATCAGGCACGTCCAGCCCTTTGCTCGTCCCTCTTCTGTCCCTTTTTGTGGTAATGTGTTTCCTCTTTGGGGGGCAATCCACCCTGCTCGAACATTGTGCATCAAATGTAGTGGGATCTGGAATCAAGTTGCTTTCCCATGTCCCTGAATGTACTCCTTTACATGGTGTATGGCTTCATGGTCTGTAAAGCGGTAGGCAAATTTCGGGGGCTGTGGGCACCTTTGGTCATTTGAGAAATTGTCCTGGGCACTACCACAAAATGGCTGCCATGGGAGGTGCGGTAAAGGACAAGTAACCTGCCTAAAAGACTGAGCACAAGGCAGAGGTGGGGTCTGAGCCCCAACACAGTAAACAAGTCCTTTGAGTTGACAGTTTTCTGCACCAGCAGCAGAGACATTTCACAGCAATCCCAACTGCTGGTAAAAAAGAAAAAGAGAAAAAAAGGGGGGGGGAAGTGTTATTTTTGTTTTAAGTGGGAGGGGTAGAGCACCTTGGTGAGCCCCAAGAAAAGTGTCTGGGGGTGCACTGGTATTCATGGGCACCATATTGCCCATTCCTGGACTACAGGGTTGGATAAAGAGCATTACTTATCAGTCTCTTGGCTAAAGTGATATTAAAGGCGGCAGGTTAGGTTGTTAGTGTTTCCTGGTAACGATATTTTATCATGTGGTGCCAAGATTTCACAGCAATCTCACTCTAAAAACATGAACAACAGGACCCAACAGACAAAATGTTGGGCAACAGCCTCTCTACAAGGACATCCTGTGGAATGTGTTAGAGAGTGTCTCTGGCAATATGCTAGTATAAGGCACATAGGTCAACACCAATGCAGCTATCTCAGTGGTGGGCAAATGTCTTTAAAAACTGTGCACTGGGGAGCTATCCTGGGTCATGCCTCTATTATGACCCAGGGCTTCTTTCCATCTGCATTAGCATTCATTTTTTCATTGATTCATCAATGGACCACCATAATATTTCTGCTGTTCACATCTGGGCAATCAAAGTGTTGATTATCCTCACCGTCACAGGGTAAAATCTGAAGAGCACTCCGGAGTGTGGAGCTATTAGGATGGGGAGGAATCTCAGGTTCCCATTGTTCCTGCTGATTTGCAACCATTCTCTGCTCAGTGGCAATTTTTCTGTCTTGTTTTCTTTTTTTGAAAAACATGTCAGACTCTGGGAATGCATGGTATTTTATCCTTCAATATGCATGCTCTTGAAAGCATAAGAATTTTCCCATTCAGACATGCCCAACCTTTTCTACATCGACTGTAACATACAGATATCATACCAGCAACTGTCCTCTTAGCAGCATTTGATGTTAAATTCCCACCTGAATTGTGATGCTCATAATGCAGTGTGTGGGCCTCTGACATTACAGCTTAGCGCTTAGCTGACTCATTCATATTGTTTTACGGTCAGGGTAGCAGTGTTCTGCTTGACAGCTGCTTCATTTCTGCTCAAAATGTCCTTGAGTTTTGATAATCTTATTTCTGGCAGCTAAATGGCCTGTGCGTTGTGACATCCCGTTGGATGGAGGGGGTGGGGGGAACCGCTCTACACAGGAGAGTGTATGTGACATTCACTTGCCAGCTAAGGTGGACTGCAGCAATTATCAACAGTCAATAAAAGTGATTCGGTACTTAAAAGACAGGTATCTTTTAATTATTTCATTTTTTCAAGGGAATCCGTGCGCTTTTAAACCCTCTCTGATCCAATTAAGAGATCTGATGGCCAAACACAGCCAGGATACCTAAGCAAAGGTTCCTATTGCAAAAAATGTGTGTTGTAGGAAAAGCAGTGTAGGGATGGATGGATGCATCTTCATCCAGGGCACAGGGAAGCTCAATGAGATGCCCCCCCCCCACGCTTGTGTGGCCTCACCCACTCAGCAAGCCTCCCTGCTTGCCCTGCCCAGCCACCAAGCCACCCCTCCCCTCTGCACCAAGGACTCTGGCAGTTAAGCTGCTGTGCTTTATGCACACAAGAGCTTGACTGCTAGAGTAGAGTCCTCAATGAGGTGCTGGAGTGCCGCTGAGCCATTCCTCCCCATGCTGGCTGTCAAGGGCTTCTGGGACAGCTGCCAGAGGCAGGATGGGTCCCAGCGTGGCCAGCCCCCAGAGCACTCACCCTGTCCTCCCAAGGAGGCCAGGGCAAGAGCGCTGGGGTGCAACATGCTCCCAGACACTCGCTGAGCTCTAGGGTGCTTGGCAGGTGGGTCCATCAGTGCCCCAGGGCTCGGTGAGCAGGGTCTGGAAGGCCAGATGGGGAGTCCGACCGCTCTTTGGAGTCCCGCACCATCACTAAAGCAATGTGTCTATCTCTGTTGTATATGCTTAGCCATTCCATCACCTGTTGATTTTGTCCTGCCACCTCCATACTCCCAAGTACTATTCTTTCAGCTAGCTCAAGTGGGGAAATGTGGCTGGGGAAGGAGCCAGCAGAAACTCAACGGCTAGGTGCAGGAGCAGTGCCTAGGGTTGGATGAATGTGAGTGATCCATTTCCTATAATGTGTGCATTTTTTCCCAGCACATCTTCATTCCGTTCATTTCTGCATCAGTTTGGAAATACATATTTTTAAAGACCACATGGAAATGCAAACCCATCTTCATGTGTATTTCCACATGTGCAAAAAAATCATATGCATCATTGTATGCATTTTTTTTGGTAATATATGCATGTTTTGTGAAGTTTTACTCCAATATATGCCATTTTCTACCCTATTAGGTATGTAATTTTGTATGAACTTTCCCCTAATGTGTGCATTTTCTACCCAGTTTTGAACAGAGAACTGCATTGCAAAATTTGGAGAATTGCGAACTCTGAAGGATAATCCCATTCCAGTTCATAGTTCAAGAAATACAAATTAGGTTGGTTCATACTGAAATATGAATGAAATGAATTCCTTCCCTGTTCCTAGTGCTGCCTAGCAGGGATTCTTATTTCTTTGGTAACTATAATAAATCAAGGACCATACCCTGCAGCTACAAAGGAAAGATAGAAGGAAATGGAAAGCAATTGTCAGGGATTTTGACCTCTATCACTCAAAACAATACATAGCGATCCATTATTTTTTATTTCTACTTTTTGCTTTCTTTCTTAGTGGCCTTGGTGAGAATCCATTTTAGTCAGCAGGGGAGATAATGAAACATGATCACAGCCTTGAAATGTCAATATCTGAAGAACTGAAGAATATTCTTAGCTTTCTATAGATGCATGGAATCCTTCATTAAAATTATGGGATGCATGGAGACAATATCCCAAAGCCACAGTAGGGTGATACCTTTATGAGGACCAACTACAATATCACAAAGTAATGAGCAACCTTTTGAGTTCTCTAGAAATTATATTCAAATAAATTACAAATGTATTGATTGATTCATTCATTCATTCATTTATTGGATGGATGGATGGATGGATGGATGGATGGATTTTTAATCCAGCACTTGCCAAACAATGACTCCCAAGAGTGACTTACAAAGATCAATAATAAGAGATTCCCAGCCATTGTATTTACAATCCAAAGGGAAAGGGAATGGAAAGGTGGAGGGAAAGAAAAGTTAAATCAGACACTAGTTGTTGGATACAAAGTTCTCACAGTGATCAGCTGGAATGGAAAACAGTCTAAGCAGAGGAGGAGTCAAAAGTTTCTTGTCTGACAGTAGAGCTGATGAAGGGACTCTGTGTCCCTTCACTCCCTCTGCTATAGCCTAATGCAAGAGTAGACAACCGTTTGGGGCTGTGAGCACCTTTGGCCATTTGAGAAACTGTCCTGGGCACTACCACAAAATGGCTGCAATGGGAGGTGAGGTAAAGGAAGCCATGCCACAACATGCCAAAATGGGTGCATAAATTGTATCACAAGTTTTCCTCAGGGAATACAAGAGAGGAGTCAGGTGAAGAGTAAAGTGAGTATGCCTATGATCTCATTCAGTGAGGCTCAAATCCTCATGCATGCTCAGTACTATGTTTTACACTTTGCTTCATATTTGTCAATTCTTGAGTTGCTTTAAAAACACTTCTCAGGTTCAAAGTCCTCTTGCCATGCGGTTGCTATTCTTTTACATTTGCCAGGGTCCCCAAGAACCCATTAGGGCCAAAGTAGACACGATAAGGGAAATTCATGAATAAAACCTGTGGGTTTTTAAGAGTGTTGATAGCAGCCATGGGAGTCTCAGTTTGGAACCTCCACAGTGCTTGCAAAGGTTCGACTAGGGATGTACAAAAGTCACTTACCTTTTTGAAGGGTGACATTCGCGGTGCGGGGGAGGCACTCCGTCCCTCCCCCCGAAATTCTCTCCGACTGGCTCCACTCCACAGAGATTCTGCAGAGCCGTCAGCCGGGGCCACCCGCAGCTGGACATCCGGCCGCTGGGCAGCCTGCAGGGACGCAAATGGCGGCAGCCGTAGCCACCGCCATTTGCGTCCCTGTATTTCGTCGTGATAGGCTACGTAAATATTTATGTAGCCTATCTCGGCAAAAAACAACAACAGCGAACGCAAATGGCGGCGGCTATGGTGGCCGCCATTTGCGTTCCCTTTTTTTTTTGCCGTGATAGGTTACGTAAATATATACGTAGCCTATTACGCAAAAAAAAAAAAGGGAACGCAAATGGAGGCCACTATGCCATTTGCGTTCTTTTTTTTCTTTTCTTTTTTTTTTTTGCTATAATAGCCTACATAAATATTTACGTAAAATAGCAAAAAAAAGGCAACGCAAATGGCAGCCGCCGTAGCTGCCGCGATTTGCGTTCCCTTTTTTTTTTGCCGTGATAGGCTACGTAAATACTTATGCAGCCTATCACGGCTTCTGCTGGGACGCAAATGGCATCCCTGTGTTAGCCGTGATAGGCTACGTAAGTATTTACGTAGCCTATCACGGGTATATGGAAGAAGCGTATGGCAGCCGCAGACGCGGCTGCCATTCGCAATGCAGCACCGATGGCAACAGGTAGGTGCTCCATTCTGGCCCAATTCGCAGGGAGCTTCGTTCTGCCATGGATTTCAGGGGGCTGAATGCACTGGCATTCGGCCTCACCGAGATCCGTGGCGGAATTCTCTGACATCCCTAGGTTCCACATGCCATTTTCTGGTTACAATCATACCCACATGTACACATAGGAAGCTGCCTCATACCGAGTCAGAATGCTGGTCTATTGAGCTCAGTAATGTCTACACTGATTAGGAAGTGCAAGATGTGGTACCCCTCCCTAAACTGCTGTCTCCCAGTGCCTAAAGGTAAGGGTGGGAATGCCTCCCCCTTGATTACCATGCAGTACTGTAGCTAGGGATTCTGGAGAAATCGAGATAGATTAAAATGAGCTCAGATTTCTAAGAATCTGACCTGCGGAATCAACCACGGAGTGACCCCCTCAGGCCCTGCAGAGTCCACAGACTTTTGGATGATTTGTTTACTTTCCTGAAATTTATGTATATAAATGTGTAGAAAAATATGCAAGTTTCTGCTGAGGAAACGTGGAATGGAATAGGGGACAATACACTAAATGTTATGTGCTGGGGTAAATTATATAAATATTTACGTAAATATTTACGTAATCATTTCCATATTTTTCCACATGATGAAAAAGAAATATTTGCATCCATCTGTGGGTGGATGACGGAACGAAAGGCACCTGACACTCTGCAAAACACAGTTGGAGCGGATTTTACACAGTCCATACATCCCTAACTACTAGCAATTTTACCTAGCAAACTGCCTCACTGGCCAGCCCAACACGTTCCAAATTACATGAGCCAGAAGCCCAAGCTGATACATTTGCTAGGATGATGAATATTCAAAAATAGAGCTCTACACAAATGGCCTCTGGATTGGCCCCAGGAGCATAACCAAGCCTCCTGTAGTGTTAGAGGGGCCTAGAGATCCATAATACCTTGCTTAAGTTCATTATTAGTGCAATTCCCTTGCTAGTAAGCCTCTGAGCATGTGAAGATGAGTCAAAGGGTCAATAGCGCAGCCTAGCACATTCCATACTAATGAGTGGAGTATCTAATCAAGATGTGCCTGGGAAGTGAAGTTTGTTTATAAGTGGCTGTGCTGGGAAGCAAGCACTGTGAGCCTATGCTGGGAATGAACTCTAGGGGGTGCTTGCTGCTGTTATGCTGTCTCATTGCTAACATGTATGGTATAAAACCCATTGTACCCCATGGCTCTGGGTTCAGAGAAGCTGTCTGATCCAACCATTGGGTACGCCTGTGTGCTGTAAGTTACTCAATAAAGTACTCCTTGTAAGTAAATCTGGGTCTGATGTATCACTATATTGGCACCTCTAAATTAAGAGGTTGAAGCCCACGGCCAGGGCAATACAGGCTCTTAACATTCTCCAGCCTATTTGTGGGCAGAGAAATTGGGGGGTGGGGGCAAATTCACTGAATTTCTCACAGTTTCTCACAGAGAGGGCTCACTATTGGCAGGGGTTGTAGCATAGGTTCTTTCTTTTTTTTCCCCCAACAGATTTTGGTTTGTTGTACTGCTCCTGTAGGTGCACAGCATTAAATGTGTTGAGGCTTCCACTTTTTTTGAGGCATAATTTTGAATTTCTTTTGATGGTATTTTTGAGCTTACCTGATCACTGCAAGGGGGCCAAGGGGGCAGTGTGTGTTTTCTCTCTCTTTTACATGTCTTTTCATTGCTCTGCAGCCTCCAAGGCCACCTGCACTTCCTGAACTGAAAAATCCCCATGGGCGGAATTGCCTCATGATGTCTTCCTCATGATGGCATTAACTGAAGTGCAGGAAGCCGAGGAGGCTACAAGCTGCCACAGATATCACTGTATGATGACAGATGGGACACTCATGAACATTCCTCAGCCACCTCATAAGTAAGGTAAGTACAAGAACCCTGAGCCCAGCCCATGAGAATTTCTCTGAAATTTCTCCTCCTTTGAATTTCTTTTCAAAAGCAATTTCTTTTCTATCAAATTGAATGAGAATGGTCGGGAAAAAAATGTGGGAGGAATTTTCAGCACAGCAATATTCAAAAATCCTGTTTGTGGGGTTGCTGAAGTGAAGCCAGAGATGCTCACTGGACTTCTAAAAATGCAGAGGAGGCAGGAGGAAACATGAAGGATGGGAATTGTTCAGACTTGTCAAGAACAGGGCCAAAACATCAAGTCCAAGCAGTATCTAGTTCTCAGAAGTGTCCCACTGATTTTCTTAGGTGCTTTGAATGTGAAAGCTGATGGAAGTTACTGAGGATGTAATAATTTCTCAGAGATGCTCCCTACTGAGTGATTTTAGATGTCCACTCTGTTAGGAATTTCAATTGCCTCCCTGCAAAGAAGAGCAAACAAGTACCACTTTTGTTGATTGTCATATAAACCTGTGGTCTCCATATGGCACTTACATTCTCCCATTTCGTTTTGGTGGTGGTGGTGGTGTCGTCTGAAATGTTGTCATCCCTGCTGTGCTCTCTTAAGAATGTAACTTTCCTGTTTTTGTATCCACATCACCAAAGAGCAGTCAAAAAGTGAAATATTCAAATGCAATGATTATTGATGAGAAGAAAAAAATATATGGCAATTTTCTATCAGGTTTATTCAAGGTCCATACCACCTAGTGATCTGCTAGCCTCAGAAATGGAGAGGTTAAAAAACAAACAAACCCTGCCTCATGTAGGTCTGGTTCTCCCTGTTTTGTGGAGCTAACAATCTTTTGTGAAACCAAAGTCTTGATAAAGAAGTATGTAGGATCTTAGGGGTGGTTTATGTACACATACATGACACTTGATTTGTTAAGTGATGGCAACTTAACATTTGATCACATTCAGCTGAATACATGACTTGGCTCATTGATGTAATCGATGTTCAGGGAACCAGGCTGAATGTCTGAACAGGATACACAAAACATGAGTAAGGGATATGGAACTGTATTTCCTGGTTCTGCCCCTTATATCCTTATGCATGCCAGGGGCTGCCCTATCAGTCCCCCACTGATAAAGTGGGCTCTGAAGAGGGTCTCTACTTGTGTTCAAGAGAATATGAGTAGAGACCTTCTTCATACTTCCCTACTCAATGCCAGGAGGTTAGGACTGAGGGGGCAGGGCTGGAGCATGCAACCTTGGTTGGCTTCAGAAAGGTGGCATAGAAGTAGCATACATCCATGCATGCATGCATGCATCAATCAATCAAAGGTAGAACCAGCATGCATAGCTCTATACCCCTTACTCATGTTTGTATACCTGGTTGGGCAGGGCTGGCTATTCTGTACAGGGCAATGTGAAAAGATGTGGAAGTTCTATTTGAAGTGTTTGATCTGTGATGGCTCATTCATGATTGTAACTCATGAATCAGCAACTCAGGACACTGTGATGGAAGTCCATGTGTTAGCAAGAACATAAAATCCATCTACTGGAAGTGAGTGACAGTCTTGGAATTCACCTAAACTGGATCCTATTCTGGATTCGGGGTCTCTGTACTTATGGAATGGCTTTCAAAGCAGAACTTGGTGGGGTGGAATCTGGTTGGATTCCAGAGGAGTGTACCAGAATTTTTCCAGGGGAAAACTGAAGTGCTACGATTTTGAAAGATTTTTTTTTCCTTCAAAATGTGAGCAGTTCAGTATCTTGCCATGGAGCAATACCCTGGATCCTCATCCTCTGAGAATCCTGGACCCTCATCTCAGAAGAAGACGCTCTGAAGTTAACGGTTCGGGGATGATTTGGTTACAGAACATGTCATGAAATTTCCACCTCCCCAGAAGACTTCAGGGACCTGCCCCACTGCATCCAGAGGAGGTTGCATTACTGTCCTTGGACTCTGAGGACTCCAGACATAAAGAGTCTAGCACGCCACAACCACCCCCACGTTGTCACAGCCTGAGGCTGCTAAAAGAGGCCAGGACCCGTTAAGAGAAAAGTCCTCAGTCTGTGTGCAGGTGGGGCCAACTAGTCTAAAGGAATACAAACCCCTACTTAAGCTCTGTCTGGATCTGCTCCTTGTTGGGGAAACATGAAGACACACTTGTCGGGCTTCCAGTCCCAGCACTATGTGGAGCTGTCTAAGGTGCTGTTCTGTTTTTACCTTTCCCCAAATCCTGATAAGTACCAGACCCATAGCAAAACCCTATAACACAGACCTCACCAGTCCCCAGCAAAGCTATGCCCTCATCACTACAGAGGTCAAACAGAACACTTCCTGATAATTATTTTGTTCATACCATTGCACAATTTCAGGACAGTTTTTATGAGGGGTTTGTTTTGTTTTAACTTGATGCTATCTATGTAAATGTCATGTGTCTAGAATTCTGCCAGCTACATTCCTTAATTTGAATTTCCAACTGGATTTAAACAAGAGCAGAACTAACCAGGCTGTTTGTGGGAATAGCCAAAGTTTACTTCTACTGCAAGCTGGGGGCAAATGGCAGCCATTGTAGGGTAAAAACCATGCAAATATAATGCCTGCACAAGACCTGAAAGCAACTTTGCTGATTTCCCTAGATGAGTCTTATTATGCCTTTATTAATTTACTAATTATTCAGACAAATTTTCAAGCTTGCATAGATGAATTTCTAATCAGAATTATTAGTGATCCCAGAATGTGGTAGCAATTTCTGAATTCTGTGCTTCTGTGCATATAAATAAGGGTTTAGTAGCTTATCTTACAGACAGGAAGTATCACAGTATGACCAGTATAAATTAAGATGAAAGGAAAAGCAGCACATTACGTTTTCTGTAGTCATTAGATTATGTGATCTGTAAATGATCTAAATATGCAAAGTAGTATAGCCATATCAATTAGAGACCCATGTCACTAAGTGTAGATGCCATGTCACTTAGAGCAAATGTGTTTAAAGATGTAAACACTTTTTAAATGACATTGCAATCCCCTCTTATTAATTGTGAAAGTTTGCTTCAGCAGTGATGCCAGTGTGTTACAGAAATACCGTCGAACCCTCTCATCACATGCAAGTTGTAATGGAAAACATGGCATTTTGAGCCCAAGACAAGGCTGTCTGGCAGTCAGTACTGCGTGGCAATTATTGCTGCTTATTCTCAGCCATATTGTATACGTCTCTGTGATAAACATTTAGCTTACATGGCCTAACTAGAAGTGATGTTAATTGCATGAATGCAATCAACACTCATGGTTTTGTTATGTAAGAGAAATCTGAGCAGACTTGGGACCTTTGGGTGGGGATGGGGGAGAGATGGGGAGTTCAACTTTTTTTTTTCTTCTCCCTGCCATAGTTTTAACAAAAAAAAGCTCCTGTCTGAACATGCTATTTGCATTTCAAGGGATGCTTCCAGTGGCACCAAAATGTCCACTATCCTGAGCAACTTGGAGGAAAGGTGGGATTAAACATAAATAAACAAACAGCTAAGCAGGTCTACATCCTCAGCAAGTGACTCAGTAAGCATGTTGATAATATTGCTGTAGTTTTTATGAGATATAAAACTGCAGCAAATGTTCATAGAATACCTTGCTTTCCCTCAGTCTTTCAATTTAAACACACACACACACACACACACACACGTGTGTGTGTGTGTGTATGTGTGTGTGTATTGCCACTCCTGATATCTTTTTAAGATCACAGCTACTGATGAGAGCAGAAGCTGAAAGGTTTAGCGCATATATCTTTATCTATACATCTTTTTATCTTTCACACACACACACGACTTTAATTCAACCTTACTGAACACCTGCCCTGAAACTGAAACCCCTTTCTCCCCTATCCCAGCCACTGCCATCTAAAAACATGGTACCCCAACAATTAGCTGCTGCTGGGGCTAACCAAAAAGCCATTCCAGCATCTGAAAGCATCATAAGTTGCTGTGCTTCACTGAATATCAGAAGGCCCTCCCCTCTTTCAGGAGTGCATAGGAAGGTGCCTTGCACCAAGTCAGATCATGGGTCTATCTAGCTCAGTATTCTCTGCACTAGGGTCTCCAATATGGTGCCCATGGGCACCAATGTGGCCACAGACATCTCTCTTGGTGCTCCCTGGGCTTCCTGACTCTTTTGATATTTTTTTTTTTTTGAGAGAGAAAGAGAGAGAGAGGGAGAGAGAGAGAGAGAGAGAGAGAGAGAGAGAGAGAATTGGGAGACTGGCATGCTGTGAAGTAAAACACTTGACCTCTACCCCCATCTTTCTGTGGGCTCCAAAGAGTGGTTTTGTGTTTTGGAGCTTAGACCCCACCCTCTGTCTTGTTCTTGGACAAGTGACATTTTGTTTAGCCTCCCCAGTTTGCTTTCTAGAAGATGAGTGTTTTGTGATTGACCATGACCACCATGGTAGTCATTTTATGAATGAGCAAACTCCCCATACCATGGCAGCCGTTTTGTAAGAGCATCCACAACACTCTCTCAAGATTCCAAATGTGCCCAACAACCCCAAAAATGTTGGGGACTCATGCTCTATGCTAACTGGAAGAAGTTCTCCAAGGTCTCAGGGTGGAATCTATCCTAGCCCTATAATCAAGATTCCAAGGACTGAACCTGGCTGGAACATTTTTGCATGGAGGGCATGTGCTCTACCACTGAGCAACAGGCAGAGGTTGTCCCCTCCCTCTCCTCCAAAATGAACATATTGGTAGAGTGAAATTGAGCTCTAGAACAGCACAGCCTTTTAATATCTATCTATCTATCTATCTATCTATCTATCTATCTTATTTCAAATTACCCTATATGCAATAGTTAGCTTACCAATGTGATAACTCACTTACCAATGCCAGGATGTCTTTGGGATGGCCAGCAACTGTTTTGTAAATGGGCACTATCAATGACATCATTGTGACTGCCTATACTTTCTGCATTTCATTTCTTTCTCTGATTTCACAGGATAACACACCGTGCATTTGATTAAATGGACTGTAGTCCACAAAACCTGATGACATAATAAATGTGTTAGTCTTTAAGGTGCCTCAAGGCTCTTTGTTACATTTTAAACTATTTTAAATTATTGTTGCTGTGTTTTAATTCTTCTAAAATGTTTTATCATCGGTTTTCTCATATTTGGTTCGATTATGTATATTGCCCTGAGAGTTTCAGTGATAGGGTGACTCATAAATTGAATTAAATAAATAAATAGATTTGTTTTTGCTGAAACAAAAATTACTCTAAACAATAGTCTTCTTGTGTGCAACTGTCTTTTACTAATTTGTTCAGAAACCAGAGCAGAGCTAATCAGGTGTCAGAATCCTGGAACAATTACAGCAGTCATCCTCAACCTGATGTCCTCCAGATGTGTTGGACTGCAATTGTCATCATTCCCAGCCAGCATGGGAGTTGCTGTCCAGTCCAACACATCTGAAGGACACTGGGATGAAAAAGGATGAATTACAGAATGGGATGGTACAGAGCCATCCCTAATGGAAACATCTCCATTTAGTCAAGGCATGTTGCCTTGAGCTCCTTGAAGAAAAGGCATAACATTGTTATGTTGTGTAAATGTTGTGTAATGAATCGAAGCACCCATAATACTTAACCCCTATTGCCCATGTGCAGAATGGGGCTTCTAGAAACATTTCTGGCTCCACTGTGAAGGTTGTGCAGCATCACTGGCACCAACCACAATGTCCATGCATTCACCTTGAATATCCACAAGGGAAAGCTTATGTGCATAGACCTGTACACACATGTCAAGGTTCCACTTATGACCTGGACCCCCTGAGCAACCCCTTCTTCAGAGTCCGACCTTCCTTCTTTTAAACACCTCCTTCCCAATAATGTGGGGTTTAGGCTGTAGATATAAGGGATCTGACACTCTAGACACAGGGTTTAACCACAACAGTTTATTAGATTTAAAGCAAACCAATTACTACTACAGGTATTTACACAATAGAGCTGAGTGATACAAAAGGCCTTAAAAGAAAATAAAAGTTGCAAACTCAGTTCCTTTACCTTAGCTGTCCTTAGACTTTTCAAAGGTGCATTTTGCTTCTCACTCTTCAGACTCCGCTCTCACTTTAGGGTCTAGCTGTCTCTCTGCAGTTCCTGACTTGCTCTGGCTGCAGCCTGGTCTTTCTGATCCTTACTGGCTCTGGCTCTCTCCTTATATACCCTCCTCCCAGCAAAACCAAAAGTACTGCCTCAAATCTGAAGAAATGAAACTTAAGTGCAGAAATGAAACTGACACTAATCTGGAGAAATGAAAATACTCTCCCCAACAGAAGACTCTAGGCCTCTACTCCTCACCTGTTCGCCCTTTGTCTCTGTAGGCCTCAAATCTTCACAACACATATGTGAAATCTGCAAGAATGCATTTAGCAAACAGGATTCTCCTGCTTTCCTCCTGAGAACTTGCCTTTGCAACCACTCTCCATTCTTGTAACACTAGCTTTTCAATTATACTCTGGTGCTGTAGGGGGAAAGGATTTTTTTTATTTATAACGAAGGTACAGCATGAACCATTTATACTGCTGCTCCATCATAGTTCCCTTAGCTAAACCAGGCTGGACAGTTCATTAAATAGAAAAATTAATAGCACAAGGTTTCAGGGAAACAATAACAGATTATGACTAGCCTGTGGCAGCCTTCTGAATTTCACGTACCTGAATAAAAATGATTCCCCCTATCTCATAATGAAGGCTTGTTTCCAATGTTTTCAGCAGACTCCAGCTTTCTAATACCTGCTAAGGCTGTAGGAGAAAAGTTTCCAAGAGTGTCCAAAACTGGCCTGCACAATTGGCCTGTGCTAAGCTGAAGATGACCCACCAGCTGTGCTTGGTGGTGTGCCAGCTGCTACACAAACAGGTGGGTTGTCACCCATCTGGCAAGCAATGCCAGATAGCAGGTGGGCTTTATTCAACTTGGTGGGCCTGTAAAAATGACCCAGGAGTACACAGAACCACTGCCTTCTTGGACCTGATGAGCCAAAGGCACTATTTGAGGAGGACAGAGGCAGCATGCCATTGATTGCTAGCTGTGGAGCATCAACAGGAGACGACCACTGTCCTACTTGTCAACTTCCCAGAGGCATGTGGTGGACCAGTGTGGGAAGTAGGTTGTTGTTGATATTGCTGTAGTTGAGATGTATGGTGTGTGTTGCAATCTTAAATACATCCAAGAGTAAGCCTTTTTCTGAGAATCTTGCCCCCACAGTGAAATCTCTTTTTGTTTAATACCACCACCACCACCACCACTATAATCTAAAACTGTGCCTCTACAAGAAGCCAGTGCTGAGACCAACTTCCGGGTGCCATTCCAGTATCCAAAAGCATCTCAACTTGCTTTGTTTAATTTCTCATCACAAGATTATATTCCACATTAGGGAATACTTAGAAGGATACCAGCAATTAAAATTCTTCTCACTAGATTATTTTTTACATTGTCAATTATAAATTATACCCCAGGAATAGTTGTACATGGGGAAGAAAGATAGTTTGGTTCAGTGGCATATTTCATCTTCCAGAGAGTGTATTAAACTTTATTAGTCTTCCTCCCCCCCCTCTCCATTTCAATTTTTCAATAGGCCTGTTTTTCCCCCTCACCTCCCCCCACCCTCTATAAACATAGGAGAAAAAAGAGACCCTTACAGGAAGCAGTCTCCCATTCAATGAATCACAATTTTTAAATAGTACCAAGTGGAGCTGAACAAAGATTCTGTTGTGCCATAGTTCAGCAAAGCCAATAACTGAGCCATGACTGCCGTTTTTGCTGCTTTCTTGCAGCACAAACAAAATGATACAACAGAAGCTGGTTCGAGACATTTCTCTGCTTAGTCTCAATTTCTCTTTCTGCTCATTTATGACTCTATACTAAGCAGTTGGCTTTTAAAGTACTGCTGTCCCAGAAATTTTTCCACTTCCATTTTCGACATGGGGGAGAGGGCGCAAAACAAAAACTCTGGCAAAAGAGGCTGGGAGAGGTGAGAATTTTGGATAATTTTCTCCTTGGGGAGGGGGACAGAGTTTCTACATACCTTTCTCCAAAATTTCCCCCCTCCCTGCAAAAGAGGCAGAAAAAAACAATGCCTCTTTCGCAGGGAGAGAAAAAGTTACTGAACATAGGGAGCAGGATTCAGCACAGCACTATTTCAAAGAGATAGATATATAGATATAGATATAGATATCTTTCAAAAACAAATGGACTTACTATGAAGTTTTCTGGGATGCCTGAAGGATGCAAAATCAGCTTGAGATTTTATGGGATTGACTCAGGGCCCAAGCAATGGTGGGTGGGGAAAATTGATACACCTTGATCCCAATTGCAATCCCAATCATGAGGGAGGGAGGGAGGGAGAGCAAAACTGTAGATCCATGGTGGACAACTTGTGGCTCTCCCAATGTTTTTGGACTCCATCTCCCACCAGAGGAACCAATGGTGAAGGATGATGGGAGTTGCAGTCCAACATCTGGCAGGCCACAAGTTGCCCACCCCTAATCATGGCTGAGGATGTTTATGCAAACATGCTTTCATGTGTGTGTGTGTGTGTGTGTGTGTGTGTATGTATTATTCTTTATTTCATTTCTATACTGTCCATTAGCTGAAGCTCTCTGGGCAGTTAAGAACAAATCACAAAAATTACAAACCACAGATACGTAGTATATATTTAACATACAGAATGTAAAACAGCTAATAACTATTTCAGTAAACTATTTCAATACTAGACCTGTTCAAGGCACCTGACATAAATGTCCCATCATATGCCATTAAATGCCTGGGAGTAGAAGGCATTCTTAACCTGGCACCAAAAAGAAGACAGTGTTGTCACCTTGTGGGCCTCAGTGGGGAGCTTGTTCCATAATCGGAGGCATCACTGAGAATGCCCTCTCCCTTGGAAGGTGGCATCAGAGGAAGGCCACAGATGTTGATCATCGTGTCCAGGTAGGTTCAGGTCAGGAGAGGCACTCCATGAGATATTGTGGTCCTGTGAGGTCTTTCATTGAGCAAATTTCCTCCTATGTGGGAACACATATTCAAGAACTGGCTTGTGACTAGACCAACAGAAGTCAATTCAGAGCCAAACTATCATTTGTCTGCAACAAAGTCCCCACACACACCTGTGCACTCGCAAACACACAAACTCCCCCTTGTTTTGAAAATAATAACAACAATAAATAGTATTTATTGATGTATTTTAGCTTCATTTAGTTCCCTCTGTTTAAGCTAATTATGTTTCTAATTGCCTGGCACATATTCAGAGCCAGATATTAAAGTGTCACATGTATGTACGTTAAGTATATACGAGTGTGCTGTTGTCCCTGGAACCTACTGACAATTCTTCTGAGCACTCTGCAGAGCAGAGGTCTAACTCATGTATTTGCATGTGCTGTGGGTAGGGATGTACGAAAATCACTTACCTTTCGCTGATTATGCTGATGGTGGGGGGGGAGAGACGTTCCGTCCCTCCCCCCGGAATCTTGGACGGGGGGGTGGCGCTCCATTCCTCCCCCCCGGAATCGTCTGCAGCCGGCTGTGCTCCCCGGCAGCTCTGCGGAGCAGCCGGCCAGGCCCAGCCAGGTCAGAGCCATCCACAGCTGGATTTCTGGCCGCGGAGGGCTCTGGGTAAAACAAAAAACAAAAAAACCCCTGCGTATGCAAATGGCGGCGGCTACGGCCGCCGCCATTTGCGTTCCTTCTTTTTGGCCGTCTTAATCTACGTAAATATTTATGTAGACTATGACGGCAAAAATAAGGGGAACGCAAATAGCGTAGCAGATGCTATTTGCGTTCCCCTTATTTTCACCGTCTTAGTCTACGTAATTATTTACGTAGACTAAGACGGCCCAAAATAAGGAACGCAAATGGCGGCAGCTGTAGCCGCCATTTGTGTACGCTTTTTTTTTTTACCCAGACGTTTTAGGCTACGTAAAAACTTACGTAGCCTATCACTTCTGTGTAAAAAACAAACAAACCCGCAAATGGCGGCAGCGGCGGCAGCCGGTCGGAAGATCCGCCCCAGGTAAGTCTCGTCCCGGGGGGATCCGCGGGGAGTGGGGGGGGGGTGGCAGGCCGTTCCGCCACAGATTTCGGGGGGCCGGATGCACTGGCATTCGGCCTCCCCGAGATCCATGACGGAATTCTCTGCCATCCCTAGCTGTGGGGTCCATAAATCCTATAGACAGCACTGGCTCTACCTGTCTGGGTTCTCATTGCCCCTAATTATTATGGTGCTTGTCCCCACCCCAACCCCTCTCCTGCTGCCACATCCTACCTGTGCAGAGGAAATACCAGCAGTTATTAAGGAACTCTGGAACTTGCAAGTTTTTTCTTTCTTTCTTTTTGAGAGTATATCACTTAGGGAAGAAAACAGCTTTTGTTTTATCTCTTAAAATGGAAGACATAGATTTTTGTATGCCAGTGCTTAATGGTGAGCCCAACCCCCAAGAAACTATTGGAGAATTTTTCTTCCCCTTAGAGAAATTCAGTGAAATCCCACCCCCCACCCCCCCACACACACATCTCTCCACCCATAAATAGGGTGGAGAATTTCAATAAGCCATTTGTGCATAATTCTACTTTACCCAAGGTGTCGTTGTGTTTAATTAACTGTTTGCACAAACTCCTGAGTGGGGAGAATGCTAATCATTTCTCGCCAGGCATAAGACAGCAGGGAAAACCTTGATTCATCCATAGCTCTCTCGAATGAAACCTTATGATTGTGACAAAAGACAGCCACCTGTCAAGTGGTGCTTTTCTTCAGCAGACATCTAGAGAGAAAAAGTCAAACAATTATAACATCATTAGAATTGTTCATTTGCTTACCTTTATTTGCAACCTTTGCCAACATACTTCCTAACATAGTATCAGCTTCCTCAAAAGGGGTGATCATGATAATAATATCTTTGCTTGGGCTGATGAGGGGAGCTGCAGCTTTAAAACCTAAAATGTGCAAACTGTGTGATCTTAGAAAGGTTGCCTAGCCTAACTGTGGAGAACCAATTAATTCTTGCAGAGTTTAATTAATCCCCATTTAATAGGTAAACATTCTGCATTCTTTGCTTTTGCAGTCTTGACACATCCTCATTCCTCTGAAAACAAAGAGTGTGGGAATGTTGTTTTATGCCTCGCAATCACCATTTCTAGCTATTCCATATCTGGATGCAAGGGGTGTGATCTATGAGAAAGTGAGCAATGATGTACACTCCCAAATACAGACACATACTGGACAAATGCTTTTGGAAGTTAAAGGCCTGGAAGTTGTTTTCTGTCATCATAGCAATCTTGCTTAGAAATGTGGAAATGAGATGTTAGGGTATTTATTTTTACTCTAAATATAGTATTCATTTATTATTTATTTATTACATTTATATCCCACTTTTTTTCCTCTGTAAGGAACCCAAGGTGGCGTACATAACCCTCCTTACTCTCCATTTTAGCCTCACAACAACAACCCTGTGAGGTAGGTTGGACTGAGAGCCTATGACTGGCCCAAAGTCACCCAGTGAGCTTCCATGGCCAAGTGGGGACTAGAACCCTGATCTCCCGACTCCCAGTCCAACACTCTAGCCACTACACCACACTGGCTATCGATATATGACTGTGAAGCACATGAAACAACCCCCTCAGGGCTGTTGTCCTGGAGGATTTCAATATTCATGTTGGGACCACCTTATGAGAACCGGCTCAGGATTTCATGGCCACCACGACAACCATGGAGCTGTTTCAGTCTCAACTCATATTACTGGACCCATCTTTTTACCTAGTATTTTCGAGCAGGCATGAGGCTGGAGTTCTGGATATTGGAGCTCTTTGTGGGGTGGTTCTCTGTGACATTGTCCCAGGCCCATAAAACAGATTAGATCTCCCCCTCCAAGGTTGGAGACAGAGAACTCTGACCTCAACGTAGGAGATCCAACCTCAGATGACCCCTTCCCTGCCCCTATGGAAACACTCTCACTGCTCACCTCTCTGGCTTTGGAGAGGGGGAAAGGGGGAGGATTGGGGGTGTGGTGTGGGCAGATCAGGGAAGGGATTGGACCTGCAGGATATAAAGCCCTCCCAGTCCCCTAACACAGGGGAGACTTTATGCCAGTCTTGCAGCTGGTGTAAAGAATCTCCATCCCATCGCTTGCAAGGGGAGGCAAATACAACCCCCTCCCCAAAAATGAAAATGGCATAACCGGGGTAAACTCAACGCCACTCCTCCTGCATTTCTGCCAGGCCACCAGGAGCCCAACAGTGTTGTTGGATATATAGGAGGCTGCAACACTGCAGCAGTCCGACTAGGGATGAGAAAATCAGTGAAGCTCAGGCTTATCAAGGTTTTACGAGTTCCACCTGGAATGTTGATTGGCCTTGCTTTCATTCCTGAGGGCGAGTTTGGTGGTGGTGGTGGTGGTGGTGGCGGTGGTGGCGGTTTGAACAGGAAAAGTGCACATTTGGGTACACATTTTGTAAAGTGCACATCACAATGCACTTTCTCCCGATTGAGGAAAGCATCAAAGTGCACACTTTTTAAAGCACACACTTCCCAATATGCACACTTTTCAAACCAGCATCGCAAAGTCAGGAATGTGCAGCCTTTGCTCATAAAACGCACTCATGTTGCGTTTGTGAATGCAAGCGGGGCAAGTTCTGGCCACAAATGAACCAAAACAAAATCCTCATACTTCCTTAATTCTGGGTGGTAGGCTATCCTGGCCAGAAATTTTATTATAAACAAATAAATCAAATGAAAGATACCTAAAATATAACGACCAGAGAATGGTAGCAAAGTCTGCACCCTTCCACTGTGTGCTTGTTTATTTCTATTTTAATTTCTTCATTTAAAAAATATTTTTAGGCTGCCTTTAAAGGTGGAGCCCTCTTATGCAGTAGATATACATATCTGAAGCATGTATGCCCTCTGCATGTTTAAATTAGCCTGCTTCTCGGCTGTGAAATTTAATGTACTTTTTTTGGCATAAGTTGGCAAACAAAAAGAAAAGGACTGAAGTTAATTTTGACCTCCTTACGTGTGAGGTCTTTGTAATGAAAAGCACTCAGAGCTGGCTTAAAATGTGAAGGCAATATATAATAATTGGCATTTTCTTGACTTAGGTTATTTTCCCCTCAGGGTTCCATCTCCAACCACCCACTTATATAACAGCAGGAGTATTTGAACTAGAATGGACAAAGGCAATGATGACACTGCATTCTGAGCATACAGTAAATTATGAATTTTCTACTTAGCTCCAAGTTGCACAAGTACACAATTATTATTTAAAATAAACTCCTCCAAGAGCACAGTCATTATTTCAACTGGTACTATCCATCATAGTGTGCCTTAAAAAGACTACTTTTCTTATGCTGGTTGTTTTCCCATTCCTGCACAGTTTAGGATTAGAAACAAGACAGTCCATGTCACATTTATCTCAAGTGTGTCTCCCTGAAGGCAGTGAAGGAACGTAAAACTCCTTTTACAATCATTTTTCATTTCCTGGACCTTTTAGTCTTACTCTTTCTCCCATGACTCTTTCTATGTCATTCTGTTTGAGGGCTGTTTTTGTTTCCTTTACACTTTTATAATGTGCTTGTGGTAGATACACACAGTACGTGGCTGCTGTCAGGATTGATTCTGAGCGTATGGAGATAGTTAGCAGTTCAGATTCAGAAGGGGAACAGCAAGAACTGGGGGAGGCATCTTCACCAGCCAGTTCAGATATGGATAGGCGTGCTTCTCAGGAGGCTAGCACCCAGATGGCTAGGCCTGAAGCCCCTCTCCCTCCTCCATGAGAATCCAGGAGGAGGAGGAGAATGCGGGGCGTGACCTGAGGGAAGCTAGACTGCGGCGCAGGGAGAAGCAGGAAAAGTTAGAGGTGGAGCTCAGACGGTTGATCCGGTTGGCAATGCATGAGGGTCAATGTAGGGGAGCATCACTGGATGAGAGGCGTTTCCCTCCCTAAGTTATTTTAGCCAGCAAGTCCCTGTTCAAACTGCTAGCAACATCATAGCTCCCATTTGGATTCCCTGCTGTTATTCCTTTGTAGCCTGAGAGTCTTCGGGGATTTGCATCTGTAATGAACCTGTTGATAGTGAATTAAAGATGTAAGACTGAAGCCTCTCTTCTTGTGTGTGTGCATGAGGAAGGTGGGGGCCAAGAGAACGTGACAGCTGCAAATTAAACTAAAAATCAGAGAAACAGAATCTCTGTGGCAACTCTGGTAAACTAGTAATATGCCATATCTGTATAGACAAAACCATTCAAAAACCCTATGGAGATGCTCCCATACATTCAGTGACCACACGAGGGAGGAATGGGATCATGTCGGCTAGCCACACCTGCAACATTGATGTATCCTGTTTGTCCAAAGTTCCCACTCACATGGAAGGGGGGGGGACTTTGGCTAACTATCTGTATATGCATAGCCCTGCTTCACATTGAAGTAGAATACATAGCCACTCAGGGGTGTGGACAGTAGACGCATTGGCATGGGGGGGGTGGCCTGCAAATGCAATTCCAGCCCCCTCACGTGTATTAAACATATACGCATGAGTTCATATTAATGTAATCTCCCAACATTTTTCACACTCAAGAGTGGGGAAAAACAGTTTCTACCCATCATAGTGAGGACATTTTGTTAGTTACATCACATTAAACAAAATTCAAATCTCCCTACACCATGCCTGTTTTTGTACCAAATACCCTCTGTTTTCAAAATGCGAAGAGGTGTACATTTTTAAGATTGGTCCACACATTACATAAAGAGTAGGAATGTATGTGAATTTCAATTCTGTTCACAAATTATTTGGACATGTTCCATTCTTGACCCCAGGCCTGAATACAAGCTGGAACGGATTTTTTTTATTATTATTTTTTTTAAGAAATGTTTGCAAATTCTCAATTTTGCAATTGCATTCAAAAAGTGTGCATTTTTTAAAAAAACAAATGTACACTTGAAATGCACCTTTAAAATGCATTTCACAATTTAGGCAATGGGGGAAAATGCACACTTTTGAGAAATATGTAAAGGAGTGTGCCCTTTTCACATTCAAAATGCACACTTTTTCGCATTTGATCAAGCTGAAAAACAGCATGAAAATTAAAAGGGGAGCAAGCCAAAACCAACTTTGAGGTGATTTTCAGATAATTTAGGCAACCTCAAAAATTGCTGGTTCTCCCATTGCTAATTAAGAGACAGAAATCAACTAGGGATGTAAGAAAGAAACCACACACACATGGAAAATCAGCTAACTGGCCCAACCCACTGCAGACTGAATTGGACCACTTAGCAGAAAATGGATTGCAGTCGGGGGCGGGGAGGGGGAACAAAAGCTCGGTGAGCTCTACCCACCAAACTGATTCCTCTGACATCCCTAAAATTAACATACACTGGAGAAATCTTTGCTGCTTGATTTCTACCTGTTATGCAGTTGTAACCTTATAATTCCCACCTTATAGTTCCATCAAGTGATTAGCATCCCCAGTGCATGACATGCCTTGTGCTGGCTTAAAATATTTATCCCATATAGTTTACCATTGCCAGGGACCCACATTCCTTAGGGACTGTAGCCCTATCCAGGCATTCAGAAAAGACTTACCTTCTACCTGTAAGCAGGGAGTGGGACCTCATCGCTTGAACCCTCCCCCCAATGTCATGTGCATTACGTAGGGGACCCCAGGCATTCACACATATAGCATGAACAACTGCAGAGGGGAGGCTTACTTGCATACACTATGTTTACATTGAATCAAGCACCTACTCAATTAGATGGCAATTCTCTACACACTTATCTGGGAATAAATCCCATAGAAGTTAACGGGGCTTGCCTCTGAGTAAACATATATAGGATTGCACTGTTATGTTAATCAGTTAAAAGAAAGGTCTTTTAAAATCAACTAAACATTCTTCATCAGTGGACAGTCCTAGTATCTACCCTTAGGCATCCTTTGCAAGATGCTTCCTGTGTTTGTTAATACAATATACAAATCAGCCCTTATTCTCTCTGTTCCATATACAAAATAGCCAAACCACAAGGAGAAAAGTGAATGCAAAACACTATTTTCAGGAACAGCTGGAGATTACTATTTTTAAACATTTTACAATACCAAGCCAAGGGAGATAATTCTTAAATTCATGGGATTAAGATATCCGTTCTTAAATTTGCACAGAGTGGGGCTTTTGAAGCTGCCCCAAGAGAACTTCAAGGGGAAAAAAGATTGTTGAAAGAATGAGACTCTAATCCATTCAAAGATGCCTGAGCAGAGGTGCATATTGAGCACATCACATGCATACAATTATATGGCAGCCTGAAACACCGTAGAAGGCCTTGTTAGGGAAGTGCTGATAGGAGAAGATCTGAGCAGCAGGTGAGTTGCGAGTCAAATTCTTGATATTGCCCATTTCAGTTCTTTCATGTATGTGCTCGCTTTGATGTCTAGCCAGTCCTATCCTTACAGCATGGGATCTATAAGTGGTTCTCAAACTTTTTCTTCTCCCATGGACCACTTGAAAATTGTTGGACATCTTGGTGGACCGCTTAATGAAATTTTGTTCTTGGCCTACATAAGAATTTAAGAAGAGCCATGCTCTAGACCAGCATTCTATTCACGTGGTGGCCAACCAGCTGCCCATGAGAGACCATCAAGCAGGATATGAGTGCAACGGCACCCTCACGTCCACATTCCCCAGCAACTGCTGTGCATAGGCATACTGCTGCTGAGACTGGAGGTAGCATACAGCCATCAGGACTAGTAGCCATCGATAGCCTTCTCCTCCAGGAATTTGTCCTGGAGAGGAAGGCTCAAAGCACATACTTAACTCATATTTTAGTAAATGTCCCCCCTTTTGTGCCAGCATCATAATCAAAACCAGTGCCATATAATGTTTATCACAGGGCCTGATTCCCCTGCTTTATAATCCAGCCCTTGTCAAAATGGCTTATTCTTCATCATCGGGGGGTGGGGGGGAGTATTGGGCCAAGTACATGCATTCTTAACTGTTCTGCAGCCTTTCCATGGACCACCTGAATGGAGCTCACAGAACAGTTAGAAAACCCTGGGAGTAAATGATATTACCGTCAACAACAGGAAAACTGCCCCACTTTCTATATCCAATTAACTCCCGTTTTGCCACTTCGTTTGCCACTTCTCTTGACTTGAATCTCAACTTGTCTAATTGGCCTTTCACCCAGCCCCATCTGTATCAACGCTGGCTAATTCAGATATAACTTTTCATCAAATATCCTTACTCACCAAGAAATTAACCCTGCAATGTCATTTACACTTATTTATCATTAAGCCACCTTGATTTTAGTGGGTTTACTTCCAAGCAAACATGCACTGGATTTCACTGCACAAGCCACAATACATGTTATACCCACCATGGCTATTGAAAACATGATGACTTCTTCTTCCTGTCTGATACAGAGGTCGGGAAATTATGAGGGTAATGTATAATGTGATGAATACTTCTAGGTAAGCTGGCAGGAAAGGAAAGAGTTCCCCATAAGGATGCCATTTTCATAGGGGAAATGAGGAAAGCCAACTGACATTTCAGTACATGTCCAAAGTCATATGCCACTCTGGAGCCTTTTTTTTTTTTTTTTGCTTTTTGGGGGGGCTGAATAGTGGGTAAAATACTGTAAATTAAGAAAAAAAAATCACCTGTAAGGGTGCAGTCCTATGGAAACTTATTTGACAGCAGGTCTCAATGCCTTACTTCCTAGTAAATATGCACAGGTCAAAGCTAAATGTTCTTCAGAAAGTTCTTCAGAAAATCTTGCACAAAGTTTTGTGTCTACCAATGTCAACTGGATTATTTGCAGAAGACTGAGATTCACCAGTCCCATTTCAAACCTTGCAGTTTTACCATCAGTGACATTTGGAAAATTAGGGATAAAGTATATGAGAAATTCATTTCAGTTCATTTTTGACCAGAATTTACCCCGTTTGCATGTCCTGGAACCGAACATGGACCCGAATGCAATCCAGTTGAAGTCCATACATTTCCAAGCTTCTGATGTGATTTGCAGAATAACAGCAACAAAAAAATTAAAGAACGCATACAGTTGAAAAATGTTCATGAAAAATGTGTATTTCTCAAAACTGCATACAAAGATGCTATGATCAATGGGAGAAAAATATGTACATTTCTAAAATGCATGCAATTGTCTTTACATGTGGAAAGATGTGCATGAAACTATGCACTGATGTTTGTGCAAAAAAGAAAAAAGAATACAATGCTCACCTTCTGATACAGGCACAATTCACAACAAGCTTCAGGTTGGAATTCAGAAAACCTTCACATGTTCGGGTTTTGCTGATTCACACATCCCTAGTCATCCTTGCCTAGAGGAAATTAAGGCATTAAAACTACAATTATATGTGTTGCACTCCCAATAGAGAGTTTGGTGCCGTCTGCCAGCAAGAGTCAGGCAGGACAAGGGGAGGATGGAACTGATTTTACCTCCATTCCCCTGTTTCAAATTCAAAAAGCAGCTAGACGGGCCTCTGAGTGGGTGGGGATGGGACAGGAAAGGCCATAGGAAACTGCATATCCTGGCTTCTTATCTCTGCTCTCCTCCCTGTCCACCATAATACCCCATTTTCTCCCTCTCCAACTTCATTTGCAACCTTTCCATGGCAGCTGGGAGGGGGTGGAGGAGGGAAAATCCATGATTGGATCTTCTCCTCCATACCCATAGAGGATTCCTCTCTAAGCAATGGGTCACAATACTGGTGTATTGCAATAGTTCCTCGTAGATATTATGCTAACCATTTAGAAATAAGAACATGGAATATAATTATATGTAGGTCCATGTGTCTTTCACCATTGATTTAAATACTGTAAGCACTACAATATGAGAAAGTGTTGACATGTTGGATGCTGTCTCTGTGTGTAAATATGACACATATTATAATTAGGAAGACAACTGAACCTGAAACAAACATTTAATTATTTCCATGTTTTCCCAGCCAAACAATTAATTTAAAGCTTCTATTGAACCTGGCTTGGAGACCAGTGCTGTTGCCACCTAGGGATAGATGGACTGTCTAAAATCTGCTCTGTCTGTGTTTCATGGATTGTCGGGTGCCTTGTGTTCCATCGTCCACTCACAGACGGATGCAGATTTTTTTGTCATGTGGAAAAATACACAAATTATTATATAAGAGATTTCATAACAATTTACATAATTGAACTTAGTATATAACATTTAGCACATGGTTCCCCATTCCAGTCCACTTATCCTCATCAGAAACTTACATATTTTCCTAGGAATAAATATGTGTACATTTTGGGAAAGTAAAAAAAAAAAAAATCATCCAAAAGTCCACAGACCCTGCATGGCGCTGAGGGGGTCTCTCTGCAGCAGATTCCACAGGTTGGATTCTTAGAACTCCAAGCTCATTTTAACCCATCTCGAATTTCTCCAGCAACCCTACTGCTAAGTTTGAAAGGGCTCTGCACAAACAAGGTGCCCTCTGAGAGACTCCAGCACCATCTTGGCTGCTCTCCCCCATCATGCTTTCCCATGCTATCAATCTTCCCCCTCTGCCGGTGGCATCATGATTTGTTTCTCTCCTACCACTCCACCACAGTGTCACCGCCTTTTCTCTATCTGCCTGCCTGCCTGCCTACCTCCTTGTTTGGTGGGTACACCACCACCCATGCTCGCCTGTGGGGCCAGGATCTCAGCAGCAGTAGCCCTCAGTGGCCTACTGCCAATTTGAAAATGGCCCTGAGGAAGCTGGAATGGAACTGCACTATATAATTGCTTACTGCGTAGGTTCCTTTCCCAGTTCCTATCCATGCTGGAAAGCAGCAGTAGAACCACTGCTCAGAGCCACCTGGCTGGATTTTAAACTCCATTTTCTGCCTTTGCACGTTATATTTCAAGTAATGGTTTTGCAGTGGCAACAGCCCGGGTTCTGTTTCAGCCTCTATGGGAATGGAAGCTATAGGACCCTGAACTTGGGCCCTAATGTATGTACCTAGCAGGAAACCCTTAAAAAATCAGCTTAGTCATTCCCAATGAGGGTTGCATGTTAATAAACACACAAACAAACAATCAAAAACACTGCTAAGAGATGTGGTGGTAAATGTACACTCCTCAGCCAGATTGAACCATAAGCTTGGAAAGTGAATACTAAGAACTTTTTAAAAAAATATATTTATTTATTTATTAAATTTCTTAATCACCCATCTGGCCGGTCACCCAGCCACTCTAGGTGATGTACAACAATAAAAACAGTTTATACAATACAATTCAACATTAAAAACATCACATTTCTAAAATTACCCTAGCTCACCCCAAATGCCTGCCTGAACAACCATGTTTTTAATGCATGGAGGAAGCTCATTAAAGAGGGGGCATGGCAGATTTCCCTAGGGAGGGAGTTCCACAGGGTGGGGGGCACTACAGAGAAGGCTCTCTCCCTCGTCCTCACCAGCCTAGCTGTCCTGGCTGATGGGACAGAGAGAATGTATGCCATACATGTTTCATAGTACTCATGGGTTATGGCTGGTATTTAGTTCTATCAGGTAGACCCATTAACTTACTCTTGAAGGAAATTTTATAGTATTTGTGCTTCCTGTTAGAAAGGCATTTAGCAGATGGGGAGGGGGAGCTTAACAGAATGAGTGTTTACCAGTCCCACATGCACACAAGTCTAAAAAGGAGATCACACCGTTCTTCAGTGATGTAAACATAAAATAGTTTACTCACAATACAGTCTTGTATAAAATATCCAGGTACAGCATACAGTTTCAAACAAACAAAAAAAGTTTGTTCAGGCCATTTTGTGTTCTATAACACTGGCAGGAGAGAGAGAGAGAGAGCGCAAACAAGACTGCTCCCAGCAATGAAGAAGGTCAGAGAGAGCGAGAGAGAAAGGGAAGGAAGGAAGGAAGGAAGGAAGGAGGGAGGGAGGGAGGGAAGGGGAGGAGCAAAGGAAAACACACTGTATGCTATACAGAACCTGAGGCTAGCTGTGGTCAAAATTCTCATGAACTAACTGCAACACTGCCCCCGTCCAGTAACTTGCAAATGAGGTTGCAATACTTCCAAGAACTGTAACCCACCTTGCAAATTAGCGCTATTGTGTGAATCATATTAAGATTTCTCACATGTACTCAACAAGTTCCAGAAGTGTGTTACACCTTTATTGGCTTGAACTAGAACCAAACCAGAACATTCAGTCACAGCTAAATTGGGATGTTTAATGATTTGACTACCCAATTTCAATCCATTCAGGCTGAGGTTGCTTGAAGTGTAAGAGAATTCTTGAATTAGCAGGGAAATGAAAGTCTGCTAATAGCTTAGTTGATTGAAGCCACAGTTTTTACTTTGCCTCATAAAAATTCTCAGCAGGAGGCAGACTTACTTAAACACCTTTCCATAATATTTCAGTTCACTGAGACAGAAGATAGGAACAAAGACAATGGCTTATACTGAAATACAGTTGGTAGGAGCAGAATAGTGTAATTTACCTATGCACTGTTGGATATTTGCAAATGTGTTTTCATATAATTATCTCAGCATTCAGTAACAACTACTTTTTAATTAATTTGGTAAAAGCACAATCCTGTGCATATCTACTCAGAAGTAAGTGACATTGAGTTCAATGGAGCTTACTTCCAAGTAAGTGGGTAAATGGGATTGCAGCCTATGGTTGCAATGCTGTGGTTTCTGAGTGGGTATCCCAGGATATAGTTCAGATAAGAACATAGGAAGCTGCCTTATACTGAGTCAGACCTTCGGTTCATCTAGCCCAGTATTATTGACAATGATTGGCAATGGCTCTCTAGTGTTTCAGGCAAGATTCTTTCCAGCCTTACCTATAAATGATGGGGGTTGATCCTGGGCCTTTCTGCATGCAGAGAATGTGGTCTACCACTGAGCTATGGCCCAGCCATCTTATCTTCCCCTGTGAGGGCGGAAAAAGAGGTGCACCCTTGGCATGGGAGATCCAACCTCAGATGCCTCCTCCAAGGCCTTTGCCTCTTGGACATTGGAGGTCTGACATCACTAGAGGGGAAAAAGGGAGCAAATCAGGAGGCATGGCATGACTGATCCTCTCCCACTCCTCAGACATGCCCCTGATATGAGGGGAAATGTATGCCAATGCTGGAGCTGGCATACAGAATTTCCTCCCATTTGTTACCATGGGTGGAAAATTGTTCACTTTTTTAAAAAGAATCTGGAATAGGGAGGAAGGGGGGGGAATCTTGCTCCTTTCTCCCCTCTGTCCTCCTGGGATCTGGATGGGGTGGTCTGTCTGCCTTCAGAACAATCGCCGTGGGCTGTAGGCTTGCTCTCTAAGGCTATACTCCTATACCAACTTTCCTGGAAGTATGCCCCACTGAATTCAGTGGGACTTACTTTTGAGTTGGCATGTATATGATTGTGTTGTAAGTGTGTAGCTTTAATTAAAAAATAATAATCTTGTCTTATCTGGAGATGCCGGGGATTCAGCCTGGGACATTCTGCATGCAAAGCATGCGCTCTGCTATTGAGCTACAACCTCTCCCTTATTTATTTATCTAACTGCAGATGAGGTTAAATTATGTGGACTGTGCATTTCCCTGAAAATCCCACTCCCCCATGTCTACAAACTGTCTCAGAATTATGCTATCCATCATAATGTCATTATATAGCACCGTCTAGAAATCTGTCTCGTTAAATATGTATCCCTGCAGAACAACTACTATTTTAATTTATCATGCAGACGTGCTGGTTACATAACTCTAAGGAATTGTTTAGTCTATTGAATGCCAGCACACAATGTTTGAAAGAAAGGCACTCACTGGAAATGTGTTTGGTCCTATCCTATATGGTGTGTGTGTGTGTGTGTGTGTGTAGGTATCTGCTATATATAGAACATGCTTGAGTACCTTTGGCCAGATGTGGTTTCCTAGTCTCTAGCATTGTCATCAAATTAATATCATCCCTCTTGGCTTTTTGGTTTTGTCCTTGATTCATTATTGTTTCCCCCACTAAAGAAATATAAAATGGAAAGTTTCCAATGTAAAGAAAAATAATATTTATTTGAAAGAAAGGGGAACAGGGAAAGATTGTGTAAAGTTTGAGAGGATTTAATCTTGATATTTTATAATCTATACCCCACCTTCTCACATCTACTCAACTGACAAATCAATGGAGGATAAGGATAGCAACGGCTTCTAGTCATGACGGCTATATATTACCTCCAGTATTAGAGGCAGTATGCCTCTGAATATTAGTTGGTGGGGAACATGAGCTGCTGTGCTTATGTTGTGTTTCTGGTGGCCACTAAGGGAACAGAATGGTTGCCTAGATAGGCCTTCGGTCTGATCCAGCATGGCTTTTCTTATGTTCCTACAGTTTCCTACAATGCTGGTACACCCAACAGTTTTTGTTTGTTTGATTCCTAGTCTTCGATAGGAATGCTTGTGAAACCCAGACACTTTTTGAAGAAAAGTGAGAAGGGTTCGCATATTGTTCATCTGAAAAGACCATGGGTTTAGGACTGAGTGTGTTTAGGACTTACTATGCACTTTCTCCAAACTAAAACGATCAGTCTGTTTTTGTGCTAAAAAGAAACTTTTGAGTACTGTTGTCATGTCAACAGCAGGACTTGAGATGATATAGGCCCTTCCCCTACACAGAGACACTTAAAAATAAAGGGATTTCAGGCAATTACCGCTTTAAGCCCTAATTACTAAATTAAGGATAATGGCTTAGATGTGTGGTTAATGTTTTGTGTTTAGTTCTTCATGCCTGAACAACTGATAGTAAACATTTTCATATATCTGTGCATCTTTTCTATTATTCTAAAGACTTGCCTGGTAATTACACAATAATCCCAGTAATAAAGTTATACTACATTTTTGTGTGTTATGGGAAATATTTGATGATTTTCTTATACCTATTGCTGATGGCATCATTTAAAATTAATGGTCTGTTAAGAGAATTTGCTTGTGCATTTCATTTGTCTTCTTTAATTTCCAGTTATTTCCCTCCTCAATCCAAGGAAAATAATGAAGTATCACCAAAACCTCCCCTTTGTACGCATATCCAAATGCCCTGTAAGAGTTCAGCACTAGCCCTATAGAAATGCTTGCTGCAAGATGCATTTGGCCAAAGTCAGAACGGGACATATGTATGCACAGCTCATCCTCATATGTCTCTGTGCCCCTGGCTACCTCATTGTGCAAAGGTCTGTATAGGGCTTGTGTGTTTAGCTGAATGTGTGTACAGAACTCCCACAAATTGGGAACCCTGATAAGCCAAATTGTCTGGTGATTGTTTTGTGTTTTAATGGTGAACAAGCTGAAGCTTATGTTTCCCATACTAATCAAAACTGAATGTATCTGATCCAGGCCCCATGTATAAATATTAGTGATTTATAGACTCTTCCCGCCCCCCCGCCCCAACCTTCAGAATTGTCAGCAAGCTCTTACTACTAAATCAGACCTTTGTCATAGTAACAAAACTAGGCCTCAGTCCTTTACAGATACATAATAGTCTCACAGAGGCCACAAAAAGCATCCAATCACTACAGAACAACAACAGTTATTTATATAGCATTTCTTCCCAGCCCTCGTCTCTCTGTATTCATTTATTCAGCAATGGCCAGACTCCACTGACTGACAGGCCAAGAGCAACCTTCCCCAACCTGGTGCCCTCCAGATGTTTTGGGCTATAACTTCCAGCATTCCTGACCATTGGCTGTCCTGGCTGAGGATGATGAGAGTTGAAGTCTAAAACATCTGGAGGGCACCAGGTTGGGGAAGGCTGTCGGAGAGGGTTTTGGTCTTTGGATTAAATATATACTCAAAAGCAACATTCTCCTACCAGAAGTTCAAAATATACTACAACATCTAGGGTGTGTGAAATGAAATGTGAAACCTTACTCCCCATGGTGCCTTAAGCTGGAATCCTGTATGTCAAGGGCTCCTTGGAGGCCTCTCTCAGTCTAATCCAGTAGCCAAGTCCAGACACAGACAAAGGGATTCTTTTCAAAGCTTTATTCCTCTTTTACAACTTAACAACTCTCCTGTTAGCAACTATATATGAGCAGCAGAGTACCTATGCCCTACGTTGGAACAGTTGGTCCCCATTTGAAAGGGAATTACTGGCAGAACCCTGAACTTAAGGACTAGGGAGAGTCCCTCCCCTTTTCCCTTGGATCCTCTGGGCGCAGCTGTTGTTTGCGTGCCAACCGGGCACTACGCCTCCTTTCCGCGCCCTCCATTTGGCGCCGCTCTCTGCGTCGGCGTCGCGTGTCCATCAAGTCTGCTTCCCGCTCTCTGTCACTCCCAGGACTGCTATCTAAGCTAGGAATGCCGGTGGGAGGAATCTCCGTCAGCTGTTGGTCCTGGGAAAGAGGAGCGCGCTCCTCTCCCAGGAGCGACTCCTCTTCCTCAGAATCAGAACTACTCTGGGATTCTATGGGCTCAGTGTCCACCTTGACACTGTACACACCTAGCTGGAGTAAGTTCCATTGAATTCAATGGAGCTTTCCGTTGAGTATGGATGAGGAGAAATTTGTTCAGTTTACATTTTAATGCAAACCCACCTAATTTGCACTTCCTGACCCAATATGTGAACTGAAATACAGTTGTCCTTCAGAATGCACACTTCTCCAAGTGCTGCAGTGCAGTTCTCCAGGGTGTTTCATTTGTTTGTTTGTTTTGTTTAATACATACAAAAATGCAGGAATATTTTTTGCATGGAGGGGCATTCAACCCTGTGAGTCTTTCGACCTGCAATCTGAAGTGGTGCGTCTAGACACAGGTTTATCAACCTAGTGAGAATTAGGCCACAAATGGCATCATGATCCTGCAGCCTTAAAACTGGACTGTGTGGTGGCATTTGGAAAAGGACTGAGAAACAGTATCAGCAGATGCTGGCTATGTACATGTAGAAATCTCAGTGGGAAACTGGAAATGGACTCCACTGCTGAGTGTTATTGCAAAACTAATTGTAAGCATTTCCAAGAGAGAGTGAAAATAATTAGTTATGAACTGTACAACACATAAGCAGGAAGGACCATTAATGGTTTGTATTTGGAATGCCCACATTTAAGCAATTAGTATAACAAGGTATTAATTCCATGTGGAGTACTCATCCTTGATTTCTGTTACCTTGGTATAGACAATGGCATCACATTTGTATTAAGTTGTTGCTTACTGTGATTTGATATGATAATGAGCCTAGAACTACAGGGAGGACAAGAAACCAACGTTGACCTCTCTCTCTCTCCCTCCCTCCCCTGCTCCCTAGGAAAGAATTTGGGAGCCTATACAGAATTAAAGTGATGCGCTTAAGGAGCAGCAACATCTTGGTTACAGAAAACTACATCTGAAATTTCCACCGGATTATATTATTCCTTTTTACTATTGTGGTGGCTCTGCGAGAGGAAGGGGTAGATTTGGGGATACTCCAGTGCCTATACATTAACCAAAAATGAAGGAGGACAACTGTTTACATGCTGCCCTTATCTGCATGGGAATACTATGCTACAGCCTTGCTATGGCGACGGAAAAACTGAACCATCCAAGGCCATCACTCCATGGTCACCATGAAAAAGGAAAGGAAGGGCAAGTTCTCCACCGTTCAAAAAGAGGATGGGTGTGGAACCAGTTCTTTGTAATAGAAGAATATACGGGGCCAGATCCTGTGCTCGTGGGCAGGGTAAGATAATTTTTGAATTTGATCTATAGTTGTATTTTACATCTTTAGGAGCCTTAAAATCTTGTTTTGGTATTTCTTGATTATTTGTTGCCCTTGCACCCCACTCATCCTCCTAAGGGCTCAAAGTGGCTTACATATGGTGATTTCCAAGTACCATCCCATCCATCCTTAGTTCAGGGAAAGATCCACTTAGTTTTAGCAGCAGAAACACACAAGTGGTAACCCATCCTATCTCTAAGAATGGAGAGCCAGTTTTGTGTAATGGCTTGAAAGTTGGACTCGGACTGGGGGAGACTTGGGTTGAACTTCCCACTCAGCCATGAAGGATGATCGTGGGCAAGTCACCATATCTCATTCTAATCTACCTCACATGGTTGCTTTGAGAATAAAGGTGGAGTGGGCCATGCATGCCACCTTGATCTACTTAACAGAAGGATGAGCTAAAATATAATTCATAGATAGGTGACTATATAATGTGGGATACATCTAGAGATGTTCAAGTGTTACATCTATTTGTTTAGTTCTAGGTGCCAGGTCAGATAATGTTCAGAAAACATAGGAATCTTCCCTTTACCAGGTCAGATAATGGGTGGGTTCGCATATAACAAGAAGCTACCATGGGTGAATTTCCTCATGGGGCTTCTCATTGTGGTGGTGGCCAACATCGTGAACATTCGAGCCACAGCACAGGCACACCATAGCTTGTCATTATCTGTGAACCCAGTGAGGGTGGGTTGTTGCGGGGGGAGGTTTAACAAGCCACCTGCAACCGTAAGACAGGCCATGGGTTCTGGATGGCTTGTTAACTACTCCAACAACCCACCCTAGCTGGGTTCACATGTTAACAACAAGCTACAGCACTCCCCCCCTCACCCCGCCATGGCTCAAATATTCAAAATGGAGGCCGCTGCTGCAATAAGAAGCCCCGCAGGGAAATTCACCCATGGTGGTGTCTCGTTATGTGCAAACCAGGTCAATGTGCCCATCAAGCCCACAACTATTTACCCTGTCTGGCAGTTGCTCTCTGTAGTCTTGTGTAGGGTTCCTTTCCCATTGCCTGCAACCTGGTCCCTTTTTAACTGGAGATGCCAGGAACTGAATCTGGATTTACTGCATGCAAGCCATGCATTCTACCACTTAGCTATGGTCTGCTTCACAAAGTATTTAAATGAGTGCTGACGTTGACTTTATTGTGGCTTGTGGGGTTTAAGTGCTTTCTGGCTTTATAGTCAGATAGTGTTTTCTGCTGTTTATACGAACTGTACGTTTTTGTATTTTGTATTTTCTGCATTTTATTAATGGTTTATGACACCTTGTAAAAATTCGTTGAAATTAAAATACGGGAAGACAAAATCTTAAATGGAATAGGATAGATATATTTCATGAATGAATCATCCCAAATATCAGGTTGGAAAACATATTTCAGAACTAGTCTACTCCATCATGGTGAGTGTATAATGTAATTCTTACTTGCTCCAAAGTGAAATAGCAACCTAACACTAAAGGGTGACAGATAATTAGATAAATCCCTTTGGATTCTAAAGATTTGGGCTATAACTATCAGGAACACAGAATCTGAGATACATGACATGGAATCCAATTATCCATCAGTTTTCACACTTCTCTGAATTTTGTGGTGCAGTTCCCAGATTTATTTTTTTAAAAAAACCAAAATGTACAAAAATGTGCACATTAGGGACAATTATGTAAAACACATGTACATTAGGGAAAATGGTGCAAGAAAAGGCATATAAGAAAGCTGTTTGCAAACACACACACACACACACACATCCCATAGTGCTTGCATAAGGGCATATATTAGGGGAAATTGCATACAAAAATACATATGATTTATTTACTTATTTTTAAAATCACAAACTGATGCAGAATGAACTTGTGCTTGAAAAGAAGAAGTGAATGTTAGTCCATCCTTACAACCAAATGGCCAGATGCCTGAGCCTGTGAAATGTCAAATGATGTCCTTTATACTCATTCTCTGAGTGCCATCATTATATAGTCAAAATGGCAACATTCACACACAAAAGAAAGGTATCAGCAGGCTTGGGGGACACTCCAGCATTTGCAGATGAACAGAACAACTTCAGTATAAGAAGACCCCACCCCACCCCACCCCCTAAAAACAGCCCAGTTGGGACTGAGCAAGCTCATTGGCCACAGAAACAGAATGTTAACTGTTGTTGTTGGTGAAATAGAAAAGTGCATGTGGGAGGAATGTAATGGAGTGTCCTCAAAGGGGTGTGGCTGCTGGCTGGCTGAAACAGGAACACTACAGACAGTAACTTTTTTCTTCCTTTCTTTTTTGTTAGCATATACTAACAACCAATTTGTAGAAAATATTAAATGGGTAGGAACAAAGGGCAAGGAGAGGAGCAATTGGAATCGACCCGGTTGGGTAGCAATGCTGGTAATGGACTTGCCTTCAGTTGGTGGAACATCATTGCAGGCAGGGCCCACATGCTACATCCCACAAGGATCTGCATTAGGATCCATTCAACTTGTTCATAAATGATCTGAGAGTGGGCAGTGAGGTGGCCACATTTGCCAATGACACCAAATTATCCAGGGTGGTTAAAACAAAATGGGATTGTGAGGAACTCCAAAAGGATCTCTCCAAACTGTGAGAATGGACATCCAAATGGCAAATACGGTTCAGAGTAAGCAAGTATAAAGTGATGCATGTTGGAGCAAAAAAATCCCAACTTCTAATATAAACTAATGGAAACTGAGCTAGCGCTGACTGACCAAGAAAGAGATCTTGGGGTTGTAGTTGAAAGCTCAATGAAAATGTCAACCCAGTGTGTGGCTGCTGTGAAAAAGGCAAAATTCATATTAGACAAAATTAGGAAAGGAATCAAAAATACAACTGCCAAGATCATACTCTCTCATACAAATATATGGTGCGACCACACTTGGAATAGTCTGTACAGTTCTGACCACCGCACCTAAAAAAGAATATTGTAGAGCTGGAAAAAATGCAGAAAAGGGCAACTAAAATGATCAAGGGGCTTGAGCAACTCCCCTATGAGGGAAGGCTACAACAGCTGGGATTGTTTAGCTTAGAAAAAAGGTGAGTATGGGGAGACATGATAGAGGTGTAAAACATTATGCATGATACAGAGAAAGTGAATAGGGGGACATGTTTCTCCCTCTCATAATACTAGAACCTGGGGTCATCCCATGAAGCTGATTGGTGGGAGACTCAGGACAGATAAAAGGAAGTTTTTTCAAACAGCACATAGTTAAACTATGGAATTTGCTACCACAAGATGTAGTGATGGCCACCAAACTGGATGGCTTTAAAAGGGGGTTGGACAAATTCGTGTAGGAGAAGGCTCTCAATGGCTACTAGTCCTGATGGCTATATGCTACCTCCAGTATCAGAGGCAGTATGCCTATGTATACCAGTTGCTGGGAAACATGGCCTGGAGGGTGCTGTTGCACTCATGTCCTACTTGTGGGTTTCCCGTAGGCACCTGGCTGGCCACTGTGTGAACAAAATGCTGTACTAGTTGGACCCTTGGTCTCATCCAGAATTGATCTTTTTATGTTCTTATGCAGACCAAAAACAAAAATCTCATTAACTGGTCCACCCAGACACCCACCAGTCTGCAAGTGGTTCATGGGAGGAAAAAAAGTTTGAGAACCACTTATAGATCCCATGCTATAAGGATAACAATGGCTAGAAATCAAAGCAAGCACATACATGAAAGAACTGAAATGGGCAATATCAAGTTGTAGGCCTTGTTTCTTTCTAAACATTCATAGGATTGTGCCTTAAATAGACCAATTCACATCAAAGCTTTATTGGTTTACCGTTTCCCTATTATGGTGTTTTGTTCATACCACCAGCTCTCCTTTTCTCCCACCTATGCACGAGGAACTCTGGAAGTGGTAATTCATGAGAGAGCATGTCACATAAGGAATAGGGATGGGTAGATGTTTGATTCACATTTTAATACAAACTTTCCTAATTTCATACTTTTGAACCAATATGTGAACTGAAACTGTTATCTTTCAAAATTTACACTTCTCTGAATGTTGCAATGGAGTTCTCCAGTCAGAATATTTGTACATAAGAGTATATAGTAGGGGAACATGTACACCAAAATGCATATATTAGTGAAAAGAACACTAAAAAATGCATTATATATATATATATATATATATATATATATAAATGTATTAGACAAAATAGTGTGAATTGGGAGAAATGTGCACATGAATTCTTCTGCAGTCTTACCAAAAACAGTGTTCTCAGAGTTCGGGATGAACCCAACTTAAGATGAGGAAATGAGAGACTGAGAAAAACTGATCAGATTTCTCCATCCCTAACTGGGAAGCACAAATCTGTCTCTCAAACAAGTCCGAGCTTGACTGCACCAGCACACTCCCTCTGTTCTGCAAAAGGGCCTGGCCCAGCAACTCATCATTCAGAATGTTATTTGTTCTGCTCTAATACAGCTTTGATTGGCTCCAGAAATTCTGGGCAATAGGTATAGATACAGGGAAATAATTTTCCATAAACATTCTCAATTATATTTTACAATTTAGGGTGCAATCCTATGCATGTTTAGCAGAAAAAAAGTCCTAGAACTCCCAGTATTCCCCAGCCAGCATGTTGGGAGTTGAAGGACTTTTTTTTCTGTCTAAACATACATAGGATTGTGCCTTTAGCCTCAGTTTTGTTGTTCTTGATGTTTACATGGTAGTGGGGTTGCAGCCTGGGCTGAAAGCCCCTGGATCTCTGAGTCCTAATAAATTTAACCCCTCCCCATTGCTTGGGCCATGATTGCAGGCTTTTTCTTTAATTACCTCCCCTGTAAAGTTCTATTTTGTTTGTTTGACATTAAGGGCTATATTATTTTTGAATGAAATACATTTATATACTACAAAACGTGTTAACGATACAATGAGAAAATGAAAGAGTGAGAGATTAATTTCTGAAGATACATACAAGGGATTGGTCATCAGAGACCCCTATTGTAGGGGCAAGGTTCAAATTAAGTATGCCAATTATTAACACAGTTTGAGTGAGCTACAGTGAATTTCATTTTACACCTGGGAAGTGCCCTTGCAAAGTGTAAACTGAAATTCATTATAACTCACCCAATACTACCTTATGAAGTGGCATTCGGAACCTGAATCTGGGCTTGCTGCCAGAAGAGGAAACTTAGACGACCAACCAAGAAGAGCAAACCAGTGCTCAGATGACCTTTCCATCACAGAAACACCAGTATCAGGCTCCAAATATACCAGTGCCAATAGGATAATATAAATATTAACTGTGCATTCTAGGTTCCCATGAAATGGCCATCACTTGGGCAGCAGCTTGCATTTGCTTTACCCAGAATGCACTGGAGTTTTCAAAGAAACACCTGAAAGTATCCAAAGTACCCTAAAGTGCTGCTTCCCTGATATGAGTTGTGATAGATCAGACCTATCTGAGCAACAATTTCTCACCATTGTATGAGCTTAAAGAGGATAAAATGTGAGAAAGCAGAGATGGTCCCAATCTTCTTTATTACTCATGCCTCTCAATTCATGGATCCAATGCCTGTAGCATTGTGGAACTCAAGGAAGCGAGGTTCTGATTTCATTTCATACATTATTACCTTTAGTGCCAGTCATTAAAATATCACAATGGGCATTAAGTAGCTCAGAAATTGGAAATTAGTTGGAAGCCAATGGGTAGTTCCTTTGTTGTCACTCCACAATTCACAGAACTACTTTTATATGTCATGAAGTATGACTTATAAAGTGAATCTGATTATTATAAAATCTTTCATAGAAGATATTCTACTTTCTCCTCTTAATCTCAACAACTACTAATCAGTTTTACCTTCCATATTTGATTATATATATAGTGCATTTTGAACTAATCCTCACTATGCTTTGTGAATTCTCTTTGGAATATCTATTCAAAATTACTTGCTAGTTATATCCACCACAGATATGCCCAGATGTGTCATGGCAGATCAGTTTATGTACCAAAAAGTAATTCTGAGTAAAAATCCAGTTCCTTCCTGTCTTATGAGTTTACAATCTCAGGGGAAAGAAAGAAGCCATGTGAAAACCCCAGAGAATTCATTAACATTTTCAAGTCAGTGTGATGATGAATGGTACTTATTGGCTTTGAAAACAATATATTTGCATTTTACAGCTTCATTCCGATATTGATTCTGGTGATGGGAACATCAAATACATTCTCTCAGGTGAAGGAGCGGGCATCATTTTTGTTATCGATGACAAATCAGGGAACATCCACGCGACAAAGACACTGGATCGGGAAGAAAGAGCTCAGTACACGTTAACAGCACAAGCTGTGGACAGGAATACCAACCGACCCCTGGAGCCACCCTCAGAATTCATAGTGAAAGTTCAAGATATCAATGACAACCCTCCAGAATTCTTACAAGAAAATTACCATGCCAATGTACCAGAGAGGTCCAATGTAGGTACGTAAAACAAGAATGCAGCCCTATACAGTTTTTAAACCTGGTTTCTGGTAGTGTTGCACTGAAAATTTATGCACATATTTTTTCCTAACCATTCGCTTTCAATTGTGTAGAAAAGAAATTGCTTTCGGAAATATGTTCAAAGCAGGAGAAAAATTTGGAGAAATTGTCATGGGTGGGGTTCTGGGGTTCCTGTGCTTACTTTACTTATGAAGTGGCTAAGGAGTCAGCATGAGTGTTTTGTCTTTCATTGTACAATCATCTCTTCAGAAGCCTTAAACCTCCCAAGCTTCCCACACATTCATTCATTCATTCATTCATAATAATCTTTATATACCACTTAGTTAAACACCACAGTTAAAGCCCAGGGGGAGATGTCATGAGGTAATTCCTTCCCCATGGGGTTTTTCAGATCAGGAAACACAGGCAGCCTGAGAGGCTGCAGAGAAATGGAGAGATGTGTAACAGAAAGGCTTTCTGTCCCAGGTTGATTGTACCCCTGGTGTCTGAAAGGACCTCTCAGTTATATCCCAGATTATGTTTCTTGGTCACACTAGAATGTGATGGAATGTTTAAAACTGGTTGATTCTGAAAACTTTTTTCCTCCTTGTATAAACTCAACCAAAGTAATTTTCCAGTTATGTTGACAATTATTATGCATATAATTTCCACATAGTGGGATACGGAGGGTGTTGTGAGAGGAAGTGTAGAATGAGTACCCCAATTAGTAATATTGAAGAATTACGGAGGGGGGGTATTTAGTGGGATTTAATTTACTGGACAAATTAATTGTTCAGAGATTTCCCATAATCCTTCACACAGCTGGTGGGTAACCACTGGTGATTTACTAGTAAAACCTGTCCTACAGAAATGGGACTTGAGATTTCCAGTGCTGAATTAGTTAATAATCTCCAATAATCTAAGTTGCTTTCTTTTAAATAAAAATGCATTTTGAAAACATTCTCTGTGCTTACACTGGAGTTAGATGGGTATTACATATTTCATTTAGAAATGAATCTCCTTCACTTTTTTCTTCTTTTTTTAGGTACATCTGTTATTCAGGTGACAGCCTCTGATGCTGATGACCCTACTTATGGAAATAGTGCCAAACTAGTTTACAGCATTCTTGAAGGTCAGCCGTACTTCTCCGTGGAAGCACAAACAGGTACTGTTCAATAACTCCTCTAACTACAAGAAAAAGAACACTTCCCCTCCCTAGGATAGGGATTAGAAACCTCCAGATGTTGTTGGAATACAATTCTCATTATCCCTGATTGTTGACCATGCAGACTGGGGCTGTTAGGAACTGGACAATTATTTGGAGATCCACAGGTTCCCCAAACCTTCCATATCTATCAGGGGTGGACAACTTTGGGAGATCGGAGGCCATTTTCTCCCAGACAACCTGTGGGCTGCACTCTTGTTGCTGCGTCTGTGTTGAAATTCAACATTGCGATGGCGCCAACCCCCTTCCTCCCAGCACGTTGGCACTGAATTGCAGTGGCAAAATGCTGTGGAGGATGAGAAATGTCAAATTTAGCTTGTTTTCAAGCTAAATCTTTCACTTCTCAACCTCCATAGCTGTTTGCTGCCAGAATTTGGCAGCACATCATCAGTGTGTGTGTGTGGGGGGGGTGTTGCCACTGCACCACAAAATTTCAGCATCGGAGCATCAGGACATGATGCTCCAAAATAGAAAAGGGATTTCTTTCCCCATTGCCAAAGGTGATGGCAGCTCTACGTGCTATTGAAAAGATGCTCCAGTCAACAGCATTATAGCTGCATTCTGTGTCAGCTGCAGCCCCATATAAAGGGCATTGCAGTTGCCCAGTCTTCGTGAGGTTACCCATGCCTAGACTATTATGGTCAAGATATCTCAGTCCAGGGATGGCCATAGCTGGTGTACCTGGCAATGCTGGTAAAATATTAAGTCACTGAAGTCACCTGGGCCTCAAGTGACAAAGATGGATCCAGGGGCATGCCAGGCTATGCACTTGTTTTTTCAGAGGAAATGCAATAAAAACTAGGCAACTGACCTATATCCTGGACCCCATAAACCACTTACCCACAGAGCTTCCAGCTTGCCTGGATTCAAGCTCACTTAATTAGCCTTCATCCAGTTCACTATTGTGCCCAGGCACTGTTCCGGAGCCTGCAAAGCCACACCTGATTCAGATGTTATAGATAAACAGAGTTGGGTATCATCATCACACTGATGACAAATCTAATGGCCACTCTGAAGGGCTTCATATAGATGTTAAACAGAATTGGGGACAAAATAGTGCCCTGCTGCACCCTGTAGCACGAATGGCAGGGAGCCAAAAAGCACTTCCCCAGTGTCACTCTCTGGAATCGACTGTGGAGGTAGGAATGGAACCACTAAAATATAGTGCCCTGACACCCATCCCACAGAGCCAGTCCAGGAGTAGACATTGTTCAATGGTATCAAAAACTGTAGAGAGTATGTGATCTGCTCTATGTGTCAGGCCGATAACAACCTGAGACATGACATTCCAAGTTGGTCTAGAGGCAGGCTTGGCATGGATATCGAGGACCATAGTCCTGGACTCTTCCAATACCACAACTGAGACTACCTTGGTCAGATCAGGCAGGGAGGCCACTGGGCAGCAGTGTGGATAGCACATATGCAGTATCCCACTTCTGTTTCTGGACTAATACCAGATGCAGGCTGTCCAGTCCAGCTCCAAGATGAAGCTATTTCCTGATGATAGAGTAGTCCAATAAACCATGGTGAGTGCCCCTCACACCTCCAATTCTGTCCTTGGGCTGCATTAAGTACCCAGGTGGGCATTGCTGAGTGAAATCAGGACCACCCTGCATGCCACAGTTCATGGGAGACTTTACAATCCCACTTTGGGAACATTTGCTTAGCTCTGACCTGTAATCAGGGTCCAGGACTTTGACTGAAAGTAAATAATTCAAATTAAAATCACTTCCAGAATATGTGCAGAATCTTATTTTACTTAGAAGAACTTCTAAGGGAAATGATGTAATGTAGCCAAGTGTTATGAGAGAACTACAATAACTACTCTAAACCAGGTAGTTACAAACTCTGGCAACACCATTACTTCCAGTTCTAGATAGAAGTTGAAACTTCATATCAATAACTGGCTGAAGACAATGCATGTACAACATGTGATAAATCAAGTCAAATGTAGCCTGTTAGCCATGTGCTTTGGCCTGCCAAGTGCTAGAGTTGGCATATCAGTCTTTTTCAAGTCTATGTCACTTTCACACATGTCCACATTTAAGATCCTTCTCTCACATTTCTGCATGAATCCAAGAATCTGAGGGAGGCTCAGAGGATGGCAACAAGGGAGAGTGCCTTCACAGTGGTAGCCCCCCAATTGTAGAATAGTCTCCCATAGAGATCCGCTTGTTGCCAACATCATCACCTTTTTGGCATGAAGTTAAGGCTTTCTACTCCCAGGCATTTGGCAACATTTGATCGGACTTTTATAGTTGTTTTATCAGTTCCAGGTATCTTAGCTGGTTTAAATTGTTTTTAAATTCTCTATGTTAAATATTTTATATTATGTTTTTACTGTGTTGTATTTTTTCAGTTTCAATTCTTGTGAATCACCCAGAAAGCTTTGACTATTGGGCAATAGAGAAATGAATGAAAATGAAATGGAACTGAAATTAATCTGCACTGGGTTTTGTTTAGTTTTTTTACCAAAAAAAAAAAGAAAGAAAGAAAAGAAAAGAAAGAAAGGTGGCACAAAATTTTTCATTTAAATACATATTTTAAGACGGATAGATAGATCCTCTATCTATCTTACACATATCTAAAACTATTCTAATATGTTCCTTGTGCTGAGAACTGCATTGGAACATTCATGATGTATGAAAGCCAGTGGATAACTTCACTATGATCCACACATTACTCTAGCAGGTGCAGATCAAGTCTGATCCTATCAAAACTTGCAATTATCAAATTCCTTAAGCATCTCCACTGAATGCTTGACAAGCCTTCTATTTCTGAAGTCCCTGGTGAGGCTAAAAAAACAAGTGCTGTGCCAAACATTTCTTCCACATCCCCCCCCCCCACCAGCACCATTCTCATTCAATGATAGAAAAAGAGATAGCTTTTGAAAAGAAATTCAAAGGAGAAGTCAATTTTGGAAAAATTCTCATGGACTGGGTTTGGGGTTCTTATGCTTACCTCACTTATGAGATGGCCAAGGAGTGTGCATGAGCATCCTATCTTTCATAGGATTTGCTATTTGCGTTGCCCTTATTTTCGCCGTAGTCTACGTAAACATTTACGTAGACTACAGCGACTAAATAAGGAACGCGAATGATGGCTCCCTATGGGGGCCGCCATTCGCGTACGCGCTTTTTTTTTTTTTTTAAGTCACCCGTGATAGGCTACGTGACGATTCACGTAGCCTATCACGGCTGACTTTGCAGATCTAGCCGTGATAGGCTACGTGAATCGTCACGTAGCCTATCAGGGGGCGTTTTTTTTTGTTTTTGTTTTACTTTTGTGTTCGCGGCCGGGCGAGGCGAGGCGCCTCCCCCCCGGCCTGAATTTCGGCTGGGCGAGGCGGGAAGCCTCCCCCCCTGGCCTGAACTTCACGGGGGGAGCAGCGAAGCGCCTCCCCCCCACCACGAACGGCCTTCGACGACAGGTAAGTGACTTTCATCCACCCCTATAGGCGACGTAAAGATTTACGTAGCCTATCACGGCTAGATTTTTAAAAAACAACGTGTTAGGCTATGTAAATGTTTACGTAGCCTATCACGGCTGAGTGAAAAACAAAAACAAAAACCGCGTGTATGCAAATGGCGGCGCCCATGGGCGCCACCATTTGTGTTCCTTATTTTGGCCCGTGCAGTCTACATAAACATTTACGTAGACTACGGTGAAAATAGCTTTCCCCTTATTTTCGCCATAGCCTACGTAAATGTTTCGTAGAGTACACATGCCAAAATAAGGAATGCAAATGGCGGCGCCCATGGGTGCCGCCATTTGCGTACGCGTGGTTTTTGGTTTTTGTTTTCACTCAGCCGTGATAGGCTACGTAAACATTCACGTAGCCTATCACAGCTGACTGCAGGGAAACAAACGGCAGCGGCTACGGCCGCCGCCATTTGCATCCCGGCAAGACAGGATTCGCGCTGACTTGCGAATGGTGGCCACGTCCGTGGCTGCCATTCGCTTCTTTACTATAGCCATGATAGGGTATGTAAATACTTATGCAGCCTAACATGGGTAATGCAGGAATGCCATTTGCATCCCTGCAGAAGCCGTGACAGCCTGCATAAGTATTTACATGGCCTATCACGGCAAAAAAAAGGGAACGCAAATGGCAGCGGCTACGGCGGCCGCCATTTGCATTCCCTTTTTTTTGGCCGCGATAACCTATGTAAACATTTACGTAGGCTATTATGGCAAAAAAAAGAGGGGGGGACACAAATGGCGTAGTGGCCGCCATTTGCATTCCTTTTTTTTTTGCCGTTTTTTGCTATCACGGCAAAAAAAAAAGGGAACGCAAATGGCGGCCGCCGTAGCCGCTGCCATTTGCGTTCGCTGTTTTGTTTTTTTTGCCGTGATAGGCTACGTAAATATTTACATAGCCTATCACAGCAAAATACAGGGACGCAAATGGCGGCGGCTACGGCAGCCGCCATTTGCGTCCCTGCAGGCTGCCCAGCGGCCGGATGTCCAGGTGCGGGCAGCCCCGGCTGGTGGCTCTCCGGAATCTCTGCGGAGCAGAGCCGGCCGGAGAGAATTTTGGGGGGAGGGACAGAGCGCCTCCTCCCCACCGCGAATGTGACCCTTCAAAAAGGTAAGTGACTTTCGTACAGCCCTATTATAATTACTGAACATTAATTGTCTGGCACACAACTAGCAGGAGGAATCTGGGCCAGTACTGATGCAAGTGCATGTACATTATATCAAGTCTGATTCTTAGTGTGAATTGATTATTTAAAGAATGCTTTCTGATCCCTTTTCCCCCCTTCTTGTACCTGAAGGTATTATTAGAACTGCTCTTCCCAACATGGACCGAGAAGCAAAAGAAGAATATCATGTTGTCATACAAGCGAAGGACATGGGAGGACACATGGGAGGACTCTCAGGGACAACCAAAGTGACCATTACACTTACTGATGTCAACGACAACCCACCAAAGTTCCCGCAGAGTAAGTTAACATAAAAAGAGCCCTGTTTCCTACAATGGTCAATGGGGGAGGGGGGGCATTGTGTCATGACTTTGAATAAGTGATCTTCCAGATCATAAAGAATTGTATTCATTTTATTTTAGTAACTTATATCCTTTTTTTCTTCATGAGATGAACTCAAAGCAGCTCACACAACAAATCCAACATAAAATTAAAACACATGCATACACAAATGCCAACAACAAAACAACACCAATCATAGAGGTAATTGCGCTAAAATATCAATATCTAAGAGAACTGCAGTGCAGTCCTATACATGTTTACTTAAAAGTATACTCCCAGGTAAGTGAGTATAGGACTGCAGCCCTAATCAACTAAAAGTATTCTGGAATAAACATGTTCTGGCCAAACACTTACAATAATAAAGTGTCAAGGCCTGATATACCTCCTTTGGGAGGGTATTCCATGAAATAGATGAACTTGACTGGTGATACCATTTTCAGTGGCATCTCTAATCCTATACAGGCATTCTTCTTCCATGTAAAAGGGACAAGGAAGGAGGGAGAGCACAGATGACCACAGAAGCTCTGCCCCCTCCATCTCTATCAGTTTCCCTCTGCCAGTTTGAGGCTGCCCTGCTTCAACGAAGTTTAGCTCTTTGTTATGCAAACACAAAGTTAATTGCAGTCGAGAAGTCAAAACAAGCCAACAGTCAAGCACAGCTTGGACAAACATGGCAGAGAGAAGTCAGGGTCATAGACAAGGTCAAATGCACAGGATATCAGTCAAGTATAATCAGAGTTCCAAAATAGAGCGACAGACAGAAGTCCTAAAGTTGACAATATGGAGATCCAAACATGAATCAGGGCACAATATAACAGGAGCTGCAGCAACAGCATTAATCCAACAAAGGCTAAACTGAGCAGGCAGTCTTATGTTACCAGAGCCTCCTGAGCTCCACCAGAGGCTCAGCTGCAGTACATAACAAACTTTGCTCCTGAGTTCCCTCCTCTTGAGGAGTTCTTCTTTGGAATTTGGTGCTTCTTCTTACAGGAGCCCGACTGATTTCCCTTTTAAGGCAATGATACTCTGTTATTTCAGGGATGGTCCCTCGGTCCTCTCCCCTGAGGGCCCAGGCTCCTCCAGATCTCCTGATATGGGTGTTTCCAGGGTGTCATCTAGCTCCATGGAGAAGAAGGATTCCTCCAGCAGGGTCATGACAGAGGCAAGCATCTGCACTGAAGAGCCTTTTCTAAGCATGTAGGCTTCCTGTGTGATTTTTTCAGACTCCTAATATGCAAAAACAAACAAACAAACAAACAAACATCCATATATTGGGGAAAATGAGTACAAAAATATGTACAAATTTGAAAATCCACATGAAAATGCATGTGCATTTTCATGCAGACTTAAAACACAAACACACACACATTCACAAGCTGATGTGGAAATGGGATGGACCAAACTTGTGCTTCAAAAACAGGAAAGGTTATAGAAAGGGATTTAAAAATAGATTTGTCCATCCCTAATCAAATTAAGTTTGATTTGGGGCTGGTTCTTATGTAGCATAACTGACAACATAAGCTTGAAGTTCCCTTTAAAAAAAGGGGGGGGGAACTGATGCATAAAGGGGTTAACCCATTTCTTAGTGGCACACCGTGAACCATTTCCAAAGGCAAGATTAAGACACAGAGGGAGGTTTGGGGCTTGTGTGCCTCACTTTCAAAACATACTGGATGACGATGTTTTAAAAACATACCCCTGCTGAGATCAATAGGATGTGGTCTAGACTTTTTGTGGGAAGTGCTGGAAAACCTGTTAACTGAGACAGTTGAGACTATGCTGAATCAAAGCAATAAAAATGCACTTCAGAGAGGAAAATTATGCCTTGTAACAAGAGAGACCAAAGAAATGGCATCACCCTTCTTCCAGATCTTTTTTTTATGAATTCGTGCACACTGTGAAACAGCCAAGGACTCTATTCTTAAAAGCAATCTCTGTTTAGATTTACTTTCTATCTCAGGAGTATGCAACAATTGCAGAATTTGTACATCAGTTGCTTTTCAGTGGATTTATCTGTTTTATGGAGACTTTGAATTCCACTTATTTTGAGGGCTGGTAGGTAGTTTTTTGTACTTGGATGTCAACACCAAGATATGAAACATATGTGTGGTACATCAAACATAAAAGGGTCTATATACGCATTTTTATCCCAGCTCCTTTTTAAAACACAGGTAGGAACGCAGAGGACAATCACCATATACATATATTTTAAAGAACAAAGTGGTAAAACTACATATCTGCATTGACTTATCAGTCCGTTCCATCCCATGTTGACACGATTTTTTAAAAAAAGGTCTGCGTGAAAATTGCATTTAATATTACTTGTAGACATATTCTTTTTTCTCAGAATATGCATGTCTGAACATATTTTCTCTTTAAAATGCATTTCTCCCATACATTTTGATACACCTCTGAACCAATTACTGTGTCAGAATATTTAGAAAGTCCAAACACTAGTAGATAACTCAGTCCCAATTCACACATTGGTCCGGGATATATGAAACAGGACAGTTTCTGTCAGAATTCAGAAATACTGAATTTCTCAAGCATCCCTATTGTGATGTGAAAGGAAAGATATCACAGGGCATCTGTGTTCAAAGTTCAAAATTATTGGTACTGATATTACTAGTTTTCATTATTACGAAGTTGTATTATTTATTGTATTACTTTCAGAGAATTTCTAAACCATTTTTCATTTAAAATAATAACAATAACAACAACAACAGTAATACTTCCAAAGAGGTTTACGGGATAAAATCATGATAATACAATACAATAAAACCAATAATTAAAACAATAAAACAATGATTAAAAAATCAATAAAGCAAGCAACCCTATGGACCCTAGACATTGTCTGAGGGACCATAGTATTAGGGATGTACGAAAGTCACTTACCTTTTCGCAGGGGTGCTTCGCGGTGGGGGGAGGTGCTTCGCTTCTCCCCCCGAAGTTCAGGTGAGGGGGGGGGAGGAGTCCCGCCTCGCCCGGCCGAAATTCAGGCCGGGGGGGAGGAGTCCCGCCTTGCCCGGCCGAAATTCAGGCCGGGGAGAAGCGCCCCGTCTCCCCGGCCGCGAAACAAAGTGTAAAAACAAAAAAAACAAAAAAAACCCTGTGATAGGCTACGTAACGATTAACGTAGCCTATCACGGCTAGATTTCCAAAGTCAGCCGTGATAGGCTACGTAAATCGTTACGTAGCCTATCACGGGTGACTTTGAAAAAAAATAAAGCTCGTACGCAAATAGCGGCGCCCTATGGGCGCCGCCATTTGTGTTCCTTATTTGGTCCCGGTAGTCTACGTAAAGAATCTTTACGTAGACTACTGGGGCCAAATAAGGAACGCAAATGGTGGCGCCCATAGGGCGCCACTATTTGCGTAAGCGCTTTTTTTTTTCAAAGTCACCCGTGATAGGCTACGTAATGATTTACGTAGCCTATCATGGCTGAGTTTGGAAATCTAGCCGTGATAGGCTACGTAACGATTAACGTAGCCTATCATGGTGGTTTTTTTTTTTTACACTTTGTAATGGTGGCGGCGGCAGCCGGTCGGAAGACCGGCTGCCGCCCCCACCCCTGATGAAAGGCCGACGAACCGCCGTCGGGACCCGCTGCCGGGAGGGACATTCACTAGGGATGGCGGAGAATTTCTCCCCGAAACTTCGGGGGGCCGAGCGCCAACGTGTTCGGCCCCCTGAACAAGTTTTGGGGAGAAATCCTCCGCACCCCCCCGCCCCCTGCACCCCCCCCCCCGGGACGGGACTTACCTTCACCAAATGTTCCTCCCGGTGGCTGGTCCGGCCGGCGGTTCGGTGGGTGTTCGAGCAAGGCGGGAGTGGCAGCCGGTCTTTCAACCGGCTGCCGCCGCCGCCATTGCAATGAAAGGAAAAAAAAAAAACGCCCCCTGATAGGCTACGTGACGATTCACGTAGCCTATCATGGCTAGATCTGCAAAGTCAGCTGTGATAGGCTACGTCAATCGTCACATAGCCTATCACGGGTGACTTTAAAAAAAAAAAAAAAGCGCGTACGCGAATGGCGGCCCCCATAGGGAGCCGCCATTCGCGTTCCTTATTTAGTCGCTGTAGTCTACATAAATGTTTACGTAGACTACGGCGAAAATAAGGGCAACACAAATAGCGTTGCCCTTATTTTCACCATAGTCTACGTAAACATTTACGTAGACTACAGCGACTAAATAAGGAACGCGAATGGCGGCTCCCTATGGGGGCCGCCATTCACGTACGTGCTTTTTTTTTTTTTTAAGTCACCCGTGATAGGCTATGTGACGATTGACGTAGCCTATCACAGCTGACTTTGCAGATCTAGCCGTGATAGGCTACGTGAATCGTCACGTAGCCTATCAGGGGGCGTTTTTTGTTTTTTGTTTTACTTTTGCGTTCGTGGTCGGGCGAGGCGAGGCGCCTCCTCCCCGTCCTGAATTTCGGCCGGGCGAGGGGGGAAGCCTCCCCCCTGTCCTGAATTTCGGCCGGGCGAGGCGGGAAGCCTCCCCCCCGGCCTGAACTTCGCGGGGGGAGCAGCGAAGCGCCTCCCCCCCACCGCGAACGGCCTTCGACGACAGGTAAGTGACTTTCGTCCACCCCTAACATTCGCCAAAGGTAAGTCCCATCCCGGGGGGAGGTGGCGGGGGGTGGCAGAGAATTTCACCGCTGATTTCGGGGGGCCGAATGCGTTGGCGCTCGGCCCCCCGAAGATTCATGGAGAAATTCTCTGCCATCCCTACATAGTATACTGGGGATTCTTCCCTCCAAGGTCAGAGACAGCACTCCAACCTCAGAAGGGGGAGTTGGAGATCTGCCCCCCTATCCCACTCCCCCACAGCGGGCATGAAAAGAACTGTGCTGGCTGGCCTCCGAGTTCGGAAATTGACCTTGGCGAGGGGGGAAAGGGGATGTTCTTGTGGGCAGGGGGAGGTGGAGACTGGAGAGGCCATGTTATGAGCTATCCTGAGCCTTTGCCAGCCTCCTTCTCCCCCCCCCCAACAAGTGCTGTCACTAGATGGGCTATAAAGCCTATCTAGTGAGATATGCAGAGTGCGAGGACAGGTAGGGAAAGATCTCCGCTGCTCTACCTGCCCTGCATTGGCTGATCAGAAGCCTCTGAGTTCGGTGTCTTCTGATTATCTTTCAAATGTGTGCATTCTTCTCCCATGAATTAAAGCATGTTCATGTGCATTTTTCAGAAGCATGCATTTTTCAAATGTACGCATGCTGTCAGACACTTTTGTTGTATTGGTCCATGAATCACATTGCAATTTTGGAGATGTATGGACTTTGACCATTTGACAGATTGCGTTTGAGTCCGTGTTCAATCCAGAAATGCAAACTGGGTAAATCTTGATTGAAGATCAATTGAAACAAATTTTTCATACATCCCTGCCTAAATGGTTGTTATGAGCTGGCTGAGGGGCATGTGTGTGTCGTGTGTTCTCTCTTTTACAACCACGTAGTGTGCTCCATAGTCTCCCTGCCTGGCCCCCATGCTATATGAAAAGACCCTCTCATGGCAGGGCTGGCCCTACCATTAGGTAGGGTGAGGCAGTCGCCTCAGATGGCAGATGCTGGGAGGCAGCAGCAAGGTGTTCAAGGAGACAACTGTGTGTCTTAGAGCCTACTCTGCACCCCCAAAGCCTGCTGCTTTCAAGCTCAGTGGAGAATGTTGTCCCATCATTACTGCTGAAGACAGATTCATCTGCCAGTCGAGTCATCTTTGGTATACGGAATGGGATGGTCACCATCTTGTCCTTTGCCTCAGGCAGCAAAATGTCTTGAGCCAGCCCTGTCTCATGGGCTGTCCGCTGCACATGAGCAGCCAAAGTGGTTCCCTGAAAATGGTGCATTTTAAATAATAATAATAATAATAATAATAATAATAATAATAATAATAAAAATAAAATAACATATATAAAAAAGGAAATAACAGATTTTGCCTAGCTATCTGGACAGGGCTTCCTCTCATAGGCTTTTCAGGTAGCATGGGCAGCTAGAGAAACTCCCTATGGATCACTTGATGTATGTGTATGTTTTAAAGGCTTCCTTTAACTTAAAAAAAGAAGAAGAGAATTGTGCAGCTCTCAGGCACTCCACAGGCAGCCTCTCTGGCTGCTCACACTCTGCAAAGCCCATAAGAGGAGAAACAGGAGGCTGTGGAGTGCCTCTTTCACAGAGAGCATAGGAACTAGCAGGAGGGGTTCAGCACAGCACTAGCTTAGATCCACATCAGGGAAAATCCAGTATGTTCAATTAGGGACTGTCGGTTTTCTCAGTTAAGGTGGATTCATATTTATTTATTTGTTTGTTTATTACATTTCTATACTGCCCAATAGCCGCAGCTCTCTCTGGGTGGTTTGCAACAATTAAAACTACAACATGCATCATAAAATACAATATAAAATGCAAAAGCTTAAAACCATCATTTAAAAGTACAAACCAAAGTAAAACACAGCAGCAATGTGGAGATTTAAAATACAAGAACAGATATGAAACAACAGAGCTAAAAGACTAAAATGCCTGGGAAAATAAAACAGGCCTTGACCTGGCACCAGAAAAAGCACAGTGTAAGGAGGTGCCAGTTGAGCCTCTCTAGGAAGCTCATTCCAGAACTGGGGTGCCACAGCAGAGAAGGTCCTCTTCTTGGTAGCCCCCAGCCTCACTTCTTTGGCTGGGCCATATTCCAGGTGAAAGCCATGAAGCCATCTTTTTCTTCCTGTAGGTGGGTTTTAGCTGTAGTATCTCATCCCTTTCTTTTCATATGATTTGTGGCTTCTGGAGAAATCCTTTTGAATATGTGATATGAAACCCACCTGGGAGTTGAAGGTTGTTCCATGATTCTTTTTTGAATGCAATTTTCTCTGGATTTCTTCATTAATAGCTGTTACATGGATGATGGTCTCCATGTCACAATACATTCTGCACAATACATTCTGCATTTTTCCTGCATGGCCCTATAGCAGGGGTGTGCAACTCCCAGGGGTCAAGGGGCTGTATTGTTGCCCTGGAACCCCAGTGGGTTCCAGAAATTGCTGCCAAGAGAGCAGAAATGCCACAATTTTGCCAGGAAGCAAGGTGTGTGATGAGCAAACTTGGCAGCAGAGGCAGGGGGTGCTGTATAAATGGACATGGGGGCCTCATGTTGTCCACCCCTTCCCTATAGTATTCATTATTATTATTATTATTATTATTATTATTAATAATAATAATAATTAAATATGTGGGGCTGGGTCCAGATTTAGTCATGAGTAATTTATGTTTAGGGATGTATGGAGTTTGTTAAATCCATTCCATCTGTGTTCTTCAGATTGTCAGGCGTTTTTTATTCCGTTGTCTGCTTATCGACAGAATCGGGGGGGTGGAGTAGAGTTGTGCAAGAATTCTGTTCCTCTTGTGCAAGTACACATTAGCACAAGTGCAAATTTATGCAAATCCCCCCAACGGTTTTGCAGAAACCCTTGGGGCAGGGGAAGCAGTCCACCAGTCCAAGCAACTCAGAAAAAGCCAGTCTGCTGCAGAACCCACAGGTCAGATTCAAAGAAATCTAAATTCGTTCGAATCTTTGGCAGATTTCTCCAACATTCCTCCTCACGTCCCAGTGATTTCAATGGGTCTGCTCTAAGTATGACTAAATCTGGAACCAACCCATGGTTTTTAGGTGATGAGCAGTCTGAATCACAATGGCGAGTTTCAGTAGTTGGAAGCACCCCAATGCAGTACTCCAGAACTTTGGATCTTTGGGTTGTTTGGGTTATTCCTGTTTGGATTTTTGGTGGATTCTGCTTTGTTGTGCTTTTCCTCATTTTTTACTACACTGGCTTTAATCTGTTCCAACATGTCTGGCAAGGAGGCTCTGCACACCTGCCAGGAAAGCTCTATGCAACTCTCAGTTTGCCATCAGTCCATGTGACCTGAGAATGAATTCTGAAGTGCAGCCAAAACACCCTTGTGGCTATGCATTATACAGAAAATGAGTAATGATGGGCAGTCTGTCAATAGCAGGGCCAGCACTACCATTAGCCAGAGTGAGGTAGCTGTGTCAGGTGGCAGATACTGGGGCATGGGGATGTTGGGGGACAGAGAGATGTGTGCCATGTGACCTGACTCATACTCCCTAAACTAGCCTGCCACCCTCAGGTGTGGTGGAGGATGCTGTTCTCTCAGTGGTGTTACAAGATTCAACTTCCACCTGTCCAGAATGGGGGAGAGACATCACCCTGCCCTTTGCCTTAGCCAGCGCAATGTCTTCAACCAGCCTGGTCAATAGGCCTCTATTCTATGAAGTGCCTGAGTTTCAACAATTGCAGTGCTACTTTTTGCACATCTAGATTAGCCAAGTCAAAAAAGCTAATCTTAATGGCTCATTTGCCAATAATCACTCTTTTGCCTAGGTGTTTACCAGATGTCAATATCGGAAGCATCCATCCCAGGGGAGGAAGCTGGAAGAGTGAAGGCCAAAGATCCAGATATTGGAGAAAATGGCTTAGTAACTTACAACATTATTGATGGAGATGGTATAGAGATGTTTGAAATTACAACAGATTACGAGACTCAGGAAGGGGTTGTCAAGCTTAAGAAGGTAAGCAATGCCATCCTTTCATTCCTATTAATGGATAATATACTTCATTTTCTTTCCATGCCTCACGGAAAATATAATAGCCATAGATTATCACCCATGGTAAGAAATTCACTGCAAATGCAGTTTTGGATAATTTGTTTATGAAGCTATGATTAACTTCCAGCATCCCATTTTACTGTTATCTGCTAATGCCTGGAGCCAGAATGGAAGGAAAGAGATTATGAAAAGGAAGCGTTGATGCATAGAAGCTTCTTAACATCTTTTTAAAGTGAAGAAAGTACATTATTCTTTTACTGATCTTCCACTTGAGAAATCAACACCATTCGCTCTTCAAAGCATATTGCGTATTAACTTGGAAATAAATGATGGGATTGCTTTGGTTATAAATCAAGCATTCATTTTCAAGTTGGCAGTACAGTGTGAATTTTCGGATAATGTGAAAATTACAAGGGATTTCTCTTTGTGCCTGCTTTTCTGATGAAAACATAATTTCAGCTGTCAATATTCCTTCCAAATGCATTCTGTGCTGAGAAAAAGAAACAGGAAGAGAAGAGAAAAGAAAGCAAACCTAGGCTGAGCAGTATTATGGTCCCATCAAGAGATTCAGCCTGCCTAAGCCACTTACAGGGTTTCTGCTTGCAATTCAAAATGACGTTGCCTTTCATTATACAGCTGGTGCCACCACTAAAATCAAGCTCAACATCTAAGGCAAAGCTTCAAATGAAAGCAGCAGTGCCCAACTTCATTAATACCCATGTTTTAAACAACACTGCACATCGATTGTCCTCTCTGTACATTTTATTTGGACTGAAAATTGTTCAGGACATCCTAAGCAATCTGTTCCAAAATAACAGTGGGGTTTTGATGAAGAAAGCCTGGCTCATGAGGAGCTCAATGCACATGATGGGACCACCATGAAGAAACTGAAGCAGCTGAATTAGATGGAAGGATGTGGATTCTATCTGAGTAGGATTCTGCTCCAGATTTTGCCGCAGAATGGAATTTGGAGGAGAGGTTTTCATTTTGGATTGGGTTCTGGAGGAGCACTTCCAGAATTTTTTGAGGGAGAATGGAAGCTAAACTGCTAACGTTTTTGGAAATAATAGTTTCTTTATTTGTTCAGCTGCTTTTTTTTAAGTGAAGTGATGGAATAGTGAAATAGTGCAATTAAGAGCAATCATGAAAGTGAAAGAAGCTACAGTCCTTAAAATGCTTGTTGAGAGCAGCAGAATGCCTGAAGACCTTCTCGTCCCAAGCTTTTCATCAGCAAATTGATTTTTGCCCCTCAGCAGACAAAGGCTGCAGCCTTTTCCAATCTTCTTATTTATTTCAATGACAATATCATCAGAATAGTGCAACTGTGTGAGTGGTGTACACACACACTCACTTTTAAGGAAATGGTACATATGCAGAATTCTGTCACCTATGTTTTAAAATTCAAATTTCCATGTGGAATTAATTAAACCCAGACATAAGCAACTAAGGGTGCAATCCTATGCATGTTTAGACAAAGAAAAGTCCTACTTTTCAGAACAGCATGGCTGGCTGGGGGATTCTGGGAGTTGTAGGATTTTTTAAACATGCGAAGGATGTTTAACATGGCACCCTAAATGTCAGAATCTCAGAACAATAACAGAACACAAGTGTTTCATTCTGCTCATCACTGCTGAATAAGGAATACTTTCAGTGCTGGCTCTCAGTGGATTTGGGAGTCCACTGAGAGCCCCCTGAACATGGAAGAGATGGGACATGCAAACCAAGAATTATTTCATGTCACCTCTGACCTTTTTGGATGCCCTGTGCAAGACATTCAGAACTGCTTCGTTGATGGTCTCTGCTTTACTTTTAACAGTAATGAAATATTTAAATATTTAAATATTTATTTTCAGGACTGTCTTACTTTGTCTTGGAGATGAAGAGATGGACACTAAATATCAGAGATCCTTGTCCCTTCATTCCTTACACTCCAGTTTTCAAATTCAATTTCTGAAATTCATAATGTTGTGAAAAAAAAATCATTTCAGCTCCACTGCTTAACATATGAACATTCTTAATCCTTAAGACATAAAGCTGTGGTGCATGTATGGGAGATACACACAAAAGTAAAAATAAACTTAACTATCTTCTATAAAAGCAGCCTTAGCATTGATTCTGAGTGATGTACTGTGTTCCTGTTTCTTTCAGCACGTTGATTATGAAACCAAAAGGACCTACAGTCTGAAGGTAGAGGCAGCTAATATACATATTGACCCAAAGTTCATCAGCAATGGACCATTCAAGGATACTGTAACTGTGAAAATTAATGTGGAGGATGCTGATGAACCACCAATATTTTTAGCACCAACTTATATTTTTGAAGTGGAAGAGAATGCAGGCCCTGGTGCTCCGGTTGGGAGGGTACATGCCAAAGACCCGGATGCTAAAAACAGCCCTATAAGGTATGCTTGCAAAACAGGAAAGATGGCATCAGAGATAAAACTAGTGATGTGCCCAAAATTTCTCCCACAGCTTTTTCAACCATTCTTGTTCAATTTGCTAGAAAATAAATGGTTTTCAAAAATAAATTCAAAGGATAAGAAACTTTGGAGAAATGTTCATGGGTTGGGTTCAGGGTTCTTGTGCCTACCTTAAGAGGTGGCTGAGGAGTGTGTATGAGTGTCCTGTCCTTCATTGTACAATCACCCCTCTGCACCTGAATTAGAGACAAGATGTATCCATAATCATCCCTCAGAATTTTTTTTTTTTCATTTGGAAGATCCTGGGGAAGGTGCTTAACTCTATAAAGAATGACAACTAGAGCTGAGCTAAAATTTCTTAGAAGACTTTTTCTCAGAAAAGTCCTGAGATTTTTCTAGGGATGTACGAAAGTCACTTACCATTTCAAAGGGTGACATTCGCGGTGGGGGGGAGGCACTCCATCCCTCCCCCCGAAATTCTCTCCGTCCGGCTCCGCTCCGTGGATATTCCACGGAGCCACCGGCCAGGGCCACCCGCAGCCGGACATCCGGCCGCTGGGCAGCCTGCAGAGATGCAAATGGCAGCAGCCGCAGCCGCCGCCATTTGCGTCCCTGTATTTTGCCGTGATTTATTTACATAAAATATTTACATAGCCTATCACGGCAAAAAAAAAAAAAAAGTGAATGCAAATGGCGGCCACTACGCATGAATTCACATACTTGTGGATATATGTTGTTATCACAAACTCAAATGGTGCTAGCTAGGGATGTACGAAAGTCACTTACCTTTCCACGGATTATGTTCATGGTGGGGGGGAGGCGTTCCGTCCCTCCCCCCAGAATCCTCGACAGGCGGGGAGGCGATCTGTTCCTCCCCCCTGGAATCCTCGATGGCCCGCTCTGCTCTGAGGGCTCCTCGGAGCAGCCGGCCAGGCCCAGGCCAGGGCTGTCCGCAGCTGGATTTCCGGCCACGGAGGGTTTTGGGAAAAAACACACACACAACAAAAACGCGTACTCAAATGGCGGCAGCTATGGCCACCGCCATTTGCATTCCTTATTTTTCACCGTCTTACTCTACGTAAATATTTACGTAGACTATGATGGCGAAAATAAAGGGGAACGCAAATAGCATAGCGGGCGCTATTGGCATCCCTTTTTGATTCGCCGTTTTAGCCTACATAAATATTTACGTAGGCTAAAACAGCAAATCAAAAAGGGACGCAAATAGCGCCCACTACGCTATTTGTGTTCCACTTTATTTTTGCCATAATAGTCTACGTAAATATTTACGTAGACTAAGACGGTGAAAGATAAGGAACGCAAATGGCGGTGGCCATAGCCGCCACCATTTGCATACGCATTTTTTTTTTTTTTTTACCCAGACGTGATAGGCTACATAAGTCTTTACGGAGCCTATCACGTCTCTGTAAAAAAAAAAAGAAAAAAGACAAGACTGCAAATGGCGGCGGCTGGTCAGAAGACCAGCCGCCGCAACCACCGCCGCCCGGAACAGCCGCCCCAAGTAAGTCTCGTCCCGGGGGGCATCCGCTGGGGGGCGGGGGGGTGGCAGGCCATTCCACCACAGTTTTAGGGGGGGCAGAATGCACTGGCATTCGGCCTCACCAAGATTCGTGGTGGAATTCTCTGACATCCCTAGTGCTAGCGGAGATTACGTATGGATGGACTCACCCGAGTCCATGCTTGGCGGGTGCTCGAGGAACCGCTGCTGCCATTCACCTGCACAACTCCCCAGTAGGGATGGCGGATAATTTCTCCACGAATCTCGGGGAGGCCGAATGCCAATGCATTCGGCCCCCCGAAATTGTTGGTGAAATTCTCCACCCCCCCCGCCCCCCCCGGGATGGGACTTACCTCCCTCGAATGTCCCTCTCGGCGGCAGGTCCCCGCGGGGGTTCGGCGGCGGTTCGTCAGGGGTGGGGGTGGCGGCCGGTCTTCCGACCGGCTGCTGCCGCCGCCATTACAAAATAAAGTAAAAAAACCCACAAAACACCCGTGATAGGCTACGTAACGATTTACGTAGCCTATGACGGCTAGATTTCCAAAGTGAGCTGTGATAGGCTACGTCAATTGTTACGTAGCCTATCACGGGTGGTTTTTGTGTGTTTTTTTTTCACTTTTTTATTTCGCGGCCGGGGAGACGGGGCGCTTCTCCCCGGCCTGAATTTCGGCCAGGCGAGGCGGGGCGCCTCCCCCCCCCGGCCTAAACTTCGGGGGGAGAATCGAAGCGCCTCCCCCCCACTGCAAAGCAAGCTGCGGGACCAGGTAAGTGCCTTTCGTACATCCCTACTCCCCAGAGAGCTTGGCGAGCAGTCCAGGAGTGCCCTGCAGCTGCCTGCTGCTCCATGCAAGCCACAATTTTTACAGAAGATTTTTGTATATCTATTATCTAGATTTTTATATATATCTAGATTTTATATCTAGATTTATATTTTATATCTAGATTTTATATCTAGATTTATCTACATTTTATATCTAGATTTTTGTATATCTAATTTTTGTGAACTGCCCAGAGAGCTTCGGCTATTGGGCGGTATAGAAATGAAATAAAAATGAATGAATGAATGAATGGATAATGTTGCACACAATGGCAGCCGTAAAGGGCCATTTCCACAGCATTAGATATACAGAAAAGGCCCTTTATGGCACCTGTTGTGCGCAACATTAGATATACAAAAATCTAGAGCCCCCCATCCTCCATAAAAGTAGCAGCTCGCATGGATGTTGGGTGACTGCCAGGTGCAAGTGGAAGGGTCCAGTAAGTCCCGGCTGCTCATGTGACTTGGTAGGCAGGGACAGTGGCTCAATGAGCTAGGTTTGAGGGGGCGAGTAGAGGGGAGAGTCCAACGGACTCCCAGACCCAGTCGGGCGCCCACAACATCCCTAGTGGAGATCCACCAAAACGTCCCATTGTGTAAGTGGTTGCCCATTCTGCCTGCACAACTGGTTGCACAACTGGAATGTACAACTGGTTGCACCACAAGCTGCACAGACAAGTTGCGCAAATGTACAACATCTTGTGCAATCACATTTGTGCATATGTCACTTTAGTTGGATTTCCTTCTTGTGCATCATTCAGAATTTAGTTTTCTCCAGTGCAACATCATTTGCACTGATGGAATGACACAGTTGGAAACTGCCCATACTAAGGACTTGGGTACCCTAGGAAATGTCAATTCCCCAGAGTTCCTGACACCTGTGATGCTGCCATGGAGCATAGGAAGGGAGGGATGAAGGTACAGGCAACTGGAGTTCAGGTTTAATCTGAATTGAAAAAAGAACTTATGTAGACATGGTACTCACTTCATAATGCAGCCAAGCATTATGAGATGGCCAAGTTCGCATTACAAGTCCGGCAATTGCACACTTCAGTGAAATCATTACACACATTGTATCATATGAACTATACAGAGCTATATTATGCACTAAAACAGTTTTTAAAATTAATAGCGCTAAATAGTGAAATAGCACTAAAACCAGCTTTTAGTTTTATTATGCTTTTTATACACAACTTATTCAGATGCCAGCTGCAACAGCCAAGAATACAGAACTGAGGTACAAGTACTTTCCCAAGATTTTAACACAGGCCTCTTATATACTGAAGAGGCTGTATTATAGATGAATTTGCAGTAAATGTATCAGTAAACTAGCAAACTATGACGCATATAATGATTCAAATTAAACTGACACCAGTTGTTCTAAAATGACTTTACAGGAATTGTTAAAACATATTGGAAATAATATCTCTAAGTGAATACAAACACACACACACACACACACACACACACACATGGACTTTTCACACAAGGCATTTATGGATGGAATCAAATATTATTAGAGGAAAGGGCTGCTGATGAAAGTGGTATGCACATGTTTTAGGTTATCTCCCTATAACATGAAATAACACTTAACCCACAATATCATGTTATCACATTAGGGATTTCCTCACTTCCACCAGTGGCAACCCATGATGTAGAACAGGTGACAAGGAGACACAAAGCATAATAATTAGTGCTGTGCCAAGAATTTATCCCACATTTTTTTGACCTTTCTCATTTGATTTGATAGAAAAGAAATTGCTTTCGAAAAGGAATTCAAAGAAGAATAAATTTTGGAGAAATTCTCATGGGTTAGGTTCTTGTGATTACTTTACTTATGAGGTGGCCATGGAGCTTAATTTACTTATGAGGTGGCCACGGAGTATACAGAGATTCATTGTGCAGTAATCTCTGTGGCAGCCTGTAGCCTCCTCAGCGTCCTGCACTTCAGTTAAAGCCATCATGAGGAAGACATCATGAGGCAATTCTCCCATGGGGCTTTTTCAGTCCTCCTGGCAGTTGCAGAGGAATGGAACAATGTGCAGTAGAGAGAGAAAACACACACAGCACACTTGGCCACCTTGCAATGATTAGGTAAGCTCAAAAATACCACCAAAACAAATTCAAAATTCGGCCTCAAAAAAGTGGAAGCCTCAATATATTTGATGCTATTGCGACTTGCAAGAGCAGTGCAATAAACCCAAAAATCCCTTAGGAAAAAAGAAAGAGCCTGTGCTACAACCCCTGCCGATAGTGAACCCTGTCTGTAAGAAACTGTTGAAGAATTTATCGTCCCCAAATTCAGTGAAATCATCCCCCCAATTTCTCTGCCCACAAATAGGCTGGATAATTTTGAGAGGCCATTTGCACACAGCTCTAATAGTAATATCACAGGATTTGGGGTTTGGAGAGAACTCCACACAGGATGCCACTTTCAGTGGGAGGTCTAGCCCTATTTGGGTGCTCTGCATCACGGAATTACAATTCTATGGAGAGCACGACCCCAACATCCTGCTTCCCATACGTTGTGGGAAGTTCTGAAGAGGGGAACCTGTTCTATACATGTAGATTCCCATCTTGTTTTGGTACCTTGATCATGCAGGGTTGCAAATTATGGGGCAGCCTATGTGCATAGAGTAGGCTCCTATCTTCTCCATCCTGTGGCAGTGGTGGTGGAAGCAGGAACAGCAAAGGATGCAACAGTGGAGGCAGGGCCAGGCAGCAGGCCACATTCCTGCTCTCCTGCTCCACAAGATGGTAATTGCATAATTTATAATGCCCAAATAGGCTTCCATGTCCTGATCATACCTAGTTACACCCTAAGAAATAGTTACAACAACAACAACAACAACAACAACAACAACAGCACAGAAACATTGCTATGAAACAGTTCTCCTCCTGTGTTTATATGTAGGCATAAGTAAGAAATGGAAATCTATTTCCATCCAGAAGTGATTTAGTAGGTCTAATTAATATTTTTATCTTGCTAAGCATGCTGCTGCAAAGCTATTTTAAAAGTAATATGTGATACACTGTTTGGGAGACATTAAATGAGCTGAGGCCACTGAATAATTCTCCTCTAATTACTTCATTTGCATCCCCTTTTAGATATTCAATTGATCGTCACACTGACCTCGACAGATATTTTAGCATCAGCCCAGAAGATGGTTCAATTGTGACCACAAAAAAACTGGATAGGGAAGAAATGGCCTGGCATAATATCTCAGTGTTAGCATCTGAAGTCCGTAAGTATATAATGGAAAATTATACTACTACTACTACCACCACTGCTACTAAGCTGTACTTCCCAATTTGAGCAAAATATTAGTCCTGTGAAAGGTGTAAATTGGAACACACTCTGATCCAACAGATTCACTCTGATCTATGCATCATTGGAAAATCACATTAGAACTAGGCTGGCCATATTTCCTTGGAACAGGATATTGGGATGACAAAAATGGGACAGGGTTATGTAATATTCCATATTCATGAAAAAGTAAGATGATAACAAAAGTTTTATTACATGAACATATTGAGCTAACAATTATTCTTCAGTGACTCATACAAAAATTTAGGTAGCCGTAGAGGGGGACTGTATTTCACGATGATCATACCATGAATATTTCTCCGATGAAGTAATCTTATGCAGGAAATTTCGGTCTTTAAACACTTTATCATAAAACTTCTCACACTCCATGACACAATTTTGTTTTACAGCTAACATAGCCCTCATTGTCTCAACACTTGATCTAGATTTCTCCTTTGACCACATACCATTCATAACAGAAAATAACAGAACGATGGTAGAAATAACAGTAAGACTCACCCTCCTGGCTCCCATACGCTGAATGGGGCTTAGCAACTGCCTCCTTAATTCCCCGCCACTGCAGACAAGCAAGAGGGCAGTGTCTGATCGTCACTAGCTCAAGAAGCCTGGCCCTGACTGGATAAAGTAAATGGACCTTCCTCTTTCATCATGCTAGTAGTTTTACTGCACGCATTGATTGGCATAGAGCATTCAGTTTTTTTACAAAAAATTAAAAACGGGACAAAATTGACATTTATATTGAAATGACGGGACGGTCGGGAAATATGAAAAAAATGGTACTGTCCTGTTTAAAACGGTACATATGGTCAGCCTAATTAGAACCCACCCATTTCAGTGCTTTGGTTAGGGGCTGTTTTGTTTTGTTTTTCTGAAGCTGTGGATCATTCCCATTGAATTACTGTATGGCAATTGTCACTGTCAGCATAAGCAGGGACTGTTGTGAAGTCATTTACTGGGGCAACTGTCAAATGGGTCTAGAGAAACTGCTGTCTTGATTAATTTGCATGGAGTGTGTGTGTGGGGATAATGGATGCACCTCTAAAAACTGTTGCTGGTGGGGAAATCCAACTCTCCAGCAAAACCCCTTGGGGCCACATCCCTGTTTTTAGTGGCACAGCCTTCCTGCTGTGTGAGCCAATGAAAGCAGTGATGTGCCAAGACCCTAAAGAACTCCAAAACCAACATGAAGCTTGAGGGACAGCTTTGGAGGACATCCGAATCAACTGGTTTCACTTTGGTATTCACGATTTGTCTGAAGCAGATCCACACCCCTAATGGAAAAGCTGTTCATGTGTGCAAACCTGCGTGCATATATATATATGTAATACAATAGAAGGAACAAAAGACCCTGATATGCTTGACAAAAAGGAAAATTTCTGGATTGATGGACTCAGAACTCTTAGTCCAAATGGCCTTAATCTGGAGGACAATTCCTAGGCATTACACCAGTCCTACCTCTGTTTTTTCTAAGGAACTTTCATCTTCAGGCATTCCAAACTGCCACTCCTGATACCCAGTTAACAGCACAGGTACTGATCTACTGATGAGGGCAGAAGACAAAAGGTTTAGCTTAAAATATATATATTTTAATACTCTGTTGTTAGTCTTTCTATCTTTCACACACACACACACACACACACACACACACACACAGAGCCTAGGGGTGCAGAAATTCCTGGAGAAATTTCACTAGTCTTATTGGATCTCCTTTTTATCTCTCCTTCAAATTCCTCAGATGTTTCTTCTAGGACCCTCCAAATTCAGACCTATTCCCAGGTCTATTAACTTTGTCCACTGATGTCTCTCAATGGGACATCCAGTGCTGATAAGAGGCAGATGACCTCCATAGCACATTTTGACTAACAACCTGCATCCATGTTTTCTGTGGACCCCAGGTACTATTATAATTATAATTATTATATTTATTTTTTTATCAGAACTTCCTCCAAGGCATTCAGGGTGACAACGCTGTGTGGTAGGTACGGCTGCTGCAATAAGGCCACCCAGTAAACTTTGTGGCTATGCAAAGATCTGAAACTGGGTTCCCTCAGTCTAACACTTTTGACCTTTACACATTTACACCCACTTGAGAAGTTTCACTAGTCTGATCAAAAGGATCAAGGGCCTACCTTGTCCAGCTTGCATCCCTTCTTTATCCCCCAGAGAAGAATAGCAAGTGGAGGGAGGTACTTTTCTAGTTGCCAGGTGTATAACAAGCTGCTGTGGAATTATGTACCAAAGCTCCTTGTTTCCTTTGGATGTCAAACCTTGTCCAGCTTGCATCCCTTCTTTATCCCCCAGAGAACAATAGCAAGTGGAGGGAGGAACTTTTCTAGTTGCCAGTTGTATAATAAGCTGCTGTGGAGTTATGTACCAAGGCTCCTTGTTTCCTTTGGATGTCAAACCTTTCTCCCAACCAAGAACCTGCAGATTTACCTTGCAATATATCTCTAGGCAAAATTCAGCGATAACCAGATGTGTTGCCAACAGGCAACGGTTCTGTTTAGGATTCAGCATACAATAAACATACTAATGGTTGAAGGAAATATTTTATTAAGCAAAAGCTAATAAACAAAGCAGAAGATGAAAGCAGACCACCGCAATATAATAATTGCACCAAGCAGCTACAAAGCAAGATCAAAAGCTTATGCCCCTTCTGTCACTGGGAACCCCCTTTGAACCAGCAATGGGGACCTAAATAGGCCTGCTACACAGCACATTCTGAATCAGCCTGCATCAAGGTTCTGAATTGGGAGGGTCCAGGACACACATATACACCATTAGGCTCATATTAACCCCTTGTCTATTCTGAAGCTCTACTCCAATGACTTCAAATTTTTTTGGCAGTAACCCAGCATAGATAATTCCCATCCCAGCTAATAAATGGCCAAACCTTGAGATCTTGCCAGAGGTGTATCTACCAACTTGGAGCTGTACAGTCTCAAATGGATCGTTGACGCTAGGAACTCATGGGAAAAAGCATAACTGACGACTGGGAAATATGAGAAGGAAATATGAGAAGGAGATGGCGCACCACAACTCCTTGAAATGACATTGGTCTTCTGTATTTCCACTACACCAGAATATGGGGGAAAGGAAGATATATACAAATCTGCCTTCTGTACACACACAGGATGTAGCTAAGTTGTTCTACCCATACAAATGTATGTGCGATTCCACAGGGACCACATTGCACATCATCCAATGTAATCCAAACTGTTTCAGATTATTATGGATGGATATGCTTTCAATTATCCCATCCATCTCCTGATGCCGATGGGAATGAATAATTTGCAGAAGCCACAGATGGCTTTCCCTCTTGAGTTACTAATTTCAAAGCTGGCTTCAGGCTTCGGGGGGTCCTTGACCAGAATCCTTCTGATGGGCCTCTGCCTATTCAATTCAGCATCCTGGTGGGGTTACCTGGTGGTGGCAGAGTTCCTCTGCTGAGCACTGAGCAGCCACCATTTTAATTTCCCACAATGCCCCCTATGCAGTATCACTCTGGGACATTAATGGAAATTAAAATGGTAGATGCCTGGTCACCCAGCACTGAGGTGGGTTTGGGGTGGTGGTAAGGAATGGGGAAGCAGGGTAAGTGTCAGTTGTGGGATCTGTGAGGGTGCTGGGCCCTTGACAGCTGCCCAAGAATGGTGTGTGGTGATGCTAGATATGACTATGTTGCATGCAATTCTTAATTGCATACAATTATCTGTGAGTCGGGGCCAGTTTTTATACCAATCAGTACAAATCTCCAGTGTCTCTCAGGTGTCTCAAGAAAAAGAAAGAAAGAAAGAAAGAAAGAAAGAAAGAAAGAAAGAAAGAAAGAAAGAAAAGATTCTGGGATTCCATTAAAATATATATATAATGGAACTGTTTCCATGGTTGTCATCATTCTGGGCATCAAAATTATTGGTCTCCAAGTAACACAAGAGGAAGCTGATGGGGTCAAAGAGGTTTCCTATTCCTGACATTAACAGTAGAAAATTGATATTTTATGTTAATAAAACTAACTTTGACTTTATGTTTTTATCCCATGTTGTGTTTCTTTGTCTTAATAACTGCTGTAGATAACCGGCACCAGGAAGCCAAAGTTCCAGTTGCGATCAAGGTCCTTGATGTAAATGACAATGCTCCAAAATTCCCAACTCCTTACGAAATAACTGTTTGTGAAAAAACACAGACCATTGAGGTAACTTCTGCCACACAGGCCTGATTTCTGAATGGCAGAGAGAAATATGGATGTTGTTATGTGTGTTTTTTAAGTGTAGACTATCAGAGAAAATTCATTTGTGAACCGCCCAGAGAGCTTCAGCTATTGGGCAGTATAGAAATGAAATGAAATGAATGAATGAATAAATAAATAAATAATTTTAATATAGATTTTGCTATTGGATGTGAGGATGTAAAATATGTAGTATATTTTAATTATATTTATTTATTTATTTCTATACCACCCAATAGCCGAAGCTCTCTGGGCGGTTCACAAAATTATATAATTAAGCCTAATTATAGGCTTAATTTTATAATTAAGCCTAATTATAGGCTTGGAGCTCACAGATTGCCCACACTGAAAAGCGTTAGGATGCCAAGCTCTTTGGAAATGCAAATTTAGTGAGGTATTAAAACTTTTTCTGAATTTGTAGGTGGTGGTGGTGGTTGTTAGTTGAGTTTTATCATGGCTGGCCCTACCATTAGGCAGAGTGAGGCAGTTGCCTCAGGAAGATGTTGGGTCATCCATACTGAAAGCAGAACTCCTGCAGGCCTTGCTCATATTATTCCCTCCCCCGTTTTTTGAGGGAGCAAAATCATATGTGCAGTTGTCCAGCTTCTGGAGGACTGGACATCATCATGGAAGCTCAAGCTCATGCATTTCTTCCCCTATGGAGTTGCAGGGCCTCTACATGTGTGTGTTTCGTTTTGTTTTAAATGGACTGGAACTTAGTTTCATTTAGACGACAAATGTGCAACTTGTTTCAAAAATAAGGGCATTATCCTTTTGTTCCATACAAGCCAGATCTATGGCATTGTCCCATTCTGACACTTCAGTTTTGAGTTCTGGATTGCCTATCTTACTGATGAGCTTGAGGATCTATCCAGCAGGTCAAGGAGCAGGTCCATGGCAAAGTTGTTGAACCAGCGGGGAGCTGGGTCTAAACTAGCAGGGATAGATGGATCTGTTAATATCAGTTTTGCCAAGATTGTCAGCTTTTGAGGTCAAACTTCTGTCGTATTTCTGCAACATCTTGCAATTTTTTTTTTAAAAAAAAACCCATCCGCAAATCCTTATGCTTTTTTCATAATGTATGCATTAATGTATGCATTTTTAAGCATTCATTAATGCATAAATTACCTTTTCCTGTTCATAATTATTTGAATGAAAATAAGAACAGGTCACAAATGAAAACAGGAAAGAACTGAAATGAGCTTCGAAGTAGAGTTTGGAGAATTTTGGTGAGCTTGAGCATACCTGGTTGTCTCATCCTTAGTTTTGGAGTGTTGGTCATGGAACACTAACTTCTCCTGGTCTCCTTAAATGCTGGATTTAGAGTGAGGTCCTGCTTAGAGGAGGAGGCCTTGTCTAGTTACAGGTAGAGATGTTGGAGAAATCCAAAATGTATTAAAATGACTTTGGATTTCTGTGAAACTGATTCACAGATTCTGTAGTGGGACAGCATCTTCCAAGCCTTGCAGATTCTGCAGACGTGAAGACCAGTTTTTGTTTTGTTTTTTCACTGTCTGGAATTGTACACAAATTTAGTCATAAAAAAATATGAAAGTTGCTGAAAAATACGCTGATATAGACACCTTTCTTTTCTTTTTTTAAAGCAAAGTTTCCTAGTTCTCTGATCTCTCTTCAGCCTCTGCTGTGTTGCAATCCGTTTTATGAATGCACTCTGCTTATTGATTGTACACTGAGCTAAGAAAAAATATGCAAAATGTTTTGTGCAAGTGAAAGTTCTGTAAATTGTGGCATACTTTTTTGGTGTATTTTTCTGAAGGGGAAAAAAAGATCTGATTCCACCAATGACTGAATAATAGAACGAAAGATGCTTGGCAGTCTATGAAATACATATGGAATGGTTTTAACCAAATCCATAAATCCCCTAGTTACAGGTGTGGGTTGGTCGGTCCTGACAGGAACGTTGCAGTACGTAGTAGCTATTCATCCACATGGTTCACTTGAAGCATGTACTGTGCCAAGCTCTCCCTCCTTATGGTGTGGTGGCATTGCATGATGCTTTAAGATAGCTCTAAAGGGGGATTCGTCAAATTAATGGAAGGTAAATCTAGCCATGGCTACAAGTCATGACGGCTATCTGACTGCTCCCAGCAGATGCAGAAGCTGAATGCCTCTGATTTACTAGTTGCTGGGCAAAATCGGTGTGTGTGTGTGTGTGTGTTGCCCTCATGTTCTCCTTACAGGCTTCCTCTGAGGCATCCAGTTGCCCACTGTGCAAAATAGGATGCTAGAGTAGTTAGCCCTTTGCTCTGATCCAGCAGGGCCCTTCTTACATTCATTTTGTTCTGGGAGGGGCCGGGGAACATGTATGAGCTTATATCCCATTGGTGGCGATATAATTTTCCTTCATACATAAAGTTGCAAAAAAGGGAACACTTTTAAAATGCTCTGCATGCTTACAAGTGCCTTTCTTTTACAGCCATTAATTACAATTACTGCAGAGGACAAGGATGATACAGCCAATGGCCCAAGATTTATCTTCGGTTTGCCACCAGAAATAACCCAGAAGCCTAATTTTACCCTCCGAGACAATCGAGGTTTGTACTGAGATTTACTATACTGGACAGAAGCAAAGTAATTACTCATATCATGCCATACAGCAATAAGTTTGTTAGCCATGAGTGGCTATCTAGGACTCTGGCTATCTCAGGCTGAAATTTTTGCGCAGGTGCATGAAATGCACGTGATGATTAGAGCAATTCCTTTAGTGTATCATCACTAGCATTCATCCTGATAAATAGGTGTAATATAAGATGAATATGAAAGATGTGTTGCAATTACAAGGACTAGTGGGAAAGGTGTAATATGCACAATACTTCTCTATTAAAGCTCACTCTGGTTGCCTCCGTGATTTCAGAAACAGCAACCAGCATGTCATCTCTAAGCCCTATTAGATTCAACAAATACGATGGAGAGTGGGCAGTCTTCTGATTTGTTCGTGCTTCTCACAGTTGTGGAAGAATGGTGTGTGTGTGTGTGTGTGCGTCCGCACGTGCACATGTGATAAAAATAGAAACTTTGAATGATGCCAAATTTTGCCCCATCCTCATTCAAAATTCTTTCCAGTCAGTCTTCATTTTACTTTAACGTTGGTGGACAATGCTAGTGCCTACACCCTGGAAGACCACCGTGGCACAGTTTTGCTAGCAGTCATTATCAAAGTAGAATAATGTAAATCCAGCATGTAACATAGGACCAGACAGAGGAGGAAAGCTAAAGAAAGCCTTAATGTGATACCACCACCAACACCACCACCATCACCATCATCGTAATAGAGCACCATCAAAGCACATAAGCAAAAAGAATTTTGTGGCACTTAAAGACTAAACAATAACAACAACAACAACAACCACCACCACCACCCAGCACCATCAATGCATATAAGCAAAGTCTTGCGGCAACTTAAAGACTAACACATTTATTATGGTGTAAGTTTTCATGGAGTGCTCTTCTGTGGTACAGATATTGGGGGTGGAACGAGAGAGAGAGAGAGAGAGAGAGAGAGAGAGAGAATGGTTACACATGGTGGTCATGGGTAATGTAAACAGTGAAATTAGAGCAATACGATAATGGAACCAATTACCTAGGGTGGTAGTGGGCTCTCCCACACTGGCGGCATTTAAGATGAAGCTGGACAGCCATCTCTCAGGGATCCTCTGACTTGGATTCCTGTACTGAGCAGAGGGTGGAACTCAGTGGTCTTATAGGCCCCTTCCAACCCTCCTATTCTATGATTCTAGGTCAGAGGGAAAGGAAATGCAGGAGGTACAGACAGATTTCAAGCACTTCTGTAGAAACAGTGAAAAGTTATAGCTCTTTGCTTTGAGAGTTTTTGTGGAAAAAATCAATTTTTACCTGCACCTAGCACAAAACCCATTGGGCCAAACTGTCTGAAATTTGGCAGGAAGAGTCCCCTTCAGGGGGGCTGAGAGATCCCCACATTTCATGTATGTATCATAAAAACTGGAAATGTTATGGCTGTTGGTATTTTCTCATGAAAGTCAATGAGAAAATGTAAAAAACAAGTGATTCGGATGTCTGAATCTCGCTCCGGATCCGAGTCAAAATGGATGGGGTCCAAATTGATCCGAAGCAGAGTGGGGCTGCTTTGGAAAATCCAAAGTGGCATCCGAAGCAAGAGTGGAGAGTCTGCGCCAGTACAGCCGTAGTACATGGGCCTGCCTTTAAAAATGGTTCAGAAAGTGAAGCTGGTACAAAATAGAGCTACAAGATTATTAATAAGGACTGGGAAATTTGACCATATTCCACCTGCTCTTTGTCAGCTGCACTGGCTGCCAGTCTGTTTTCAGGCCCAATCTAAAATGGTGGTTTTAACCTTTAACATCCCCAGCGGTTTGGGACCAGGTTACCTGAAAGAATGCCAGCTAAATGAAGTAAAGTGGGTAACCACCAGGGAGAGGGCCTTTTTGGTAGTGGCATCCTGGTTATGGAACATCTTTCCCAGATACATCCATTTAGTGCTTTTTGGCACCAGGTGAAGTCCTTTTTGTTAACCCAGGCTTCTAAAATAATGTGTGTTTTATGGTCTGGACTTGCTAGGTTTTTGTGTGTGTTTTTTTAACAAAAAACCTGTTTTTTTAATAGTTTTTATTGTTTTATATTGTAGTTTAATTGTTGTATTTGTTTTGTGAGCCACCCAGAGAACTTGTATTATGGGGTGTCTGTCCAAATAATATACATAAATAAACAAACAAATACGCTAAGCATGTTGGTTACTGATAAACTGTGCCCCCTCCTCTGTATTAAACATATTGTGTATACATATAAATTAAAGGAAAACCAGTCATAGTTATTGTGACACTTGCGATGGTAGCATCCAGTGAGAAGCAGAGAGAGCAGACATTAGAGAGAGCAGAGATCTCTCTAGCCTTTCTTGTTTGAGCAAAGGGCTGGATGCTCCCGATCTTGTCTGAACTTGGAAGCTAAGCAGGGTCAGTCCTGGTTAGTACTTAGATGGGAGACCGCCTGGGAATCAGACTTCCTGCATTGAGCAGGGGCTTGAACTCAGTGGTCTTGTAGGCCCCTTCCAACTCTATGATTCTATGATTTCTTTGAAACATGTAGTGGATCATGTTGCTCTGATAATGTGCCCGCTAGTGATGTTATGGAGAAAGGGTACAAACCATCTGCTCTATCATTGTGTCTTTATCTGCTGGTCCCTGTGGAGGTGATAATAGTTGTGATGACAATGACATCATTTGGATAATGCATGAACTGGGACATAGCTTAACAGTCTTGAACAAATCTTACTTGATGGCTGGGATAGTCCTCTTCAAATACAATAGCAGCACCAGTTCCTTAGATTGGTTGAGTCCACTGACTTTTTTTCTTTTCTTTGATGAAGGCAATATTGAATGAAAGACAAATTACTCCCACAAAGGAGGCATCACACAATTACCGGAGAGTGTTTGCAATGTCTTCTGCACACATGCAAGCAACTTGCAAATAGGCTTCTTCCCTGCAGATGACCACACAAAAGCATGAACATCTGTAGGGGGCCTGGCAAGAAGCATGCCCAACCCTGGGGGAGAAGGCAGGAATACAGCCTAACTCCCTGATAATCACATGAGAAATATACAAAGGGGGCTAGATAAAAGTTACAGTGCAATCCTATACATGTCTACTCAGAAGTAGGCCCCATTGATTTCACCGGAATGACTCCTAAGTAAATGTGCATAGGATTACAGCCTTAAAGAGGCATGGAAAAGAGACAGAGGCTATATAGTTATGAATGGTTGTACCATTGTCAAACTGCTTCACTTAGCATTGCTGTTAACAATTGTTAATAATATCACATCAGATGTTGCTGTTTTTAAAGATAGGCCTCCACCCGAAGAATTACTTAATTTCTTGGATATTTACTGAATAGCCAGCCCATTCTTTGGTTAACAAATTAACATCATATTAAGAGAGCCAGTGTGGTGTAGTGGCTAGAGTGTTGGACTAGGAGTCGGGAGATCTGGGTTCTAGCCCCCACTCAGCCATGGAAGCTGACTGGGTGACTTTGAGTCACAGACTCTCAGCCCAACCTACCTCACAGGGTTGTTGTGAGGATAAAATGGAGAGGAGGAGGATTGTGTACACTGCCTTGGGTTCCTTAGGAGGAGAAGAGGCGGGATATAAATGTAATAAATACAAATAATAATAATAATAATAATAATAATGTGGTAATATGTGAATTAAGCTGTAGTTAACCAGCATGAAACAAATCTTAGTTTTCTGGATTTTGGTCAATGACTTCCTTTCCTCCCCTTCTGGGAAAAGCAACAGCACTGAATTGAAGACAAATTCTAATAGAAGTATTTGATAATCTATTGAAGTGAATTGCTTTAGCAGACACCACTTGGAAGGTTTTATCCCCCCCCCACACACACACACACATATTTTGAATCCATTGGGTTTATCTTTCCCGACTTGTTTTTTTACTAGTTCTCCAACCACCTGACACATTTCTTAATATATTCATGTAATTTTCATGAGGGGGGAAACCCCATAGCATAGTTAATTTAATTTTGTGTGTGTGTGTGTGTGTATGTGTGTATGTGTATATGTGTTTATAAAAGATTAAGCTGCGGAGTCAAAGTGAATAGCAGGAATTCAAAAGGCTTCTAGCAAGTAAGCTTTTTCCTGTGACAGACTGTCTTCCAATTTGCAAGTCAAATAACTTAAAGTTTCTTTCTTTTTCTCCCATTTGTAAATCAGAGTAATCTTTGTATCATGCCACCACACTCTCAGGGAATTTGCTAGTTTAAAAGAAAAATGGCTTTATTAACTGCAGAAACTGGTTAATAAAAACTCCAGTGTATTAGGCCCCTGCCAGAACATTTAAAGTGAATATCGTCCTACAATGTTCGTTTAATAGAATTTCTCCTTCCCATCTTCTAGAAATAATTACATATTGAAATAAAAAGTCACATTTTACATCCTGCTAATAGTCAATGGTGTGACCAGCTTTTTCAGCCCATTTTCTACAGAAAAGACGAGATAATGGGTAATTTCATGCTGTGATAAAGTGCTGCACCGCTTTCCTTTGGAGTGTTTACTCACATTGTGCCATGTTAACAGACAACCGTCTTCTTACCTCATACTCTGTATATGCATTTGGCATCCATTCTCATCCCATGATGGCTTTGGGAATGTACTAGTACTGCAGGAAGATCAGAGGCAAACCAATGAGCCACTTTATGTGAGTTCTCCTTTAGCCTTAGCGTATAACCAGGAGCATTGGAAGAAGTAGCAATAAATAAAGGGCTATCTTGCATGGCTCTCTGCCATGTAGCAGAGGTATCCTGCAGCTTTCAGTGATCAAAAACACTGAATGAACAAGAACACATCATCACCTCCAGCCCTCAATAGCTTCAGGACTGGATACACACACACACCCCAACTGGAAAAGGGCAAAACATTTTGTTTGTGTGGGTGGGTGGGTGGGTGGGTGGGGGGTTACATCAGATATCTCTTCATTTCTATGTGAGGGTCCGATATAAACACCACAGTCATTACATGACCCCCAAAGCAGTATTATATGATGCTGTGCTGTACTGAATACACGTGTGCAAATTTCACCTATCGGAGCTTTCTTTTGAAAACTTTCTTGTAGGAAATTCACACACAATTCTTTAAAGAATGGGTATGGACTGAGCCATGGTGACTGAATAATTCCAGTGGTCATGCAGTGCTCAGCTACAGGATAGGATTACTTTTGTGAAGACAATAACAATGTCTTTGCTCTTATGAATCCACTATTGCATCATGCCTGGCCTACATCTGGAAACTGGAGAAGCATTACAGGAAATTGCATCCAACCAGATCTGGCTGTTCATCTGCCCACTGTGAGAATCCTGAGTTATACGAATATGTTGACCATTTTTTCAATAGGGAAAGAGATCTCTGTGATATGTACCTTAGATTTAAACAGGCTAAGATTGTCAAGTTCAGGCTGTAAGACTTTTTATATAGGCCTCTATGCATGCATAGGCCATTGAGACTATTGACCTCTTTCTCTTTGATGCATTTTCTGTACAATCAAGGACATTTGGCCTGCTCCACTGAATTAAATTTCCCCTCTGGTACAACAGGTAGTAGATACAATAATCTATACCAAACATCTTCAGAAAAAAAGAGAGATTAAAAGAGTAGAAATTTAAATGAAAACAAAACAACCTGAGGACATTTTCCAAGGTGTCTGGAGGAACATCAGAGATAAGGAAATAAGCATATGTGGATATAATACATTATAAACATATAACACCAACCGATTTATGAAGGATTTGGTTATGAGGTAATAGCTGGCTGCTGGTACACTTGAAATAATAATACAAAATGCATTAATGGAGTTAGAAATAGTTTGGAATGGATATGTCCCTCCCTTCTGCCACAATTCATTCAGACTGGCTAATCAAGTGGCTGCAATAGAGGGCACATGGCTCAGTGGTAAAGCACATGCTTTGCACGCAGAACATCCCAGGTTCAATCCCTAGCATGACCAGGAAGGGCTGGAACAACTCCTGCCTGAAACCCCAGAAAGCCTCTGACAGTCAGTGTTGACAATACTGAGCTAGATGCACCAATGGTCTGACTCGATATAAGGCAGTTTCCAATGTTCCTAACATGCTGCTTTTGGAGTGTGCAAAAGACGAGCAAAGGGCTGGATGTGCCTGACCTCATCTGATCTTGGAAGCTAAGCAGGGTCAGCCCTGGTTAGGACTTGGATGGGAGACTGCCTGGGAATCAGGCTTCCTGCACTGAGCAGGGGGTTGGACTCGATGGTCTTGTAGGCCCCTTCCAACCCTATGAGTCTATGATCTGTAATCTAAGAATTACAGTTTTAGGGCAGCTTGAACATGATTATGGACTTTAGAATAACTAGGGATGGCAGAGAATTCCGCCACGGACCCCAATGAGGCTGGATTCTAAAGAATCCGGCCCCCTGGAGTCTGTGGTGGAATGGAGCGCTTACCTCCACCTCCCTCCGGAATCCTCTTTGGCCAGATCCTCCTTGCAGTGAACCTGCAGAACTGCCGGCCGGCTTCAGAGCGCCAGCGATACAGCCGCCATTGCCATATTGCTGGCTGAGGGGGACTGTCTCCGGATGCAAATGGCATCCAGTATGCCATTTGCGGCCGTAAAGGTCTTAGTTTAAGATAAATACAGCCATAAATGGCTGCATTTAGCTTAAACTAAGATCTTTACGGCCGCAAATGGCATAGCAGATGCCATTTGCGTCCCTGCTTTTTCATGCAATAGGCTATGCAAATATTTTTGCATAGCCTATGACCCAAAACTCCCTAAGGGGGGATTCCTTCATTCCATTTTGGATAATTAGTTGATATGTGCCAGGCACTTCATATCTTCCTCTAGTTACATACTATAGTGGACTGGTTTTCATCAAGGTAGTTTACATCATGCATCAGGTTTACAGGTTTCTGGTTCTTAGATTTACAAACACACATGCAAAAGTGTTACTGTGGGAATTAAAACACAACTGTTTGCAGCTAAATAGAGCTTCCATGCCAACCTCGACTATAATATCAAACCTATGTTCGTTCAGTATAAAGTGTATATTTTTACGGTTGAATTTGTTTTGTTTGCCTCTTTTCACAAATATAAGGATACTGAGCAAGATTCTGTAACTGAAGACTAATTGCCAAGGCAGAAATAATGGCTGGTAGTTACTGAAAAGAACAATGTGTCTCTATGACATGGAAAGTAAATGTTAATTTTCTGAACAGACCCTGTTCCTAGGGGCATCTCTATACCAGCCTAAAATCCTGCATTTAAAACGGGGCTTTCTGCTTCCATTTTAACTGCAGGATCACAACAGACTCCCTTTACATGTGCTTCCTTTTCCCCCTCCTTCTCCCCCTTATCTGAGTCTTCCATATGTTTCATTGATCTCGCTCCTCTTCTTGGAGCCTTTCCTCTTTGCATTGAGGAGCTCAAGCGGAACACAACGGGGTAATTTGATAGCTCATTATCTGCGATCTATTTAAAACCAGAGCAAAGGGCATAATGCAGGAGACACCCTGGACAGCCATGGTGGGGTCACAGTGTCATGTAAAGAGCCCGCAAATTTCCATGAAGGAGCAATGTCAATCACAGGATAAAAGCTCTGTGTGAAGGAGCCCTAAAGCAGCCAGCTTAAACTTATACTTTTAGCACACTCCTTAAAGAGGAAGAATTCACAGGCATTTTAGTACTGTCCTGGTACTGATAAAAAATGTCTACATCTGATTATAATCACAGACACAGAGTGGAAAAAATTACAGTAGTGTTTGGCTTGCACCCACCTATTTAAAACAGTAAATAAAGTCTGAGGAAATGATAACATTAGGAATTAGTTTCTGTGTTGAGCCAAATTTAGTTCCAGGGCTGGCTTCACTGGAATTATGCCCAGTGACATTATGTCTGAATATATGCCATTTCTTTCAAGTGCTCGAATGCTATGATGTCTGCCAAACGCAATAAACTGAAAATATAATGAGAGAAAATTATTTTGACAGCTAAATTTAAATAGGTATTTAGCTCCACTTAGAAGTATCACATAAGTCATTATCATTTTAACTAATTTTATCAAACAGTGAATGACTTAAAAAGATGACACAGTTAAAATTCAGAGTGTACTCCTGCACAGTGTTAAACCATAAGTAGGTTCATTTCTTTCAGCAGGACATGCACAAAATAGTGTTTTAGGTTTAAATGCCTGAATGATAAAAATGGATGTGGGGGAGGGGAATCATTCCACTACAAATGAGGGACAAAATACCATTAAAAGTATACCTTAAAATGCTCTAGATAAATGAGGTGAAACTTTATAGAGCTGCAAGTCTCTTAGCAAAACAAGTATTGTACCTGGAAGACATGGGAGTTGCACTCCATGGAACTCTGGGTACTATGGTTAAGGGGCGGTGGAGGGCGAACATAGGTCAGTGAGGGGAGCCGATGCTTTCCATACAAAAGGTCCCAAGCTTAATCCCCAGTATCTCCAGTCAGAAGGATCAGGTTGTATGTTATTGAATGCACTCCTCTAGACATGCGTACAAGCTTCCACACATTCTCAAGATATACATTTATTAAGGGACCTCTTAACATTGGCAATAGGATGTCTGGCAAAATTGCAGGGCCGGCTCTACCATTAGTCAGGGTGAGGCAGTCACTTCAGGTGGCAGATGCTGGGAGGCAGCAGCAAGGTGTTCAGGCAGAGAACTGTATGCCTTGCAGCCTACTCTGAACCCCCTAAGTTAGTCTGCTGCCTTGAAATTTAGTGGAGGATGTTGACCCAACGTTTGTGTTGAAGACAGATTCATCTGCCAGTTCAGTCAGCTTTTGTTCATGGAATGGGACAGGGTGCCGTCTTGTCCTTTGCCTCAGGCAGCAAAATGTCTTGGGCCAACCCTGCAAAAGGGGCCCTCAGTGACACTCTCTCTCTCTCTCTCTCTCCCCTAGCTTCTTCAGTAACAGGGGAATTTATTAAACACAATCAAGAATTTAAACTATGCGCTCAGTAATCAGGGAAATTAACTTGGTAGAACATTTAGAAATCAAGACAATCAAAACAAATATATGCAAAGTTCATGGGGAAATTAACTTAGTTCTCTCAAGTAAGAGAGTCCAGTGTGTAAACTAGGCCATAGTTAGTCTGGGCTTCTGAATCCAAGGGGCTTGGGGATAAGCAAATATGGAGTTCCTAACACTATTGGGAAAGAAAGGAGAAAAGTTTGGGGATGAGCTTGTAAGAGTGGGGAAGAGAGAAAGATTTCAAGGGACTCTGTCCTAACAAGGAGCAGTGTGATCAGCTAATCTTGTTGCACAGTCACAGTAACAAAAGGGGCTGGTGGAAGAATAGCTAGGCTACAACACACACATTTCCCATTCCTTGTGCACAATCCATTCTTTATTATTAGTGGATGGAAGTTCAGTTTACGTGGTGTATCGGGCACTTCCCGAGCAAAGTGGGGAGGGCAGCGCTGAAGTGGAGGATGAATTTGACAAGTTCTTTGGCAAGTACAGAATATGTCTCTGCTGGCCTAAAGGAAGTAGCTGCGGAAAGGATGGAACAGACAAGGATATTTACAAGGGGAATACATAGCGGACAGGCAGACTTGAGAAAGACCTCTGATTTTTTTTTTTAAATGGCGACCCCCTTTGCACAAATGTAAAGACCCCAAAATAATATTAAAACACACACCATGATCCCATTTGTGCAAATTTAAAGACCCCAGAAACCATAATAAAAAACACCATCACAATTGCACAAATAACAGGAGCTGAAAAAAGTGTCTCTTTATTTAATGTGTGCAAAAACAAAAAAACACCACCATCATTTCTGGACTCAGAAAGGAAAAAAACAAAACAAAACAAAACCCACTGTGAAATCCTGCAAGACTTAAATGGAATGGAATCCCTAGTGGTGAGGCGAGTACATAAGCAGCCAGACTCAAATGAGATGGGAAAAAGTGATGGAGGATGGACAGATCAGCAGGTCAGTGCTCTTGGCAATGCTCTCTCTCTAGGTTTGTCTTCGGCCAGCAAAAATGACCAGGTCTATCGAGGCTTACCCATGAGACTCTGGAGTTTGTCACACTCCCAAAAAGTGGGTGGGATCCTGCCAACAATAGGTAGGCCAGGAGACCCAAAATGGTTGCAGTAGCATGGTCCCAGGATGGTACTGGTCTAAAAGCTATCAATGGAATCAAGCTAGTGTCTTAGCAAGGCACGCTTGAAGCTCTTATAATCGTTTGAATAAACATTTCAGAGGAACAAAAGGGTGTCATACCTGGCATGACAAAAACACAACGAAACTGCAGAAAAGCCATTCTAAGCTACAAATAATGGGGTTGAGACAATTCCTTTCTAGAGCCATCTCAAATGGAAAAGAGGAAAATATTGGGATGGAAAGAGGGTGCTGAGCCTGCAGCTATTCAAATATTGAGTCCTTCTTGCCATGTTGAAAATTTTCCAGTCTTACAACTTGGCATTGATGTAATTACACTTTGGGAGATCATTTTGGGGATGGCATGTGCAATTGCATTAACAGTTTGCTCATCCTAGGGCTACTGAATATTTGCAGTTTTGATTACAGTGGTATTGCTAGATCTGACTTTGCTTACATGACCTGCTGAGCTATTAGGCACAACCACTTTGCTCTCACTTTCCCCACCTTAGATCAGGCAAGGATTCCTTAAAAGGGCCATGTCCACAATTGCCTTTACTGTTGTCTGCAATGCTTGCCCTAACTATTGAGCTGCCTGCTAACAAGCAGGTGAAGGGAAAAACATCTACCAGAGATCCTGAACGTTGTTGGTTATGTATTGGAAATGAGGGCATATTATTCAGGAGCTCAAATATAAAATTCAGCAACAGGAGATGCTTCAACTAGGGTTGTGCCACAACTGGGGGAGGTGTTTCACAAAAAAAACTGCCCCTCACATACACAAAAATGATGGGGAGGTAGGTTACTGCAAAATTTTACCATTTTTAGATTTATTCATGATAGAACTATCCATATGACCAGAAGCATAGCCCTTACTCTAAATGGGCTTAATTTGTCTTTATTGGCAACAGCAAAACGGAGTGGCTATTTAACATCTTGATGTCATTAAACTATGGGGTTCCTGATAGGCTGGAACTATTCACAGCAGTATGAAACATTAGAGAAAAAAGAAGTCAAAGCAGCAGTACAGGAATGAAGCAGTTGCTGTGACCAGTTGCGAACAGCCATTATAAAAGCAGAATTAAGGTGTAAAGGCATGCCCTTCCTGAAAACATTCTGAGGTAAAAAACTGAATCCAGGAGAACATTTGGCTGATCCTTAACTTCAGTCAACCTGTGTTCTTTTCAACACTGCATTTAATACTCAAGTAACTGAAGTGATGAAAGCAACAGAGTGTGCAGAAGATGGTAAACTGTATATGAAAGGGCAAATGTAATTCCTTCTTGGAAAGGGGTGACATTGGAAGACAGACAAATAATCGTTATCTCATTTAAAATAGATAACACGGCAAGTGTTTACGCGAAACGCACGAGCTACAGTCGACAGATGCAAGATATATACTTTCTGCCTATTGTGATAAGTGATGGTGGGATCCCTCCACAGAGTAGTACCAACATGCTCACCATTCGGATTTGTGGCTGTGATAGAAAAGGTGATGTGATCTCTTGCAACCCAGAAGCCTACACCTTGAATGCTGGACTTAGCACTGGAGCTTTAATCGCAATCCTTGCTTGCATTGTGATTTTATTAGGTAAGGAAAACTCAACTCCCCCCTCCCATTTTTCCTTCCCATCCTCCTCCTCCATCTGAATACGATGTACAATCCAACAAAAATTGTTCTAAGTCTGTTTAAATCAATGTGCCTGGTCTTCTCAAGGAGCAGCTGGAATGGTAAACTAGTATCTGGACTAGTTCAGTTTGGAGGTGGGTCCTCATATGTTGTAATGATCCCCCCTTTGGGGAAAAAAATGCACACACCCTAAATCTATCTGTAGAAAAATTGCTAGACTTTCCCCTAACAGCTACTTTTCTACATGTAGGGTGTTTTTTAATGGGGACACAAAGATGTGTGGCCAAAGCTGCAATCTGGTAGAGTCCAGATGCAGGTTTACCACCTCATCTGCTATTTATGACAACCAGGTATGGGTTGAAGAACTGTCACCATTTCTCAGTGGAAGGGGAAAAAAATGAGATTTTTTCTGAGAATCTCACCCATTTTGCTGAATATTCTCTGCACGTTCTCCACCATTTTGTGTATGTGGTGGCTTCAATTTTTTTGTGCTGGCTGCCATTTTCCCACAAGGCCCTGGAAAAAAAGTTATGTCTAGGGTATTGTGAGGGATACAAAATGGCTGCCTGACAGAAAACAGAGGAGTTCTGCTGTTTCTGCTTGTAGTGGCGGGGCGGGGCGGTGCGGGGCGGGGCGGGGCGGGGCGGGGGTGGGAGAAGTTGTTCCACCACTACCACACCTGGTAATGGTGTGCCGTCTCTTAAGAATTCGTCCCCCCAGAGAATATTTGACAAGTTATCCCTCTCCCCAATTCTGCCCCTGAGAATAGGGCGGAGAATTTAGGGAGGCTAATACTTAGCTGATGCTTTTAATGGCACCCAGCCATTAGTAGATTTTCTTGAATCAGGTCTAGAAACATTTATATTAATGAGGTTAAGAAATGTGATAGTGACATCCAGGAAATAAAGCATTATTGCATAACTTGTGATGTGCCCAGCTGAGCACCTTTCAATTCCACCCAGTATCTCTACATATTATTCCTAGATTTACCCCAAACACAAGGAAATCATTTGTTTCATTATGTGTCTACTTTTAAAGCAAAATAACAATAACAAAATAACCTCTTTATTTCTCCCATCAGTGATTGTAGTGTTATTCGTAACACTTAAACGTCAAAAGAAAGAGCCTCTCATTGTTTTTGAAGAAGAAGATGTACGAGAGAATATTATTACTTACGATGATGAAGGTGGCGGAGAAGAAGACACAGAAGCTTTTGACATTGCTACTTTGCAAAACCCAGATGGCATCAATGGATTTATTCCTCGCAAAGACATAAAGCCGGAGTACCAATACATGCCACGGCCAGGGCTTCGGCCAGCGCCAAACAGTGTTGACGTTGATGACTTTATCAACACAAGAATACAAGAAGCAGATAATGACCCAACAGCTCCTCCATATGACTCTATCCAGATCTACGGCTATGAAGGAAGAGGCTCAGTGGCTGGTTCACTTAGCTCATTAGAGTCAGCAACGACAGATTCCGATTTGGACTATGACTATCTACAAAACTGGGGACCTCGTTTTAAGAAACTAGCAGACTTATATGGCTCCAAAGACACTTTTGAAGATGATTCTTAACAATAAAGTTACAAATTTGGCCTTAAGAACTGTGTCTAATGTTCTGAAAAGAAAAATTCAGAGGAAATGTAAGCAGGTATTTTTTAAAATTAAAACAAGGAAAGGCTCATATAAAGCATTTAGGTTTGGGGGTGGGGGGGAAGTCCTTTAATTAAAAAAAAATGGACAGGAAAAGTGGTAAATACTGTGAAGTACCTTTTCATGCAAAAGGCAAAGGTAGGAGCTGGTTATCAACTTTGCTAGAAGGGGGAAGGGATGACCACTTGTGAAATACAAAATATTTAAGTGACAGGAAATTCTAAAAGTCATCCTAGAATTGAGGGCAATCTTTTTATGTATTATGAACAGCTAAGTCTTTTATGTCACAGAAGCTTCCACAAATTAGAAAGGATAACAGTTCTGAGCTGTAATTTCGCCTTAAACTATGGACACTCCCTACGTAGTGCATTTTTAAACTTGAAATATATAATATTCAGCCAGCTTAAACACATATGATGTATGTACAGGACAATGTACAATTATAATGTCTCTTGAGCATCCGACTTGTTTCTGCTGACTCTTGTAAATCTTTTTGCTTATACTTTCATCTTAATCTAATATGTGCCAGATATAAAACTCTGTCTTGTTGCAGTGGGAGGCGCCCTATTTCTATGTCATTTTTAAATGTATCTATTTGTACAATTTTAAAGTTCTTATTTTTAGTATACATACAAATATCAGTATTCTGACATGTAAGAAATGTTACATCACACTTATATTTTATGAACATTGTACTGTTGCTTTAATATGTGCTTCAATATACGAAGCAGACTTTGAAATAAAAGGATTCTTTTTTTTATTCTTGTTTTGTTTATTAAATGTTTAAAGGGAAAACATTGTTTCTAATGCCCCATTTACTTCTGTATATCCCTATACTTCTAACTACAAATTTGACCTTTTAATAGCCCTATTTATTATGCCTTTGTAGCTAAAGTTGTCTTGTTAAGTGATTATTTAAAATCAATTATAAGTTGTTCTTTAAAGAAAAAATACTGGTAAAGTCTATACAGAGCTGGTGACTGCATTGACAGTGCACTCATTTTAATACAAAATGAGTATGCTCTAGAGTAATTTCAATTTCTGCTTCTAAGTATTGCCATGTTACATGCATTTATCTTACCTCTTGACAATCCCACAGGCTTCCTCAAATGAGGTGATAAATGTGCAGGCACATACACTGTCCCTACAATTTCCTCCATGCTGAATATCCATCTTAGGATTCTATGGGCTGCAAGAGACTGAAATCTGGGTCTGATCCAATTGTAGATTACAGGGCCACTAACAATTATCTATCCAGTTATTGCCTTAGTACTGCATTAATTGGGACTTTAACGTTTAAGCAGGTATTTAATGTAGTTTGGTGGACTAGTATTGCTGCATCTAAGCAAAAAGAATGAGATGGTCTGCATTCAGGGTCTGCATCAGGGGTTGGCATGGTCAGGCACCTGCTGAGGGTCCACACCCTAGCAGGGGGGCCAAGGACAAGAGCCCCCTCAACCTGCCCCTCCTCCTCACCGTTGCAACCTGCTTGTTCACCCTCCTTTTGCTCTGGGCCAGGCACCAGCAGCAGTGTGAAGGAGTAGCAGTGGATGCCAATGCCTCTTGCTCACCGGCTCTGTGCTTCGCAAGCAAGCATTCCCAAGCAGGTGATAGCAATGATGAGGGAGAGGAGACGGAGGAGCTCCAACAATGCTGGTAAGAAGGTAGACTTGCTGAAGGAGAGGCCCTACTGAGTGTGTCTTGCCCAAGGGCCCTCCAAAACCAGAGCCAGCACTGGCTACATTTACTTTTTTAATATTAGTATTTATTATTTATTTATTGCATTTATATCCCGCCTTGTTTTCCTCCTTAGGAAACCCCAGGCGGTGTACATAATCCTCCTCCTCCATTTTATCCTCACAACAACAACCCTGTGAGGTAGGTTGGGCTGAGAGTCTGTGACTGGCCCAAAGTCACCCAGTGAGCTTCCATGGCTGAGTGGGGATTAGAACCCGGATCTCCCGACTCCCATTCCAGTGCTCTAGCCACTACACCACACTGGCTCTCATATATTATTTTAATTTTTTTCTTTCCTTTTTAAAGGATCTATAGATTTGTTCTGGATTCATTTAGACAACATATTGGATGAGCTTATCAGTGCAATGGTAATACCCAGAATGTTTGCCTGGATGGCAGTTAGCCTGTGGTGGAGGTCCTGAAGGCCCTGTTTAGAACTGTGGAATGCACCACAGGTGAAAATCTACCACCAGCAATGTCCCCAGTAATGGTAGCTTGTTGTAGGCTGCAAAATGAGGTGTTCTGGGGGCTGGGAGGGAGCAGCTTTGGGTCCATTGGAACCAAAGCCCCTTCCATCCCCCTGGAGGCCCCAGCATTAGGCCTTTTACTTCAGGATAGTGTAGGCATTTTCCCTTCCATGGGTTTTGAAGGGAACAGGGAAGTCCCAAGAATCACCAGAAGAAAGGCCAGCAAAAAAGCACCACTCCTCCCAACCTAGCAGCCTGTGTTGTGGCTGGGCTTTGGATTCAGCAGCTGATCTCCCGGTCGGCCAAATTAGGATTGCTCTGCATGTTCATCTATTTATTAATATCTCTGCAGATATGTAAACATGCTAAATTTAATATAGCCAGTAGAAGATGGTCAGAGGTCTGTAAATATAATATGGAAAGAGGCCTTAGCAGCAGCGAAACACATTATTACTGTCTCAGTTAATATTGGGGATGAGAATCTCTACTTCCCTTTTTAATTTGTAGTTAAGAATACCAGCTGCCAAAATCGGAGAGAGATCTGCATTGCTTATGGTAGTCTTTGTTTGAAGTCCCATATGTAGGTAATCTAAACTTTAACTATTTAATATAGTTGGCATTTGCCATTATACCCCTAGGATTTGGTAGTTTTCTACCCCAGCAATATACCTGCGTGTATGGAAAAAAAAAATGACACTACTCCATGTACTTCCACACTTCTTAGTTCACATTTGTTTGGTTATTGTGACTTCTCTCTCCCCCCACCCATTTTTATAGCCCAAAGGCAATTTTGCTAGATTTGCACATTTCTCCAATAGTTTCTTTTAAATTAGCAACTTATATTGACATGTAGAGGAAAAGTAAACTCGATGTGAAGTTGTCATCACCATCACGGCAATAATTTTCACCATTATATTTTTCACTACTTGATAATGTACTTTTTACTGCATTTTAGGCAAATTTTAACACATTTTCAAATGCTTTCTGTTTAATTTTAAAGGGGAAAGACTTTGTGAAATACTTTTTTTATAATTTTAAATATTTGGTGAGTTTTTGTCTCTGTAGTTCTCTCTCTCTCTCACAAACGTGGAAATAAATTAACTTTCTCCACTAGTTTTGTCTTAAAAAAAAAAAAAAGCTGTCAGCAAGTCCCCTGCATATGTCCTTCCACTGCACTATAAAATTATCTCCTTTATTATTAATTTTTTTAAAAAAAACACTGATGATGATACCATATATATATATATATATATATATATATATATATATATGAATCTTGAAATAGTACTTGTTGACTGCTAGAAATATTGTTTGTTTATACACTTCAAAGTTCCTTGGTGTACAAAAGTTCAGCTGCTCTCTGACTAATGACCAGGAGGAACCATTTATGTTCTGTTTGATCTTACATTTTGATACTAAGGCTAAGACCCCATTACATGTACAACAACCAGTGTGGTGGTGGGAACCAGTGTGATGTCTGTTCCCTCTGCATGGTTGTTTCTACAGCATCTGATATGTACAGCATAGCATCTGGATCTATGTCAAGGCTTCCATTTCCTCTGCCACTCATTTTCACATATAATGCAAGCTACTCCTGGCCCTTTGGAAGTATGTTCCTTGCATGATATGCTAAATACCCTCAAAACTAATAACAATATTCATCAAGTGTGGGTCCTTATGCAGCTAGACCTGCACTGTAAATGCACAATTGGGAGATTTAAGCAGACTTGGGTTCACCATGTTTTGCAGAAGCAGGGGGCAAAAAAAACCAAGAAACCCTCTCCAAGTATGGGGAAACACCCCCACCCCTGACAGCCCAAAGGAACATGCTCAGTGGGTAGGTACAGCATACTGCCTGTTGGTTGGGGAAATGGAAAATCAGTGGGGAGGGGAAATGGAATGGAACATTTTATTGCAGGTCCTACTTGGGAAAGCCATGAACATGGGGGAAGTCTTTATATGGATCCAGACCTGCATGAGAGCAAGCAACCAGCCAGGGAATTATAAAGGAGCCCTTCTTGTTATTTGGGAGTAAGGACAATGAAAATCAGTGTAAATTGCTCCAAACTATATTATTGTCCAGCAGAATGCAACTGCAACAAGATAGGAAGAAGCTCTCTGGGCTCATGAAGCTTTTATCATAGCTGGCAATAGGAGCCTTGTACATAAGCAGGGAAGGTATTCATTAAGTTACAATTAGTTTATCCTTGCTTTCATAAGCCCTAGAAAGACAGAGGCTGATTTTCCAAGACAAATATGAAAATACTTTAAAAGAAAGAAAGAAAGAAAGAAAGAAAGAGGCTTCCACATTTGGGTGATGATGTCACTGCATCACATTGACCTGCATTATGCATGTTGGCATTTTCATGCTCTTAGAAACAGCCCGCCCCCGCCCCCAACACACACACCAGTCTCTATTATATATGAGACAAAAATGATTAAGGGTGCAATCCTATGAAAATAGTCGGCAGCCTCCGAACTCGGAGGCTGGTGACTATCCAATGTAGAACATCTGGAGCATGGAGCGGATGTTCTCTATGCTCCAGCTGCCCTGCATTTTCAGCTAGACATGTGTTTTTGTGTCTCTAGCTGGGGACTTCAGAGTGGGAAGGGAGGAGGCTGCATGGTTTGTAGGAAGCCTCGTAAAGAGGCTTCCACAGTCTCCACCTCCACTACCCCTGGGACCGACCCCCTTTTGGCCTCTCTGTGCTCTGTTTCCAAGCACAGAGATGGGGAAGAACCATGCCACCTGGGAGGGGGAGGGGAATGCAGTTTCTGGGAACCAAGCTTGGAGCCAGGGCTTCGACCTCAGTTCCCATAAATTGAAAAATCCTATGGCCATCTAGACAGTGTCTAGTGGCCATAGGATAGCTCCTTAACAGTACTTGATGTAGGAAAGAAATTCAGCAAGGTTTGAATCCTGGGGTTTGATTAAGGTTTAGATTAAGATTTACTCCCAGATCCACTTATGTGGGTGTAAGCTTCATTGAACTCAATGCCACTTGCTTTTGAGTACACATGTATAGGGTTGCACTGTAAGTCTGCAATCCTCTTCACACTTACCTGGGCATAAGCCCCATTGAACTCAATGGGACTTAATTCTGAGTAGGCACAAGAACAAAAGAAGAGCCATGCTGGATCATCCCAAAGGTCCATCTATTCCAGCATTCTGTTCATACAGTGGGCAACCAGTTGCCCACAAGATACTTGCAAGCAGGACATGAATGCAACAGCACCCTCCTGCCCAGGTTTTCCAGCAACTGGTGTACATAGGCTTACTGCCTATGATTACTGATGGTAGAGGCATCAAGACTAGTAGCCAGCCATTCATAGCCTTCTCCTCCAGGAATTTGTCAATCCTCCTTTTAAAACCATCCAAATTGGTAGACATCACTACATCCTGTGGTAGCAAATTCCATAGTTTAACTATGTGGTGAATGAAGAAGTACTTCCTTTTATCTCTCCTGAATCTCCCCCAATCAGCTTCATGGGATAAACCCCACTGGGTTCTAGCATTATAAGAAAGGGAGAAAAATATCCCACTATCCACTTTCTCCATGCCTTGCATAGTTTTCTACAACCCTATCATGTATAGCATTGGACTATAAAAGGCTGTGTTTGTTTGTTTGAGTATTGGAAAAGAAATGCATTCCTCAGAATTAAAAATGGATTATTTTCCTCCTCATTTTACTGTTTTGTCACAAATACACATTATATTATAACTAGACCTAATCATTATTCTGGTTCACCCTGCCTGGGTTCCATTCATCCTAAATTCTGGTTTAAGGAGGAGAATTGCTCAAATTACTTCCAGAATTGGAGGATGTGCAGTTTCCTGTTGATTTCAGTTCCTTCCCTTCCTTTTTATCCCATCATCCCCTCCCCATACATTATTGATGTGTATCTGATTTTTTTTTTTTAAAGTGCCCAAAATTTTTTTTTTTAAATTATTGATATTATCACATATGCAATCAAATCAAGATTCTTTTTTGTGTATTGCTTTCCTGGTACTCATGTGCATCATCACTAGGGATGTACAAGAATTTTGTTTCAGTTCACAAATCACACGACTTTCTCCATTCACAACCCTAAATGGGATTGCGAACTGGAGCGCATTAAAAAAAAAAAATGTTCACACAGTCCCAAACTTGTGATCAAGTCTGAAAACTGCGTGTGTGTGTGTGTGTGTGTGTGTGTGTATTTTCATGCTTTAGTGAATGGGCTTTTGAAAAATGCACACAGAAATGCACACTTCTCTTTTTTGAAACATGTCCTTTTGCTGTTAGAATAAAGTAAAAACATGAGTGAGCTGAACTGAGCTTTGGAGTGATGTTTGGAGAATTTTGGTGAGCTCGACCATTTCTGGTTCTCTTATCTCTAATCACCACTTTAAAATAATCTTGATGCAATCATATGTTCAGCTTGGTTATCAAGCTTGGTTTTTCTGCAGCATTTTATCGATGTGCACATGCAAATTGATAGTGTTGAGAAGAGAGGGGGATACAAATGAATTAAAAGAACTGAAAGCTGCAGAAAACTACACATACACAGTTATCTGTAACAAAATGCTGATAGATGTATATTCTCTATTGTTCAGAGAGAGAGAGAGAGAGAGAATGGAACAATGAAGAATTGCTTGCTTATGCAACAGTTCCCTTTGGAATCAAGACTAGATAATTCGGATGTCTACAAATTAGGGAGAAATTCAGTTAAGGAGAATTTCAGAAGCAACACTCCCTCTAATACTGAAGTCAGCATCCCCAGACCAACAGGGCTACAACTAAAACAGGACCATTCAGCGGAGGCTGATGGCTCTGTATTCAGTGGGGCTGTGAATCCACTCTGGGTTTCAGACTTGCGGGATTTGGTGCAGCACCTTAGATAGCTCTTTTAGAGTTCTGTCTGGTTCTGACAAAAACCCAGAACAGATTCACAGCCTCACTGAAATCAGAGCCACCAGTCTCCACTGGGACCAATGAGACTCAAGCAGGAGGTGTCAGAAACCCCACAAGTCCCTGGCATTAGTAAAGCCATCCTCCATGAATTAGTATCCTCTTTTTAAAAGCCATCTTAAACCAGTGGCAATCACTACACATGGTTGGAGAAGGGATGGCCGAATCTGTCTGTTTCACTTTCTCCCATATTCTATCCCATTTATGAAGAGATCTGTACATGTTGACAAATTCTTATAAAAAATGAACAAAATTATCACCCATCTCCAATTTGCAAATCCAGGTACAGATATTCCCAGCATAGAGAGGACCATGTTGTACCTGCCATGGGTGGATACACCTAAGTCCTCTACCTGGATAGATGGATGTCAGTTTTGCTTTCTCCTACATTTGAATTTTTTTTAAATCTCAAGTTCTTTCCATCTCATTTATGAAGAATTTTGAGAATTTTGGAAGGTTCTTATTAAATGAAAAAATGAACTACAAGAATTCACCCATCCTATGTGTGAATAAATTCCAAATATTAATTATTTTAATGCAAAGGAGCCCTTCATTTTTGTGAGATTTGAAAACACTACTAATCACTCTCTTGGGTAAGCCTCAGTGCAAGTTGTATAGAGAGAAGAAGAAAAAAGTCCTACTAGGCACTGCAGTGAAAAAGAGCAAATGTCAAATAACAAAGGGTATTTTCTAGTGAAGGTTTAATGCCCTGGATTCAAATCATAATTAGGTTTAGCTAGCCAAGGTATTTTCCTAAACAAAATTATAAAATAGCTTGGTAATTTCCAAGCTCAATTACAACACATTTTCCAGTCCCATCAAATCCCTAATGATATTAAAATCTCAAATGGAGAAGAACTCTGTGGATTCTAATGCTCACCTAGAAATGAAGGTGACCAGTACATGTTGCTGAAGTTTGTATTCCAAGACAAGGAATTATGAACCTCAGTGGCATTGCTAGTATTTTCATACTTTGAAAACAAACCAAAAAAAGCATGTGGCACTATGTTTGAAAAGAGCTTCATTAGCACACATCTTCGATATGTCCTCTGCATCCTCCTTTCCCATGCTTAGCTCTTTTGTCACATCATATCGCATAGCTGGGCAGAAAATGAAGCTACATTCATCAGATACATTATTTATTGTGAGCTCTTTTTCACCACTTAAGATACATGCTGACTACATCTGAATGACATCCTGTCAGCTCTTATCGGAAGGATCACCTAAAAGTGTTCTGGGAAAAAATAGACTTTTACAACCAATGGAAAGAGAATCTGGAGACCAAAAAGAAAAGTGATGCCTGATTTGATTACTGACCTAAAGCATTCATACTAGATGTTGTGGGAAAAGATGAAGTCTACATTCAGAAAATTATTAAGTGTGTATCGAAGCAGAAGCAGAAACAGAAAACTCTTTGAATGCCATTCTGTGGTTGCGTTTCTAAGCACATTGGCCAAGATTACAGATTAATATATGTGAAGTACTTATACTCCAAGGCTTCAATCTTCTACTCACTTATACAGGAGCAAGCCCTATTGATCTCAATGAAACTTACTTCAGAGTGAACATGTATAAGATTGTGCTGTAAGTGTTACATAAATGGTAGGATCCACCAAGGAATCATGAAACTAGTTCTTTGAACCCAAAAGGCTTCAGACAACAGGCACCAATCCCACATGCTGAGAGATGTGAAGGGCGAGAAAGAAACTAGGAAAAAAATGAGATTTTAAATTCCCTTGAAAAGGACAGGAAAAAAAGGAGGAAAAGAAAAGAAAAAGAAATGCATCTTACAACATATTTTTAATTCTGAATGGTGAGTAAAATACCTTTTTAATGCCATTTTAAAATAAGTTACATCCAATTCAACCTGCTGTCAATTTCTTTGATCCATGATTCAAAGGTAGCCATCTTAGGGATGATAGTATTGCTACATCACTTGACAACAGCCTCAGAACTAAAAAAAAATAAAAAATGGAAAAATACTTACAGATGTTTCAGAATACAGAACATCTCCAGGTATTTGGTTCAATCTGGGTATTTACCAAGCATGCTTCTCTTGCATGGTGGCAAAGCCTTTGTGTAACACATCTCCATCCTTTTGCTTTTTATTTGCCTCAGATTGCGTCCGTGTCCCAGGTCAAGTGAAATGAAACAATGAAATTGACACATAGAAATGAGGAAGAAATGAACATGTGAAAGAGCAGAGGAAATTGCTGGCTGGAAAGGACACAGGATGCAGCTGATCCTGTCTTTTCCTCTCCCCTCCCTCCACCACCCACTGAAACACCCAGGGCCAGCCCTACCATTAGGCAAATGAGGCAGTCATTTCAGGCGACAGATGCTGGAAGGCAGTAGCAAGGTGTTGGGAGGAGAGAGCTGTGTGTTCCTCATGGGCTGATCTGTGCCCTCTAAGCTAGCCAGCATTCTAGAAAGATTCAACTGCTAGACTAGTCAGCTTCTGTACATGGAATGGGAGAGGCATTTGGGAGGGGGGAATAGAAGATGCTACCAAAAAATCATGACTCCTAAAATGTGAGGATGGGAGTGTTAAACTTCTGACTTTGGCATCTCTGATAGTATTTCAAGATCCTTTGTGCAGGCCTCTTTCCCAGCTGAACAACTGGGTCCAAGGAACTGAAAGGCATGCAAAGGTCTGAGTAGTGACTCTAATATGTTAAGAAACATATGCCAAGCTGAATTCTAATGCATTTTAAAAGCAACTCACCTCCAGATGTGCTCCACAGTGTCACAGCGGGGGGCGGGGCGGGGGGGGGAGAGAAAATCTTTAACACAGTCCTTCCTGAAGCATTTCCTGAATCTTTGCTTCCCAATAATTAAAGCCCCCTCTCTAAAACCACATTCTACCTATGCTGAAAAAAAAAAAAATAGGTGCAAAGTTTAAGTATTTTGGATGTGCACCCCACCCTCACAGCTTCCAAAATAGCTTTCAGGTGGCTGGTACCTTTCAGCAACCACCTGTAAGACACTGACAGTGGCTGGGTCTCAAATCAGGGCTCCCAGAAGCCAGGCGTTATTACCTTGTTTCCTGCACCACTAGTAGGGACATATTCCTGCCACAGCCCTTGCAGACTGTTCTTCAGTGTAGGCTGCAAGGAGCCAGTCAGCTAGAGTGGTCATGTGTCTTATTTTATAGAGGTAAATCCTCTATTTGAAGAGCTGGCAGAGGACAGTCGTCTCTTAAGCGGTGCCCTCTGTTTCAGTGGTGGGGAATGTGTAGACCTCCAGATGTTGCTGGACAGCAGCTCCCATCAGCCCTAGCCACTATAGCCAATAGTGAGGAATGATGGGAGCTGCAGTCCAGCAACATCTGGAAGGCCACACACTCCCCATTTCTGCTGTATTTGAAGGGTTGTCCAGTCCAAGTCCAGTTTAAAGATAACAAACCATAAGAAGGGAGAGCAGCAGGGCCCTTGGGGTTGCCCATCCACAGTGACCAGCTGGACAACAGGCTGAGCAGGCACACGGCTCACTGGGCCACAGACTTCTTTACTAAGGTGAGAAGAATTTGGATTATAGAACTTAGTTCTAAATTCACATCTATGCATACAAATCAGCACATGATATTTGGGTGAAGTGTGAGTGGCCATCTTATAGTCATGTCATCTGACTTCACTAAGCCTGATCAAATTCCAGCCTGTGACCGTTAATGTGTGAACAACTTGTCTTACTGGTGAGGACCCAAATGTTGACCTAAAATGCCCATCTTCTGAATTTTGCAGACCAGAAAAGTGGGACAGCAGTATGGAGATGTCCTGGTGGGGTGCGTGTTTGGGGGTCAGTGTCAGTGAGTAGTGCTCCCATTAGTCCCCTAATGTGAAAAATGAAAGAACCCCCAACCCCCCTGAAATTCAGCTGAAGATATGACTGTTCGACCTCTTGCTTAGCTCATCTCATTGGCAAGTACCTTGCCTGGCTATGCTCCATCTTCCATCCAGGACACCACTACCCTTGGAATCCAGCCTCCTGTCATTCTGGGATTATTCTACTTTCTTGGTCATCTGAACTACTGCTACTTGCAGAATTTTAACCTTGCCTGCCACACTACTCACAACTGGCCATATCAGAATGATTGCTATCTTCCTGCAGACCCAGAAACCTACCATACCCCTTGAGTTTGACAGATGCTGGCATCACCTGTGGTCTGCAGCTCCTGGGACAAGCAAATTCTTTAGCCATGTGCCAATTGTGTTATTTGCCCCCCTTCATGGATCACTGCCTTGTTGTGGCGAAGGGGCTTGTGTAACTCAGTGAAGCCATAAGCTATGTCGTGAAGGGCCACCCAAGATGGACAGGTCATGGCGGAGAGTTCTGACAAAATGTGGTCCACTGGAGAAGGAAATGGCAACCCACTCCAGTATTCTTGCCAAGAAAACCCCATGGAACTTATCACAAGGCTAAAAGATACGACGCTGGAAGATGAGCCCCTCAGGTCAGAAGCTATCCAATATACTACTGGGGAAGAGCAGAGGGTATTTCCAAGTAGCACCAGAAAGAGTGAAGCGGCTGGGCAAAAGCCGAAAGGACACTCAGCTGTGGATGTGTCTGGTGGTGAAAAGAAAATCCGATGCTGTAAAGAACAATATTGTTTAGGAACCTGGAATGTAAGATCAATGAATCAAGGTAAGCTGGAGGTGGTCAAACATGAGATGGCAAGATTGAACATCGACATCTTGGGAATCAGCGAACTAAAATGGACAGGCATGGGCGAATTTAATTCAGGTGACCATTATATCTACTACTGTGGGCAAGAATCCCTTAGAAGAAATGGAATAGCACCCATAGTTAACAAAAGGGTGGGAAAAGCAGTACTGGGGTACAATCTCAAAAATGATAGAATGATCTCAGTACGAATCCAAGGCAAACCATTCAACATCACAGTAATTCCCCAACCACTGAGGCCGAAGAAGCTGAGGTTGATCAGTTCTATGAAGACCTACAACACCTTCTAGAACTAACACCAATAAAAGATGTCCTCTTCATCATAGGGGATTGGAATGTTAAAGTAGGAAGTCAAGAAATAACCAGGATAACAAGCAAGCATGGCCTTGGTGTACAAAATGAAGCAGGACAAAAGCTAATAGAGTTTTGCCAAGAGAACACGCTGCTCATAGCAAACACTCTTTTCCAACAGCACAAGAGGCGACTCTACACATGGACATCACCAGATGGTCAGTACTGAAATCAGATTGATTATGTACTTTGCAGCCAAAGATGGAGAAGCTCTATACAGTCAGTAAAAACAAGACCTGGAGCTGACTGTGTCTGTGGCTCAGATCATGAGCTTCTTGTTGCAAAATTTTGGCTGAAATTGAAGAACGTAGGGAAAACCACTAAACCATTCAGGTATGACCTAAATCATATCCCTTATGAATATACAGTGAAGGTGATGAATAGATTTAAGGGATTAGACCTGATAGACAGAGTGCCTGAGGAACTATGGACGGAAGTCCATAACATTGTTCAGGAGGCAGCAACGAAATCCGTCCCAAAGAAAAAGAAATGCAAGAAAGCAAAGTGGCTGTCTGATGAGGCTTTACAAGTAGCTGAGGAAAGAAGGGAAGTGAAAAACAAGGGAGAAAGGGGAAGATATACCCAACTGAATGCAGAGGTCCAGAGAATAGCAAGGAGAGACAAGAAGGCCTTCTTAAATGGACAATGCAAAGAAATCAAGGAAAACAACAGAATGGGAAAGACTAGAGATCTCTTCAAGAAAATCAGAGATCTCAAGGGAATGTTTTGTGCAAAGACAGGCATGATAAAGGACAAAAAAGGCAGGGACCTAACAGAAGCAGATGAGATTAAGAAGAGGTGGAAAGAATACACAGAAGAACTATACAGGAAAGATCTGAATGTCCCTGGTAGCCATGATAGTGTGGTCACTGAACTTGAGCTGGACATCCTAGAGAGTAAAGTCAAGTGGGCCTTAGGAAGCATTACTAACAACAAAGCTAGTGGAGATGACAGTCTTCCAGCTGAGCTATTTAAAATCCTAAAAGATGATGCTGTTAAAGTGCTGCACTCGATATGCCAACAAATTTGGAACACTCAACAGTGGCCACAAGCCTGGAAAAGGTCAGTTTACATTCCAATTCCAAAGAAGGGCAACGTCAAAGAGTGTTCAAACTACCATACAATTGCGCTCATTTCCCATGCCAGCAAGGTTATGCTCAAAGTCCTACAAGCTAGGCTTCAGCAGCATGTGAACCGAGAACTACTGGAAGTACAAGCTGGGTTTTGAAGAGGCAGAGGAACTAGAGATCAAATCGCCAACATTCGCTGCATCATGGAGAAAGCAAGAGAATTCCAGAAAAATGTCTATTTCTGCTTCATTGACTACACTAAAGCCTTTGATTGTGTGGATCACAACAAACTGTGGCAAATTCTTAAAGTGATGGGAGTACCAGACCACCTTACCTGTCTCCTGAGATACCTGCACGAGGGTGAAGAAGCAACAGTAAGAACCAGACATGGAACAACCGATTGGTTCAAAATTAGGAAAGGAGTACGACAAGGCTGCATATTGTCACCCTGCTTATTTAACTTATATGCAGAGTACATCATGAGAAACACCGGGTTGGATGAATCACAGGTCGGAATTAAGATTGCTGGGAGAATTCCCAACAACCTGAGATACGCAGACAATACCACCCTAATGGCAGAAAGCGAAGAAGATCTAAAGAGCCTCTTGTTGAGGTTGAAAGTGGAGAGTGCAAAAGCTGGTTTGAAACTCAACATTAAAAAAATGAAGATCATGGCATCTGGCCCCATCACTTCCTGGCATATAGGAGGGGAAGAAATGGAAGCAATGACAGATTTTATTTTCTTCGGCTCCAAGATCACCGCAGACGGTGACTGCAGCCATGAAATTAAAAGACACTTACTCCTTGGGAGGAAAGCTATGGCAAACCTAGACAGCATAGTAAGAAGCAGAGACATCATCTTGCTGACAAAGGTCCGTATAATCAAAGCTATGGTTTTCCCAGTAGCAATGTATGGCTGTGAGAGCTGGACTATAAGGAGCGCCGAAGAATTGATGCTTTCGAGGTGTGGTGCTGGAGAAGACTCTTATGAGTCCCCTGGACTGAAAGGAGGTCAAATTAGTCCATCCTAAAGGAAATCAACCCTGACTGTTCATTGGAAGGACAGATACTGAAGCTGAAGCACAAATATTTTGGCCACCTAATGCTAAGAGAAAACTCCCTGGAAAAGACCCTGATGCTGGGAAGGATTGAAGGCAAAAGGAGAAGGTGACGGCAGAGGATGAGATGGCTAGATAGCATCACGGATGCAATGAATATGAACTTGAACATGCTCCGGGAGAGAGCGGTGGACAGGAAGGCCTGGCGTGCTATGGTCCATGTGGTCACAAAGAGTTGGACACGACTTAACGACTGAACAATGCTCTGCCACTGGCCAACATTCTGTATTTCAGGAGCTAAATAATTTCCAGATGTAACATTAAATTTCAGTGCATCCTCTTTCACATATTTCCATGACATCTTCCAGACCACCAGAATATCCGGTCTGCATAAAAATATGACAACTTCAATAGTTCCGTGTACATTATTTCTCTATTACTGATTCAAAAGCATATGTTTTTCATTGTGGATGCTCGCATCTTACATTTCAGGGCATGCGAGATACATTATTTACACACACTTGAAGAAATATATTCCCCCTTTTTTTCTTTTTTTTTTAATGGCAGCAGAACACAAAATCCACCAGCACCAAATCTCATTCACTTTAGAAGGGAGTTGTGTCAGCAGAGAACTGTTGAGAATCGGGCTGTAATTCAGATGTACATCAACCACCCACACTGAAAAGAAATTCCAGATTGCCAAAGAAAAAAGCTGCCAATCTGAGTAAGGAGGAACATAGTCATATGGCAGAGAGTTATTTGCAATCGTTGTATTAACAGAAGCAATGACCTTTACACACTCCAGAAGAAGCCATATGGGCTCCAGGGCACAGCAACATTTTGTCATGCAAAATCTTTCAATTGTATCTAACATGGGAGGAATATCTAATTCAACTATTCAGTGTTAGAATAAAACTGGTTCAAGAAACCTGAGCTTCAACCACCCCCTTGTTGCTAAAAGAGCCACCAAGATTTGTGGTATGCAAGTGTTAGCATTTTTCCAGGTTTCTTTTTTGAACAAAATGTTCATCTGAAATGTTGGCCTACCAGTTCTTGAGGATAGAAAACAGATGGTCTGCAGTCAGTTCCATCAAGAATCTAAATTAAATCCATTGGCTTGTTCTTACTCAAATTAATGAAAGTTGAATAATATGCACTGGCAGGCTGTGAAGCTCCTATGATTTTTGGCAGTGCAAGACTACAGTGCATTAAGTCTACATATGGCCAACTTCATCCCTGGTGCAATTCCATTGACTTCAAAGGGGTAACCACAGAGATGAGTTTGGTCTGTTGAATTCCACAACTTTTTTCTTTTCTGCTTGGCCCTGCACTTTCTGGCTGTTTCATTATAAGTAGACAAGGCCTGCTTGAGCTGAGTTAATTGTGATATTGCACATTGACAACACTAAATTTTTAATTTTATCAAGACTTAGGACTGATTTGCCCATGCATGTCCATTGCTTGATTTTTCTACATATGGAATTTGGTACGTTCACATTAAAATATGGACTGAACAAATTTCTCACCTGTTCCTAGTAGAAAGGGTCAATTCAAACGTTCACTGACTCAGGCTGAGGTGTTGCAATCCTCACAACAATGCTTGCTTCAGTCTTCACTTGTTTGATGAGGGTGCCACAAAATCCCGTTTCTAAAACCTTGCTTTTTTCTATGGTGGAATTCAAGGTGGTATACGGTACCTAAGGTTTCCAGACAGTCTCCCATCCAAGCACAGACCAGACTCAGACCTGCTTAGCTTCAGCAACATTTCTATGCCATGTGCCTTCAGACTATGCCATGAAAAAGAAGGAAATGATATGGCAAGTAAAAGGAGAAATCCATTGTTTGGCAGGGGGTGGGGGTGGAAGGGGCACACAACATACAAACTATTCCTTGCTTGGTCTGCTTATCCTGAATTTAACTGCATAGCTTTTCATCCCATTCCCCAAATATTCTTTTAATTCATTCTTGATGGCCAGGCAGTCTCTGATGTCTTTAGAGAGAATGTTAGTGAAGATGCCAGTTTTGATTATGGGTTTTGGAGAAGAGTCCTTTCCAGCTCTCATAACACAAGTATCAGGCATCAGGTGGCTGTAGTTTTGATGTACTCCTGAACTGAGATTAATACACATTAGGGAGTTAACTAGAGATGAGATTTACCATAGAATTCTGCTGGAAGCTATTTTTCCCCTTTAATTCAAGGGTTTAATTCAAGCAATTTTCCCCTTTAATTCAAGCAATAACAACAACAACAACAACAATAATAATAATAATAATACATAACAACCCCTTACATTCAACAGCCCCCTGAAAATATTAATGATGCCCAGCAAAACAGAGTGTGATAAAAAAATGTGAATCATCTATGATCAGCTACCAAACTTACTGTAGTTCAAATTTTACTGTTTATAGCCAATGGCCATTACAATATAAACACAAGAAAACGTATTTATAAAACATTGAACAATCAATCCAATAAAATACAAATAGGGCCTTGAAAATACAAATAAAAAGTTTTAAGCAGATATCTGAAAAACGAAACTCCCCATAGCTTTTGTCACTGATGTGATTCAGAAAGGCCACTCTTAACTTTGATGCAGCTAGTGCAAACAGAGCTACTTTGGAACTGACAAATTTGTCAATGTGCACCAGCAGCTATCTGATCTTAAGATCATTGGATAGGCCTTCAAGAGAGGTCTGAAAAGGAAGAATGAACGTAACCCTAGTGAACTATATAGTGGGCAGTATAAGATATAATGCACTACATCTTCAATTTGGCTTAATCCTTGTACACAGAAACAATCTTTTGCTGGCTTTTTAGAAAATGTGCCAGCCAGGTATTCAGTAGGCATCAATTGAAATCTGAGCTGAGTAAAAGCTCACCTTACAGGGAAGAAGGTTAATTCCCACAGATAGTGGCCCTTTTATGGTCTAGTTTGATTTTGGCATGCCAAATAGCAGACTTACAGTTCTTTATATATTTTGTATCTCTCTTAGCATCTTCAACAAAGATTATGTCCCGGATCTTACAAACAGATGCTTGTTGCATCATCATTACTGGGGAGATCAAATAGCTCCTCATCAAACATCTGCATGATTTGTACCCAACCTTCTCTATTCTGCAGATTGAAAACGCACAATTTTGCTAAATGATAATCCAGCATCAGTAATAGGTTTTTCCAATACAGTATCACAGATGTATGCACACTTTTAAAGAGGGAAGACCTAGTTCACTCCTTAATATTGCACTGCGTTAGCTATGTGCTACTGACAAAAGCAGACGCAAGTACTTATTTTACAAAACTTAATAAGAATAGTAATACCACAGAATATGCTGGTAGTTATGATTTTTTCATAAAAGATTAACTTGTGCTATAGGTGCTTGCTCTTGATTAATGATAACGTGTCTTCTATTCTGAGAGCTGGGAATGAAAGGAGGAAGCTGGGCAACAGAACAGACTTCAGTTGGAGGAACTGACCAGGGGGAACATTGTTAAGGTGGCTATCTTCTGGGGAAAAATAAGTGGGTCATCTGATCTCACTGTCACAGGAACATAGGGAACCACCTTAAACTGACTCGAGTCAGATCCTTGGTCCATCTAGCCCAGTATTGTCAGCAGTGACTGGCAGTGGCTCTCCAGGGTTTCAGACAGGATTCTTTCCTAGCCCTATCTGGAGATGTCGGGGATTGAACCTGGGACCTTCTGCATGCACAGCAGGTGCTCTCTCACTGAGCTAAGGCCTTAGCAGAGCTGGTTCCACATTTGAGGGAGCTCTCAGCCAAGTGTCCTCTGGCTCGTGACCTATCCCATGTTGGTTGGTTCTGCTATGTTAACTTGGTGGCAGCACCAGAAGCAGTGCTCTGTTCAGCACTGGGTGACTGGGAATTAACTTCCCAGAATGTCTTTGATGCAGGGCTGCTCTGGGAAATTAAAACACCATCTCCCCAAACCACCTGCTTGGTCCTGCTAGGGATGGACGAAAGTCCCTTACCTGTCCTCAAAGCTTGCTTCGCGGTGGGGGGGAGGTGCTTCGCTTCTCCCCCCAAAGTTCATGCAAGGGGGGGGAGGCGCCCCGCCTCGCCTGGCCAAAATTCAGGCCAGGCGGGAGGCGCCCCATCCCTCGCCGGCGAAATTCAGGCTGGGTAGAAGCGCCCCGTCTACCCGGCCGCGGAAAAAAACAAACACCCCCGTGATAGGCTACATAACGATTAACGTAGCCTATCACGGCTGACTTTGGAGATCTAGCCGTGATAGGCTACATTAATCGTTACGTAGCCTATCACGGTTTGTTTTTTTTTTACTGCAATTGTAATGGCGGCAGCGGCAGCCTGTTGAAAGACCGGCTGCCGCCCCCGCCCCTGACGAAGACCCGACGAACCGCCGCTGGGACCCGCCGCCGGGAGGGACATTCGTGAAAGGTAAGTCCCATCCCGGGGGGGGCGGGGGGGGAGAATTTCACCGCCGATTTTGGGGGGCCGAATGCGTTGGCACTCGGCCCCCTGAAGTTTCGGGGAGAAATTCTCCCCCATCCCTAGGTCCTGCATAGGATACTCGTAAGCCTCCGAGTTCAGAGCCTTACATATACCCAGGATGCAACCCATAGGATTGCACCCTAAATGAATTTCAGTTCATGTATAAGTTTGAACATGCAAAATTGGGCATGTTTGCATCAAAATGTGAACCATACAAACATCTCCTCCATCCCTACCCCTAGCACAGGTTCTCTCCAGCATGTTTGAGCACTTGGCTTGAATGAAGGCAGGCAGCTGCTCGCTTTGAGGTAAAACTTTCAAATCTCTTATTGGCAACACCTACTTCCTAGTTTTAATTAATACCACATACATTGCCTTGGCCCACATATAATTGCCCTCAGAGCAAAACACCTTGAATCCAAGCCACAACATCCTTCCAGTTTGCTGGCCTATGTTTTCCCTAAGCTTCCTGCACTGAGCTTTGAAACGCACTTATATTCCCTGGACGTATGCTCACCCTAGTTAGAAGAGACATCGTTTCCTTTGTGAGAGCCCAAACGGTTTCCCACCTTCACCACATTTTACCGGATGAATTGAAGCACAATCCCTCAGGATGCTCATTAGGCGACGTTAATTATGGCAATCAGCCTACCCAGTCTGACCCAATTAAAACTAATTAGCTTATCCCCTTTATTTCCGAATTTCTTCTCTTTAATGAGATTTTTTTTTTACTTTTTACTTTTTCTTTTTAAAAAGCAAAACCTATCTACAGAGCAGCTTCATAGGTGTTTTCCTTACCAGAAAAAAAAAGAAGCAAGCTTAGATCTATAAAGATTGCATAGTAAAAGAATCAGAATGCCATGGAGAGGGTTGACAAATCTTACAGTATATATATTTTTTCCATGAACAGAAAGCCTAAAATATAAGATGCAATTGGTCCTGAAGCTTAACACTAATAAAATAAGAATATATTACCACCTTCCTCTGAGTGGAAAGGTTTGAGTTGCAACAACCAGATGCTTTCTGCTAGAATGCCACCAAATGTTGTATTAACCTGGCTCAGATGACAAACTTGTCTGGCTTCTAATGCTTGTCTGCATTACGAATTGGGATGCTTGAGAATTTCAGAATTCTATTCTGATCCTTGAGCAGAGAGGGAGGTCCACAGGCAGAGCAGAAGGTCTACCATAGGAGGCTTCATTGTTGTGGTGGCAGAACCACCTGGCTCCATCACTCCTCTGCCATTGGTGCTCTGACAGGATTAAGTGGAAATGAGGGTTCTCAGAGGCATGGTGAACAGATAAATGGAGGACTTGGAGCCTTAGGTTCTAAAGTCCTCCTGTTTCCCTGCCCTGCCCTTGAAGCAGCACAGAAACTATGGCAGTCCTAGACCCGGCACAGCTAATCCCCACCATTTGGTGTCACTGGTGAGGAGGTGAGGAGAGTGTTGTTGTGTGTTTTTTAAGGGCCACCCCTTTCTCCCACCCTGGCTGCAGTCTGCTGGCAGGCCATAAGAAGTGGTGGAAGCTACATAATGGATTCTCCCTTCTACCCGCCATAGGATTGTGCTTCCCATTTCCTGATATCCCACAAAACTTGGCCATAAAAACAATCAAACAATGTCAAAAGCATCTAATTTAAACTTGCATGAATTAGGATTGTATGCACCTTACTTGAGATTTTGGAAATGTGTTGTAACTACATCCCTTGACCATTTCTCACAGGCTTTTATTTCAGCTGTAAATACAAAACAATTGCACCCTGAGGCTCTGGCAATCAAGAAGGAACCAGCTATGGTTCATAATTATTTTTGTTTGCTTGCTTATGAACCAGTGATGGTTCATAATTGTTTTTTTTATTATTATTTCTTGACACTTAAATAACTTCAATTTCTATGCCTCCTGGCCATTTGTTTTCATGTTTTCTTGCTCTGTTTTTGTTCCAGGAATGCAATATTTCTAATTAGAATGGGGAAAAGGCCTTATTTGTCATGCCCCCTAGGGTATTGATTGTTGCCTGGCCCCTCTGAGATTTGTAATATAATCTCACATCACACAACTACTTTTGCAAAACTACGTTTAGCTGTTTTTTTCAGTTGTGGTCCTTGGGGGAAGAGAAACTTGGTGGACTACAGTCAATGCAGGGGAACCTGGTTATAATGCACCTATTAATTTTAAAAGGAAAAAAAAAAGATTTTATTATATATACTAATTTGGGCTCAATTTTCCAAATGACAGTCCTGATGAAGCTAAAACTAATGATGGGGGAACTTACCTTGAATGAATACATTATTTACTCAGATAGTAACACATTTGTCCATGTGAACCCAGATGACAGTTCTGCATTTATACGAGACCTTGTTCCATGCATTTGAGTTTTTGCACATGTGCAATATCCAGGCAAATCTTGGGAGCTGTAGTTTGGAATCATGTGGTGTGCATTACCTCAGTTGTCACCATGTTATGCCATAAGGATATAAGAACATAGGAAGAACCATGCTGGATCAGCCCAAGGATCCATCTAGTCCAGCATTCTGTTCACACAGGAACCAACCAGCTATCCAAACAAAAAAAACCCTAACTAGGTCATGAGTGCAGTAGCACCGTCCCGGTTGTGTTCTCCAGCAACTAGTGTACATAGGCATACTGCCTCTGATACTGGAGGTAGCATATAGCCATCAGGACGTGTCTCTTTTCGGATTTGTTGTTCTTGTGTGGCCTGCCTGTGTGATGATGTCATGTAATATTTAGTTGTTGTCATTAGGGATGGCTGTTGCAAGGAACAACAGGCCCCTTTCGGGCCTAACAGATTCCTGTGGCATCTCGACTTGGATTGCATTTGCGAGCCAGGCAGTGGGTTAGTTCCTGAAACCCAGGAACTTCATTCAGTGTTTTGTGTCTCTGTGTGTGTAAATCGCAGCCAAAAATAGCACAATTTGCACAAAATTGCAGGCATTAATGGTCTAATTTGCGCAAATTAGATCATTCACATCCACAATGTTGTGCAAATGGAATTATTTATGGGTGCAATTTCACGTGAATTGTGATTTGAATGAATAAAAAACCTTCCACAAATCTGTGAGCTGGCACAACTCATCGCCGAGTCAGGCCAGCTCATAGATGAGTGAGCCAGAGTCTGGGGGCCGAGCCGGTAAAAGCTCACCGAGCTCCACCTCCAAATAGATTTCTCTGACATCCCTAGTTGTTGTTGATCACCAGTATGATGATGGACCTCACAAAGTCCGCCTCCTCCTTGTGAATCCAGAGGGAGGAGCTAAGGAGACTGCTTCAAGTAAGTTTTCAGGGGGTCTAGGTGGTAGGATTACTGAAATTGGGGGGTGGGGGAATCTGTGTACTATTTTACTGCTCTGAAGTTTGCAATCAATTCCAAACATAATAGTGAATTTGTAATACATTGATCCAGACTAGGGGTGTACGAATTACTTACCCCATTCCTGTCCGTGGCATCTGCAGAGGGGGGAAGGCGAGTCATCCCTCCTCCCAGAATCCTCCCCGGCCAGCTCCGCTCTGTGGCAAGTCTGCAGAGCCGCTGGCTGGGCCCGCCTGCAGCCGGACTTCCATCCACTGCCAGGCTGCGGCAGCAAATGGCGGCCACCGTAGCGGCCGCCATTTGCATCCCTGCATTAGTCGTGATAGGCTACATATATATTTACATAGCCTATCACGGCAAAAAGCAGAGACACAAATGGCGGCCACTACACCATTTGCATCCTTGCTCTTTGCTGTGATAGGCTACGTAAATATATACACAGCCTATCACGGCTAACACAGGGACGCAAATGGCGTCCACAGACCGGGGCAGCCATTTGCGTCCGCAGACCAGGGGCAGCAGATGGACCGGATGGCCGACACCAGGTAGGGTCCATTCTGGGACAATTTCACGTGGTGGCAGGGGGGATTGCTCCGTTCTGCCATGGACTCCGGGCGGAGTCTGTCACTGGAGTCCATGGCAGAATTCTCTAACATCCCTAATCCAGAATCACTACAAAGGTGAGCATTATAACCAGATGGTTTTTGACCAATAAGCTGACTAATTATAAAATTGGGAGGCATCACTAGCCAAAACAGCACCATCCACAGACCAAAGGGAGCTAAGAGTCCTCCTTCCTGAATAGGAATCACTGTTTCCTAGGGGACCAACTGACCTACATTCCCAGCCACTGAAAGCCAGTGCTCATCAGTAGTTCTCACACAGGAGTTCTCACACGGCCTCCCTTGCTTTTCAAACGAGTCCCTCTATCAGATTCTCTGCAGCAGCAGTTGGGTCTCTATCTATATAAGGAGGCATGCTTGCGAGGGAGCCAGCTCTCCGAGCGTGAGGAGCCCCAGTGACAAAGCGTCTCGGCTCCTCGGCCCCAGTGACAAAGCGTCAGCAAGCGAGTTAAGCAACTGTGGGAGGGAAAGGTAAGTGGAATTACTTAATTATCTATTCATGTACCTCAGGTAACAATTGAACATGTTGTCTGCCAGTTTGGGGGCCTCTAGGCTAAAAAGTAGCATAAAATAAACAATAACAGTGACAATTTATTCATAATAATATTGGCAGTTGCCTTGGAGAAGCATCATGCAATACAATCATACTTGGAGTATTGTCTTGCAACTCAGCTATGTTGCAACTCACATCACTCCAGTGCTGAAGGAGTTGCACTGGTTACCAGTTGTTTTCTGGGCCAAATTCAAGGTGTTGGTTTTGACCTTTAAAACCCTATATGGTTCCGGCCCAGCCTATCTTAAGGAGCGCCTCCAGCAGCACCAGACAGGCCACTTAACAAGATCAGCCTCGGATGGCCTTCTCTCTGTCCCATCAGCCAGGACAGCTAGACTGGTGGGGACGAGGGAGAGGGCCTTTTCTGTAGTGGCCCCCAATCTGTGGAACTCCCTCCCTAGGGAACTCCATCATGCCCCCTCTTTAATGAGCTTCCGTCGTGCATTAAAAACGTGGCTGTTCAGGCAGGCATTTGGGGTGGGTTAGGGTATTTTAGAAAATGTTTTTATTGTAGAATTTTATTCTTTTATTGTATGTTGTACATCGCCCAGAGTGGCTGGGTGACCAGCCAGATGGGCGATTAATAAATTAAATAATAATAAATAAAAAAATAAGTAGTAAAATGACTTGTGGAACTACAATATGGGTGTGCTGGGGGTGTCAGAGAATCATAAGCCTTCTTTAAAGATTGAGAGAAATGTATTGGTATTTGTGGTATTGTGACACTATAATAGAAGAAACAGAAGAGAGATTTTTTTTTTAAGGCAGAAACACAATCTTGATTTTTTTATATATGGAAAATTGTGTATTTTTAGGGCACAATCCTATGCATGTTTAGACAGAAAAAAGTCCTACAACTCCCAGCATTCTCTAGCTGGCCGTATTGGCTGGGGAATGCTGGGAGGTGTAGGACTTTCATCTGTCTTAACATGCATAGGATTGTGCCCTTAACCTTAATGTGTTTGAAAATGATAATTTGTCTTTCCTGAATTTGTTTTCAGGACCACTGCAGTTCTTTGCCTTTTCCAGAATTATTCACAGTGGAGCCAAAGACCCTTTTCAGCTGTACAGTATTTAGATATGCATATGCTCTGGCATGTGTATATATGATTTTTGGTTTGGCAAAGTTCAGGAATTTGTGCCTGAACTGGTGAAGGTTTTTTTTTTTTTTTTTTACATATATCTGTATGTTTATTACATACTTAGGAAGCAGGTTTTTGTTTTGTTTTTTAAAGTGTGTCTGTGTGTTTTTAAATAATTGCCAGTGGAAACACTGTGGTGTTTTTTATTGTCAATAGATAAGAGAAGTTTGGATTGAAATATGTGTATGTAAATACCCCCCTCATCTCTGTCTCCGTCTCTCTCATTCTCTCTCTCTCTCTCTCTCTTTTCATATAAATTTTTATATACTAGACCACAGAAGAAGACCTAAGACTGAAATGCATTTGGACATTTCTGGTATTGGTTATTTCTGGTATTGAAGGATATTATTAAACAACTTGATTGTACTCTCTTCTGTTCCCAAATGACTGTATGTTTGTAGCCTGTATAGATAAAGCAACATTATCTGACTTTTTGGTTATCATTTACTGTATCTTCACCAGTTTGCTTATCCGAGTTGGTCTATTGCTTACCTGCAGAATGTTCAGCCACTGGCATATTCAGTAAGCCATTGGTAGGGAAACTGGGTTGGGCAACAGCTGAGGCCTTGGAAAGCCACTGCCAATTGGACAATTCTGGGCTAGATCGACTAGTGGTTTGACTCGGTATAGTGCAGATTCATATGCAAGGACATCCAAATAACACTTGCTCAGAGAAACCTATTTGCTTAAAGAAGCATTTGCAAGTTATCCATGCAAAGCAAGCTTCCAGTATAGATCTGCACTTTTCAGGAACTTCCATGAGACAGAACAACAAGACAAGATGATGAGACTTAGCTTTTAGCACCCCCTATTGGTTGGAGGTATTGTGATATCCCAGGTGGAGGACTTCCCTCGAGCCAGAATTTTTTCCTCTGATATCTCTTTCCTCTCTGCCATCCCAGCAAATTTATGTAGGCTATGAAGCTATATCTGCATTGTGCTGAAGGTTGTACACAATTCTTTGCAAATAATTTGTATTTTTAGTACAGACCAATGGTTCCAATAACTATAATGAAATTCTACTGGGAAATTTTGTACCAGAAATCATAAATGTTGTGCATAGTGATAGCAGGGGTCAATCCCAATTTTGCTGAGCTCAGGTTTTCAAATAATTGTTCCAGAGTAGTAATGCCATACTCTGTTCAGGGGTACTTTTGCTCTTCATGAGAGCACACTTGGTCTCATGCTCTGCTTAATCGTCCTGCATGGGTGGTAGCCTGCAATTCACCACCTTTCTGCCACAACCTGCAATTATTTGTGTCTATTACATTTGTATTTGCAGTGGCAAATATATTGGCTTGTTTCAGCCATCAGGCCAAAGCATTGTTTATGAGCAGGCAGACTTGCAGGATCAACTTGCATTTTTATTAGATCCTGAGATCCACCAACCAGAGCTGGTGCAAAAGACATCCACTAGGAATTAAAGAATTATGAGCCCATAAATTTGTGTTGCATACCAGACCTCAATGGAGTTCACAGTCCTCCCACACAAAAATCCACTCCTGGTTGCTTCAGGTTTTCTTCATTTCAGTAGTATAACGTTGGTGTGTGTAATATTCTTGCTGCTATTTTTAAACAGTTGATAGTCAGAAGTCCTTGCTCATCTACAACTAATCATTCAAAGATCTACCAGTTGATGGAGATCTACGTAGTGGCCACCCCTGCCATAACTACTATACCAATCCAACATCTGGGTCAATGTCCCCCAAGAAAGCCATATAAGCATCTAGCATGGTCATACATTGGGTTGACCTGTTATATAGGAAGCTACCTTAGATGAGATCAGACTATTTCTTCACCTAGTAAAGACTGGCAATGGCTTTCCAGGATCTCATTGAGGCATGAGTCCTTAAGAAGCCTAACTAGTAATGCCAGGGAATGAAGCCAGGACCTTCTGCATAAAAAGCTGACACTTTACCTCTGTGCCATTGTCACCAATGCACGGCATGAGCAAGAAAAGGAGGGGCCAACAGACATTGCAGAACTAGTCCCAGTGGTGTCCTTTTGAATGGATGTAAGCAGTGGAGGTTGGGGGCTCTGATTTCGGTGGGGCGGTGATTCCATTCTGAGTTTCAGTCAGGACCAGTGAGAACTCTAGTGGAGCTATCCAAGATGCTGAAAGTTATCACCAAATTAGGGTCAGCACCTTGGATAGCTCCTTTAGAGTTCTGGCTGGTTCTGACTGAAACCCAGAATGGATACATCACTCCACCAAAATCGGTGCCACCAGCCTCTACTGAATGTAAGTAAGCAAAGTGAATGATTCTTTCTCAAATCCAGAAATGTAAGTTTGTTACAGCTAACTTTGCTTTTCACCATTGATAGATTAAGGCCTACTTTCAATAGGCTTGGGGGAAGCCTTTCCCATTCCTGACATATGTTAAGCTTCATTTCTCTGTGGATTCTTTATTCTTGTTTTTACTCTCACCCTTTAGCATCATCTGTCTTGTCTCTGGGTTTTGCTTGAGTACAACAAAATGATCTTTCACTCTCTTACTAGCCTTTGCAGGCCATTATCCCGCCCCAGAGGAAACTCCATGTCTAATGTTTCTCTTTGGAATTCTACAATGCTTCTAACCTTTTGGCTTTGCTTCTATAAAGCAATGCACTCTGGCAGACTCTCACTGTCTCTTACCTCTCCGATCCATACAAAGGTGTCAGAATGTCCTAGGGAGCCATTAATCAACAGACCTGTTCTGACATCACCTCCTTAGAAGCCTTCTGTATACCCTTAATACATCTGGAGGGAGATAGAGGAAGCTTTTCAATGGCGAGAGAACTTTTCATAGATCAACTCACCTGACTGATGGCCAGATTGAGAATTAAACATTTATGTCTCAGAAGCCTGAAGACTGAAATATGCAATTTCAGTTTACAGGGGAAGTACCGTTGCAATGACTTTATTGTCCTCAATAAGCCATCTTGGGGAAAAGGTTCATGATGCTGTGGCTGCAACCCAAGGGCTTCATTACAGCATCCTCGTCAAAGTCCAGCATTAAAACTAGTGCTGTGCCAAAAAAAACCCCAACCCACTTGTTTTTTCTTTTCTTTTTTACCATTCTCATTCAGTTTGATAGCAGAGAAATTGCTTTCAAAAAGAAACTCAATGGTGAAGACATTTTGGAGAATTCTCAAGAGTTGGGTTTGGGTTTCTTGGGCTAACCTTACTTAGGAGGTGGCCGAGGAATGAGCACAAGTGTCCTGTTTTTCATTATACAATCATCTCTCTGGGAGCCTGTACCCTCCTCATCTCCCTACACTTCAATTAAAGCCCAATGGAAGGCAACATGAGGCAATTCCTCCCATAGGGCTTTTTTCAGATCAGGATGTGCAGGCAGCCTGGGAGGCTAGCTGTGATTAGATGAGCTCAAAAATACCACAAAAATAATTTAATTAATTAATTAATTAATTAATTTCTATACTGCCCAATAGCCAAAGCTCCCTGGGCGGTTCATAAAAATTAAAACCAACAAGCACACAGTAAAACAATATAAAATATAAAAACACTAAAACCAGTGTGGTGTAGTGGCAAGAGTGTTGGACTAGGAGCTGGGAGATCCGGGTTCTAGTCCCCACTCGGCCATGGAAGCTCACTGGGTGACTTTGGGCCAGTCACACACTCTCAGCCCAACTCACCTCACAGGGTTGTTGTTGTGAGGATAAAATGGAGAGAAGGAGGATAATTTAAGCCGCCTTGGGTTCCTTGCAAGAGGAAAAAAGGCGGGGTATAAATGCAACAAACAAACAAATAAATAAATCAGTACAACCAGAATAAAACCAGCGTAAAACCTAGCAGCAATGCAAAGATTTAAAATACACATTTTAAAACGGCAAAGCTAAAATGCTAAAAATGCTAAAATGCCTGGGAAAATAAAAAAGGTTTTCACCTGGAGCCAGAAGGAATATAGTGTAGGTGCCGGGCGAACCTCACTAGGGAGCTCATCCCACAGCCAGGGTGCCACCAGGGTGTCAATAAATGATAAAACATTCTGAATGAGGCAGAACAATGGAAGTCTCTCTCATGGGGGGAGAAAACTTTTGAGAAATTGGAGGACAGATTTTGGCAGAGCACAGCTCCACCTCATCCCTGGAGCTGGACAAAATACTGCCCCCCTCCCACGTTGGAACGGATGCAAACTGGGGCCCAGCCTGCCAAGACAGTTGATGCTGTTGCAGCACAAAGACCCCCAAACCCATTACCAAAATAAATAAATAAGCTGTGCTACAATCCCTGCCAATGGTGTGCCCTACCTGGGAGAAACTGTTAAGAATTTATCTTCCCCCTAGAGAAGTTGAGTGAAATTGTCTCCCAAATTTCTCTGCCCATAAATAAGGTGGAGACTTTCATGAGGCCATTTGTGCACAGCTTTAATTAAAACAAATGAAGAATGCTGAAAGAGGTAAGTGGAAACATGGCCATCCAAAGGAATAAACATACTCCCTTCTTCTTATGTGAATATCCTTGTCCAGAATTAGAATCGACCCCTTTCCCCACACTTTAGAGTCAAAAAGATGTAGTAGAAAAGGCCTGGAGAAATCTCATAAGCCATTAATATTGGACAAGTTCTCCCCACTTCAAGGTTATAGGGACCTGCCTTATACCAGGTCAGAGTATTTAGCTAGTCCAATATTATCTACTCTGAGCAATCCAGGGCCTCAGTCAGAGTTCTTTCTTATCACCTTCTACCCAGTCTTTCAGTTGGAGACAACAGGGATTGAACCTGTGACCTTTTCCATGCAAAGCAGATGTTTTGCTACTGAACTATGCTCCTTTCCTCATTCTGCCACCTCCTTTCCACAATATTTTTCTGCATGTGCAGACCAGGACATCGACCCTAGAAAAAAAAATATATATTATATTATAATATAGTGTGTGTGTATGTGTGTGTTTGTGTGTGTGTGTATTATTTAAACACAAAGACACGGAAACTTACATCCTCTGGACATACTGTATCACTTATAGTGGGTCCAGGCACTAAGCCATTTTGGTTGTTCCAAGGAAGTGGCAAGATAAGAATGTGTGAATGACACATTCCTTTTCTCCCAATACTTCCAGGTTTCATTCAGTATTTAGGGTTTAGTCCTATGGACTGCATCCTCATTGCTTGGAAGTCCACAAACTCAGAGGTTTCCAAGATTCCTATGCTCTGCCAGGCTGGAGGCGGCAGGGTGGGAGGAGCAACGTATGCCATCTTTGCCTCTCCGTCCTCTGATCTGCTTCTTTCAGTCCACCTAGTGAGGATGTTTTGGGATGGGGGGGAGGCTCAGGATAAATAATATCCTGGCCTCTCTGATCTCCTCCCCTCCCCAACTACCGATACACCCCCTTTCCCCCTGTTCTCTGAGGTTGATTTTTCTGACCTCAGAGAGGCAGCTGGCATAGATATCTCAACACTGCCTGTGAGGGTGTGGGGTTGGATCTCCAACTCCCCCTTCCAAGGTCGGAGTGTTTTGTCTGTCCTTGGAAGAGATTTTCCAAAACCATTCTATGGTTCCTGGGATTGCTGTCTTATTAATTATCTAAATCTGTTTTTAGGCTGCCTTTAAGGGTGGAAACCTCCCAAAATGACATACAATGCAAAACAATATAATTCAATATTATGTAGACATACGTATGTGTTCTCTCTCCATAATGGGAGAAGAAGATGTGTTTCCCCCTATTCGTGAAACCTGGAAATGTGAATAGATGATGCACCAGTCATTCACGGTTCATGTCTTTCCCCTTTCTTAGAACAACAGCCAAAATGGCTCTCTGACCTTGGTTAAAGTGGTGTATCCAGGCGGGAAGGGCAGAGCTGTGTGTGTGTGTTGTGTGCGCATGCGTGCACATGTGTGTGTGTGCAAGCAAGCAAACAACATATGATGGATAAGAATGAGGTGGTAGAGCTCTGAGGTGGTAGAATGGTTCATACCACTTTAGCTTACAGGTGGGAGAACTGGATTTTTTAAGGTTCCTCCACATTAAAACCAAAAACCTTCTTGCAAACAATAACAGTAACAACAATAGCACAGATGAGAGTTGGCTAGGCTAGCTCTTTTCTTCCTGGTGTGCTAGTTCTTTATTTTCAGGGAGGCGTCTTAATCTTTTCTTTTTTCATACAGTGGAACCCTTAAACCTTCTCTTGGAGCCCCTGCCCAAAGAAGTAAAGCAGTTGGCTACCTGGAAGAGGGCCTTTTCTGCTATGGCACCCCAGTTCTGGAATGAGCTTCCCAGAGAGGCTCGCCTAGCACCTACATTGTACTCTTTCCGGTGCCAGGTGCCTTTCCCAGGCATTTGAGTCTTTTAGCTCTGTTGTTTTACATCTGTTACTGTATTTTAAATCTCTGCAGTGCTACTAGGTTTTACAGTGGTTTGTACTTTTATATTCTAGTTTTAAGCTTTTGTATTTTACATTGTATTTTGTGATGCATTTTTGTGGTGTTAATTGTTGTGAATCGCCCAGAGACCTTCAAGTTATTGGGTGGTATAGAAGTGAAATAAATAAATAAATAAATAAATAAATAAGGCATCCCCCTTACTGGAATCTGAACTGAAGTGGTACTGTGTAGTCTACCATTTCCTAATTCAGCAGCTGCATGTGTAGATTAAATTGATGTGGGATTCTAAGGCACAAAGCTGAATCCCACATTTTGTGAGAATTCACATCCCCCCCTCTCTCTGTGTGTGTGTTCATTCCTTTGGAAGGCTCAGCGATTCAGAGTTTCTGGGCCTTTTATTTTAAACATGTTGGGTAATGGTGACCATAGCAGAATACAATAAGCATATAAGAATTGGCTAAGAATGGGTGAAATCCCCTGCATCCTGCTTGCGGGATGCTTGCTGGACTCCTGACCACTGCCTTGGCAGGTCGGGCAGATGGTCTGCAGTTGCCCGGTGAGTGCTCATGGCTTTTTTCTCTTTGTGAGCCACCATTTCGTACAAAAAATGTGGGTATAAATATTACGGAAATCACAATTTGCACAAAATGGTTTGGGCCAGTTGATGGATGAGTGAGCCGAAATCTGGGGGTGGGGGGAGCTGGCAAAAACTCATCAAGCTCTACCCCCCAAACCAGATTCCTCCAACATGCCTAGAATTGGCATGCTGGATCGGTCAGGTTGTGCATATAGTCTGGCAATATCTTTCTCCTGCTGTTAATCCTTCCTGTCTGTAGTCTGCAGTATATTGACTCTCAAAATGGAGACTGCACTTTTGGCTATCATTTGCCTTCTATCTTCCCTATGTATTCATTGAATCCCTTTGCCATGACAACATCCTGTGGCAATGAGAGTTGTAGCTAACCTCAGCCCTTTTGAAAATTGCATTTTTGGCAAGACAACATTGGCAAGAAGACAATGACCAGAACCCCAAACCCTTGTTCAAACATTTTGCTCTCATGTACACATGCACAAATCGGTTTCCAGGAAACCATTTATATAAGACAAATAAATCAAAGCCCTCTTCCTGTCTGGAAGCTACTTTGAAAGAGCTACATTATAAATCATATCTCTCCTCACATTCACATGTAACAGTGATGTAGATGACTTTCCAATAAGCCTGTCAGACAGAGCAAAAGGTAGCTATCCTACTATTGTTGGAGTAACTTGGTCACAGACAGAAGCACTTGTCTGAACGGATCCACATTTTCCTACCCTAGAAAAGTAACAAGCTTGCAATATACAGAGCTTTGGCTGTTAAGATTAAGATTGACAATTAACTGCACATGGGGAGGAAAGATGGATTAGAAAGGATTTTATAAAAGAATAAGCAACAATTAGGACCTAAAACAAAAATGTTGCAGTGTGAAGTGCTCCTGTTCAGGATATGCCCTACCCCATGTTTGGCTTGCCTGACTGGGGGGGGGGGCGTTGAGGGTATGGGGGGATGAGGAGAGGTGGAAATAAGCCCTGCATTGGCTGGACTCAGTGGTGCCACTGGCCAGATGAGGGGCTTTGGGGGCGATATTAGCCTGCGGGGGACCTCCTCCTGGCCTACTTGAAGTGCAGCTCCCTCCCTCCCTCCCTCCCTCCCTCTCTGTATGCAGTGTTGGTCTTAACCAGCTACTCTTTTGAGGGCTGAGCAGGAATTTTGGGCGCTCAATCCAACTGGCTGAGTTTTGTGTCCTTTTTGCCTGCTTCATACTGTAAGTGGGGTGGGGAGTGTCTTAGATTAATCTGGTGGGTTTGTTTCTGGTTTAATTGGTCACATTTCCCTAGGTAGGCTGAAATATGGGCTACATTTCACTGGATAGGGATGGGGATCATTCTGAGGCATTGATGGTTGTGACAAGTGATGCCTGAGGGCCTCCTGCTGCGCGTTTTGTGGGGTAAGGATTTCCTGTGGGGCCGTCTCCCATCACATACCTGGTGTTTCACAGCCTGGGGCGGGGGGGAATGTGACAGGGGATGTCCCCACCTTTCCTCAAATGGAAAATTCCTGAGAGATGCTAATTCTATAATAAGATCCAGCAGGCAAATAATGTTTTGCCTGATTACGTTGCCCGGCTAGTGCTGGCATAGTGGAGTAGGCACCCAACAGGATAGCTTATACCTGACACCTGAAATACCAAAATACCCAATCACTGAGGTAATCAGAAGGCATGCTCCTGGTGGTAGGGATGTACGAAAGTGACTTACCTTCTCACGAAATTGATTCACGGTGGGAGGGAGGCACTCCGTCCCTCCCCCCGAAATTCTGGCCGGGGGGGAGGCGCTCCATCCCTCCCCACCAAAATTCTGGCTGGGGGGGCGTTCCATCCCACCTCCCCAAAATTCTGGCCAGGGGGGGAGGCGCTTCATCCCTCCCCCCCGAATCCTGGCTGGCCGGGTGCGCAAATGGCGGTGGCCATAGCCGCCGCCGTTTGCGTCCCTGCAGTCAGCCGTGATAGGCTACGTAAATGTTTACGTAACCTATCACGGCTGAGTAAAAACAAAAAACAAACAAACAGCGCGTACGCAAATGGCGGCGCCCATGGGCGCCGCCATTTGCGTTCCTTATTTTGGCACGTGTAGTCTACGTAAACATTTACATAGACTACGGTGAAAATAAGGGGAACACAAATAGCGTAGACGCGCGGTTTGTTTGTTTGAGCAATTTGAGCACCCGGCCAGCCAGGATTCGGGGGGGAGGGACGAAGCGCCTCACCCGCTGGCCAGAATTTTGGGGGGGCGGGATGGAATGCTCCCTCCCCCCCAAAATGTGGAGTGGTATACAAATGTTGTAAATAAATAAATAAATAAATAAATAAAGCCCCTCCCATGGATGCATATGTTTGAGCTAGTGCTGTGCCAAGTCCTGTCCCCTATTTTTGGGAACTTTTTCTCTCTCTGTGAAAGAGGCATTGCTTTTTTTGGTTCTTTTGCAGGGAGGGGGAGAATTTGGGGAAATTTTCTCCTTGGGAGGGGGACAGGGTTTCCACACAACTTTTTTTTTTTTAAGTGTAGGCAATTCTTGAGGGGTCGCCTGCCTGCCTGCCTGCCTGCCTGCCTGCCTGCCTTCCTTCCTTCCTTTAAAGGTATCCAGGACTCTTCTCCAGCTGGGAGTTCTTCCTGAATGCCTATTGGAGAGGGTTAAGTCACATGGTCTCCTGGGAGTTCAGAAAGAACTGCAGGTCTGGAGAAGAGTCCTGGGCTCCTGCAAGTGCAGGGGGTGTTTAAAAAAATAAAACTAAAAATAGAAAGATGACCCCTCAAGAATAGCCTACACTTAAGATACTTTGTGGAAACCCTGTCCCTCTCCCCAAGGAGAAAATTCTCTGAAGTCCTCACCTCTCCCATCCTCTTTCGCTAGAGTTTTCATTCTCCACCCTGAAATGCCAAAAATGGAAGAATCTAAATTTTCAGCACTGTACTAGTAGTTTGGGCATTCCAGAATTGGGATGCCAAAACAGAGAAGTCCCTGTCCCTAGTGATTATCCAATGCAGCTCACCACATGGTTGAACCATTCCTAATTGGTTGCAATATCTGCCTTAGTTCTATTTCCCCCCCAAATTCACCTCATTTCTAAATCTTTACTTTGTATAATTCAGCTTGACTTCAAATGCTATAACAGAATTGATTTTTTATTGATAAGTGAGAGGTACTTACAAATCCTCAGCGCAACATGCAAGAATTGGGAAGCATCGTGTTCTTCACCAATTACCTACATTCAGCATTCTCTTTGTTAATTGTATAGCTACTTTTTATTGCGTTAACATTCTCCTTCAGTATTTTCTTTTTAATATGGCATCTGCTTTTCTATTCCATCAGTTTGGGTTTGCTAGCAACTATTCATTTGCATTTCCAGGCTTTTAAGGAATTGCTTATGATTGGCAAAAACTTTATGGAGCACTATTAAAGTGGAAGGAAATTGGTGCCATGGGGGATTAACAGCTAGGCTAGAGTAATCTGCCAGTTTGGGCTTCAGTGAGAAGGGCTAAATAAATAAATATGGTTAAATATTATATAATCAGCCTTTTCAAAGAGTTCATCATTTGGAGTAAATTAGACAAGTTCTATTACCAGTAGTACTGGGCTGAAGTATTTGGCCCAGTTCTTTTTGTGAGTATTGTGGGGGTGGGTGAAAATGCCTAAGAAAGTTTATAGTGGTCTTCAGGGGTCTACTGAATTCTATTAATTGGTGGGGGTTCTTACCTTTACAGGGTGGCCCTGGGCTTGTTTTCCTTTCTTTTAATTAAAAAAAGGGACATAATTGGTCACAATAGGGGCAGCCATATTTCCTCTCCAGAATGCCCCTGGGAATAACTCTATGCCATGATGAAGTGCTGTTCTCAGGGACATTCTGCCCCAGGAATTGATCTTCTGTGAGTGCCAGCACTGCTCTACTACTGCCCCATTCCTCTTGCCCCTCACAAATTGTCCTTATGTATTATGCTTATGCAATAGTGCCACTGAGTCAGAATTACATCTGCTTCTGCTGATACTGTGACATTAAATCAATCACATCCTTTAGATTATATGAGCAACTGTCTGATCACAGAGATCACAGAGGACAGACCTGCACAACTTGTGACCCTCCAAATCAAATGCACTTATGCATGGTGATCAATCAGGGCCATGGTAAGCTTGCTACTTTGGATTACCCCCCCCCCCCGGTCTGTGACTGCAGAAACAAGTGAGAAAAGCTGTCAGCCACCTGGCAGGGCCACTGGAGATTATTTGGATATGCATAGGAATTCTGAACCAAGCTGCTTATTCCAACAGGCTGCTTATTGAGCCCTTGAAGTATACCTGCCATATATGGCCTGTGTGTTGTATTTGGCTTGGAGCAGCCTTCCCCAACCTGCGTCTCTTCCCATGTTTCAGACTACAGCTCCCATCTGCCCTAGCCCACATGACCAATGGTAGGAGGCATCTAAAGGACACCAGGTTGGAGAAGGTTTCCTTGGAGGGTCACATGTTGTAAAGCTTCCATTAAGATTCCCCATTAGGATAAAATAATTAAATGCTGGGCTGAGATGGAGTTTTGCCTTGCTATGCACAAGAAACTATCCCTTGCATAGCAGCCTTTGTAAAGTGAATGCAAATTGCCCCATTAACTCTCTGTAAGAACAGATGAACCTGTCTTATACTGAGACAGACCATTAGAATGCAAAAAGATCCTTGCTGAACCAGACCAAAGGTCAATCTTATCCAAAGGTTCATCCTGATTCCCACAGTTGCCACCTAGATGCTTCCTGGAAGCCCATAATAAGGTCACAAAGACAATAGCTCTCTCTCATTGTTGCTCCCTTGCAAACTGGAACTGAAAGGTAAAATGCTTCTGAAACCTGGAGGCAGCATAGAGTAATCATGATTAATTGTTGTTCAGTCGTTATGTCGTGTCCGACTCTTCATGACCCCATGGACCATAGCACGCCAGGCCTTCCTGTCCTGCGCTCTCTCCCGGAGTGTGCTCAAGTTCATCTTCATTGCATCGGTGATGCTATCTAGCCATCTCATCCTCTGCCATCCTCTTCTCCTTTTGCCTTCAATCATCCTTCCCAGCATCCGGGTCTTTTCCAGGGAGTTTTCTCTTCGCATTAGGTGGCCAAAATATTTGAGCTTCAGCTTCAGTCTCTGTCGTTCCAAGGAGCACTCAGGGTTGATTTCCTTTAGGATGGACTGATTTGACCTCCTTGCAATCCAGGGGACTCGTAAGAGTCTTCTCCAGCCCCACAGTTCGAAAGCATCAATTCTTCGGCGCTCAGCCTTCCTTATAGTCCAGCTCTCACAGCCATACGTGACTACTGGGAAAATCATAGCTTTGATTATACGGACCTTTGTCAGCAAGGTGATGTCTCTGCTTCTTACTATGCTGTCTAGGTTTGCCATAGCTTTCCTCCCAAGGAGCAAGCGTCTTTTAATTTCATAGCTACAGTCACTGTCTGCGGTGATCTTGGAGCCCAAGAAAATAAAATCTGTCACTCACTGCTTCCATTTCTTCCCCTTCTATATGCCAGGAAGTGATGGGGCCAGATGCCATAATCTTAGTTTTTTTAATGTTGAGTTTCAAACCAGCTTTTGCACTCTCCACTTTCATCCTCAACAAGAGGCTCTTTAGATCCTCTTTGCTTTCTGCCATTAGGGTGGTATCGTCTGTGTATCTGAGGTTGTTGATAATTCTCCCAGCAATCTTAATTCTGACCTGTGATTCATCCAGCCCAGCATTTCTCATGATATAATCTGCATATAAGTTAAATAAGCAGGGTGACAATATGCAGCCTTGTCGTACGCCTTTCCCAATTTTGAACCAATCAGTTGTTCCATGTCTGGTTCTTACTGTTGCTTCTTGACCCTCGTACAGGTTTCTCAGCAGACAGGTAAGGTGGTCTGGTACTCCCATCTCTTTAAGAATTTGCCAGAGTTTGTTGTGATCCACAAAATCAAAGGCTTTAGCGTAGTCAATGAAGCAGAAATAGACATTTTTCTGGAATTCTCTAGGGATGTACGAAAGTCACTTACCTTTCCACAGATTATGTTGATGGTGGGGGGGGAGGCGTTCCATTCCTCCCCCTGGAATCCTTGATGGCCAGCTGTGCTCCGCGGCAGCTCCACGGAGCAGCCGGCCACGCCCAGCCAAGCCAGAGCTGTCCGTAGCCACATTTCCGGCCACGGAGGGCTCTGGAAAAAAAAAACACGTACGCAAATGGCGGCAGCTACGGCCGCTGCCATTTGCGTTCCTTATTTTTGGCCGTCTTAATCTACATAAATATTTACATAGACAATGACGGCAAAAATGAAGGGGAACACAAATAGTGTAGTGGGAGCAATTTGCGTCCCTTTTTGATTCACCGTTTTAGCCTACGTAAATATTTATGTAGGCTGTAAAACGGCAAATCAAAAAGAGATGCAAATAGCGCCCGCTACGCTATTTGCGTTCCCCTTATTTTCGCTGTCTTAGTCTACGTAAATGTTTACGTAGGCTAAGACGTGCCAAAATAAGGAACGCAAACATTTACGTAGCCTATCACAGTGTTTTTTAAAAATCTAGCCATGATAGGCTACGTAAATCTTTACGTAGCCTGTAACGTTTTTTGTTGTTGTTTTTTTGCTTTTTTTAACTGGAATTGGCAGTGGTGGCAGCCGGTCGGAAGACCAGCCACCACAGTCGCTGCCGCCGCTGCCGGCAAACCGCCGCTGAACTACCTCCGGAGCCGCCACCGCCAGGAAGATCCACCCAAGGTAAGTCCCGTCCCGGGGGGGGCAGGGGGCAGACCGTTCTGCCACCGATTTCGGGGGACCGAATGCGCTGGCATCCGGCCTCCCCGAGATTCATGGTGAAATTCTCTGACATCCCTAGATCCGTGGCGGAATTCTCTGACATCCCTAGAATTCTCTTGCATTCTCCATGATCCAGCGAATGTTGGCGATTTGATCTCTAGTTCCTCTGCGTCTTCGGAAACTAGGGATGTCAGAGAATTTCGCCACGAATCTCGGGGAGGCCAAATGCCAGCGCATTCGCCCCCCCCAAATTGGTGACGAAACGGTCTGCCCCTCCCCGCCCCCCCCGGGATGGGACTTACCTTGTAGACGCTATGCTATTTGCGTTCCCCTTATTTTCGCCGTAGTGGGCGTAAATGTTTACGTAGACTAGACGTGCCAACATAAGGAACGCAAATGGCAGCACCCATGGGCACCGCCATTTGCGTACGCCCGGTTTTGTGTGTGTGTTTTTTACTCAGCCGTGATAGGCTATGTAAACATTTACGTAGCCTATCACGGCTGACTGCAGGGGCGCAAACGGTGGCGGCTACGGCCGCCGCCATTTGCGGCCTGGCCGGCCAGGATTCGGGGGTGGAGGGATGGAGCGCCTCCCCCCCGGCCAGAATTTTGGGGGGAGGGACGGAGCGCCTCTCCCCCCTCCCCGCAAATCAAATTTCGTTACAGGTAAGTGACTTTTGTACATCCCTATCGGAAACCAGCTTGTACTTCCGGTAGTTCTTGGTTCATATACTGCTGAAGCCTAGCTTGTAGGACTTTGAGCATAACCTTGCTGGCATGTGAAATGAGCACAATTGTATGGTAGTTTGAACACTCTTTGGCATTGCTCTTCTTTGGGAATGGAATGTAAACTGACCTTTTCCAGTCTTGTGGCCACTGTTGAGTGTTCCAAATTTGTTGGCATATTGAGTGCAGCACTTTAACAGCATCATCTTTAAGGATTTTAAATAGCTCAGCTGGAATACTGTCATCTCCACTAGCTTTGTTGTTAGTAATGCTTCCTAAGGCCCACTTGACTTCGCTCCACTTGACTTCACTCTCTTGGATGTCCAGCTCATGTTCAGTGACCGCACTATCATGGCTAACAGGGACATTAAGATCTTTCCTGTATAGTTCTTCTATGTATTCTTTCCACCTCTTCTCAATCTCATCTGCTTCTGTTAGGTCCCTGCCTTTTTTGTCCTTTATCATGCCCGTCCTTGCACAAAACTTTCCCTTGAGATCTCCGATTTTCTTGAAGAGATCTCTAGTCTTTCCCATTCTGTTGTTTTCCTCGATTCCTTTGCATTGTTCATTTAAGAAGGCCTTCTTGTCTCTCCTTGCTATTCTCTGGACTGCATTCAGTTGGATATATCTTCCCCTTTCTCCCTTGCTTTTCACTTCCCTTCTTTCCTTAGCTACTTGTAAAGCCTCATCAGACAGCCACTTGGCTTTCTTGCATTTCTTTTTCTTGGGGATGGATTGAGTTGCTGCCTCCTGAACAATGTTACGGACCTCCGTCCATAGTTCCTCAGGCACTCTGTCTATCAGGTCTAATCCCTTAAATCTATTCCTCACCTCCACTGTATATTCATCAGGGATACGATTTAGGTCATACCTGAATGGTTTAGTGGTTTTCCCTACATTCTTCAATTTAAGCCGAAATTTTGCAACAAGAAGCTCAATCTAGCTAACCTCCAGTAATGTGTTTCGTCCTTTTAAAATGCCATCTGAGCACATGCTCATCACCACACCTTGTAACAATGAATGTCTTAAGTCAATACCCTCAAAGAGCCCAATGATGACTGAACATGCTCCGTAGCGACAACAGTAGCTGAGTTTCTGGTGTGTGTGTGTGTGTGTGTGTGTGTAGGAGTGGTGGAATGGAATGGAGTATCCCAAAAGAAGGCCTGGCTGCCTGCCCAGCTGGAATCCTGAACTAGAGCACTCCACACTGCAACATTTTGTTGAAGGGGTCCACTTGCAAATGTGTCTAATGTTCTTTGAAAACTATCTAAGATAGTGGTCATCACCACATCTTGCAGCAGCGGACTCCAGACATTTAATTATGCTCTACATGAAGATGTACTTCTTTCTGCTGTCCTGAATCTCCTGCCGATGAGTTTAATTGGATGATCCAAGTTCTAGCATTAGGAGAGATGGAGGGAAAAAAACTCCTCTCTTCCTACTTTCTTACTCAATGCATAATTTAATCAATCTCCAGCATATTGGTCTAACCCCACTCAGTGTGGCTCTCCTAAGGCTTATGTAGTGATCTTTATTGGAGAGCCATTAACTGGAGATACCAAGGACTAAACATGGGACCTCTACATGTACTCTACCACTAAGCTAGTGACTGTTTCCCTGACTGACTGGAGCAGAAACAGGGTTTTTCCCCAGCTAATGATTAAATGCAGGAACTACACTAAACCTAATAAGTGATTTGATTTCATTCCCAAACTGGCAAGAGTGCTCTCTCTCTCTCTCTCTCTCGCTCTCGCTCTCTCTCTCGCTCTCTCATGGGATGTCTATTCAAAAAGAGAAGATTATGAAACCATTACAGTTCCTTCAGAGTGAAGTCTTCAGCTTAAAATTCTTTATAAATTACATGCAATTCTAAAATGAAATATGCTATGTTCAAAATACCTCATTTTGGCAGACAATTACATATGAATGAACAAAAGGATATAGAAATAATGCATGATAACTAGGGCTGGATCCAATCTTACTATTGGGATGCACATGTCAATAATAATGAGAAACGGGTGATTTTAGCACCCTTATAACAAACACTATACTATGTATTGTCATTCATCTTGGCTTCATAGATAGTTTTGAAAGTCTTTGATGAGTTCCAGAAGTTTCCTTCTGGAATGTTGTATGCGATTGTTGGGTTCATCTAACAGTCAACTCAGTGCTCCCATGCCAACAAAAAGAAGAAGAAGCAAAATGTGGCCACTGAGAAACAAGAGAGAGGTATCACCATGCTCAGAGGAACCCTGAGTTATGCAGAAATGCACACTTAAAAAAAAAAAATCTTAGGTTGTTAATATGCTTGCGAAAACATGGGCTACTTGGTGGATGCAATTATAAGAACAGCTTCAAGACCTTACATTTTTCAATTAAGCATTGGTTTACACTCTGAATTGATTATTATGCTATAATGTTAAGCTCCAGAGGTAGCTGAAAATGCTGGGTCAGAATATTGAAGTATGATTAATTATTTTATTGAATGCCTGCCTCTCTATTATAGAGTTTAAATAGCTGAATAGAGGTGAACCATAGGGTAGGTCATGAGAAAATGCTGAAAACAGTCCTTTTGGGGGGAAGAGGAAAAGAAGTTGGGTGGGAGGGAAAGAGCAGAAAAGTACATATAAATGCATTACTATAGTTTATAACTAGAAGGGAGAAGAACTTTTTTTGCTCAAATGTATTTCTAATTCATACATATATATATACACACAGAGAGAGATACGTGTGTGTGTGTCCGTCCATCCGTCCTATATGAAACATTGATAATCCATCTTGATTGGACATCTCTCTCTCTCTCCAAAAACTCAAAGCAGCCATTTTGGTCTTGACTTGGCTATACAAACTCAGTGCAAGCCCTTAAGTCATCCTTATGGGGTGGAGGCTGCTGCAGCAGCTGGTCCTTATTGCACTCCTCAAGTAAAAAGAACTGGCCAAAGAGCCTTCAGGAGGGCCCCCTCCCCCATCAGCTGGCCCTGGTGGTCTGACCCGATGGCAGTAGGCAGCATCCAAGCAGTGTGAGGTTACTGGGTCTAGCCACCCTTTGAATTTCCTAGTGTGCCACAGAAGTAGAGTCACTATGGAACATTAATGGAAATTAAAACAGCAGGCACCCCCAGCTGCCCAGTCCTGTTTAAGTGCCAGGCCAGATTAATTAATTAATTAATTAATTTATTGGCGGTCAAGGCAGGCCTTGTCATGACACGTGGTCCTCATACCTTCCAGTGTGCAGCAGAGGATTCTGATGAGGCAAGGGACAGGCTGGGGGTAGAACAGTCAGTCAGTGCCTTATTCAGGGCCTTCTCAGGTAGAGGACACAGCCCTGCCATTGTCCTCAGGGGATGAGAGTCCCGGGAAGAACCTCCACTTGTCCAGCCTTGCAGAAATCTCAGGCTACAATATTTATTTATTTATTTATTTATTTCATTTCTATACCGCCCAATAGCCGAAGCTCTCTGGGCGGTTCACAAAAACTAAAACCAAACAACACACAATAAAACAATTTAAAATATATAGAACATTAAAACCACAATATAACAATACAACCACAATAAAACCTAGCAGCAGTACAGGAGTTTAAAATGCAGATTTAAAACAGCAAAGATAAAAATTTAGAAAGCTAAAATGCCTGGGAAAATAAAAAGGTCTTCACCGGGCGCCGAAAGGAGTACAATGTAGGCGCCAGGCGAACCTCACTAGGGAGCTCATTCCAGAGCCGGGGTGCCACAACAGAAAAAGCCCTCCTCCTAGTAGCCACCCGCCTTACTTCCTTTGGCAGGGGCTCACGGAGAAGGGCCACTGATGATGATCTTAAGGTCCGGGCAGGCACATATGGGAGGAGGCGATCCTTCAGGTAACCTGGCCCCAAGCCGTTAAGGGCTTTGAATGTTAACACCAGCACTTTGAATCGGGCCCGGAAATATTAGGCAAAAATGGTGCCCATGGGAGCCTGGCACAATGCAACAGCCCCCATAGGTAACATAAGTCCCATGGCTTGTTTTAGGATTATTTGAGGGTTGTCTAATCATCAAACAACACATGCCACTTGGGTTCCCACAACAAGACAAACCACGGTAAAGTGGGCACCCATGCCAAGCACATCAAAGCACATCAAAATTGTGCTTGGCATGACATGACAGTCCCTGAAGGTAAAATAAGCCATGGTTAGGGATGTCAGAGAATTCCACCACGGACTCCAGTGAGGCCAAATTCTTAAGAATCTGCCTCCTCGGAATCTGTGGTGGAACAGCCTCCCCGCCACCATGCTGCAGAATCCCTCTGGGACAAAGCATACCTGGCGGCGGATGTAGCAGCTCCGGCAGCTCTGGTGGCTCTGGCGGTGGTGGATACGATGGCGGTGGCGGCTCCAACTGGTCTCCCGGCCACTGCCGGGCTGCTGCGGCCACAAATAGCAGCCATCGTAGTGGCCGCCATTTGCGTGGCTGCCTTTCTTTGTAATAGGCTATGTAAATACTTACATAGTATTTATATACTATGTAAATTAGTATGTAAATGGCAGCCACCATTTGTGCCCCTGCTCTTTGCCATGATAGGCTACGTAAGTATTTACATAGCCTATCACGGCAAAAGGAAGTCATGCAAATGGCGGCTGCTACGATGGCCGCCATTTGCGGCTACAGCAACCCGGCAGTGGCCGGGAGACCAGCCAGAGCCGCCGCTGCTGCCGCATCCGCTCCCATATCCGCTGACAAGTAAGCTCCGTTCCGCAGGGAGGCGGTGAGGGGAGGATGTTCCGCCACGGATTTCGGGCGGCCGGATGCTTTAGAATCACTGGAGTCCATGGTGGAATTCTCTGACATCCCTTCTTGTAGGCTCCTTCCTACCCTATGATTCTATGATGCAATTCTCACTGGAGTGGAAATCTTGGGGGTATAGCATCTTAAATTTGGGATGAATGGTCATCTATTCTCTGTTCAAAAAAAACTCCCAAGGACCCGGTATGGCAGACAAAGGAGTGCTAATACCTAACATGGAAGCTTCTCATGTGCAGATCCCCCCCCCCATGTTTGGAGGGGCATCATACCTGCCATCCGAAGTGGCACATCCCAGACCCAGGTTTGCCATCTCAGTGAGGACTAGGCCCTCATCGAACGCTTTCCTTTTAAAAATAAAACACTTTATGTGGAGAAATGTGAAGCTGCTGGCTTCTTCCTAGCCTTAATTAATTAATCTTAAAGAAAATGCTATATTGTCTGATGTTTTAGACAGCTTAAAAGGTTAGAAAGGCTAAATTGGAGGGCTTCGGGGCAATGGATGAAGCGTGAAGTAAACCCTAGCCACCATCAATTTATTTTTTTACAGCTAGAATTTAAAGCAGTGCGGCAATATCAAACATGACTCCGGACAGCCAAGATGCCAAGGAAAATATATGCCTTCACCCCCTGACACTGATTACATTAGATCTTATTTACACCTCTCCCCTCCCCCCACCAGAACAATCTACATATTCATCAAGCACAATGGTATTACCAACACTATCTCAGGCATATAATCCCAGTCTAAAAATGCATTTCAACTCTGTTAAATTTGCTCTTATTTTCTATGCCTGCAAAACAAAATAATAATAAAAAATAATAAATTATGCTCCAAGGAGTATGACACTGAGAAAGAATTGTCTGCTAATATCAAGACTATGTTGTTTTTCATATTCAATGTTGCTATCAGAGGCATCAATTACTTATATATCTGAAAATGAAATATAAAATCAATCATGGTCAAGACCTTTCATAGTGTTCATGGACAGGTTCCGTTTCAGTAGGTCTATTTTTGCAATGTACCAATCAAGATTGCAAATTCCATTGAAAAGAATGACATTACCTTCTGCCATGCAGGATTTTCTGCAGTTGGCTCCTTACTAAACCATTTTGTGATGTCAGAAGTCCATGGTCTTATTTCAGGAATACATACTAAAGCTCTGTCCTACAGCACCATTACCACTCCTGAAAACTCGACCAATGCTGTCTAGCTTTAGGAAGGGCTCTTGGCTCAGTGCCTTCTGTGGGCCCTCTCCAGTGGGTCTACCCAACACTGGCTCTTCTCTAGCTGGTTCCAGCAGGGCTGACCCAATATATTTTGCTGCCTGAAGCAAAGGACAAGATGGTGCCCCCTCCCACTCAGTGTACAAAATCCAACTGGGCTGGCAGTTGAGACTTTCTTCAACCCTGATGATGGGGCAGTATCCTTCAGTGTACCCAAGGGCAGAGGTTTAGCTTAAGGGGAGGTTCAGGGCAGGCTTAGTGGAACATAGTTCTATTCTTCTAACACCTGACTGCCACCTCCCAGCATCTGTTGCCTGAGGTGACTCAGTTTGCCTAATTGTAGGGCCAGCCCCAGAAAAACCTTCAAGCTCCAGGTGGCTGCCATTTTCAATTCCCCACCAATGTGGCAATGTAGTGTCACTATGGTGCATTGTAGGGGAAAATGAAACAGTGGCTTATAACTGCTCGCCACTGAGCAAGGGCCCCCAGTGTGGTCAATGCTAGTGTGCCCACACTACGCTGCTGGGGCTGTTGCCCAGGGATGCCAGGTCTGCCCTCATGGGGTGGAGCCATGTTGCTCTGTTATTACCGAGAGGCATAGGAAGAAGAAGCCACAGTGTACCAGCTTCTACTAGAGTTGCCAACTTTTTAAAGACAAAATTTCTAGTAGCTGGGTCACTGAGTGGGACCTGGAGATGGAACCCATTGGGGTCAAATGGCAGAGTTTGCACACCCGGGGAAAGAGCCTTGTGATAAAAACTCCAGCCAACCAAGGTGTGCAGCTATTGCATGTGTTTACAAGTTCCCTCCTAACAACCTATGCACCCATACATGGTATCATTTACTCACTGGATCATCACCTTGCTGTGGTGAGTGGGCTTGTGTGTTCCAATGAACCCTGTGAGCAAAGCCGTCAGGAGTTATGTACTCTCAGCAGGGTCACCCATGGCAGCAAGGTCAAGGGGGAGGAACCAGACAAAGAACGATCCAAGAAAGTCCTCAACAGCAGAATAGGCAGAAGACAAGAAGGTGTATGTTACAATGGCTGAGAAGGCAGATGAAGGCTGCAGCAGATAAAGGACCACCAATTGTCATAATATTCCTGCCATTGGATTTGAGCCTTTTCTGTGAAGACTGTGTGTTGATCATTGTGCACTGATCTCCACGCATAAAACAAATTCACTCACAGGCATCTTCCAATCTAAACCCAACCAACCAAAAGTCCCATGGTGATTGGCGAATGGCAATGGGGCAGGACTGTGAAATCCAGAAGCCCCTAGTCATGGACCAGCACATGGGCGGTGGATACAGATTCAGTTGTCCGACTCAAGGACCAAGGCAGTTGAGTAGTTTGGCAGCTGTATCCATGTCTGAGTAGTTCTATACAGGATCTACTCTGCTCACCCCATATGGGGAAGGGGCTAGAAAAAGTGCCCTAAACATAGTCTGCCTAGGAGTGCACGAAAGCCACTTACCTGGTCTCGCAGCTTTTCGCGGTGGGGGGGAGGCGCTTCGCTGCTCTCCCCCCAAAGTTCAGGCCAGGAGAGGAGGCTTTCCGCCTCGCCCGGCCGAAATTCAGGCCGGGGGGGAGGCGCCTCACCTCGCCCGGCCGCGAAATAAAAAGTTAAAAACAAAAACAAAAATGCCCCCGTGATAGGCTACGTGACAATTAATGTAGCCTATCATGGCTAGATCTGCAAAGTCAGCCGTGATAGGCTATGTAAATCGTCACGTAGCCTATCACGGGTGACTTAAAAAAAAAAGCGCGTACGCAAATGGCGGCCCCCATAGGGAGCTGCCATTCGCGTTCCTTATTTGGTCGCTGTAGCCTACGTAAATCTTTACGTAGACTATGGCGACCAAATAAGGAACGTGAATGGCGGCTCCCTATGGGGGCCGCCATTAGCCGTACGCGCTTTTTTTTTTAAAAGTCACCCATGATAGGCTACGTGACGATTTACGTAGCCTATCACGGCTGACTTTGCAAATCTAGCCGTGATAGGCTACGTTAATCGTCATGTAGCCTATCACGGGGGCGTTTTTTTTTTTTTTTACTTTTATTGGAATGGCGGCGGCGGCAGCCGGTCAAAAGACCGGCTGCCACCCCCGCCCCTGACGAAGACCCGACGAACCGCCGCCGGGACCCACTGCTGGGAGGGACATTCGGGAAAGGTAAGTCCCATCCCGGGGGGTGTGGGGTGTGGGGGGGTGTGGAGAATTTCTCCCCGAAACTTCTTCGGGGGGCTGAACACGTTGGTGCTCGCCCCCCCAAAGTTTCGGGGAGAAATTCTCCGCCAACCCTAAGTCTGCCTCATCTTCTCCCTGACTGGATTACCACATCCAGTGGGGTCACCATTTAGCGGTTGCAAAAGACAAATTAACTTTGGAACATGGAATATACAGACACTGCTGGACAATGCAGATAGTGAACTCCCTAAATGCAGGACTACCATCATTGCAAGGGAGATGAGACTTTTTAACACTGACATAGCAGCACTCCAAGAAACTCGAAGAGCAGGAGAGGGACAACTGAAGGAAGAAAAAGGAGGTTACACCTTCTTCTGGAAAGGACTGCCAGAACAAGAATGATGAGTAAATGGAGTAGGCTTTGCTATTAAAAATGATCTTATGAAGCTCTTGTCAGAAGTTCCTACTGGCATTAATGAACAACTCTCAACCCTCTGAACAAAACTCGCCAGAAATCAGCAGGCAACTATTCTAAGTGCTTATGCACCAACATTAGATGCTGATGAAGTCATCAAAGAAAATTTTTACCTCAACTGGACACTATCTTATCAGAGATACCTAAGGAGGATAAAATCATCCTCCTGGGTGATTTCAATGCAAGAGTTGGGCATGATTTTAATTTGTGACCAGGGACCATTGGGAAAGAAGGAGTCAGCAATAGCAACCAGAATGGAATTATACTTTTGACTAAATATGAAGAGCATAATCTTGTCATTACCAACACACTTTTTCGTAAGAAAAATAAATTTAAAACATCATGGAAGCACCCTTGGTCGAAGCACTGGCATCTTCTAGATTATGTAATTGTCTGTGCCAGAGACTGCTGCAATGTACTCCTCACTAGAGCCATGACGAGTGCTGATGACTGCTGGATAGACCACCAATTAATTTGTTCCACGATGGCCATTAAGATTGTCCCTCAACATAGGCTCCAAGGAAAAAAGCCAAGGTGTAAAATGAACACCCAAGCCCTTCAAGACCCTATTAAGTGAGCCTGCTTTCAAACAACCCTCAAGGAACATCTACCTATGGAAACCCCTGAAAATGTCGAGGAACACTGGAATAAACTGAAGACTTCCATTATTGCAGCCTGTGAACAAACTATTGGATACCAAACTAAGAAACATCAGGACTGGTTTGATGAGAATAATAGGGAGACTGATCATATTATTGATAAGAAAAGGAAAGCTTTCCAAATATGGCAAAAAGTCATCAACTGTGCCACTAAGAAAAAAATCTACACCAGTGCAAAGGCTGAGGTCCAAAGAAGAACTAGAGAACTTAAGAACACCTGGTGGATAAAGAAAGCTCAAGAAATCCAGCATTTTGCAGATGCCCATGCCTCACAGGTCTTTTTTAATGCCACAAAGGCCATCTATGGACCAACAAACCATGGTACATACCCCTTACGCTCAATAGATGGTGCCGAACTTCTAAAGGACAAAGAGTCTATTGCACTGCGTTGGAAAGAGCATTACCACAACCTCCTTAACCATAACTCTATTGTGGCTGATGAGGTTTTCTTGCAAATCCCACAAAAATAAACCAGAGATGAGCTTGCAGTATCCCCTAGTTTGGAGGAAGTCAGTAAAGCCATTAACCAAATGAAAAATAATAAAGCTAGTGGACCCGATGGGATCCCTGTTGAAGTCTTTAAAGAAAGTGGGCCTGAAGCTACACAACAGCTTCACAAGCTCATCAAAAAAATCTGGATGAGGGAGGAGATCCCAGCAGACTTCAGGGATGCCATAATTATCACTCTCTTTAAAAAGGGTGATAGAACAGATTGTGGAAACTATCGAGGCATCTCCCTTCTAGCTACGGCAGGCAAAATCCTGGCAAGGATCCTTGCAAACCACCTTCTACCTATCTCAGAAGACATCCTCCCTGAATCCCAAAATGGCTTCCGCCCTTCCAGGGGGACAGTGGATATGATCTTCACCACACAACAGCTCCAAGAAAAATGCAGGGAGCAAAACCAACCCCTGTACATGGCGTTTATTGATCTGACTAAAGCCTTCGACACTGTAAATCGTACTGCTCTCTGGACCATCCTTCTGAAAACCGGATGCCCTAATCAATTTGTGAACGTCTTGCGGTTCCTCCATGACGACATGACAGCAACAATCTTGGATAACAATGGCTCTCAAAGTGATCCATTCAAAGTGGGATCAGGCATTAAACAGGGATGCGTCATTGCTCCAACCTTATTCGCTATCTTCATTGCTATGATTGTACACCTTCTTGAAGGGAAACTTCCCACTGGTGTAAAAATCATATATCGAACAGATGGAAAACTTTTTAATCTCAGTAGGCTGAAAGCAAAAGTAAGGTAATTACATCCTCTGTCACAGAACTTCAATATGCTGATGATAATGTAATCTGCGCACATTCAGAGGAAAATCTCCAAACTATCCTAAACATCTTCACAAAAGCATATGACAAGCTCGACCTCTCGCTTAACATCAAAACCCCCCAAAGTTCTTTACCAGAAAGCACAAACCAATCCCTCTGTAGCACCATCGATCCTGCTTAACGTGATGCTGGAAAATGTTGATCATTTTTCTTATCTTGGCAGCCATCTCTCCACAAAAGCAGAAATTGATGCTGAAATTCAGCATCGCCTGAGCTCTGCGACTGTAGGATTCTCCCAAATGAAGAGTAGAGTGTTCGAGGATCAGGACATTCACAGGGAGACCAAAATGCTTGTTTACAAAGCCATTGTACTACAAACCTTACTGTACACCTGTGAAACATGGACCATCTATAAACACCACTCCCAACTTCTCGAAAAATTCCACCAACACTGACTCCGAAAAATTCTGCAAATTACTTGGGAAGACAGATGTACTAATGTGAGCATACTGGAAGAAGCAAAGACCACCAGCATTGAAACAATGATTCTCCACCATCAACTTCACTGGATCAGCCATGTTGTTCGAATGCCTGATTATCGTCTTCCAAAGCAGTTACTCTGTTCCCAACTTAAGAATGGAAAACGAAATATTGGTGGACAGCAAAAGAGATTTAAAGATGTTCTTAAAGCTAATCTAAAAAAATGTAACATAAGGATTGAGAACTGGGAAGCTCTAACTCATGAGCGTTCGAACTGGAGGTCAGCCTATATTAAAGGTGCTATGGACTTTGAAGAAGCACGAGTACAGAGCGAAAGGGAGAAATGAGCTCAGCAGAAGGCACATCAAGCAAACGCCTTCCACCTGGAAACCTATGTCCTCGCTGTGGGAGGCTGTGTAGATCCAGAATTGGCCTTTACAGCCACCTGCAGACCCGCTGCTAGAGATTAATGTGTTGATTGACCTATCTTCTATGGATCTGTCTAATCCTTTTAAAGAGTTATCTATATAGACTCTATCTTTGGAAGACAATCTTACTCGGTCACGAGTGATCGCCCATGATGATGACATGGTATCAGGACAACACAGACCAAGTGAACGCAATTCAGACAATGTCTCACAAACAGAAAGCAAGAACTAAGGCATTGCTCTAAATCTATATCTAGCAGTTGTGTCTTTTTCATTTTTTATTCTAGAGTAGGTGCAGGAGGCTCAATCTGGATGGTGGGGGGCTTTTAAAGATCTGGATCAGCCCCGAGTGCCTAGTCTAGAGTAAAAATGAGGGGGGGGGGAAGATGTAGCTGTGAGATATGGATTTAAAGTAATATCTGTTTTGGCCCTACAAGCAGGTGAGTCCAGAAGAGGATTATGGACGTGACAAATGATCCCAGTCACTTTTCATTAGTCAGTGACAATGTACCAAAATTTGAACACGTCAGCCATTTTACTGACCTTTAAGGTATTGATCCCTATCATTTTCTGAAAGGCACATTCATTTCCTATATGGGAAATGCACACTTTGTAAGCTTCTAATCCAAGTCAAGTAACTACTTTAATGCACTTAAATAACTCGGGGGGGGGGGGATATTCTATTTCAGACTTGGAAGAATGTTTTATGTGTATGTTTATTATTTATAGCCACCATGATCCAGATAAGGTGATCTGCATGGGGAACCATAATTCTTTGCATGCCCCAGAAATCAGGGGTTTAAATCTGTGTACATCTGAATGTGCCAGTCATCTATGCACAATGCATTTTTTTTGTTTTGTTTTTAAAAGTTGAATACACATTGCAATCACACAGACATATATCTCCACCCAAATGCAGATATAAGCGATAAAATATTCTGGAGTGCATCTGAGGATTCCTCTTGTTACCAGCAATACACGACCTGCACATTTGCATGCACATCCCATTTTCACTCATGCTTCCCAATCAACTTTCTTTGGATCACAATACACATATTCATGTTGATATGAATCCCATATACAGCTGAGTGGCCAGTTCTGTGCTCCATCCTCCACAGATCATGGAGCAGATTATTTGAACTGGTAGAAAGAGTGCAATTGCCTCAGTTGCAGAGAGAAACCATAGCTCATACTTTTCGTATTGATGGCTACAGGTTCAGTTTAGGAATGGACAACCACCCTGGTGTTTATCCCAGAAGGGGCTGAGACTTGGTGAGCTTTCCAAGAGATGCTCTGCCCAGTAACTTACCCTGGGGCAGAGAAGAGGAAGGCAGTGGCGGCACTGGGTAACACTCAAGCCACAACAGCATGTCTTTTCCCACTGGGAACTGGCATGAATAGTACCAGAATGTCCAGTAGGATGCTGTGCATGTCATTTCCACTGAGTAGAAGGCTTTCCAAGGCCTTCAGAAACCATCCTGTCATGCAGCTGTGGGCACTCCTCACCAACGCAAAGAAGCAGAAGAGGACACTCACCCACATGCTGGAGAAAATGTGTGACCTGAAGTCTAGTTAAGAGTAAACATAAATGTAAAAGATATTCAGTCTTATTGTAATCCTCCCTTACGAATTCTATACTAAATGTTGACTTAGATTGATAGAGCCACTTGAAACAGTCTCTCTATTTTTCCAGGCATGGTATCACTGGCACCATTAGGGCCAGGCTAGTGAGCATAGGTCTGAGGCCCCCACAGCCCCAAGGAAGGGACCCCCAATGACAGTGGTAGAAAACGGCAAATGCTTTTTCCTTACTTCCTTTCTTTTCTTTTTGAAAAAACATTTTCACTGCAGGTGCACTATGGAATGAAGCTCCAGTCACACCTGCTATTTTTACTGGCCCAGAGCATCTCTGGGAAATTAAGACAGCAGATGCAAACGGAGCTTCACTTCTCAGTGTGACCACTGTGAAAGGTTTCTTCATTTGTTTTTAAAGAAAGGAAATGGAAAAACTACTACCACTCAATGCCACCACCACCACCACCTGGTATATCTCTCTTTGTCTCTCCACTTGTTCTCTCCCCCCACCCCCGCTGTTGCCTTTAACAGGTGGTGGCAACAGTATTGAGTGGCAACAGCTTTTTCTTTTCTGTTACATTTTTAAGCATTTATTAATACATAAAAACAATATTACAACATATACAACAACATATACAACACAATCAAGATACATATCTAATTATGTTACTCAACCAAAAAAAACCCCAAACCCCTTTGCATAACACCACATATAAACATCTAGAAATGAGTTAAATATCAAATAAATTAAGGGTGTAATCCTACAAAGATAGTCAGCAGCCTCCGAACTGAGTAAGCTTCATGGCTGAGTGGGGACTCGAACCCAGGTCTCCTGAGTCCCAGTCCAACAGTCTAACCACTACACCACTCTTGCTCTGCCACTGTCTGTTAGTGATTGAAAGGATATTGTTTCTCTTTGATTGTTTTGTGGACCCGCAAAAATCAAGACTCCCAAGTTACATATCCCAATAAAAGAGGGCTCCAAGGTCATTTCTTCAGAAGGTGTCTCCTTAATATCAAGCTTTTATCACTACCATATTGCCTTGGGCTACAGAATCACTAACTTGTGACAACAAAATGGATAATCTTTTGTAGCAATAAAAATGTTAACTTTCTTTTTTAAAAAATATAGGGCAACCAAAAAAGAGGGAGGTGGTTGTAGCTGCCTAATTGGGAGCATATTATTTTTAGTCTCTCAAAAGAACCAGTGGCAAGAAAACAATTAGGATCTTTTGTCAAGTTAATTAAATTTTACTAAGTGTAGTAATCTCAGTGGGTTTAGTTCACCAGAGGAAATGCTAATTAAAAACTCAGATTCTTTGCGGTCTAATAAGGCGCTCCAACTCTGATAGCGGATGAAAGTTTTGCCTACTGGTATTAAAGCAGTAATTTAAAGAAGAGCCAGGATGAATGCTTTAGGTTCAGTTTCCAGAAAAGAAAAGAAATAAGGTCTCCCTTGAGAATACCAGTACTCATGCTGGTTCTGAGCAAACCATTTCCAAAGTATCAAAATGGCTAGGGAAACTTTGTTTCTTTGTGTAAGGGAAATGATATTAGGAATGCTACTGTTGCATCAAGTCAGTGGTGGAAGAGAAGAGCAAAGTAATTGAAACCAAAGTGTAATGAGGGTGTGTGTTTTAATTGGAGCTCTAAAAACAACACCTTTTCCCCTAAAGCCCCCTTGCCTCAATTGCTTTCTCTAGAGACCTTCTGAGCTTTAAAACATTGTAATGAAAAATGGTTATCTGCATCATGCTTCAAAGACTGCCCATATTTTAATGTTGATTCTGTCATTTGATTTCTGTCAGCATAATCCATTTCAAAAATCGACAGTTTGCAGCCTCCACACAGTGGATTGGAGCATGGAGTAAATAGATGAGAGAGGAGTGGGTTGAATCTCATTTGACTCAAAATTAGAAATGGGAGGATTCAATTCACTTCATCCCACCCGACCTTGCCCATCTTCTTTGTGTGAGTCACCTTCTTTCTAAAACTACAAAACACACTAAATTTACTTCAAATAATGTGACTGGCTTACAGCTGCTTTCTCTCCACCTTTTAATATTGCTGCAAGTTACTGAGGGTAGGTATGTGCAAATCAGCAAAAGTTCTGAAGTCCTCAAAATTCCTTGTCAAAGCTTGTTCCAGTTTCAGTCTGTATCAGATGGCATGCTTTATTTCCCTCCTTCTTGCACAAAAATCCTTGCATAATTTTATGTGTATTTTTCCAAATGTACACATCAGTTGTGTGCATCTTTGAAATGTATGCATTCTTCTCCCATTGATTAAAGCATAAAGTACGCATTTCTTCAAGCACATTTTTTCAAATGCTATTGAATTCTTCTTCTTCTTCTTCTTCTTCTTCTTCTTCTTCTTCTTCTTCTTCTTCTTCTTCTTCTCCTTCTAGGAGATTCAGGGCTAGGGAAGTATGAAAATTCCACCACAGATCTCGGGGAGGCTGAATGCCAGCGCATTCGGCCCCCCGAAATCGGTGGCAGAACGGCCTGCCCCCCCCCCGGGACGAGACTTACCTTGGGCAGATCTTCCTTGGGCAGCTCCGGCGGCGGCTCTGGCGGCGGTTCGGCGGCCGGTCTTCCGACCAGCTGCCGCCACCGCCATTTCCAGTTAAAAAAAAAAAAAGTGATAGGCTACGTAAAGATTTACGTAGCCTATCATGGCTGACTTAAAACAAACAAACAAACAAAACAACGTGCGTAAGCAAATGGCGGCGGCCATGGCTGCCGCCGTTTGTGTTCCTTATTTTGGCACGTCTTAGTCTACGTAAACATTTATGTAGACTAAGACGGTGAAAATAAGGGGAACGCAAATAGTGTAGCATCTATGCTATTTGCATTCCCCTTATTTTTGCCATCTTAGTCTACGTAAATGTTTACGTAGACTAAGACGTGCCAAAATAAGGAACGCAAATGGCGGTGGCCATGGCTGCCACCATTTGCATACGCAAATGGCCGCTGGCTAGCAGGGAAGAGGCAGTGAGCCTTTGTACACCAGTTGCTGGGGAACATGGGCGGGAGGGTGCTGTTGCACTCACTTCTTGTGGTTTCCTGGTTGACAGCTTGTTGGCCACTGTGTGAACAGAATGCTGGACTAGATGGACCCTTGGTCTGATCCAGCACAGCTCTTTTCAGATCAGGAAAATCTGGGAACAATCAAAAATTGTTCTGGGAGGCTGCAGAACAATTCATAGATGAGTAATAGAAACAACAGCAGCAGCAGAAGCAACAACAACAACAACAACAACAACATGCAGCAGCCTTGCCCACCTTTCAGTGATGAACATATATAATTTCTCACTACCACGATACTTGTCAGAGAGAACACTTTCTGAAGGGGGAAAGATCAGTTCAGCAATCAGCACTAGAGTGGAACCACAGCACAATAAAGAAATAGAACGGGGACAATCCACTGATCTCACCTTACAGCCAATTGAAATTCACGAGGCTGCTGAAAACACTTCTGTGGGCTTCATGCAGAGTTCCAGGAATTGCAGAATACATGTGCAGCTGCCCCATGTGGTTAACCAGTGAACTGCAGGCGACAGCTTCTCATTGCGGTACCTTCTAGCACTGTGCCCAACATCTCTTCCACTTCTTTTTGGATAGAAAATAAATTGCTTTCAAAAAGAAATTCAGAAGAGAAGAAAATTTAAGAGAAATTCTTATGGGATGGGATCAGGTTTCTTGTGCTTAACTTACTTATGAGGTAGCCACAGTGTGTGTGCAAGTGTCCCGCCTTTCATTAAACACTCACCTCTCCAGCAGCCTGTAGCTTCCTGAACTTTGAGCCCTCCAGCTAAAGCTCAGTGGAAGACATCATGAGGTAATAGGGCTTTTTCAGGAAGTTCAGGCAGCCTGGGAGGCTGCAGCACAATTGATAGATAAGTAATAGCAACAACAATAACAAAACCACATTTAGCACCCTTGACCACTTTGCAGTGATCAACAGTGCAATCCTATGCATGTCTACTCAGAAGTAAGTCCCATTGAATTCAATGGGTTTTACTCCCAGATAAGAGGCCATAGGACAGCAGCATAAATAAGTTCAACAATGCCACCCAAATACATTCAAAATAAATGACATCCTGAGAATGAGGCAGAAAAAAATGGAAGCCTCTTTCACGGGGGAAGAAAACTTTCAGGAAACAGAAGGAAGATTTTGACACAGTACTGGCTTCACCTCTTTCCTGGAGCTCGACATAATTCTATACACACACACACACACACACACCGACACCTCATACAGAGGTTTCAGGGAAGTGTAGCAGTATTAGAGAGTATCTGTATTAAGAGTCAAAATGTATCCTCGGTCACTGATCAGAAATGTAACATTTGGAAAGCCTTGGGAAGGTGCTGAACCTTGGTCTGTGAAATGCCGGAATTTGACTGTAGATTGTGTCTAGGTATGGACCGACCCATCTCCATCTGGGGTGTGGGGGAGCTCAAGGAATGCCCCCCCAGCTCATGTGGCCCAGACCTGCTCGGTGAGCCTCCCTGGTCACCCCACCCACCAAGCTGGGTGATCTGCCCCTCCTCTCTGTGCCAACTCTGGCAGTCAGTCCTTGTGCTTCATGCCCACAAGGGCTTGACTGCCAGAGTCCTTGGCATAGCCAACCCCCAGTGCTCTCGCCCTGGCCTCCTTGGGAGGAGGCCAGGGTGAGAGTGCTGAGGTACCACTGAGGCCCCTACTCCCTATGCCAGCTGACAAGGGCTTCCTTGATAACCAGCAGAGGCAGGATGGGTCCGGTGTGGACAACCCCAGTGCTCTCACCCTGGCCTCCTCCCAAGGAGGCCAAGGCAAGAGCGCTGGGGTGCCATGGCACTCCCAGCTGCTTGCAAAGCTCCAGGGTGCTCAGTGGATGGGTCTGTCAGTGCCCCAGGGCTCGGCAAGCGGGGTCCAGGAAGCCAGGCAGGTGGAGGGAGGAGTCCAGCAGATTCCACCCCCTCTTTGGACTCCCACACCATCTCTAATTGTGCCTGAGTCTATGTTCTGTCCAGAATGTATGAACTGAGTAAATACTGCTAAAAAAAGGAACTCAAATGTCTTACTTACACTTTGCTAGCCACAAGGTCTTTCTGAGCTTTGGTGTGTTCCTTTTTCATTGGTTGCTCTTCGGTGCTGATTTCTGATTTGCTTGACTTGGATTCCTGCATTGAGCAGGGGGTTGGACTCGATAGTCTTATAGGCCCCTTCCAACCCTACTATTCTATGGTTCTATGATTCTCATCCCTGCAATCTGATTCAGTCCAGGCTTACTATTTGATCCAGACTACTGGTTTGTCCCATAGCTCCTTCTTTCCAACTCCAGGATCACCCTAGAATGCTGCCCACATCCCTATCCTGACAAAAGGCCATAAATTTATAAGCTGCTTACCCATCAGTTAACTCAGTCTCATGGACAGCCTCTACATCAGCACTGGTAAATTTTTGTGGCCACAGGGACTGGCTTGGAGGTTTTCCCACATGATCAGACTGATCCATGGGACAAGCGGCTTACAAAGACTGTAAGCTCCACATGAAGATGCTGCCATATAGAAATGCTTTCAGAGGTGGAAATGGATTTGAGGAATCTGATTTCCCCATTTTTAGACTCTTCACAATGATGGCAGCCTGTCATTTTTGAACCTATAGTACATAAACAATGTTCACAAGTTATGTTTGTCTCATCGCTTGTGAAAACCCTCTTGATGGAGGATGGGCTCAAATGAAATTATAGACCTCCCCCTGCCCCCAAGAGTCTTAAAGCATTAGTCTCAATTCATGACATTCAAACATCCCATTTTAAAACTGGGATGTTAAGACCCAGGTTCTCATATGCACATTTTAGAATGGAGTAGGGGTGTACGGATTGTACTCACCCTCGTCTGCCCATAGGTCCATGGGGGGGGGGAGGTGATCTGGTCCTCCCCCTAGAATCCTCCCCAGCCGGCTCCGCTCCATGGCAAGTCTGTGGAGCCGCCGGCCGGCTCCAGACACTGCCTGACTTCCAGCTGAGGCCGGTCTGTGGACGTAAATTTTTATGTAGCCTATCACGGCAAAAGGCAGGGATACAAATGGCGTAGCGGATGCTATTTGCTTCCCTGCTCTTTGCTGTGATAGGCCATTTGCATCTGAAGACAGGCAGCAGTGGACAGCAGCAGATGGCAGCAGCCAGCCAGCGGCAGGTAGGATCCAGCTGGCGCAGATTCCCCCGGGTGGCAGACATGAGTCTTTCATTCCGCCATAGACTCCAGGGGACCAGATTCTTAGAATCCAGCCTCATTGGAGTCCATGGCGGAATTCTCCGCCATCCCTAGAATGGAGGCAAGAATTCCACCCCCTCAATTCATCCCACCTTTAAGAAAACAGAGTGACCATAGTATAAGATTTGGCCCCCAAAACACCAGCAACCAAACAGGTGTTAAAGAAACAGCAAACTCCTTTATTACAGCAGGAATTGTAAGAAAACCCATCACACCCCACAAGAGTCCATAGTTCATGGTTTTCAGTGAACCCATATTCAAATAGACTCAGTTAATCCAAACAGGAGTCAGAAGCTGGGTCTTAAAGTCTAGCATTATATTCCAAGACAGGGTCCAAAAGCATACAATTCAAGGCACACATTAATTCAGATTTCAAGAGTAGTCTCAGCAAAGGAGTGTTGAGTACTGACAGCATTGTACCCACAAACCTCTTTTGCCTTTCCACCAGCTTTTATGTGCAGGTGGTGTGACTAGAGTTCCTCACTTGTCAATCTAGCCCTATAGGAAGTCTTCCCCAGGAGTCGAGAACTCCATTATCTGGCTGTTTTTTCTCTATACTTTCAATCTCTGACATTGCCAAGGAGATAGCCTTGGGCATGCCTTTTCCTTGATCAAGTCTGCCTCTTGGTCACTTACCAACGGATGTTCCTCAGGCTGCGGTGAGTCAAGTGCTTTTCCAAGGCTGCCTCCCCTTGACTTCAATCTAGGGATGTTGGTAGGGATGTCAGAGAATTCCACCATGGATCTCGGTGAGGCCAAATGCCAGCGCATTCGGCCCCCCAAACTCCGTGGTGGAACGGCCTGCCCCCCCCCATGGATCCCCTCTGGGATGAGACTTACCTGGGGCGGATGTTCCAGGTGGCAGTGGTGGCGGCAGCGGCGGCAGCGGCAGCGGCAGCGGCTGGTCTTCCAACCAGCTGCTGATGCCACCATTTGCAGTCTTGTCAGGTTTTTTTTTTTTTTTTTACAAGATGTGATAGGCTAGGTAAAGATTTACGTAGCCTATCATGGCTGGGTAAAAAAAAACCCCGCGTACACAAATGGCGGCAGCTATGGCCGCCGCCATTTGCATTTCTTATTTTTGGCCATCTTAGTCTACGTAAATATTTACGTAGACTATGACGGCAAAAATAAAGAGGAATGCAAATAGCATAGCGGGCGCTATTTGCGTCCCTTTTTGATTTGCCGTTTTAACCTACATAAATATCTACGTAGGCTAAAACGGTGAATCAAAAAGGGACACAAATAGCACCCGCTACGCTATTTGTGTTCCCCTTTATTTTCGCCATCATAGTCTATGTAAATATTTACGTAGTTTAAGATGGCCAAAAATAAGGAACGCAAATGGCGGCGGCCATAGCCGCCACCATTAGCATACTCGGTTTGTTTGTTTTTTCCCAGAGCCCTCCGCGGCCGGAAATCTGGGTGCGGATGGCTCTGGCCTGGGCTGGGCCTGGCTGGCTGCTCCGCGGAGCTGCCGCGGAGCACAGCCGGCCGTGGAGGATTCCAGGGGGGGGAGGAACGGATCGCCTCCCCCCCCGTCGAGGATCCCAGGGGGAGGGACGGAACGCCTCTCCCCCCATCAACATAATCCGCGGAAAGGTAAGTGACTTTCATACATCCCTAGATGTTGTTGGAGAAATTTGAGATGGTCTAAAATGAGCTCGGATTTCTGAGAATCTGACTGGCAGAATCCACTGCAGATCAACCCCTTGAGGCTGCACAGAGTCCATTGACTTCTGGATGATTTTTTGTTTTTTTTTTACTTTCCCCAAACGTATGCATATAAATTCATAGGAAAATAAGTAAGTTTCTTCTGAGGAAAGCTTGAATGGAATGGGGCACAATATGCTAAATGTTATGTATTAAGGTAAATTATATAAATACTTACATAAATACTTGCATAATTATTTGCATATTTTCTGCAGGATGAAAAAAAATCATCTGTCTGTGGGCAGACTACAGAACAAAAGGCACCTGACAATCTGTGAAACATAGACAGATAGGAATTTACACAGTCTGTACATCCCTACTGCAATCTTCTGTGAAACCAGGCAGAGATAAATTCCCAGTGCCCTGATTTTCCATACCTTGACTAGGCCTTATTTTTTTAAAAATCTTAGATATTCCATAGGAATTATGCTATTGATAACACACACAACAATATGGCTGCCATTCAGTGTTTCTTTTATTCAAAAGGGTGCCATCATATCCTTCACCTTTACAAGTTTTCATTGCCAAATCACTTGCTCAGGTTCTCTATGGCACTCAAACTGGATTCTGAGCTACAATTCCAATGTTGAAAAAGTTCAAACTGCTTTTTAAGGGCAATTTCTGGTGTCCCCACATCTGTGGCAGTTGCACCTTTGAGACTGGAGGCAGGCCTGGAAGTCAGGGTCTGATCTCTAGCGCTGAAATTTTGGCTTTGCTTAATATTTCCTGTTTCTCCATCCAGTTACTGAACATTGGTCCACTTAGATCCATATGTAAGTTTATGGATGAAGATGCTAAATGATAAAGTATACAACCTAGGGTTCTCCCCATTGCTGTGGTTTTCTTATATAGCCGTGGTAAGGCTAGATCTTCTACAATGCAGCATATTAACATACAGATTTTCATGTTTCATTTGCAGCAGCAAATAAGACTTGCTCTCCCTTGGTATTTGGCACTCATCCATCTTCTATAAACTCTGAAACCAAACACTTGCAAATATGAAACATTGCTAAGTATAGGAGGGCATTTACCCTTGCACTTTTAACGTGATACCCTCAGACCTCTTGGATGGGAGATTTAGGAGGACACCTTAGCCCAACAGACTATGTCCTTATGGCTCAGAAGAAACTGAAACAGCAAGTCATGTGATGGGAGTTGTACTCTAACACACTCAGAGAGTGCCAGGTTGGAGAACATGGGGCTATACACTAGGGATGTCAGATAAATCTGCAACAGAACCCAATGAGTTCATGAATCTGACCCATGGATTCTGCAGTGGGCTGGCTTTTCCTGGGTTGCACGGATTCCATGAAATTGCAGACTTTTTTTTTTTTTTTACTTTCCAAAATCTCACGCAAATGTAGTCATAGAAAAATGCATACAATAAAATTTTAAAACCACTGGCTGAAAATGTGCATTTCCCCCATAGACTGAAGCATGAAAATGCATATGGGGTGGTGGTGTTGCACATTTGGGGGAAGAATTTGCACATCATCGCTAGTGTGAATTTGTGCAAATGCAGGAAATTGGGGGAAATCAGATTCTGCCAATGAGCAGATGATGGAACAAAAGGGACCTGACAATTCGTGAAATGCAGATTCCATGGACTTTACAAAATCCATACATCCCTACTATACATACAGGTGTTGGGAACTGTACACACAGAGGGCCCTCTCCATGAGTTTGTGAAACCTGTTGTTCTCTGGGGAATGGGGATGGGGACAAGCAATCAGCAAGTTGCTCTGTCTGTGCATTTGTACATACAAGGGCTCTTTAAAGGTGTTGCAATGGACATATATAGTACCTACCTCTGTAATCTTTCTCATCTCACCCCCTCCTGTGGGTTCATTAGAATGTCTGAAAGATGTTTGGGAGTCCCTGAACAGAATGCTTCAATTTCATTTACACCAAAAAAAGAGAGGAGAGTTAAAGCTCAATGAGGCCATGTAACCAGACCCCATGGGATATCTTCAGCAGTCTGCTCCCTTTATCCTAGGCTTCAGACTAATTACACACGCACAAGTAGAGTCTAGAGAAGTTTTAGCAGCACTGTATCATCCTCTGCCTGTTCCCAGGTGACTAAGCAAACTGAAAAGTCACATGGAGTCTAGTTTCTCCCTTGAGAGATAATGAACTCTTTATTGCCTCTATTTTTCTGCTATTCAAAGCAGATATCTGTTAAATTTGTGAGAATTTCATGCTCTGTGGGGCTCTTTGGAGTGTGATTATGGCAACTTCCCTTGATGATGAATTCTAAGGAAACTAATTGCACTAATGACTTGGGGGGAAATATGAATGAATCTTTTGAGTCAGCTAACATAGCTCCCCCCCTTTTTTTTAAAGGACAGTGCATCACAAAATGTATGCTGTTCTATTACTTTGATAACTGAACTTGAAAATGATTGATGGTAATGTACTACTTGTCATAAGGGGGCACATTCTGCAATCTTAATGAGGTGCTGGCAACAGACAAAGGCTACATTCCACAATCTATTTCTGTCACAGTACTTCCAATGAAGAATTAGGGCTACTCTGGAATAAAGGCCTTTTGGATTGCAGCCAAAGTCCTTGCAGACCCCTGGTATTGAATACTGGCAAGAGTACATTTTAATTTTAAAAAGTGTGTGTGTGTGAGAGAGATGGTATTATAAAATAAATTACTAAAGGCACTGCCCTGCTCAGTCAAGGTCTAGGTAACTTTGCTGCCTGATGCTAAATGAAAAGAAAGAGAGGTGGTGGTGGGAAAATCCTTTTGCTTCTAGACAAAATATCAGAAAGTGCCTTCTCAGCTTCTTATCTCTGTTCTTGGGCTGAGAAGGTGGGGAGGCAGTTTCTGCTACAGATGTCAGAGAAATCTGCAATGGATTCTAACAAGTTCAGATTTCTATGACTCCAACCTGTGGGTTCTGCAGCTTTTTCTAAGTCATGTGGATTCCACAGACTTATATGGACCAGTTTTTCACTTTGGGGGAGAGTTCTGCTAATGCTCATTAGCACTAATTCACATTAACTAATGTGTATTAGCACATTTGTGCAAGTGTGACAGTGTGCATTAGCACTAATTAGAACAAAATTCTGGTTAACAAAATCTGATTCTGTCAATGAGTAGACAACGGAATGAAAGATGCCTGACAATCGATGAAACACAGAAGGGACAGGCATAACAAAATCCATATATCCCTAATTCTGCACATTCAAAGGGGGCCTGGAGAAATTCAGCTGACTTTGGCTAGATCTACCCTAGTGCTTCTTATCAGTACTGAGGTGCATTGATACCTGTCAAGGCACGTTATGCATTCCTCATATCTCTTTTATAACATTATTTCCCACTTTTTATTCCATATTATCCAAAATATTGTAACATATATCATTGTGTGTACTGCGAGCAATAAATGCGCAAGAGGGATGTAGCATCACCATGATGGGTTCATATCGATATCGATGTGCTCTATGTGGGGTTACCCTTGAAGATGGTTCGGAAGCTGCAGCTGATGCACAACCCAGCGGCTCGCCTGATTAAAGGTAGCCACCGGCGTGATCACATCATTTCGGTGCTGAAGGAGTTGTGCCAGCTACCAGTTGTTTTCTGGGCCAAATTCAAGGTGCTGGTTTTGACCTTTAAAACCCTATATGATTCCTGCCCAGCCTATCTTAAGGAGTGCCTCCAGTGACACCAGACAGGCCTCTCAACAAGATCAGCCTCGGATGGCCTTCTGTCTGTCCCATCAGCCAGGATAGCTAGGCTGGTGAGGATGAGGGAGAGGGCCTTCTCTGTGGTGGCCCTCACTCTTTGGAACTCCCTCCCTAGGAAACTCCACATGTCCCCTCTTTAATGAGCTTCCACCATGCATTGAAAACTTGGTTGTTCAGGCAGGCATTTGGGGTGGGCTAGGGTATTTTTAGACGATGTTTTAATATGTAATTTTACTGTTTTAAATTGTATTGTTGTACATTGCCCAGAGTGGCTCCGTGATAGTCTATGTAAATATTTATGTTGCCTATCACAGCTAAAAAAGGGAACGCAAATGGCGGCCGCCGTAGCAGCCGCCATTTGTGTTCCCTTTTTTTTTTGGGCCGTGATAGGCTACATAAATATTTACATAGCCTATCACCACCTCCGCAGGGATGCAAATGGCGTCCCTGCGTTAGCAGTATTTATGTATAAGTATTTATGTAGCCTATCACGGCTAAAATGGTGAAGTGAATATTCGCATAGCAGTGCGAACGGCAGCAGGTGAGTGCTCCGTTTCGTGCCCCTTTCGCAGGGTGGGGGGCGAGGGGCTTCGTTCCGCCATGGGTTTTTGGGGGGCAAATGCACTAGCATTTGGCCTCACCGAGATCCATGGCGGAATTCTCCGCCATCGCTACTAGGGATGTCCATCACTGGAAAATCTGTACGGTAGGGATGGCGGAGAATTTCTCCCCGAAACTTCGGGGGGCCGAGCGCCAACGTGTTCGGCCCCCCGAACAAGTTTCGGGGAGAAATCCTCCAACCCCGCCGCCCCCCACACTCCCCCCAGGACGGGACTTACCTTCACCGAATGTCCCTCCCGGTGGCGGGTCCGGCCGGCGGTTCGGCGGGTGTTCAAGCAGGGCGTGAGCGGCAGCCGGTCTTTCGACCGGCTGCCGCCACCGCCATTGCAATGAAAGAAAAAAAAACATGCCCCCTGATAGGCTATGTGACGATTCACGTAGCCTATCACGGCTAGATTTGCAAAGTCTATTTGCGTTGCCCTTATTTTCGCCGTAGTCTACGTAAACATTTACGTAGACTACAGCGACAAAATAAGGAACGTGAATGGCGGCTCCTTATGGGGGCCGCCATTAGCGTACGCGATTTTTTTTTTTAAGTCACCCGTGATAGGCTACGTGACAATTGACGTAGCCTATCACAGCTGACTTTGCAGATCTAGCCGTGATAGGCTACGTGAATCGTCACGTAGCCTATCAGGGGGCGTTTTTTTTTAAAAAAAAAACTTTTGCGTTCGCGGCCGGGCGAGGCGGGTAGCCTCCTCCCCGGCCTGAATTTCGGCTGGGCCGAGGCGGGAAGCCTCCCCCCCCGGCCGGAACTTCGCGGGGGGACCAGCGAAGCGCCTCCCCCCCACCGCGAATGTCCTTCGACGACAGGTAAGCGACTTTCGTCCACCCCTACTGTAGGGATGTTAGAGAATTCTGCCACGGATCCCAGGGAGGCTGAATTCCAGTGAATTTGGCCCCCTGGAATCTGTGGTGGAATGGAGCAACCCGCCCCACCACCCCATGAAAGCCTCGTGAAACGGAGCCTACCTGGCTGCGGTTCTGGCAGCGGCGGCAGCGGCTCCCGCAGCAGCTCCGGCGGCTCTAGCCACTGCCAGGCTGCATCCGCAAATGCCAACCACTACACTGGCTGCCATTTTCATCCCTGGCAAGCCGTGATAGGCTACGTAAGTACTTACATAGCCTATCACAGCTCAGAGCAGGGATGCAAATGGTGTAGCAGCTGCCATTTGCATCCCTGCTTTTGCCGTGATAGGCTACATAAATATTTACATAGCCTATCATGGCTCAGCGAAGGTATGCAAATGGTGGCTGCTACGCCGGCTGCCATTTGCATCCGCAAACCTTCTGTGTGGATGCACCTGGCCAGCAGCTTCGTGGAAGTGCCGCGGAGCGGAGCCAGCCAGGATAGGATTTTGGGGGGAGGTATGGAGGACCTCCCCCCCACCATGAATGTCACCCTTTGAAAAGATAAGTGACTTTTGTACATCCCTAGAAATCTGGTTCTTTTCTGGCTTGACAGAGTTCCATGACATGTACAACTCACTTTGTGTTTTTGAACTGAGCTGTGGGCTCTTTCTAGAACTCCGGGAATGTTTTTGCACATTTTTGAAGGTTCTGTAAGTTGTGCAAATTTCTGAGGAATGTACACACATTACATCTGAATTTGCGCAAATCACATCACACAAATCACATTGAGCTGAATTTATGCAAATCACACACATTGGGCTGTAATCTGTGCAAATTCAGCTGTAATTTGTGCTGATGGCTCACACGTTTGTGGGGGGGAAGGCAACTTACAGAGCCTTCCCCCCCACAAAATAAAAATGCAAAATTCCAGAAAAACTGCAAAGTGGCCTGACTTGGTGCAGATTGAGTTGGGCGCTGCAGTGGGAACTGAAATGAAGTCTAGGAAAACTTGTTGAACTCCATACACCCCCAAAATGGATTTCTCCAACATCCCTAGTTATGACCTATAATGCCCCAAATTACTTGCAGACAGGCTACTTGAAGTACCATGTTCTCCCACATGAGTCTGCTTGTATTATAGGTTCCTGGAGAGAGGTCATGCTCTCTTTCCCACCACTGAGAGAGGCACAATTGCTATCAGAGGCACATTTGGCAGGACATCACAGGGCCTTCAGTTCTCGGTGGCTGTTCTCAGGCTTTGGAACTCCATGCCCAAGGAGGCCTGGGAAGCTCTGTTTTTGTTATCCTTCTGCTAGCAGGCAAATACATTTCTATTCCTGCAAGGTTTTGGCTTTTACACTGATACTGAAGTAGGTTTGAACTGGTGGGTACTGTTTATTTCTTTTTAAAAAACTGTTTACTTTTTGTTTACTTTTACGTTTTAAGTATAATTTCATATTCATCTTACCTTTCATTGTTGTAGCTGCCTTGAGCATGATTTCTTATAGAAAGCTGGGATATACATTTAATAAATCAACCAATATGACAAAACTCGAAATTTAGAGGCACTACACTTCTAAATTAGAGATGGGGGTGGGGAATAGTTAAGGTCTGTTGTCTCATTGGCCTGTTTGGAGATTTCCCAGAGGAACCATTGGTTATGTTGGGGAAAAAAGCAGCTGGTCTAGATGGACTCTAGTCTGAGTAGGACAGCGTGTTTCTCATGGGACAGAAATGACAGGGAATCTAGTTTCTTGTTGGCAAGTCCACATAGCTTTTGGACGTTTAGATTATTTTCTATCTCCCAAAAAACTGTTTAATAATGTACAAATCAAGATAAAAAACTGAAGTCAAGAGCTCATTTACTTATAAAGTGATCCATAATAGTAGCAAAGCTCACACAGAAGTGCTGATGACTGATTTGATTAATATATTAAAAGATTTGGAAGGATACTGAGCTGTCTAATGCATTCAGCCATAATCAGATGATAATTACTCACTTCTTTTGTATTTTATTATTTTCTAAGTACTCTCATTTGCACTGGGAAACATTTCATGTGTCACTGTAGTTCCATACATTTTGCTGGCTTTAAGAAGGCAGTTGTAAATCAGAATGAGCACATCCATCAATTTTCCAGACTCTAGAGATTAAATAACCCCAGTTATCAGTTCTGGCTGTTTCTCCAGCATGTTCAACGTGGGTTACATCAGGTATTTAACTGAAAGGTAGATACAGAGAGAGGCTTCATGTGCTGCTGTTTTTAATTATGTTTTAACGAACAGCTGTTGTCTGGTCCCTAGTCAAAAATCATCTGTTAGACTTATAGACAAGGTTTTGGAAACAGCAATTCTTTATCTGAACAAAAAGTAAAACGCAGGGTTATAGTTCTCCAGGCACTTAATGGGGTAGAAATAAAGATTTTCATATCGATAGTCTACCATAAACTCTCAGTTTAATTGGGCTAGAATATCTGTTTCTGAAGAAAAACCTCCCAGATTTAAAAAAAAAAGCAAAAGCAAAACAAAAACAAAAACAAAACAGCTTTAGTTCAAGAAGAGTGAAACAGAAGACGTTGTCATTTTGCCTGGCAAGGTAATCTGGAGCCAGGCCCAGTTCACACATAGATGCAGTAACATGGGACTGGTTCTCCATGATGTGATCTAGAGATAGACAGATCACTCTAATTATGGTCCACTGTATGTTCACATCTGTTCATCTGCATTAATCTCCAAATTTTTAAAAGCACACAAAAATTGCATTTAAATACATGTTAAATAGGCATTTTCGCATGCATTGTCTTCTAAAATACCACTTAGAATTTTTATTATATTAAGAGGCATATAAATATTATAAATATATAAAGAATGTACTTTTGTACACATTTTATCCAAAAAATAGTTTTTTTCTACACATTTTGGTATAGTTTGAGCTGGGAACTGTATTACAATATTGGAGAAGTGTGTTATCTGAAGGATAACTGCATTTTGATCTGTGTCTTAGGGTGTAATCCTGTTACAAAAATTGTGTTCTTTTCCCTGGTAGACTTTCCAATTTGTTTACCAAGAACGAGAGGAGGCAGAGATCTGGTCCAACACAATTTTATTCTGCAGAATAAGGCAACCCTTGGGGCTAACGCTCCAACAAAGGTTACAATCAAGTGATGTGATTCAAAAGTTTATATAGGCAAGACCTTTGGGGCTGTCTTACGCTTGCGCTGTACTAATCTCTTTGTCTAGCTGAGAGGGAAACAGAAGACAGGCAGCACCTTTGACATATCTAGGCATGCACAGAGAGGAAGCCTTGTACTCTAGTAAACACATTCTTGGCATTCCTGAGTCTCTGATAAGGCGCTGTGTCTTTGTTTAGCATGGCAGTCTCACACTGAGGTAAAACTAGGGGTGGACGAAAGTCACTTACCTTTCGTCGAAGCTTGTTCGCGGTGGGGGGGAGGTGCTTCTCTGCTCCCCCCGTGAAGTTCAGGCTGGGGGGGAGGCTTCCCGCCTCGCCCCGGCCGAAATTCAGGCCGGGGGGGAGGCTTCCCACCTCGCCCAGCCGAAATTCAGGCTGGGGAGGAGGCTTCCCACCTCGCCTGGCCGCGAACTCGAAAGTTTTTTTTTTAAAAAAAACATGCCCCCGTGATAGGCTACGTGACGATTAACGTAGCCTATCATGGCTAGATCTGCAAAGTCAGCCGTGATAGGCTACGTTAATCGTCACGTACCCTATCACGGGTGACTTTAAAAAAAATAAATAAAAGCACGTACGCTAATGGCGGCCCCCATAGGGAGCGGCCATTCGCATTCCTTATTTGGTCGCTGTAGTCTACGTAAATCTTTACGTAGACTACAGCGACCAAATAAGGAACGGGAATGGTGGCTCTCTATGGGGGCTGCCATTATCCGTACGCGCTTTTTTTTTTTTTTAAGTCACCTGTGATAGGCTACGTGACGATTTACGTAGCCTATCACGGCTGACTTTGCAAATCTAGCCGTGATAGGCTACGTTAATTGTCACGTAGCCTATCACGGGGGCGTTTTTTTTTCTTTTATTGGAATGGCGGCGGCAGCGGCCGGTCGAAAGACCGGCTGCCACTCCCGCCCCGCACGAACACCTGCCGAACCGCCGGCTGGACCCGCCGCCGGGAGGGACATTCGGCGAAGGTAAGTCCCATCCCGGGGGGGGGGGGTGCGGGGTGTGGGGGTGTGTGGGGGGTGGGGGTGTGTGGAGGATTTCTCCCCGAAACTTGTTTGGGGGGCCGAACACGTTGGCGCTCGGCCCCCCAAAGTTTCGGGGAGAAATTCTCCGCCATCCCTAGATAAAACAGACATAGCCTAGCTTATAAAAACATGGGATAACAGACATACTACAACTGAAATTTCTATAACAATCCTATACATGTTTAGACAGAAAGAAGTCCTACAACTCCCAGCCTTCCCTAGCCAGCGTGGAAGCTGTAGATGTTTTTCTGTCTAAACCTGCGCCCTTAGTCTGGAAAGTGCAAATCAGGTCAGTTCACTTAAAATATGGACCCAACAAAATCTTCAAACCTAATTTTATTTATTTATTTTATTTAAAACATTTGTATCCCACTCTATGTCATTAAGATCCCAGGACAGCATACAGATTTAAACAGTATAAAACGATATATAATTTAAACAGCTAAAAACATATTAAACCATTAAACAAGCTAATGCCAATTAAAATCTAAAACAACAAAGCAATTTAAACAGAGTGCTACTTTGGGGAATGCATTTTGCCCTTAAAGGCTTTGGTAAAAAGCCATGTTTTTACTTGGCATTGAAATGAAACCAATGTCATCGCCCATCGGGCCTCCACGGTGTGTGTGTATGTGTGTAGGAAAGAGAGACAATATATTAGGTATGCTTACTGAATCCTTCTCAACCAGAGTCTTACCTGGATTTTGTGATAACATACAATATTTCTAGCATATTTTCCCAATAGGAACTTTGTACAGCAGAATCCCTTTTGGGCTAGATTCCAGTGGAATATTTTGATTTTTCTTCTTCTTCTTCTCCTCCTCAGGAAAAGGGAACTGCCAAAATGTTAGAAGAGCAGTTCGTTGCTGCTTCCTCATTTTGGTTTCCAAAACTGTGCAGTGGTATAATCTCCTTTGAAATCAACTGAAAGGTTTGGGGAGGCTGTTCCCCAGTACACCTGGTGAGGGTACAATCAGAAACCCACTGGTGAAGACTCTTATGCCCTAATGGTCTTCAGTGGTTGATTTATGTTTTCAGGACTGCAGCCTTTTTCTATCTCCCTATTTAATTCAGTGGAGACAGTTGCAAAATTCTAACATGGTACAATGGTGCTCTTTTTTTATTTCATCCTGATATTTCAAAATACAGAATTCCAATCAGAATTGATCTGTGTTGAACCCACCATATGCTGGAATTATAGAGCAATGAAACAGTGGAACTGTATTGTTCCCCCCAATGTGAATATTTAAAACATTTGGGTGAGATAATCATTTTACTACCTTATAGGTAATCCTCCTTCCCACTTAGACAATTGCTACGCAAGAGGAGCTTTAATTAAAAACAAACAAACAAACCCTCAGACACATCTTGAGAATATGAGTAAAATGTCATCTTAGTATAAGAAATTGTATGTACATCTCTGTTTCAATAATTGCCCCATAACCTTCACTTTCTAAATTCTTCGGGCACCCCCCCCCATTGGGAAGTTCTTACATGGAAATGAAGGGAAGGCACCCCAAATTCACAGAGCTGCTTCTCATAGATTAACAATGTGATCTGTATGAAGCATCTATTTTAGACTGTACTATACTTTGTGCACAGCATTATTCACATGTGTATAATTGATAGGTGACCATGACCATCAAGGAATGCTTTGGGAATGACATGGCTCTAAATTCTGGGGTTTAGCAAAGATACTTTGCAGCAGGATAACTCTTTAATTTACTTTCTCATTTACTAACTTCTTTTCTTTATTTCCTTTATCTCTGATATCTAAAATTACATTTTGCAATGGTTTGCACTAAGAGCACTTCTGAAAAAGGCCGTGCCATTTCATTTAACATTTGTTAATCGCACCCTATAGCTGCAATCCTATGCAAACTTAATTATTATAATTATTAAAACAAAAGTTTAGTAAGCTTTTAATTATTAAAACAAAGTTTAGTAAGCTCTGTTTTTTTGCAATAATAGGTGGAGACAAGTGCAACAACTCTGGATAAACTCTGGATGAACATGTAGGGTGGAGTCAAAAAGGGGTGGCATCTTTTGTTAGGAAATGCCTCCCATTTTTTTTTTTTAAATAGGAATATGGTGGTATGGTGTGGGGGCAAAAACATTCTTCCATTGAGAGTGAAAGCTGGAAACATTGTTACCTTTTGTGGGGAGGAATCTAAGAGCATTCAGTTGAAGAGGCAAAAGATCACCATTCAGACATTCCCACTCAATGTGGGAAGGTCAGGACCAGGGCCAGCTGAAGGGGAATTGGGGGCATGTGTGGTCCCATATCCCTCCACACATTATTTGAAAGCATTTGAATAGGGCTTCAGTGCATTCTGTACTACACACCGTGGCCTGGGGATGGGGTATCTGAAAAATATGTTTTAGAAATTAATATTTTGTGGGGAACTGTATTGTGCAAATAAAAATGTAGAATACATATGCAGTTCATGTGGACTTATGGATGGAATGGACTTACAGTTGATACATGCATAACTGAAATGGGTCAGAAATTGACTGATTCCTCCATCCCTACTTTTAATTCATCCTTGTGTGTGCCAAGCATACACTGAATACCAAACCTAAGCATTCAGAATGGTATGTCCAACCTTTTTCCAGGTGTTTTAAGGCACAACCATAGGTTATACCATTGAGAATTTTAAACCCCCAAAGGTATATATTGAAAAATCTGGATGAAGTGTTGTTTCAAGAAAAAAATATTGATTGATTGAAGATATTTTCATTCATTTTACCCATACCAGTACATAAAACAGCTTACTGAAGATGACAACATTAACAGTATGATCAAACTATGGACAGATTAATAAAAGAAGAAGAAAACTAACCAAAGTCACGGAAGTCGAACAGAAAGTGATACCTCTGAAACAATACTGTCTTCAGCTGGAGTCTAACCCCCCCCACACACAATAATAATCAAGAAGGAATAATATGACCCTCTCTGGAGACTCTACTTGGAGTTCCTTAGCCACCACTGAGAAGGGCCTGTCCCATTTCATACCCCTCCACATAACGGTGAACTTGGGGCTCTGTAGATTACCTAAGGGTGCAGGTAGGTTTTTGCAGGAGGAAGTAGTCAATGATGTAGAAAACCAGGTCAAATTAGAACTGAGTTTCATGTACATGTAATTGTACACATGTATGGACACACACACACACACACACACACACACACATGCAATATCTGTGGAAAAACCACAAAGATAATGGGTTCCTGTTGCAAATCATTTTTAGAAGAGCTGGGGTTGATTCAGCTGAGGCAAAGCCCTGAACTATAATTAAGTGACAATTACGTTCCCAGAAACACAAAAAGAGGTGGCTGGGTTCCAGGCAAACTAGAGCCCCACATGGATGGATAATCTTAGACTCCAGCTTTTCAGTTTCCCCAAAGAGGAACCAATCCAGACAGGATGATGACAAGAACTCTGTGATAGGCTCCTGAGTAGCATTCCCACTGCTGTAGGTTTTATTGTAGGAGCGAGAGGCTTTATGCCAAAATGATTAATTTAGCATACTTGCATAGCCTTCTAATAACCCGTGTAGCTGTTCTGCATTACTAGACAGCATGCTGGTTTTTACTAGAGCAAACAGTTTATTTGGCTGGCAGCTGTTTCACAACATACACTGTCATTCCTAAGAAGCTGGGTCTCTACCCCTAAGTTTATTTCAGAAGTCAAATGCTCCCATCCAAAGAGTTGTTGCCTGGTGGCCATTGAGTCAGGTTTCCACTGAGCTTACCCTGCCACTCAGTTTAAAACAAAAGAACTATTAATGAACAGCCCAGTACATGTTCCAGCCCCAGGAAGCATACAGAAAAGAGGGAGAATCTCATCTCTCTAGTAATACGCTTAAGAGTGAACAACTGACAGGGGTGCACATTTAGGTGATTATTTTTAGTAATGTATGGCTGTCGCTGCAGCTCTGTATTTAGCAAGTCTGTCTGAAGGAAAATGGTCCAATGGTTACTTGCAACTATCAACTATTATGTGATGAGGTTCTGTTTACAGATCTGGACGTGTTGCTGACTGAGCCTTTGCTCTGAAATCAGGAGAGGCACAAGAGAAAGAGAGAGAAAGAGAGGAGAAAGACAAAGAAAAAGAGAGAGAAAATGTGAAGACCTCAATTATTTGACACATTGGACAATAAGACTAACAGTGTATCACTCTGGTCTCACAAGTTATGTTGAATGAATGTTTGGATTTCCATTAGTCAGTAAGAAGACAGGTAAGAATAAACTTTAAAATTAGGGCCATGGATCCAAAGGGCCATGTGCAAAACAATACACCCACAGCAGAGTTTTGGATGCTCCTATCTAACTATACCCCACCCCCATATTGCCCAATAAGCTGTTCTGAGAATGTAGGAGAATTTGGAAATGCTCTGGATCCTCCCAGGAGAGGCATGAAGTGAGTCACACAGAGATGCCTGGAAGAATGAGCAACTGGCCTTACCAAACTACAGATGGAATGATGCTTATTGCTTACAGTATATTGGGTCTATTCTAGATCACATTTGTGAATTAGATATGAATAGAGATGCTGGAGAAAGTCAAGATGGATTAAAATGAGCTTGGATTTCTAAGAATCTGGCCTGCAGAATCTGCTGTGGAGCGTCCCCCTCAGGTCGTGCAGAGTCCATGGACTTTCAGATGATTTTTTTTTTAACTTTCCCAAAATTTACACATATAAATCCATAGAAAAATACATAGGTTTCTGCTGAGGAAACATTAAATGGAATGGTGGACAATATGCTAAATGTTACGTACTGAGGTAAATTATGTAAATACTTACATAAATATTTATGTAATTATTTGTGTATTTTTCCTCATGACGAAAAATATTTTTTGCATCTGACTGTGGGCAGATGACAGAACGAAAGGTGCCTGGCAATCTGTGAAACACAGACGGAACAGACTTTACACAGTCCATACATCCCTAGATCTGAGACACAGGTGTCAGCATCAAGCAAGTTTGCTGAAGATCACAAGTTTTATAAAGCTGCAGCACTATCTATCTGAATAATTCATATGGTGCATTTGTTTATGCATGAAGGACCGATTCTAACATAGTGAAAATTCTAGCTACCCCACCATTCTATTGCCATCTTCTCAGTTGGCCCAACCATTGACTGCACTTGTAATCACATAGAATATATTTGCAGCAAGTGACCCCAAAGTACAAAGTCATTCACAAAAGATGAGAAATAACTTCAGACACTAACTGCCTCTGGATTTGGCCTATCTTGCTGATAAAAATATAAGAGCCTTATGTTCTTAAGATTTTGATTAAATCGAATCAGAAAATCTGACAGCTCAGACAGTAGAGTGCATTAAGGCAGGCCGCAGCCATTAGGTTTACTAAGCCAAATGGACTGCTTGCTAAATACATGTTCCATCTGTACTTCAGTGCCTGTTCAGCGTTGCTATGAACAAGCAGGCCCATGAAAGCAGTGAATGCTTGTACCATGAGCCTGGTGCTCAGTTATATCAAAGTAAACTAACAGAGAAAGGAGGGATAATCAGCTTCTTAATCCTAGGCATCCTGGATACTGATCAGTCATAGCTGTCTTGGAGGTGGCTACAGGTCAGTGCAGACATACTGCAACCTGATTGCCTAATCCAAAGTAAGGATGTACAGATTTTCTAAAATCCATTGTGTCTGTGTTTCATGGCTTGCCAGGTGCCTTTCATTCTGTCATCCACTCACTGACAGAATCGGATATTTTCCAATTTCCCAAATTTGCACAAATTCACATTCATGCAAATTTGCACTTGTGAAATGCACAGATCTCCCCCAAATGTGCAAATCCCTCCCCAAAATATGCAAATCCCCCCAAATGTGCATTTTTATGCTTTAGTCTATGGGAAAATGCACATTTTTGGCTCCTGGTTGTTTTTTTTAAATGAATTTTTCTATGACTAAATTTGTGTAAAATTCCAGAAAGTTAAACACACACACACACACACACACACACTGAGCCACAAGTCTGCAGAATCTGTGTGACTTGGGAAAAGTTGGTCCAGTGCAGAATCTGCAGGTCTGATACATAAAAACCTGAATCCATTTGATTTCATGGATTTTTCTGATATCCCTAACCCAGAGGTGGGCAACATGTAGGGATGGCGGAGAAATCCACCATGGACTCCAATGAGGCTGGATTCTTTGGAATCCAGCCCCCTGGAGTCCGTGGAGGAATGGACTAACCCCCCGCCCCCCGAAGCCCTCCCCCCTCAGGACATAACCTACCTGGTGGCGGCTGCTCCGGGTCGCTGTCTTCATCCGTAGCTGGTCTGCAGATGCAAATGATGTGTAAATATTTATGTAGCCAATCATGGCCAACGGCAGGGACGCAAATGGCGTCCCCTACACTGGACGCCATTTGCGTCCGCAGACTGGCCGCGGTCGGAAGTCCGGCAGTGGCCGGAGCTGGCCGGCGGCTCTGCAGACTCTCAGTGGAGTGGAGACGGCCAGGGAGGATTCTGGAGGGAGGGACGGATCATCCCCCCCCCAGCGGATGCTTCCTGGAATGGAAGCAGGCAAGTGATCTGTCCACCCCTAGCAACATGTAGCCCCTGCTGCAAACCAGTGCAGCCCCTGCCATCTTTCATTGCTTCCTGACACCCTTGTTACTTTAACCAGAAAAAAAGGGGAGGAGTCATGGTTTGCTACTGAATTCAGGTGGAAAACCATTACAGAGGCTTATGATGGACAAATGTATAAATGTGACCTATCTAAGCTTCCATAGCAGTGCCTGTGTGTCTGCTGTCTGCTTACTAACCATTGCGGGACAAATTCTGTTCTCCCTTCTTGGTTCTTTATCTTTAAGTCAAACTTCGACTGGATAGTCTTTAAAATAGAGGATGTCTTTCAAAACTTGAGGACTGTCTTCTGTAAATTAGGGCACAAGGAAACCCTAAGAGAGAACTTTGCAAAACATATTGATGTCTCGGTTGTCACATTACTGGATATGTGTGCATGTGTACACGCACGCATGCCTCCTATTATTTCATATGTTGTTGGCCCATCGAACATTACCATTATGATCTCTTAAAGACACAATGTCAGAGCAAGAGAAAACATTGAATCCTGTGTCCCCATTTGCAAAAAGATGCTGTATTCCCTACCTAAATATGGAGGAAGAAAAAGAACAGGAAAAGAATACTACTTTCTGATCCTCCCACCCATCCCCCCAATGAAGTGCTTATATTTAATTCTGTCTGTTTTGTTAACTCAGAATAACTTGTTTGGTCTTATTAGACCAAGGCACCCCAAACAGCTAATGGCTACACAAGTTATATGTTTTGATTAAGTGTCCATTTTGGCTCAACTCTGCAGAACCATACATTAAACGAGAGCTGGGGTGGGGGTGGGGATATCTTTGCGTGTCTGTATATATATAACCTTGTCATTTAAATTGTTGGCAGGAGTTCAGATGCTCCATATGTTCACAGTATTATGCTTTACCATAAAAGGAAAGAAACAGCACAGGCTGAAGAAAGCTAAGATGGTATAGTTTAGGAATTTGGCAGTTAAAAAGAAGAAGAAGAAGAAGAATGCAAGTATGTCTTCCAATGGCAGACATTTGGTGATGCTCTGGCATTCTGAAGGACAGGCACTGAAGCTGCACTACGATTGCTCTTTTTAGGCCTGGCAGACCCTCTTTTGATTCATCATGTCATTTTTAAAAACAAATACCATGCCTTGGTGGATCATCAGTCCAAGGTCCATCTAGTCCTGCATTCTCTTTCAAACTGTGGCCAGCCAGTGTGATGCTTTCAAGAGCAACCAGGGGGGCATAAAGGTGTCCCCCCCCCACACACACAATATCTGATCTAGAGCAGTGCAGAGATGACCTCTCAAAATTCCCCACCTTATTTGTGGGCAGAGAAATTTAGGAGAGAATTTCACCAAATGTATCCAGGGGAAGGAGAAATTCTCAACAGTTTCTCCCAGGTAGGGCTCCCCATTGGCAGGGCTTCTAGCACAGCTTCTCTTGTTTTTTAGTAAGGGTTGGGGTTGCGTGTGGAGGAGTCTTTGTGCTGTGGCAGCATCAGTTGTGTTGGCAAGCTGGCCCCCTTTTTGCAACCACCACAGTGGAGGTGTGAGTATTGGGGCGGGGGGTGCAGTATTGTGTCAAGCTCCAGGGATGAAGTGGAGTTAGTGCTTTGCCAAAATCTGTCCTCCAATTTCCAGAAAGTTTTCTTCCCCCATGAAAGGGGCTTCCATTGTTCTTCTGCCTCATTCTCAGGACAGTCTATAATTTGTACTGAATTTCTTTTGGTGTTGTTTTTGAGCTTACCTAATCACAGCTAGCCTCCCAGGCTGCCTGCCCTTCCTGATCTGAAAAAGCGCTAAGGGAGGAATTAACCCATGATGCCTTCCACTGGGCTTCAGTTGAGGTGTAAGTAGCTGAGGAGGCTACAGGCTGCCAGAGAGATGATTGTACAATGAAAGACAGGACACTTGTGTGCTCATTCCTCAGCCACCTCCTAAGTAAGGTAAGCCCAAGAAACCCAAACCCAACCCTTGAGAATTTCTCCGAAATTTCTTCAGTATTGAATTTCTTTTCAAAAGCAATTTCTCTTCTGTCAAATAATGAATGAGAATGGTTGAAAACAATGTGGGATAACTTTTCAGCACAGCACTAACCTGATCTTCAATAATATACTGTCTCTATAACGGAAGTTCTTTAGCCTATTGCGTGAAAGAACAGGGATGCAAATGGCGTAGTGGATGCCATTTGCAGCCGTAAAGCTGCTAGATTAACCTAAATGCAGCCATAAATGGCTGCATTTAGGTTAACCTAACAGCTTAACGGCTGCAAATGGCGTCCACTATGCCATTTGCGTCCGGAGTTAGTCCAGAGATACGGCACCGCTATGGTGGCTGGCCATATCAGCAGCAGTGCGGACCCGGTGGCCGGCTCTGCAGGATTGCCACAGAGCAGAGCTGGCCCGGATGGATTCTGGGGGGAGGGACGGATCGCCTCCCCCCAAGGGCAGAAGCCCACCTGGACCAGCAGGTAGGGAATCCTCCCATCCCTAGTGCCTGCATTTCATCGATTGTCAGTTGCCTTTCATTGTGCCTTCTGCTCATTGGCAGAATTGGATTTTTTCCAATTTCCCAAATCTGCATGAATTTGCACTTTCACAAATTTGCACTTGGGAAAATGCGCAAATCCCCCCAAAATGTGCAACCCCCCATGTGCATGTTTATGCTTTAGTCCATGGGGAAATGCACATTTTTGGCCAGTGCTTTTTTTTTTAATATGTATTTTTCTATGACTCAATCAGTCAATCTGCATAAAATTCCAGAAAGTTAAAAAGCAACAACAATGGCCTGCAAGTCTGCAGAATCCATGCGACTCGGGGAAAGCTGGTCTGCTTTCCCAAATCCATGGGTTGGATTCTTCAAAATCTGAATTCATTTGATTCTGATGTGGATTTTTGTGACATCCCTAGGCATAAGTATCGGTATATGCTTGCCAGATTTCTTAAGAAGCGTCCCACTTCTGGAGTCTCTTGTATGATATCATTTCATGGAATGCTAATGGAGAAAAATGGTCATCTAGATTTATTATGGATGACTGTGCTGCTGGAAGTGGACTTTCCCACCCCCTCCTTCCCACAGCAGCCCCTCCTGTCCCCTGAAAATGCTACACAGAGTGTCAGGGGACCCAGCTGTGAGCTGTGCTGTGGGGGGTGAGGGGGGATCCCAGAAAATCAGGTGGATGAACAGAATAGAGTCCTTCCTCTAACAGAAGGCAGATCCTGGATCCAACCCTAAATGTAGAGAGGGGCCTCTGCAGGCTGGCAGTGGCCAATAGTTCTGACAGCTACTACGAACAGAAACACAAATGGCTGGATTTCCTTGTGTACTACTCTGCTAAGTAAAGCCAGGGCTGCTGCACTGATTGGATCACAGTGGAAGCACTTACCTTGTTTCAAGGATCATGAGAGAAAGGAAAGTGAGAAGAGGCCCTTCCAGCTGTATGTGATTGTAACGGTTGCCTGAGCTTATAGAAGCTTTTATACATGAGATACTTCACGTTCAGGGCCATCCTATGCATGATTGCCTGGATGTGATGCCCACTGTGATAAAAGGGGATTACTCCTAAGTAAGTGTGCTACTGTGTGAACTGGCTGTTATGTGTCCCTTAAAAGAATCCTTTGATTGATCATATATCAAGGAACATCAGGACCTGCTCCATTTGGACTGCCCTCCTCCTCCAGGAGATGAGAGGAGAAGCAGGGCCATTCCACCAGCCCTGCTGAAAGTCTGCTTATCTTTTTTCCTCTTCCCTCTCCATCTCTTTTTTCCTGGGTGTCATGTCTTTCTTAGATTGCAAGCCTGCAGGCAGAGATGTCTTATTTTACTGACTGGTTGTAACCTGCTGAGAAGTGAAATAAAAAACACAATTGATCAGTCAAATCAGCAGTGTAACTAGGGCTAGGCAGCATGGATTCTTCCCCACGGCACCCTGAGGAAAACCCATTCAAGATGTTTAGCCCTACCAAAGAGGCCCGCTCTGATCTGGTTCACACATAACAACTATCCATTGGTTCAAAACTAGATGGATTGTCATGCACAAGTGGGAGAGAGTCAACACTCTGCCAACAATATGTTCACCTCTTCCACTTTTATTCAGCAACATAGGGATGTTGGAGAAATCCTCCATGGACCCCAGTGAGGCCGGATTCTATTGAATCCGGCCCTCCCCAAGTCCGTGGAGGATCGGATCTCCTAACTTTTCTTTCAGCATGAAGTCCTCACCAGCAGATCCTCCCTGCTGCTGGCCCCGAAGACACAGTGATACGACCGCCATGGCCGTATCACCGGACTGCGGACACAAATGGCGTCTGCTACACCATTTGCATCCCTGCTCTCTAACATGATAGGCTACATAAATCTTTTTTAGCTAAAGATTTATGTAGCTAAAGATTTACGTAGCCAATCATGGTAAAGTGCAGGGGCACAAATGGCATCCACTATGCCTGACGCCATTTGTGGACGCAGACTGGCCGTGGCCGGAAGCCCAGCAGCGGCTGGAGCTGGCTGGCTCCTCTGTGGACTCACCGCAGAGCGGAGCTGGCCAGGGAGGATTCTGGGGGGAGGACTGGATTGCCTCCACCTCCTGCGGACCCCCCAGCGGACACAGGTAAGTGGGGTGCGTACACCCCTAGCAACCAATGACAGGCACAGCAACCCATGATCAGCTCCTGCTGAGCGTGACATCCAAATCTAGACCGTTGGGTTGTTTAGGGGCTAAATAACCTGGCAGTTATCCCATGGTTTGTGGTTGGATTAATCACCGGGTTGTTTAGCCCATAAACAACTCAGTGGTCTGGGTTCGGGCATCACACTCAGCAGGAGCCAATTATAGGTTGCTGAGCTGATTGTGGGTTGTGGAGTAAAGTGGCAGAGGTGGGCGTGTTGCGGGCTGTACACCCGCACATCCCCAGCAACCTCTTGATTTTTCAATCGATGGGTTGTCATTGTGGACAAACAGCCCCTATATGATCCAAGAGGTGTGCCCCAGTATCTGTGGTGACATACAAGGAATTCTGGGTGTTTTTTTCTTATATCTTTTGATTCTCTTAAAATGTGGTAGCCTCAAACAATCGCTTTGGTGGATTATGCAGTTGGGCTGGCCATGGGTACAGCTGTTCAGTCAACACAGGTAAGTGATTCTACCACATACACACACACACAGAGAGTGCAAACACAGATATTGTAAACAAATAAATATGTAAATACATAAATCAGTCCTTCCCATTCATTCTTATCTCTCCATTATTTTAGTTAGTTAGCTAGTTATCTATTTAGTTGTGATACTTATATACTGATGAATGTAATAAAATCTCTGTGCAGTATATTTGGCTTTTCGTGAGTTGGCAATATGTGTATTCGACATCTCATATTAATGCAGTATTATTGCCCCAGTAGACGTTAACTGAGGCTGCAAGCCAACACACATGGGAGTAAGTTGCATTGGGCTCAATTTCCTTCTGAGTAAACATGCATAGGGTGGGGCTGTAAGTCTGCAGCACTGCACGCTTACTTGTTGGTAAACCCCACTCCAATGAGAGATCAGTGTGATGTAGGATGCTGAACCAGTGGACTGGAGTTCAAATCTCTGATCAGTCACAAATATTCCTGGGTGACCTTGGGCTGGTCACTCTCTCTAAGCCTAACCTGTATCACAGGGATATTGTGAAGAAGATGCAGGGCAATGTCTACCATCCTGAATTTCTTGGAAGAAGGGCATGATACAAATGCAATAAATACTAATTCCATAGGCTCACATCTGAATAAGTAGGATAGTTTAAGATTGCATATTTTAGTCTTCCTATTTCTGCTTCACTGTATTTAAAGTGAAGCAGCTATTTGGCTTGAGCTATAATTTCCACTTCCCTGCTCCCTTAGAAACTTATTCAATATTCTGAATGTTCGTTATGAGAAATTACCACGTCAAAATTCACTTTTTATTCCAAACCAATTCATAGTCATATTTAGCCTCACAGGTTTACCCTTCCAGACAAGGAGGTCATCTGGTTTCTCTTAAACAAAGGATGTACAATGTTCTCCTCTTCTCTGCCAATTTGTGATCACGTGACAGCCATACAGATAACTTGGGACCAATAAAAGTATCCATCCTGGCATGGAAATAATCTGTTGCAAGCATGAGGGAAAAGTCCATTTTAGGATTCTGGCTGGTGTGCAAGTGCATGAGTGCATGTTTAAACAAATCATAATTTATTATTTGTAAAGTTCCTATAAGTCTACTAGGAGCTATATGTAAATTAAAAAAGTATAACAAGACTACAAGCTTAATCCAAATAATCCTACATGCTCAATATATACAATATATACAATAAATTATGGTGTACTACACACACACACACACACACACACACACAAGCACAAATAATCCTACAAATAATCCTCAATATATACAAATAATCCTACAGGCTCAATCCAAATAATAACAAGATGATAGGAGGGAGAACATGGACAGAGAAGTAAAGCTTTAACTTGCAGGATGAGATTAACAAAAAAGACCTATACAATAATTAACCTGAAGATAAGAAAAAAAAAAAAAGAATGAAGATAATATCAGAACAAGAGCCCTATGCAGGCACTGAAAGAGTTTAGAAGAATGCACTCACAGGGTTCCCATGATCAGAAACCCTGTGAGCGTGTTCAGCTGAATGCGTTTACTGAGCCCTCTTCAGAACTTCATGCTAAATGTGCAAAGGTCCAACTGGTTGGGATGTGCTAATCAGCAAAAGCTGAGCTTGCCCAAGTTCTCCATATTCCATCTTGAAGCTCATTCCAACTCGAGTCCATTTCAGATTGTGAGCTTTGTCTTTTTTTTCCTTTTTGCATGAAAATCTGTGTGTATTTTTTTTTAAATGAACACATCAGTTGTGTGCATCTTTGAAATGTACGCATTCTTCTCCCATTGATTAAAGTGTATTTGTTCTCATTTTTCAAAAATATACATTTTTCATGCATATTTTCCAAATGTACCCATGCTGTTCAATGCATTTTATTTCCAGTAATGACATTGTAACCTTGGAAATGTATGGACTTCAACCACAGATTGCATTTGACTCTGTGTTTGGTCTGGGTACATCTTGATAAAAAATGAACTGAACTGAATTTCTCATACATCCCTAAATAACTGGGTACTGGGCATGTAGGAATACTGGGAGCAGGGCTTATGTGTACATCCATTATGTGCACATCTGTGTACACTTTAGTCCTACACTTGAGCAGGCAGACACCTGCATAGGGCTGAGGAAACACACGTGTGTGTGTGTGTGTGTGTGTTTCTAAAAGAAGGGAAACCTATGCCTGACAATGTCAAGAGAAATTCCACACATAAGGATCTTGAAGAGAAAACACATACATACACACACACACACACACACACACAAATTATTTCAATGGAGTGGAGGTTTAGCAAGAAGAGTAGCATTTGATGAATGTGAGGAACAGGAAGGAAACAGCTATGAAGGTAGATAAGAACAGATACAACCATAGACAGTTTTAACATTTAGGTGGAGATGTTTAAGGTGACACAATAGAAGAAGCCAGTAGACAGAAACCTATGGAGGTGTAACATTATTAAAGTGGGAAGAAATAAAAATTAAGCAAGGAGAGCATTGTGAATAGAAATAGGGCCAGTTTTAGGGACAGGTGTAGAAAGTGAATTCTTAGGGTGCCAGACGTAGGTGGGAAACAAAGTTTGAGGGGTGGTTGCCACAGGCTGTCTACTCAACTATCCATTCAACCACTGAAACGAATAGTCTGCTGAACAATTCATCTTCACTTGTAAAATGGGCAACACTGACAGTATTGTGTCAACACTAGTTTGCTGCTCATGAGAAAATTTACAACATCGATGCCTATTCAATAAATGATGTGCATTGTAGTGATTATGAATTACTGTAATCAGACCCATGACTGCAAACATATCATCTTGTATAAATCGTGCATGCATTTTGTACAATGAATTCCTGAAATGGTGATGAATAAAACAACAAAATAAAGTATTCAAAACTTGGACAAATGGAGGGGGACTGGAGATATAAGTTTGTTATATTTTTATAAGTTTTACTGGAGATATAAGTTTGTTATATCTCCAGTAAAAGTCTGTTCCTAACCCACCACTTGAGTGTGTTTTGTCTACATCCATGCCTACTGATGGGGGGCTAATTTGGATTTTAGTTTAGTCCCCTTGTGAGTGTAGTGATGCTTGTAGACTTGTAGGGTAATGCCACTTGTCTATTCAGAAGTAAGTACCCTTATGTTCAATGGGATTTATTCCCAAAGAAGTGTGTATAGGATTGCAGCCTTAAAGGAATTGTTGGTCACCACGGACTAAGTTCCATTTCTTTTAATGGGACATTGTTTCACACTTGGTTGCAATGGCTCTTCATAATAAAAATTAATAATAAATATACTATGATTATATTGTTGTTGTTGTTGTTGTTGTTGCTGTTGTTGTTGTTGCTGTTGTTGTTTTTATTATGTTTCTTGAATTAAAAAGGACTAACCTTTTTAGTCCACACTGGAGGCATTCAAGATGAAGCTGGACAGCCACCTGTCAGGGATGCTTTGACTTGGATTCCTGCATTGAGAGAGGGGTTGGACTTGATGGTCTTATAGACCCCTTCCAACCCTACGATTCTATGAATCTATGGTTAACCAAATAATATTTTCTAGCAAGTGGCTGGACATGACTGCGAGTGTGTTTTCTTTTCAAATGGACCTTTTAATAATTCTAAATTAGGGTGACCAGGTATGCCAAACAAAATGACTGAAAGCTCATTTGTATTGTGTAATCTTACAAGGTTGTACAATCTTAGAAGGGGGTGTGGCAGCGAGGGGGTGTGGCTGTGACTATCATGAAGGGACCCTGCACTTCCGAATTTGCCACCAAACTACTGCATCATAAGCTGTAGAACGTTCAAGGAGAAGGAGAACAAAATAGAACCCTTGTGAGCAAAAGGCTGGATGCGCCCGATCTCGTCTGATCTCAGAAGCTAAGCAGGGCCAGCCCTGGTTAGTACTTGGATGGGAGACCCCCTGGGAATCAGGCTTCCTGCACTGAGCAGGGGGTTGGACTCGGTTGTGAGGAAGGAGGGGGCCAAGCGAACATGACAATTTGTATGCTGAAGGGAGCTGCTTAAATAGAACTACTGCAATGCATTAAGGACCAAACGGTTGCTTGGGACACTTGTGTTTCCTTTCCAGCCACCCTCAGAAAGAGTCTGGGTGCTGAGTTATCCTGTGCACAACTGTGCAGATCTGGTCAGGAACAGGGAGACTGGGAACTGTGTTTGCACTTTATAAAGTGAAGATTAAAGAGCTGGCTTCTGTTAGATCTTAGCGGAGATGTGCTAAGCCTTGCAACGGATGTGATATGCTGTCATTCCTTCTAGCTGAAAACACAACTGTTCTGTCGGGATGGGTGAACCAGGGACGTTTAAGCTCGACAAAATTCTCTGAACTTCCTTCGAAGCGTGGTTTGGCTTACTCCCATTTTCATTTGTTATCTGTTTTTTCTCAGTTTGTTCAAACAGGGAGAGTACACATTTCCCATTAGAAAATGTGTATTTCTGTGCTTTCTTCTTCTTCTTCTTCTTCTTCTAGTGCACATTTTTGTGCCATTGACTAAAGTGAAAAGGGGTGTTTCTTGAAAAAGTGTGAATTTCAGAGTGAACATTTCCCCCAAAATACACTTTTTTTTTTTCAACTGCAATTGCAAGTTTGGGAGTGCGCTAACTTTTTTTTTTTTTAAGTGCCCAGTTCACGTTCATGTTCAGGGTTATGAATGGGGCAAGTTTGGATGATATGTGAACTGAACTGAAATGTTCGTATTTCCTTATGTTCCAGTTCATCTAATCTATATTTAAGCAATTGATGTGGTTACATATCTTGTGTTCTACTGCAGCAACAATAATTCCCTGATACTGATATCAAATAACATGAGAAAGAATTTGGATCTTGTTTGCATACTTATTGCCATCCACACTGAAAATGTGAAAACGGAGGGGCGACAAATAAGCATGTTTATCTTTGCTTGCTGACATTACTCTGAGGAATGGGAGGCTTTAGAACCACACTAGCGGCTTGGATCTGGCTTTGCAATTCATTTTGGCTTGAAGCTACAAGAGACCAAAGGGAGCTACAGGAGCCTTGTTTCTGCTGTATGCTGGCTGGGTTATTATATTGCAATGCACCATTCTGTTTGTTTTTTTTCCCCTTGCTTCTACCTGCTGGAACCAGATGCAACTGTCTGAAACTTTGCATCTCCATGGAGCATACAAAGGAGCCTCTACTCACTAATGGTATCCTTAAATAGACTGTGAGTAAAGACAAAGGGCGCAAACTTCCATGACCACATCTAGACTTTGGGAGGAGGTGGGTAGTTTTGGAGTTATCTTTGTGGGCCCATCTAGGTTGCTAATGTCTTGTGGATGCACTGTTGTTTACTCACATAAATGCATAGTGTTGTTTGCTCATATCTCAAGTACATGTGTGTGGAAGGTGGGGGCAAAGACTGATACCCAGTGCTGCCTCCAGGTTTCTGAGGGTGCGAAGACAAGACAACCTCAAAGGGTCCCCTCCCTCAGTGAGTCTACCTTTTTCACTGCCATAGTCACCAGCTACTTTTGTCCCTTATCTTCATTTTGTACCACATCCTTGCTTGACAGGCAGAGAGTCAGTGAGCAAGTAAGCAGTAGCATCTACTGCTCCTCCTTCTCACCACCTCCATTGTCTGGGCCAGAGTGAGAGGCAGGTGAACAAGTAGGTTGCAATGGTGCAGAGGAGGAAAAACTTTTAGGGGATCTTTCTGGTGGGCCCCTGCTGGGGTGTGGGCCTTCCTCTGGTACCCACCCAGGCCTACTCTTAACACCACCCTGCTACCCGGACATCCACACAGGGGTCCCAGGTTTTACAGGGTGGTTATTCAAGCCAGCACTTAATATAAAATATGGAGAATAAATCCTATTTGCTGGATGTTGACCCAAGGGTTAAAAAAAAGGTAAAGGTGTCTCCAACCAGTCATGTCCAACTCTAGGGTGTGGTGCTCATCTCCATTTCTAAGTCAAAGAGCCAGTGCTGTCCAAAGATGCTTCCGTGGTCATGTGGCTGGCATGACTGAACACCCAGGTGCACGGAACACTGTTACCTTTCCCGCCGAAGCGGTACCTATTTATCTACTTGCAATTTCTTGCTTTCAAACTGCTAGGTTGGCAGGAGCTGGGACTGAAGATGGGAGCTCACTCCATCACGCAGCACTCGGGTCTTGAACTGCTGTCCTGCCGACCTTCCAGTCTGCAGTTCAGAGTCTTAACCACTAAGCCACTGCAAGCATACAACATACCAGGCCATTTTTCTTCTGAAGAAAAAGCAGTTGCTGGACCCTGAGTGTTCCTGGTCCAAATTGGGACCCCATGCTGGTTTTCTACTGAAAATTCCTTCCTACTTGGCTTTATGTCCCCACCCCCAAAAGTTCTGTTTGCAATGAGCAAAGCTGCTGGGGAAGGTATATTTTCCATGATTTAAAGTGGTACCTGTTTTTCATTTTAATCCCTTTTTTCTGAATTGCTGTGCTGTCTGTCCTGTATTGTGTTTTTCAGACTGCTGCTTTTAGTTGCTTTTTGTTTTGTTTTTAAAAATGAAATGAGAGGGAGATGTGTGCAGTAGCCTTTCTGAAGCTCTGGCATAGGAATGAAAATAGACAGAAGACAACCTGTGAAGGAGCGGGTTGACTCAGAGGGAGTGGGCTGAAGGTTATCAGCGGAAATAGACACCAAAAGTCTACAGCATGAGAGACTGCAGAACATAAGGATGTGGCAGCAGGATCCTGACACGGAGAGAGAAAAATGGTTATGTAGGAGGTGAGCCCCTAAATAATGATGATCTCAAAAATGATTACAAATTGGAGAAGGGGAAGATATAGCAGGCTATATCCAATGGTAGCCACTCCACTGAAGGAACAGGTTATTTGGGGTGATTCCCATACCCCACAAATCTGTTCAAGAAGGCCACATAATTTAAGGGATATCCTTAGATTGCCTAGGGATGGTGCAGGCTCCCAACGGGGTCTGGGAGTCTGCCACCCCCCCCAAATCCAGCTTGGCGAGCTGCCCCCCCTGCCTGCCAAGCCAGCTGAGCAGCTAGGACTTACTGGACCCATCTGCTCATACCTAACAGCCACCTATCATCCTTTCAGGCCACCACATTTTATACAAGATGGGTCTCTATATTTTCATATATTTACCTTTGCACACAACGGTGGCCATAAAGGGCCATTTCCACAAAATTAGAGGCCTTTTGTGGGTGAGCAGCAGCGGTGGCTGCTCGAGCACCCACCGGGCACAGACTCTAGTGAGTCTGTCCATCCCTAAGATTGCCACCATAAATTGGCTTTGTAAGATTTGGCTGTCAGGAGCAGCTTAGAAGTTCATCTCCCTTTGGTTATGAGGAATATAAGAACCTTTGGACCAGTTAAGGAAGGCCAACTCCAGGTTTGGGAGTATCACAAAACTTGTGCCTTGTTGTTAAATAGAACTGAAAATGTGTCTCTAGGATGTTTGAAACATGGGACAGGCAGAACCATTAGAAATGTGATGATGATGATGATCATCATCATCATCATCTCAGCATTGGTCCAGTGAGATCAGGATAGCATACATCCGAAGTAGGTAACAGGGTGCCTGTGGGCACCAATGGGCCCTCAGCCACCTTTCTTGGCACCCATCCCATTTTTAATGTATGGCATGTAGTTCTACAAGACCTGGTGATGGCCACTGTCTTAGATGCTTTACAAGGGGATTAAACAAATACATGGAGGATAAGGCTATCAGTGACTACTCGTTATGAGAAGAAGAAGAAGAAGAAGAAGAAGAAGAAGAAGAAGAAGAAGAAGAAGAAGAAGAAAACGTAGCATGCTGGTTCAGACCAAGGGTCCATCTAGTTCAGCATTCTGTTCGCATAGTGGTCAACCAGCTGCCCATGCAAAACCCACAAGCAGGACATGAGTGCAACAGCACCCTCCCACCCATGTTCCCCAGAAACTGGTGTACATAGGCTCACTGCCTCTGGTACTGGAGGTAGCATATAGCTGTCAGGACTAGTAGACATAAATAGCCTCATCTTCCATGAATTTCTCTAACCTCCTTTTAAAGCCATCCAAAGTGGTGGCCACTTTGGTAGCAAGTTTCCATAGTTTAAATATGTGCTGTGTGAAGAAGTACTTCCTTGTATCTGTCCTAAATCTGTTGGCTATATGCTACCACCAGGATCAGATACATCATGACTTTGAGTACCAGTTCTTGGAAAACAGCAGAAAGAATGGGCCATTGTCCTCCTGTCCTGCTGGTTTAGATATATTAGGTTGACCACTGTGGGAAACAGGATACTAGGCAAGTTGGCCCTTTCTGATTTCTGGAGGATGCTTTTTACGTTCTTAATATTCTTGGACTCATTTTTCACATGGAGGAAACATATAAAAAGCTCCTGATCCAGAGTGGAAGAAACATTGTATAATACAGAGCAGCAAAGAGGTGTAAAAACGCAGAGGTGCTCCATCTGCTTACCCTCTCATTAGAATTACATCTGTTTAGAAGCTTTTCTGAAGTGGCTTCCTATATTCTTTTGCACCCCCCTTCTAAACTACCAATGTGGGTGTCTTCAATGACATTAAAATCTTTATCAAGAGAAAGAAACTTGTAAGGTTCTTGAACTTGAAGTCTAAAATATGACTGACGAGTGATTTTCACACAAAGCAAAGAAGTGGAAACAACAAAAATAGTTTCCTTAAAATTCTTCTGTTCAGAGAACACAGTAACCCATTGCATATCAATTGCTATAGGTGAAGAAATTACAGAAGGGCAGATGCCAAATTGTCTGAGATATATTAAAAATGAGTGGACTCCCCCTATGGATAATGGATAATTTTGTTCAGTCCACATTTTAAACCAAAGTAACCTAATTCTCATTCCCAGTGTGATACACAAATCAATGTAATCCAAATAGAGGACCAGGTTACCCCAAGAAACATCTCTCCTATACCAACCAATTGCAATCTTCAGGGGAGTCCCTGTTGTCTATGCCATGGCCTACAGAAGACACAGAGACAGGCCATCAGGGCACCCACTCTGTGGAATGATTCCTCCTCTGAAGTACGTCAATACTGGCATGTGTTACACCTTTATTGAAAACACACCTCTTTGGTTTGCCTTTTCCTAAGCTATGAGGTATCTTGTATCAGCCCCATGATACTATTATGTGTGTGTGTGTGTGTGTGTGTGTGAGAGAGAGAGAGGGCTTTTTGTTTGCTTTGTTTTTATTATTTTATAAACTGCTTCAGGATTTGTTTCAAATGACAAGTGGTATATAAATATTGTTAATAAATAAATATCCTTTGGATTGTGCACGTCTCCAAATTTTGTGATGAACTATATGAACTCAGCTTGAACTATACATACAAAAATGCATACTTAAAGGAAATGCATACAAAAAATGTGCATAAGGGAAACACATACAACTTAAATGTCCCTTTTTATGTTCTTATAATCCTGTCAATTCTCTCCCCATTTCCCCTCATTTGTTCATTTCTTGTTCTCCTCATTGAGAATCAACATCATACCAAGAACAAACAAGGACTGAAGAGAAAAACTACTGGTTATATATTTCCTCTACATTTCGTTGTTCTTGACATCTGCCCTTAATAAAGCCACTGGCAAGTAGAATGCTAAGTACAAGAACTAAAGCTCCTATCCACCTGAAGTGCACTGAATAGATTTGGCACCAAAGAGCATTTGTTCTTCTGCTGAGGAGGAAACTTAATGCCTTTTTGCAGAGATTATCCTCAGCTGTTTCATAGTAAAAAGGTTGTCTTGCCTACTGCTGCAGCTACAACAATAAATCCACTTCCAGATGAGGAGCAGCACCTCCTAGACCCATGACACACAATGTGACACTTTCACCCCACTGTGAAGTTTTTGCAGATGCACAATGGTTCGGGTTGGATTAAGCTAGGTTTGTGTGATTAGAGGGTCAAAGGAAAGTGGTAAACAAACCAAATAAATATACTTCATGCTGCTAGTCAGGAGTGGGGAACCTTTTTTTTCTTTTTCTTTTGAGGGCTGCATTCCTGTGGGGGCACATGCCAGGGGTAGGCATACCCAGTCACTCCCTTCTCTCTTACACACAACCTCTCTCTTTCTCCCATCCCCCTTTTTCCACTCTCCATTTTCTTCCTTTGTTGGAATGGAATGACAGATAAGTCTTCACAGAGGACAACTGATTGTTTTCATGGGGCTTTTGAAATTAGGCTGAGGGCCACTCAAAATTAGATGAAGGGCAGCCTGTAACACTCAGGACAAAAGTTGCCTGCTCCTGTGCTTAGTAAAATAGATTGATTCCAAGGATTCTATGTTCAATTAGCTGGTGAGTCATCCTGAAGTCTTCCCCACTAGCTAGGTGTAGAGACCTTCCAAAACAGGACAGGTCCCAGTTTTGAGGGGCCCTTAGTTAAGTGTGCTGTCTGGTGGTCCTATGTCAGTAGGAGCCCTGATGTTTGTGATCCCTGGTGGGTTTACCTGGCAGTACTGGATGCAATGGGCAACAGCACTCTGATCAGTGTCAGTCAGCTGGGAGCTACTAATTCAATTTTAGGCAATGACCTGGAATGATGCCACATTTCCCTGCATCTAGAGCATTGAGGGCAATTAAAAATATCAGCTTCCAGACTCAGCCACCTGGTGCTAATCCACTGTGTGTGTGTGGGGTGGGGTGGGGGTGGAATTAAAGACAGCTCAGGGTAGATATCAGTGGTGAGCCTTAGCAGTGTGCTGAAGCTTCAGTACTTGATCAAGGGTGTCACATGCTGCTGATGAGCTTGTGGACTTGTGGAATGCTAATAAGCTGCTTATTAAGCCAAGTGAGACCATTTGTCCATCTAGCTCAGTACTGTCTACACTGACTGGCAGCAGTACTGGAGGATCAAAGGCAGGTGTCTTTCCCAGCCCTACATGGACATACCTGGAATTGAACCTGGGACCTTTCGGGTACAAAGCATTGCTCTGCCTCTGAGCTATGATGGTACCTTGACCAAATTCCACTAGCCTAACATCCTATATTTATTATGCATCTCTTTTTTTGGAGAGACATGCCTCCCCTTGAGCCATTTGTCCTCTCTCCATAGCAGCAATTAACAATAAAATTTGAAAGAAAGGGTTCATCACAATTTTGGAGAGCTGTGGAAATAGGAAGTGTTTGGATGTTTCTGAAAGTAGCTGCCCTTTGCTATCATGTTCATAGGAGCCAATCTGCTACAACTTAGTTGTTTTAGACATCATCCCTTTATTTCTGGCATACAGTTGCAACACTGTAAAACATGTATCTGGGATTGGGATGCGAGGCAGGAGGGAGGGATATATTTCTTCCCTGAAATTGCTTTCTTAATAAAAAGCTTGGCAATTGGTTGGCTTCACACAGGTAGGAGGAGAGAGCTCTCCAACCTTTTTGGGACAGCAAGCACATTTGGAACATAGAGAAAATGGCATGGGTCATAAAATGGCTGCCATGGGAGTGGAGTGGTGGTTGACCATTAACAAAATGGATGTTGTGGTGCATGTGGCCAGGCACGAAACACTCATTTTGTAGAAATGGACATTGGTGCACCTAAAAGAAAACTTGCCCAAGAACCTGAATACAAGGCACAGGTGGTGGCTGAGCCCCCCAAAAGCCCCCCCCCAATACACACATAGACCCCTTCCCTGCTTTCCCCTCTCATTAGGTCACCCCAGTGGCTTCCCTAAGCTCTCCTGTCACTCTCCACAGCTGTCCCCACCCTAACTCGAGTTTCTCCACTTCTCCTCCCACTCTACCAAGCCAAGCTCTAGCCCTCTCCCAATTTCCCCATTGCGATCACCAAACCTCCTCCGTACCATCCACTGGTAATGGAGTCCGCCACTGTGTGTGTGTATGTGTGTGTGTAGGAGCACTTCAGAACAAACCATTGTTCTTCAACTACCAACCATCCTAAGAATTTTCAAGGTTCATGTGAAGTTCAGAGGAATTCGGGGGAATAAAAGTGGCAGATGGCTGGAAGCCAGCATTTCCCTTTGAAGTGCTCCTAGCCACTTGACATGTAGCAGGGCACTTCATGGGTGCAAGAAGAGCTGACTCTGTACCATGTTCACTACCACCACATGTGGCCGTGATGTGACAGGCCATTTTACTGATTATGTTCTATATGCCTGACTAGACAACTGTAATTGGCATACTTCTCACAGACTGAGTCTGGATTGCACCACTGGACAGTACATGGGGGGGGATCACATGACAGAATCCTCATTCATGGCGGGAGGGCACACCTCTTACTCACAGAAAGCTGATACGTCAAAAGAAGGCTAGCCTAGAACATACCTGCCTTCTATGTACATGGGTATTTTTTGTCTGGAGGAGCATTTCATCATGTGCTTCTCTGCCTGCAGAATGAAATGGTACAGCCCAGACCAGGAATGCTCAAGAATTCAATTTGGTCTGCATTTCAAAACAATGGACTAACATGCAGACTGGAATGCAGCTATCCTTTGGATTTTGTGCATTTACGGATTTTTTGGTGCATTTCTCAACTCCAAAACCATAGAAAAAGGTAGATTTTAAGATAAGATAGATTTAGAAATATATACTTCAGGAGAAAATATGTTTAGCTTGGCATATTTTGAGAGAAAATATACGTATCTGAATATTAATTACTTTTTTTTAAAAGCAAATGAATGTGGAAAAGGGATTGAAAGACTTTTGGGGTGGTATTATATCTTCCAGCTTCAGAAGTTATGAATGAATACACGCAAAACTGACCAGTCTAGGAAGCAGACATCGATCTATCCCCAGTTTACCACCTCAGTGAACCAGGCTATTGTTTCCACTGAAAGCAATGCAAACTCCCAAGTTCCTTTGTGAAGTGTTGTTTTGGGAGTTGGGGTGTGTGTGTGCGCATGCTGTATTATTATGGAGTGAATGTGAAGAGTATATGTCTCTACTGTAAGTAAAGAGGAGAAATGATGGGGAATGCTATTTCATACCTAAAGCTTGCTTTATCCATTCTCTGCTTTCATGTTCATATATGTCCGTGCCAACTTGCTATCAAGGCGATTTCTCTTGTAAAGTTGTATGTATAAAAATCTTTGGAGCTCTGAACAGAATTACTGCACAGATGTTGGGTTGCGAGGAAGGTTAATAAAAAAGAAAACATTGCCTGGAAACAGATGTTTGGATTTTGAAGCACAAATATAGCTGTCTCTTGGCAGATAAGCCCAGATTTCACCAAGTCTAAGAGATAAGAACCAAACATTTATTCTTTAATCTGATCTGCTTTACTCATCAGCATTGATATGAAGGGTCCTTTGTCTTTCATGCATTTTATATTTTGTCAAGGAGCTTTTATGTATATATCTAAATCTCTTCTGAGATTCATACAGATTCTGCAAAAATAATTGGTTCATCTTCTGTATTTAATAAGCGACAAAATACACATATTATAGGAATTCTGGGATTAGTTACTTCTTACATTTTTAACTTTTCTGATCTCAAAATCACTGTGTGGCTAACAAATAAAGTTACCACTAGAGACACATAAAAAAGAACACTTAGAAGCATAGTAGTAGGGTTGGAAGGGGCCTATAAGACCATTGGGTCCAACCCCCTGCTCAATGCAGGAATCTAAGTCAAAGCATCCCTGACAGGTGGCTGTCCAGCTCCAGCCTCATCTTGAATGCCTCCAGTGCAGGAGAGCCCACCCCCTCCCTAGGTCATTGGTTCTGTTGTCATATTGCTCTAACAGTCAAGAATTTTTTCCTGATGTTCAGCCAGAATCTGGCTTCCTGTAACTTGACCCTATTATTCCGTGTCCTGCATTCTGGGATGATCGAGAAGAGATCCTGGCCTTCCTCTCTGTGACAGCCTTTCAAGTACTTGAAGAGTGCTATCATTCTCTTCTCAAGGCTAAACATGCCCAGTTCTTTCAGTCTTTCTACATAGGGCTTTGTTTCCAGTCCTCTGATCATCTTTGTTGCCCTCCTCTGAACCCTCTCCAGCTTGTCTGCATCCTTCTTCAAGTGTGGTGACCAGAACTGGACACAATACTCCAGATGAGGCCTAACTAGTGCTGAGTAGAGGGGAACTAGTATTTCATGGGATTTGGAAGCAATACTTCTATTAATGCAGCCCAAAATAGCATTTGCCTTTTTTGCAGCCTCATCACATTGTTGGCTTATATTCAGCTTGTGGTCTACAACTATTCCAAGATCCTTCTCACTTGTAGTATTTTTGAGCCGAGTATTCCCCATCTTGTAACTGTGCATTTGGTTTATTTTTCCTAGGTGCATAACTTCGCATTTATCCCTATTAAATTTCATTGGAAGGACAGATACTGAAGCTGAAGCTCAAATATTTTGGCCACCTAATGCGAAGAGAAAACTCCCTGAAAAAGACCCTGATGCTGGGAAAGATTGAAGGCAAAAGGAGAAGGGGACGGCAGAGGATGAGAGAGCTAGATAGCATCACCGATGCAATGAATATGAACTTGAGCACACTCCAGGAGAGAGCGAAAGACAGGAAGGCCTGGCTTGCTATGGTCCATGGGGTCACGAAGAGTCGGACACAACTTAACGACTGAACAACAACAACTCTAGCCTATCAAGATCACTTTGAATTTTGTTTCTGTCTTCCAAGGTATTAGCTATCCCATCCAATTTTGTGTCATCTGCAGATTTGATAAGCATTCCCTGCACCTCCTCATCCAAGTCATTAATACAAATGTTGAAGAGCACTGGGCCCAGGACTGAGCCCTGCGGTACCCCACTCATTACCTCTCCCCAGTTTGAGAAGATCCCATTGATAAGCACTCTTTGAGTCCGATCCTGTAGCCAAATGTGGATCCACCTGATAGTTGTTTCATCTAGCCCACTTTTAGCTGGTTTGCTTATCAGGATATCATGGGGCACTTTGTCGAAAGCTTTGCTGAAGTCATGGTATATGATGTCCACAGCATTCCCACAGTCCACAAGGGAGGTTATCTGATCAAAAAATGAGATCAGATTAAATATGGGAGGATTTGTTCTTGACAAATCCATGTTGGCTTCAAGTAATCACTGCATTGTTTTCAAGGTGCTTACAGATGGATTGCTTTACAATCTGCTCCAAGAATTTTCCAAGGGATTGATGTCAAACTGATTGATCTGTAGTTCCTAGGTTCCTCCTTTTTGCCCTTTTTGAAGATAGGGACAACATTAGCCCTCCTCCAGTCATCTGACACTTCACATATCTTCCATGATTTCTCAAAGATAATAGACAGTGGCTCTGAGAGTTCTTCTGCCAGTTCCTTTATTACTCTAGGATGTGGTTCATCTGGCCCGGAGATTTGAACTCATTCAAAGTAATTAGGTGTTCCTTGACCATATGCCTATCAATCTCAAGCTACAATCCTGCCCCTTCAGCCTGTATTTTTGCCTTTGCCAGAGGGCTCATACACCCTCTTTTGGGAGAAGACTGAGCCAAAGCAGGAATTGAGCACTTCTGCCTTTTCCTTGTCATCTGTCATCATTTTGCCATCCTTATTTAATAGTTGAACCATTTCTTTCCTCTGTCTTTTACTATGCACATATCTGAAGAAAGCCTTTTTGTTGCTTTTAGCATCCCTCGCTAACCTAGGGATGTACGAAAGTCACTTACCGTTTTGCGGATCTGCTTCAGATCCTTGGAATCCTAGACCGGGGGGGAGGTGCTCTGTCCCTCCCCCTGAAGTCCTGCTCAGCTTGCTCCACTCTGCAGGGATTCCGCAGAGCTGCCGGCCGGCTCTGCCCACAGCCGGACATCTGGCCGCTGGGCAGCAGGAACGCAAATGGCGGCGGCCATAGCCACCACCCTTTGCGTCCCTGTACTTAACCGTGATAGGCTACGTAAATATTTACGTAGCCTATCACGACAAAGTAAAAAAAAAATGCATACGCAAATGGCAGCGGCTACGGCGGCCACCATTTGCATTCTCTATTTTTCGCCGTTCTAGCCTACATAAATATTTACGTAGGCTAGAATTTGAAAAATAGCAAATGCAAATGGTGGCCGCTGTAGCCGCCGCCATTTGCGTACACGTTTTTTTTTACTTTGCCGTGATCGGCTACATAAATACCTATGTAGCCTATCACGGTTTAGTACAGGGATGCAAACGGCGGTGGATATGGCCGCCACCATTTGCATACGCTGTGGCAGGCCGTGGCCGGCCAGGAGACCAGCTGCTGCTGCTGCACCCGCTGCCGCACCCGCCACCGCACCTGCCCCTGCACCCACTGCTGCCTCACATGCCAGGATGTAAATTCTATTTTTCAAACTCTATTTTTTGCCGCCAGAACCACTGCTGCCAGAGCTGCCACCACCGCCGCCAAATCCACTGCATCCACCCCAGGTAAGTGCTGTCCCAGGGGATTCTGCAGGAGGGGCGGGGGGCAGGAGGCCGTTCAGCCACGGATTCTGGGGGGCTGGATTCTACAGAATCCAGCCTCACTGGAATCCATGCTGGAATTCTCCACCATCCCTACGCTAACCTCAGCTCGTTCTCAGCTTCAGCCCTCCTGACGTCACCCCTGGAATTCTGTGCTACCTGTCTACCGTCCCTCCCCTCTGAAATTCTGGCTGGGGGGGGAGGCGCTCCATCCCTCCCCCCCTGAATCCTGGCCGGCTGGGTCCGCAAATGGCAGCGGCCGTAGCCGCCGCCGTTTGCGTCCCTGCAGTCAGCCGTGATAGGCTACGTAAATGTTTACGTAGCCTATCACAGCTGATTAAAAAACAAACAAAACGTGCGTACGCAAATGGCAGCACCCATGGGCGCCACCATTTGTGTTCCTTATTTTGACACGTCTTAGTCTACGTAAATATTTACATAGACTAAGACGGTGAAAATAAGGGGAACGCAAATAGCGTAGACGCTACGCTATTTGCGTTCCCCTTATTTTCGCTGTAGTCTACGTAAACATTTATGTAGCCTATCACGGCTGACTGCAGGGACGCAAACGGCGGCGGCTACGGCCGCTGCCATTTGCGGACCCAGCCGGCCAGGATTCAGGGGGGGAGGGATGGAGCGCCTCCCCCCCCAGCCAGAATTTCAGAGGGGAGGGACGGTAGACAGGTAGCACAGAATTTCGGGGGGGAGGGACGGTAGACAGGTAGCACAGAATTCCAGGGGTGACATCAGGAGGGCTGAAGCTGAGAACGAGCTGAGGTTAGTGTAGGGATGGTGGAGAATTCCAGCATGGATTCCAGTGAGGCTGGATTCTGTAGAATCCAGCCCCCCAGAATCCGTGGCTGAACGGCCTCCTGCCCCCCACCCCCCCTGCAGAATCCCCTGGGACAGCACTTACCTGGGGTGGATGCGGAGGATTTGGCAGCAGTGGCGGCAGCTCTGGCAGCAGTGGCTCCGGTGGCAAAAAATAGAATTTGAAAAATAGAATTTACATCCTGGCATGTGAGGCAGCGGCGGGTGCTGTGGCGGGTGTGGCAGCAGGTGCGGCATAGACGCTACGCTATTTGCATTCCCCTTATTTTCGCCGTCTTAGTCTACGTAAATGTTTACGTAGACTAAGACGTGTCAAAATAAGGAACACAAAAGGCAGCGCCCATGGGCACCGCCATTTGCGTACGTGCATTTTTTTCTTTTAAATCAGCCGTGATAGGCTACGTAAACATGTCTCTGAGACATCCTAATTCCCTCCCTCCAGCAGATCTGGTGGTTAGGGTTCCACCATGTGCTGTGTACACAGCCTGAATTTAGCTTTACGCTACCACAAAACCTTGTGGTGGAGTAACAAAAGCTAGGGTGGGATGTATATCTGAACTCTCCTGAACTAAAAGCAAAACTTTAATGGAAATAGATTATACTGAAACAAACAGAACTCAGTTCCTGGAAAGCATGCTTAGAATTATGCAGTATGTGTGTGTGTGTGTGTGTGTGAGTGAGTGAGTGAGAGAGAGAGAGAGAGAGAGAAAGAGGACAAATTGAGGATGAAAAAAATTATAATTGTGAGTAAAATGCAGACTGATATCAAGGCTGCTAGCTTATTTGTCCTTTCCTTTCAGTTGGCATATCTGTCCTACCAGAAGGAAGAAATATTATCAGCAAGTGCACAGTATCTGCATTAGATGCTGAGTATCAATACCAACTAGCTACCAATGACATGAAAGCTTGATTGCTGACCTTAACAATTAGGAGTAAACAGAATGACAGCACCTGATGCCTCTTTCAAAATAAATTGGAACACACTGGGCAACAAAGAAACACCGACACTGACCCCCCCCCCCATCCCCTTGGAGTGTAAGCCAAGAATATGTTGTTCAAGGAGGAAAAATAAAAGCCATGGTTGGGGTCGCAGTGTATGAAAGCAGGTTTCAGTCACTTGGCAAAAAAGGGAGGGGTCATGGTCACAATTTTAAAATCAACTGGGCAGGTAGTGTTTTCTAGTTAATAGCTCATTGCTAAGTGTTGATGGAGACCAAGAGGGACTGCAGAACACTTTTAATATTTTGGATACACTTTAAATTCCTGTAAAAATACTAGCCAATGTATGTCAAAGGAATTAAATCCAAAGAATAAGAGTAGCAGAAGTCCCTGTGCATTCTACTGCAGCCATGTAGACAGAAGCCTGAGACATACAGGGACCCCCCACCGGATAAGACACACAGTGACATGTTCATTTCCAAATTGCTGGATATGGTCTAAAGTTCCCTGCACAGCAGGAGACCATGGCATGCCTAGTATAGGAGATCCACCAGCAGAAATCAATTTGGCAAGCAGAGTGCATTCACTGGATTGTGGCCATCCAAAGTTCTGTACCTATCAGCAAAAAGCAGCACACTCCATAGACATTCCCATCATTTGGAGGCCATTTTGTTAGTAAATAGAGAATATACTGAAAGACTTACAGTAAGTGTTGGTGGGTTCAGGCAACAGGAATTGCAAACCTCATCTGCTGTACCACCACGTCAGCTCACAGACTGATGGAGTTACCAGTCTGATATTTCCTGTGCTGCAGTGCCACCCTCATAATGTCCAGAGAAAGTGCTGGAGGACATCATTTCAGCTAGGTCAGGTGACCTGAGGAACCAATGGGGCCTGGCAGTATGAATATGACTATTGCTCCAGGACTTGGTTCCTCAGTCTGGAAAACTGAACATGAACCTACCAAGACACTATGATCAACATCTGGAGTCTTCCAAGTGCCTCTTCCAAGGGCATGTCATCTGCCTCGGGCTCTTTGGACATAGATGTCCCTGCACCAGCACTAGAACCCCAGTAGTGGTTTGCCTCCAAATTAGGCCAATGGCTGACATATAATTAGTTAAGAGCCAAAACAGACAACATGCTGGAGATCTATTACTGGATCTCTCCCTATCCCTCTCTTTCTCTCTTTTGCCTAGAGGCACCTTGGGTGGTGATGCTGAATTTGATTGGAACAACAGCATTGAGAAAGGAAAGGTTTGACCCCCATGCATTTTGCTGCAATTAACCTCACTGGATAAAACATACAGTTAAATAGCAGATTGGGAGATTGGTGCCAGTTAAAAAGTTACCCTACCCCCCCCTTTCCTCCAGTGTTGCTGTTTCAATCAAATTTGGAAACCCGCAGCTGTTTTTAAGTAAAAAAGAAAACATCAGGAGCTCACAGATCTGTTTCTTATATATATTGGCCTTTTGTTGTTGTTCAGTCGTTCAGTCATGTCCGACTCTTTGTGACCCCATGGACCATAGCATGCCAGGCCTTCCTGTCCTGCGCTCTCTCCCGGAGCGTGCTCAAGTTCATATTCATTGCATTGGTGATGCTATCTAGCCATCTCCATGTACTGGAGGTTGGGCCCGAAGGGCAGTCTGGGGATTCTGCTCGTGTACCGTCCACCCCGCTGCACGACTGACTCCCTGGCCGAGGTGCTTGAGGTGGTCTCTGATGTGCGTGTACAGTCCCCTAACTTACTGGTGTTGGGGGACTTCAACGTACATTCAGAGGCCATCCTCACAGGAGCACCTCGGGACTTCATGGAGACCATGGCCTCCTGGGAGCTGCACCATATTCTAACTGGGCCCACCCATGTAGCCGGTCATGCACTAGACCTTGTGTTTGTTTCTGGAGAAGTGGGGAGTGATCTGGAAGTCGGGGGTATATCCACCACCCCCTTGTCATGGTCAGATCACTATCTGGTGATGTTGGACTTCTCGGTTCCACAACCCCTCCGCAGGGGTGGAGGTCCCATTAAAATGGTCCGCCCCAGGCGTTTTATGGATCCAAATGGATTCCTGAACGCGCTTGGGGATTCTCTGGGGCATGCCAACGGCCACTCGGTCGAGACCCTGGTGGGTGGCTGGAATGCCGCAATCACTGGGGCATTAGATCGGGTGGCTCCGAAACGCCCTCTCCCCCTGAACAGGGCTCGGACTGCACCATGGTTCAATCTGCGGTTACGAGCTCTGAAACAGGAGGTGAGACGGCTAGAGCGCCGGTGGCGGAAGTCTCGCTCCAAAGATGATCAGACACGGGCTAGAGCTATATCTTCAGCCTATCACGTGGCGGTGAAGGCAGCAAAAAAGGAATATTATGCTGCCTCCATCGCGTCTGCAGAGTGCTGCCCCAGGAGGCTGTTCCAAGTGGTCCGGAGCCTGGTCGGTCCTGTGGCTCCGGAACCACTGGAGCATTCTAAGGCCTCCTGTGAGGCTTTGGCAAGGCACTTTGCAGATAAAATTGATCAGATTAGGTGTGTTACTCTGCACGCTGTGGATACAGTTAGTGAGCAAGAGGCGGCCTGTGGCAAACCGGTTTTGTGGGATCGGTTCCAGCTTCTTCCTCCTGATGAAGTGGACAAGGTGCTTTCATCTGTAAGGCCAACCACCTGCTTACTTGATCCTTGCCCATCTTGGCTCATTATGAGCTGCAGAGAGAGACTGGGTGAGGGGATCAAGGCGGTGGTGAACGCCTCCCTTGAGGAGGGAGTGATGCCATCAGCCCTCAAGGAGGCAGTGATAAGACCGCTCTTAAAGAAGGCCTCCTTGGATCCTCAAGTTCTGAACAACTTTCGCCCAGTCTCAAATCTGCCATTTTTGGGCAAGGTGATTGAGCGGGTGGTGGCGGTGCAGTTGAAGGCACACTTGGAAGAAACTGATTATCTAGACCCATTTCAGTCGGGCTTCAGGCCTGGGCATGGGACAGAAATGGCCTTGGTCGCCTTGGTGGATGATATGAGGAGGGCTCTGGATAGGGGTGAATGCTCCTTCCTTGTTCTCCTCGACCTCTCAGCGGCTTTTGATACCGTTGACCACGGTATCCTCCTGGACCGCCTGGAGGGGTTGGGCATTGGAAACACTGTATTGCGGTGGTTCCAGTCCTTCCTCTCTGGCAGGTACCAGAGGGTAGCACTGGGAGAGGAGGTTTCGGACCCGTGGCCACTTACTTGTGGGGTGCCACAGGGTTCCATCCTCTCCCCGATGCTATTTAACATCTATGTGAAGCCACTGGGGGCTATCATCAGGAGGTTTGGGGTGCAGTGTCATCAATATGCGGATGACACTCAGCTCTACCTCTCATTCAAATCTTCACCAAGGTTGGCCGTAGAATCCCTGTCCAAATGTCTGGAGACGGTGAGTGGCTGGATGGGGAGGAATAAGCTGAAGCTCAACCCTGACAAGACCGAGGTACTTTTGGTGGGAGACAAGAGGAAGCTGGGGGATGTTGACCTGGTGTTGAATGGGGTACAGCTACCCTTGAAAGACCAGGTCCGCAGCCTGGGGGTCATTTTGGACTCCCAGCTGTCCATGGAGGCTCAGGTGTCAGCTGTGAGCCGGACAGCGCTGTATCAACTCCATCTGATACGGCGGCTGCGCCCCTACCTTCCCGACCATCTGCTCCCATCGGTAGTACATGCCCTGGTCTCCTCTCGTTTAGACTACTGTAATGCGCTCTACGTGGGGTTACCCTTGAAGACGGTTCGGAAACTGCAGCTGGTACAGAACGCGGCGGCTCGCCTGATTAAAGGCAGCCGCCGGCGAGATCACATCACTCCAGTGCTGAAGGAGTTGCACTGGTTACCAGTTGTTTTCCGGGCCAAATTCAAGGTGTTGGTTTTGACCTTTAAAACCCTATATGGTTCCGGCCCAGCCTATCTTAAGGAGCGCCTCCAGCAACACCAGACAGGCCGCTTAACAAGATCAGCCTCGGATGGCCTTCTCTCTGTCCCATCAGCCAGGACAGCTAGACTAGTGGGGACGAGGGAGAGGGCCTTCTCTGTGGTGGCCCCCACTCTGTGGAACTCCCTCCCTAGGGAACTCCGTCATGCCCCCTCTTTAATGAGCTTCCGTCGTGCATTAAAAACATGGTTGTTCAGGCAGGCATTTGGGGTGGGTTAGGGTATTTTTTTTAAAAAAAATTTATGGTAAAATTTTACTGTTTTAAATTGTTTATGGTGTGTTGTACATCGCCCAGAGTGGCTGGGTGACCAGTCAGATGGGCGATTAATAAATTTAATAAATAAATAAATAAATCTCATCCTCTGCCATCCCCTTCTCCTTTTGCCTTCAGTCTTTCCCAGCATCAGGGTCTTTTCCAGAGAGTTTTGTCTTTGCAGTCGTAGGGAACCTGTGCTCTTCCAAATGTTTTTGATCTCCTACTCCCATCATCCCCAGCTAGCATGGTCAATGGTCAGGTGTAGTCTAGCAAAATCTACTCTAGCAAGATTGGTGAAATCTGTTCCATCTGTGTTTCATGGACTGTCATGTGTCTTCCATTCCATCATCTGCTCATTGACTGAATTTGATGTCTTTTTTTACCAGAATTTTGTTGTACTTGCACTAGGGATGTACGGACTGTGTAAAATCCTCTCCGTATGTGTTTTGCGGATTGTCAGGTGCCTTTTTTTCCATTGTCCACCCACAGATTTACATAATTTACCTTAGTACATAATATTTAGTGGATTGTCCCCCATTCCCCCATTCCATTCAACATTTCCTCAGCAGAAATGTATGTATTTTTCCTACGAATTTGTATACATAAATTTTGGGAAAGTAAAAATAAATCATCCGGAAGTCCATGGACTCCACAATGCCTGAGGGGCCACTGCAGCAGATTGTGCATGTCGGAATTTTAGAAATACGATCTCATTTTAGTCCATCTCGAATTTCTCCAGCATCCCTAACTTACAGTAATTCACATTACCGGTAATGCACATTAGTGTTAATGTGCACTTGTGCTAATGCACTAATGCACATCAGCACTAATTCATAGTAGCACAAATCCTCCCCAAATTGAAAAACAAGTCTGCAAGGCATCTGTGTGACTTGGAAAAAAGGTGGTCCAATGCACCTGAGACCAGATAGGGATTCTGGTGGTGTACCGCTCACCCCGCTGCCCAAGAGTCTCCCTGCCTGAGCTGTCTGAGGTGGTCTTGAGCATGATGTTGAGGACCCCAAAGCTTATGGTCTTGAGGGGCTTTACTATTCATGATGAGGCTACTTTGTCAGGAAAGGCTCAGGATTTCATGGCCACTATGTCAACCGTGGGCCTATCTCAAATAACATTTTGGCCAACACATGTGGCAGGACACACTTTGGACCTGATTTTCTGTGCTGGATTGGGAGAAAATGATCTGTGGGTGGACTCCTTTGGCATGGACAGATAATTATCTGATCAGTTTTGACCTTCAGGCCACCTGTAACCTCCGCAAGGGTCAGTGAGCAAATTTGATGGTCTGCCCCCACAGACTGATGAATCCAGATGGATTTTTTAGGTCTCTTGGGGATTTTCCTGCAAGCTTAAGTGGTGGTCCTGCCGAGGTCCTGGTCACCGCTTGGAATGAGAGGACCCGGGCTATTGATATGATCACTCCCAAATGTCCTTGACCTAGATGTAGAATTGTGTGTCAGCTCCTTGGTATTCTGAGGAGCTGAGGGCGATGAAATGACTGTGTTGATGATTAGAGTGCAAATGGCAGAAGACTTGGAATTAATACCATTGAACACAGGTAAGAATCCACTTGCAATCTTATTCTGTGGTGGTGATGGTGGCCTTCTCCACCACCATTGCATCTGCTCAGTCTCATCCAGCAGAGCTCTTTCATGCGGTTAAAGGCCTCTTGCGTGTAGGCCTTGGGACACAAGAACGTGAACCCTCAAAGGCCCACTGTGAACAATTTGCCAGACAGTTTGCAGATAAAATCACTCATATCCATGCTGACCATGCACAGTCTGATATGGACGGGGCTGGTGCACCATCTAGTCATGTTATGGATACCTTTTGGCTTGTGTCACTGGAGGATGTGGACAAACTGCTTGAAGGACTGAGGACTACTTTAGATTCTTGCCCATTTTGGCTTGTGAAATCTGCCAGAGCTGGGCTGGATATCTGGACCTCTGAGGTGGTAAATGCCTCCTTGAGGGATGGCAAGGTCCCCACAGCTTTGGAAGAAGCTGCAGTGAGGCCTTTGTTGAAGAAACCAAATTTAGATCCTATGGTTCCAGATAATTGCCGCCCTGTGTCAAATTTGCCATTCTTGGGCAAGGTGCTGGAGCAGATGGTGGCCTCACAATTCCAAGCCATTTTGGATGAAACTGATTATTTAGATTAATTCCAATCAGGTTTCAGGCCTGGTTACGGGATGGAAACAGCCTTGGTCACCCTGGTTGATGACTTACGCTGGGGAATGGATGGGGGAAGTGCAACACCGTTGGTTCTTCTGGACCTCTCTGCAGCTTTCAACACCATCAGCCATGATATCCTTCTGGATCATTTATCCAGATTGGGCTTGGGAGGCAAAGTTTTAAAGTGGTTCTGGTCCTTTCTGGAGGAGTGCTCTGAGAAGGTGGTGCTGGGGGACTTTGGTTCCACCCCATGGCCATTAGGCTGTGGGTGTCACAAGGTTCTGTCTTGTCCTCCATGCTTTATAGCATCTACATGAAACTTCTGGGAGAAGTCACCAGGAGGTTCCATCTGAAATGTCATCAGTATGCGAAGGATACTCAGCTCTACCTCTCTTTTCCATCTGCACATCTCAGGGAGGCTGTGGACCATGTTAAGATCAGAAAGAGAGGCCCTTCTCATTTCCCCAACTGTGAGAACCATCAGGTGTGTGACCACATATGAGAGAGCCTTCTCTGCAGTGGCCCCACACCTTTGGAACAAGCTGCCATAGGAGGTCCTCCATGCTCTGTCATTGCAGACTTTCACTTTTAAGAAGCCCTTGAAAACATATTATTTTATCATGGCCTTCTCTTGATATGATTGCTATTGTTGCTGTTACTGCTGTTAACATTTTTTTTCTGGTTTTATTGTTGTTTTTATTGTTTTTATGTTTTCATCACTTTTAATATTTTAACTGTTTCTATGTGTTTTGTTGCTATGAGCCACCTTGGGAGGGCTTCTGCCCTGACAGGCAGCCAAGAAATATTTTAAATAAAACATCAGCCCTAACCAGC